>NC_081319.1:11787500-13037500 GCF_026419965.1 Kogia breviceps | reverse complement strand
GTAAACTTACGGCAGTACCAATATTCTGAAACCTTCCAAAATTTTAGTGTCAAAGCTTGGGAAACTTTAAGCAGTCTAATTAAACTTTCTCATCAGAATCTTCTTAGAAGCACGAGTTAAACCACAGTATATCATGACACAGACTGGTGAGCTGAAACACCAAACAACGAGACCAAGGAGCCTACAGAAGCCAGTCGTGAGGCTGCTGCCCACCACCGCCCATCCTGCACAACGCTCACCGCAGACTGGACGACTTCTACTGCAAGACCACTAAAAGTGGAGGTACGCCGACTAGTGTATGAGACCCTCTTATGAATAATATACGCTAATCACATCAAATTAGGATCCTATGCTAATCTACATCAAAATTTAAAACTTCACTACTCTACACGACAAAGAGTAAAGGATGATTAGCACAGGATTTTTCAGGTTACTATGAAAATTGTCTTTCCATATTTTTAAAAGATAAATCTCAAAAAGCAAACTGATTCTAAATTTAGAAACTAGTAAATTTTTTCCTTTAGGTAGAAATCATAAATATTAGGCATGTTATACTCATAACTGATACCTCTCACAAATGAGTACAAACAAGCTTCATCAGTATTTTTTCTAAGAGCAAGAAGGATCTAGCTAAAAGGATCGACACAGGAATTAATGCCCCAACAGGCAATACTTTTAAAGAGCACCTAGTCTCAAGCCAGTATAGTGATGTCAATAGTGTTGTACAAAAAGAGCAAAAAAAAAATCTTCCTTTCAAAAGTCCAGAAGGAGCAAAACGTACTTCGCTACTGTCTACTCTCCCAAACGCTTTTTCTGAGGTAAAGCGTTTATGACTCAAGAGCCAAGCATCTCATCTGACCACAGTCTAATAAGAGACTCCAGCAGAACTTAAAACCACGAGTTATTAACTACTACATAACTTACAGGCATAATAGCTGGAATACCTCACAGTATTGTAACATTTTACTACTTGTGCAAAGTGCTTTTATATAAACAGCTGCCTGTGAAATTTTTAGAAGCTCCAGCATGATCAAACGCGGCTACAGCTTTGTCCAGAAGGAGCCTCGGGAAGGAAATCATGGGAGTTGTTTGTGTTTCTTTCTGAAACAGGAAAAAAGCAACCTGTCTTTGTTTTTTTGAAGAGCCATAAAAAATAAGTTTCTCACCTTCTGGTATTTCTGCCACCATTTATATGAACACTGGTCTTCCCATGAGACAGGTTTTGAAGGAACTATCTGGCACTTATTGAGGGATTCTAACTGAACTGCAGACATGGTTGAAGGCAACACACACTCAGGAAGAATCTGCACTTTAGCTTGCTGGATTCTGAAATAAAGAGAACCAGGCATGTTGTTCATTTTTGAGATAATCTTAACTCCAACTATTAAGTTTCTAAACATTATGGGTAATTTTAAACACTAAGAGTTTCAAAGTTTTCTTTTTTAAACATATTCATCAAATGCTATTATGATACAAGAAATTTTCAAAAAAATACTATAGTTCATAAATCATACCAAAGTTAAAACCAAAGGTAACCTAAGATTTTTTTATCTCACTGTGGAATGGAAAGGAGGATTTTTACATTTCAGATAGCCTATAAATGAAACAAAGTTTAAAAAAATCAATATACAACCAACCCCTATGCATATCTCGATAACTTCTAAATTAATTTCTCAGACATCATTAGACACCCCGCCCCTCCCCTCGCCCCGTCTCTTTACGTTGCCCGACTCTTACATCTATGCCTGCTCATAAATCACCGAACCTGAGCAGTAGGTAAAGAAAGGAAGAGAAATCAAGAAACCATTTACATGGATAAGATTAGATAAGACTAAAGAATTACACGTAGCCTTATTTCTATGTGCATTCCTTTTCTCATTCCTCGGCATTTACCCTGAATACGCAAAGAATCAAAATATCCATCATATTATCTTTTTTTACTTTAAAAATTATTTCAACTCTCATGACAGTAAAGTCATCATTCTAGAATGCTACTTGAGAATATCATAATTGCAAACATCTCATCATGAATTAATGCCAAGAGGAAGGTTGTACCTCCAAACCACTGTCTCATGAGCCATTTTATCTTGTAGCATACCTTTTCAAATGCAGAAGGTATCAACACATCCAAACGCTGGAACAAAACACTGTCAGACTGATGAAGTCAAATATATTACAAAATAATCACAAAATTATTACAAGTCTCTGCTTCACTATGAATCATGCTTAGGATTTCTAAAGTGGTCTTTCATTGTAACCACTGTCCCAACCCACAAAAACTTATGACACTTTGATACTTCTGATTTATTAAATGAAAACAGCTAAATGTGTCTGAAAATATGTAGATTTAATTTAACGATGATATCAGAGTCACTCCACTAACTTCAATTCCTTCCTGCAAGCTCAAATTTATGTCTACAAGACTCTGGAAAGCGGTAAAATAAATTTGACTAGGTTCAAACTACATTCAAATGTTCTTATATTATCAGACATCATTAAAAACAAAAGTACCTGAATAAGAATTATGTTTTACCCACCTAGTATGTAAGATTTTATTATGATAAAAACATAATGCTACTGAAAAATCAGCTTAGTGATCGCTTTAATCATTAGTCTGTACCCAGGCTGTCTGAATTGCCTCACAGGGTTAATTTTTTAAGCACTGCTCTCTGTTCCTTTTGTGAAGCCCGCCCAGGGTCCGCTGCACACGGCTGCTGCTTCTCCCAGCAGCTGAGTTTTGGTTGTAACATAAACTACTTTTGTTTCTTCCTGACCTGTTTATGGCAGTTGTTTTGTGATTACAGTTGCATAATTTACATAAATATATTTTTGAAGTGGAAGGAGTTTTCTTTTAAATTTTATTTTATTCAAGTATAGTTGATTTACAATGTTGTGTTAATTTCTGATGTACCGCAGAGTGATTCAGTTATATACGCACACGTGTGTGTGTGTGTGTGCACGGGTCTGTGTGTATATTCTTTTTCATATTCTTTTCCATTATGGTTATCACAGGATATTGAATATAGTTCCCTGGGCTACACAGTAGATTCTTGTTGTTTGATAATTTATATAAATATTATAGCAACTGATAAAATATAAGTACAAAATTGAATCTGCTTCAATGAATATTAGATTGAGCCAAAAAAATGCTTTCAAATTAGGTTCAGACAATTCTAATGGTAAGAAAAAAAGTGCACAAATCTGCAAGGCTTCTGGTGCTCAGAGAGCCTTGCGAGTATCTTCAGACCCTCTCTGTGAAGAAAAACTACAGGTATGAACTGCAGATACATGATGCACAATGAAAGCTGTTAATGCAAGAAAGACTAGTGCCATCTCTAACCTGCAGACCCAATTCGAAGAAAGTACCCTGTCTTTCCATCAAACGTAAAATGAAAGAAGGGACATTTATAGATTTTAAGTTAAAATAAAATGTTTAAGATATATATGTGTAAATTTTTATGCCTTCTAGTTTTAATTAACCCTTTTTACTAAAAATTATTCATCTCAATTATGACAGGTAAGAGAGCTTCTTTTGTAATTCCCAATAAGAGTATTAGTCTCCTTTTCCTCTCTACATGTGAGAAATACTCAGGAACTCCTGAGGAGTCCTACGGTGATTCAATGATACACTTCCATTTTTTTTTTTTAATTAATTTTTCAAATAAACTTCCATGTGCTCAGAAGATGCCACAGAAATAAAGACTCACTCTGGAAAAGTAGAAGTGTACTTTTTACATATGAAGAGTCATTTATGTAGAAGACAAATGACTATTTCCTGGTACTACATTACTAAAGAAAAGGAAACTGGCCTGAGGTGCAAACGTGCGAAGGAGGAATTCAGGTTTAGTGGGAAGAGCACTGGTTTGGAAGTCAGGGACCTAGAACCAACCAGCCGGTGCCTCCTAGTTGTATGACCTTAGGCAAATTACTTACCTCTCTAGCACCTCGTTTCCTTATTTGAAAAAAGAGGAGCTCGCGCTAGATTATCTCCATAGTTTCTTCTGTTTCACCATTTCCAGTGAAGGTAGTGACAGGACCAGAAGGGCAGTGGAGACAGAGGCTTCTCACTCCGTGGAGGTCTTTTAAATTAAGACAGACTCACTTTTGTGAGAGGCTGTGTTAGTGGGTCTCAGGGATACTACAGAGAATGGGCCCTTTCCCAGTCCCATCTGGCCCTATCAGTTTCACGCTCATCTCTACTAGAGTCACAGGTATATCCCTTGACCTGCTTTCACAGTTAAGCAAACTGGTTGTCCACAATCACAAGTCACTGATGTCGACAGTCTCAGAAACATACTTTTCCCCAAGTCAATTTGCCATTATGGTTTCTGGAATACAGTATTCACAAATACTCAAAATTTTATAAGCATAAGGATAGGAAGTACTTTAAAAATGGAACTGTTAGTAAAATCCACAGCAAGAAAACAGCTTGCCGACTGTCTCAGTGCAGAGCCCTCGGGGGACACTCTTTCATTCATTCACATAACACGGATGGTCCTAAATGCAGAACACATAGAAGTCTCAGCCACTGTCCTGAGCAGCTCGCCTCTTGAGGGAGACACACACAACCCTATGACAGTACACTGTGTTCAGTGCTCGGAGGGTTTGCACAGCAAATGTTCTGGGTGGGGGTCACCAGGAGGGTAGCACTAACCCCCCCGAGGGCTCTGGCATCCTACCCCTCCTTCTATGCTCTCTCAAGCTCCAAAGCATGGCTGACCCCTCGATATTTTCATAGTTCAGTAATGTTTATGAATGCCCACTATGTGAACAAAACAGACAAAAAGGTATTGCCCACAGGCAGCTCGTATTCTTTTTTAAATCTTTAAAGATCCCTCTGAGTGTCCATGTGTTCGGAAGACGTTACCTGCGCAACACAGAGACCTGACAAGATTTTCAACCGTGGCTACAGATAAGAGACCAATTCACTAGGGCTGGGGGGACCCAAGAATCTGTTTCTAAGACTTCACTGGTGATTCACAGGTACCATAGTGAAGAACCACTCCTATAAAAGGAAACGTGCAGCGCTGAGGACAATATGCCGTGTGGATTTGGGGGAGGTTTGCCTGCTTGTTTGTTTTAAGAGCAAAGGTGAACTGCCTTTTTAAAAATGAGGTATTCCTTAAATTTGTGAAAAAAACCCTAACCATGAGAGCCACGCCAGAAGAGTAACTGCTAAAACAGAACCCTCCGAGAATTTCTCAACTGTATACGGCACAGAGATGACAAGTGCCTCCTGATCACTTATTCAGTATATGATCCGTTACAGGTGAGAGCACGTTCGCGGTGGAGACGGGCACTCCGTGTAAACGCTCCTGCACGGTCCAGAAGGAGCAGGTGGCAGGCTGACCGCCAAGGCTCCCCAAGCACAGGAACGCCACACACAGCTTGCCAGGCTCTGACCTCCCACCCTTTGCAATCTGAAGAGAGGTCTTCAACCCCAAAGAAGCCCTGCCCCACATGACACTGCCTGTAGGGTTTACATAACCGTTCCCAAACCTAGAGGGACATTAGAATCACCTGGAAATCATCGGAAACGATGCTCTGGCCTCCCCAACGGACTGATGGCTCTCTAGGGATGGGATGGGAGGTTGGAGCTCAAGCATCTATAGTTTTAAAAACTTCCCAGGGCATCTGATGCACAGCAAAGTTGGAAACCCCTAGGCTACACTTTCAAAGGGAAAAGAACAACTAGTTAAAAGTCACAAAATGTGAAGGGTCAGCAAAACAGAAAAAATATAAGGAAACCATTTCATTTTATGATGTTCAAGGAGCTTTAAGACAGATGGTGTTTCTTACCCGTCTGACTGTGTCCTGAGCTCAAGGACTTTGAATCTTTGTCTTCCGATTGCTTTCACTTTCACAATCTCAATTCCAAAATCCTGTTCTTCTCGATAGGCGTATATCTCTGCTGTTGTTCCAAACTGTGCTTCCCTTTCCTGCACGTTACTTCCAAGGTAAATTTTAAAAAGGAAACAGTTTTGAACATTTAGTTTCCAGATATGCAAAGTTGACAAAAGCAATACACATGGGGAAACAATTTCTAGCAATCGGCTCTCATTGCAAAGCTATTTAATTTTATTTATTTTAGAATCACACAGGGAACTGAGACATATAAAGAGGCTTCAGGAAGCACAATTAGAGCCCATTAGGAAAAGAACAGACTGCTAGTCATTGAAAATGACCTAGGACTGATAGGAGTTTAAACTCTCACTTCCCAAACCAAACATTCTTTTTATTCAGCAGACCATCCTTTCTGCTGCTTATCGGCAGCAGTGTACTGGGGGGCCCGGGGCGGGAGGGGGACCTTCCTGTATGGATTTCCTGCCTCTACCACTGATTTCCTCTAGTTGTCATGGGGTACTTGAAATTCAGCTTCAGTTTAGCGCGGGTCTGTAAGAGGACAGCTTCGGAATTTTGAGACGGTGAAATAACGAGTTGCTCTTTTGTAAAAGTAATCCTTTACATTACATTGTAAAGCCCTCTTTTTCTTTAAATAAAGATAGTTCTTGAAAATAAGATTCTAGAAATGTTTTTCATTAAATATTAATGATATAAAACCTTTCAAATACCAGAAAGTTCAAATGTGTGTGAAAGGTAAAGTCTGATTTAGACGGCGATGATCATACCGAAACACTGCAACTTGCACTTTCACACTTTTTATCCGAATGTTCTACTTCCCAACCTCGTCCCATCTCCTGTGCATGCACAACAGTCGTCAGTTTGGGCTTTAAAACCACCTCTCCTGGGACTGCACGAGGGACGGTTAAGTCAGTCAGCTCTCAGATTTTACCTGTAGGCAAGCACCGCAAAGGTTCGATCCTTCTGAATTAAATTCCGCACCATACTGACTTCCTGGGGACTGAAAAGCTGAAGAGGTAAGGTCTGCCCAGGGATCAGGATCATCATCACCTGGGGCAGGACTGGGATCACCGGGCAGCTGTCGTCGTCGTGCAAAGTGCGGCCATGAAATTCCTCCATATCAGAGCCCAGATACTACAGGGGGACACACACAGGGTCAGTGTCATTCCAGATATGGAACAAAAACACACGCTCAACACACTGAACGGCAAATCAGCATAAGGAAACATACACAGAGGGTACAAATATTTAAATAATAAACTTGCTGTATCAGCTCCCACATGAAAATCTATTTTGGACTCTTAGAAGTAGAATTTCTAATTTCTTGTGAAGAATCTCTCACATACATAAAAATTCAAGAGCATTTTTTAAGTTCAAAATATTGGGTTGGCCGAAAGGTCCGTTCGTTTCTTTCCGTAAGACGGCTCGAGCAGCGCTTACTTGTCTTCAACTTCACTCAAAACAATTTTGTCAGACTGTATCGTGATAGCTGTCATATCAGCGTGCATTTAAAAAGAAAACTGATCAAAATTGGTGAATTTTTGTGTAGTCATTTACATACTGAAGATGGAAGAAAAAACATTTTCGTCACAGTATGATTTATTATTTTTAAGTAAGGTAAAAATGCAACTGAAACACACAAAAGAAGATTTGTGCCACGTAGGGAGAAGATGCTGTGACTGAGCGAACGTCTCAAAAGTGGCCTGCGAAGTTTCGTGCTGGAGATTTCTCGCTGGACGATGCTCCACGGTCGGGTAGACCAGCTGAAGGTGACAGCGATCAAATCGAGACAGTAATTGAGAACAATCAACATTATACCACGCGGGAGAGAGCCCACATTCTCAAAATATCCAAATTAAGCGCTGAAAACCATTTGCACCAGCTTGGTTATGTGAATCACTTTGATGTCTGGGTTCCACATAAGTTAAGGGAACAAAACCTTCTTGACCGTATATCCTCACGCGATTATCTACTGAAATATAACAAAAATGTTCCGTTTTTAAAACAAATCGTGACAGGTGACGAAAAGTGGACACTGTACGATAATGCGGATGGAAGAGTTCGTGGGGCAAGCGATATGAACCACCACCAACCACACCAAAGGCCGGTTTCATCCAAAGAAGGTAACGCTGTGTATATGGTGGGACTGGAAGGGAGTCCTCTATTATGAGCTCTTTCGGGAAAACCAAACGATTCATTCCAACAAGTACTGCTCCCAATTAGACCAACTGAAAGCAACAGTCGATGAAAAGCGTCTGGAATTAGTCAACAGAAAATGCATAATCTTCCATCAGGATAACGCAAGACCGCCGCATGTTTCTTTGATGACCAGGCAAAAACTGCTACAGCCTGGCTGGGAAGTTCTGACTCATCTGCTGTATTCACCAGACACTGCACCTTTGGATTTCCATTTATTTTGGTCTGGACAAAATCCTCTTAATGGAAAAATATTTTCAATTCCCTGGAAGACTGTAAAAGGCACTTGGAACAGTTCTTTGCTCAAAACGATTAAAAAGTTTTGGGAAGATGCAATTATGAAGTTGCCTAAAAAATGGCAGGAGGTAGTGGAACAAAAGGGTGAATATGTTGTTCAATGAAGTTCTTGGTGAAAATGAAAAATGTCTTTTACTTTCACTTAAAAACCAAAGGCACTTTTTGGCCAACCTGATATTTGACTTTGACTAACCTAGACATCTCTATGTCCAAAAAGCATAAATGACAAGTATAAAATGCTAGAATGTCAAATAACACTCTGGGTCCCAGTAGTACAGAGAATAAGAAGTACTTTAGTAGCCCCATTACTAGCAAAGACATAAGAAGGGCACCAATTCTTCAAAGAATTACAACTAGTAATAGACATGGTATCAAACTGCTTAAAAGTTACAGCTTAAGACTGTTTATCTACTGTCAAGAGCCCACATCATCCTCATCCACAACTTCTGGTGTGAGGTAATTTCCAGTAATGCTAAAAGCAGTCACTCGTTTTCAAGAACTTCCATCTACAGTTAAATGTACATATTTATCATACGGGATCTGTTACAGAATTACGTACTGTATGTGACGTCGGAAGACTAGTGTCAAAATTTATGATGTTTGGTTTCTTGGGTTCTTTGCTATCCTGGTCTTCAACTTCCATTTCAATTTCATCTTCTTCCTCATCCTCTGCTGTAAAAGTACAATATTATAAGGAAAAAAAACCAAACAAAAAACAGAGGCATAAACATGTAAAAGCTATGTTCCCTTTCAAATACATAATTCCTTCATGAAGATTCTGGGCCCATGAAAAGAGAGGTTCTTGTAAACACCACACACACTTGGGAATCTGGACAGCACTGTGAAGAGGCAGCTGGAGGGCTGGGGTCTAGGCTGGGCTCTGCCACCAACTACTTTTTTAAAATCAGTGTTTAATTTTAGAATAGTTTAAGACTTACAGAAAAGTTGCAAAGATAATAGAGAGTTCCTGTATACCTCACAACCATTTCCTGATAGCTAATGTCTTGTTTTAGTGTGGTACGTTTGTCATAACTAAGGAATCAGCATTGGCACATTACGGTTAACTGAACACATTTTATTTGGATATCCTTTTTTTTTTTTTTTTTTTTTACAGTACGCGGGCCTCTCGGGCCTCTCACCGCTGTGGCCTCTCCCGTTGCGGAGTACAGGCTCCGGACGCGCAGGCTCAGCGGCCATGGCTCATGGGCCCAGCCGCTCCACGGCACGTGGGAACCTCCCGGGGCACGAACCCATGTCCCCTGCATCGGCAGGCGGACTCTCAACCACTGCGCCACCAGGGAAGCCCTGGATTTCCTTAGTTTTTAATCTAATATCCTTTTTCTGTTCCAGGACCCCATCCAGAACACCACATTACATTTAGTTGTCATGTCTCCTTAGCTTCCTCTAGGCTGGGATGGTCTCTCAGACTTTGTTTCTGATGGCTTTGACAGTTTTGAGGACTACTGGCCAGGCATTTTTGTAGAATGTCCCTGAATTAGGATTTGTGTTTTGGGGAGGAAGCCTAGGGAGGTGAAGAGCCATTTTCATCATGTCCTATCAAGGGTGCATATTATCGATGTCACTTATAACTACTGAAGCTGACCTGGGTCACCTGGATGAGGCAGTGTTAGTCAGATTTCTCCACTGGGAAGCTACTCTCCCCTCCTTTCCACACTGTACTCTTTGTAAGCAAATCACTAGGGCCAACTCACATCTAAGGAGCAGGGATTATGTTCCACCTCCTTGAAGGGGGACTACCTGCATAACTGATTTGAAATTCTTCTGCAGACGTTTACCTCTTCTCCCTTTCTAGGAACTAATTTTGACACCTCAGACAACTCATCCCACCTGATTAAACCTTCGTTCCCTCATTTGAAAAATGACAGGCATGAACAAGAACAATCTCTGAAGTTCTTTCAAACGTTTAACTTTAAAGAGTTTCTGGAGAAGACAGGAGGGAAGGAAGGAAAGAAGGAAGGAGAAAGGGAGGGAAAAAAGGAAGGAAGGAGGGGAGAAAGAAAGGAAGGAAGGAAAGAAGGAAGCAAGCAAGCAAGCCCCCAAATAAACTTCTAAATGGATAAAATGTCTTTACAAAATAGTTATTTTCCTTTGTGCATATCATTATTTAAAACAAACCACCTCCAGCTAGGTCTCTGACAAGAAAATATAAATGTTTTTCAACATGGCAACTGCCTTGGACTATCTAACAATTCTTATAAATTCCTTAGATAAAAGGCTGTGTCAAAGAGAACGTAATTATTTCGGGCTTCCCTGGTGGTGCAGTGGTTGAGAGTCCGCCTGCCGATGCAGGACACACGGGTTCGTGCCCCGGTCTGGGAGGATCCCACGTGCCGGAGCGGCTGGGCCCGTGAGCCATGGCCGCTGAGCCTGCGCGTCCAGAGCCTGTGCTCCGCAGCGGGAGAGGCCACAACAGTGAGAGCCCCCCCCCAAAAAAAAGAGAACGTAATTATTTCAATTTAAATTCAAATGTTCACTGGTTTAACACTTCATACAAAATTTTCCTAAGCACAAAGAAAATTCATTAAGAGACCGAGAGATAACAAAGAAAAATCTAAACCGATGACAAAAATATTCTGAATCTACTTCCTTGCATTCACAATTCTGACAGCATGGCTTTCACTAAGCATTTTGACACTATTGCTCTATTACACAGAGTTTAAAAGGTCAAATTTTAGCTTAAAGGCTAGAATTCATAATTTTAAAATTTACATTTTAACTGTTCTAACTTCCTTCTCTCAATGATTTCCTTACACAAAGTAGTCTTTCTCATATATAGGGCAGAAACCCACTTCCCCCACTTGGCTGTTTATCTATTAATGTTTTATTTGGTTGGGACAGATTCTTCGAATCTTAAATATTCAGCTAGTTCCTTAGCATTTAAAGTGGATTACTCTTCAAAACAATTCATTCTACATGGATGTATGGACAATCCAATGCTTCTACAAATAAAACTCATGTATGATTTGCAAAAGCATGATTACCGTATTGACAATCTCTCTGAGCCCTTTCGCACCCGATTTTTTTTTAACAAAACACACTGACTGTTCAGAGCTTCCAGGGTGAAGTGTGATGACTCATCTCATGCAGGAGCACCATGCGGATGCCAACAGAACATCAGCATCTTCCCTGACACACTGGCTTTGGCACAGAGGGAGCGGGGCTGGTGCCTCTGAAAAAACAGCTCAGCTCTTCAGTCAAGTTCAATTCAGCTAAGGTTGCTTCCGGATCGACCACTGAGCCTGATCCTGATTTCTTTCTCTGGAAAAGGTCCCTCCTATATGGAGGGCATGCGTTCATTCTCTTCCTGTTCCAACCCACGCCACTCCCAGTGGGCAAATTAGTCCTCCAAGCACAGCTTCTCTTAGGTCTGAAATCCACAACTGTTTCTTTGCAACCCACGGAAGAAACCCCCAGTCTCACTGGCAACAGATGCAAGATTCCCAACACTCCGACCCAAGCTTCCAGGCCTTATCTTCTGCAAGCCTATCCTAAGTTATAAGCTTTTTGATGTCTCCAGTACACCCCACAGGGCTTTCCCCCAATCCGTTTCGGCCCTGAACAATCCCTCCCTCTGATGGAGGGTAGGGTAAGAGCGTTTGCTTAACTGGCCTAATCAACGGCCTTCTGCTAGGTATATTTTCTGGAGCCTCATATAGATGATAAACCTCCTCAGGGATCAGACTGTGTATCATACCTCTTTTCATCTTCACGACACCTAACATACTTCCTGACACACAGTGAAGGGACTCAGCTAATAGTCTCAGTTTGGCTGATACATCTCTTGGAAAGCATTTCCTGTCTAGAGCATTCCACGGCAAAACTGTACAATTATTCCAGATTTTTCTGTACACAGTATTCCAACTTAAGTCCAAAGTATAAACTTTCATAAAACATGAAAGAGAGAGAAAACTGAGTTTAACATCACAGTCCTAAGTATCTCTAATTAAGCTTGTTCTACCATGTGTTTGAACTATGTGCCTAATGAGAGACCAAATACTGTCTTGGCCGTGAAGTGGTTAAGAGACACCAGCTATGCAGACAAATACACTCGGATAGGAGTCCTGGCCCTGCAACTGTGTGACCTTGGGCAAGTCACACACTAATCTGCCAATCCATTTCTCACCCACCAAACCAGGATTAGAAAAGAAATGTGGAGACGATTAAACGGAGAAACGCATTCAAAGCGCTTATAGCAGGGCCCGTGACGTGGTAAACAGTTAATACACGGTAGCTGTCACCCTTATCAAAGGGAAGAAGTCGAGGAAAAGTCTGGGCTGCTGAGCTCTGTCCCAGTCCCCCTCTCTTCCCCCGACCCAGTTTCAGACCATTTCCTGGGAGCCAAGTTCTGGACACACGGAGGATGGAGAGCATGGGATCCCTGCCTTTTGGGGGAGACCCCCCCTCCCCGCCCCCTAAACCCTTGTCCCCAACCCGGGGGGCCGAGCCGCTGGGAGAAGCGCCGCTGCTGGGTCCCTGGCCGGCGGCCCGATGCGCGGCCCCTTCCGGCGCGGCCCCGCCAGCTCCACAGCGCCCGCCCGCCTCCCCGGCCCCGCCGTGCCGCTCACGGCTCGGGCCTCGCCCCCTCCCGCCGCCAGGGACCGGCCCCGGGCGGTTACCGGGCAGGAGCGGCAAGTGATTGCCCATGTTGTTCCCAGCGTCCTGCGGATCTCCCTCGCCGGCCATGTCTGTTTACCCGCAGAGGAGCTTGGGACAGGGCGGCGGCCGAGCCGCCGGGGGAGGGTCTGCGCCGCGCCGCCGCCGTCGCGCCCCGGGCCACAGCGCCCTCTGGCGGCGCCCGCGGGGCGGACCGCGCGCCGGCCCGCCCGGAAAGGCGCAGCGGGCGGGAGGGCCGTCGCCACGGGGGCCGAGCGCTGTGTCGGCTGCTCTCAGTGACTTGGTGCCCGCCTCGCTCGGTGCAGATCCCTGGCCTTTTGCCGCCCCTGGCACGACATTTTACACGTGGAGAAACAGGCTCAGATTCTTTCGTCTCCACCTCGCTCTTAAAGAGGGGGCCGGGGAGCAAACAGAAACCCAATTATACAGCATTAGCTCCAATTTTTAAAATAAAAACCGTATACACGGAGACTGGGCCAATGCATCAATTATTCCAAGGGCGATTGGGTTATAGCTGATTTTCTTTTCAACAGTCTTAAGTAGTTTACATATATAATTAACATGTATTGGTCGGAAACAAATACTATAAATGATGGTAACACAGAATACAAAAAGGCCTATGATTGGCAAGTGAGATTGTCAGAATATAAAACAGCTTACTCATGATTACTTTAACAAAAATAAGTCATTGTATGGCCAAAAAAAAAAAAAAAATACTGCAGAATGCAAAAAGATAAGTAATTCTGTTGACTGGTAAGGTTCCTGTTTCGGAGGATGGAGAAAAGTTTCCTTAGTATCTTTTCAAGTCATCTTTTCAGCGAAGGAGGAAACTGAAAAATCCTTAGATGCAATAAAACAGCTAAACATGGTGGGGAGGAGAAAGGCGAGAGGAAGGAGCAGCGTCGCTCTGAAGAAAATAATAATGAACGCGGTGTTGTAAAATATGTTTGTTCCAGACGTTCGCTCACTGCAAAGTTAAAAGCCGAAAGAAAACCTCGGGAGAGAGGCTGGTGAATCCATTCACGGTCACTCTGCCTTCTGCCCCCGAACACACCCTCGGGCCTCGGTCGAGTCATTTATGGCCTCAGTTTACCCATTTGCAAAATAAGAACGGGTCAAACAGCGTCTCAGGTTTGTTCTGATTACCAATGGCTGCAGTATTAATGATAGCATCGCCTTTTATGGTTATGTATAACAATTACAGATTATATGTTAATAACAATTACATAGGATACGTTATTGTGATGGGTTAGTAGAATTAAGGTGGTCACTCTAGACAGGTGAAGGATGATAGAAAGAGAGATAGAACAATGAGAGAAAGGTTGGGCTGTGTGTGTGTGTGTGTGTGTGTGTGTGTGTGTGTGAGAGAGAGAGAGAGAGAGAGAGAGAGAGAGAGAGAGAGAGAGAGAGAGAGAGAGAGAGAAGGGTGAGAGCAAGTACACATATATATATACATTAGCAGTCTTACTATGGTTTATAGAATTGCAAAGAACTGTGCTTACCTGCAGCAGAAGTTTCTTTACATAGCAAACATCTGGCCCCTAAACAAGGAAGCTCTGACCTTGCCGGGTCCTCCCCAGAGGTGGTACCAGCCCTGTGCCCTGCACCCCGCGACAACCAAGAACCCTGTGGGCAAGAAAGGACAGCTGTGAGCCTGGTGGGGTCAGCAGATGTGGCTGGAAAAGCACTCGCTCCTCTTTCTTCCTTTGTGCTCAGCCCCAGGGTCACTGATGCTACCATCTGTGTACCTTTCACTCTCCATTCACCTCCTTTTCCTCGCCTCCATTCACATTCACCATCTGCTCCCGCCTTCATTTCATTACCCTCCCCCCTTCGCTGGAGTCTACCCAGTCATCCATAGCTTTGTCTTTCAAAAGGGGCAACAACAAATGATCACTGAACAAAAACATCTCAGCAAGCAGGTTTCTTGAATTAGGCCCTGGTTATTAAAACCAGAAAGGAAAACATGATCATTCACCATTTATTTTTAATTGGGTAACTTTATCCTGAAATAAGGCATCACACTGAGTGGCTTACATTGCTTCTTGTTTGTGTGAAATGTATTCATTGATAAGGAGCTCTGCAAACCAGTGGGAAAGGAAACTTATAATTTCATAGATCTTTGTCTTATAGCTCGAGAATTAACTTTAATAGGATATAATTAAGGTTGATATTAGATGAGAGAAAAGGCAAATCAAAAAAGCCCCATTGCACTTTTAATTTCTGGCTTCTACACTGTGTTAGCAGCAAGGGATACACATACTGGGAAGAGACACTTTGGGCGCTCTTCTGGCTTTTGTATTATCTGCAAATATACTTTTAATGTGTTAAAGAAAACTACTGCCTTGGTCTAAGCAGCCAATGATCTCTTGCCTGGATTACTGCAATAGTTTCAGGGATGGTTTTCTGGCTTCCACCTTCAGGGCCCACAGCTCTGTCTCAACAAAGAAGCCAGAGTCAGACCACGTGACCACCCCACTCAGAGCCCCTCCTTCCCTCCCCACATCACTGTAAGCCACTTCCTCCCAGTGGCCTCCACATCCTGCTCTGACCTCCCTTCACTACCGTACAGGCTCTCCCACTGCTCTGGCCCCTGTGTTACACAACCAGGCAGGGGCCGCTCCCACCTCAGGGCCTTTGCACTTGCTATTCCCTTTGTCTGAAATGTTCTGCCCCCGTGTGGGCATGTGATTTGCTGCCTTACATCGTCCAGGTCTTTGATGAAATGTCCCTCCTTAGGGAGTCTTTCCCAGATTACCCAATATCTAACTGCAACCCCACCCCGGTCTCATCACCCTCTATCCTCCTCCTCTGTTTTATTTTCTTTCAGAGCACTGATCACCTTCTACAATACTGTGAAGCTTACTTGTTAAAAATATCCTCCCCACTCCAAGAATGTAAACTCAGTGGGGGGAAGTCAGAGATCTATGCCCCTTGTGTCTACTCCTGTGTCCCAAGGGTCTGTCACTTAATAAGTGCTCAAAAAAAATGTTTATAGAATGAAGAAATGAATGAATTGCACAGTTATGGGAGACATTGCTGATTGGCCCGACACCAATTCCCCTCTTCTTCCTGGCTAAGAGCCCTCATTTTGTTTGGGGCAATGGTGTGCCCAGCCCCACAGACTCACATTTGCTCTAAGCCCGTTATAGCCCACTCCCCTTCCCTGTGATCTTTTGCAGCTCGTGGCAGCCAGGAGACACAGTTCTGGCTGACGTAACACAGAGAAAGTCGGTTTGGCAGCCATGGAGAGGAGTGAAAAGGGAAAGTTTTTCCTTCATGATTAAAGGAAGAGATTTCATTCCTACTCACTCCTGCAGGGATGAAGATTAAGCTCCATATTGGTTTGCCCAGTAAAACCAGCCAAGCTAGTCCAAACAGCCAAAAAGAGCTTTTAAAGGAAATCACGAACTTCAGAAAAATCAAAGCTAGGTTTACTTGTAGTTATATTTATCATTTTTAAATGAAGGGATTCATCCATTAATTTTGGAACTCTGTAAATCTTCTGACTCTTTACCTTTGTGTGCAAAAGCACATTGAAGTGACGCTTTACCTTGTCCCCAGAGCCCCTTCCCAGTCTTCCAGTGTGACAGTTCTGTCTACCACTCTTAAGACAGAGGTCAGAAACTGGTGACCCCCAAGCGAGAATTCAAAGGAAGTGTCTGGTCTCTGTGGTATTTTGAGTTTTTGAATGAATTGACAACATTTAGAAATTGAAGGGTAAACATACAAATATTGATTTCCTTTTAAAAATGGGAACATTTGGCAACTGTAGTTTAGATTCATGTGTGGGAACAACTGCCTTGAACCAACTGGCAGCTGCCCTTTTAGATGGGGTGGCCCTGCCTGCATCCGTTCGGCATTGTTTGCCACCTGTTGTATGGGCACGTATAGGGAGAGTGACACCAACCCTAACTGGTCCACAGCCGCCGTGGTGTGTGTCTAGTGGACCACAGCAGCCACTGCCCCATTCCCCTCTCCAGAGTGTGCCAGTTTGGACAACGAATTATATGCCCCTGAGGAGCTTGGAGCACTGTGCCGGGTCCATGCAGTCCTCAACAACCACCGTGGAGGATTCACAGGCATGTTTCGCACCCCTTGACAAGAAAGGGTCGGAGTGAGGGATCTTCAATTCTTTGTAGCTCTGCAACATTTTCATGAAGTAGTGCTCTTACTAACTTAAGAAAAAAAATCTTTGGAATTAAAATCCTGTTAAGTCTCATGTTCCTAATTTCCAGAAACCATAGCTCGTTTCCAAAACTTGTCCAAGTGGAGAGATCTTTTTAATTTGGCGGGAGGGGTGGGGGGAGGGCGGGCAACCTGAATATCAGGAAAAGTAATGCTCTATCCGGCAATGCATCTCTTCTTTACTTCTCACCTTCAAGCGCTGGGTCTGGAAGCCACTGTCAAGGGATGTGCATTTTGGCATCTATTATCCTGTAAATCCCACAGTTAAAAGGGAATGAAAGATGGATCTTGGCTGTTTACGCAGACCTAGAGGGGAGAGAGCAGCATAAAACCAGATGTATAAGGATATTTCATGGCCCCTTCAAAATGCTGACAATTTTATTAACTACTCACTTTCATATTTCAGTAATATGGTGAATAATTTGGGATTCGAAAAAATACCTTTATATACATCTTTGACTGCTACGGCAATATTTTCAGACACACCAGAGCCTATTCAAGTCCAAGCAGGTTGGATTATTTGCAAAAAAGATTATTTGTGATGATACTTAATGCTGCAATTTACTGAGACTTCCTGCCGTCCCATCCATCTCTGACCTGACAGGTAAAAGAGGGAAGACTGTGCAAGATAGTTAAGTGTTGGGCAATTTATGGTTTTAAACTTGTACACTGTTTTCATGACTCATCCAGGAGCTTTTCCTGACGCCACGTGCTGTTTCCACTGCAGTTAAAGACGTCCAGAGTATCACAGGGAGATGAACGCAAAGCCAGGACTGCAGAATCCTGGTTGTAGTCACTACCTTGTTCCCAGCTGTGGTCTTGGCTGGGTCATTTCACTGTCTCCACCGCTGGCCTTTTATTCTTGGTCTTGCATGTAAGGGTTTACAATGGCTAAGATGTGTGAAGTTTTGCAATTAGAACAAAATCTCAGTGGCTTAACACAAGTTTTTCTTTTTTTTTTTTTCCCCTCCCAAATCAGGTCTGTTCTGGGTTTGGTGATTCTCTGAGATGGGTCCCCAGTCTCGTCTGCGTCTTCAGACTTGTGCCACCTCTTTATAGGCATATACGTCTATAATCACTGATTGCCACGGTATAGAAAAAGGCCTGAAGAATTGAGCACTGCCTCTTAATGCTCCTGCCTGCTGGTGACACCTGTCCCCTCCACGCAGATTGCACTGGCTGAAGTGAATCCAAGCCTGACTTCAAAATACTTTGTACTTTGGTTGCACCAGCAACATCTGCCACAGGGTGGAACCAACTCAGCGCTTCTCCTCTGTGTCTGTGGGTGTGTGTAAGCATACATGAATGTACATATGCGTACAAACATATATACACACATACACACATATATTCAGATATATACCCATATATGTTTCAGAATACTCTGCCCACATAAAATTTTCACGGATGCATAAATAAATAAACAAATGAAAGTGGAACGCTTGAGGTTGATGCTTTTACTTCCCATCACGCTTCTACACTTAAGGGGCCCCATGGTTCGACAATCCATGGACAGTTCTAAAACGCTGTGATGTGACCCAAGGCCAGGAATTGAGTAACTTCATAAGCTACTAGCTCAAAAATAAGAGACCAGCACGATGACCAGAGCAGATGTAATGAGAATAAACTATCTCATAACATCTGCGCTATATGAGAAAGTCAAGCAACTCATGAGGGAGATGAGAAGAGAGAAAGGAAAAACCGATCAAATTAGGGTCTGAATAAATATGATTCCAATAGCGTGAAGAGGATTTGGGTCCCCAAATTCTAGTAAATACATTCTTAGCTACCATTGACTTTAGTTTACCATTCACATCAAGAAGAGGCAGACAAATTTAGATCCTTGGTGTTAACTGGGAAAGGTGTGTCATGTGAAGTTACTAATGGATGCATGAGAAATGTGGCTTTCAATGAAAGAAAAAGAGAAAGATGGATAAAACAGTCTAATAATGTGTTCGGTAGAGAAACTAACTGGAAAACCAAGTAGACAGAAAAAGGCTTAGATGATTTGTAAGCCAGCTCCAGAGCTGAGAACAGCACCTGGATGTGTTCAGAGAGAAAAATCATTCTAAGACTCCGGACTCTGAATTACTCGGCTCGTCTTCAACGCAGATTAATAAGCACGTTCACTGCTTGGGTGCCATGTGCGAGGTGATGTTACAGGAACCAGGGAAACTGACAGCGTGAGAAAACACACAGGAGGGCCTGGCCTCGGGGAGCTTACATCCTACTGGGAAAGTGAGGATAACGAGTTAGTTAGAGAAAAAGGATGACTAAAATGTAGCCTCTGCCCTTGGCTGGGTTGTGTAGTGTGAAGGCGAGGGGGCGGGGGAAGCAGCATATAAACAACCTAACAAAGTACCCAGTGCAGGGGCCGCATTATACGTTGCTTTTTTTTCCTCAAAAGAAACTGTACTTAAACCATGATGGTTGCTGGAAGGAGGGGACCCATTTCGATAAGGAGTTCAGGGACCTGCTAAGAGGAGGAGGGTCCTCACCACTCTTACAAAACCGCTGGACTTGGCATTGACACAGGGCTAGTTAGGGTGGCGGTGGCAGCACGAAGAAGCTTCTCCTTCAACTGTCCACATTTCAGTGATGACATCAGACCGCTGCACGTGGCTACAGCAGCGAGCAGTCGGTAGGCCTTACAGTGTGAGCATGTTAGATCGGCCAGCGCTGAACGGATGGATCACTCGCTCAATTTCCTTCATAAAAATTACTTACAGACTTAATATTAGCCATCTGAGAGCCTAATACAAACTGAGGACCCAAGAAGAGGGATCTTATTATGTAAAAGGATTCACCTTTAGTCCTTACATCTACACATTTATCCCATGGAAATAAGTCACAGAGCAGACAAAAATTTACACACAAAGATGTTCGAAACAGCATTGTTTAAAACATGCAAGGTGGAAACCAAGTCAATGTCCAATATTTTCTGAGTCATCTGACCTCTTCCTTACAAATTGTTTCTCTGCTTGAATGAGTCAGCATCAGTTTCTTTTTGTTACTGAAAATCCTGACTGATATATATGGAATGAAATGGACAAACAAAATAATACATAACCAAAATAATGAAATATTCTGACAACAGTGGTTGCCTCTGGATACTGGGATTCCTCCCTCCCTCCCCACACTGGCTTCTAAAACCTTTCTATTTTTCCAAGATGTCATGATTACAATAATTTATGAGTAAACATAACTGTAAGTACTGTCATAATTTAAAAAAAAATTAAAAGGTGTATTTTTTTTTTCCCAAGGGATCACAAGAGTAGTTGCAATAAAACACACATAAGTGAGAGCACGAGCCACAGTGTGACAAGCGCTATCTCGACGGACTTCCTGCCGTGGGAGAGCAGTGTATAAAGAATTACTTTACTAGATGGAGTCATACACTGGCCTTGAGGTTCACTGCTATCCAAACAGAAACATATGAAATCCACCTGAGTGGACCAAGTCTTGGGCCCAGAATCATGCTCTTCAGATTGCCCCTGTTTTGTTACGAGTTTCCTGTGTGCTTGGGCCTCCTGGCAGCCTGAGAGAGCACCTCCTCTAAGTTAGAAGACTTAGTTCTTGCTCTGTTACTTGCAGACCAGCAAAAACACATGTTAAACGGTTACTCTGATCCAACATTGATACGCATACTATCCTTTCATTGCATTTACAGCACTCTTGAGAGGCAGGTGCTATCATCCCTCTTTTTTTTGATCACAAGTCACTTTCTCCCTATGAAGTGGGAGGTTCAGGCTGAATGATTTTCTAGGTCCCGATCAGCTTTCATTTTCTATGACTTGGTGAACTCAGATCTTAGCTCACAGTGTGTTCCTTAACCTTTACCCTATCCACTTGGTCCTCACCTCTCCACTGCCTAGATCTACCTCCAGATTTGTCCTTTAACTATAGATTTGCAGCACTATTCTTGCTTCTTTGGATACCCCTCAGCTTCCCCCATGACAGATGACATGGAGAAGCAAGTCCATGGGGTGGGAAGATAAAGAATGCATATAGGTTTCTCTAGAGTAGTGTTTTTAGGTGTGGCCTTGAGTCCACTGTAGGCTGCAGCGGTTTTCCTGGATGGATGGTAAATGCATCCCAGGATGAAAGTCTTTTCTTTGGAGACAGTAGACACAAGCACATAGATTTTCATTTTGATGCACAAGTAGGGCTATTTATTAATAAAGTTTAAAAATAAGGGTAACTAAAACTTGGTTTTCATAAACTAAAATTGGGGTATTATTAGACTTTGCTAAAGACTTTGATTTTCTTTTCTATCAAGAAGTCTGGAAACCACCCAATGCTTTGGCAGTACGGCGAGTATGGCAGTACGAGAAGGTGGAAGCATGAGGTGAAGGGGTTCCCAGCACCTTCTGGAAGGGTTCTGTATTACACGGACTGCGTCTGTGCTGTCTCAGTCGGTCTTGGTACCGGACCGGTGATCTCCTTGTTTCATGAATTAAAGTAATTGAGAAACTATTGGGGGATTTGCCCTTGTTGATCATTATGTTGGCTGACTGAAGCTTTTTCAGAGATGCTATCGTTACTGTGTTCACTCCATCATGTAGCCATCTTGGAGTTCTTTTGTGCTAGAAAGCCAGAATACATACGATGGGCAGAGGCAGGGCTTTTACACTGCTGTAATGAGTCAAGATCTAAGAAGTCAGAGAGCCACTGATTTACAGTCCAGCTTGATGTCTTTTGTGTTTTATCACATGGCGATTGTACTCTCAGCAGGAGTCTCTCTGTGTTGGCTTAGATGCTTGGGCAGCCACCATATTCCAATCAAGCAAAGTGCCTGTTCTGCTTTAAACACACGTCAGGCCTGTCCCTGGAAAAGCAGAGCATCCTGGGATTAGCCAGGCCCTCCGCACAAGCTCTCACTGTGCCAGGCTTGGGCTTAAATGAACAGAGTGGTGAAGCTCTTATTATTCTGAAATAGTCAAGTGTAAATCTTGCTGATGATGGATTGGCCCAATGCCTTGGGCAGAGATGTAATCAATGAATATGAAAAGCCATAACCCTTTTCCTGAAAAAGTATTTCCTACCTCAGTCAGCTCAAGTGTCCCTTCATCCAAAAATCTTTCCTGATCTCTCCAAGCAAGTATGGCATTTGTCACTTTATTATGAAATTTTATTTTTATCTGTCCCATTGTCTGTGGAGTGTCTGCCGAGGACAGAGACCATGCCTCACTCATCTCTGTATGCTCCGTGAATAACCCAATGCTGGAATGGGGTTGATAAACAATTGTTGGACCAAATTCAACTTGAAAAAGAACGTGACAGACAGAAAAGTCCAGCCTCTGTCTATCCAGTCATAGTATGTGCTGTTAGAGGGATGGCTTACAGAGAGAACCCAACGCCACTTGCAGCAACATGGATGGACCTAGAGATTATTACACTAAGTGAAGTTAAGTCACACAGAGAAAGACAAATACCATATAATAGCACTCATATGTAGAATCTAAAAAAAAGAATGAAATGAACTAACTGACAAAACAAAAATGGACCCACAGACATAGAAAACAAACTTCTGACTACCAAAGGGGAAAGGGGGGGGAGGAATAAATGAGGAGTCTGGGATTAACATATACACACTACTGTATATAAAATAGATAATCAACAAGGACCTACTGTATAGCACAGGGAACTCTACTCAATATGTGGTAATGACCTATAAGGGAAAAGAATCTGAAAAAGGGTGTGTGTATATATATATATATATACATACACACATACATATATACACATATATTTGTATATATATATATATATATACTATATATATGTGTATATATATACACATATATATACACATATATAGTATATATATGTATATATATATATACTATATATATATGTGTATATATATATATATATATATATATATATATATACACACACACACACATATATATGTATAACTGAATCACTTTGCTGCACACCTGAAGCTAACACAACACTGTAAATAAAATATACGTCAATAAAAAAAGGTAGTATAGGCCTCCAGGCCCCAAGTTAGGACAAAAGAAGGGGGAACACATGGAAGATAATGATTGTAATAATCTACCTCAGCTGAACGCTTTCTACCTGCCAAGCCCTGGGAGAGAGCTTCCATCCATTATTTCAGTTAATCCTCCCACGAGCCCCAAATGTAGGCATTTTTAAGCCCACTAGAAGGGAACCAGAGAGTTGAAGTTTGGTTATTAAGCCTACACAGCACAGAAGCAGCAGAGCTGGCAATTCAAATTCACACCAGTTTGTCTCCGAAAAGAACTTAGTCACTCTAGCTGGAGACCATGAGAGGCATGGTCTGACCACAGGTGGGACACACCCTGTGGGACAAGGGGCAGATCAGGAGGGAGGAGGGTGTGGTGAAAGCCTTGGCAAACACGAGAGACATTTAGTCCTTAGAAACAGGAGGAAAGGAAGGATGCTGGGTGCAATAATGATCCTCCAAAGAGCTCCGCAACCCAAGCCCTGGAACCTGTGACTATGTGACCTTATGGGGCAAAAGGGACTTTGTAGATGTGTGAAACTAAGAATCTTGAGATGGAAAATTACCATAGACTATTTGGGTGGCTGAGTATCATCCCTCGGGTCCTTATAAGCAGGATGCAGGAGGGTCAGAGTCAGAGAAGGAGATGTGATGCAGAAGCAGAGATGCGGTGAGGAGGGACCACGAGCCAATGAGCTCGGCGGCCTCTAGAAGCTGGAAAAGGCAAGGAGACAGAGCCTCCCCAGGGCCTCCAGGAAAAGCACAGCCAACACCTTGATTTTAGCTCACTGAGACTGATTTTGGACCTCTGACCTCCAGAACAATAAGACAATAAATTTGTGTCCTTTAGGGCACCGAGTTTGTGGCAGTTTATTACAGTGGTGAAAGGAAACAAATGCAGGGCAAAATGTTGAAGATACAGAGGTCCTGAAATGGAGACAAGATTTCTGGGGTCAGGTTGGTTTGGGGAGGGGCTGGAGGAGTGTGCGGGTGGGCCGGTGTTTTCAAGGTAAGCCCAGGATGCTTGGGGTGCTTGTTAAATGCAGATCCCTGGGCCCCGCCTTAGAACCTCCCAATTGGACCGCCCATGCAGTGCACCCCACAACCTGTGTGTGTTGCTGTGACAGAGGGTGCATCAAGCTATAGCCTACCCAGACGGATAAAAACGAATGAAAGCAGCTGACGGGAGAATGTTGCTTTGCAATGGCCTTTGTGGAGAGGAAAATTCCGGGCAGATCTAGGATAAAGAGGTTGCTCACTGCCCCCCACCAGCTGTGCTCATGGAGGTCAATGACCCCTTCATGACATCTTTTTGAAACAATGACCATGTTCCAGCGAACTCTTAGGTGTTGAGGACGCAGGATGGTGAACAAAACCGGCATCCTCATCCTCCCCGAGAAGCTACATTCCGGTGGGAAACACAGAACAGACTTGGATTTTTCAGACATGCAAGCACATATCACAAATGATGAATGCTGGAACGGAAAACTCCAGGGAGCTGTGAGCCTCTCACTGGAGGAGCTGGCCTGTCTGGGGAGGGAAGCCCCAAACCCCTTCCTCAGGAATTGATCCCTGAAGCGTGAGCGAGGGCCAACTACGGCGAACAGGGTGTCTGTGGGGTAGGAGATGGCATAGCGGGAAGAGCATATGTAAGAGCCCTGAGGCAGGAGGGACCCAGGGGGCTGGAGGACAGGGCCTGAAGGTGAAGGTGGCTGAGGTGAGGCTGCAGGGAGAGCACACCCTGAGGACCACACTAAGAATTTTCACCTTCCCCACGGCAGGGAGTCGCGTCACCAGGTTTGGCAATTAGCATCTGGCTGGCAGGCGGAGGAGCAGGTGACGTGGGGAGGGAAGGGCTAGGAGACTCCGATTTGGAGGCTGAGAGTAACCGCCCCAGCGCCTGAGAGCCAGAGGCTGCCGGTGAGACTCAGCTTCCCCAACGAATTCCACAAGAGCGCCGCACAGGTTCAGCTTTTAAAGGAAGTCAGATTTTTAGCTCACCCTACACTTCAGCCCGACGATAAACGAACAAACGAGCTCTCATAGTTTCTCCAAATCTCAGCAGGTGGACGCAGCGTCCATGATGAGGAAAGCGCAGTGGCTGTGTCTATAGGTGCTTCAACTGCATTCAAACAACTGTGTATAGGAAAGGAATAAACCAGACAGGTTTCCTATTGGTTATGGCTTTGGGAGCAGCGTGGGTCTAGGTTTCGATTGTAGAAAAGGTGAAGGACCGTTCTCACCCAAAGATAATTACCATCTGCGAGGACAAAGTACAGAAATCAAAGCGACAGTCAGTCAAAGTAGCTTCAAACACATCAATAGACTCTGTGGTTTTTTCACCACAGTGACAAGGACGCCTGAAAGACCAGCTAAAAGAAGATAAGGACTTCAAAAAAAGGTAAAGAAGGAAAGATATTGGTGTCATCGGCCATATTTTTATGAGCTAATATGACCAGAAAATAGTGAAGGCTGTAAACGTTCCCTGGAGTCAGGAGACCTGCTATGAATTTTCCTGTCTCATTTACCATAATCCCGTACAGTTTTACAGTAAATCCTCTTCACCTTTGGATTGGAGTATGAAGGTAAAAATGAGTTCGACTGATCCGAATTGTTATCTGTTCTACCTGGCACCTCCTGGCTGGAGGGCCTTGGGCAGGTTCCTTAAACTCTCTTGCCTTTATGTTCTCGTCTTTTCAGGAAGGAATAGTGAGAGTTCTCATCCTAATGGGCTGATGGGAGATGAGGCGTGACGCTGTGCTGAAGCTTTACAGCAAGCGGGTACACGGCAAACACGTGCTTAGCTTAGCTATTTTAACTATTAAAGGTTGGCTATTTTGAACTGCTACACATCTCAAGCCTAGATTCAAGCCCGCTGTTGGTTCTATCTTCCGCACTCTTGGCCTTCGTGTTCTCTTGATGAGTATCAAGCTCTCGTCTCTCAGCTCCGACCCCGTTCTTCTCCGTTTGTGGTGATGGGGCCCGACATGGCCCGCAGACTCGGCTCGGACGGCCGCCGCTAGGGAGCGCTAGCGGGATACCGCGAGGCTGGAGGAGGAGGGCACTGAGCCTTCCTGCCCGCAGCTTGTTCGCAAGGCACCAAGCACCTCACTGCAACGGTGTGAGTTTGTTCCCAGAGCAGCAATCAGATCCAGCTGGGAGCTTTTCGCGCACTCTTGCGTCGGGTCTCAGACACCCAGCACCGGCTGGCTGTGCCTCTTCCTCAGAGACCCCCATTCCTGCTCAGCAGGCTGAGCCCCTTCTCAGGCTTTCTGAGTTTAATAGTGGCAACATTTCCCTGTGCTGCTCCGGTCCTGGGAGGCAGGTCGGGGTAACTCTTTCTGGCACTTGCTACATTCACAAGACCTTAGTGTTTTCTTTTGGTCTGATATTGTTACACAGATGGCAGTTTTGTATCTAGCTAATAATTCTTTGTATTAAACTCTCTCCTTCCAAGTAACCTGGGGTGGTTTATGTCTCCTGACTGGACCCCGACGGAAGCACTCTTGCGGTGTCTTTTGATGAAAAGAAATTCTTACTTTGAATATAATCCAACTTATCAAAGAACTTGTACAATTCTTTTTTTCAAAGTCCAAAAGAAAAATGAGCAAAACATTTGAACATGTACTTTCCCAAAGACGATATCCGAACGCCCAACAAACATGAGAACTCGTTTGACTTTCTTAGTAACTTAGGAAAATGCAAATTAAAACTATAGGGTACCTACGAGACTGACTGCTATTAAATATACTAAGAATACCAAAGCTTGATGAGGATGGAAAAATGGGAACTCTGCAACACTGCAGGCACGAGTATAAATTAGTTCCAGCCACTTTGGCAAACGTTTTGGAAGTGCTTACAAAGTGCTCACACATGTGACCCAGCTATTACATCGTAGGGGTGTCCCCAGTAGAGATGCATGTACAAGAACGTTCATAGAAATATACTCGGTGACAATTCCCATCTGGAAGTAACACAAATATCCTCCAAACACAGAATGGATAAAGAAATTGAAGTCTATTTATATAGGGTGATACTATACAGCAACAGAAATTGGACGAACTATAGCTATACAGAACAAGAATAATTCTAGCAAAACTATTGTTGAACAAGACAGATAGAAAAGAAAAAATGTAATGTGATCCCACCGACATAAGTTCAAAAACTGAAAAAAAATATTTGGTGTTGGAAGTCAGGATAGTTGCCACGCTTGGGGCTGATGTGAGGCATATGGATGGGGAGGAAAACAGAGGGGTTTGGGGGTTGGTAATGTTCTATTTCTTGACCTGGGTGATGGTCTCACGGATATAATTACTCTGTTCATTATGTGTTAATGCAGTGAGCCATGCATTTTGATTTAGGAAGTGGGCTCTACTTCAGTAAAAGATTAAAATATTTACCACCTGAAGTTTCCCATCTTTATTGGGTATTTATTTTGAAAAATTACCAGCTTCTCCCTTATTATGCTTTAGCTTGCTTTAGAGAGTCATCTCTATCTTGGGTTTCTTGGAATACCCTGAAGATCTAGAAGACAAAACAAAGTTGCTCTAACCATTGGCTGTGGTGCCAGATATTGCGTACCGAGAGAACCCTCCTTCAGAGCCGCGTTTTACTTGGTTCCAAATCTCCAAGGCTGAGCGCACTGCCCACCACAGGTAAGTGCTCAGTAAATGTCCCTTGAATGGATGCTGGCGGACGTCTGCCTAGAAGGTCTCATTACGATTCTCACCACTCTAATACAGTACCTTGCATAAAAAAGGCATCCAAACATATATAGTGAGTGTATAAAAATGAATATTGAAAGCATGATTATAAACTACGTGGTGCCTCACTGAAAGATCAAATTCTTTTGAACTTCTCAATAAATTGTCACCAATTTCCTAGGTAATGTACGTCACCATCCAAATATATTTTCTGCTTTGTTTTTTTTTTCCCTGACAAAGTTTTTAGATACCCAAGAAACTGTTATTTGATTTCCTATATTCTAGAAGTCGTGAGTTGATATTACAGAGGTGGCACGCTATGATAAAAATAGCGGAGGCCAGTCCCGCGCAACCACAGACCAGCTGGTTGACTGTCACCAGTACTCTGAACTATGCTTGGCCTCAGGCTATTCATCTTTCCTTTTTTTTTAGTTTCTAATTTCTGAAAGTACCTTTTTTTTTTTTTAACATCTTTATTGGGGTATAATTGCTTTACAATGGTGTGTTAGTTTCTGCTTTATAACAAAGTGAGTCAATTATACATATACATATGTTCCCATATGTCTTCCCTCTTGCGTCTCCCACCCTCCCTATCCCACCCCTCTAGGTGGTCACAAAGCACAGAGCTGATCTCCCTGTGCTATGCGGCTGCTTCCCACTAGCTATCTATTTTACATTTGGTAGTGTATACATGTCCCTGCCACTCTCTCACTTCGTCACAGCTTACCCTTTCCACTCCCCATATCCTCAAGTCCATGCTCTAGTAGGTCTGTGTCTTTATTCCCGTCTTACCCCTAAGTACTTCATGACCTCTTTTTTTTTTTCTTAGATTCCATATATATGTGTTAGCATACGGTATTTGTTTTTCTCCTTCTGACTTACTTCACTCTGTATGACAGACTCCAGATACATCCACCTCACTACAAAGAACTCCATTTCGCTTCTTTTTATGGCTGAGTAATATTCCATTGTATATATGTGCCACATCTTCTTTATCCATTCATCTGTTGATGGACACTTAGGTTGCTTCCATGTCCTGGCTATTGTAAATAGAGCTGCAATGAACATTTTGATATATGACTCTTTTTGAATTATGGTTTTCTCAGCATATATGCCCAGTAGTGGGATTGCGGGGTCATATGGTAGTTCTATTTGTATTTTTTTAAGGAACCTCCATACTGTTCTCCATCGTGCCTGTATCAATTTACATTCCCACCAACAGTGCAAGAGGGTTCCCTTTTCTCCACATCCTCTGCAGCATTTATTGTTTCTAGAGTTTTTGATGATGGCCATTCTGACCAGTGTGAGATGATATCTCATTGTAGTTTTGATTTGCATTTCTCTAATGATGAATGATGTTGAGCATTCTTTCATGTGTTTGTTGGCAATCTGTATATCTTCTTTGGAGAAATGTCTATTTAGGTCTTCTGCCCATTTTTGGATTGGGTTGTTTTTTTGTTACTGAGCTGCACGAGCTACTTGTAAACTTTGGACTTGTTAAGGACAGAAAATATGTGCTCTGCCAGTGACTATTCTTTCCTCCATCCCAGGGCAGACATTGCTAATCGATCACATAACACTCGTCCATTGAGCCCCAGTAGCCAAAGAGTTCTTCTCAGCATGGCATACCAGAGTCATACCAATCAATTGTAGTTGGCAACTATACAAAACCTAGTTATCAACTCTCACCTGAATGACATAAAGTCCTGTTCACTTCCAAAGTTCTATGGTTCCATGATCTATAAAAAGCAATATTCTCTGCAATGACTCCAAGGCACTGCATGATTTTAAAGTGCATTCAGAACGATCAAAGTAAGATTACATTTTATTACTCATAGTTTCAAAGTTAAGAGTATTTTGTGGCATTATCAATCTTTGCAAATGGATAATCCACATACAGTACTCATTGAACGCAACTCATCTTACATATGCATTTCACGCCTAGGATGAGATCTGAAACTAGCACAGGGACACCCATCAAGTATCAGAGTAGAATGCAGATACCCCAAATCTGAAATCCTCCCCAGTCCCTTAAGCATTAACAGTAAAATGCATTTTCCTAAAATGGTAGCACTTGACGGGTAAGCATTCTGGGTGCCTCTTCATTCAGAGAGTGAATTTAGGGAAATCAGGAATAAAGATCTGAGCAATCTGAGCAGAGGCCTGAGGTTTGAAGTATTTGAATAATATCTTCAAATTAGGTTTCACATCAAATTCAAGTTTATCTACTGACTCTGGATGGACATCTATTGTTAAGTATAGTAAGCTGAGTGTCTGGATAATCACTGTGTGATAACACTGTTCACACAGTGCTACTTGGATGAGAGGAGAGGGAGGAGTTTGTGGTTTTCCCAAACACGGTGGTGATTAGAGTATCAAATCGCTGGCGAGTAACGAGTGCTTTCCATTGCAGTCTCCTTGAAAAAGCTGTGTCCTCAGCCTAGAAGTGGAATGTCTTCTATTAATTCACCCAAGAGTTGGGATTGCAAGTCCACTGTTTTCCCATCTATCGGAGGACATGACTTCTGACCTCAAGAGACACGGTTCTCAGACTGACAAGCCAGTACATGGGTTGAAACTAAAACCACTTTTCATGATGCTTCAAGCGTCTTCACTCACAGAAAAGCATCCCGTATGTTCCAATGAGTAGAGGGCATGAGCAAGCGCCTGGGGGTTGATGAATGGGACTGAAATGCTGGCTCTGCCACTGGGATGCGGCTCTTCACCTCTGGAGTCTGTTTCCATGTGCATGATTCGAGGAATGAACTAGACACGCCTAAGGTTTCTTCCAGCTCTATCATTCTAAATGGTGATCATTCATGTTAGTTAAGGGATCAAACAAACTAGTGATGAGATCCACATTTTCCAGATAATTGAGGCCAAAGTAGACTGCAGACCACGTTAAAGCAGAGATTCTGTTTATTATTTGGACATGGGTCTGCCAGTCTCTAGTCAGCCTGGGCTGACAGCTTGTGTGTCAGCTCGTACATCCAGCTGCCTCGCCTTCACGGCTGTCCCCTCAAATCAGGATCAGCTTCCTGGTTTGGGGAGCAAGACCTCAAAACGTGATGCACCCGTTGATTCGCAAGGTAGGCTCAGGCAATGTGGATTCTAAGATCCTGTGATAAAAGTTTACTCTCCAATCCTGCTTTCTTCTCATTGATGAGAACTCCTACTGTAGCAGAAAGAGTAGTTCGGGTTTTGTTTTGGAGCAGTTTCTGATCCTTTGAGCCTCAGTTTAGTTACCTGCAGGTGAAGGAGGCGGCCTGGGAGACCCTGACGGTCCCCTTCTGCTCTATGATTTCACAGGTATCTGGATGCAACTTCTGCCTTCCAAGTTCCTCAAACCCAGACTAATTACCTTTATGATCCAGAGCTACATGATAGAGGCTAGTTGCCTCAGAAGGTCTTTTTACTATTTATACTGGGTGTACCCACTGCAACTGGCTTAGCCTGAGTGGCATTTGTTATGAGTTATCAAGTGTGTTTTTAGACCATTCAATGATTTTCCTAGGGGTGCTGAAAAATCACTCTGGCCGAATATATTAGTGTATGTATATATATATACACATACTTGTACACACACACACACACACACACACACACATTTCAAAGGAATTCTTTAGAGACCAAGGTCAAAACGTCTAAATGTGAGGATTCTGAGGAGTTTGAGGCCCAGGCCAAATGACCCTCATGAGTCCTCTCCCAGGAGGTCCTGGTTTTCCCACCCGATGAGCTATGGAAAGTACCAAACTCCTGAATAGTACTTGGATTCTTAGGGCATATTTGTTAGTTTTCTATTGCTGCCACAATACATTACTACAAATGTGGCAGCTTAAACAATACAGATTTATTATTTTACAGCTCTGTAAGTCAGAAGTCCAGTTTGGGTCTGCCTGGGCTGAAATCGAGGCGCTGGCAGGGCTGCATTCCTCTCTGGAAGCTCTAGGGAAGGCTTGAACCTTGCCTTTCGCAGCTTCTGAAGGCGGCAGGTGCTCCCTGGCCCCTGGCTCCCTTCCTCTGTCTTTAGAGCCACCAGTGACCTCTCTGACCACCCTTCCATCATCACATCTCATTTCTGATCAGTCAGGAAAGGTTCTCTGATTCTGAGGACGTGTGATTAGACGGAGCTTACCTGGATGATCCCCTGCTTACCTCCCCATCTCAAGGTCCTTAACCTAATCACATTTGCAAAATACCTTTCTCCATGTAAGACAGCACATTCACAGTTTGGGGGATCAAACACAGACATCTTTGGGGGGCATAAGTCCGCCTCCCCCAATATACTCAGTGGAGGCCTTCAGGAAAGTCTGTTTTTTGCTCCCAAGGATGAGGCATGGGGGGAAACCCAAAGCCTCAAAATGATTCTAAAAAACATGTACAGCCAACAGGGCCTTGGAGACCAGCTGGTGAAACCTCTCACTTTACTGGTGAGGAAACTGGGGCGCAGACAGGGCCGTGACTTGCTCAAGGTCACACGATGATTACAGAAGAGGGGCTGTGGGTGGAATCTAGCTGTTCTGGCTCACGGCCTACCCTCTTTCCACCGCCCCTGTAGCCCTTCTGCGGGACACTCATGGCAAACAAGCATTTTGTTTTTATAAAACCACGGATGGGAGGCTTTGTTCTACTTGGAAGAAGAGTTTGGAGTGAGAACAGGAATTTGTTAAAAGGTTTGTTGTGAAATGTCAAGATGGCTTGCCATTTTACAAAAATATCATTTTTAATCCCAAGTGACAAAATTACTCTGTTTCTAAAGAGAGATGGTATTTAAATAAAGGTCACAGAAAATCAGGGGGCAAATGCAGCATAAGATGTATCAGAAATTTAAAGATAAATTCAAAGAATCTGTGGGAACCTTAGAAATTTCACCATTCTCTCTTCTCCTCTGGTTCACCCTGTCTTTAAGTTCCTGAATATACATAATCTTGCATCATTCCATCCAACATTCCACCCATCCACCCATCCCTCATCCCCACCCTACAAGCTATCCACTGCATACCGACCATGTGCCTGGGGTGCTTGGGAGACGGTGGTGAAGAAGGCAGAGGCCACACACTCCTAGGGCTGAGAGCAGTAAACAGCGGTGTCCCAAGGTGTGTTCTATGCCTCACCTGGTTACCAGACTCCTGGCTCCTACACATCTATAGGCGTAGAAGGAGCTGGACCCAGGACTCTGCATTTTAGCAAGCTTCCCAGGTGATTTTAATAACCATTACGTTTTGGATCCTCCTGTTGTAAATAACAGTAGTTCAGCTGGTAGAGCCCCACTTCCATACTCTCTCCAGGGTTCACTGGGATCCCCAGCAAGGGTTGAGGGGGCAGGACGAGGAAGAAGAGCGAACCAGAGCACATCCCCTCCCCTAAATATGAGCAGGACTTTACTACAGTGGTTAACTCCTCTGCACCCCATTTTCCTTTGGGAGGTTCTTGAACTTTCAGTAAAGTGGATAATGCCCCTAGAAGGATCTTCGGGAACCTACAAGATTGCTCTCTAAATTGAATGTACTCAACTGGACATGCAATCTGCACCGTGTCCACCTCAAATCCACGTGCAATTCAGTTATCTTTCCACCATTTCTTCTGCTGCCCAAGTAGGTTTGCATGACAAGAATATGTGTGTCAGGAAACACTTGGCATTTGTCAGAAGTCAAAGTACAAGGGTGGTACTCTGATTGAAAACGAATGCTTCACATGACATGACTAAGTTCATGTCCAAGAAAGCAGAGCCCGAGCACTTTGCTTCCAATGCACTGACATCTACAAACTTAGCGAGTTATGAAGCTCCCAATGGTGGGGCTTAAGTCAGTTATCTAAACGTCACTTAATAACCCAGTGGAATCTGGCAAATATTGAAATGTGTATTTCCAGCTGTTCTTTGACTTGACTGTTGATTCTGAAAGTCACCAGTTTACTGCTAAAGACCCCAGCCTAAATCAGGGGGCTTTTAAAACGAATGTCACCTCACTGAAAAATGGATGCATGCTAGCAGTTTTACTGTCAGAAGCATGGCCTCAAAAACTGCAGTTTCTGAAACTACCGGGGATATAGCCATACCACTTTGACTGAATTTCTTGAAAAATGTTAGTCTACTTCACTCAGAGAGATTTTTCTAATTTGGTTGTTCATATAACTGCTTTTCTTAAATTTCAGGTTTTATTATGAAGTATTTTTAGTTCAACTAAATTCACTGACAAATATTTATTGTGTCTACTATAAGCACTGGGGGTACAAGGGTGAAAAACACAAAAGCAATCCCTAATCTTGTGAAATTTGCTTCGTTTTAAAAGCAGTGCTGGAGGAAAAAAGCAAATAAAAATTATAGGAAATTATAAGAAATAAATGTGAAAGACCTGAAGTGGGCTGAAGTGGAGAAGGATGAGGGTTGAGGGGGCAAGGGTTGAGGGGGCCCCCTTGCGTTTGGGTGGAAAATAAAAGCTTTCCCAGATGTCATCACAGACCTGGACAATTTCTCAAGCTTTGTTTATGGGTAAGAAACTGATAAAAGTTTTTTATCTATCAAATTTTCAATTACCCTTCATTTCATAACAAATGTTTTACAACAAGCATCCAGTTAGTTTTTACTTTGAATCCTAGTTAATATTCGTGGCATCAGAATTGGTATCCAATGATTGAAGGTAAAGAGAAATCATGATCTTGGTATTTTTCAAATTTGACGTTCATCTTTCAAAGCGAAATTTAGGCCAGGTGCACCAATACCCATTTACCACGAGATGGCGCAGTTGACATTTACAGAGAGTGCATGGGGGGAAATTGGATCTCTCGCTCACGCTCTCTCGCGCACACACACACACTCTTTCTACTTACTTAATGAATAAAGAAACGAAAGCAGATGGGAAAAGAAAGGCATTAAAAATTGCTCAACTAAGTTTTTAAAAGTGGAAAAATTTCCCCTAACCTTGCCTGTGAAAATGAATAAGTGGGTCAGTAGCCCCTCTTAGGAGGTCTGACTGTACATACTGATGCTAATGATTTCAATTCATCAGTTCCCAAATCATATTTACCACTAGAATAACCTTATTCCCTCTCACCAGGACAAAAAAAAAAGAAACAAAGAAAGAGAAACCAAGAAACTATTATCTAGGTTATTTTAGACCATCGTGAGAAATTTCTACATTTTTCTCCTCCTTCTTCACTGGATCACCCTCCCCCTCCTTGCCTTGCCCCACCTTCACCTCTATACACTCTCCTGTTTAAATCATCAATATTTTCATCTTCTGGGTTAAAGGAAAGGAACTCCTGCTCTTCATTCTTCAGCTAGCTCTCACGGTGAACACTTTTCTTGCATATTTTCATTCCTATAAAGAAATTTCAAGAACTCCTTGGGTTGGCTCTATAATTCACCATCTGGATTTTCGCATTATTCTCATAACCCCTCTCCTTTGTATGGGCAACTTCTCACTCCCCCGTCCACCTGCCCCAGCAACTGTCTTCAGAAACCTCAAGTACCCCATTGATTTTCTAAAATTCTTACCTTTGCTTTCAAAGGGTTTTTATTGCTATAGAACTAGAATGATTTCTTACGCCTACTCTTGCTCTGGACACACCTCAGATAAATTTCAATTTCACTCTGCTCCGCATTACAGCCAATACCTTCATCTTCACATTCTGCTACCTGATTTTCCTCTCAGTATGGAGCCTTAATGAAAATGAGAGCAGGTCAGAGTCACCTTGTTTTAGTCACGTTTCTTTGTTTTAGGTGAAAACACTTCATGCTTTTTATTTGTCTTGCAGGCGCTACATGACTGGCATAAAATCAGGGATCTGGGCCGCTATTACTGACTTCCACACATTAACCGTGTGACCTTGTGTGTGACCCCTTTGGGCCTCAGAGTCCTCTGTAAAATGAGAGCCTTGGAAACACGCTCTTGGAGACCTCTTCTGGTTCTAACATTTTCTAATTCTGTAAACCAGTGGCTTCATACTTTACCCAACCTCCTCCAACAAGGTGTTTTTTGACTCATAACTAATACATGCAAGGCTGCTCCGGTGGAGTAGAGAATAGGGTGGTAAAAAGGAGAAAAGGGGTAGAGGGCCCTCCACTGCCCTCTCCTCAAAACCCTGTCTCCCCTGCCCAGATATCCCAGAGACAACAAAACTGGACTAAAACTTCACCTACTTAAGATGACTTCAGTGGATTTTGTAAGCCATCTTAAATTCCACTTGGAGCAATGCAGGGTATAACTATGACACCATACATAATGATATTAAATCTTAAAGAAGTTTAGCCTCTAAACAACTTAAAGACATCTCTCCTTGCCAGAGAATACAGGAAAGACCGCTGCTCCCAAGAGCATGAAAAGAATATCAATCTTTGATTCCCCACATCATTGCTCAGGCTAGTGCCTCTCGGACTTCAGCGGTGCGTCAGTATCATCCTAAGTGTTCGTTACAATACTGATTGCCGAGCTCCACTTCCCTTGAGTTTCTGATTCTGCAGGTCTGAGGTGAGGCTGAAGAAGGTACAAGGTCCCAGGTGCTGCCGGTCCAGGAAGGTGACTCAGAGAACCACTGGTCCAAGCAAATCAGAGAGCCTGCGGCACACTTGCTCACCGTTCAAGTTGCTCGTTACCTGCTTAGGACTTCGGGATGGAAAAATGGTCCCCACAAGTGTCTACAGGCTAATCCTCACAACCTACGAATATGTTACCTTACATGGCAAAAAGGGACTCTGCCGATGTAATTGAGTTAAGGATCGTGAGATGCGAGATTGTCCAAGATTATTTGGGTGGACCTAATCGAATCACAAGCATCTTTCTAAGGGGGAGGCAAGAGGGTCAAGGGGAGAGACAGGGAGATAGGACAACAGAAGCAGAGGTTAAACCAATGTGCTGTGAAGATGGAGGAAAGAGGCCACAGGCCAAGGAAAGCAGGAGGAATCTAGAAGGTGGAAAAGGTAAGGAAACAGCTTCTCTCATCTGGCTATTCATCTCTGTCCTTTATTATATTCTTTATAATAAAGCAGTAAATTATGTTGTCCTGAGTTATGTGAGCCATTCTAGCAAATTATCAAACCCAAGGGTTGCAGGAACCCCGATTTATAGCTGGTTGGTTAGAGCGCAGGTGACAACCTGGGACTCGTGCCTGGCATCTGAAATGGGGCCGTCTTGTGGGTCTGGACCCTTGACCTGGGGGTTCTGGTCTAACTCTAGGTAGTTAGGGTCAGAACCAAACTGAATTGTAGGACACTCAGCCAGTATTACAGAATTGGTTGGTGTGGGAAAAAGCTAACACATCAGGTCACGGAAGCATTCTGCATGAACAGTAGAGGCAAAACACAGAGTTCTTCCTATGTATACATTGTCTCCCCTGTCTGGCTATCTCATTTTAATAGACATGAGAAATTGCACCACTTTCATAGAAGTGGGGAAAAGCCGGGGCCTGGCATGAGAGTGAGCTTGGAGTCTATCATCCCTTTGGTTACACCAGGCATTTCAGAATATCTGTTTTCAAAAAGATATGCCGACCTGCTGCTTAGGGTGTGAATTTGTAAGCCTACCTGCCTCTAATACCATGCAGCAATGTCTGATTTACAGAATTTACACAATTAGAGGCACTTAATATGTTTTCTAAATCATTCATTATTACATCACCAACAATGGTACACTTAGGAGGAAATGCATTTGTTTGTATATAGTGCCTCTTCAATCATGCGTGTTTTAAGGACCAATGAGTGGAAAATTTCTAAAAAGTCCCTGATTCTTCCTAGTTCATAAAACGCACATAATTATACCCTGTAAGAACAGAAAGCTTAAGGATTTTCCCACTCCTTTTTCAGGGCAAGGAACTGGGCAAATCTTTACAACTTAAGCTGGAGACTTCTCCAGATACATAAAAATTATCCAAGTTCTAGCATTCAAAACTGAAAAACAAAAAAACCAAATATATGCAGTCAAACATATACTCCCACCAAGTTGCAAATACATCTCTAAAATTAGACTCCATGGCCTGCATTTCATTTTCCTTCCTGCACCACCGTTTGCTTAGGTGCTAGAAATTTGCACTTCCCAGTATGGTAGCCACTAGCCAAATGTGGCTATTTAAATATGTTATTTTATTTATTTATTTATCTATTTACATCTTTAGTGGAATATAATTGCTTTACAATGGTGTGTTAGTTTCTGCTGTATAACAAAGTGAGTCATCTATACGTATACATATGTTCCCACATCCCCTCCCTCTGCTGTCTCCTTCCCACCGTCCCTATCCCACCCCTCTACGTGGTCACAGAGCACTGAGCTGATCTCCCGGTGCTATGCGGCAGCTTCCCACTAGCTATGTATTTTACATTTCGTAGTGTATATATGTCCATGCCACTCTCTTACTTTGTCCCAGCTTACCCGTCCCCCTCCCCATGTCCTCAAGTCCATTCTCTACATCTGCATCTTTATTCCTGTCGTGCTCCTAAGTTTGTCAGAACCATTTTTTTTTTAGATTCCACATATGTGTGTTAGCATATGATATTTACTTTTCTTTCTTTTTTTTTTTTAAGCTGTACGCGGGCCTCTCACTGTTGTGGCCTCTCCCATTGCGGAGCACAGGCTCTGGGCACGCAGGCTCAGGGGTCATGGCTCACGGGCCCAGCTGCTCCGCGGCATGTGGGATCTTCCCGGACCGGGGCACGAACCCGCATCCCCTGCATTGGCAGGCAGATTCTCAACCACTGCACCACCAGGGAAGCCCTGCTTTTCTCTTTCTGACTAACTTCACTCTGTATGGCATACTATAGGTCCACCCACCTCACTACAAAGAACCCCATTTCGTTTCTTTTTATGGTCAAGTAATATTCCATTGTATATATGTGCCACATCTTCTTTATCCATTCATCTGTCGATGGACATTTAGGTTGCTTCCATGTCCTGGCTATTGTAAATAGAGCTGCAATAAACATTTTGGTACATGACTCTTTTTGAATTATGGTTTTCTCAGCGTATATGCCCAGTAGTGGGATTGCTGGGTCGTATGCTAGTTCTATTTTTAACTTTAAGGAACCTCCCTAATGTTCTCCATAGTGGCTGTATCAATTTACATTCCCACCAACAGTGCAACAGGGTTCCCTTTTCTCCACACTCTCTCCAGCATTTATTGTTTCTAGATTTTTTGACGATGGCCATTCTGACCAGTGTGAGGTGATAGCTCATTGTAGTTTTGATTTGCATTTCTCTAATAAATAGTGATGTTGAGAATCCTTTCGTGTGTTTGTTGGCAATCTGTATATCTTCTTTGGAGAAATGTCTATTTAGGTCTTCTGCCATTTTTGCACTGCATTGTTTGTTTTTTTTTGATAATGAGCTAGATGAGCTGCTTCTAAATTTTGGAGATTAATCCTTTGTCAGTTGCTTCATTTGCAAATACCTTCTCCCATTCTGAGGGTTCTCTTTTCAGCCTGTTTACAGTTTCCTTTGCTGTGCAAAAGACTTTAAGTTTCATTAGGTCCCATTTGTTTATTTTTGTTTTTATTTCCATGTCTCTAGGAGGTGGGTCAAAAAGGTTCTTGCTGTGACTTAAGTCATAGAGTGTTCTGCCTATGTTTTCCTCTAAGAGTTTGATAGTGTCTGGCCTTACGTTTAGGTCCTTAATCCATTTTGAGTTTGTTTTTCTGTATGGTGTAAGGGAGTGTTCTAATTTCATTCTTTTACATGTAGCTATCCAGTTTTCCCAGCAACACTTATTGAAGAGGATGTCTTTTCACCACTGTATATCCTTGCCTCCTTTAACAAAGATAAGGTGACCACATGTGTGTGGGTTTATCTCTGGGCTTTCTATCCTGTTCCACTGATTTATATTTCTGTTTTTGTGCCAGTACCATACTTTCTTGATTACTGTAGCTTTGCCGTATAGTCTGAAGTCCAGGACCCTGATTCCTCCAGCTCCGTTTTTCTTTTTCAAGATTGCTTTGGCTATTCGGGGTGTTTTGTGTTTACATACAAATTGTGAAATTTTGTGTTCTAGTTCTGTGAAAAATGCCATTGGTAGTTTGATAGGGATTGTACTGAATCTGTAGATTGCTTTGCATAGTATAGTCATTTTCACATTGTTGAATCTTCCGCTCCAAGAACATGGTATATCTCTCCATCTGTTTGTATCATCTTTCATTGCTTTCATCAGTGTCTTATAGTTTTCTGCATACAGGTCTTTTGTCTCCTTAGGTAGGTTTATTCCTAGGTATTTTATTCTTTTTGTTGCAATGGTAAATGGGAGTGTTTCCTTAATTTCTCTTTCAGATTGTTCATCATTAGTATATAGGAATGCAAGAGATTTCTGTGCATTAGTTTTGTATCTTGCTACTCTACCAAATTCATTGATTAGCTTGAGTAGTTTTCTGGTAGCATCTTTAGGATTCTCTACATATAGTATTGTGTCATCTTCAAACAGTGACAGCTTTACTTCTTCTTTTCCAATTTGGATTCCTTTTATTTCTTTTTCTTCTCTGATTGCTGTGGCTAAAACTTCCAAAACAGTGCTGAATAACAGTGGTGAGAGTAGACAACCTTGTCTTGTTCCTGATCTTAGAGGAAATGGTTTCAGGTTTTCACCGTTGAGAATGATGTTGGCTGTGGGTTTGTCATATATGGCCTTTATTATGTTGAGGTAAGTTCCCTCTATGCCTACTTCCTGGAGGGTTTTTATCATAAATGGGTGTTGAAGTTTGTTGAAAGCTTTTTCTGCATCTATTGAGATGATCATATGGTTTTTCTCCTTCAGTTTGTTAATATGGTTTATCACATTGATTGATTTGCACATATTGAAGAATCCTTGCATTCCTGGGATAAACCCCACTTGATCATGGTGTATGATACTTTTCATGTGCTGTTGGATTCTGTTTGCTAGCATTTTCTTGAGGATTTTTGCATCTATGTTCATCAGAGATATTGGCCTGTAGTTTTCTTTTTTGTGTGACATCTTTGTCTGGTGTTGGTATCAGGGTGATGGTGGCCTTGTAGAATGAGTTTGGGTGTGTTCCTCCCTCTGCTATATTTTGGAAGAGTTTGAGAAGGATAGGTGTTAGTGCTTCTCTAAATGCTTGATAGAATTCACCTGTGAAGCCATCTGGTCCTGGGCTTTTGTTTGTTGGAAGATTTTTAATCACAGTTTCGATTTCAGTGCTTGTGATTGGTCTGTTTATATTCTCTATTTCTTTCTGGTTCATTCTCAGAAGGTTGTGCTTTTCTAAGAATTTGTCCATTTCTTCCAGGTTGTCCATTTTATTGGCATATCATTGCTTGTAGTAATCTCTCATGATCCTTTGTATATCTGCAGTGTCAGTTGTTACTTCTCCTTTTTCATTTCTAATTCTGTTGATTTGAGTCTTCTCCCTTTTGTCTTGATGAGTCTGGCTAATGGTTTATCAATTTTGTTTACCTTCTCAAAGACAAGCTTTTAGTTTTATTGATCTTTGCTATCATTTCCTTCATTTCTTTTTCATTTATTTCTTAACTGATCTTTATGATTCCTTTCCTTCTGCTAATTTTGGGGGTTTTTTTGTTCTTTCTCCTGTTGCTTTGGATGTAAGGTTCGGTTGTTTATTTGATATTTTTCTTGTTTCTCGGTTTTCTTTTCTCTTTAGGTAGGAATGTATTGCTATAAATTTCCCTCTTAGACTACTTTTGCTGCATCCCACAGGTTTTGGTCAATGTGTTTTCATTGTCATTTATTTCTAGGTATGTTTTGATTTCCTCTTTGATTTCTTCAGTGATCTCTTGGTTATTTAGGAGTGTGTTGTTTAGGCTCCATGTGTTTGTATTTTTTTTAGTTTTTTTTTTCCTGTAATTGATATCTAGTCTCATAGAGTTGTGGTCTGAAAAGGTACTTGATACAATTTCAATTTTCTTAAATTTACCAAGGCTTGATTTGTGACCCAAGATATGATCTATCCTGGAGAATGTTCCATAAGCACTTGAGAAGAAAGTGTATTCTGTTGTTTTTGGATGGAATGTCCGATAAATATCAATTAAGTCCATCTTGTTTAATGTATCATTTAAAGCTTGTGTTTCCTTATTTATTTTCATTTTTTTTGATCTGTCCATTGGTGAAAGTGGGGTGTTAAAGTCCCCTACTATGATTGTGTTACTATCGATTTCCCTTTTTATGGCTGTTAGCATTTGCCTTATGTATTGAGGTGCTCCTATGTTGGGTGCATAAATATTTACAATTGTTGTATCTTCCTGGATTGATCCCTTGATCATTATGTAATGTCCTTCTTTGTCTCTTATAATAGTCTTTATTTTAATGTCTATTTTGTCTGATATGAGAATTGCTACTCTAGCCTGCTTTTGATTTGCATTTGCATGGAATATCTTTTTCCATCCCCTCACTTTCAGTCTGTATGTGTCCCTAGGTCTGAAGGGGGTCTCTTTTAGACAGCATATATATGGGTCTTGTTTTTGTATCCATTCAGCCAGTCTATGTCTTTTGGTTGGAGCATTTAATCCATTTACATTTAAGGTAATTATCAATATGTATGTTCCTATTACCATTTTCTAAATTGTTTTGGGCTTGTTCTTGTAGGTCTTTTTCTTCTCTTGTGTTTCCTGCCTAAAGAAGTTCCTTCAGCATTTGTTGTAAAGCTGGTTTGGTGGTGCTGAATTCTCTTAGCTTTTGCTTGTCTGTAAAGGTTTTAATTTCTCCATTGAATCTGAATGAGATCCTTGCTGGGTAGAGTAATCTTGGTTGTAGGTTTTTCCCTTTCATCACTTTAAATATGTCCTGCCACTCCCTTCTAGCTTGCAGAGTTTCTGCTGAAAGATCAGCTGTTAACCTTATGGAGATTCCCTTGTATGTTATTTGTTGCTTTTCCCTTGCTTTTAATATTTTTTATTTGTATTTAATGTTTGATAGTTTGATTAATATGTGTCTTGGTGTGTTTCTACTTGGATTTATCCTGTATGGGACTCTCTGTGCTTCCAGGACTTCATTATTTCCTTTCCCATATTAGGGAAGTTTTCAACTATAGTCTCTTCAAATATTTTCTCAGTACCTTTCTTTTTCTCTTCTTCTTCTGGGACCCCTATAATGTGAATGTTGGTGCATTTAATGTTGTCCCCGAGGTCTCTGAGACTGTCCTCAATTATTTTCATCCATTTTTCTTTATTCTGCTCTGTGGTAGTTATTTCCACTATTTTATCTTCCAGGTCACTTATCCTTTCTTCTGCTTCAGTTATTCTGCTATTGATTCCTTCTAGAGAATTTTTAATTTCATTTATTGTGTTGTTCATACTTGTTTGTTTGCTCTTTAGTTCTTCTAGGTCCTTGTTAAACGTTTCTTGTATTTTCTGCATTCTATTTCCAAGATTTTGGATCATCTTTACTGTCATTACTCTGAATTCTTTTTCAGGTTGACTGCCTATTTCTTCTTCATTTGTTAGTTCTGGTGGGTTTTTACCTTGCTCGTTCATCTGCTGTGTATTTCTCTGTCTTCTCATTTTGCTTAACTTACTGTGTTTGGAGTCTTCTTTTTTGCAGGCTGCAGGTTCATAGTTCCCATTGTTTTTGTTGTCTGCTCCCCATGGGTAAGTATGGTTCAGTGGATTGTGTAGGCTTCCTGGTGGAGGGGACTGGTGCCTGTGTTCTGGGGGATGAGGCTGGATCTTGTCTTTCTGGTGGGCAGGACCACATATAGTGGTATGTTTTGGGGTGTCTGTGAACTTATTATGATTTTAGGCAGCCTCTCTGCTAATGGGTGGGGCTATGTTCCTGTCTTGCTAGTTGTTTGGCATGGGGTGTCCTTCAGCACTGGAGCTTTTTGGTCATTGAGTGGATCTGGGTCTTTGTGTTGAGATGGAGACCTCTGGGAGAGGTCTTGCTGATTGATATTACGTGTGGCCAGGAGGTCTCTTGTGGTCCAATGTCCTGAACTCGGCTCTCCCACCTCAGAGGCTCAGGCCTGACACCCAGCCGGAGCACCAAGACCCTGTCAATCACACGGTTTTCCCTCTTGGTGCTGGATTCTGTGTGGACCACTGTGCTGTCCTCATCACAGACGGATGCTTTCATGTAAGTAGATGCAGAAGGAATGCATCACGACTGGTGGAGAGGCGGTGGGCTGGCCAGCCCGATGAGCTCCAAAAACGGGTGAAACAGTGCCAGTGAAACACATTGCAAGTTCTCCTAAATATAAGTTATTTTTAATTAAGTAAAATTAAACATTCAACTCCTCAGTAGCACTATCTGCATTTAAAGTGCTCAGTAGCCACATGTGGCTAGTGGCTGTCATAGTGGTCAGTACAGACATAGAATGTTTCCATCATCACGGGATGTTCAGTTGGAGAGAGTTACTTCCGATGTTTCTCTACACTACTAGGTACAAACCATTCATGGACAATGGGAAGGACTCCTTTTTTTTATGATTTGATTCCAAGAATTTTCGTGCTAGAAGAAACACTGGAGTTGACCTAGTTCCTTCATGGTGATGTTAGCAATAGTTAACAGTTTCATAGCATCTGGGACTGGATTTGGTCAATAAATGTATGCTGAGTGACTGAATGAAGGATTTAGAGTTTATGGAGTGCTCATTTACAGAGCATCTCACTTGATCTTTACCAAAACTTTGGGGTGGGCTGGGCTGCGGATTCCATTTTGAATATGAAGATACTGAGGACTGTACAGTTTGGCCAGTACCAAACCAGCAAAATTAAAAGATGAACTGAAAACCATGTTTCTTAATCTAAATTTAGGGAGGAAGATGAGCTGCAGAACAGACAGTTTCTGCTACATTTTCAGGAACACACAGCAGTTGATAGCAGAGCTAGGACAAAAATCCAGGTCTCCTGAAAGTGAGTCCAATGTTTTTCTAATTTACCATGACATCATGTGTAACTTTAGAACATATTTCTTATTTCTCTATGCCAGAATTTTTGTTGTTGTTGTTTTTTGTTTTTTGTTCTTGCGGTATGCGGGCCTCTCACTGTTGTGGCCTCTCCCGTTGTGGAGCACAGGCTCCAGACGTGCAAGCTCAGCGGCCATGGCTCACGGGCCCAGCTGCTCCGTGGCATGTGGGATCTTCCCGAACCAGGGCACGAACCCGGGTCCCCTGCATCGGCAGGCATAGTCTCAACCACTGCGCCACCAGGGAAGCCCCAGGATGCTTTGTAGCTAGTTCTTAGCCTCTTCGACACAGAATTTGTGTCTTTGGTAATAATCTTCTAGACACTGCCTTCAAATTACTTGTACATTATATTAACAATAACATTTATTACTAGATATTACTATATGCTAAGCTCTAAACACTTTACATTAATAATATCATTAAATCCTTTTCAGAGCCCTATGAGGTAGATTCTATTATCATCTTGTTTCAAAGGTGGGGAAACTGAGACATCAGGGGTTCGGGTAATTTATTCACAATTATCGGTGTAAACCCCTGTGGTATTATTCCAGAGCCTAAGGGACCGAATCTTATGAAACTTGATGAAGAGAAATATCCCTGCAGGGCAACTGGAGGTTTCTAGAAGGGAATCACTGAGAAACCTACAAAAGTAGTCAACTAGAGAAAAAAATGCACCAGAGAGAGAGAGAGAGATTCAAACATCCTCCAAGTGCAGAGGGTCCTGATGCCAAATCATGGCAGCATCAGCCACATGCGATTGAGCTCTTTTCACCTGCTTGCCACCCCCTGGTCCCAGGCCTGGAGGATAAATCAGCTGATGAGGACCAGGAGACCAAGAAGTCAACCACAGGGCTCCCTCTATCTCCGCTGGCTTCAGCAAAACTAAGAGACTCAAAGCACTACTGAGCCTGGGGCTGAGAATCTTTACTATCAGATAAGAGTTTAGAGTTTCGATTCTTGCACTGGAATGAGGATTTTAATTCCTTGATTTGAGATTGCTTTGAGGATGAAAAGTGATGGGGAGATCTGATAATTATCTGCAAGTTCTGAGATCCAACCAAGATTTCATCCAAGTGGTGAATTCGAACATATAATGGCAGACAATAAAGTTGTCTTCTGCCTGCATGTCACTGAGCCCAGCTACGTAAGAAAAGTGTTAAGAAGTTAAAAAGCGAAGTTTGCTGCCATCCAGGCTTTAGGACTTTCTAATTTTATCCTATCTCTACTCAGCTCAATTTGCCAACTCTCAGACTAAAGGCTTGGCTATTTTAAAAGCCTGAGGGGAAAATCTTTCACAGTCTATGCTGCCCAACTTCTTCCTGGAATAGTAGCAAGGAAATGGATTTCTCCCAATGAAAATGTCGGGAGAGAGTTCGTGAGGGCCTGAGGCCTATGGCCAGACCCTGGTGAGAAGCTGCTTTGCCAGGCAACGTCCAACTTCCAGAATGAACCAAACCCACAAGGAAAGAAGAAGGGCTCTCATCCCTCAGGTATTCTGAGACCCAGCCCCTGAAGCAGAAACTTCCTCTACCACGTCACTCGGTGAGTACATATCCATCAGTAAGCTGAGAACAATAAGCTATATCAGGTATTAAAAGAGATAAGGGCTGTGGAGCAACAGGAACTTCATTCACTGCTGGCAGAAGTGCAAAATGGTACAGTTTGGCAGTTTCTTACAAGACCAAACATAACTGTACAATCCAGCAATCTCCCTCCTTGCTATTTAGCCGAGGCAGCTGAAAATTCATGTCCACACAAAAGCCTGCACGAGATGTGTATAGCATCTTTATTCATAATTGCCAAACGTGGAAGGAACCAAGATGTCCTTTAGTAGGGAATGGATCAATTCTGGTATAACCGGACCATGGAAGGTTACCCAGCACTAAAAATGAACAAACTGTCAAGCCATGAAAAGACACAGAGGAAACTTCAATACATATTACTAACTGAAAGAAGCCAATCTGAAAGGTTGCATACTGTGTGACTGCAACTATGTGACATTCTGGAAAAGGCAAAACTCTGGAGAAGGTAAAAAGCTCAGTGGTTGCCTGTGGTTGGGGGGAGGGAGGGATGAAAAGGCAAAGCACAGAGGGTTTTAGGGCAGTGAAAATACTCACTGTGATATTATAATGACGGATTTGTGTCATACATGTGTCTAAACCCATAGAATGTACAACACCAAGACTGACCCTGGTGTAAATCACGGACTAATGATGAGTCGCTGTAGATGCCTTGATTGAAACAAACGTGCCCTTTTGGTTCTGGATGTTGATAGTGGAGGACACTGTGTGGGAACGGGGGGTACATGAGAACTCTGTACTTTCCACTCAATTTCGCCGTGAACCTAAAACTGCTCTAAAAAACAAACTCCACTAAAAATACATTAAGAAACCGAAAAGAAGACAGAGATAAAAGTGGAGTGGGAGGAGTCCAGGATCTTAACTGTTCTCTCTCCTCTTTATCTCTTGCCGTCTCTCTGTCTCTCTCGGGCTTTCTCTCTTCTTTGCGTCATCTGGTCATTATGGAAGATGGAAGTGGGCAACAGCTCTCACCTGCTGAGTGTCTGCCTCTGTCCCAGGACTCCCAGAGTCTCTCTCCCACCCCTGCGCCTGCCCCGACCAGGGCCAAAGGAGAGAACTGGAATAATTGGAAAATGTAAAGCAGAGATGGAAAATCAGCAGCCTGAAAAGAGGCCAAATTCTACCTGTAGATCTCTTTTGTTGGCCAACATTTTGTTTTATTTTTTAGTTTGAACCACTTGTTACAATTTCAAGTAGATGATTTTCACACAAAAACATTCACTTTTGGCTTTCTCCTTAAAAAAATCAGAACCAGTAACAGAGGGCTCAGATTTCCACAAAGCAGTAGTTGGCTAAAGCTGAGCTGTTCCATGGGCAGTCCCTCCCTGGCCCTGGAGGCAGGCAGGCTTGGGACCGCTGCTATAAAGGGTTGCATCTATTTAAACAATTATCTAGGGGCAGATATGCATTTTTTAAACTGTAAAATTCATCTAGGATATGAAAAGCATAAACTAGGATATTACCGATCTGTTGTTACCTATAGAAAAATTCTGGAATCGTCTAAAAAGGAAGCATTTATAAAGGTGACAATATCAGATGAGCTTCTGCCAACAGGCAGGCAGTGACTTGAGCAAGAGGTAGTGGAGAGCCGAGAATCAGGAAATCTGAGATTTTATTTCTAGTTTGACCTTGAGTCACTTGGGTGTCCTCAGAAGAGTCTCTTTAATTTCCTGGGCTACAGTTTTATTAACAGTGGGGACTGGTGTAGCCAATGTTCCCCAAAGAGCATTTCTTGGCACACGGATCTCTTGAGTCTCTGTGAAAACAGGCTTCCATTTCCACATAGTTTGGGAATGCTTTTATCTGGCTTTGGACAACTCTTCAATATCACCATATTAAAGAATGTTCCTATGGGAATAAAACTTGGTTAACTTTGTTTAATCTAGTGCATTTTTGCAAATTGACTCGACAAAAGATCGCATTGATTAACTGCCCAGAACTTGCGTCCAGTGGCTCACACGTTGATGAGTCACAGCTACACCGGGATCCGTCCAGCATGTGTGTCCAAGGCTCCTGGGAAGGTTTTTAAGGACAGGTTTAGAATTTGAGGGATTTGCACTTCAGGATGTTTCTAATTCACTTGCATTTTATCCAATATTTTTTCCTGGAGAGAGCACTCTATTTTTCTCCCTTGCTAAGATAACTGCGAAACAAATTAGCAATGGAAAGTATATTCTTTGCATTATCTGAATTTGATTTTCCAAGGTCTTCCTTCTCTAGATACATTGGGTGTTGATCCCTTCCAAAGTGACCATTACGCTGCTCAAATATCGAAGTCTGGCAAAAGCAGAGCTGTCGTGGAAACATTAAGAAAACTTAATTACTGTACAATGGCACAACCTAATTTGCATATTGTTAAAATGCGTCTTGATGGGAAAAGGAAACAGTTTTCAGAAAATGTTTTCTGTGTCATGATTTCTCTTCTCTTTGTTTCTCTTATCCACACGGGGTCGATTAGAATGCTTTACTACACAAATCTGAAATAAATCAGGATTTTAGAAAAAGCTATTTCCCATGAATGAGGCAAGCTTAATCTTTTATGGTACCTCAGGGGTGAGTTTGGGAGCCCCTGAAAACTATAGCTCCTTCTGGAGCACTAAATTCCTTGAAAGAGCTTATGGAAATGCCATTTCTTTCCAGATGATGTGATACTCGCACGCAGGCATGGGGGAGGGACTTAGCATGTGAGCCAGGTGTGCCAGAAATTAAGCAAACCATTCAGTGTTGTATGGATAAACTTAGATTTATACCTTTAAAACAGTTTGAATGGGAATGTTCAAATTCTTCATAGAGAGCTTCACTTTTTTTTTGCCTTTTATAAAGGCAGAGTTTGCTGCAGGTATTCTTTTCAGTGTTGAACCTCAACTCTTCTTGTTCCCTTTTCTAGAGTACTCCATGGTGAGGGATTTGGAAGTGACAGCACCTGACTTCTTATAGTGCATTACTTCACATTTAGCAGACCAGAGGGTCTGCTAGGGTCTGGCATCTAAAAAGGATTTTGATACTAATAAACCACAAATCAAGAGTCCAAACCATTAAGATAAATCTGATGGGAAAGCACATATATACATAGCCTTTTACTAAAGTTTAAAGGAGAAGATTGCACAAAGACACATAGGATATCTGGACCAGAGAGCTCCAGTTAAGCATATGCTCAACGTGAGCTGGCAGGTTCTTAGGTTTCATTACCAAATGCATAATGTTTAACACACAGGGAAGGTTTCTGTCCCACTACTTTCCTAACTGGTCACGTTAGATAAACACTACTGGTTTTGATCCCAAATGCCACATTTCACAGAAGAATGATACATCGTAGAGTATGTAGAAAAGGCTCTTGGAAAGGCAAGGGAGGAGGGTGTGGAAACGGTGACAATTTGGAGACTGTGAACTTTTTAAGGCAGAGGTTGAGTCTTGATCATCTTTGAATCCCCAAGTAGCTGTTTGCTTGGAAGAACTGAGAACATATGGCCCCATGAAGAAAATGGAGATGTGAGAGCTGCAATGTGGAAGAAGCATCTGACTTTCTCTAGGGGAAAAAAATAGGGCTGGTAGGTGCAGATTACTGCTGTGTGATACCGGAGAATATCATGTCCCCTTCACCCTACTGTCTGCCAAAGACCTGCCATATTTCTCAAGGCAAAAGGACCTTAAGTGGATTTTCAGGAATTGATGTAGAATTACAAGATGGCTTTTGTGATGTGTTTCCCCTTCCTGTTGCTTCACCTAAATGCTTTAGAGTATCTCTGTTTTCTTCTACAGTATCTCTCTCCTTCTCTCCCCAGCAACTCCAATGATAAGCAAAATGTGGATTGTCAAATCACGAGGTGAGTTAATCGGATATTCTTAATCTAGGAAAACCCAAGAAAGAGATGAGGCCCCTAATCCGACTCCCTACTCATGTCCTTTTTGCTACGTGGGATGTTGTGGTGATCGGGGAAAGCTATTGTAAATACAAAAGTCAGCTTAAAAATCTTTGTGGAAGTTTTCCTTCCCCAACCACGCCTGAATTTGAACACAGCATGGTTCCTATTCCACGGGAATGTGATGTGTTAATAAAGTCTCCCAAGGTTCTTCTAAATAGTCTTCTATCTTATTTGTAGGTAATCTTAGGTCCTGAAGGGATCACAACCATACGAAAACGGCAGTGGTCAGGCTGGTGTTTACATGCATATAGCAGTCCACAGCTGTGACACAAAAACCATAGAGGAGAAAGGTAAAAGTTGTAGAATTTAGAAACAAATAGAATCATCCAATAATGTCAGGGCAGTGATCTTTGGACCTTGGAAATCTTCAGGCAAGGAGCCTGAAAGTCTAGCCAAAGCAGTGAGGAGTTTCAAGATGTAAGAAACATTGGACTAATGGTCTGTTTCTGAGTTTCTATTATTCCAAATCACTAAAAAGCAATAATCACACAACGAAACCACAGAAAGGGTAGATATCCTTCTAGCTGTTACCCATACAGGAAATCAATTTTCGAGTCCATTACCAATGGCTGGCTCCATTCTCTGCCTAAACCTGAGAGTACTCTCCATGATATTATGACCCAGAAAGACCTAGGTTTGCTTTAAAGCCTTGCAGTTTTCTGTTCCAAATTATTTTCTATCACTACCTATCGCTGCCTCTGTGATATTAACTATGGCTGCCCTCTGTGATACACATGCACACATGGCCACCTCTAGTCCTTCTCTGATTATATTCTCCAGCTGAAATGTCTTTCTCCCAACCTCTAAATATTTAGATCTCACCATCCTTTGGGATCAGTTCCAACTCCACCTTCTCCATGAAGTCAGGCTCAACGATCTCACCTGGAAGTAACCATTCCTTTGCTGTAAGGGACTAGTAGCACTTGACTGTCTTTGTCTTAGAGCAGTTTTCACACTTTAGCTTGAAATATATTTCAGTGTACAGAGTAAAAAATTTGTAAAAGGTTATTTTAACTTAAAAAAGGTATGTAGCAAACGATAAAAGAAGAAAGATAAATGATGTATTTTAAATTTATATACAATAGACTATTTCACATGTCATTCCATTCAATGGTTATTTGCCCTGGAATAGACCCAGATGGGAGCTAAGAATAAATATGGGGTCCCAGCCCCCATGGACTTGCTTTTAGGACATGCTGTAATACAAACATGTATCTTTAAACACTTGTCCCATACAGTTTACTGAGAGGTTCACATAGTGAACCTTGACTACAGAGGTGGGCATACGGCTTACGCTGCACCACATGTAGCTCCCAAGGCAGAGACAGCACTGAGGATCACCAAATTTGATTTGATTTTCCTCTGTCTGGGAAGTCAACTCCTTCATATCCTCCTCAACCAAAGAACTGATGCTCTTTTCCAGCTACTGGAGAACCTGGCTCTGCTGGACTTACTGAGCAAGACATCTTGGTCCTCAACGCTGCCCACGCCTTTCCTTGGGGCCTCATGCAGAATGCTGACTGATGACGGGTGTTTGGGGCCTCTGAGGCTGACTTCAGAATCTCCTTGTTAACTAGGTGACTGTGATAGGGGTCTTATCTCCCCAACTTGAAAAGGACTCTTGAGCTTTGGAACAGGATCTCTGTCATCTCAGAACAATACCCAATGCACTTTGGGCACTTAGTAGATGTCTTCTGAATGAGGGAATGAACAAACTCAATTGTGAAGATGCCAGAGTTAGGGACTGCCCTTTAAACTTTTTTTTTTTTTTTTTTTTTTTAATTCTAGGAGTAACAACACCTTCAAATTGCCCCATCCTGTCTCTGCCACAAAAACCACCTTGGACATTTACACAGTGGTTAGTCTAAGGCAAGGATCTCAGTTATGGCTGCAGAATAGAGTGAGGCTAACCTCCCCGCTTTGCCCCAACACCCCAGTCCTGTGGGGTGCAACTAGGTGTCTTTCTTTCCTAAGAATAACATTTTAATGAAAGGGCCTGAGATGTATTTTCCTGATAAACAGACAAGTAGCAGACGGTATAAGTGCCAAACTACCTAGAGAAGTTGGTGGTGTAATCAAGACGTTCTCCAATCTCTGCCTTCCAGAGATGCTCTTTTCTCTGCTCTAAGGTATATGATGCATCGTGTAAAACTGATTCATGTTAACCATCGAGCGCAAACAGGGCACAGCTGATGGCTGTTTCCTTATTTACCAACCTGCAGATCAACAATTTGTCAATCAGATGCACAAAGTGGGCTGTGTTGCAAATGAGATGATATCGCCAAAACCATATTACAGTTAAGAATAAGAGACTGTCAACTCAGTGAAAATAAATCTACCCGATATATATATTTTTGATCTGTTCCAGTGGGACACGGTCTGTGGGTAAGTTTTATTGCAGATGAAAAGGCGAGGGTGAGAGTCCTTGGGGCAGGTTTGCAGAGCACATCGCCTGTAGGTTAGGTCTCCGCTCCACTGCCCAACAGCTCTCCTCTTTTCCCTCCATTTTTTCCCCTCAGATCTAGCCAGCTGAATCATGAAGTGTCAGACTTGGAAGGGGCCTGATGTATCATTTTCTTGGATTGTGACCTGAAGCACATAAGCCTTGAAGGATGTTGAACCCACTAAATCTTTCTTGTGTCTATGCAATTTTTGGATCCTTGGCTTCTGCAAGACTTTCAGAGAGGTCCATGACCCCCGAAATAGTAATATTTAATTTTGATATTTTACATATGATGAAAGTAGACTCCTGGATAAAGGGTTTACTGCTATTCTTTCTAAGTTAAAGATACAGGACCAGAGCTGGTTCCTGGTTCCTAAGCCAGTACAGTTAGTGCCCAGAGCAATGTTACCTTGCAGGGTGGACAGTGGTTTCTACTGTTCAGGATTTCGCACTTTTCCTATTCTCCTTTTGTAATAAAGACCACAGAGGTGGGACATGGCTTAGGCTGGGCAAACATAGTTCTTATGGCGGAGATTGAGCCACCAGATAACCAAATTCACTTTCGTTTTCTTCTCCTTGGGCACACGGGAGACCTTTGTTATTTTCCAGCCTGCTTTGCTATTACGTGGAATCATGTTACTTGGTGGGTTATGGATGAAACTGGTATTGCAATCTCCAATCATGGCCCTTAAAGACATCCTTTATAAACTTCTAGCTTTCTTCCCATGTCTCGGGACCTTGGAGGCCAGGTATTTAGATCAAGTGGTGTAAGAAGGAGGGAGCCTAGACCCCTGAGTTATTTGATGGAGGAGAGCCCTGCTGATACACACTGGTATTTTTGTATGATTAGAAATAAAGTTTGATCGGCTGAACCACAAAGGTGTGGGGAATGTTACCACAGTACAGCCTAGGCTACCTTCAGTAACACGGTGCTCCATTCCCCTGGCTCAGTCATCGGTCCAAGGGAGGGCACGTGACATTAAGATAACCAAAGGGAGACTCCTTGGCCTATCTGGCAGCTTTGCTATAGTAACAAACATCCTCAGTAGCTCAATGGCTCAAAACAGCAAACATCTTCTTTTCATTCATGTTACACATAAGCAGATTAATGTTGGGTTTGGGCCTCTATGTATCTTTTCATTCTTGGACCCAGGTCAATGCAGCAGCCCCTGTAAGGGGTATGCCTGGTCTCATGACACAAGAGAAAAGCAAGATGGCTTGCAGAAACCTGTGATGTCTCTTAAAGCTATAAATCTTATGTTTGTAACTGACATACACTGTTCACTTTCGTTCCAGGGACTAAAGCACGTCACACGGCCAAGCGCAAAGCCAATTAAGTGGGATGCAGGCTTATTCCATGAGAGGCCTGGCAAGTCACATGGCAATGGATAGGAAGGTACAATCCTCTTATAGGGATTGGGGGAATAATTACTTTGAATAATAATATAAAATGTTATACCTTGGATTGGTGTATAAATGTTGGGAGAGAGGAAGTCTATTCTGTCTGGAATCTACAGCTGTAATTGCTAATGTCCCTGTTTGACATCCTGTGGAAGAGGCCCGTCAAAGGTGGGAGACATTAAGTCTGAGGCTCAAGAGAAGAAGGCAAGAAGAGGATGCCAGGTGCACAGAGAGAGAGAGTCCTACTGGCTCATAGCCCTCAGTTCAGGTCCTGAGACCCCAGGTTTCAAAGCTCGTTCTTTGGTTCTATGAGTTACCTACCCCAGTATACTTCCCAGCCACACAAGTCAACAGAGCTGACTACCCTCTCCTTTACTTTATTTTCTATATTTTTGTCTCAGTTAGCTTCTCTAGAATTTCTGCCACTTGTAACTAAGAGAGTCATAAGTAATATAATTTTATAAGACATATTATCACATGATACACATTTTGTAATTTATATTTGCCTTGTGGAATTAAGGCTGACAGAATCAAATAAGGTTAGGGTCAAATCCACTTCATCTTTTTCTACTTATGTGATCTTGGGCAATGTCTCAGTTTCTCCATCTGTAAAATGGGGCAACAATCCCTACCTCAGAGATGTAGATTAACCTGCTCCCTTCTCAGCCTTTCCCATTTTGGAAAATGGCAACTCCAATGGTCCAGCTGAAAGCTCTGGAGATCTTTGTGGTCTTGTTTCTTTCTATTATACATATTCTACATTCAATGCATTAGCAATTGTACTGAGACCTCAAGCACATCTCACCACTTTGACCACCACAGTCCAAGCCATCACCTCTTGCTGACTCTTGCCGCCTTCTACTTTCTCTCCTGTGGTTTGTCACACAACAGAAGGATTGAATCTTGTGAAACACAACTTACCTCATGGCACTTCCCTGCTCAGCGCTCCTCATCTCACTCAAGGAAAAGCAAAATTCTAACCCCGACCAGAGCATGCATGACCAGGATGCTCTCTTCCTTCCTGCCTTCACGTCTACTGCTTCCTCTGCCGCACTCCAATCCCACCACACCTACCTCCATGCTATTCCTGGGACACAGTCAACATGCTCCTGCCTCGGGGCCTTTGCACTTCTGGCCCCTGTGTTTTTACAGCTCTTCCCAGCGTGTTTACTCCCTCCTTCCTTCCGATCTTTGCTCAAGAATGACATTGTCAGGCAGGCCTTCCCTGACCCCTTTATATAAAACAACAATCCTCCCCTCTCCCTGTCTGGGCTTTGCTCACTTTCATCAGGGCACTAGTACCGCCTGAAATATTATATATTTATTAGTTTATTTCTGTAAGTTTTAGGAGAGCAGAGACTTTATTTGGTTAACTGTTTTGTCTCCATACTTTGAAACAGCATAGATGCTTTGTAAATGTCATGAATATACAAATGGATACAACTGATCTAGGGACTAACTTAAAGCACATAATGTCTGTAAAATGCATAGACTGAGATTGAGCACACAGTACGACATCAAACTGTATCTATTATCTCAAGGTATTTGTATGCTGAGCTTTTACTTTTGTCCATGGTCCTTCAAAGAACAGAGGCTGATCTGGGAGAATTTGGGAGCAAGGCCCCTACGGAAACCCCTGAAACCACACATCATGAACAGCTGTCTCTGAAGTCTGCACGATCGGCCCTGAGCTCCGGACAGCTGGGCTCCAGGGAGGAGAATTCAGGACTGACACCCTCCTGTCCCCAGTGACACCCAGCCTCAACCTTCCTTATCAGGACCTCTCCAGCAGCTGCTCTGGACCTCTAGGAATGAAAATCTCAGGCAGAGACAACCCTGGAAGAGGATTATTAAATTCTAAGAGGATGGCTGAAAATAGACAGAAATCCCCCAAATCTACCTTGTAGAGAAAACTGGCAGCAACAGCTGTAGAGCGTAGGTACGGGAAGAACCAGAATTGTGAGCAAGCATCACAGTGAGAATTATTTCCACGAACGCTGAGGCTGGCTGCATCCAGGGGTGGTGGTGGAAGGGGTCATCATTTTAGAGCTCAAGAGCCTCTGAAAGACTAACTCCTTCCCGCTCCAGCCCTTCCAACACTATAATTCCAGTGGTCCTAGTTTTAACACATTCTGAGATTTCATTAGAGCTGTGCACAGAGATAGCAAGGGGTCTAAGCAGCAACTTCATCAGAGAGCCTATTATATGTTCCCTCGCACAGAGAGCCTATTGCACATTCTCTGATGACCACACAGGGATACTGTTTACACAGAGTGGCTTTATTCTAGCAGAGATCCTACTGAAGAGCTGTAGGAGCCATTTACTGGCTGGCAGCAGCAACCGTAGAGGGAAAACCGTAGTCGTATATCTCTGATCTGCTTTTCCTTCTCCCCCACTCAGTCCTGCCTTCCTCAGCCCTCTGGGGGTGGGGTGGGGGGCTTCTTTTATATGTACGTGTGTTCTCATCTTCCATTTGTCTCTTCTCCCTCTCCCCTCATTTCCTTCCCCTTTGCCTCTTTCATCCCCCAGTGTTAGCACCTACTATCCCCTGGACGCCGGCACTGGCACCGTGACTATAATTAAGATGACCAGGACATACTTCCTGTCCTCACGGAGTGTGCGGCCCACGGCGGACTGTCTGTCTTTCAGGGAAAAGAAGAGGAAGCAGGAGAGCTAAAGGTGACATTCAGAGGAGGTGGGGAGTCAGGAAGCTTTATGAAAAGGCACGTGAAGGATGGATTTGGACTTGCAGAGACGGGGTGGGAAGATTCTGAGCTGCAAGGGCTAATACGCACACAAGCCTGAAGCTAGGTCTCCACTAGCGAACAGAGAGAAGTTAAATTTATCTTCGTAATAGCTAACATTTCTGGTACACCGACTTTATGTCAAACACGGAGCTAAGTCCATGACATATGCTAACTCAGTGAATCCTTACGTACGTCTATGATGAATGACCCCTTTTACAGTTGGAGACTATCTCATCCAAAGTCCCACACACAGTTAATGGTAGAATTAGAAATGAAATCCAGACGCATAACCCTGGGCTTTACTACTTTCTGAGGGAAGTAGTAGGAAATCTGTTTAAAACACAGAAGCAAAGGCGAGATGGTGAAGGATCTTGATCGCCAGAAGCAGTTTCCAGTTGCCTTGGAAAGTAATCGTTGGGGGTGGGGAAGGGACTTAAGAACGTTGAGCAAAGCATTAATAAGCTCTCTCATTTAACCTCTCGCTTACCCCCCGCCCCGCCCCCGTCAACAGGCAAACAATACGAATGAATCTCCTTCACTACAGTTAACCATCTCCGATCCCTTTCATAATTCTACAGATCACTCAACATAAAGGTACTTTTTTTTAAAATCACAGCTGTTTCATTTCTCTTTCACCCCTCCTTCCAAGTGTCTTTATTACTGTTTGATATTGTTACAGGGTATTTTAACACAGCTCGTTAAAACAGGATTCTAGAAATCTATATTTAACTGATGTTGGTCATGGCAGATCTTGTGGTAGTGGTTTGTTTCCTATCTAGTGCGTTACTTACTAATGAAAAAACTTTCTGGCTCAGAAATTGGGAGCTAATTATCATTTACATAGTTATATGGTAAACACATTCCCAAATTGTGATTTTAAATTTTTTCTGAGGAGTCCCCAGGAATTTTATTTTCTTTAAAAATTTGCTTATTACTTATTCATTAAGCAGATTTATTCTGAAGTAGATAACATAATCTCTTTTGAGTGCAAGTTTCATTACCTTTCTTCGAGGTTAATAGATAAGGTCAGATATAAACATGCCAGAGAGCTTTTATGTCTCCTGTATGGCCATTATCTGGATGGTTACCGGCTGCATTTTAAAATATTCCACTGGAACTCTGATTAGGGACTTGACTTCTAAGTGTAGCCTCCAAAGCAGAATGTTAAGTAAACGAGCTGTCTGTTGGGAATTGGGAACTGCTATCAACAGTTTTTCACATTCTAGAGACTTCTTTACTTGGAGAGAAGAAAAAGGAATTAGTCAGCTCTTATCAAGACAGGCAGACAAGCATATACAGTGGGGAAAGGACGGTTTCTTCAATAAGTGATGCTGGGAAAACTGGACAGCCACATGCAGAAGAATGAAACCGAACCACTCTCTTATACCATGCACAACAATTAACTCAAAATGGATTAAACACGTGAATGTAAAACCAGAAACCATAAAACTTCTGGAAGAAAACATAGGCAGAAAGCTCTCTGAGTACATGGAGAAGATATTTGCTAATTGTATATCTAGTAAGGGGTCAATGTTAAAACATATAAAGAACTATGGTGAAAAACTGAAACCATTGGAACTAAGATCAGGAACAAGACAAGGTTGCCCACTCTCACCACTATTCTTCAACATTGTTTTGGAAGTTTTAGCCACAGCAATCAGAGAAGAAAAAGAAATAAAAGGAATCTAAATTGGAAAAGAAGAAGTAAAGCTCTCACTGTGTACAGATGACAAGATACTATACATAGGGAATCCTAAAGATGCTAACAGAAAACTACTCGAGCTAATCAATGAATTTGGCAAAGTCGCAGGATATAAAATGAATGCACAGAAATCTCCTGCATTCCTATACACTAATGATCAAAAATCTGAAAGAGATATTAAGGAAACACTCCCACTTACCACTGCAACAAAAAGAATAAAATATCTAGGAATAAACCTACCTAAGGAGACAAAAGACCTGTATGCAGAAAACTATAAGACACTGATGAAAGAAATGAAGGATGATACAAACAGATGGAGAGATATACCATGTTCTTGGAGTGGAAGATTCAACAATGTGAAAATGACTATACTACCCAATCTATAAATTCAATGCTATCCCTATCAAACTACAAAAGGAATTTTTCACAGAACTAGAATAAAAAATTTCACAATTTGTGTGGAAACACGAAAGACCCTGAATAACTAAAGCAATCTTGAAAAAGAAAAACGGAGCTGGAGGAATCAGGGTCCTGGACTTCAGACTATACGGCAAAGCTACAGTAATCAAGAAAGTATGGTACTGGCACAAAAACAGAAATATAGATCAATGGAACAGGATAGAAAGCCCAGAGATAAACCCACGCACATGTGGTCGCCTTATTTTTGATAAAGGAGGTAAGAATATACAATGGAGAAAAGACAGCCTCTTCAATAAGTGGTGCTGGGGAAACTGGACAGTTACATGTAAAAGAATGAAATTAGAACACTCCCTAACACCATACACAAAAATAAGCTCAAAATGGATTAAAGACCTAAATGTAAGGCCAGATACTATCAAACTCTTAGAGGAAAACATAGGCAGAACACTCTATGACATAAGTCACAGCAAGTTCCTTTTTGACCCACGTCCTAGAGAAATGGAACTAAAAACAAAAATAAACAAATGGGACCTAATGAAACTTAAAAGCTTTTGCACAGCAAAGGAAACCATAAACAAGACGAAAAGACAACCCTCAGAATGGGAGAAAATAGTTGCAAATGAAGCAACTGACAAAGGATTAATCTCCAAAATTTACAAGCAGTTCATGCAGCTCAATATCAAAAAGACAAACAGCCCAACCCAGAAATGGTTAGAAGACCTAAACAGACACTTCTCCAAAGAAGATAAACAGATTGCTAACAAACACATGAAAGAATGCTCAACATCATTAATCATTAGAGAAATGCAAATCAAAACTACAATGAGATATCACCTCACACCGGTCAGAATGGCCATCATCAAAATATCTACAAACAATAAATGCTGGAGAGGGTGTGGAGAAAAGGGAACCCTGTTGCACTGTTGGTGGGAATGTAAACTGATACAGCCACTATGGAGAACAGTATGGAGGTTCCTTAAAATTAAAAATAGAACTACCATATGACCCAGCAATCCCACTACTGGGGATATACTCTGAGAAAACCATAATTCAAAAAGAGTCATGTACCAAAAGTTCATTGCAGCTCTATTTACAATAGCCAGGACATGGAAGCAACCTAAGTGTCCATCGACAGATGAATGGATAAAGAAGATACGGCACATATATACAATGGAATATTATTCAGCCATAAAAAGAAATGAAATGGAGTTATTTGTAGTGAGGTGAATGGACCTAGAGTCTGTCATACAGAGTGAAGTAAGCCAGAAAGAGAAAAACAAATACCGTATGCTAACACATACATATGGAATCTTTAAAAAAAAAAAAAAAAAAAGGCCATGAAGAACCTAGGGGCAGGATGGGAATAAAGACGCAGACCTACTAGAGAATGGACTTGAGGACATGGGGAGGGGGAAGGGTAAGCTGGGACAAAGTAAGAGAGTGGCATGTACATATGTACACTACCAAATGTAAAATAGATAGCTAGTGGGAAGCAGCCGCATAGCCCAGGGAGATCAGCTCGTGATGTGACCACCTAGAGGGGTGGGATAGGGTGGGTGGGAGGGAGGCAGTTGCAAGAGGGAAGAGATATCGGGATATATGTATAGCTGATGCACTATGTTATAAAGCAGAAACTAACACACCATTGTAAAGCAATTATACTCCCATAAAGATTAAAATATATATATATATATATATATATATATATATATAAAGAACTCATACAACTCAGTAATGATAACAATAAAAACCCGAAAGAATCTGATTTAAAAATGGGCAGATCTGAATAGACATTTTTCCAAAGAAGATAAACAGATGGTCAACAGGTATATGAAGAAGATGCTCAACATCATTAATCATTACGGAAAGGCAAATCAAAACCACATGAGATATCACCTCACACCTGTTAGAATGGCTATCATCTAAAGGCAAGAGATAACAAGTGTTGGCAAAGGCAACATGTGTGCACTGCTGGTAGGACTTCAAAGTGGTGCAGCCAATATGGAAAACAGTATGGAGCTTCCTCAAAAAATTTAAAATAGAACCACCATAAAATCCAGCAATTCCACTTCTGGGTATTTATCCGAAATAATGTAAACACTAATTTTAAAAGATTCATGCACCCCTATGTTCAATGTAGCACTATGTACAATAGCCAAAATATAGAAACAACCTAAGTGTCCATCAATGGATGAATGGATAAAGATGTTACATATATATATTTATATATAATATAATATAATGGAATAGAATATTATTAAGCCACAGAAAAGAATGAAATCTTGTCATCTGTGACAATATGAATGGACTTTGAGTATTGTGCTTAGTGAAATAAGTCAGAGAAAGACAAGTATTGTATGATTTCACTTATATGTAGAACCTAAAAAACAAAAGAACAAACAAAACAAAACTTGTAGATACAGAGAACAGATTGGCGGTTGCCAGAGGGGAGGGCGATTGGGGGTGGGCATACTTTTCGTGCCCTCATCAAGAACACTGTGATGGTTGATTTTCTTTGTCAAGTTGACTGGGTCCCAGGATGCCCAGATAGCTGGTTACACATAATTTCTGTGTGTGTCTGTGAGGGTGTTTCCAGATGAGATTAGCATTTCAATTGATGTGCTGAGGAAACCACATGGCTCTCTCCAGTGTGTGTGTGTGGGGGGGGGGACGGGGGGGCATCATGCGATCTGTTGACGGCCTGAACAGAGCAAAAAGGCAGAAGAAGCTTGGATTAGCTCTGCCTGACTGCTTGAGCTGTAACATTAATCTTCTCCTTCCCTTCATGCTCCTAGTTCTCAGGTCTTCAGACCTGGAGTGGAATATACACCATTGGCTCCCCATCTCTCAGGCCTTTGAAATGCAACACCAGCTTTCTTGGGTCTCAGGCTTACAGATGGCAGATTGTGGAGTTTCTCAGCCTCCATGATCACTTGAACTGCTACCTTAAATAAGTCCTAATGATTCTGTTTCTCTTGAGAAGCCTAATACAAACTTTAAATGATGGAGAACAAGAGGTTAAATCAGAGAGTGCCAACTCAAGTGCTGATGGGATTCCTGGGGGAAACAACTGAGTGCACGAAGGCTCCCTCCTATTCTCTGTGAGATATGCAGCCCTCTCTGTTTTCTTTATCTTCCCTCTTTCTCTATGGATATGGATACATGAAATATTTCACCTCAACATCACTGTAAGAAAAAGACTCACACAAACACAACATAGCAACTGTTATTTTGTCTTTACAGAGGCTATAGGACTTGATGCTACTGAGGTACACTACAAAACGAGTGTTCTGTAAAAAGGGGCCAGGTGTTACCAAGCCTTGGCAAACTGGTGCAGATTGCAGACTGATACTCCAAGATCTGCCCCCTTTCCACAGAGAAGCTAGAAATTTGGACTTAAGTAAACAATCCAATTTTTGAAGCTGGCCGCCAATACAAATTTTTTTAAATGACATAGATTTTAAAATTGACATAGGGAAAACACGTTTCTGGGCCATCTCTGGCTCATGGATCACCAGTTTGAGAAGCCTGGGATAAATGGTGTGGGTGGGATGGAAGTGGGGAGAAAAAACACTGTAAGAACATGGTAATTTCATCATCCTCAGAGTGTGACAAAAGCAGATGCATTCATATGGCTTCTTATACGAGACAGTGAGAACTTGTCAAATAAGGACCATATTCAATACAAGGTAGGTGACAAGATTATCATACTGATATGTTGGTAATCTGAATTAATTGCATAGTGATCCATCACAGATTACACTAAGTGAAGGAGAAAATAAAAATAAACACAGAGCTGGAATAGATTTTCAGGAGGAACAGCAAATGACTACTCCAGAGGCAGTGGTAAATAAGGGATAATTCCTATTCTCTTACCCATTTCCTGAAAACATAAAGGGGACTGAAAAGAATATGGGCAAAAATAGTTATGCTTTTTACTCTTATATAAATAAACAATTTCAAATTCAGAAGCACCAACAAAGGGTCTTCAAAAGAGTTATCCCAGGGCTTCCCTGGTGGTGCAGTGGTTGAGAATCTGCCTGCCAATGCACCGGACATGCGTTCGAGCCCTGGTCTGGGAAGATCCCACATGCTGTGGAGCAACTAGGCCCGTGAGCCACAATTACTGAGCCTGAGCGTCTGGAGCCTGTGCTTCGCAACTAGAGAGGCTGCAATAGTGAGACGCCCATGTACCGCGACGAAGAATGGCCCCCGCTCGCCACAGCTAGAGAAAGCCCTCGCACAGAAATGAAGACCCAACACAGCCAAAAATAAATAAATAAATAAATTTTTTAAAAAAGTTATCCTTCTTGTCTCGAAATTATTGTATTAGCCTATAGTGATCTTTATACTCTATTAAAATGTTCTGTATAGGGCTTCCCTGGTGGTGCAGTGGTTAAGAATCTGCCTGCCAATTCAGGGGACACAGGTTCGAGCCCTGGTCTGGGAAAATCCCACATGTGCAGAGCAACTAAGCCCGTGTGCCACAATTAATGAGCCTGCGCTCTAGAGCCCTCAAACCACAACTACTGAGCCTGCATGCCACAGCTACTTAAGCCCGCACGCCTACAGCCCGTGCTCCACAACAAGAGAAGCCACCACAATGAGAAGCCCACACACCACAACAAAGAGTAGCCCCCACTCTCCACAACTAGAGAAAGCCTGAGCGCAGCCAATGAAGACACAATGCAGCCAAAAATAAATAAATTTTTAAAAATGTTCTGTATAATTTGTAACCTTGGGACAGGTGACATTCTCATTCAGTCTTAATTTCTTTATTTGAAAAAGAGTGGTGAACTTGAGGCCTTCTGAAAATTCTTTCAACTCTACTGTTTTAGGAGATGCTATTACAAAGGTGATAGTTGTCCATGGATAATTGGTACTGTCAAAAGCCCATTTAAAATGAGTGTAATTAATATGGGAACCAAAAATTCATAGCAAATAGTGAAATGTTTGATTGGAATGATATAATGAAAAATGAGATCAAAATTATAAAATTTTATTGCAACGTTAACATTTAAGTTATAAATATAATTATGTATAAAATGTCAGAATGAGCACAGATTGAACCAAGCATTGATCATTTGGGGGCGAGAATAATTTTTTTCTGACCAATCTGAAAAGTAGAGTGAAACAATATCCTTTACTTCATGTTTGACTTTCACAGTGTGATAATCAAGAGAGTCACTTCTGTAAAAGTGTTTGAAGGCTTCATCAATTTTCCCAGGAGTCTCTTTATCTTTGATATTTAAATATTTCTCTTCTGAGGCATTTATCTTGCAATCATTCTTGTCGATTTTCTCTTCATTGCTAACTAACTCTTTAGACCCTTATGTGTCAATGGCTTTGTGTTCAATTAGAAGTTTTCCTACTCTAGACTTTCTGAAACCCTACATTTTGGGGGCAAGATTTGTAGCATTTGAAATTTTATTTTGTAATTGCTTTGTATTGCTGAAGCACAGAATTGACAAATATTCAGTCAATAAGGTACCACCCAACATGGACAAATAGCCTGAATTCGTGGGTAGGGGTTGACTAGGTAAGGGGTCAGTTACTAGTAAACACTGTTGTGCTTCCAAGATTCCCCGCCCTCAGGAAATTCTAGGATAAAAATCAAGCAACTGAATATTTTTTCATTCTTTTATAAAAATGAATTTATAGACTTTTGCATGATTCATTTCCATTTTAGGGGTGAAACTAGTATTTTTCCCTGAACACAGGATAATGTCATTACAGAAAAATTCTGATTTTTTTATCTCCCCAGTGACAGAACCTTCAATGAACTAATTTTTATTTTCTGAGGTTTATATTGAGGAGAAAGAGACAAGAATATGAGCTCATGTAATGTGCCTGAAAATTCAATTTCCAGGTATGGACCAAGGTTGGTACAATTTCAGAACAGGCCCCTGTGCATTCTCCAACAATAGAAGCTGAGGTTCAGAATGCTAACATCGCACCTGTTTAATTGCATGCCATGAGTTATATGCCATTATAGAAAGATTTAAAAAAATAAAATATAGATTACAAGTGAAAGGGTAAAAATAAGCTAAAAGATAAAAATTGTAGGAAAATCTTCAATGAAATGGTCCAAGCAGCTGAAATAAAAACTATGACACTCCTTTGATCAGAACTCCCCACATGAGGTTCCTTTTTAAAGTTGAAACAATTTAAAAAATGGTTAGCGAAAGGCCCACACATTTGGTTATAACAGGACCAAGGACAAGACTGTAGCTCACTGCCAGGGCTCTCTGAATTAAAAGTTAAAATACAGATACTTTATAATCAAATAATGTGTTTGGAACAAGCAGGAAATTACAACCAATGGTCAAATCACCCAACAAGAACTGTCAACAATAAGGTGATATCTGAAATTTATCAAATAGGGACTTGGCCTTCAGATAAGATAAGTGGCAGTAGCTGAATCACCTCCAACACTTACAGTCAGCATAGAGCAGGGTTTCTCCCCCTCAACACTACTGGATAATTGTTTGTGGTGAGCTGTCCCGTGCACTGTAGGATGTGTAGCAACATTCCTGGTCTCTACCCACTAGATGCCAGTAGTACAACACCCATCTCCATCCTCCAAATTTTAACAACCAAATGTGTCCAGACATTGCCAAAGGTTCCCAGGGGGAGAAAACTGCCCCTGATGGAAAACCACTGGGACTGCACCTCTTACTTGAGGGCAGGATTCACCCTTTTACACTGGTTTCTATTAGGGCGCATCTATTGTATTTCAGTGGAGAATGTCTCAAATTTTGGTCTAGAATACACCACATTTACGTTTCTGAGTGTTGCTGTTGTACTACTTTTCATGATTTTTATGCCACCTGTACTATTATTTACTCAGTAACATTCCTTAAAGCTATTTTTTCTTTGCACACAGATAGAACCATTCTAGATGCTTAGGAGGATAGTGAAATAATTTACTATATACAGTAGATACCTCTGTACATCAGAGCTTTTGATGCTTCCAGGAATCTTGGTTGAGAAACGTTGAATCTAACCTGAAACCTGGCAGCCACCCCAGACAGTCCCATCTCCCTCACTCCTCCATCAGTTGTCCTCTTAACTCTATTTTTCACCCTGACTTTGCATGGAGGGAGCCTCACATGGAGATTTGCTGAGGAAAGCTCTGTCTACTCCTCATTTTCCTGGTGGGAATCCCCTTCCTCCTCTTCCTCCTATTGATTGATTGATTGATTGATAATTGACATAGAACATATTGGTCTCAGGTATACACCTGAAAGCTATTTTTAATGGAAGTAAATTTATAATAAATGGAAATATACTTAAAAAGGAAACATGTATCCCACTCCCATAAACAGAAGTACAGCAGTAATTAGAAATTAATTAAAAATATGTACTAAAAGCAAGAACAGATATTAATTTCTAGCTAGACAGTACTGGCAACAGAAATCTCATCAGCCTAAAGTCTGCTCTCTCGGGGATTAAAAGGCATTAGAGGAGTTGAGAGATGCCCACACCAGGCTGAGAGGTTCTCCTTGTGGTACAAAAAAGGGAAGGGAGTAATTTTCTCACTATGCTAGTCAATGTTACCTCATGTCATGAACAACTTAAAATTATCTTCTAACAGCCAGGGGTACAATCGCACACAATGAGAAATACTCTCTTTTTTCTGTGGATTTATCTGAAAGAGGTTCTCCTGAGGACAGGACATAACACCAGGTCACTGCCAGCATGGGCTTTAAAGCTCGATAACCTGCGTGGTGACCTAGAAAGTGTGATAATAATCGTACCTCCTCATAAAGTTGTCATCTGACGCGAACATGAGATAACTGATGTAAAGCAGTTAGCACGCTTGGAACATAAATGGTACACAAGGGTTTTGAAAAGTGCCAATTCTCAAAACCAAAGCCCGTCTTTGATGTTGAGTCTCGGGGGCACTTAGCAATCTCATGGAAGTGAAACTTCTCAACCTCTCTCTCTCTCTCCCTCTACTCCCTGCCCCGCGCTTCTCTCTCAAATGGTGTAAGATTCTGAATTATCACTGTGTAGAAGAGTCATAGGCGCTTTCTGCCTTTGACATTTCTAATTTCTTCTCAGACTCGAGAGGTCTGTGAAGTTCAGCCAGGAGGGCTCGCCTGATCGGCAGGCGAACACTCCATCTGATAAGGTTCAACGTGTCCAATTTGCGCCAGGCGACATAACCTTTGGTTTACTTGGAGGCATGTAGTGATTTCCGGTTTGGGTTAGCCAAAGGACCACATCTTACGGTGACTTCTCTTCATTGTAGGTTCAGAGTTTCGGCAGTCACGTGCAAAATCCTGCACCGAGGACACCCACATTCACAGAGTGATGCTACCGACCCTTGTGCCGTGAGCAAGTAAGTGAATGAAACTAATGTTAACTGAAGCACTGTGCCAGACCCTTCTTGCTTAATCTTCCTAACTATGAAGTTCCTATTATTGCCAATAAAAGATGAAAAATTAAAACTCAGTGAAGTTACAAAATTTGCCCAGGCTGTGATGTTTAGTAAGTGGTGGCTTTGAAACCAGATCTGATTCCAATAGGCATGTGATACCTGATCTGCAGCAAACATGCCTCTGTGGAATATGAACAATTCTACTGAAAATGTTAACAGTCTGCATTTGTGTAGTACTTTAGACTTTCAAAAGAATTTCATATCTAGTATTTCATTTGTATTTACAACCTCCCACTTTGCAGAAAAGCAACTCTTTGATTCCAGAGGGTGGCTTACATGGAGATTCAGACATTAACCTCATCTAGTCAACTTACTTTGTCAACAGGGGGTCATTCTAAGGCAAATGTGTGTTCTCTGGGCACTTCAAACTTGGAGCCGCAGTGCCAGGGCTGGAAGAGGTTTTTATTTGTATGACTGCATTTCATTTGTACTGATTTATTCTTGAGCTGAGTCCAGACTATTCTAGTCTCAAAATTTCACGAAAGCCAAATTAAAATAAGATTTAGAACAGAATAGCAAAGGGTATTAGAGGTTTCCTAAGTACAGAGATTTCATCAAACATACTCTGTGATTTCCATCTGGTACCTTTGTTTCTCCCAATCCTGGGCTGTGGATGAGTATACATTTTCACAGTCATTTTTAAACTACAGAAAATAATGGGATCTGACATTCTAATTCAAATTATTCAGACATGCTGAAAAGATTACACACGGCTTTAAAAATCCATACTCTATCCTGATGCCTTTAATTTCTATGGGACTGCCTGCTTTCTTTCTTTCCTCACCAGTTGTTTTACTTTACCAAAACACTTGGTAACTTGGAGGCAACTTTGCATTTAAGCTTCATTTTCCTGTTCCTCAAACCCAGAGAAAAGGCAACCCGATACTCCAAATCCTATCTAAAACTAACTTCAAAAGTATGGAAGGAAAAAGCTTGCCTCTAAAAGTAACAGGGCAGGACAGGAATAAAGATGCAGACGTAGAGAATGGATTTGAGGATACGGGGACGGGGAAGGGTAACCCGGGACGAAGTGAGAGAGTGACATGGACATATATACACAACCAAATGTAAAATAGATAGCTAGTGGGAAGCAGCCGCATAGCACAGGAAGATCAGCTCTGTGCTTTTGGACCACCTAGAGGGGTGGGATAGGGAGGGTGGGAGGGAGATGCAAGAGGGAGGAGATATGGGGATATATGTATATGTAGAGCTGATTCACTTTGTTATAAAGCAGAAACTAACACACCATTGTAAAGCAATTATACTCCAATAAAGATGTTAAAATTTTAAAAAAAAAGTAAAAGGGAAGTTTTTTGATGAGAAGAGAGAGGTGCTAGAAAACTCGCTTCAACTGAGTCAGTCTCCCTAAGAGCTCCTTGGACTCAGTCTGTGCTTTGAGGCCAATTCCCAGTTTTCTAATTTCTTTCTGCTTTTGTTATCTACTAATCAGCTTTAGAAAGCAAAATGGAAAGATATTTTCTTTCACTTAAAAAGTATTCCTTTTTACTTTTAGAAGGCATAAATTTGGTATCCTAGATGTTCTCGGTTCATCAGAGAGAACTGTCTCAGAGGAAACAGTTCTATGCATATTCAGCGTGGATCAGCTCACTGGTCTCTAATCTGGCCTGGGACATTCGCAGTCATTCTGAGTTATTCCAGGAGACAGTCTGGCTCAGCCTCCAAGGCTCTCTGTCTAAGCCAAGCCAGACTAAGTTGTTGATTTCAGATGTTCAGGCCTTCCCCACTCTTCCCTATGGGTCTTTGGCAAACTATAAAGTGGGAGCTTATCTTAGTTAGGTGTTTATTCCCTTCCAGTGGTTTTTACCCTCTCAGACCCTCCTCTGCCCTCATTTCTAAATTGGATTATTACAACAGCTGGAGAATGTGACAGATACTGGTATAAATTTACGAAACTCTTTCTTTTGTCCCTTAGGCATCAACCCATATTTCCCAGTTCCTTTGAGTTTGGGGAGGAAGGCAGGCATGTGATCCCATTCTGACCAATGGAATGTGGCCTAAAGTGAGGTCCCTAATTCGAGGCCTTTTCCAGGAACATGATGATTGACTGTTTCTAACTGGCAATGCGCTACTAAGAATTAAAGCACCAAAATTAAAAGAAGGAAGGCTCTGAGCTGGAACTCTCCAATGAATGGAGTCCATGAACTTTTAACATATGGTTATTATGGCATATATTTGGCATTCACTTTGGTAGGCTGAGTAATGCCCCCTCCTGCTGAAGATGTCCACATCCTAATCTCTAGAACCTGTGAACTTGTTGCCTGACATGGCAAAAGAGACTTTGCAAATGTGATTAAGAATACTGAGATGATCCTGGATGATCGGGGTGGGGCCAATGCAATCACAAGAGTCCTTACAAGATGGAGGCAGGAGGATACGTGACCGTAGAAGAGGAATGTCAGTGTGAGACTTGACCAGCCATTGCTGGCATGGAAAATGGGAAGAAAGGATCAATCTAGAAGTTGGAAAGGACAAGGGATCAGATTCTCCCCTAGAGCCTCCAGAAGGAATGCAGGCCTGCTGGCACCTTGATTTTAGCCCAGTGAAACTGATATCAGGCTTCTGATCTCCAGAACTGTAAGATAATAAATTCATGCTGTTTTTTACTTGTAGATTTGTGGTAATTTGTTATAACAGCAGGAGGAAAGGAATACCCAGGCCTTTTGATTTTTGCCCTCTGGTTCTCTTTTATACTCTCCTTTGTATGGCTGTCTAAGCCCCTTTGGGTAGATGAGACTGTCCTGTGAATGATAACAACAGGAGATAATACATACTGAGCCTTAATCATGGGCAAGCAATTATGCCTACCATTGTCCAGTCCTTCTATCATTTAATTGTCAAAACAAGTCCATGAGACAGATCAAATGATTAATTTCCTATCTCTGGAAAATGAAGACAATTCTTAGAGAGATTAAGTAATTTATCTAAGGTCACAGAGCTTATTACTGATACGTGTGAGTGGTCCGATACCTCAGTTTATGCTTTTAACTGTATATAGTGTATGTATGTAGGTATCTCCACGTGTGGGGTATACGTGCTCTAGAAGCTCTGGTAAAACTTGGTTTAGAAAACTGTTAGCATAAATAATATGAGAGTAAAATCACCACTTTAAAACCCCCCATGTAGAACATGCATTCACATTTTCCCAGGCAAAATGGGTTCTTTCTATATTCATCTGTAGCTAGGGCTTAAAGATTGACCAATTAATCAGGTCAGGTTGGAGCAGTTTTATCCAAGTGGCTCAGTTTCTGTCATCAGACTGTGCTACAAAAAAATAAGTGCAATAAAAATTAATATGTTCCCCTCATTGTATCATAATAGGTTATAAAGGACTGAAATTATGTAGAGTACTTAAATTTTTGCATAGAATGTATTAGGTCATTTTCAATAACCTGACTTTATTCAAGGAACTGTTAGGAGTTAGCCAGCTCGAGAAACTCATTTCGATGGTGGAGAGATGATAAAGGACCACGGCAGTTCTTATCTTTCTGAAACAGAGGTGCCTGTTTGTTACTGTTCAGACTTTATTGGGCTCTTCACTCCCGCAAGTCTGGGTTTCTTCATCGATAAAATGAGGCACCTTCCTGTCCTATCTATCCAGTGGGGTTCTTGGGAGGCCGAACCAGATCACATGTGTGAAAGCACTTAGAAAACAGAAGCCCTACTGAAATAGAAAAGGATTCTCACTAAACTTTAATTATAACAGAAAACACACAACATTAGATATTAAAATCTCCATCTTTCGAAAGCAGTTTTTAGGAAAAGGGAAACAGATACTGAAATCTCCTTAGTTTTATGAAATTTCAGTTTAAGAAGATGGAGATTCTCTTTGTTCTGCTGGAAGCCCGAGAAGCAGCAGCATAAAGCTGCCTAAGCTCTACCTGGATCTTTATTTACATCTGTCCGGCTCATCCTTGTGACGTGCTGAATTTCTTGGCCATACCCAGGTTTTGAGATAAGGAAAGGTCTGGATGATTACAAATACTTTAACACCCTTGCTATCTTCTCCCAAGATCAGCATATACTCAAAGTATCTCACCGACCCCTTTAGGTCTGAACTGAATCAGAGGACAGGCTTCCCCTTAGCTCCCCTGAGCCAATTTCCGGCATCTGCTTAGGGAAAGATAATGGAATAACACGTGGGGTCAGGAGGAAGCTACTAGCACTGACATAAAACACAGAGATCTCACTGTGCCTCCAACACCTGGAATAGGGCCTGGTATGAGACAAGACCCGGTAAGTGTTTATCAAGTGCCAAGTGAAGGCAGAGGCCACTTTCGAGGTAGGTGTAAGAAGTCAAAACAGGGTGTGATGTAATCGCTGCAGTAGGAGGACGAGAAAGAAGAGGAAAAAGGAGAAATTACTACAGAAACTGCCCTGCCCTTAGTAGTTATTATTCTCATACAATGAATTAGCAAGTGAAAAATATACAGAAGAAATGTGAAATACTGAATGTAGTTCAAAGGTCCATGACACAATACAGATGGAGATTTTCCAGAAAGATGACCCCTTAGTCCAAATTTGATGGATTAAACCAGACTTTGAGCCCAAACCCTGGCTCCGTCACTTACAAACTGTGTGATTTTAGTCAAATTCCTTATCTTCTCTGTTTCAGTTTCTGTTTTTGTAAGGCGAGATAATAATAATTCTACCTCTAAAGTTGCTGTGAATATTAAATGAGTTAATCTATAAAAGCTTAGAGAAGTACATAAGGATGTATTTACTATGGTATCAGCCTACCATAGTAAATAATAAATGTTTATTATGGTAGGCTGATAATGGCTCCCAAAGATATGCCCACATCTGAATCCCTGGGTGATAGTTAATTTTATGTGTCAGCTTGGCAGGACCATGGTGCCCAAATAGTTGGTCCAACATTATTCCAGAGTTTTCTATGAAGTGTTTCTTGGATGAAGTTAACATTTAAATAAGTAGACTTTGAACAAAGCAGATTACCTTCCGTAATGTGTGTGAGCCTTAACCAACCAGTTGAAGACCTTAACAGAACAAAGACTGACCTTCTCCAAGCAAGACGGAATTCTTCCTGCAGACTACTATTGTACTTGAACGGCAACTCCTTCCTAGGTCTGCAGCCTGTTGGCCTACCCTGCAGATTTTGGACGCACCAAGCCCCTCACAGTACCATCAGACAATTCCTTAAATAAATCTCTCAATCAATCAGTCAACCAATCTATGTGTGTGTGTGTATATATACACACATATATACACATATGTATATACATGCATACTATACCTCATTTTATTGCATTTTGCTTTACTGAGTTTCACAGATATTGCATTTTTGTTTTACACATTGAAGGTTGGTGGCAACCTTCCATCGAGCAAGTCTATTGGCGCTATTTTTCCAGCAGTATTTGCTCACTTCATGTCTCTGTGTCACATTTTGGTAACCCTCACAATATTTCAAACTTTTTTATTATTATTATATTTGTTATGGTGATCTGTGATCAGCAATCTTTGATGTTACTGCTACAAGCTACTGAAGGCTTAGAAGATGGTTAGCATTTTTAAATTAAAGTATGTACTTTTCTTTAGACGTAATGCTATTGCATACTTAACAGACTACATTATAGTGTAAACATAACTTTTATATGCAATGGGAAACCAAAAAAATCCATGTGACTTGCTTCATTGTGATATTTTATTTCCTTTATTGTGGCAGTCTGGAACCGAACCCGCACTATCTCTGAGGTGTGTGTGTACATATATATACACACACATATACACCCTATTGTGTGTGGACATATATATGCATCTCTCTGTGTGTACACACACACATACACACACACATACCGTTGGTTCTGTTTCTCTGGAATACTATGACTAATATACCCTGGAACCTATGAATGTTACCTTATTTGAAAGAAGGGTCTTTGAAGATGTGATTAAATTAAGGATTTTGAGGTGGAGAGATTATCCTGGATTATCTGGGTTGGGTTCTAAATTCAGTCCCAAGTGTCCTTATAAGAAGCAGACAAAGGAGGAGAAACACACATAGAAGAGAAGGTGATGTGAAGATGAAGCAGAGATTGGAGTAATGTGATCACAAGCCAAGGAATGCCAAGGAATACGAAAAGTCCCCTAGAAACCAGAGGAGTCAAGGAATGGGTTCTCCCCAGAGCCTCCAGAGGAAACATGGTCCTGCTGACACGTTGATTCTGAACTTCCAGAACTGTGAGAGACCATCTTCCTATTATTTTAAGCTACCAAGTTTGTGGTAATTTGTTATAGCAGCCCTAGGAAACTAATACACTTACCATATAGGTATTTTCTATTAATATTCAGTATCTCCTCACTTACTAACCATAAAACCTCAAGTAGTTTTAACAAAGCCCAGAACCAGGAAGAAAACAAGTAAAATTTCTGAATATCTGTATCAGTGTTTATCCATGAATATTTTCTCACATTACTCCACAGATCCTCACTTCAGAGGACCACGCTAAATGCTGACCCTTATTATTACAGATACTGATGGAGAAAATTTCCCCTCCCCTGGCTCCATGGAGGATAGTACCCCCAAACGGCCTTGATCCCCGCTGAGGGTAGGTGGGGGAGCTCACGTTTGAGACCCTCAACGAATCATCGACCCGCCCCAACCGGGATGTCTAGCAGCACTCAGCAGAGTCACCCCTAGAAGGAGGGGCCCAAGCCACCATGATACTGGGAGAAGCATCATCAACGCTTCGTGTTTGAGGGTCCAGGGGAGAAGCTGGAACCTGGGTCCAAAGTTGGCAAACACAACTGGAGCTCATCTTTATCCTGCATTCTGGTGTTGGCTCATGGACTGGGACGTGCCAAATGTTTTGGACACGGGAAAGTTTGCTCCAACCTGGCATCACGGCAATCTCTAGGGCAGAGCGTAAAATCAAGGACCCAGCTCTGCACAAGGCTCCTGGTAGAACCATCCAGGCCCGCTGCTGTGGGTGTCTTACCTGTGCTCCTTAAATCCTCTAGTGTGAGTGCCCTTGACCTCCAGTCATTTGGGCGGCCCTTCATTATTTTTCAATATCTCTGTACCGCCTGTATGTTTATTCTTTAAATAAACTCACCACTTCTACCGTAGCTTCATCCTACACAATCCATAAATTCATGAGTTAGATGCAATGTGATAGTTATGTTACTCAAATAGCAAATAGTCATCGGGTACATATTTATACCATTGAAAACTATCCTGGGTATCTTCCGTCATCAGCCTATCACGATGTATCACATGTGCGCTATGGAAACGAGTGCTGCCATTATGGATACGTGACTTGGAGTTGGGGCTCACTGGGGCCTTCGAGGGCCTCCTTAGTGGGGCTTGGGTGTGGGGTAGGGGACCAGAAACTCCTTTTCTACTTAGTGCTAACAATATTAGCAAATAGGCGAGAGGAAACACCAATCTCCACCCATCTGCCCTGAATTCTTCTCATCCCAACCCCTCTAAGGGAGAAGGAGGCTGTCTTCCAATCCCCCAGAGCAGGGGAGGACTGAGCTATTTCCCTGACAGGCTAGAAGTGGCAAAAGGACAAGGTGGCCTTGAGATGGCAATGCCTAGAAGTCTGCTAACGGGAAGGAATCTGTGGAGACTCTGACTCAGGGAGCCAAGGCATGATGCCTTGACAATCCAGTCAGGTGGGAACTGCACCGCGAAACTATATTCACACCTGGCGGTCAAGGATTTAGGAATCAGTCAGCGGGGACAGGTGGGTCTACCCCCATACAGCGCTGGGAATGGAACATCTGGGACTGCTGACGACCCCGAGCAAGGGCAGAGGTCCTGGCGGATGAACCTGGAAAATAAACTCGCCATTCACGGAAACTCAGCAGCTGGCTTATTCCAGGGTAGGGCCTATTCCTTCTTTCTCCTCAGTTTCTCCAGATAGCTCCACGCTCATGACCTAATCACATTTCAAGTTTTTAAGCTGTTTTTTGTCCCTTCCCGTTACACGGTAAAAGCTGAGCAGCATCCCCCTCCGGGGTTCCACCTTACACTGGTGCCATGTGCACTCCGTGCTGGGTCTCGTAGGCAAAGCAGCAGAAGGGTGGGGGGAGTGTCTGAAAGGGGGACACTGCCTTGTCACACCAGGACTCAGCAGCATCTCCCAGAATGACGTAGCTGAGTTTTATTCACCCCAGTATGTGGGAGTTGACAAGCCCTCTGGATAACTCCCGCATCTGTGCTCTGCTCTTCCTTGTACCTCAATACATCTGACTTTGCTTAGAAACCACCTCCAAAGAAATGGCTACCCGGCACTACTTTCTCTGGACAAATTCTATTGCTTCTGGCATCATCAGTCATAGAAAGATCTTTTAAAATGTGAATAACTTGATTCATTTATATAAAAGGTCAATATTAGAAAATGTCTTCCCCCTGTGTCTCATCTACACCTTAACATAATGTTCTATACTTGCAGTGCTCTCTCTGTGACACCGATGCAGGGAGTAAATGAGTATAGAATGAAATAATTATGGGAAAAAGCAAAATTTATTCTGAAACTGAAGCTGACTTTTTTCTTTGGGTCTATTTTTTGTTTGTTTAATAAGGCATCTGAAGCTAGAAATTAAAAAAGAATGATACGATAACATCAGTTTCTTTCTAGTTGGTCAACATTGGCCATAAATCTAAATTTAACTTTATATTTAATAAACCCCTCCACATTCCCTGCATCAGAGTCAGGAAACTGATTTGCTTCATCCCAATTGCTTTTCCTGCACATTAAGCTGAAGATTGTACCTAATCATCTGCTTTGGTGCCTTCCAAACATACCCAACTTAAAACCTGCCTCAAAATTGGTCCAGTTGATAAACGTTGTTATCCTTTTTATATGACTGATGTGGAGTCTACCTTTTCGAACATTATTCGTAATTATCTTTGCTGGATTGCAATTTATAACTTACGCCACCTAAAAATTACAAGTCATTATTTGATTTAGCTTTGTTCTCACATCTCTGACAGAGCATACTTTAGCTTCTGAGAACTTTCACAGTTTGATTTTATGCTTTGCCTCTGTGTTTAATAGTTCTCTGAAGCAAAAACAACAAGATATTCTAAAAACTTCTTCTAGTAAGTGTGAAAAAACAGAGATGGGATAGAAATTCGTGTGGTACGTGGGTGGTGGCTGGAGGAGAGCTTTGAAATAAGTTTCTGCCAACCTTTTTGAAATAACGTTAGCAACTGTACACAGTTCAGATCGTGCAACCATGCCTTTTTACATCATCCAAACTTGGGAGACCAGATACCCACTCAGACTGAATATATGCTACCTCTTGATCAGTAGTTAGGGGCTGCTGAAGACACCATTTCGTACAGATTGTATAAAATATAAACTTCTGTGTTAGAGTGTGTTTTGATGAATCATAGGTTGACCTTTCTATAGGTCGACGTGGTTCAGTGGTGGCAATTTCAAATGGTTCAACCTAAAAGTGGGGAAACCTAAACCTTCTCTGCCCTCTCAGTAAAGATTGCCAGTGTTCTACAAATCCCAGGGATGGAGTCATGTCACTGAATTCAGTAGATCAAAACCGCTGTTAGTGGAGTAGGGGCTGGGCATAGGGGTCTACTTCTAATGGTGGTGCACTTGGCACAGAAGGGGGAAAAGCTGTGGAGATTTCACCCAGCTCCGGATTAGCTCCTATGTTTTGGACCATATGAAAATTTTACATGTTCCTTCCAAATCTTGTCTGTCAATCTGTAGCTACTCTGCATTCACGGAAGGTTTAACTAAAGCCTAAGTAGCTCACTTCTTCCACGATGTGATTATTCCCAAGGCGACTGGTCTAATCCTTTTCCTACATCCTTTCCTCCCATAAGAATATGGCAACATATTTTTGAATTTTTAAATAATATAAACTTTTTGTGCAATATTTAAACAATTCAGCAGAAGTAAAATTTCCTTCATTATCCTGAGTCCCCATGAGATAACCAGATCATCCAGATTCTTTTATGCATACATATAAACACATACATCTTAAATGAAAAATAGGTCACACTATATTTCCTATTCTGTATCATGTTTTGATCACATGAAAGTACACTGTAGACATTTTCAAATGTCACTACATAAGGATCTGCTGTAATCATTAAAACCATTGAACAGTATTCTTCTCTATCACCATACCATCATGTAAAAAGTTAATTCCCCCGAAACTGGACAGCCAAATGCAAAAAGATAAAACTAGACCACTATCTCACACCGTACACAAATATTAATTCAAAATGGTTAAAAACTTCAATATAAGACCTGAAACCATAAAACTTCCAGAAGAAAACATATATAGTATGTTCTCTGATACTGGTCTTACAATATCTTTCTAGATGTGTCCCTTTAGGCAAGGGAAACAAAAGCAAAAATAAACAATTGGGATTACATCAAACTAAAAAGCTTCTGCACAGCAAGGAAACCATCAAAAAAAAATGAAAAGACAACCTACTGAATGGCAGAAGATAGGTCACATAAGGGGCTAATACCCCCCCCAAATATATAAAGAACTCATACAATTCAACAACAAACAAACCAAACACCCCAAGGAAAAAATGGGCACATGAGCTAAATAGACATTTTTTTTCTCAACAAGTACACACTGATGGCCAATAGGCACATGAAAAGAGGTTCAACATCACTAATGATTAGGGAAATGCAAATCAAAACCACAATGAGATATCACCTCAAACCTATGAGAATGGTTATTATAAAAAAAACCCAGAAATAACAAGTGTTGATAAGGATGTAGAGAAAAGGGAACCCTTATGCACTGTTAGTGGGAATGTAACTTGGTGCAGCCACCATGAAAGACAGTATGGAGATTCCTCAAAAAATAAGAATAGAACTATCATGTAACCTTGGTATCCCACTTCTGGGTATTTATTCAAATAACATGAAAACACTAATCTCAAAAGATATCTGTAATAGCCAAGATTTGGAAACAACCTAAGTGCCCATCAATGTATGAATGGATAAAAAAGATGTGATATATACATACCTGTAAACATAAAACAATGGAGTACTACTCAGTCCTAAAAAAGATGAAATATTGTCATTTGTGACAATATGGATGGACCTTAAGGGTATTACATTAAGTGAAATAAGTCAGATGGAGAAAGATTATTTCACTCATGTGAGGAAGTAAAAAGCGAATAAACAGAGAAAACCAAAATAAATGAACAAAACAAACCAAACAAAAACAAACATGTAGATACAGAGAACACAGTAGTGGTTACCAGAGGGGAAGAGGCCAGAGGTAAGGAGAAATGGATAAAGGGGATCAACTGTATGGTGATGGACAGAGAATAAATTTTTGGTGGTAAGCACATTCTAGGGTATACAGAAGTAGAAATATAATGGCATACACATGAAACATATAATGTTATAAATCAAATGTTACCTCAACCCGCCCCCCTCAAAAAAATCCCCCAAATAGGGACGTTTGGGCTTCTTCCAATTTTTTGTTATTATGAATGATTCTGCAGTAAACATTCTTGTACATGCACCTTTGTAAGCGTATACAATTATTTCCTCAGAATCAATTACTAGAGGAGGAATTGCTAGGTTAACAAGAACGCACATGCCACATGCTGATTCACACATTCAGGTGGCTTTTGAAGTTACACCCCCACCAGGAGTTTATAAGAGTTCACTTCCTGTACCTTAACCATCCCCGAGTATCATTATACCTTTTGGTCTTCTTTAGTTTGAAAGAGAGCTAATGATGTTACTGTTTCACTTCAGTTTTTTAATTCTTAGGGTGGTAAAGAACTTTGCATACATACAATGACATTTGGACTTCTTCTTTAGTGATTTCTTTTCTATTTGTCAGGACTCTTGCAATTACAAGTTATCCATCTCGAATTAATCTAAAACAAGTCAACCAACAAGAATGCAATGTATTGGCTCACCAGCTGGGAGAGACACAGGAGTGGCTCAGAAAACTGAAGGAAGGACTGGAATGTTCTAGGAATGTTATACAGGACTCACTGAGGTAATGGATGGAAAATATTAAGCCCAATTCTGGCACATAGTAGGTGTTCAATAAATTACTGAATGAATGAAGCAAGTACATCCCTGCTATATATTATTGTTTAATGAAAGATGTGCTGACTGGATATTCTGGACTAGATCCCAGCAGGTCAGTGGAACTAACAGAATCAGACTCACATTAATGAACTGAGACCATACTGCACCTACCTTCTATTGAAAGTTACTTAAAGCCACCAATCCTTATTCTTGTCCTGTGTAATGAGATACTGTAGAAATCCATTTGGTCTCGTGTTGTGTGAGAATATGTACAGTGAAATTCACATACTTTATTTTTTAGCACCTTACTATATTGAGCTCTTAATTGGTCTGCATTACTTTGTCAACTGCCGTAGTATTTTCCTGGGATTTACTTGGAGGAAGATCAGTTGGGCCTTCGTTCCCAGTTAGGTCTGCTGTGCAGTTCTCAGGGGAAATGATATGCATGTGGGGTTCCAATGCAGTGCAGGCTTCAAGGGGACAGAAAGAGGCTTTGAACAGAAGGCGGATGTGAGCAAGTGCTGCCTATGAAATGCAAATTAAATTCATTTCTCCCTTATAAAATCTAATATAGGTTATCAGGCTTGTAAAACATATAGTAAACACTATTGAAAAGAAACAGTCAGAAAAATGGAGGATGGCAAGAGTCCAGATTTTGGAAACGGCTGTGCCTTTATTTACCCTTCTACAACTCATTTCTTTGGGATCAATACTACTCCTTCGAATGTATTTTATTTTTAAAATGGAAGCATATGGCATAAAGAGGGGAAATCCAAATTAATAGATACATTTTCTATTTGACTTTGTCTTACATGGGTTAAAAGGATAGATATTTGTATTCAAAATGGGCTCTATGTTGTGAGTTGAGGAAGGAACCTGACCAGTGTCAGGAGAGTGACTGAGGACATTCACTAACCAGCTGTGTGACCTAGAGTAAGTCACTTGACCTTTCTGAGCTGCAAATTCCTTCTTACTTAATCATATCATTGGACCAGATTAGTAGTGTTCAAATTCTACTGTTACTGTGAAACCACCAACAGGATCCAGACCACCACTCTCACTACATACACACACAGACACACATTCAGCACCCAGAGCAGCTCCACACACAGTTGCTTTTTAAGAATTTCATAGAAAAAAGCTGTGCAATGTAAAGCTTACAAGAATGTTCTCCAGAATCAAATTGACAGAGTTTGAATGTCCATTGCACCACTGGCACCTGTGTAAAGTTTTATAAGCCTCCATTTGCACACCTGTATAATTATTAACAACATATTCTTTATTATTTTTACTATTAAAAATATTCACCTTATAGGGATGTCTTAAGGGTTAAAAGAAGTAAAGTGCTTGCTGCAGTGCCTGGCATACAGTATCTAATTAATAATATTACTGTATTTGTGGAAAGGATTATGAAAACAAAAAAAGATTTGAAAACTGATCTTTAAAATTCCTTCCAGTTCTAAGAATCAACATTGTGAAAATGACTATACTACCCAAAGCAATCTACAGATTCAATGCAATCTCTATTAAACTACCAATGGCATTTTTCACAGAAGTAGCACAAAAAATTTCACAATTTGTATGGAAACACAAAAGACCCTGAATAGCCAAAGAAATCTTGAAAAAGAAAAATGGAGATGGAGGAATCAGGCTCCCTGACTTCAGACTATACTACAAAGCTACAGTAATCAAGACAGTATGGTACTGGCACAAAAAGAGAAATATAGATTGATGGAATAGGATAGAAAGCCCAGAGATAAACCCACGCACATATGGTCACCTTATCTTTCATAAAGGAGGCAAGAATATACAGTGGAGAAAAGACAGCCTCTTCAATAAGCGGTGCTGGGGAAACTGGACAGCTACATGTAAAAGAATGAAATTAGAACACTCCCTAACACCATACACAAAAATAAACTCAAAATGGATTAAAGACCTAAATGTAAGGCCAGACACTATCAAACTCTTAGAGGAAAACATAGGCAGAACACTCTATGACACAAGTCACAGCAAGATCCTTTTTGACCCACCTCCTAGAGAAATGGAACTAAAAACAAAAATAAACAAATGGGGCCTAATGAAACGTAAAAGCTTTTGCACAGCAAAGGAAACCATAAACAAGATGAAAAGACAATCCTCGGAATGGGAGACAATATTTGCAAATGAAGTAACTGACAAAGGATTAATCTCCAAAATTTACAAGTAGCTCATGCAGCTCAATATCAATAAACCAAACAACCCAATCCAAAAATGGGCAGAAGACCTAAATAGACATTTTTCCAGAGAAGATATACAGACTGCCAACAAACACATGAAAGGATGCTCAACATCACTAATCATTAGAGAAATGCAAAACAAAACTACAATGAGGTATCACCTCACACGGGTCAGAATGGCCATCATCAAAATATCTACAAACAATAAATGCTGGAGAGGGTGTGGAGAAAAGGGAACCCTCTTGCACTGTTAGTGGGAATGTAAACTGATACAGCCACTATGGAGAACAGTATGGAGGTTCCTTAAAAAACTACAAATGGAACTACCATATGACCCACCAATCCCACTACTGGGCATATACCCTGAGAAAATCATAATTCAAAAAGAGTCATGTACCACAATGTTCATTGCAGCTCTGTTTACAATAGCCAAGACATCGAAGCAACCTAAGTGTCCATCGACAGATGAATGGATAAAGAAGATGTGGCACATATATACAATGGAATATTACTCGGCCATAAAAAGAAATGAAATTGAGTTCTTTGTAGGGAGGTGGATGGACCTAGAGTCTGTCATACAGAGTGAAGTAAGCCAGAAAAAGAAAAATAAATACCGTATGCTAACACATATATATGGAATCTAAAAAAAAAAAAAAAAATGTCATGAAGAACCTAGGGGTAGGACAGGAATAAAGACACAGATGTAGAGAATGAACTTGAGGACACGGGGAGGGGGACGGGTAATCTGGGATGAACTGAGAGAGTGGCACGGACATTATACACTATCAAATGTAAAATACACAGGTAGTGGGAAGCAGTCACATAGTACAGGGAGATCAGCTCGGTGTTTTGTGACCACCTAGAGGGGTGGGATAGGGAGAGTGGGAGGGAGACACAAGAGGGAGGAGATATGGGGATATATGTATATGTATACCTGATTCACTTTGTCATAAAGCAGAAGCTAACACACCATTGTAAAGCAATTATACTCTAATAAAGATGCTAAAAAAAATTCCTTCCAGTTCTAAAATTTCTTTTTCTAAAAAGTAACTCTTATGAGACAATAGCAAGGGGCCATCAGTAGACAGGGTTTCTTAGATTCCTTGACTTCAAAGGTAGCTTGTCTTGTATGGATAATTTATACACATATTCAAGCTTACTGGGTAAAATTTACAAACAGTGAAGTTTACCCTTTTTTGGTACACAACTCTATGAGTTTTGACTAACACATATGACCATGTAACCACCACCACAATCTGATATAGTTCCATCACCCCCTTTACCATCAATCTCCTCACCCATCCAGTCCCTGGGAACCGGCAGTCTGTTTCTTCTCCCTATAGTTTTGTCTTTTCTAGAAAGCCATATGAACACAGTCACAGAGTATACATAGACTTTTGAGTCTGGTTTCTTTCACTTTGTTACATTCTAGAGTCATCCTTGTTATTGTTTGCATCCCTTTTCTTCAGTGAGTTCACCCCCTTTTTATTACTGAGCATTCCATTGTGAATATACCACTACATATTTATCTACTAATCAGAGATAAATTATGAAAAAAGTAGCAATAAACGTTTGACTGGATCAGTACTTAAATATCTAGGAATGAGACTGCTGGGTCATATGGTAGGTGTATTTTTAACTTTATTAGATAACGCCAAGTTTTGCTTTCCCATCAAAACAATTTTTGTACTCATTATGCATTCATCAGACATTTAGGAGCGTTCCAATTAGTTTCTATATTAGTTGTCTACTGCTGTTATAATGAATTGCCACAAACTTGGTGACTTCAAGCAGCACACACTTATTATTTCATAGTTCTGGAGGTCAGAAATTCCAAACACCTCATTTCTCCCTTAAAAAATCTAATATAGGTTATCGGGCTTGTAAAACATGTAGTAAACACTATTCAAAAGAAAGAGTCAGACGAATAGAGGATGGCAGGTGGTGGCAGACTGCACTTCTTTCTGGAGGCTCTAGGGTGAGAAGATTTCCTTGCTTTTTCCAGCTCCTCTGGCTGCCCACATTCTTTGGCCTGTGGCCCCTTCCACCTTCCACATCAGCAATGGCTGGTGGAGTCTTTCTCACATGGCTTCACTCTGGCACGGACGCTTCACCTTCATTTTCCACATTTAAAGGATCCTTGTGACTACACTGGATACTTGGCTAGTCCAGGATAATCTCTTTACTTTAAAGTCAACTGATTAACAAATTTATTTTGATTTGCAATCAAAATTGCCCCTTGCCATGTCACATTACATATTCACAGGTGTGGGGGTGTAGGACGTGGACTTCTTCGGGGGCTGGGTAGGTGGGCAGCATTATTCTGCAACCATGGTTTGCAATCTCACAGGCATATAGTATTGTCAGTTAGAAAAATTCAGTCATTCTAATGGTTGTATAATCCTTGCTCATTATGGTTTTAAATTGCATTTCCCTAATGAATAATAATGTTGAACATCTTTTCATGTATTTCTTTGCCACCATATGTCTTCTGTGGTAAAATGTTTGTTCAAATTTTTGCCTGTTTAAAAAATTGGGTTGTTTATTTTCTTATTATAGAGTGTGAGAATTCTTTATATATTCTTGACTGTAGTCTGTTATCCGATAGGAATTTTGCAGTTACTTTCCTTTGGCCTATGGCTTTTATTTTCATTTTCTTTAACAGTATTGTTGAAAATAAGATTTTAATTTTAATGACATCCAATTTATCACTCTTTTTCTTTTATGAACCATGCTTTTTGTATCTTAAGAAATCTTTACTAAAGCCAGGGTCACAAAGGTTTTCTTCTATAAATTTTGTAGTTTTAGGTATCACATTTGGATCTATGATCCATTTTGTGTTAAATTTTTATTAAATTTAGCTAATCTGGGTTCAGGATTATTTTTTTTTTTTTTTTTTTTTTTTTTTTTTGCGGTATGCGGGCCTCTCACTGTTGTGGCCTCTCCCGTTGCGGAGCACAGGCTCCGGACGCGCAGGCCTGGCGGCCATGGCTCACAGGCTTAGTTGCTCCGCGGCATGTGGGATCTTCCCGGACCATGGCACGAACCCGTGTCTCCTGCATCGGCAGGCGGATTCTCAACCACTGCGCCACCAGGGAAGCCCCAGGATTATTTTTTTGAACATGGATAGCCAACTGTTTCAGGGCCATTTGTTAAAAAGAAGAAAATCAATTTTTACCCTCATATACTTCTTTCGTTTAAAAGACCTTGAAGGAAAACTTTTTAGCCATTTTGACTTTTCATCACTTCAGAACTTTTCAACTGTTTTTGATTTTTTATTACCTATGTGCTAATGACAACACACTCTTGAAACCAACACATTTATTCATTACAGATCAGGTTAGACACATACCAAGATGGTCAATACACAGCCCCAGATGTATGAAAAATAATTGATTTCTCACTGTCAGGAGTTGAGCCTAAAAAATTTGATTATGTGTTTAGCTAGTAATAGAAACTCATTAGCAGAATTCTATTTCATGCTTGTTTGCACCTGCAAACAATATCTTCTTGTTTAGGGGATTATTCCATTTGGTCTGCCTGATATAATTTTGCTCAGTAACACTATACTGACGACCATCACTGAAGCTGACCCAGAAGTATAAAGAGATCTCACTCACCCCTTCCCACCTGACTTGATTAATACTTCATACCACCCTGGTGCCTTCCTGGCACAAAAGCCTTGGAGTTCCATGTTTGGTTTTGAGAGCTGACTCTCAGTGACTTAAGGGAAGTTAGTTAAGCCAAGAATAAAACCTGGGAGGCCCATAGGGCAGATTCTTAAAATCGCATCTGTGTGTATATAATAAACTTCTGACATTTGTTCTTCGTGATCATGCAGTTTAAGTGTTCTGTTCTGTCAGTGTGGAGTGGGTTGGAGGAAAGAAGATTTAAAATACCGACTGATTTGGAAATCACTGGAAACTGCCTTTTACCATAAAGAACCGATGATGATGCCTCAGACCCAAATATCACCGGCTGATGTAGAACATAGATTCTCCTCTTGTTCTGAATATGAGCTCACAAAGCCCTTGAACCAGATTGAAGTTGGATTTTGGGGGATGGGTGTGAACACTGACTGATCCAATGTATTTGTGACGGCCTCTTCTTTTTTTCCTTCATTATTTACAGGATTCACTTATCCACGGTCCTTCAGAGCAGAGAGTAGCAAGGATGCAACAACCCAGGGTTAGTGTTTTGAGTTACTTCACCAACGATATGGAAGTAGCTATAGAGCCAAAGATCTTGGATTCCTGATGTAAAAATCAGCAAGGAAGAGGCCTGAAAAAACCTGAAAAGTGGTGGGTAAATTATGCTTACCCACCACCTTTAGGAAATATTTTATACACGTTAATAAGCCTAGGAAGACCTGCAGCGAAGAACTTTGTTAGTTTATTTTGTTACTTTCCCAAACACGTTCGAGCATGGAACACTTGTGTTCTCAGCATACCTGTGAACCTGAGGCACAGCGTCTGCAGGACAGCACTTTGGGAAATGCTGACCTGGAATGCTGAGAGCTGGAACCTGCTCAGAGGTTATCCCATTGATGCTACTTTTTCTTATTCTCTGAGTGTCTTAGCTTTTTCTTCCACTCCCCTGATCACAGTGAATTTCACTTTTCTTCCATCCTGTTAGACATTTAATGTTTCCAAGTAATGTCGGGCCGATGAGATTTATTTATTTATTTTTTGTATCCGTAAAGCAATGAGTGAGAATGGTGTTAGGCCTCTCGTAAAAAAGAATAATATTGACTAGCCTTATTACTAGGAAGCTTAAATAAAATATGGTCCTTGGAAATCCTTATTAAAATGTATAGTAAGAGGATGATATTTAGCTCTTCAGAGTAAACTTTTTTTTGCCTTTAAGTTGAACTGGGGCCAAGGGCAAAATTACTGAAAAGATGAGGTTTCTCCTTCGGCAAACACTGCCTCTGACTTCCGTGCCACTCACGGATCTCCCCCTTTTCTGTTCTGTTGTCACGAAGTCCTTTGTCCTCTATCTCAAGCCTGTCTCAGGAAGAAATAAGACAGAACCTATTTACATTTCAAAACGAATGTAGGAAGCTGCATTTTCAGCCCGAGGTGAAGCAGGGGGGAAGTGTGTTTGGATGGGCTCTCTCCTCTCTACTTGTCACCAGCCCTGGGGTCAGGGGATGCTCAAGGCTACCGTTATTCCATAGTTGGTCCCATCAGGAGGAATTTATGGGGTGTGTCATGGTGGCAGCTTTCAGCCTCCTTGAGGATCTGCACATTCTTGTGTGATTTGGGGAGCCAACAGAATAACAGAGGCATCTCTAACAGTCCTTAGAATCCTTCCTAGAAATGCTTTGTGTCTCTGAGAGGTGATGCGGGTCCTCCAGGAGTCCAAAGCTCATATCTGGGACAACGGGTGGCGCAGTAGGTGATTCCATGAGGTGGGGGGCGTGGGGAGACTAGACTTCAAGCTCTAGTGTCCAGCTTCAGTGTTACGCTGATACCACCTTCTCCCACCCCCAAAGGTTCTGACAACCATCCAATTCCTTCTTCAGTCCATCCCTGAGTGAAGGGACACAATTCAGGGCTAGCTTTCAGGTACAAATGTCCAGTGAAGAAAATCTTCAGTGTTTTGAGACTGACATAGGAGCTCAGGCTTCTCTGGCTGAGATGGAACAGCAGAGAAGTAAAGTCTTCATAAGGATGGATAAGGAAAGGAGAGGCCTGGAGACTTGTAACTTCCATTCTTTAATTTGAGTGTCAAATTTGCAAAAGAAGAATAATCTCTGAGGAGCTTCCCTTTGAATTGGATGATTTCAAGCATGACCTGAGAATCAGGCACACGATTAGCAATATGAGTCATGGTCCAGAGTGAAATGCCCTTGGTGAGGGGGTGACATTTCTTTTCCAGAGCACCTGGCAGCTCAAACAAAACTGTCTGCTGCGTCTGAGGCCTCCTCCTCCTGGGAGATGATATACCAATAAGCCTGACAATACCTTTGGTGTGATAGGCCGCATGTTTAAAAACAAGACTTAAAAATATATAGCACCTCACTGTGAGAAGAATGAAATCACATCAGTCCTAATCTACTTGTTCAAGAAAACAAGGCTAAAATAGACTGTTTGCATCCCTTTTGATAGCCTCTTCCTTTGGAGGGCAAACTTACTATAGTTTAGAGTTTCATCAGAGCATTCAAAAGGAGTCAGATAAAACCTGTAGGCCAGATTTTGTGGTTTTGTTTTTAATAATTTTTTCCCCTTTACATAAACAAAAAAATTATCTTTATGGCTCTCTGGAGAGTAACTGACCTGTAGATAAGTTGTTTTGTTTAGTTTTGTTTTATAGCCTAAAGGAAAGTTCTGAGAAATATTTTGACAGAACACCACTCACGTCATAGAATTCTCAGCCAAAGGGAAGAGCAGCTTGGTTTTTACACTGACATATTGGGAATGGTAATTTAAGGGGTGCTGCAGTAACCTCCTGCAGTGAACGAGAGCTCATATTCTCCAAGAATTCTCCAAAGTATATGATTGGTTGGATGTCTGAGTATATTCTCCAAAGTATACGATTGGTTGGATGTCTGAGTCTTTAAGGCTGTGTTCTTGGGGTTGTGGCATTGATGAACTGCAGTGCACCTAATGCAAAGTTTCCCTGATTGGATCTCTGCAGGAGTCATTAGCTTGACAGTGACGTGGCAGCTGCCAAATTTCTTGTGCCTGGCAACAGCTTCACGTGGAAAATCTTTATTTGCATGATGCAGGCAAACGGAGGTAGGCTGTTATTACTCCTCCAAAATGTCCTTTTCTGCCTCTGCTTCTCTTGTTTCCCCATGATGCACAATGAGATGAGACCAAGGGATATATAGGGATCAGAGTCCTATTGCTTTGTCTCACAATACTCAGAAAGTGCTAGAACAACCATGCAAAAGGACAAACATTGCTCCCGTGATGTTCAATGTTATCTTGTTAAATTCTCTCAGAATATCATGCTTAGAAAAACCCAATACTCCTTTGAACTGCTGTTAAGAGTATGAGAGCACTGCAGCATTTTGTATTTCCCTTTTTGCATTGGTTGCCAGGAAGCTCAGAATTTGCTATGTGCTCTTAGTTGCATTAACCTCCATTTTCTGTACAGTTTTTGTCTCCCAAGACATCTTTATTGCATTGATTTTGCTCTTTACTTTTTGTTTTTAATCATTCTATCTGTGTCTTTCACTATAAGCAGCTAGAAATAAGTACACAGAACACATTTATTCTACTGCAGGATATTTAACCTGGTATATTTTTGTTGCTGGTGTTCTTCAGAGCCATGGTTTTCATATTGGGGGATACTCTTTTTCAGAGTCCATTCTTAGGTATATTACCAGGGGGAGTAATGAAGGGAATACTTGGTATGTGTGCTTCCAAAGAGGTTCCCTGAATTTTACATCAAGCTCCTCCACGCAGACCGAGAGCTATTGGGGAAGAGCAATATTTTAAAACCTCACTGTGATATCTTCTGATCGAATAGGTCTGGCATAGGATCCAGAAATGTGCAGTTAAAATTTGTCTTAAAGGAATGTTCTCATGGCAGATTTGAAACACTGTTAGCAAGACTCTGAGAAGCAGTGACTAATCACAGTTAAACAAAACTGTGGGGCAGGGTGGAGACTAACTTCATTCTACAGGTCAAGGTCAAATGCCAATTTCATCCCTACAGAATATTCCGTCTCAATGGAATTGAAAGGCAGGTGACCTGGCATCTAGTCTCTGCTCTGCCTGGCATCTTGGTGACCTGAGGTGTCCATTTAAAGCCCACAGCTCTCAATCACGTCATCTGTATAAAATCGGTGAGCCCGTGATCAAAAGGACTCTTTCCACCCACAAAACGCAATGATTCTTCACCACCATCCAGGGAGACGGCGAATTTAGAAACAGGAGGAATTTTAGTGCCACCAGATAAGCCATGTGCTGTGAGAATGATAGGGAAAGACTTTTCTGTAAAAAGTCAGTATGGCTTGGTTTTCTGCCAGGGAAGTGCACAGCCACTTTTGTTCTCAGCATTATATATGGGAAAAGTGAATTCACAACTTGTGCAAAATGGTTGTTTCATCAACAGGAGTTGGAAGCCAAATGCAATTGTTAAATATTCACAATCGATGAAACAAATCTGTAAGCTTCATTTTTCTTGGAATAAGGAATCCTGGCTGAAAGGGATCCCTGGAAGGCACTGAGCAGCTGGTAGGGTGAAGAGAAGAACATGCTCTGTCTCTTTCCTTCTATACCCATTTCACCTGGGAGATAACCATTTCCCCACCTCTGAAGATGAACATTCTTTTGTAGCAATGACCACTTGAAATTAATGAGTTCAAAATCCCGTGTCTCTCTTGGAAACAGTTATGTCCAAGACTAATTACCTTCAGTGTAAAAAATACCTTCATTATTTTTTTTAGTAACAAACTCCTTTTTCCATTGCTGTACCTTAGAGTACAGCACATTTTAAACAGAGGAAATGTAATTAAATTAGAACTCGTGGTGGAAAGCAGTGGCGGCTGATAATAATTGCTTTTCAGAACACACTATAATTATTTCAAAGCATCACAGTCAATTTAGAAGGCTCGCTTTGTCTGGACTAGAGCTGCTTTGATGAAGACACTATGCCTTCATGAGTCTAGCTTTTCTTAAATTTAACTAAACTGTTTTTCTTAATGATTATGTTAATAATTACAGTACCATGATGCTATTTTATGGACACTGGAAGATAAAATTCAAATTCCCCTTCTGCCTATTTGTTAAAGTTGTAACCACAAAATGTACACAATTCTTGCTCATTAACTGTTTGATAAGCCCTTGAAATTCTACAACCAATGAAAATACCTTTTTCATTTGGTACCTCCCATGTAGTATTTAATACTAAATCAAGGCATAAGAGGGAGTTTGTTAACACCCTGATAAACCACTTGTTTTTGCTCATCCTGTTTCCTCTACCTGGAATGTCTCCCCTATTTTCTGATTCCATGAGTAAAATTCTACATTATCCTTCAAGTCCCAGATTAAATGCCATCTGTTATGGAATGAATGAATTCTCCCCAAAATTCATATGTTGAAAGTCTAACATCCACTATGACAGTATTAGGAGGTAGGCCTGTGGAAGTAATTAGGTCATGAGGGTGGAGCCCACATGAACGGGATTAGTGCCCTTAATAAGAAAAGATAAGAGTTTGCTTCCTCCCTCTCTGTTCTCTACCACATGAGGACAGAATGAAAAGATGGGCATCTGTAAACCAGGAAGAGGGCCTTCACCAAGAACTCGGCCATGTTGGCACCCTGATCATGGGCTTTCAGCCTCCAGTGCTGTGAGAAATAAATGTTTGTTGTTTACACCACCCAGTCTATGGTATTCTAACAGCCCAAGCTCACTGCGACACCACCTCTTCCACAAAGTCTTCCTTGATTGCCACAAGAGGAGTGCATCATTCCAAATCCAAGATCCAGGAGCTTAAGTTTTTTATCTACAGTACAGTGATCGCAGGGATGTACTGATCATAAAATGAGTTAACATTTGTGGAATCTGAAAGGATACTGTTATCACCATTATGAAGCTTTCTCTGCCTACCTCTTTAGATGCTGCCAGCTTAAAGACATGGTATACAACACAAGTCAGCTAAACACCGGAGTCATCAGGGCACAATTTTCACCTCTAAGCAGTGGGTACTAATTAATTATCTGCAGAATGGTATTTTGTGTCTGAAAGAAAGCACTGGGGTCCTGAGGTAAACATATTATGCTGCTGTGTGACCTTGGGAAAGTCCCTTTACTTTTCTGGTTTTCAATTTTCTTTTGTGCACAACGAGTTTATCAAGCTAAAATTTAATTAAGATTACTTTTGCCTCCAGTACTCTATGAGTATAATTACAGGTGGTGCAAACCTTAAAACTGTGCCCAAGATATATTTATAGCATGAAGACTAATTAACATCCTACCTAATCATGCAAACAGAGATCAAATTTCTTCTATGCAATTACCGTTTCTGGCTTCGTAAAGACAAAACAAAGCAAAATTTCGTTATCTTACCATGCCATGCAAAGTTGATCAGTTTTGTGAAATATGCCAGGTAATTACTAACTGGAGGTGGAATGCTCCATCTCATTGCCGTAGCTTCATCTTGACAAAATTGCAGAGTCCCTCCTCTTTGGCAGGGAACATACTGGAATGTTTGCTGGTTCTACGGAGGGTAGAAAAAAGTAAACTCAACGACAGATCAAATAATGACTAACATTATTATCTTCATTATTATTATTTATGATAATAGCACTAGCAGTAAATTGTTAACATTTGCTGGGCCAGTACTCTGGGCTGGGCACTATGCCGTGTTCCATATGGATTATATCACGTATACAATGCTGTTGAGGTAGGCATTCTCATTATTTGCTTCTACTGAGGAAACTGAGGATCAGAATGGACAAGCAACTTGACTAGCAGTACACAGCTGGTGTGTGATAGAAATGGAATTCAAATGCAGTGTGAGCTGACTCCAAAGTCCTGACCCTCGGCTAGAAGGTTAAACTGACCCATATGCAGTATCACTATTCAGGCTTAGCATCCAGTTTGTAGAGGACCGGGCCTATCAGGTATCAACAGAGAGCCTGATATTCAGCTGCTGTGTACATGAAGGGCTAACAATTATGTCATCCCGCTCTGATTTGCGTCTGTGTGTGTGTTTGGAGGGGGCGTTTTCCCATACATCCAAGCATTTCTCAGACACCAGATGGGTGGCCTATAATTCCACTCACTTCTGACACAATGTACTAGCCGGAGACAGCGTCAGATCCCACAGGTTAAGGGCTCAGTCCTGCAACACTGCCCTTCCCCACTTTGGATGCTAATCACAAGTTCAGGTTGTCACCTGTGCTTCTGACCAGCTGGGTACAGATTTGAAGTTCCAATGCCCCCCTCCTTGAACTTTATTCATTTGCTAGAGCGACTCACAGAACTCAGAGAAACATTTTGCTTACTAGATTACTAGTTTATTGTAAAAAGGTATAACTCAGAAACAGCCAAACGGAAGAAATGCATAGGGCTAGGGAGGGGGAAAGGGCGTGGAGCTTCCATGCCCTCTGAAGGCACTACTCTCCTAGAATCTCCAACCTGGAAGCTCTCTGCACCTTGTCCTTTTGGGTTTTTAGGGAGGCCTCATTACATACGCATGACTGATTAAATAACTGGCTGTTGGCGATTGATTCAATCACCAGCCCTTTTCTCCTTCCCGGGGGTAGGAGGTTGGGAGGGTGGGACTGAAAGCTCGAACCTTCTCATCACATGGTTGGGTCCCCTGCCAACCAGCCCCCCTCCTCAGGTGCTTTCCAAAACTCAACTCATAACCTAACAAGAGACATCTTTATCACTCTCAAACTTATGAAATTCCAATGGTTTTAGGAGCTCCGTGCCAGAAATGGGGATGAAGACCAAATATATATTTCTCATGATAAATCATGATGCCACGATGGCTCTACCAATACTTAAAGTACAGAAACAATCCTACCAGTGGGAAACGGTTGCTGCTGAGTCCCCTGCATGCCTGTCCCTTGGCCCTACGCTGCTGTGGCTCCTCCTACGGGTGCCCCTTACACTTTCCACTTTCCCAGTATCTCCTCAAGACCTAGAAATAAAGGGTTGTAAATACCTGTCACAGAGGGCAAGTCCAGGACCCTGCCCCGGGGTTTAGGCTAGCATTCAATGTGACTGGTTGTTGCCCATGCCATGATTGTGAATTTTAAAAAATATGACTCTTGGTCAACACGATTATGTGTCAATGTGTTGGATGTATTTAGGGCTGAGGGTCTGTGTTTTATGTTTTGTGGGGGAATGGGGCTGGATGGGATGGGAGACTGTTTTTAGTCTGTTTGGGCTGCTATAACAAAGACACCATGGATTAGGTGGCTTAAACAAAAAACATTTATTTCTCACAGTTTGGGTGCCTGGGAACTCCAAAATCATGGCACTGGCAGATTTGGTGTCAGGTGAGGGCCCTACCCCTCAGGGATAGGGCTCAGTCAGTTGACAGGACATAATCTCAACTTTTCTCTATCAATTTCTTCTGAATGCTTCAGCTTAAGTGTTTACCTGCCTCAAACGTTGGACTACTGTTTAGAAAAATTAAGGCCCACTTGATAGATATGATGGCAGTGAACTGAGGAATAACAAAACAACCAACCAAAAACCCTAAAGAGCCAAGAGAAAAGGAAGGGATGCTTGAATATGAGGTCTTACAGGACTGGGAAATATTTGTGGATGTAATAATTGTGATAATAATGATGATTTATTTTAAAAAGCAGCTGTATCTGTGAATCTGCTTCTTTTTTGTTATTATATTCACTAGTTTGTTGCATATTTAGAGGAAAAGCTAGTGGTTACCATTGGGGGTAGGGGGCAGTGTAGGGGTGGGGGAGTGGAGGTAGAAACTATTGGGTGTAAGACAGGCTCAAGGGCGTAAGTTACAACATGGAGAATACAGCCAATATTTCGTAGTAACTGTAAATGGAAAGTAACCCCTAAAATTGTATGCAAATAAAAAAGTTTAAAAATGACAACCAATGAAAGAGAGAAAAAGGCAGCTAGAATTTATATATCCATATATACACATACACACACACACACACACACACACACACACACACACACACACATATATACTGAAGGTGAGTAACTTATGTAGGGGAGAAAAACATCAGAGAAATAAATACAAGATATTTGCTTTCTGGGAATGAATATGGGTAAGATGATAACGTGTAGCCTAAATATATCTGTGGGCCTCACATGGTCCAGTATTTACACAAGGTTGCATTCTAAGAAGCACAGTCTTGGCACTGTAGGGTATTTAAAAGAAATCCCAATCCTTACTTGTGCCTCCTGAAAAATATTAAAGGAACCCCACTCATACTGGTCAGCAACACTTCTCCAGACATCCTTCCTATACTTACACCAAATCACCGAACACTCTTAAGCCTAAGTTCAGGGGCTTTTCTTCCACTATTCGTACTCCTTCTTTCCCAGTTCTTTATTATATAGGTCCCTTCTACTAGCTGTCCACTTGCCTCTGATCTGCTTCTTGTAATTTTCACGTGTCCTTGGGAGGACGTGAGCTCAGGGTCTTCCTACTCTGCCATCTTGGCCACACCGCACTCTAATCTTCTTATTGCTTGTGACTGTGTTTCATAAAATATTAGGAAACTGGAGTCATTAAGACTCTCTTAGTGGGTAGATGATAACAGGGGAAGTTGTGTGAGTGTGGAGGGGAGGGGACACTGGGAACAATCCCACGGTACTGAAGCACCACAGAGAAAGTTGTGGCTTTTTCCAGTCTCACCCTGGAAGTGAGCAGAACCCCTTTTTCCATGAAGAGATTTCTCTTTTCCCACCACACAGTGGCTTTGTTGCCATGCCCTCCATTACAGAAAGAGGTTTTCTCATGTAAAACTTGAGAAATTCAAGCAAGGAGCCAACTTGCAATTGTTACCCAAGGGCAATTCAGACACCAGGGGCCCCGAGGTAGCACCAATCTTGTTCTTGCTAAGCAGCTGTCTCCTCAGCCAGCCCTCTTCCCCACAAAAGTTTCAAAGAAGCTTTTTATTACACAATTATACTTCTGTGCTTTGTAGTTATGAGGTAACTCACAATTAGCATATTTAATTAGGAAATCAGGTGTTACAATCACAATATGGAACAAAAATTTGTCATGAAGTTTTAGTTCATAAACAAAGGGATTTTTTTCTTTAAGGAGGAAAAAAACCCCCACAAAATCAATGTTAACTTTCTGTTTTGGCAGATAGTGAGATTTAATTTATGTGTGCTAAAAGGGAGCATTCCATCTGTTTTCCAGATGGATCCTGCCTTCCCCTTTAGCTGGGAATGAGTCATTCTGAAATGGAACTGTCCCTTCAGTCACTACCTGGACTGTGCTGGGTTTTCTCTCTAGGGTAGACCTTGAGCTGATCTTCCTTGGGATATGTGGTGTAGAGGGTTGATGCTCAACGGATCCAGTTCACTGTTCAGGATATGTTTAGTGTGCCCTACTGTGTGTTAGGTGCTCTGAGGTGATGAAGACAAAGTGAACCAACTTAGATGGGAGACCAGCTTTTAAATACATTTGGCACCGACACAGGGACACAGAAAATGGTGTGGGAACATAGAAGAGAGAGTGCCTAATCATGAGGGCAAGATAGCCACTTTATATGGTATTTCCCAGGAATAAAAATCTGTGTTTGAACCAACCAACCAACCAAAGATGCAAAGAAGCTGTTCACATACACTATGTGTCCTACACCATAGTTCTTAACGTGGAGTCCAAGGACGCCCCTAGAGATTTTAGGAGCAGGCTTGATTTTCTCCTGGGCCCGTCTTCATTCTATCTGAGAACAGGTGATGAGATTACCTATCTTGTGACATGTCAGATATGAAATTATAGGTAAAATTTTATGAATTTGCATTTTTTTCTGGAGAAAATGTATGACTTTATCTCTATTTATATGCATATACTCAGTGGTGTCTGTGACCCACAAAATATTAAAGTTACTGATCTATATTATAAATATATACATAAATATATATACATATATATTAATTTCCCAAATATTGTCTAGAGGATAGACAGAGGGACACAACTCTCACTTTGAAGCTATCAGGGAAGACAAAGAACTAAGGAATGGCATAGATAGTCAGTTAACAAAAGATATATGTTCCTTTTCCACAAGTAGCATTGCTGCTAGGAAGCAGTTGCCCTGTCAGGGATATTTCACAATCCTTCTTGCTTCCAGGTGTAGCCGCATGATGACTTCTTGACAATAGAATGGGAATGATGTGATGTGTGTCATTTTCAAGCTAAGTCAAGAACTGGGTCTAATTTCTTCACTCTCTTTTTTCTCTTCTGCAATGACTATGGAAGATGGCAAAGCCACAAGATGGAAGGAGCCTGGGTTCCTGAATCCCAAGTGGAAGGCTGCTTTGTTGAACACCTGCACTGTTCAGGTTCAACAGACTGTGGTTTAAGCCAAAAAAAAGCATATATTCTAATGTCCATTAACATTTTTGTGTTTTTATATTATAGAAACTAAGATTTACTTATGATACAAAAGCCAAGTTCAACAGAATGTGATAAGTGACACAGAAGTGTTAAATGCAATGGGATACTAGAAAAGGAGTGGTGAGGAAGATTAAAGAAGCATCCAAACTGGGACAAAACATAAGCAACACCTTAATGGTGAGTGGATAAAAAGGGCCCATGGAAGATCAAAGGGGGTGGCAGAAAAGTGGGTGATGGAAGGTGAGCATTCCAAGCACAGGGAACAATACATGCAAAGCCCTGGAGATGACAGTGAGTAGGGAATGCCTGAAAGTAGCGCAGTGTGACTGGAGTAGAGAATGGGATATGGTTGGAGGTAAGAGAAATCTGCAAGGTCTAGATCCTGAAGGGCTTTAGACTTGATCCAAAGGGCAAGATAATGGTTTTAATCAGATTTGGGTTTTTGACAGGTAATTCTGGTTGCTGTGTGAAAGATGAAGGGAGCAAGATGAAAACCGGGTGGTCACTACATAGGCAATATTCTAATCCTGATACGTAGGAACAGTGGTCCAAACTAAATGAAGAGGCAAATGGAAGAGAGAGAAGTGGCAAGAAGAATGGTGACTAGATAAAGAAGAAAAAGAATCTGGAGCCAGAGATAAATGTCGATATGAGAGGGGAAGGGGCAGAGGACTTCGAATACATGATAATGCTGCCACCCTTGGTTTTGCTATTAGGTTGGTATGTGGTTTTTATCTCTGTAGGTTTAGTTTTACCTGTGAAATTGATGATAAAAACTCGTTTGCAGGGTTTTAGTTAGGATTAAATGAGACCCTGCCTGTGGTAGTGTTTTATAATTCCACAGTGCTTTATAAAGGAAAGGCTCTCACCTACAGATAGATTCCACATAACCACAGTCCAATTCTCTTTGCCTCAGGAATCTAAGGATTGGAGTCTTGTTAAGACCGTTTACAAGAGGAATTTTAGAGGGTCCACATGGAGAAGGATCACTTTCTACTCTGATGGATCAACCTCACAAGTATTGTGGTGTCTCCCCCAACGAGCCCACCATTTCCCTCGAAGTGAGTTGTTTCTAGGCGCCTCATTTTTCCTTAACTAGATGAAATTTGGGGATACGACATGCCTGGATGTCTTTGAGGTCATCATATCTTCCAGAACAGCCCCTGACACCGTGCATTTGTAGCTTCCTTGAACTATACTTCCGTCTCAGTCTTGTGGTTACTAATGGTAGTAAGACGTTCTCCATGATGGCGATCAGTGTTCCTAAGTCTCCTCATTTCTAGCAAAGGCACTGAGGCCTGTAGATAGTTGAACTGTAGAGAATGGCCTTTCCTTCCCCAAATTAATTTGTATAAGGCCTCTTTGTGAGCACAGGGTGGAAACACACTTGAATCTCAATAAGTATTTCCTCTGTGGCTCCTATTACCACACAACGCATCGATAATGTGGTTCTTTTCCTTGATTCCTGACACCAGCTGGGCTCACTGTATTATATTTGACAATTTAATGATCAAGACACTGAGTTCATTAAAAACAAAACAAAACAGAACCGCCTCTACGTTTAACTGATAAGATCTAGATACTGAAGTCTGACTTGCAGAAACACTTGCCATTTTCCTACACATCTGGATCTCGGAGATAATTCAAAGAACTTCGCTCTTCAACCAGACTGACAAAACATTTTGGGGACCAAAAGAAACCTGATGTAAGCAATTATTCTTACATGTATTTTCCAAGTCTTGGCCAGTCTTGACGGGTGGCAAGTCATTGTTTATAGGAGAATGAATCTTTGATTGAAGTATCTTTTGGTCAAAGATAAAAAGGAGCAGTTCCCACAACACGGCAGCTGGTATGACAAACTCTCTGCATAAAACAACAATTTGCAACAAGTATAGATGTATCACTAGTGCTTTGGGAATCACAAACCTCTCATTTGATTGCGCCACTTAAAATGTTTGATAGAGTGTACTGCGATACCTAGTTTACTTGTACTCAGATGGTGGAATGGATGATGCTCCTCATTTGTGTTTGCAGTTCATCAAACGTCTGCCATTGTCCTGTGATGATAAATGATTTCAAAAGGGAAAGGGAGGATACGGGGTGAAATATAGTGGAGACTGGGGCTGCCACCTTGAATGTGCCACCTGCACCTTCAAGGTGCCAGCCCCAGGTGGATGGTACTGGGGTCCAGGCCGGGCAGCCCTCTCAGAGGGTGGTTCTGCCTCATTCTGCCCCACAACTTGGCAGTAAAGCTCTCTGCACGTGACGGGCACTGCAGCGGGCTGTGGCTTTACCTGCTCGGTGTATATTCCCATCTCCCTTTTGATAACAGGACCACCTTTCCTTTGATAAACTTCTCCATCAGTACAGGCGGTCTTTGTGGGACTGTCGATCACAGCGCCCCTCTCCCAACACTGGGACTGGAGCGGGTGTGTAGACCAGCCTGGGCCAGTCAGTGTACGTCCCTCTGGAAATGGTGACTGGCTCAAGAACAGACCCGTGACCAAAGTCAGTCCAATCAGATTCCATGTTCAAACCTGACTAAATCAGTCAGAGAGACAGCTTGCTCTTGGTTCTGGCTCACAAGTTATGAACACATAGGCCAGGGCTCTCAGAGACACAAGAGAGACACGGCACAGAGAGGGCAGCAGAGAGCATTCACACTCCGAATCCCTGCAGCCGAGAACTAAATCCACACTGGGACTCCCCAGGTATAAATACTAATATATTTCATTCCCTCCATTTCTTCAGGCAGCTGTTTTGAGCTGCGTTTCTGTCACTCAAAACACAGAGTTCTCATACAGTTGTTAAACAAATGCAATTTCAATGAAGAGATCAATTAAACATTTCCATGTTTCACTGTATTGTGACCCATGTCTAGGCACGACTCATGATAGATTTCTGATTCTAGACTATACAAAATGATTGCTCCTAGCAATTTTTTTTTTTTTTGCAAGAGAAATAAATGTTAGGGTGAAGTCAGTCAAGAGCCCATTGTTTTGCATGTGTGGAAGGAGATTGTTTTTAGTGTTAGAGCTCTAGTGTTAGAGATAGGATGTCGCCATCTATCACTGCCGTAACAGCCTGGTTGTATACAGCAATTTCCTCTTGGACAAAGGCAGAAAGAGGTGACTTTAAAGGTGAAGAGTTGTTGTGGAGAAAAATAATCCTTTTCTACACTTGTATCCCACCCTCCATTTCAAGACTCCATTTCCTATCACTTATTTTTTAAAAAATAATAGCTTTATTAAGATATATTTCACATACTGTATAATTCACACAGTTAAAGTGTACAATCCAATGGATTTTAGCATATTTAGAGTTTTGCTCAATTCACCACTATCAATTTTAGACTGTTTTAACACCCCCAAAAGACCCTTTAGCAGGTATCCTCCAGTTCTCCCCTCTCCTCAACCCTAGGTACCCACTCATCTGCTTTCTGTCTCTATGGATTTGCCTACTCTGAAATTTCATATAAATGTAACTGTACAATATGTGATCTTTTGTGACTGACTTCTTTCACTTAGCATCATATTTTCAAGGTTCATCCACTCAGACATTCATTCCTTTTTGTGGCTGAATAATATTCTATTGTATAGATATACCATGTTTGTTTATTTACTCATTTGCTGATGGACATTTGGGTTGTGGTCACTCTGGGACTATTAATGAATAAACTGCTACAAACATTCATGTACAATGTTTGTGTGGACATATGTTTTCATTTCGCTTATGTATGTTCCTAGGAATGGAAATGCTGGGTCATGTGGTAATTCTATTTTTAATGTTTTGAGAAGCTGCCATACTGTGTCCAAACTGGCTGCACCATTTTGCATTCCCACCAGCGGGGGGGTGTGAGGCTTCCAATTTCCCCACATCCTTGCTAGTATTTACATCTCTCTGATTATAACCATCCTAGCGGGTGTCAAGTGGTATCTCACTGTGATGTTGATTTGCATTTCCCTGATGGCTAATTAGGTTGAGCATCCTTTCATCTGTTTGGTGACTATTTTTTTCTCTTCTTTGGAGAAATATCTATTCAGATCATTAGCCCGTTTTTAAACTGAGTGGTATCACTTCAACAGCAGTGGCAAGATACTTTGGTGAACAGAACTTGGCCTCAGGTTTTGGAATGACTCAGAGTGCTGGGAAATGCACTCTGTATGATCAATGGAACCAGGAAGATGAATGTGGATGGGGACAGAGCAAAGAGAAGACAAGCATTTTATCCCCATCCTGGGGCTGGGATAGGGGAGGGGGCAAGTGCTAATATTTCAACTTTCAGGACTCAGTGTGCATGTCACCTCCACAGAGAGGTCTACCTTGATTGCTTTTAGAGAGATCCTATGAATTATGTTTCATATTAGGTCTATTTTTTGTTTCCTTCCTAACATTCTTATGACATAATTATATGACCAGTCTGCTTCCATTTATTTCTTTGTTTGTTTATTTTTAACTCTGTCTCCCAGGTCTTGGAGGGCAAAGTTCACATCTGTCTAATTACTGCTGTTTTCTCAGCAGCTACCTTGCTGCCTGGCATAGGGCCTTTGCTCAAATATTTCCTGAAAGGAAAACAGCTCATGTTACAAGATACAGTCGTTATGTTAGCTTATCTTCCTCAAATATTGGGGAAAACCTTACAAAACAGTCTCTACTAAAAGACTAACTTTCAGACAAACTCACTCCTGTCCCATCTGTAACATTTACATAGTAGAATCAACAACTGTCATGTATTCCCAATGTTCAAGCTTGAAAACTATGAAGTATACTATACAGTCTTCACATATTCCTCATGCAAAGAAAAGTTTAGCTGAGATAGACTCCTCCTACCCATGGTCCATTATTCATGGACCAAAAGGATTTTATTAACAAGGCCACGTTACCTATGTTATAATCCTACCATACGGAGTCCACCTGTCATGGAATTTAAAGACCACCCCATCCCTCCAAAGGCTCCACCCTTTGTTCTGATTCCACGTTAAGGAAAAATCTTCTTTGGAATGAGACTAACACATCTCATCTTACATAGGCACAAGTTCTGAATTTCACTCTGCTACTGAAGCATCATTTTCATGTCATTTCTTATATTAGTCATGCTTATGTAGAGTAAATATTTGAAAAATAGTCAGAAATGGGACATGACACTCCAGACTGGGCTATGAGGAATTTTCAAAATTACGAGTGCTTTTTAATGCCTGTTCATCTATTTACCATGTTGCAGAACTCTAGGAAAATGGAAGGGCCTTTTTCTTCCTTCTTCACAACCCTCCCTCCTGAGCATTCAAGCTCCCTGCTGGTGGCTGATTGGATATTGAGGAAGAGGGAGTATCTAGGTTCATTCTCAGGTGACTGGATGGGTACCAGTGCCACATTTAGAGTCAGAGAGAAGTAGTGTGCAAGGGGGCACTGAAAGCCAGTCCTTCTGGGTTTGAATCCTGACACTGACACTACTACTATGTATCTTTGGGCAAGTTACTCACTATGTCTTTGCCTCCATTTCTTAATCTGTAAAATCAGGACAGTAATGGCACACACCTCATAGAATTAATGGAAAGATTAAATGACTGAACATGCACACAGCATTAGAACTGCACTGGAAGAGACAGTTTCTAATTATTTGCTTTCTTCTTCTTTCCTCCACCTCCTTCATCTTCTTTAATATCCCCATCATCATATTCGAGAATGTAGGAAGAGGAAGAATTCAGGGGAAGTTAGGTCAACTGTTGACAGGTTCCACTTGGGATATGCTCCTTTGGGGTGCCTGTGGGGCATCGAGTTAGGGATAAATGGAGAAACTGGCCAGGACCTGCTGATGTTGTTTTGGAACCATGTGTACATAGGTGACAGATGGATGCATGGGACTGGATAAGGGCACACAGGTAGAGCAGGTGGAGGGAGAAGAGAAAGGGAGATATGGGCAGTGCCTTACAAGGGAATACAAAGGAAGAGGATCCAGTAACCCCATGCTAGGTAGACATAAAGTGGGAAGATACTAAGGATGGGGCTGTGTTGGAACTTAAGGGAGGAGGAAAAGGTTTAACAAAGGGAGCAGTCCATAATACTAAATGACCTAGGAAGTTCAAATGATATAGGCGACTAAGGAATCTATTGATTGAGTAATTAGGAGGTCCCTGGTAACATTTACCAGAGCAAAGAACATAGAAATGGCTGAAATAAAGTTGGAGGCCATGACTTGATACATAATTATATAATATCCTCTGGTAGGAAAGAAAGTAAACAGTTGATGCTAAGAATCTATGGGGCTGAGTCCTGCCTTGGTACCTCTTTTCCACCAGGGCTGTTCAGGCAACAAGCTTACATCCAAGGAAGAATAATTCACAGAATGGGGAATAAGGTAAAAGCTTAGTAGTTACTTGGCAAATGCTGAATCCCAAGGGGTGGCCTTTAAAAAAAAATTATTTATTTATTATTTATTTTTGGCTGTGTTGGGTCTTTGTTGCTGCACGTGGGCTTTCTCTACTTGCGGTGAGCGGAGGCTGCTCTTCCTTGTGGTGTGTGGGCTTCTCATTGCGGTGGCTTCTATCGTTGCGGGACACAGGACCTACACACTTGGGCTTCGATAGTTGTGGCTCACAGGTTCTAGAGCGCAGGCTCAGTAGTTATGGTGCACGTGCTTAGCTGCTCCGCGGCATGTGGGATCTTCCCGGACCAGGGCTCGAACCCGGGTTCCCTGCATCGGCAGGCGGATTCTTAACCACCGCGCGGCCGGGGAAGTCCTGGGGATGGCCTTTTTGATGAATACAAATCGGAATATGAATCTGAACATGTGGCCTGGTCCTTGGTCTTAAGCCTCTCACGTCTATCATAGGGAAGCACGAACTTAAAAAGGTGGTGGGAACAATATCCTCCCAGACCTGGGACAGGAATTCAAAAGCAAAGTGGAGCATGGTTGCATTTCTGGTAAGGCACAGGTATCCTGCTGCTATGGGCTGAATTGTGTTCTCTCAAATTCATCTGTTGAAGCCCTAACTCCCCACTGTGATGGTATTTGGAGATGGAACTGTGGGAAATAATTTGGTTAGATGAGGGTGGGGCCCTTATTATGGGATTAATGTCCTTATAAGAAGACAGTAGAGAGCTTACTCTCTCTTTCTCTCTCTGCCATGTGAGGACAGATATCTACAAGCCAGGAAGAGAGCTCTCACCAGGAATTGAGTCAGCTAGTACCTTGACGGTAGACCTCCCTGTCTCCAGAACTGGGAGAAATAAATGTCTGTTGATTAAGCCAACAAGTCTATGGTATTTTGTTAGAGCAGCCCAAGCAGACTAAGACACCTGCTCGCTAGTAAAATATGGCCCCGTGAACACCGCACATGAACATCCCTCCTCTGTGGGCTTCCTCCTCTTAGCATTCCCTCATGGTTGTGCCATATGGAGAGTCCCGGAAATGTAAGATGAGGGGCCCAGCTGTGCCCCTCCTTCTTCTGGCTATTTGACTGAGCTGAGGGTGGGGGTTACCAGGCTAAATGTGCCAGAGAACGTGCTTTCCATGTCCGGCATATGATCGATAAAAACAATACTTTCTTGATCTTTTAAGAAGAGTTCATAATGACTGAACACTTGGAGCTTATTATGCTCTCCATAGAACACCATGAAATATTGATACACTTAATTCCAGGAACACCACCACCCAGAAAATAAGACCGTATTGTATGTCACAATATAAAATCATAACCACAAACACACATCCATAAAAAAACATGCTGTTGAATTAAGAGTGACTGGTTGTTTGCCTTAACTTTTGCTTTCTACTTATTCATTTGATTTGTTATCAGCTGGCACTCACCAGCAGATGCGGAAAGCCTAGAAAATTTTGTCAAGGAAAAGCTTAAAACTGAGAAAAGTTTATCCATTAAGTTATACTTTCTGAGAACTGCAAAAACCCAGCAATTATTCCAATTTAGCGATGGAACACATCTGTTGTGCGCAGACTGAAAATCCCTAAGCTGGTTCCTAACATTTCATAGTACAAATTGTCCTATCCGACAAAAGCCACGGCTTGTCTGTTAACAGACTCTTTTCTGTTTGTGGGGTGTGGTAGGTGGTTAAAGGCTAAGCACGCCCTTCTTGCTCCCACACATAGAACCCTGGACTGGCACAGACCCAGGCGGCAAGGAGAGTCTCCATTTGCTCACCACAAGGGTCATCGCCAGCTTGGAGTGAGGGAGAAAGGGCAAAGAGTAACCATGAAGGTGAGCCCGTCAATCTAATTCTGGGTGAGACCTGGTCTCAGGAGGTGGCCCAACTGAAGGACACCTGTCACATTAAGCTTCCCCAGTCTAGACTCAGCGGTTTAAAAGTATCTAGCATTAAAGATGATCTCATCACTTCCAGCGGTTCCTGTTGAAATATTTATTGAGCACGTTCATCTTACCAGGCACTGCTGAAACGGAAGTGGACGCTAATCCTACAGTTATTTTTAGTACCTCATTAATGCCTTAGTGTGAACCCACTTATCAGAAAAAATTCCTCTACGAAGTGTGGAGAGGAAGAGAGGGAAAGAGAAAAACTGCTAAACACTTAGAAGGTGGAGATAATTTTGATATAGATTAATCAGAACTTTTGGGTGTGAGTAACAGGAGATAATCTCATCAATTTTAAGATACTGTCTTTTCAGAGAACTAGCTTTTGGTTTGGTTGATTTGCTCAATTTTATTTTTATTTTCAATTTTATTGATATCATCTTTAATTTTTATTATTGCTTTTCTTCTGCTTGCTTTAGGAATAATTACTCTTCTTTCTCTAGTTCCCTAAGGTGGAACCATAAAATTATTGATTATACATCTTTCTTCTTTTCTAATGTATGTATTTTATGAGGTAAATTTCCCTTTAAGCACTGGTAAGCTGAATTTTATAAGCTGGTAAATTGTATTTTTATTTTCATTTGATTCAAAGTATTTTAACCTTTCTTTTGACATTTTTTTCATTGATGCACATGTTATTTTGAAGTGCGTTGTTTGATATTTAAGATACTTTGGAATTTTCCAGTTAAGCTTCTATTATTGATTTCTAGTTTAATTCTGTGGTCTGAGAGCATACTTTATATGATTTTTATAAATGTGTTTAGGTATAGTTTATGATCCAGAATGTGGTCTATCTAGGTGAAAATTCCGTGTGAGCTTGGGAAGAATGTGTATTTTGCTCTTCTATAATTGTCAATTAGATCAAGTTGATTGATACTGCTGTTCAAGTCATCTATATCCTTACTGATTTTCTGCCTGCTAGATCTATCAATTACTGACAGAAGAGTGTTGGCCATGGCTCACGGGCCCAGCCACTCTGCGGCATGTGGGATCTTCCCACACCCAGGGACGAACCCATGTCCCCTGCATCAGCAGGCGGACTCTCAACCAATGCGCCACCAGGGAATCCCCTCATTTTACTTTTAACCTATCTAAGTCTTTACAGTTAAAGTGGGTTTCTTGTAGATAACATATAGTTGGGTCTTGTTTTGCTTATTTTAAATCCACTGTAACAATCTCTGTTTTTAATTAAACCATTCATATTTAAAATGGTTATTGATATAATTTCTATCATGTTTTCAACAGCTCTTTAGTCATTGTATTTATTCTTTGGTACCTACCCCTACCTCCTATTGCTGTTTTTTCCTGCCTTCTCTGGTTTTAATTGAGCATTTAATATGACTCCATCTTATTTCTTGTTTCAAATATTAATTAAAAATTTTAAAAAGCACTTTTAGTGGTGGCCATAGAGTTTATAATATACATTTTTATAGTCTTTAAAAAAACTTGGTGAAAAATACATAACACAAATTTACAATTTTAACCATTTTTAGATGTACATTTACACTGTTATCTAAGCATCACCACTATCTCCAGAACTTTTTAATCTTCCCAAACTGAAGCTTTGCACTCACTATACAATATACAGTTTAAACTAATATGACTTCACCTTAAGTAACATTATATTCATTTTTGTAATTCAGGTACATTGTACCAGAGTATTCCAAATTCATCTCTCCTGTCTCATGTGATGTTGCTGGCATTCATTTCACTGATCCATAGGCTATAATTACCAATATGTTGTTACTCTTATTTCTTTACAGTTATCTTTTAGATCAATTAAGAGGAAGAAAAATATTCTGTTTTATTTTACCTTAATTTACTCCTTTTCTGAAGCTCTTCCTTTCTTTATGTAGACTCAAGTTTTCAAGACATTTTCCTTCTCTCTCTGAAGAACTTTTTTACTAATTTTTGCAGGGCAGGTCTGCTGTTTACAAATTCCCTGTTTTTGTTTGTCTGCAGAAGTCTCTCTATAACCTTTATTTGTGAACGATTAATTTTGCTGGATACAAAATTAAAGGTTGGTAGGTCAGTTTTTATCACCACTTTTAATATTTCACTTCATGCTCTAGCTTGCATGATTTCTAACAAGTAGTATGCTTTAATTTCTACCCTTCTTCCTCTACAGTTAAGGTATTGGGTTACTCTGACTTCTTCCAAGATTTCTCTGTGCCTTTGGATTTCTGCAGTTTGAATATGTTATATGCAGGCGTAGTTTTTAAGTATGTATCCTATTTGGTGTTTTCTCAGCTTCCTGGATCTCTGGTTTGGTGTCTGTCATTAATTTCGGAAAGTTCTCAGTCATTATTCAAATATCTCTTTTGCTCCCTTCTCTTTTCCGATATTCCAATTACATGTATCTTATACACTTTGAAATTGTCCCAAAGTTCTTGGATTATTTTTGTTCATTTGTTTTCTGCTATTTTTTTCTTTCTGCCTTTCAGTTTGGTTTCTGTTGATCTATCTGTAAGCTCGTGGAGTCTTTCCTCGAATGTGTCAAGTCCATGAAGGCATTCTTCATTCCTGTTACAGTGTTTCTGGCTTCTACCATTTCCTGTTGATCTTCTCATAGAATTTCCATCTACCACACCCAATTGTTCTTATACATCATCTGTTTTTTCCCTTAGTGCCCACATCATGTTAATCATACATCTTAAGTATCCTATCTGCTAACTCCTACATATATTTCATATCTGAGTCTGTTTCCAACAATTACTTTGCCTCCTCAGACTACCTTTTTTCCTTGCTTTTGGCTTGTCTTATAAATTGTGGTTGAAAGCAAGACATTATATCAAGTAATGAAGTTTGAGATAAATAGGACGTTAGCGTGAAGATTTATGGTAATATGGCTAGGAATGGAACTGTGTTTAATGTCTGTTGTAGCTACAGGTGACAGAAGCTTCAAATTTCTCGAGTGTCATCGTTCTTATCTCCTCTCTAGATTTTGGGTTTCCCCAAGTATACTTGCTCAGAAAGAGTCTGCATCTTGTAGCTCTTTCAGCTATAATCTACTGTTCTTATACTGAGGCCCTTGGTGTGGTACTAATGTACGGAATGGGGAACATTATAACCTGATGAAATCTCGATGTTTTAGTGGTCTGAATCTTGGGCTTGTCACCTTCACAAGTGTTTCTCAAGTGGTATAACTTTATCCACATGCTTCTTACTCCCTTCTTTGCCTACAGCATTTGCTATTGATTTCTCTGAAGCCCTGACCCCTGTTGAGTGGTCCCCCTGCTCCAGCCTCCATCCTTCCTCAGAGGATAGACAGGAAGGCTTGAGGTGCTGGAAGTGGAGGAATATCCTTCCCCTACTGCCATAAGACTCTGGCAAAATCTTTTTCCTGGAGAGTAGATCTTCGTTACAGAGAATGTTCTGGGTGAATTTTACTATGATTACTTTCCCGCTGCCCCTTCCAGAGCCATGAGTGGCTCATTCTGGGAACTTTAGACTGAAGAATCTAGTGGGGTTCCTGGGGGTGAGGATCATGGAAGAATGGGTTCTCCAAAGCCTGTTGGTCCTTGGGACTTTCAATAAAAGTCAAAGGAAATTAACTGATTTTCAGTTTGTCAGGTTTTTTCTTGTTGTAAGGATGGGAAGCTGTCTCCCAGCTCTTTATATGTCAGAGCTGATACCAGAAGTCTCTATCAAGAAATGAGGACATATTTATTTACCTATACAACAAGTTCACGGGCAGGGCAGAGATAAAGCTTCCCCCAGGAATGAATAGGACTAAGGCCTTGAATGCTGCAAGACTGCTTCTTTACATTTTGACTCTCTCTATTACAGCCTAACTCTTTACTATTGCTGATTGCTGACCTGTTTTCTCCACGGCTGCATGCAGCTCTATACTCACACCCTAACAGCTCTTTTACCACACGAGCAAAGAACCCTCCTTTTCAGCTTCAAATTAAAAAGGAAAATCTGCCAAAGGATTGTGAATGGCTAACCTCGCTTCACGTTCCCATACTCTGGACCAATCACTTTGACTGAGGAGGGGAAGGACTGTGATTGCCCCAGCCTGGACAACGTATATACCCTTGGGGCCCCATAAATGGGACCATTACTAGAAAAGACAATGGACGTTCTTCCTAGGCATAAAGACAAGCATTTTAGAAGCGAGAATGTGGAAGAAAGAAGGACCAATAAACCATGTCTAGGAAGGGGAAATAGGGCAGAGCTCACTGAAGGCAAAATTTGCCCACCTCACAATTTCATGTACTTGGAAATCCTTTTTAAACCTTTCTGATGTTTATGAGAAGGGATGATGTGAAGCCTTCCTTCTTACAGTCCTTCGGTGAAGTAGATAACTAAGTCTGTTAATCTGACAATACATTTAAACTGAGTTATTGTGACAACGGACTTCCATTATCTATTTCATCTAGTTGCAAACTTTCAGAAGAAATCTCATGAAGGGGGAAGATCAAAGCTGCTTTGTTTTATTAGCCACTTTTATATTCCATGAATTCTTAGATTTGACATGGTTTAATACACAACTCAGGACAGATGTGTAAAGTGGTAAAGTGGTGATTTCCACTGTAACCTCCACACTCCCAAATCTCACAAAAGTAAAAATACCCTAAAATGACAATTCCTGGCAGTTCAGTCTGAATGAGATTGTCATATTTTGATTAATTTATGTTTGCTTGTTCAAGTTTGATCTGAAATGGCCTGAATCTACAGGAAAAACTTCAAAAAAGGGACCCAAGTTTCAATAAAACTTTCTGAAAAAATATTTAGAAGGGGTATAAGAGCTCCTTCTGTTAAACCCAACTTCAACTCATGTAAGCCAAAAGGACATTTGTAGCCTCACATAAAAATAAAAAAAAAAAAATCCATGGATATCAGGGAGGGCTAAATCTAGGGGTTTAAATGTTGTCACTGGGACCTGCTCTTGTTCCAGCTGTTGGCTTTGCTCTTCGTAATAGGCTCCATTCTAATTTACTTCCTTATGAGTTGATGTCCAGTGGAAGAGAAAGCATGCCTCTCTCTCACAACCCCACCATATCTAAAGCTTACAGCTCACTGGTTAGATTGAGTCACATACTCAAACCTCAATGCATCACTGCACCAGGCGATAACGGCTCTAACTGGTGAGGCAGGACTGAGGACGGCGGAGCCAGCATTTGTAGACTATGAACTCAAGTAAAGGAAGGGGTGGGTTCCCGGAAGACACACAGGGTTTTTCACCAAAACAGTTGTAACAGGTGTAACAACAAGGATGATAACAACTATAGACGTTTATAGAGCGCTTAGTACGTGCCCAGCACTCTTCTGAGCATTTAAAATGTTTTAATTAATCTAATCCTCAATACCACCTCATGAGAAGATTCAGAGGTTGAGTAACTCGCCCAAAGTTATACAGCTAACAAGTAAGAGAACCAGGATCTGAACCTAGGTAATCTGGCTCCAAGGTTAGTGCTCAACACTAACCACTGCTCCACACTGCTGCTTCAGAGACATGGGGCATTACAACTCAAAGGGCCACCCTAGAAGGCAGGGTACAAGAGATGATGGTCAGCACCCCTTCTCAGAAGACAGTCCTTCATGTGATCTTTAGCTGACTGTAAATTGTATCCTGAGCCCAGACTACTTGGCCCATTTAGAAAATAAACGCATCTGGGACCAAAGGCCAAATATCTTGACTTGCAATCATATACATTATTTTGGCCCTATATCTCTACTCTCAGATTTAGTAGATGGATTTCTATAAGAAAAGTTTTCCCTTTGAAGTGAACTTTGTTTATACGTGTGTGTGTGTGTATCTGTCGGTTTTGTTCCTCCCCTGATGAAAAATATCCCCAGTTCACAAATATTGTAGAACTCAGACGGCTCCTCCATTCCTTTTCTCCTCAACCCCCATGGGAAGCCTGCTGAGTTGGACGTCTGGAAATTGATTTCACCCTCCATGGCTATGCAAACCACCTGCAGTGCCCTTTGACAGCAGATGAGTTTTAAAAGAATTCCAAAGAGAATTTGCACTGGTAAGGCAAAACATCTTGTCTCCACCCGATGGAGAGACTTGTGGAGTTTACAGGGAAAATGACTTAAGAAGATTTAAAGCCAGAAGAGGCAATGCAAGGAGAGAAAACATTTGGAGTTAGGAATTCTGAATAGCTTATTTGAAAAAAAAAAAAAAGTCTTCATGAAATCAGTGAAAAATATCTTATAAACATACTTGAGGAGTGTGTTTTTTTATTGAATAAGTTGATAAGTAACTGGATTTAATCAGCTATTTTTCTCCCTTAAATGATTTATGCTGTGTAACACATCATCTAAAACCTGAAGGCATAGGACACCAATCATATCTGATTTCTCATCAGTCTGAAGGTTGACTGGGGGTTGGCACTTCTAGAATGGCTGGGCCAGGGATGGCTCTGCTGCCCATGTGTTTTAGTCTCCTCCTGAAATCAGCAGGTCAACTTGGGCATGACCTTCTCATGACAATGGCAGAGATGGCAGAGAGAATGAGGCCAAATGTGTAAGCACTTTTCAAACCTCTGTTTGTACTGTCAGCCAACTTCCCACTGGCCAAAGCAAGTCACGTATCAAGCATAGAGTCAAGACATGGAAAAAATGTCCCACCAACACAGGATAATACTACAACCTTATAGAACACAGGGAATGGATACAGGGAGGGATAAAGAATTGAAGCCTTTAATGCAGTCAACAGACCCTATCACCCAACCTTTGCTGATTAGACTGAGGGTTGATAGCTGACAAAAGATCAGTCCTCAAACACTCTAAAGTTGACTGGGGCACACCCACAGCTTGAGTGAGCCAATCACATACTCATAATAGCAAACGCCTACATCATGCTTACTATCTGCCAGCCATAGTTCTATTTTACAAATATTATTTAATTCTCCACTATGACCTTATGAGATAGATAAAATTATTATCCCATTTTACTCACAAGGAAATTGGAGCAGAGAGAAGTGAAGTAACCTGCCCAGCTGGTAAGTAGAAGGGCCAGGATTCAAACCAGGGCAATCTGGCTCCAAAGCTCATGACTTTAACTGCTAGGTTTTCTCTCTTGGAGAGAAACAGAGAATTTTCAATATAATGCAGCAGAACTTACAGGATGCCATGGCAAGCAAAAGCCACAGGTCACCTTCATTTAGGAAGGAATAAGAAAGTGTGAAGAGGTTGAGGAAATCAGTATGGAGAGAGAGAAGGAAAAGAGAACAGATGTAAACAGAGATGAAGGCCAGAAGAGTGAGGAAAAGAAGGTAATCCCTAGCACTGCTTTGGGTCCTGATAAGTTTCCAGTTCTCTCCTTCGTCCATGGAAATCTCTGCTTTTATGGTGAAATAATGACAGCAAATCCTTGTTTCCTGGAAAGTATATCGCTTGTTACTAGGCATTTAATTTGGAAAAGTGTTAAGAAGATTTAAACACTTTATGATTTAAAAATTTACTGCTTGCTGCAGTGGCTTTAAACTTTTATAAGTTCATTAATAGATTTTAAAGTATGAGAAGCAAAAGCAGAACCATTCTGAGCAGATGGGACATCTTCATGGAGCCTCTCCCTGGGGCCTCCCCTTCCCCATTCTCTGCTGCTCTAAGGTTAAGCTCTGTTGAACAATGAGGATCTTTAGGAACTGTTTTAAAAACACTGACCCAGACTAAGCACTGGCAACCTTTTTCTTAGACACAGATAATAACCATTTCAGGTATTTTAGGCTCCACGGACTGTCATGACAACTCAACCCTGTCTGCCTTTGTAGAACAAAGGCATCCATAAGCAATATGCAAATGAGTGTGCACGGCTGTGTTCCAATATAACTTTACTTATGCACCCTAAAATTTGAATTTCATTTCAAAATATCATTTTCATGTGTCACAAAATCTTCATTACTTTTTTCCACCCACTGAAAAATGTAAAGTCATCTTCAGCTCACAGGCCGTATAAAAACAGGTGGGGGGCTGGATTTGGTATGTGGACTGTAGATTGCTGTACCCTGAACTAGATCTTTGTTAAGAACTCTGCCCTTCAACAGAAATAAAACCAAAAATAAACCAACGGGACCTAATCAAACTTACAAGCTTTTGCACAGCAAAGGAAACCATAAACAAAACAAAACATAAAAACAAAAAGACAACCTATGGAATGGGAGAAAATACTTGCAAATGATGCAACAGACAAGGGCTTAATCTCCAAAATATACAAACAGCTCATACAACTCAACAACAAAAAATCAAACAACCCAACCGAAAAATGGGGAGAAGACCTTAATAGACATTTCTCTAAAGAGGACATACAGATGGCCAGTAGGCACATTAAACGATGCTCAACATCACCAATTATTAGAGAAATGCAAATCAAAAGTGAGGTACCAACTCGAAAAATGAGGTACCAACTCACACCAGTCAGAATGGCCATCATTAAAAAGTCTACAAATAACAAATGCTGGAGAGGGTGTGGAGAAAAGGGAACCCTCATATACTGTTGGTGGGAATGGAAGTTGGTACAGTCACTATGGAAAATAGTATGGAGGTTCCTCAGAAAACTAAAAACAGAATTACCATATGCTCCAGCAATCCCAGTCTTGGGAATATACCCAGACAAAACTACAATTCAAAAAGATACAGGCACCCTTATGTTCATAACAGCACTGTTCACAATAGCCAAAACATGGAAACAACCTAAACGTCCATCAACAGATGAATGGATAAGGAAGATGTGGTACATGTATATATACAATGCAATACTACTCAGCCATAGAAAAGAACAAAATAATGCCATTTGCACCCACACGGATGCAACTAGAGATCATCATACTAAGTGAAGTAACTCAGAAAGAGAAAGACAAATACCATATGATATCACTTGTATGTGGAATCTAAAATATGGCACAAATGAACTTATCTACAAAACAGATACAGACTCACAGACATAGAGAACAGACCTGTGGTTGCCAAGCGGCAGGGCGGGAGGGAGCAGGATGGACTGGGAGTTTGGGATTAGTAGATGCAAACTATTACATTTAGAATGGTTAAACAATAAGGTCCTAATGTATAGCACGGGCAACTATTTTCAATATCCTGGGATAAACCATAATGGAAAAGAATGTCTATATGTGTATAACTAAGTCACTTTGCTGGACAGCAGAGACGGGCACAACATTGTAAATCAACTATACTTCAATTAAAAAAAGACACAATAAAATAAAATAAAATATAAAGTGGAAAAAAAAACCCTCTGCCCTCACTTATGTATAAGGGCCAGGGACAATCTTGAACACAGGTTAAGTGGGTGTTTCCTGTATAAAATATGACTTAGCACCCAAGGTGGTTTCAAACTTCGAATGTCTCCCAACCCCTAAGATTCTTCCTCAACCAATTCACAGGTATTTTCTGCCCTTTTCAACCCATAACCAATTTTATTCCACGGTAAATAAAAAGACTTAAAAAGCCATCTGAAATTCTGCAGGTGTGAGATCCTTTTCTGAGAGCAAGTTTTGACCTGGGGGGTTAGGGAGGACACAGCTGAACTTTTCCATTCTTGAGGTTTTAAGATTCTATGCTAATAAAGATAGAAGAAGGTGTGGCCGCTGAGGGCATTCCGAAGGCAGAACTCAGCCCTCTTCGCTGCCTTACTGGAGCCAATACCGATAGTAAATCCACAGAAGCTTCCTAACTTGGGTTTCTGGAATTGTATTGTCAGCTTTCAATTTGCTGGACCAACGAGCCGGTGGAGCAAGCTTGGATGATCAAAATCTAACCAACTCCCAGCAACTCTTCTATATCAAAGTCTTTTTAACGTGTTTTGGGAGCACCTGTGGTTTCTTCCTTCTCACTTGGAGCCAATAAACAGAAAGACAGGAAATGAAGGAAGGAAGAAACTCTCTAAAAGGCCCCAAATGTCGGCTTCAGAGCAATTAAGAATTGACTGCATTTTTATTATCATCTAAATCCCCTTTGAGGTCGATGCTAAAAAATAATTCACTTTGGCTGTATCTTTAGTGCATGGGACTTATTTTTTTTTAAGTCATTTGCAGAAGAAAAGCAAAAGAAGACGGAACTTCTATTTTTACTGACTATGATTTGTTAATCGCTTCACCAGTCAAATTAAATTAAGTATCAAGTCAACCAAACATGTCAAGGACGTTTCCATAGATGTAAATACAGAATACACAATAGAAAATGAATGGAAGTAACCAATCCTCCCCGCAAATTTCACTTCTCTCTTACTTTCTGGAGAAAACCTCAGAATTCAAACTCCGAGAAGATTGATTTAACCTGAAGCTTTGCTTTTCTACTTTTCTTTGATTAGATAACCCCCCTGAATAAAATATTCTCTATTAATACCTGTTGAAAACACATCATTCACCTTGGAAAAATGTGATATGATGGTAATTTATGAGTGTCTCTCCCTCTCCCTCTCCCTCTCCCTCCCCCACCCCCCTCTCTCTTTTCTATCAGGCGCTCTGGAAGGCAGCTATGCTAACCACCAGACCACCAGCACTTGGGCACATCAGTCCCTCTGGTTTAGGTGCTATTTGTGATTAGCAGATCTGGTTTAACATAAACATGGTCCCACCGATACAGGAAAGTAGTAAGAGAAAACAAGAAGTGCATATCTTAGAATCCTTCTCTATTGGGGAATCAGCACTTAGACTGACTAATCGTATGCTTGCAAACTCTAACGATTCTATAAAGTGCTAAAAAAAATCTTAATTCATGATTTTCCCCCAAGCTGTCATTTGTTCTCAGTGGGTGGTCAGGAAGTGAAGTACAAAACATCAGCGGTTGTTTCTCAGTGAGTCTCTCCTTTCATCAAGCTTGGAGCCCAGACAGGAAACAATACGCTCATTGCTTTACTGCCATTGCAGATTGTTCGTTAGGTTTAATTATTTTCTAAGATCTAGAGGGAGCCATCAGGAAAAATTAATCATGAATGGAAAGGCAAGGCAGCCTCCTGTGATCATAAAAACATAAAGCATTTTGGATTGTGGACTTTTTATGATTTACACTCAAACTTGAACTGAAGGGGGCATATGGCACAGCAGCATTTATTTAAAAAGAGTGGTGATTTATGACAAATCATAAGTTCTGTTGTAAAATAAGTTGCCTTTCTAATGTGTTTTTAAAGTCGATTTTGTGAGTATGTGCGGACTCCTTTCCTGATTCTGACCTTGCTAGAAAAATAAAGTGAAAAAGTAGCATCTCATTGTTAGGAGGGAGTTTAAAGATGAGGCCAATTATGCAATATTTGAGTTTTCTCTGAGCAGTCCGACCAAACTCAGGCCATTCTCCGGTCTGGAGCAGCTTATTCCACTCTGGAAAGTTCGGGCATTCAGAACTTTGTTGCTCCCATACTTTACATACTTCCTGACAATCACAGTTTCATAAAATAAGCCCAGTCTCCCTCCCATGGTATCTCTTCAAGTAAAGAAGCAGCTACTGAACCATTTTACATTTTCTGAAAGGTATAAGTTTGCAGGCTCTGGAGTTCAACTGCTCAGGTCCCATTCAGGGTTCTGCCACTAACCAGAAGCGCCTTGGGTGACTATTTAGACACTGTGAGCCTCAGTTTCCTCCTTATGAACATGATTGTGAGGATTAAAATGGGAACACTCACCTAAGTGCTTAACAGAGAGTTTGACAAATGGTGAGCGCTCCATAAGTGCTACTTATTATTACTGATACTATGACTACGTTTCTTCCCACCTCAGAGTCTTTGACTAGGACTGTTCCTTCTCCCAATCTTTGAATGTATGGCTCCTCCACCACTTAAGTGTCAGCTCAAGACGTCTCCCCAGAGGGTCCTTCCCTGACTTTCCACTTAAGAGTTGCCCTCCCAGGGATTCTCCTATCTCCTCATTATTATTTTCCTCTTTGTTTTACTTGATAATCTTCTCCCTCTGACACCAGAATGTAAGCTCCATGAGAATGGGCTGTTGTCTGCCTTGTGTACCCCCCTGAACTCTATGCCCCAAACCATGCCTGGTGCATAGTGTACTCAAGAAATGTTTGCTAAATAGATGAAGGAGGCTCCAAGACTCTCTGAAGACCAACAGTATCTTTCAGGTTTTAATAATCTAGCTGGGATTCTAGGTCTCACGCCTTCTGACTCTCTTGAGGGTTAATTCCATGAGCCCTATAACCTTCTTTGTCCCTATGGAAACAACTACATGAGACCAACGGCACCTTGCAGCTGTCCCAGTCGGAAACAAATTGTAGGTCATGAATACCTCAAAAAAGAGCCACAGAACAGATTTTCCTCACTATTTGACTAGAGGAGGAAAAGAGATCCTTACGGAGCTAAGCAATCTTAAGAGAAATGGGAAATTAAACCATCCATAAACACCTTTAAACTCTGCTGCTGACTCCATGGATTGGATTAGGCTACAATCAGGAACAGGTGCAGCAGCGAGTGTGTGTGTGTGTGTGTGTGTGTGTGTGTGTGTGCACGCACATGAGTGTGTAAGTAAATATACAGACACAACATCTGTGGTTTGTCTAATGTCCCTTCTTTTAGGGAAAGCCCCAATCATTTCTTCTCTGTATATGTGGCTCTTGGTGGTGGTTTCCTTACCCACAGCTCAAGGGCTGGACATGGGATGCAAGTCTAGCCAATCACATTACTCTATTCCTCTCCTTTGTGATTGGTCAAGAGATGTGAAACTGCCTCATGCTGGGCCAATGAGAAACCCCTCTATGAATTCTCCTGGTGCTACCAGGAAATAGACTCCATCTGCAATAATAAGAAGGATGTGAGCTTGGAGGCTTTGGTGAGCTTGGGGGCTTTCCTGGTCACTGCATGAAGAGAATCTATCTGGGAAGAAAGCAGAATCTAAATATAGAGAGACAGAGTCATCAGTGTAGCCCCTAGATCCCGGTGTGCCTGAATCTAACACTTGGCTTTCTTACTTAGGTGAACATATTATTTCCCATTTGTACTTAAGCAAATTTGAAATATATACTGTCACTTACAACTGAAAGGGTGCTGAGGGAGCCAGCAAGTCCCACATGTCCTTATGAGACTCTTCCCTGAATTACCCTGCTGTGCTGTGTTATTTTTCTGTCCACACTTATTTCGGAGGCAGTTAGGACCACCCAAAACACAGCACTGAAGCTACTGTGAATCTTGAGCCCACACACCGTTGCCAAGACAGTACAGAAAATGTTATTAATAACAAGGCCTCCATTTCTATGGAGTTTTCTTCAAAAGATGCCAAAGAACCTAGTATATGTTTCTTTTCTCTTCACCATGTGCCTGTAATGGAGGAAGGAAAACAGACACTCCCAAGCTGTGTGACCCTAGGAAGTTATATCACACCTCAGATAATCCATTTTCTTAAGTGTTAAAACAGAGGGAGGAACATGAGATAGGACTTTCCGATCTGACTTTCATGGGACTGTGAGGCATAATGTGAAATCATCAGTATCTTGACTTCAGGGTTTCCCAAGATGAAATGTTGGTACTGAATACTACTGTCTGCAAATAGGGTCTGAGAAAATTGGTTCTAGGTCATATCAGAATCTTTCAGTGTCAATTAGAAGCATGGAAAAATCACTCTCATGCTTCTCAAGCGATCTTTATCTAAAAGGAGCACAAGATGAACTGAAACAGTTTTAAGAGACCCACTCACTCTATTTTACTATCAACTTCTCTAGGGAAATGACACTGTAATTTTACCATAAACTTTGTGGCATAAGCCAGCATAATGTGCCCACGAGTTAAGCTATGAATTACAGGTGTCCTCCTGGTTTCCTAAAGCAAATCTGACTCTGTGAAAGATGAGTTTATGTGACCCACACTTAGGGAAAAATACATCTAATTCCTTCTTACAGGGCTGTAATTCAACTGATAATCTGCATTCTGCCACTTTATTCAAAGGTCTTCAGGACAGTGCAACTCAAGCATGAACAAATAAGGAATCATTGGACTAATAGGGCATTTGTCTCATCATACACGTGTACAATATTCATCAGCCCTTTGAACACTCAGTGTGTGTACAATTGGGAAATACTTTATAAGATACAGTTATTGCTTCCAGCTATAAAGCAACCTATTGGAAGTCCATGGGAGATATGAGAAAACATTTCAAGGAAACATTTAACTATCTGCTAATTGATAAAACAAATAGAATAAAAATTGCAGAGAGAGAGGGAGCTAGCTGGGATTAATGAGAAAAAGTTTATTGGAAGAGTTGGGCTTTACTAGATTTTCTAGAAGGTAGGGACTATGTATATATTTGGGAGTATTTGAAGAGTTATAAGTTTTTTATAAGGGTGGAAGGAGGCTGTTTATAAATGCAGGCCAGAAAATAGTATTATGAGGCATAAGTGAAAAATATTTCATTTTACAACATCTAAAGTATCAGTGAAGAGACTAGGACACTCTCTTAAGGATTGGTGTTTCAGAATCAACAGCGGTAGCAGTTGTTAATTTTTTTAGTTAAAGTATGCTCAAATATTGCATGGAGCATACTTATACTGAAAAATTATAATTTGGGGTATTGAAATTAAAATTTAACAGGGCATTCTGTATTTACATTGACTAAATCTGGAAACTCCATTTAGAAGGATCTCGGTTGACGCTTACTGTTTTTATAAAAGAGGGATTACCAAGTGTTACAGATATTCCTGTCAACACCATATTGCACTTACTATGTGCCAGGCTCGATTCTGGCCACGTGACACATTTTGACTGATTTAATCCTTACAAAAACCTACGAGGAAGGTTTTAGTACTTCACCCTTTTTCCCAGAGGAAGAAACTGAGGCACAGGGGAATTAACTAATTTGCCCAAGACGACCAGCTAGTAAGAGGCAGAGCCAGAATTTGAACCAAAGCAGTTGGGTTGCGGAATCTGTGCTCTAAACTACCACGTAATTGTGCCGGATGAGGTATGTGGCCACATGGTGATTGGGAAAAACACCTCATCATGGCTCTTTTAACATAGTGAGTCCTAGTGCTTAACTGTTGGTTCAGCCCTTAAAACCAAAAGCACGGTCCTGGGGAAAGAGCACTCCTGATCTTGAAGAGAACCCCAGGCCCCCCTCCCTTGAGTCTGAATGCCATTTCGTAGTGCATTCAACTGTCTCCTCATCTTCCCATGCCTCCCAGCCACCCCCTCCTGACTCCCCCTAGGGTCCCCTCTGTCTCTCCCAGACTAGCTCATGACAGTCATTTTATGGTTGTATCACATGATGAAAAGGCAGCATTACAGTACACCATTGCTCTCACAGTAGGTGGGAGGGCCCTGCAGGAGCTGAGCAAAGGGGATATACCATCCACAGGCTTAATTTATTGCCAGGGATTCAAACACTCGCGAAGCTAAAAGCCCATTCCCTACGCGCTGTTTTATACCTGTCAAGGTTTGTCCCCAAGATCACCCAGGAGCTCCTGATATATCTTCAAAAAGGAGCAAATACCAAACAAATCCAACAGATATATTCCAAGAATTCCAGTGAGGAGAATTATATCTATCACTTAAGGGTGCTTTCCAGTGAACTGATGCTCTAATTTGTACAACGTAAATGAAAGCAAACCATAAATATGCATCGTTAGCATATTTAAATATGATTAGGTCCCGGTACTGACTGATTTGGGCTTTTTGTATTATCCTATCAATCTGTGGAATGTTCAAGCATTTTATTTCTAGTGAGACATTTATTTCAATAGAGTGATATAAAACCCTTCATCCATTCCTACTTAAAGCTGAGGAATAAGCCTATTTGTAATGACTCGTACATGAGAACCATACTGAATACTTCTCTATGGTATCAGACATTACATGAAACTAGAAACAATAGGGGAGCAAAATCAGTCAACCGTGGCAGAGGGACTGAGATAAAAATGACTCATTTGACTGGGTTGATTTGGGAAATTAATAACAGAGGTAACTACTAACCTGGGAGAGCCAGACTCGTGATCATTCTTTAACACTTTTAAACACAAAGTGCACAGAAACTCATCACTGCAAGGCACAGGTCCGTGTGCTGCAGTCAACAATCAACCGGCTCAAGTGGCTCAAAACCCACATCCTCCAGGCCAGTGGTTCTCAACTGGACGTGACTCTGTCCCCAAAGGGACACCCAGCAATGGCAGGAGACATTTTTGGTTGTCCCAACTTGGGGCATGGATGCTACTGGCATCTAGTAGGTAGAAACCAGAGATGCTGCTACACAGTCTACGATGCATAGGCAAATCCCCGCAACACAGAATTGCCCAGTCCCCAGTGGCAATAGTGCCAAGGGTGAGAAATCCAGGCCCTGGCCCTGCCTCAGAGCCACTGAGTGCCCTGACACAGAGCTCACAAGGCAGGTCGTGAGCACACAGGAAAAGAGGCAGTGATGACAGGTCCAAGACAAATGGCCCATCTCCCACTTCCTTTGACTGAGGTCTCTATTCTGCACAAAGTGCTTGGCAAATCCCTTTGTTTTTCTTCTCGCTCTATCTGCTCTCCAGCGCGGAGGCATAGATCACTGCCACCTGGCTGCCCGCTGCAAGACACCGCTGTGGGGACAGACAGACCAATGCATCAGAGAAAGGGCCACTCCAGACACAGCTGGCCAACAGGATGCTCACTGGGGACATTTAACCTGGCTCTTTTCTCTGAGTCCTCAGCCCTCGGTTGTTTGGAGGTGCTCTGACCCTTACTATTGAAGACACTTACTGAGGCAGCTTCTGGGGGTAAAACGTATAAGTGTATATGAAAGAATGAGATCACTGAACAGACGTGCTGAAACCAACCGCATCACGTGCCCAAATATTGCCTGTTTATGCCTCAAGTAACCCTACGTACACTTCCTTTTATGTTGTGTAAAGCTGACAATGGCCACTTTGCTGGTAACCAAAACAATAGAACACATTACCTACCAAACCCACCGTCAGGTCCCCAAGAACTTGAAGTGATATGGTGTTTGCTGCCACCTTAGTCCATTAGACATCTGGCAGGTTTGGTAGGGGAGGATTTAGCATGCCTCAGATCATGCCATTTGGATGGCTTGCTTAGCTACTGTGTGAAACCCTCTTTCAAAGATCAAGCAACTATCGCCACTCCTTTATCTCACGTGATACAGACACTGTACTGTGCTGTCCAGAGAAGTTAGCCATTTTCCCAGAGACAATATTTAATCTCAGCCCAGATTTCCCAATATGCACCTTTCCCAGCTTCTCAAATGTTACATTCATTTTATTAGAAGCATGGGATTTTCACAAATGCCCAATCCCATCCTCCCATTTTACACATTAGGAAACTGAAGTCTAATACCTTCCCAAGGTTACTTTGTAGATTGCTACTCTTCAAGATATTTGCTCGTCTCTGTGGAATGGTTTTATGTGTTCACTTCTCTGCCATAGGATTTTACCACGTTATTTACTTTGGCCAATGAAATATGAGTAGAACTGGCGTGTGCCACTTTCACGCAGGAATTTTAAGAACCATCATGTGGTTCCATCCTATTCTGTACCGCCTTCTACAAAATGAGCAGCAGCATCCTGAATAGGGACTGTTTCTTCAGTTTGGGTTCCAGATCAAGGATGAAGCAAGGCAGAGCCACAGACAACTAGAAACAATGCAAACAAGAAATAAAGCTTTGCTGTTGTCAGCTGACAGGTGAGGCCCTTTGTTAAGGCAACATCATCAGCCTATACTGACGGACACAGTCACCCAGCTAGTTAAGAACAGAGCTGGTTTAAGACCCAGTCCTTGTTTCAGAGACCAGCGTTTTGTACCACAATGAACAAACTAGAATTCAGCTACAATGAGCTACGCAAAGAATAACATCCAACATTTGAGCAGAGAGGCCTCGGTTTTGAATATTTTGAGTTAGCTTGTATCCCAAAACTAATTGGAAAGGCTTTGCAGATTACCCACACCATGGATCAGCAGCATTTGTGGGAATAATTAAGGGCAAAATTCCTCAGCAACGCCTAGCACCAAAGTTTAGACTTTCCATAAACGTCTCTTTCAGACTGTGCAGAAGGTAAACCTCATTTTACACAGTACCAAACATAGCATGTTATTTAAAATCAAAGGAAAAAGCAAAACACAACAAAAACTCCCAAAACTCAGAGAGCGTCAAGCAAAAAATAAGACAGAATGACACAAAAAAAGGAAAAAGAAAGAAAAAACCCTCCAGACACGGCACAGAACTGTAAACATCATTTAGGTGTATAAATTTCCTGCATTATTTTCTAGTTAACGAGCTTTCAAATAAGCTAAGAACATTCTGGCAATGTCTTTACTTAACATTGTAATTTCACAAAGTGTCAAGAATGAAGAACTCCACTAGGGTAAATGAAGATATGCTTGAATTTTCTTAATTGCCACCTTGCTAAGGCTAGGAGCTCACTGTTCAGCTGTGTGACAGACAGTTCTAAGCACTGTCAGGCAGTCGCAGGGGAGACTGGCTTGCTATACAACGTGCCCATCTCATTACTGTGTTGCTGACAGCCCAGGCTGAGAAAGGAAACACTAGTTTCAGGAGTGGAGTTCCCGGGACCAGTGTGGCAGTGACTGACAAAGCAGAGGAGCTCTTGCTATTATTGCTGGAATGTTAGCTCTCCCCAGCCGTCCACCCTTGGAGAAGTATGGGCTTGAAGGTAAAGACGCAGTGCCCTACGCTGGGTCTCCGAATCAGCCCCCAACACACAGTACCTGGCACATGGCGTGTTCTCAATAAATGTTTGTTGAATGAATGAATGAACATCTCTCCTACTCAGGATTATCAGCTCCTTCCTTTCCTCTCTCCACTTGCCAGAAGAAAGACTGAATAAACTTAATGACATGATGATAACAGAGTGTTCCAGTTTTGCACTTTGAGGCTCCAGCCCACACTAATTACCTCCACTCCCACCTTCATTCACTCTTTTGTACCCATTTCTCTAGTCCCAACAGTTCTGAACTCCTCTGAGAGATGAGCCTGCAGCGGAGTCAACTCTCAGTCCTTCCTAGTGTTTGGCAAAGCATATTGTTCTTAGCAGGTGTCCTGTGTTTTAATTTTTAAAATGTTTTGTATTCCTAATATTTTGTGTCTGTGAAATGTTTGATACTTAAAAGAGAGACAGGATGAAAATGGAAAATGATCAACACAAAAGAATGAATTGCTTAAGGAGGGATTTCAGACACAAAGGTGGGATAGTATTTCTTGGAATCTTACTTCCTACGAGAGTGGTTTTGAATCCTGGTTCACAGACTGGCTTTAGTGGAGGGTATGCATTCTCAACGGGGGTGATATTGTTCCCAAGAGGGTGAAAATTGGTTCTTGGGGGCTGAAAAACTTCTCATGTTTTACAATGGTTGGTGACTCTCCCAAGGGCCATAATACATAGATATATAGTATATCTGTTATATTAAAATTTCATGGGGTTGTATGATTAGGAAAAAATTGTCTAAAAAGACTGTGGGGGAATGGGAAAGATAATGAAAACAAGGTTGAGAAACACTGGTTTGTGAGGATGCTTTTTCCAGCCCAAAGGAAAGTGGGTTGTGTATATTATTATGCACGTATGTATATATGTTTGCATAGCATAGGTAAGACAGATAGATAATCCGTGCAATTTTGCTAATAGGACTTTTGGGGAAATAACTAGCCTTTTTTTAAAAAAAGATATTGCCTTTCTTAACAAATTGAACATTAGATAACTGTTGATATCTGCATTTAAAGGATGCCTCTGGTTATTTTATTCCAAAAATCCATAAGTCATTATTTTGAACAATGGACAACATAATCCACGTGTAAAATGAGTCCTGTCAAATATTTAACAAAGCAAGTAGTCTCAAAGTCTGTGAAGAGAACTGCCTCAGTCCCAGAGAGAATTTCTGAAAGAGATCACCTTTCTGGAAGGCCCTGTACAGGGGTGAGTTACTCACACTCTTCGGCTCAGAGGAAATGATTGCTGATTGTCTGGGACGGTTGCTTGAATCATTAATTCATTAAGTCCACCCATACTCCACACCCATGCTTCCTTCCCTGAACATTTCAACGTGTTAATGTGCATTCTATCTGACAGATTATCACAAAATGTGTACTGCTGTTCTATGTGCATGCGTTTTCAACTTCTGTACATGGCACTGTTAGATATCTTATTGTTTCTTCTTTCTATTTTTACTATGTTTTAAAGATCTCTCCAAGTTGTTCTACTGCTTCCTCTCCTGCAAAATCCTCCTGGATGTGTGTCCACAATGATCAATCCACCACTGTCCTGAAAATGCACACCCAGGTTGCCTCCGAATCCTCACTAACCCAAATAGCCCGTCAACGCGGGTCAGAGCTTCCTGGGATGTGTCCCAGGTGGAGACTTTCCAGATTCATCTTAAAGATGCATAAACCATTTAAAAAACATTTTTTTACATCATTTGCCATAATCATATGAATTTTCTACTGCTTAGCAATACTTTATATTCGATATATTCCAGCTGATTATGATATATATTAATCCTTTTTTAAAACAACTTTATTGGAGTAGAATTGCTTTACAATATTGTGTTAGTTTCTGTTGTATTAAAAAGTAAATCAGGGCTTCCCTGGTGGCGCAGTGGTTGGGAGTCTGCCTGCCGATGCAGGGGACACGGGTTCGTGCCCTGGTCCGGGAAGATCCCACATGCCGCGGAGAGGCTGGGCCCGTGAGCCATGGCCGCTGAGCCTGTGCATCTGGAGCCTGTGCTCCGCAACGGGAGAGGCCACAACAGTGAGATGCCCGCATAGCATCAAAAAAAAAAAAAAAAAAAAGTAAATCAGCTATACGTGTACGTATATCCCCATATCCCCTCCCTCTTGCATCTCCCTCCCACCCTCCCTATTCCACCCCTCTAGGTGGTCACAAAGCACCAAGCTGATCTCCCTGTGCTATGCGGCTGCTTCCCACTAGCTATCTATTTTACATCTGGTAGTGTATATATGTCCATGCCACTCTCTCACTTCATCCACCTTACCCTACCCCCTCCCCATGTCCTCAAGTCCATTCTCTACATCTGCGTCTTTATACCTGTCCTTCCCCTAGGTTCTTCATGACCTTTTTTTTTCTTTAGAGTCCATATATATGTGTTAGCATACGGTATTTGTTTTTCTCTCTTTCTGACTTACTTCACTCTGTATGACAGACTCTAGTTCCATCCACCTCACTACAAATAACTCAGTTTTGTTTCTTTTTATGGCTGAGTAATATTCCATTGTATATATGTGCCACATCTTCTTTATCCATTCATCTGCCGATGGACACTTGGGTTGCTTCCATAACCTGGCTATTGTACATAGCGCTGCAATGAACATTGGGGTGCATGTGTCTTTTTGAATTGTGGTTTTCTGTGGGTATATGCCCAGTAGTGGGATTGCTGGATCATATGGTAATTCTATTTTTAGTTTTTTAAGGAACTTCTATACTGTTCTCCATAGTGGCTGTATCAGTTTACATTCCCACCAACAGTGCAAGAGGGTTCCCTTTTCTCCACACCCTCTCCAGCATTTATTGTTTGTAGATGTTTTGATGATGGCCATTCTGACCAGTGTGAGGTGATACCTCATTGTAGTTTGGTTTGCATTTCTCTAATAATTAGTGATGTTAAGCATCTTTTCATGTGCCTCTCGGCCATCTGTATATCTTTAATGGCCCCCAAAGGTATCCAGTCCTAATCCCTGCAACCGGTAAATATTACCTTATATGGAAAAGGGATCACTGCAGACGTAATTATGTTAAGAATCTTGAGATGAGGGAGGAGACAATCCTAGATAGTTTAGGTAGGTCCACAATGCAATCATATATATCCTTATAAAAATGAGGCAGAGGAGATTTCAGACGTACACAAGAGGAGAGCAATGTGACTACAGACGCAGAGATTGGAGCGATGCATCCATGAGCCAAGAATACTGGCAGCCACCAGAAGCTGGAAGCCACCAGAGTCCCTGGAGGGAACATGGCCCTGCCGACATCTAGACTTTAGCCCAGTGAGACTGGTTTCAGACTTCTGGCCTCCAGAGGTGTAAAACAATCAATTTCTGTTGTTTTCAAATGCCAAATTTGTCATAATCTGTGTTTTTTTCCATGTCATAATTGTTAATAGCACAGGAAACTAGTACAAACACAGAAGTTTGTTTTTATTTACCTTGGAACCAAAACTCTAACACAATCTACACTTTCTTATTACTATTTATTACTACTGCATGAGAGCTTGTTAGACGTGAAGAATCTCAGGCTCTGTATCTCCAGAATAAGAATTTGTAATTCATCAAGATTGAAGGTAATTCGTATACACTGTCAAGTTAGAGAATCACTGCTCTAAATGAGTCTGCAGCCTTTTGGTGAGAAGCTGCTTCTCACTTGTCGGCAGGTGTGAGGTCACCATTTGGTGGAGGGCAGTGTTGCATTGACAGGCTGGTGAGAGCCCTATGAACGCCTGAGAGTGGGGTTACACTGTAGGTAAAATCCCTCTCCAACTGGAATCAGAACACATGTTAGTGAGGAGGAATGTGTAAATGGCAACTATCTTGGAGCTGGATCAGGAGGACTTCAAGATTCTTTAAGATGGTGCTCAAATACCTAAAAATGATTCTGATATTGACAGGACCAAATCACACATTTTTCATTTATTCTAAAAACTAACAGAAAGAAATTTCTTAAAGTCAGAGCTACCCCTAGAGAAATGAGGTACTCAGAGCACTGCAGGTGACACACTGACAGGGATATAGCAAGGACACAAGCTTTAAATGTGACAGGAGTGACCAGGTCACCTTTGCCATCCCTTTCAGTGGAAAGCGTGTATTTCTATGATTCCTGAACACCACTGAAAGTCAAAGCTACACTTTTAACAACAGTTTTTAACAAAGCAAAAGTGTTGAATTACAGCATCTACAGCCAAGGAAGGACTCATTAAACAGTATGGATGGATTCCAAAAGCTGCACAGGACTGTTTTCTGACTTATAGAAAAATCCAGCAGAAGAAATTTACATGTCAACTCCTGCTTTAATAGGCAACAGCAAACTTCTGGAGTCAACAACACAATCTATAAATGTGGATGGCAGCTAATTTTTAATTGGCACTTTCTCTTGCACCTGCCATAGGAGTTTCGCACATTTATCAACAAATTGAAAATGCTTACTTGGTATTTGCAGTCCTGTTCCTTTCACATGCAATCAACACTACTCAAATTAGTGTCCCTTCGAATACTCAGAAATATTTGGAGTGAAGAAAAGATCATTTTACACTTGGCTAGTTGGGGAGGATCTCAGGGTTACAGTTCTAAATCTTTCACTCTACAAATGAAAAAAAAAACCCTCTAAAGTTAGAATACTGATGCCAGCGCTTCCTCTTTCAACTCTCAATAGTATTGGAAGTTTCTAGAATGATATGGACATTCTAGCAGGTACATGAGATGTGAGTAGAAACTTCACAAGGGGAGGAGATGAAGAAGTTAGAGCAAGAATCTGAATTGCCTATATTGAAGAGTGTCCCTCCAAATTTCATGTCTACCTACAACCTCAGAATGTGACTTATTTCCTTATTTGGAAATAGGACTTCCAGATGCAATTAGTTAAGACAAGATCATACTGGATTAGGGTCAACCCTAAATCCAGTAAGTGCTGTCCTTATAAGAAAGCCATGTGGAGACACAGACCCACACAGAGAGGAGAACAGCATGTGAAGATGGAGGCAAAAATTAGAAAAATGGGGCTACAAGCCAAAGAATCCAAGGATTTCCAGCAACCACCAGGAGCTAGGAAGAGCCAAGGCAGGATTCTCCCCTTCAGTATTCAGAAGAAGCACTACGCTGCCAACACCTCGATTTCAGACTTCTGGTCTCCCGAATAAATTTGGTGAGATAATAAATTCCTATTGTTTTAAGCCATCCAGTTTGTGGTACTCTGTTATGGCAGCCCTAGGAAACTAGTAACTTTCATCCCAATTTATCATGAAAAATGATGGTAATGATGCTAAGGTAGGTTTCATTATTATCTTCATTTGCACTCACTTGCCCAAGGAACCATAGCAAGTGGCTGAGCCAGGATGTGAATATTTGTAATTCTGAACAGGGCTCTTGCTCTTCACAACCACATTCAACTGCCTCCCAGTGAGGATGACTGATTTTTTTTTTTTTTTTTTGATGATGACTGATGTTGATGATATCTCCCCAATTCACTGCTCTTAGAGTCAACTGTGCCCTCTCTCTGCTTCACTATCACTTAACTACTCCCTGAGTGTGAATCTAGAACTATCAGGCAAATGACCAAGTACTCAACAACTTCATCAGCAGAAAGCAAATAAAAATTTTTGCGGCAGGAAATTCCTGCAATCAACCATTAGGCCTCATGGTAAAATGGGGCCTAACTGATTGGTTGTAATCAACTGGCCTAATTGAGTACATTGATTAAAATTGTATTCGATGCCATCTCATTGTCCAAGACTCAGTTGCTCTGATTAAATGGTCTTACTACTGAGAGAAGAGAGACAGTTGGCACATGGGAAAAATTATTCTTTTCCAGGTGGGAGCATGTTTATGAGCCACCTTGAGGGAGCTGGGTCATATATTCACTCATAGTCATCCAGAATCTAATGGAATCATAGATATTTCACAAATGAGGAAACTGAGAACTAGAAGTGAGAAGCATCTTTTCCAATATTAGAGATGAGCTAACTAAACATCTGGGGTTAGAACACAGGTTTCCTGACCACTAGTCCAATGTTCATTATATTCACCCTTCCATCCACCCATCTACTCTTTTGTTGATACATTTGTCCAATCTTCCTTCATCCATCCATCCATTTATCCATCATGCACCCATCAAGTAATTATAAAGCATCTGCTAAGGATAGTTACTGGAAATACAAGGCTAAAGGAACACTATCCCTGCTCTCAAGAGCTCCATAACACATGATATTCGAACATTTGTTTCACCGTTTAAGACTTTCCCGAAACAGAGTGTTAGGAAAGCAAACACGGAGGTTAACCTGAGAGTGGGTTGGCTGTCCAAAACAGTTCCAATTCCAGCACCTTCTATATCTGACCTACAGTACCCACATTTCCCCTTTCCTAATTTTTTGAAATCAGGTGACCAGTTTCAGGAAGATAGTTACTGCAAAATGACCAGAAAAAGAACAAACATCATGGGCTCTGTTTGCAAGATGTCATCATGGAATTAGCATGTGGTACTTTTTTGTTTTTTTTTAAGCCCACTAAGTTGTCATGCATTTCCACATGTATGCACTTTTAAATGGGGTTTGTCTCATGTTATACAATGAAAAAAGTCTGAGAGAAGTGTTGTTACAGAGGAAAAGAACTTCATCATATGACCACATTCAGTGATGCAGTTGTCTTTTATTGTTCTCTTTCTACTTCCTTCCAGCTGTGCAGGGATATTTTTGTATTGAACGTCAGCACGGGAGAGGGGCTAAAAGCTTGGCTTCTATGAGTCAGACTAATTTGGATTCCAGTCCTGCTTCACCTGCTGACCACAGGTAAAATATTTAACGATTCTGTGCCTCAGTTTCTTTAACTGTAAAGAAGAATTGATGAAAACACTAGGTCCACAGTTGTTGTAAATATTAAGTAAGTTTATACACATGAGCATTTAAATCATGGTAAAGTTATTAAAAACACCTCCTGTTCTAATATATGTTAATCTTATAATGGTTAGTCACAACAAGAGGAGCTCATTTAAGATACAAACCAGCAATGGCATCCACTGTCTGAATATATTTTGTACCATGACTCGGTTTTTATTTACACGTGGAGTGTGTTACTCGGCCATTCAGTGCCTCTACCTGTCTGACATATTCTTCGTGGCAGATACCATAAGAGTAGAAAAGTCACTGAAACAGCTCAAAAGACAGGGCTTTGAGTGGTGGATCTTCTGTTTACTGCTTGTGGCAAGTTATTGGTTCACTAAGCCAGAAGGGACTTGTGCAGTGATCTGGTATCAGTGTCTTCTCTACAGATGATAACACTAAGATCCAAAGGGGCTCATTCCTTACAATTAGATTTTAACAAATGATTTTCCCACTAAGAGAAATGGGGACTGTGTGAATGAAAAGTTTTGGAGGGTGAAAGAAAAAAAATTGACTAAACGTAAGCACTGGATACAGAACAAAGGTTTGCTTATTTTTCACAATGAGCAAGTTAACTATCTTGTATAAATAAAGCTTGATTAGTTACAGATGTTTATGTATTTGTTCATATACTGAGTAATATTTATTTCTTTAAAAAATTTGCAGCAAACTGAATCGCTTTGCTGTAAACCTGAAACTAACACAACACTGTAAATCAAATATACTACCAAAAAAAAAAATTTTGGAACAAATTTTACCAAATATTATATTTGTTAAATCTAGATGATGAGTTTTTGTTATGTTATTCTCTTTCTCTTTCTGTTGTTTTAGTAATATTATAATAATCAAATTTAATTTAAAATAAAGATTTCACACATTGGATGATAAAAAAACAAAAAAGAAAAAAACAAAGGGGCTCAGATGTGTTCAAGTTCACACAGCTAATTAGTGGCAGAACTCATTCACTTTAAACTAAGTCTTTCTTCCCTCAAAACAGACTAGAAATGTTTTACTCCTGGAATCTAAATTCCTCTACTCTGGGGTCAAATTGCCTGGATTCAAAGCTCCACCCAACCTCTCACTAGGCATGTAAGCCAGGGCAAATGACTTATCCTTTATGTGCTCTAGTCCTGACCTATAAAATGGGGAAAAAATTAATGATCTCATAGTGATTTTGGAAAAGATTCAATAATATAACCTAGAGACATTACTTTGCATACTGTCTGGCACTCTTATTATTATTATTGTAGGTTTAAATTATGTCATTTGTCTTCAACTGTAAGGGTTTTGATAAAGGCAAGAACTTTGAATCCTTCATATTTTCTAAACAGATTACTGAATAAAAGATCTTGGGACTTCCCTGGTGGCACAGTGGTTAAGAATCTCCCTGCCAGGGAAACCAAGGGCTTCCCTGGGGGCGCGGTGGTTGAGAGTCCGCCTGCCGATGCAGGGGACACGGTTTCGTGCCCCGGTCCAGGAAGATCCCACATGCCGTGGAGCGACTGGGCCAGTGAGCCATGGCCGCTGAGCCTATGCGTCCGGAGCCTGTGCTCCGCAGCGGGCGAGCCACAGCAGTGACAGGCCCACGTACCACACACACACACACACACAAAGAATCTCCCTGCCAATGCGGAGGACACGGGCTCAAGTCCTGGTTCGGGGGGAAGATCCCACAAGCTGTGGAGCAACTAAGCCCGTGCACCGCAACTACTGAGCCTGTGCTCTAGAGCCTGCGAGCCACAACTACTGAGCCCGTGCTCCACAACAACAGAAGCCACCGCAATGAGAAGCCCGTGCAGCGGAACGAAGAGTAGCCCCTGCTCGCTGCAACTAGAGAAAGCCCGCGTGCAGCAACAAAGACCCAACGCAGCCAAAATAAATAAATAAACTTAAAAAACAAAACAAAACAGATCTTAATTTCACTCATTAATTTATGTATTAATCAAATATTTACTGAATACCTATTATCTTCTAGGCACTGTTTTGGGTACTGGGATATAGCAAAAAATACACTTAGCTCCCTTAGAGTAGGGTGACAGGGACAATAATAAAATAATAAATAAGTAAATTACATATGTATTAGAAGGTGCTATAGAGAAAAAACAGAAAGGGGCTAGGAATACAGTAAGGATGAAAGGAACTGAGCAAGAGAGTTGACATTTTAAATATGGTGGCCAAGGAAGGTGACATTTAAGGAATATCTGAGGAAGGGGAGGGAGATAGGCAGGTAGATATCTGGGTGAAGGGTATCCAAACAAAAAGAAGAGCAAATGAAAAGCCCTCGAGGCAGTAGTGTGCCTCACAAGTCACTGCAATGTCAAGGAGCCCGATGTGGTTGGAACAGAATGAGCGCGCAGGACAGAAGCAGGCAGTGAGACCAGAGAGGAAACTGCAGCCAGACCATGAAAGGCCTGTAAGCTATCACAGGGACCTTGGTTTTTCATCTTTGATGAGTTATAAGCCATTGGATGGTTTGAAGCAGAGGAGTGTATAATCTGGCTTATAGTTTAATTGATTGTTTAACTGCTTCTGTGTTGAGAATAGACTAGAGGGTTCAAGGATGGGAGCAGAGACACCATTGGGGAGACATGACACAGACAGTGCTATGTGTTGACCCAAACAGCTTCATTTTCCTCCTAGTGTGCAGGAAGACTACATTTTCCAGCTCCTTTTTTTTTTTTTTTTGAAAAAGAATCTGTCTTTTATTTTCTGAAGAGAATAAACAAAAACGATGCCATTGATTCTACCAAAATTTGTTCCTCTTGATAACTTGAGATTTCAACATGTATCAGAAAAACTTGACTGTGGCCTAGCATTCTGGCTAGCATTGAGACTCTCATGTTGTGAAACTTCATGAGAGAGTGCAAACTAACAGGGGTATTAAATTTATTCCCACTTTGCAATGGTAAGACCATTAATTAATAGCTGATTTTATAACCATTCATTGCCTCCAGAAGGCTGGTACTTTTTTCTATCATGGACCATTCAACAATAATCAGTCACAATGTACAAACAGAAAGTAATTTGTTTGTAACAGCAAGAACAGTTTCTATCCAACAAAATCCTGTTTCTATTTTTCCAGCAACCTGTAAAAATATTGCTGAATATATGCAGAATGAATGAACTGTTAATAGGAATTTCATATTTGTATTGCCTTGTGAATTTCACAAAATTTTCAGAAATTGGTTATTCACCTTTACAGCCTTCGCTTTCATGAAGAGGAATGTTAGGCCTATTTATGATGAGGAAACTGAGGTTCAGCGCTGTTGCATGGTTTACATAAAGCTACAGAGTTAGCAAGTGATAGAGCCGATAATGAAACTAATGTCTTTTATACTAAAGGAAGGTATCTGACTGCCAAATAGCTCCTTTGTATCTGGGTATCTGAGCCACATGCCCAGTTCAAGACAACAGGATGTGAGTAGAAGGGATATATGTATATTCCTTCCAGGCCTGGCTCCTGAAATATCTCATGCCTTTAGATGCTCTCTCTTTCTACTTTCTGTGGGGCTGGAAGTTAACTGATGAACAGTAAAGACGTGATAGAAGCGGCATGGATCCCCAAGGAATCACTTTAAGGGGAGCTACCCAAATAATGAGGTGAGTGAGAAATAAACTTTTATTACACTAGGCCACTGAGGGTTGGGGATGTTTGTCACAGCACCTAGAGAGCTTCACCCTGACAAATACAGGAGGGTAACACAGTAAGTCAGGCAAGAGATCATAATGACTTGGATCTGGGACTGAGCAGTGGCAGTTGTCAACAGTGGTTGGAACCTGGATATATTTTGAATGTAGTGGCTACCAGATGTTGTGACAGATTTGAAAAGGCATGTGAGAAAAAGAGTCAGGGATAACACTCAGGATTTGGGGATGAACAATTAGAAGGATGGAGTTGTTGTTAATTGAGATAAAGAGGACCACAGGAAGAAGAGGTCTATAGGTGAAGAGACTGCAAGGCAAAAGGAGATAAGGAGGTCAGCTCTGGCCATGTGAGGTTTGAGATAATTATCAGACATGTGAGTAGAGATGCTGAGTAGTAAGTTACACAACTCTACACAAGGGTATGCTGTAGCCAGCTTGCACAAGCTATGAAAACCAACTATAGAGATTCCATGAGACTTATAAACAAGTTATTAAACTATTGGTAGCTTGAAATCAGCTGTGATAGGTGTATTTACACCACATAAATGTGCAACTGCTCATGTCAGGCCTTTTGGTTTTTTCCCAGGCAGCTGGTTGTTAAATATTCACTAGCACCCCATTACGTATAAGAGTTAAGGGAAGAGGTCAGGTTTATAAATGGGATTATTTCTTTAGGACTTTTCCCTCACAAGGCATCTTACAAATCTACCTCAAGTGTCAGAAACATCTTTCATTTAATGCTATTTTCTTGGCCATATTCTATTAACCAAAGCTTTCTTTTAGACAATACATACACAACCCACTTATATGGTTCACTCTGTGTTCACAGCTATTACGCACTGAAAATAAGTATCTTAATTCTATTTTCTAGTGTATTTAAGGCAACAAATACAAAATTAAATAATTTCAGTTTTAAGTCCCAGAATGTACTTATACATCTTTGCTGAAATTTCCCATATTTATAATACCCCAAATATTCCCATCTAAATAAGGAGTCCACCCTCCACCCCGCCCCCCACTGCAATGAACACAACAACGTCTTCTAACCTCTGATTAACTAACTGTAAAATAAGGATTGTATTTTCCCTGCCTACACCACCAGAAAATTGTGAAGATCAAATGAGATAATGCACATAAAAGAGATCTGTCAAATGTAAGCAAACAGATGTTTATAGATCTAAAATAAAATAACAAAGTGTCTCTACATTGATTGTGGTCTTCAACAGATTTATTAATGCATTTTGTGGATGGCTAGGTACTATTCAGAGCCAATCAGGTTGATATGGACCTACTCTTCTAGAACTTCAAAATAGGTTGACGCATAATGGAAATTGATCAGGAAGGACTCCATACCAACTTATATTGAACTTACGCAAGAGGAATGTAAGAAAATGCTTTCTTATTTCTTCCCTTCATTACCTTCCTCACCCTGGACATATCCTCATTTCTGGAAAGGAATCTGATTTTCTTTCATGGACAAGATGATAGTAAGAACGAATCTCATTTTGTGACATCAGTATTGTGTTTTTGCCTTTACCTTTTAAACAATGTTTGTTGAAGAAGATGCTTCTCTCAATATTTTAATTCAAACTGAGTTAAGCTAAGAGGGGAAAAATAGTGACATAAAATAGTTATATATGTTTATGAGATGAAGTGAATAAAATTATTTCTTTATCATTGATTCCATTGTAGAACTGATAAGATACTCCCAACAAGTGGGATCTCCAATATTTCAGGCCTTTTAGTTTTTTATTAAAAATGGCAAATTTTAGCATTAATAAATGAGAATACTAATTTGAATACCTCAATATAAATTAATTGCAAGTATCTATAAATATAAAATGTCATAGGGGATTTTTATGTGTTTAAATGTCTTTCAATGAACTTAGCCTTGTATGCACCGTGGTATCTTTGTTTCTGCTGCTGAAGCTTTAAGAAAGGGATTAGGTGAAACACAGAGGATGTGTAGCATATAAAGTAGGAATTATTGTCTACTCAGTTTGCTGCTTTATTTACATGAAACTTCTCTAGGCAACTTAAACTTTAGTTGACCCAGGGAACTGAAAGGCAAAGAGTGGATATGTTTGGGACAATAGATAAACCATTTTTCGAGAGAATATCTAAATACTCTGGTAGCTTAATGGCTGTTTCCTTCTATTAAACCTGGTGCTGTGTGTGCGGTCTCTAAGAGAGGAAAAGAGTGATTGTTGGCAAATCTGGTTAGGACCGATTTCAAGGAAGGGAGGTATTACCACTGACACACTGAAACCTGATGCAAAACAATGAGGTAGAATAACTGATGGGGCCTTTACTCATTCCATTGCTTTTTCAATATCTTGAAGACCCAGATGGAATACTGATTGATTTAATTATGTCTGACAATGAGTATGCTAGCCATAGCAACTACACTGAATGATAGACCCAACAAGACATCATGAAGTTGTAAAGAGGGACCGATTAACAAGAGGACATGTAATAGTTACACATACAAAGTCCGGCTGTAGGTTAAAAACATCAACTGCATGACTGTAACACAACCCGTGGTACACCTTGATGCACTCTTGGTTTTCTTGACCTTATTGGTCTCCAGGGTCTTGGTTAATTTTTCTGGCCTGCTGCTGCTCAAGTGACCATCTTCAGATGGACACAACTAATTGCACCTTGTCTCTTACTTGCCTCATTTACCTCCTGCCTCCTTCTGGGAGTCAGACACCTGAGGAGCTGCTCAGTGTCCATGCAAGTGAAACTTGAACTTATCCCTTGAAAATGGAAGTTGACATGAGTAGATCAGTACACCTCCCTTCATCATGGTCCTGAGAAACAGGTATTTACATAGCTTCTCAGAAGATGGTGACGTGCAAAATCTATGTAACTGTCATGCTTGATTCTCTGCAGAGGCCAGCAGGACATCACACCACCTTTTTGTCTCTTATACATCATGCCCTCCTGCCTCTTCCACGTTCCCGCTCCCTTCATGGGATTCCACACTAAGATTACCCCTCCTCTCTGCCACTCTCATTTCACCTCCCCCCCCCCCCACATAAACAGCAACTGCAAAATTACATCACATAGATGACAAAGACCTGGGGTTTTGATGGTAAGTTAAACGTGAGAAACACTATAGTGTAACTACCCCCCAAATCACAATTCAGTATCAGGCTGCCTTTAACAAAGAATTTTATAAAGACTACCTTTATCAAAGGAGAGGGTACCTGATTTGGTTAAAGTCCTGTAGTTAACAAGAAGTGGAGATTATATTTGAACCCATCTTTCCTGAGTCTACACCATATGCTCTGATCCTCTGACCCACTATGCTTTAGGGATGGGATTCAAATCCATTTTACAAAATAAATGGTTTAAATAGCAAGAATATTCTGGAAACAATTCCTTTGGTGGGATATGTACGTTGTCTTCAAACAAATGAAAGACTATTATTTATAAGATCTGATCGTACCACATCAAATTCCAGTGGGGAATATTAAGATGAACAAACAGAAAAGCAGCAGCACGACTACAACAAGAAAACTTGAAGATACGTACCAGTCACTGTGCTGCTATATATTTTATAAAAGTCCTCATTTATCTTCCCAACAACCTACACAATGCTTACTGCCATTATTTTTCTTTTAGAGACTAGAGAAGTGAGGTTTAGATATATTGAGCAATTTGGTAAAGGCTCAGTCAAGTAAGTGGTGGAGCTAAGATCAGAACCCTGGTACTTAATCACTCTGTTATCTCGCCACTGCAAAGGTACAGACGTCAGCTCAGTTTTAGGGAAAATATTTAACAATCAGAGGTTTTGAAGGCTTCCCTCATGGTGATGAATTCCCTGATAGTGGAGATTTACCAGCTGACTTGCTAGGTGTGATGAGGCTGGTCTTCCTAAGATGAGACAGAGCCAACACCGTATCATAGCTCTATTATTTCCGCCACCTAGGTGGGGCTGGAGGGCAGGACGCAGTTAGAGCAGGGTCCAGAGGAACCAAGGCATGAATGGAGAGCATCCAGGACTTATTCCACAAAAGTGTTAAAGGCTCATGGTGGGGTTGGGGCAGGAGTGAACTCAGAGTTTGGCAAGATGGAGCACATCAGTGGAAACACTGAAGTCAGGATCAACAGACGTGATTGTTGAATGGGAAGAGCCACTATGCTTTAATCAACATGAATCTTCTCCGACCAGAGTCATTTATCCCTTAATAAGACCTCAAACAGAGTTGGCAAACAAGGTTTCCAGAATGGCCTGAATGTTTACTCCCAGAGCTCTTAGAGCGTGAATTCATGCTTAGCCAAGTGCTGGGCTTCATGACCTACGCAGCTCCTACAAACTCAGATAACCCAACTAATTTAGGAAGCCTAGTAAGGTCTGGACCACTGGGAGAGGCTGCTTTAAGACACAACGTTTTTTGATGGAAACCCAAGAAGTTGACAACACATACCTGGATTAGTTAGTAGTTGATTAGCAATGAAATGTTTCCTAATACAGCACTAGTATCCTTTGGGAATAAAAAAAAAGTTGGTTCCTGTTTGAATCACACCAGACTTTTGACTTCTTTCAAATCTTCTCAATGGATGCATTTAGGATAATCCCTTTAATTCCTCCCTCAGCGCTTCTCTCATCAGTGCACACAGGGAACTGCCATTCATGCACAGAGACAGGGAAATCAGCCTGGCAGCCCTGACAATGGTTTGCACAAACTGGCACAAGAGTGCATGACTCATGAAGAGCAGGCACATTTGGAAGGTGGAGAATCACAACGTAAGTAGTCCTGTCGTCACCGGGAACTCGTCATGTCTTACGGCAAGCTTCTCTTGTCTTTTCCAAATTATGCTCTATGGGCACTTATCTCAAAATTTAATTGAATTGGTTGTTTCACAGATGGTCTTAAAGGATATTTTAGTTTCCAAGCACCAGAGACAAAAGAACGACTGGTACTGGTTCTCAAATTAGAAGCCATTAGAAAGGGGAAGTTTTTAGCGGGTTTGAAAGAATTTAACCACATTTGAGCATGGTATGTTTCCTGAGCATCAGGAGGATTTAGTCCTCAGTGGGGGGAAGAGAAAGAGAGGCTGAAGCTAGACTGTGGATCAGGTCTGTCTGTTGCTGAAGAGAGGCTGTGAGTCTCAGTCCTGCTGGTGAGAGCTACATGGGTGATAAAAGGAAGGAGGGCTCTTAGAGAAGTGAGGTGAGAAGCCCTGGAGGGAAGAGAAGGAGGCTTCAGGGAGGACTGGAAACTGGGAAGAGGTAAAGCCAGCTGGTTTCCTTCTGCACCATAACCCCCTGGCCACATAATTAATTGAGGGGTGGTGAGGGGTGGTGAGAGCATCTGATGTTTGTGTTAAGTGACTCTGTCTGGTCTACACATCTGTCTCACCCCTACTCGCCTAAATAATTCAGTGTCCCTTAAAGGGTCCACCCTGGTTTCTGACCAGCTTTCCCTGGGTATAATTTTCTCGTCAGTCTGGGACTTAAAAGACTGGCTCTTTATTAGTGGACTGAGTTAATCTAAGTGTTTAATTCCCAACTCACCAGCACCCAGATTTAAAAAAATATATTATTACTCAAACCCTAGAAGCCTACATTCTATCTTCTTCTAGGGATTAAGACTATCCACAGGTAAGCATAACCTAACTTCTAACACTGCTGATTAGTTTTATCTATGTTTGAACTGTCTTTATATTACTAGACTCATGCAATGTGTATTCATTTGTGCCCGGCTTCTTTTACTCAGTATTATGTTTGTGAAATTAATTCATAAAGGCAGCAGGAGTTTGTTTTCAATGTTCTATAGTATTGCAATGTATAACTCAATTTATTTATCTAATCAACTGCTGATAGTTGGGTAATTCCTAGTTCACGGCTATTAGAAATCACACAGTTATAACTGTTCTTGTGCAAGTACTTTGGTGACCATCACAGACAATTCTGTTCAGTATATACCTAGGAATTTCTGGGTTATGGGACATGCTTATGTGTAGCTTTAATGGATACTGCCAGATGGTTTTCCAACAATATATCAAGTTTTACTACCAGTAACAGTGCCTAAGTATTGTAGTTGTTTCACATTCAGGCTAATACCTGGTGTTGTCTTTCACTTAAACCATGCTGGTGTGTGTGTAATGGCACATCACTGTGCTTTTACATTGCATTTCTCTGCTGACTAATGATTTTGCAGTCTATTTATTGCCATTTGGCAATCTCTCTCTTGTATATCTATTTCAAGTCTTTTCCCCATTTTTCAAATGTGTTGTCTGACTTCTTATTTATTTTTAGGAATTGTTTATATTGAATATGAACTCTGTCAGATTATCTATCTATCTATCTATTTATCTATCTATCTAGTATCTTCTTCTGGACTGTGGCTAGCTTCCTCTCTCTTTCAATGGTTTTTTTCCATGAATAGTCTATATATTTCTAAAGGGTGTTTTGGCTTCTAACCCCCATATAGTTTTCCTTCCACAATTCTGGCCAACACGGAAACACACTGACTTAATAGAAATTAACAACTTGAATGGTACGACTTCTGACAGTCTGAGTCATGAAATTAATACCCCTAATTCACTGATGAGAAATCGTGGCCACATTATTCTTCATTAATTTATATGCTTGGGCTTCTGGGTAGTCATTTCATACATGTAGCCTGCCCATTACAATCTCTTCACAATGGTCAACTGTCAGTCAACTTTGGTAACATTCTGTCAGATACAAAAAGATTTCTAGTTAGGATTCAATCCCGTCCATCTCACCAGTTCACAAAGGGGACAAAGGGAAAAGGAATAAGAGAAGGAGAATATTCAAATATAAACGAAGTGACTTAAAAAGATAACTGGGGAAGCAGAGAAAAGAGGCAAGGTTTTATTCAGCTGCAAATGAGGCTCTGAATGAAGTCTTGTGAGGACTTTGGTTTAAGTGTTCTGGAAGCCAGTTTCTTTCATACTTTTCCACAGAAGACAATTTACATAAGTAGAAGCCCGGTATCTGAAGTAACCATAGTAACCGTACCCTTCCATCCTATTCAGAGTGTGAATTTTTCTCCATTAAGTGAAATCTCTCTGCGTAATATATATGTGAAACTTTACATGTTGATGTAACATTGAGTAAATGGATCAGAGTTGGAGTAAATGTTAGAGGAATTGTCAAGAGGATTGGGAGAAGAGGGGGAAATGGAGACTGCCAAAACGGAGAAAACAAATCCTTAGGGGATCTGGTGGAAATCACACCTACCTGGGAAAATAGAGACCTAGTCTGTGATTACCAAGAAGTATGATGTTTTTTATTGCCTGGAATTACATAAACTAAGACAGAGAGGAAACAAGTTAGAAAGGAAAGGGGCTCCCTATAGCTGTGTTATACTTATTCTCTTAAAAATCCAGTAAATTGTATTCCAGCTCCAGCTTCTCGGAGATGCTCTCTCTGGGCAATGAGATGACATACTAATCAAGGAGTTGAGCAGGTGTGCGGCTGGCTTACCTAAAGCTTGTGGACTGAGAAGGTGATTCATGGAGCTGACTTGACCTGAAGGCCCAATGCAACTCCCTATCCTGCAATGCTCCTATCAGACCATCTCCAGATTTTTCTGGGTTCCATTAGTTGTAAACTTAAAACTGAAGTACACATTGATGGCCTGTTCAGTGTTAAAAAAAACTAATGATCTCGTTCAAATGATTAACACTGGTATCAACAATATTATTCGATATGGAAGGTGTTTCTTTCCCTACACTGGTGCCCCCTCTGAAGTGATTTTTGGTGTGACTGCTTGGAAAGGTGAGAATCTGTGAGAGGAAGGAAAACCAAAGATCAGTCCAATACAGCTGACCTAGCCGATGCTTTGATTGGAAGTGTCTTGAAATTCCAAGGAGGGGAGAGCACAACATAATCATATTTCGATTCGACAGCCCATCAGCAATGCATTTATGTGTTTATGACCTTGTGGAGAAAACAGTGACATGATGTCATCAATAAATGAAGCCATGGAACTTTTTTTCATTACAGAGATTCCATTTCTGGGATTAAAGGGCTCATGACTTGTGGCTAAGTGGAAGATGCTGAGGAACAACCTTTTGACATAGAAAACACTCATTTTTATACAAATACTGCCATAAAGTGCTCACTCATTCTAGTATGGAGTAAGTATGGATTTTCTAGTATAAAACAGTGTCTCAGCAAAAGACACAATTTTCAAGAAAGAAAGAGGAAAAATTGCATAATAAATACAATTCTCCAGAGTCACCACAATCGTTTAATATATTTTAAAGCCTTCATATATCAAGGTTTATATATTTCTTTTCACAAACACAATCTCTCCCTATGCACTGAATTGCTTAAAGCATTGTCCCTTCTGTTCTGTAAACATTCCCTAAAGGCAAAAACATGTACTAAATTTGCATTCATGAACAAAAATTTGGCTTGTGGTAACTTTAAGACTTTGCTTACTAGAAATGCCAGTTGTTTTTGCTGTTATTTTATAAGGAAGCTGGGTTTCTAGCTAATATTTCTCCCTAATAGATGCCTACAGTGAAGTTTCAATTGTGAACACTTTCTTTACAATTTCTCATGTATAATTCTGCAGTAAATCTTATTTGTTGGTAATGGACCTATTTCTTTCAGAGAAAATTTGCTGATTGTACACATTCTTTCCTCTTTGTCTTCCTATAAAAAGGGAGAAGAAATGTAAATGAGTCACCTTAAATGTGATAGGCACTATATACATATATTGTAATTATGTTTGCATGACTCTAGCTATTTCAAAAAAGCACACCAAAGGAACCAGAATTTGACTTTAACCCAGAAAAATTACTTTATAAGTAGTATTCTCTAATTCAGTTCCACAAATATTATAGGGATTCTGATGAATTCATATAAAACACAAAGCAAAATCAGTTCAGACAATACCAAATACAGGAGTTTTAACTTGCTATAGAATAGCATATCAGAATATTAATCACTACTAATTTTAAGATCAGCAGTTTATGGTTTGCTTGTCACAGTGCTGTGAACATAATAGGTGTTTAATAAACATCTTTCAGCAGACTGATCGATATGTGGGGTTTAGGAGTTTAAAAATGAGGTGGGCTGTATTATTCACAACAGCTAAAACATGGAAGCCACCCAGGTATCCTTCAGCAGATAAATGGATTAGCATAATGTGGTATATGCATATAATGGAATACTGTCCAGCCTTAAAAAGAAAGGGCATTCTGACATATGCTACAACAGAGATGAACCTTGAAAAAATGATGCTAAATGAAATAAGCCAGTTACAAAAAACAAATACTACATGATTCCATTTACATGAGGTATTTAGAGTGGTCAAAATCATGGAGACAAACAGTAGAATGGTGGCTTCCAGGGCCTGGGATGGGGGTGGGGAGTGGTTAGTCTTTAATGTACACATAGTTTCAGTTTTGCAAGACGAAAAGAGTTCTGTAGATGAACAGAAGTGGCGGTTACCCAGCAATATAAATGTTTTAATGCCACAATGGAATATTACTCAGCCATAAAAAGGAGCAAAATTGAGTTATCTTTGGTGAGATGGATGGACCTAGAATCTGTCATACAGAGTAAAGTGAGTCAGAAAGAGAAAAACAAATACCGTATGCTGACGCATATATATGGAATTTTAAAAAGTGGTACTGATGAACCTAGTGGCAGGGCAGGAATAAAGACGCAGATGTAGAGAACGCACTTGTGGGCACAGGCGGGAAGTGGAAGCTGGGACAAAGTGAGAAAGTGGCAGGGACATATGTACACTACCAAACGTAAAATAGATAGCTAGTGAGAAGCAGCCACACGGCACAGGGAGATCAGCTCGGTGCTTTGTGACCACCTAGAGGGGTGGGATAGGGGGGGTGGGAGGGAGGGAGATGCAAGAGGGAGGGGATATGGGGATATATGTAAACACAGAGCTGATTCATTTTGTTATAAAGCAGAAACTAACACACCATTGTAAAGCACTTATACTCCAATCAAGATGTGGGGGAAAAAAAGTCACTGAATTGTAAACTTAAAAATGGTTAAGACAGTAAATTGTATCTTATGTGCATTATACTACAATTTTTAAAAATGGGAAAAAATGTACTCATGGCTATAATGTGAAGTGATATAGTTTATTAAAGAATTTTCTCAGATATTCCTATAAAATTTGGTTAAGATGATGCATTTTGTTATAAATATTTTACCACAATTTAAAAAATTGAAAAAAAAAATAAGATGGGCTGAGAATCTTGATTTATCTAGTTTCCCAACAAAGAACAGAACCATTTGCCTCATTAGAGCTTTCTATATCCCTTCACCCCAGGACTTTAAATCCTCTTTACATGCAGATGACATGCAAGCTCGATCTCTGGGCCTGACTTCTGTTAGGGACTCCTGGACACATGTGTCCCATCACCTGCTGGAGGTGTCCATATGGAGGTCTCACAGGTACCTCCGAGTTAACAGGACCCAAAGCACACCTTTCTACTCCCCCTCGCCCACCTATTTCTCCCTCGATCACTCCTGTCTGAGCAAATGACACTATAAGCAAGTCAGACGCTTAAGAGAGAAACGGGTGTCACCTCCTCTCTTGTGTCCCAACAGCAGGCCCTGTTGGTACAACCTCTAACCTGCCCCCCAAATATGCCCCTCCCCCACCCCTCTGCCCAGCCCATGCCGCCAACTTCCCTCACCTGGACAAGTGCTAAGGTCCTCTCTGGCTCTCTGTAAACCGCTCTCCACCCAGACACCAGAGAAGTCTGTTAGATAAACAAGACCCTAACATTCTCTATGGAATATGCATTCCTGCTTTCTCCTTGCACTCTGAAGAGAAGCGAAACTCTTTCCTGTGGCCTAGGAGACATGACCCCCGTACTCCCCTTTCACCCGACCTTCTGCCCCCACGCCGTCCCCTGCTCATCCTGCTCCACCCACACTGCCCTGTGCTCAGTGACATCAACATGCTCCCCTCTTCCCTCCTTAAGGCCTTCGTCGTGCCATTCCTCCTGCCTGGAGCATTCCTTCCCTGTTCTTTGAAAGGCTGCCTCCTTTATAAGATTCCGGTCTCAGTTTACATGTGAGCCCCTCAGACCGTCCTGGACAGCCCTATCTAAAATATTTCACTCATTTAACTCTTCCTCTTAGGTGATTTTCCCCACTTATAATTATATATGTATAAATAAATTGTAATTATACATATAATTATATGCAATTATATAAAATATATTTCTAGATATATATCAACATGTATATATTTTTACATGTATATTTAATATATGTCCTATGAAGTGTAGACTGTACACTTCATAAAAACAAGGCGTAGGGCTTCCCCGGTGGCGCAGTGGTTGAGAGTCCGCCTGCCGATGCAGGGCATGCGGGTTCGTGCCCCGGTCCGGGAAGATCCCACGTGCCGCGGAGCGACTGGGCCCGTGAGCCATGGCCGCTGAGCCTGCGCGTCCGGAGCGTGTGCTCCACAACGGGAGAGGCCACAACAGTGAGAGGCCCGCGTACCAGAAAAAAAAGCAACAAGGCGTAAATTACGTTCACTTTTGTTTCCCAAGCTCTTAGCACACTGGATAGGACAGAGTAGAAACCAATGACCCGTTTGTGGAATAAATAAGTGAATGAATGGGTTGCATCTAAATATCATTCAAGGGCTTCTCTGGTGGTGCTGTGGTTAAGAATCTGCCTCCCAATGCAGGGGACACGGGTTCGATCCCTGGTCCGGGAAGGGCCCATATGCTGTGGAGCAACTAAGCCTGTGTGCCACAACTACTGAGCCTGCGCTCTACAGCCCACGAGCTACAACTACGGATCTCACGTGCTGCAACTACTGAAGCTCGCATGCCTAGAGCCTGTGCTCCGCAAGAGAAGCCATCGCAATGAGAAGCTCGCGCACCACAGTAAAGAGTAGCCCCCCGCTCACCACAACTAGAGAAAGCGTGCGTGCAGCAACGAAGACCCGATGCAGCCAAAAATAAATAAGTTTATAAAATAAATAAATAAATAAATAATCATTCACGAAAAAAACTGTAGGTCTTTTCAACGTAAGTGTTGACTGCATTTGGTAAAGAATGTGAAAACCCTTCTGTAAGGCACTGAGCAAACGTTAGGCACGATGATTTTCATTTCTTTCTGAAGAGCATGGCTGATTTAGGATCATAACACTATATAATTTTATAGCTGAAAGAATGCTTTAAAGATAATTTTGTTCAACCTCATTTTAGAGCTGAAGAAACTGCCCAACTCATTAATTCCGATGCCCCACCCCCATCATTCATGGGACCTACACCACCTGCCTCCTTCCTACCTTTCCTGTCAACCTCTACTTTAGGCTCTGAGCATTGGTGGAATATTCTAAAATTGTCTGAAACTCATTTATGAGGACAATTAGCTGATGGTCATATTTAGTCTTTAAATGCAAAGTTTTGTGCCATTGTGCATGGATCTTTCATCTCAGGAGTAGAGGACGGAAACAGATTATGGAGAGATCACCTCTCATTTCTTCTTTTCCTAAATAATTGGGCAACAATAAGCATAAAAACCACAGAAATCCCTTTTTCTCTCTCTGTGTCTCAATAGTACTTTGGATTACCAGACTGGATGGGGAGAACATAAAAACAAAGGAATGTTTTGATCTCCTTTTCTTTTATCCCAGAACTACTGATCTGCTATTCAGGAATATGATTACTTTTTCAACTTAATGGAAAATGACACATTCCCAATGGTTACATACCACGTCTTCTCAAACATCAAAACGTCGTGTAAATATCTAGCTGCTGTGAAGTACTTTCATTTGTGTCTGAATAATTTTTCTTTTACAGATGGGCACATTAAGATAGGCAGGATATTCTGAAATCAACATAACTTCTGCAAGAGTTGTCAGTGTGTATGTGGTGTAGACAAAACTACTCTGGTAAAAGTACAGACCTTTACTGCAGTTTGACAGATCCTTGCATAAAGGATAACAAACAAACAAACTTAAAACCTCTGTGGTATCTTCCTGAAGTGGCTTCTGCTGTATTCTTCCATTCTCCAGACTGCGTGCTCTGTACATTGTATCAAGTACAAACCACACATCAAATGCAGCGGTTACAGTTCTAAAGTAGGAGTATTTTGGTGGAGACAGCTAAGGTAATCAATGACTGCAGGCTGCTACGGGAGCCCAGACATGGAGCATAACTCAGACTCAGGGGTCAGGGAAGGCTTCCTGGAAGTTTCTAGATTATGTAATGAGAAACGCATTTCAAGCAAAGCCAGGCTCACAGAGGCAAGCGAGGGTGACAAAAAGAAGGAAGGGAAAACAATTCAGCTCACACAATGAAGTGGGGTTTAAAAAGAAATCAATAGTCCTTGACAGTTTACACTGGTAAATCTGGTTATTTGGAATCATTGTTAAACTTAACCTGTTAATATCGGTCATAAGGAATGGCCAATTTTGCCTGCATTCACTTCTCTGGAAAACTAATTATACGAGCACTCTTGGTGAGTAGGTCAGGAAGCAGATCCGCACAAAACCCAAGCATTCCCTGAGGAGAGCGCTAATTTGCCAGGATTTTCTCTTTTAAGTGATATTTTCCATTTCCTAAATCTTTCACACTCTGAAAGAAAGTCCTGTGTACTTTTTCATTTTGAGCAGTTTATTAAACTGCTCAAACAGATTCCAAAGGGAGCAGCTTTGGACTCTGACCTTTTTTATGAGTCATTATTCTTAACGTTTGCAGCTCTCTATCCACTAGCAAGGGCAATGACGTCTGTGAACCGCACAGGGTCTTGGTAACAAAACCTGGTATCCTCCTGTTTTCATTTACCTCACGGGTTTAAAATGGCTCTCGGCAACATGTGACAGATATGAATTATAGTGTGCTCTGGCACACAAGCATAAATAAAATGCTGGTAGATGGAGGAATAATTGCAAGCCTCATATATGCATTTATCTTGGTATGAAGCCTAGTAACTCTGTACTATGTCAAAGATAACAGAAAAGCAGATAGCCTGAATTATGAGCATCTATGTTTCTCTACTGAAAATTACTCAGTTATTGAAAATAACACTGCTCATGATACTCACAGGTTTGTGTTTTCTGTGGGGCAAATAGCAGGATTTAAACCAGAAAGCAGAATTTGCATTAGTAGCTTGACGTTTCCTTAAATTAAATCTTTCCAGAGTTTATTTGATCACTTGCTTTAAAGCTGTGTCATAACGAAGGTGGGTCCACAGACCACAAACGAATTTTTTTTTCCTATAAGAAGAGTCAAAACATTAAACTCTGGATTTCCGAATCAAATATGTCAGAAGCCTCTATGCCTTCCTCCACCATGTTCTTCCTTTTTACGTACGGTGCTCTCATTATTATAGAGTGACAACAGGCCTAGGCACGCTTGGGATCACGGTAAAGGAAAGTGGGAGTAGCCCTCAAACTTTCCACCCACTAAAGAACATGCTAGCCCTGCAGGACAATATTCTCTATTGTGACATGGGATGAGGGGAAAGGAGCTTTCCTTCCTTAAAGTGCTATTTTTTTTCCATCTGTTGGAAACTTTTCCTATGATTAGTCACTATAAGGTAACAGATTGATCCTTTCTGCGTAACCTGTTATACTAATCTCATCTACACGTCTGTATTAAAACATCTGAACTTTAACAATATGTAACCAGTAAGAAGATAATTTTTACTGCGGAAGATATGAAGGAAAAAAGATAGATAAAAATTTCCTTTCTTACACACCTTTGAACTGTTATTAGTTATTTACAGTTCACAGTTTTTAATTAAATGTTCCTTTCTAATTGTGACTACTATTTGTGACTTGGAATATCATTGAAAAATATTGACTTTGCAAGGTACACACTAAATTCTGCTAAATATTCTTAGGTCCTAGGTCTGGGATTTCTTTAGGTACTTCTAGAAGGTGGATTTGCCAATGAGGGCTTTTTTCTATAGCTAGAATTGCTCTAAGCATTGATATCCTGGAAAGGTTTTCCCCTTCCGTCATAATAATTCTTAAAATTTCAGCAATGACAGTGATTAAGCCTGACATTAAAATACCATTCAAAACATGTTTTAAATAAGAACAGCTATTTAAGTACAAGTTAGTACTAATAACTAATAACAACTAAGTAACTAAGGTAGATTTTTAAAAATGAAAATCTACAATATATTCAAGATTCCTGGTGGTGTAAAGGCTTGGCATTTGGCCTGCCCATGCCAAATCTACTACCTACACTTTCTCCACAGGGTGGCCTTTAGAGACCGGCATCAGTTGCACTGTTAGGGATGTAAAGCCACATTTGCAAACAGAAATGCCTGTGGGAGCCAGACAGGCAAAGGAGAGAAGCTGTCCACACTTCCTCCATCTCTCGGCTGGCTCAGCCAGGTTTCTCCGAATTGGAATCCCATCTCAATGTGACCAGGTCTTCAGATCATTTGTACAAAAAGAGTAAAAAAAAGTAGGGTTTTAAGTGGAATCTGTGTGTTTTAGGTGTTGCTAAGTCATTAAAAAAATCCACTTATGCACAGTGTGAGCCAATACAGCGCTCACCAAAAAGATGACAATGAGATGAATTACAATCCATGGATGGCTATCTGGAAAATTCCTTAAAAAAAAAAAAAAAAGACTTCTTGTTCTTTATTTATCTTAGCTAGAATACAACCTGCCCATTTTTGTCTCCCTAAGTTTCTTTTACTTTACATTCAGTCTTCCCTCTGACTCGTTTAAGTTAGGTCTACTGAAGTACAATTTACACACATCAAAAAACACCCTTTCCCTTGTCCATTAACCATCTATTAAATTTTTTCTGGCTAAGGGTTTCAGCTACAAAGCCAGTCTCTCTATGGATATACTGGCATTGCCTTTGCTCCCAAATGGGGAGGCCAGAGACACCTCAATGCAGTGTATGAAAAAGGACAGCGAGGTCCTTTCTCCCTTCATTTCTTTCTGGCTGGACTTGAATGCAGCAGAGCTGCCTTGTCAAGTCAGAAGAATGCAGCGCCAGAGATGGCAGTCTGGAGACGGTTAAGTGGAGAGACCTCATTTCCCTGGTTTTGATGCGATCGTATCATCTGTAAATTACGGCACTCAGCTGTTTTTCCATTTAGTCATTATTCTGCCATTTGTAGAGCTGCCAGTCCTCCCCCTCCTCAACCATGTGCTGTTATAAACTCCAGAAGCAGCTGTTTCACGAGTGAGCCAGTTCAGGGAGAAAAAAATATACAGAAAAACAAATGGTATAAAAGTAGATTAATTTTTGTTTAAAATGATTGTTTACATTGTCTTTTCAGCACCAGCTCCTAATCTGACTCTTTAAGTAAGTCCTGTCCTTATTCTGGTTTAGATTTCAATGTGACTTGAATCTTTACCGAACTGGCCAAATACCCATTGTAATTATAATCTTAGGTTTGTTCACTGGTGGGAACTCTCCATACTTTAACCTCAGTTCTGGTCGTTTCGTACTCATGATTCTGGAAGCTTTAGCGAGTGGTGGGAAAGAGTCAGTTTACACAATTAAGATGCCTTCTAGTTGTACATTTTGCCATTTGGAAGCTTTTCAACAGTTTTCTGAAAGAGTAAGTTAGAGAACCTACTGACATGATGATTCCAGGATGAATGTGACTGAACCATCAACCTCATGAATGAGGCTGATCCGTGACGTCTCAAGTCTGAGACATGGCAGTTTCTGTGTCTAAGTGGCTGTAGTGGGCATCTGTGGTCTTCGTTTGGCAACAACCATTTACCTTTCTAATTACAAAAGAAAAACATTGTTCTTTGGAGAAACAATCCTCTCCCACTCTTAGTCCATTTAGCTTGGGTAGTGCTGGTCCCACCCCATGGGATGAGTTCATGACCGAAGCCTGGCCAATCACAGCACTCCACCTCCAGTACAGTTGGTGGTCGAGGGATGGGCATGTGAACTAAGGCAGGCCAATAAAATTCAGTTCTGGGACTTTCCCCTGGAACCATTGGGGTAAAATGCTGTATCCATTGGTTGACTTAGCTACTAAAATATAAGCTTAAGAGTTGTTGGTGGCTAGACTTCTGTTGGAGAAGAAAGACAATGAAGAAGAAGCAGAGCCAAAAGATGGAGAAATTGGGGGGAACAATAGAGAGGGACAGAGAGAAGAGAGGGGAATGAGACACAATTTGAGCTCCTGGATACAGCCTTACCTGAAGATATAGTTATCTGTGATTTTTCAATCACAGATGGAAAAATGAGTCAATAAATCCTCATTTTGGCATAAATCAGTTTGAGTTGCATTGCTTTCACTTAAAAGATTCCTGACTTCAAAGCCCAAGACTAGGACACAGAATATGTTGGGATTATTCTTTGCTTTCTCTCCCTTTTTCTTATATGTACAACTTTAGATGAATCACGTAATCTCTTACCCTTAGCTTTTGTTTTTGTAGAACAAGAGATAATGATGCAAAATACTTAGCACTATTTTTAGCAAATATTGTGTTCAATAAATGCTAGCTACTATTATTATTGTTGTCATTTATAACAATAGTCACAGCAACAGCAGTCATAATAGTAAGGTACCTTCTCTTCCCCGAACTATGGCAATCTTGACGAGAGTATCCTAATTTTGACAACATGACTTTGATACTATCAGTTGCCTCCAAAAAAGCCCAAAGATAGGGTTATTTTCACCAATTGTACAAGAAAACAAATACCCTAATTTGCTGGAAAACCACATAGAGTGGTTCACTTAACAAGAATATACATACACTGACATACAAGCACTGGCATCTTCTTTCCTAATACTAACAGGGGAATTCATCATGCTTGCTATGATCTAAAAGTATATTTCCTCAAGCATTGCAAAAATATAACTTATATAAACTTTCAAAATGCCACTTCTTAACAATCATTCCTTTGGGAATGAAATTAACATGCTTGAAAATTGCAGTGGCAAAGCACCACAAGAATGCCTTATTTCACAACCTGAGTGGATGTGAAAGGCTTAAACAGAGCCTTACCTATGGGCTAAAACCTAGGGTTCTGGTTACCAATAAGAACAGTAATTCAATAAGAAAAAATGTAAAATGCCAATAACTGTGTTTGAGACATAAAACATGCTCAAATATGCTCATTTCCTCCCGTCTCAACCATCCATCCATACACCCACCCATCATGAATTCAGGCCCTAAATGTGCCAATACAAATAAAAATCACTCAAACACATTTCTTTTTATACTTCCAATGACAAAATAATAATTTAGCAAAATATTTCTACCCCTCCAGTTGTATGGAAGAGAAAGAGTTTATGTTGTACAAAATAGCATAGCATATTAATATATTTAAGTATTACTTATGAAATCTGGTGTATATCACAATTAATGCTAAGTTACACTGGCATGTAGCAAAATTTGATAGATGAGAGAACAACAAAACAACAGTTACTGATGCACGGGCAGGCCTTGTTTTCCAGCAAGAGGCCCTCATCTTCTAGTCTCTATAAATTAATTGAATGAGAACCCAGATCTGCTACCCTTGTATTTTATGTGCAAGGGAGACCTATTCTACTTGGGATACCATGAGAATTTCAAACTCGGCTTGTGCATGGTTCAGGAAGTAGAAACTAAAGACCTGAAAAGATCTGTGATCTGCACCTGTTTCTAGTAATATGAAAAAAAAAAAAAAAAAGCTATCCTCTATTTGAAGTAGAGCGGAAGGGGCTCTTGATGTACAAAAGTAGCTTCAAATGTACTGAACAAAATAATTGATTTTCCCTTGAAAGAACAGGAAATAGTACTTCTGTTGCAACTGTTCTGTCACAACAAAGTTTTGCAACTTTTCTTCTTCTTTATTCCTTACCTTTTAAAACAGACCTGAAAGTAGCTCACAGTTTAAGGGGAAAAACTCTTACTTTGACTATGTCCTTTCAAGAAGGGGAAAAGTGTTTCTATCTAGAGATAATTTATGGTGAAATTGAGAACCTCGTGGTCTGTGCAGCTGTCCTCTTATTCCCAGAGGGTGGTGGAGGGAGCATGGGTTCTAGACACAAGAGACCTGGATTGAAATCCTGGTTTGGGTCTTAAATGTCTACGAACTTGGGCAAGGACACACTGCTTAAACTCTCTGAACCTCCATTTCTATATTTACAAAAAGAGAATCATTTAATCTACTTCAAACAACTGTAAGAGAATTATAGAAAGAAGTGTAAGCAAAGAGCCCTGTGTTCTCACGTGGTTACTTATTTATTTATTTTTGGCTGTTGGGTGTTTGTTGCTGTGCGTGGGCTTTCTCCAGTTGGCGGTGAGCAAGGGCTACACCTCGTTGCAGTGCGCGGGCTTCTCATGGCGGTGGCTTCTCTTGTTGTGAAGCACAGGCTCTAGGCGCGCGGGCTTCAGTAGTTGTGGCTCGCGGGCTCTAGAGCGCAGGCACAGTAGCTGTGGCGCACGAGGGCTCGAACCCATGTCCCCTGCAATGGCAGGCGGTTTCTTAACCACTGTGCCACCGGGGAAGCCCTCACGTGGTTACTTCTTAATATGCCCTTTCACAATGCTAAAGGAAATAGCTTGCACTATACATTAAATGCCCCTCTATCTTTTTCTCAATCAAAATTTACTTATGATGTATTTCATTTTAAACGCAAGTGGAATTGAGTGTGTCCAGGATGAAGGCCTGGCCTGTCCTCTTCAGGATTCCCTCCTCCCCAACCCCAGCCCACAACCTCCCTCCACCGTGGAAGAGCTCAGCTCAACCCTCTGTGGTAAACGGCAAGTCTTTTCTTGCCTCTGATGATGGACTCCAATAAGCAGCACTGGACAAGGCAGAAAACAAACAAACAAAAAACACTGAAAATGGGAAGTTAAAGCCACTCAAAAAGATGCAGGGCGGTATGCTGCCAGGAACAGAAGAGCTAGTTACCTTGTCCGCCAGAGCTCCACAACCCATCTATTTTGGACAAGCCACCTGATGCCTCACACTCAGCTGGAGTCTCATTTGCAAAATGATAATAATTTTACCTCTCTCATAGGGCTTCTGTTTAGATGATACATCATTCCATGTAGGAAAACACTGTATAACATATTGTGGGAAAGTACTGTCAACTAGCAGTTAATTACCGTTGAGGTGGACCAGTGTCTTGGCCTGGTAAAAACGCTCAAGAAATCCCAATGAAAATAAGGTAGTTTGTGATGTGGTAGAAAGAACCCAGTTCTTGAAGTCAGACTGACGTAGAACCTTCTAATTCCATCACTTTCCATCACTGTGACTGTGGACATATTTCTTTATCTTTCTGATCTTCAATTTTCTCACTTAAAAAAAGGCTTTCCCACTCATACAGATTTTGTGAAGATTAAATGTTATATGTATATAACACAACTAGCAAAGTATCTGGTACAAATTTAGTCAATAAAAACCGCCATTACAAAGAAATGGATTTCAGACAAGGTATAGGTTGGGCAGTAGGGTCTTAGAGTAATTCTGCAAATACAGGTTCCTGCTGCTTTCTCCATCCACATGGAAGTTCAGCTTTTTCTTAAAATGTTGGGGTTCTCATGGAAGCTGGTACACAGTTGAGTGCCTTTGGACTATTGTTGAGATGAGTGGGCAGAGGACAAGATGGTCTTTCATGTAACCAGTTGAAAGCACCCCATTTTCAATGGATTACATGAAGGACCATCTTGTCTTCTACCCACTCATCTCAACAATAGTCCAAAGGGACTCCCATGTGTAAAAGAGATAGCTAGTGGGAACCTGCTGTATAGCACAGGGAGCTCAGCTCGGTGCTCTGTGGTGACTTAAACGGGTGGGAGGGAGATCCAAAAGGGAGGGGATATATGTATACATATAGCTGATTCACTTCATTGTACAGCAGAAACACAACATTGTAAAGCAACTATACCCTAATAAAAAAAGAAAATGAGGTGCCCTAAAGATCCCTTCTCAGTCCTGATTTTGGGAAACAGACCATAAAATGGGTTCCTTTTGAAACTGCAACTAATAAGAATCAACACAAAAGGAATGAGATTAGTTGACTGTGGAAGTATGCAGATCATTTGTGAATTCGGTCCTGAGAAGCCTTCAGTGTCCCTGAAATCTAATTAAGATAACAAAGGCAGATTATCACGTTGTGTTGACTGGTTCCCAAGTGCCTCACAGAAAGCTGTGCTATACTCAGTTGTTGTGACTTGACTAACAGAGTTAAAATGTGTAAGATATTGAGAAGATCTGTCCGCAGGTAAAAGATAAGAGGATGATAATAACTGCAGAGGTTTTACATGGCCCAGTGAAATACTCCTTCAGACCATTAACAAACAAAATCTTTTGCTTTTTTCTTTGAAGGTTTCTGAAAACTAACCTGGTTTACTAGTTAAGTTCATAAAGATAAGGGTGTGCCATAGAGACTAGAATACAGTATTTTATTTATTGGATCTCTATCGTAAGTTAAAACACAAGTATTACAGTTCATAGACCAAACTCTGATTTTCTGGTTAGCATCAATGACTTCACCAGAGCTTAGACATTTTTGAGTAAATTGTTAAGATAAAATGATAAGACATGGGCACAAAAAGGAGAAGGGAGAAGCAGCTGAGAGTGAGCAAGAATATGAATTACCTATTACTCCTGAACTTCTTCACACTTGTTAAAGACTTATTTCTGAATTTATTAAAGGTGTACATTGGATATTTAGAACAGAGTGAGCCCTTAGGAGAAAGGATTACAGAGGAGACTGAAAGTGCAGTTGTCAATGAATTTGGAAAAATGATGCAGTCTCAAGATGAGAAATATGTGATAGAAGTATGTGTTGAGTGAGCCCTCTCCAAATTTTGAAAATACTTCCAGTTTACAAATACTTTAAAAGCCCAAGTATATTTATTGTCAATAAAAATACTTAGAATAGTTAATTTAAAATGGCAATCACTTAGTATTATTCATGATTTTTTTTTGTAAGTTCCTGCTACGTGTGTAAAGTATAAGCAAGAGGCTCTTTTGATCATTTTCTCCCCTGTGAAAAGTGAACAAAGTTCAGTGACTTGGCCCAGGACCAATGGCCCAGGTTTGTATTTGGCTTGCTATTTACTATGATTATGGTTTCAGACAACTTAATTTACCTCTCTGAGCTTCTGTTTCCATTTCTGTAAAATTCTGTGCATTAGTTATTTAGTGCTACATAAAAATGATCAAACCCTGGTGGCTTAAAACAACAAATATGTATTATCTTAGGCAGGTTCAGAGACTCAGGAATTCTGGAGGAGCTTAGCTGGGTGCTGTTGGCTCAAGGTCTCTAATGAGGCTGTAGTCAAGGTGTAGACTGGGGATGCAGTGATTTGGATGTCTGACAGGGGCTGGAGGATCCACTTCCACAATGGATGCCTCACATGGCTGTTGGTTAGAGGCTTCAGTTCCTCACCATGAGAACCTCTCCAGTGGGCTGCTTGAGTATCCTCATGACATGGCAGCTGGCTTTCCCCAGAGTAAGTGATCCCAGAAAGAACAAGATGAAAGCCAGAATGTCTTTTATGGTCTAGCCTTGGAAGTCACATACCATCATTTCTTTCACTTTCTATTGGTCACACACCCGATCCTGATACACTATGAGAGGGGACTATACAAGGACATAAATACCTAGAGGTAAAAATCATTGTGGACTCTTGGAGGCGAGCTAAAGTAACAGTTTATCTTGCTGTTATAATAAGAATTAAATAAGATACTGCACACAAACCACTTAACCTAGACCCTGATACAGGAAAGGGCTCAATTAGTTGGTGGCTAAGTCTAAGTGAGATCTTCAGGCTTTATTCATTATGACAGCTTAAGTACCTACTTATTATTATTATTACTGCTAATATTATTATTATTATTCTCATCAATTTACCAAAGACTTTAGTGCTGTAGTAATTGTGACTATTAGCAGACAATACATCCTCATAGGAGATTAACCCCTACCTCCAAACATAAATACTACAAAAGACCCCTCTCTAAATCCTGCCGACACACCAAAGCCCTTCCTTAATTGAATCAAGAATGCAATATATTTCCCTTTCTCCCGGCCAATGTATTCAGAGTCTTAACACAAGAGAGAAAAAGACAGAAAGCAATAATTAATTCCATCCTACTCTTCTATTATTGCTCTGAGGCAGATAGAGAGTGTTATTTTTATCTTGTTTCACAGAGGAGGAAACTCAGACTCAGGGAAATGAGGTGGCTTGTCCAAATTACCCCAGCAAATCAGATGGAGAGCTGCAAATGAACCCAGGTCTTTCACACACAATGCTCACTGTGTTTTCTCCTTTCTTATCTGTTACCTAGAACCTAACTAGAGCCTGGTTTAATGGGGGGTACCCTGCTAGAGACTGGACTTTCTTTTTCATTTTTTCTTAAGTACTTCAGTAAAGAAGGAACCAGAAAACCACGTGGAAGTCACTAGCATCAACCTCCTCCTAGTGTTACCGACTATGATAACCCTTAGAAAGGTAGAAAGCTACTTATAATCCTAGAAGTAGCCTCCCTCTGAAGGATAGAGTCAGAAGGGCTAGTCCTGTTTTACACGAAAAGAAAAAGTTGGCGACCCTTTGAACTCTGAAGGCTTAAAAGAAGAGCTACCTAATTCCTGGGAGAAGAAAAGGAAGTCAGGGCCAGAATGAGGACAAGAGCCATGGGTTCTACAGAATCAGATGCCTGAAACCAGCTCAACCCAGAGCTCTGGGGCTGACTCGTAGTTTTGCACAGCTGTGTGTGTCCAGGTTGACTGGGTAGATGGAGCTGATGGAGGTGACACAGCTCCGTGAAAGGGCCTCGTGCCACCACCATGAGAGTAGCCCAAGTAGAGGACTTGGGTCTGTCGCCCCCTTCTAGGCCTGACTCTCAAACGAAGGTTTCACTCAGTGACTGGCGCCCCTACCCCATAGTCACTGTGGTTGATGACATGTCCTCAGGCCGCTAGTTGTGAGATACACAGTTGCCTGCACCTTTGTCCTTGGGCTCGCTCTGCAAGGCCAGCTTCTCCTTAGTCCTCAGCACTTCCTCCCATGACAAACGGGGAACACAGGGGCTTAGAAGCTGATTCTGTAACCCAAGTAACAGTGAATGCTTTCAAGATTCCCCTGCCTAAGACATAATTCTCTGTGGTTAGAGAGGTCAGTTCCTCTAAATGGTATGCCTTTTCTTCTACTGGGGTGTTTTCACAGGTACAGTTTTGCACTAATCCTCTCTCTTTTATAGACCCCCAGCCACTGTCCTGGCTTCTTCTGCCTGCGTAGGAATTAGCATCAGTGGACGCAAGACACAGTCTGAGTTGAAATTTCCCCCAACTTTCTGACATGAGAAGGAGGGGGGCGTTATCCATGTGCATTAGTCTTGTGTCAAGAGACAACACGGGCTCTTGTACTACTCTGACTCAAGAGTTTTTGTTTTTATTTTTACATGGGCAGTCTAAGCATCGGACTGCCCATGACTTGAACTACTTTCTAAGTGGGAAGAACCACCAAAGCCCCCTTTGTCTTGCTCCTAATGGATTGTCTTGCTTTGCACTTGGAAATCCCAGAGGTTCAGGTGGGTGGCTGCACTAAGTGCTGAGTTCTGGGGCAATGTATGGTCTTGTTTTATCCCTGCAAACACACCCCCTGAAGCCACAATATAAACTCTGTGGAACTTCTCACCCTTGTCTGTAAAGGAGGCTGAACCATGCCCAAGACTGCAAACATTTTCTGCAAACTAAAGTACAGCTCTGTCTTCACCAAAGAATTTCTTCCCTTTCAGGTGCTGATGTATGAAGAGAGACACCTTATTTTATTGCAAAATGAACAATAAGTAAACAGAGAAATGTGATTAAAATTCATCTGAGGGCAGGCAGGAATTAAGCTATCCCATTCCCATCAGTTTGTAGTGCACCAAAAGAAGGGCAAAAGAAAAACTGTCATTGCAGCTCAGCTGGAAAGTTGTTGGGGCATCTTACTAAATGAGTCTTGTTATGCTTGACTCTCTCTCTCTGCATGCCCGATGCCCTTGAGAGCACAGTGTGCAGTACCATGTACTGGGATGTTCTGGGGTGGGGCTGGGGGGCGGCGGTTGGGATTTGCTTGTTAACATGATTCCCTATGGGTCTTCTTATACATGACTGAACTCAAAAGCTTAAAGTGACTACCTCCTTTACATTCTGAGCCTTTTGGAGCCATAAATGAAAGATGATCCAATCCCCTTTAAACCAAAGGCAACAAAAATCCTACAGTCTTCTAGCTATAGTTTCCATAGCAATTCCAAATCCTGAGCATGACTGTATTAAAAAAAATGTAGTTCACTTGCAATGGGCCCTAATATTTCAACAGATATTAAGGTATTCCTTCTGAAATGGACCAGTAAATTTTATTTCATAGACTCAAGGGAGGCAGTTGATAACTAGTCTAGGTCAAGGGCTGCAGAGTCAGCAGATCTGGGTTTGAATTTAGTCTAGACCATTTACCAGCTAGAGCTAACCTAGGACAATTTAGTTAACTTCTCTAAGCTTCAATTTCCTCACCTGTAAAATGGGTTTAAAAACCAGAGTGCTGATAGTATGACTATGATGACTACATGAGACAATGTATTTATCTTAGTACAGTGCCTGGCACAAAGTAAATGCAAGTAAGAATTACTGCAGTAAACAAAATAATAAATTTCTTGCAGAAATATATGCCTACAAACATGAAGTAACCTATCCAAGGTTACAGAGCTAATTAGTTGGGAGAATTTGTACTAGAAATCAGATCTCTTAATTCCTAGAGTACAACCATTTTCTGTTATTCTGAAAGATGGACGTTGGACATGAATTGGGACCTTTTAGACCACTGGTTCCCAAAACACAACTATGAACCTTTAAAAAATTATGTGTGTGTGTGTGTGTGTGTGTGTGTGTGTGTGTGTGTGTGTGTGTGTGTACAGACAGATACATAAAATTTGGGTTTGAGTTTAGACCCATCAGATCACAATTTATGTCTTTTAAAAGTTTCCCGGGGCTTCCCTGGTGGCGCAGTGGTTGAGGATCTGCCTGCCGATGCAGGGGACACGGGTTGGTGCCCCGGTCTGGGAGGATCCCACATGCCGCGGAGCGGCTGGGCCCGTGAGCCATGGCCACTGAGCCTGCGCGTCCGGAGCCTGTGCTCCACAATGGGAGAGGCCCGCGTACCACAAAAAAAAAAAAAAAAAAAAAAAAAGTTTCCCAAGTGATTCTCATGAAACCCCTCCATTAACTGTCAATCAGAAAGAGTGACAGGAGACTTCTAGGTGAGGAAGGACACTGTGAGGAGGGTACAGATGTAAGAAGGTGTAATGGCATTTGGAGGAAGTGCCAGAGACGTGTGGCTTGGAGCAGAGGGCAGCTGTGTAGAGTCCTTGGATATTGTGACCAAATGGTCAGCTGGAGCCCCACGAGACAGCCCAAGCCATCTAGGCATGATTACATGATGATATCCCAAAGAATTTTAGGTTCTAAGAATATGAGAAAATGCACTATTCTATCTGGCACACAGACTATCGACTTGGATAGAAATATCAGTCAAAAGAAGACTAGAGATATGATCAAACCAATGAATGAAGTGATGAGCTTGGGTGGGCTGCACACTTCTTTGTCAAAGAAGTATCAGGTAGGGTATTACTTGAATCCAGACCACGGACCATACTCCCTTGTGACTTTCAGAGTCACTGATGCACAATTACCAATAGTGTCTGGTGTTTCCCATCAGGGTTGCCCGCAGAACTCAGTCAGGAGGCTAAGGTGAAATTACCAATCATTTCTCTACCTCAAATAATTCCCCAAAGGCATGGGATAAAATTATACTTTCCTTAGAGGGCAGACTTATTTTAACCCTTAGAAGATTTCACATTAGATATAGAAATGTTTATAAGACCCAAAGTATTAATATTTTTAAGAAGTCTGTGTATTTGGCATTTTATATAATTGGGGATTTTACGTAACTGTAATGTTTAAGAGAGTTTGTCCTATTAAGTTAGCCTTAAAATTCCACTGTAAAATGTGCAGTTCAACAGTTGATATAGAATTGGGATTTCAGATTCAAATCTTATACACTTTTACACAGCACTGGGAACACTTAAGGTGACAAAGTTCACCACACTTGTACACTTAATTTGTTAGATGCATAAGGATAGTTTAGGTGCGTAAGAAAACAGATGATTGAGGAACCTCAAGGGATCCTCCCACAGGGGTCTGGAAGAAGCCACATCAGAGTAAACCCCACCGGACTCCTTGATAGGAGAAGGGTCATGACATTCAGCTCTCCTGGCTACACTAAGCTCATATCAAGGGGACCCAGAAATAAACAGGAATCTGGCTGGGACACTTGTTGGGAATTCACTGTAATGGGATCAGGGAGACGCTGCAATCGATAGTCATTGCAGAGCGGCTGCCCCGGCCTGTGCCAAACTAGAGTCATGGCCAGATGATGGCAGTGGGAATGGGGGAGATGTCTCATTGTCAAGGGACTACTGGACCCTGACCAAGCTGACAGAGTGTACCAGTCTTCCAATGCCAACAGCTTGGGCAGCTGAGGGGACATGACCGCCGAAACCCATAAGGGCAGAGAACACTTTTTCCATAAATCCTCAAGGTCAAGTAAGCTTTGCTATCTGACGCCCCCAGACACCATTACAGAGAGAAGCAAAGAGAGAAGAGAGGACTCAGAGATTATAAAGGACTTCCTAATGTTAGATTGGACTAGGTCAAAGTTTAAGTGGAGCACAGGAGGAAGACAAATCTGCTGCAGACAAAAATGAGGAAATATTTTCTCTGCGCATTCCACCGGTAGTGTGAGCAAACTTGTAGCCCTCTTTCAAACTTGGTTAAATCTCATCTTATAGACTTAGAGAAGGAAGAGTTGGAAGCCTACTCAGAAATGATACCAACATCCTCATTTTGCATTTGACGAAGATAGGGCAAGAAAATATTAAGCGACTTGGAGAGGAAGAACAGCATAGTGACCAAGAGTTACACTTGGAATCCGAGAGACCCCCACCTAAACTCTGCTGCTGCCATTTCCTGGCTGCACGACCCATGGGAAAGTTACTTAACCGCTCTGAGCCTTAGTGTCCTTTTTTCTAAACTGGGAACACCATAATAGCTACCTCTAGGGCATTTGTGAGAATCAAAGAGAACATATTTCAAACACAGCATAGCACCTGGCATAGAGTAATTGCTCAGTAAACAGTAGTGGTGAGTGAATGCTGTCTAAGTTCACACCGACGGGAAGAGACAGGACAGGAACCGAGGGCAGGATGCACAGATCCCCAACAGCAAGGGTGGCCTTAGTTCTGTGATTAGCACTTGACCTGCTCAGGTATCAAATAAGGCGGGTCCTGATGAATACTGCCCATCTAGCTAGGTTACAGAAAATGCCGGAGTTAGTTCCCCAGGAGTATTCATATTAGCGGATCAAAGCTTTTCTAACATGCCATTTGCGCAATGAGAATCTTCTATACTGTTCATATTGGGTTGCTATTAGTCTGTTTACCTTGAATAGTTTTGCTCTTTTTGAAGACAAGATGTGTCAGCTCTCGCCAAGAAGTCTAAGTGAAATTTTGAAGGAGGACCGCACTGTGGCTGCACGACAGAGCAAAGCGGAGGGACCATGGGGAAAGCGGAAAGAGCATCAGACTGAGGCCAGTCCTGCTTTGAGTGACTTTCTGAAACCCTGAGAGCTTCTCTGAGCTTTGGGCTCCCTATTCACTTTTCATTAAAGGGTAGAATTTGGATGCGTCGATTAAGTGCTCTTCCAGCTCTGAAATTCTGTGATCTTTTGGGCACAAAGTCAAGTTGATTGAAAGTAAGTGAATGATTGATCATGGCAAACGTGACTTTCTCATCCACTTTCAGGTTCTATTGACAACTCTGACAATATAGGGCAGACCGTTCCCCTTTCACAGAGGATAGAATCGATATGGGGAAAACAGATATCGACACCAAATAGACAAGTTAAGTAAAAGAGTATACAAAATAAATAGCTACCCTTTATGAGAACTTAATATGAACCAGGGAGAAGGCTTTCTTTATATTATTTCTGTTGTTCATAGGACAAGCCTGTTGGGTGTGTATGAGTGCTACCTCCATTTTGAAAATACAAAAATGAAGTCACAAATGCTTGTATAGGGCTTTAAAATTTATCTCTATACATTTATTTCGTTTGAGTCTCATGAAAGTAAGACGGGTATTCTTCTCAGTCTACAGATGAAGAAACCAAGGCCCAGAGCAAGTTGAGAGATTCATCCCTGGCCACTCTACCGAACTGGGGTAGAGCCAGGACTTAAATCCTTTGCTTTCCTATGATATCAGTTGCCTCTTCACCAAAACAACTACTCTAACTCTCCCCGTTTTTTCTTCTTTCTCTGCAAAACTCCCATTTTTCCATTTGTTCTCCACTGGTACACCGTGCCACACTCACTGATGGAAGCTTCCATCACCTCCCCACACCACACTCCCACACCTGCCTGTGTTGGACGCTCCTGATAAAGGGAGTGTGGCTCTTCCCATCAAAATCCAACGCCCTTAGACTGGCCCTGGATCCCACCCCTTGGCTTTCTTAGTATTTCATTCCTTTGTTTATCCCTACTCTATGATCTCATCTATGGCTCCCTTTCCACTGCATCTTTCCTGTGAGTACATCAACACGTGCTGCTATCTCCCATCTTTGAAACACCTTCCTTGAATCCATGTCTCCCTCCAGCTCGTGTCCCACTGCTTTAGATCCCTTCAGAATCAAACGTATCAAGAGTTCTCTATGCACATAGCTCCACTTCCACATCCCCATTCTTTCTTCAACCTACTCCAATCTGGGCTCCCCCTTAACTTCGCTAAAGAAAATACCCTTGGCAAAGGCATGGGATCCATGTTGCTAAGTGTCACTATCTTCCTCTTACGCAGTCCCTCAGCACAACTGCACCAGGTGGACCCGCTGTTTGTCTTCACACATCTCCACTCATGGCTTCTGTGATCCTGCACCCTTTCGGTTTCCACCTTGCCCCACTGGATGCTCCTTTTAGCCTCCTTAGTGCTGCTTCTCCTCTCTAAGACCCCTAAATGGTGGAGTTCCTCACGGTTCAGCTCAGGTTCCCCTGCTTTGTCTCTACATTTTTTTTTTTTTTTTTTGTGGTACGTGGGCCTCTCACTGTTGTGGCCTCTCCCGTTGCGAAGCACAGGCTCCAGACGCACAGGCTCAGTGGCCATGGCTCACGGGCCCAGCCGCTCCGTGGCATGCGGGATCTTCCCGGACCGGGGCACGAACCCGCGTCCCGTGCATCGGCAGGCGGACTCTCAACCGCTGCGCCACCAGGGAAGCCCTGTCTCTACATTTTAATGTGACTCAATTCTTCCCCATAGCTTTAAATGTGTCTACATTATGACCATTCCCACATTTATATCCCTAATCCCAGACCTCCTTCCTGAGCTTCAGATACTCATCTCCAATTGCTTAGATAACACCTTCTCTTGGCAATTTCTGGCATCTCAAAGTAAGTAAGTCTCCAACGGAACCCTTGACTTGCAACCTAACCTGTTCTCCTTACTCTCTTGCCTCACTTGTTTCAAGCATTTTGATAAATGGCATCACCATAATTATCCACTCAATTGCTGATAACAGAAACCTATGCAAGTCTAATAAGCACTGCCTCCAAAATGGATCTCAAGCCCATCTCCACTGCTTCTCCTCCAGCCCAGTGGTATTTAAAGCATTGATGATGACGATTCATTAAAAAATACACTTTTTTTTTTTTGAGGGAGGGACAGTCTTCTGAAATCAAATTATACCTATGCTCCATACATGTGAACTTCAGTATGTGGTCTGTAGACCAGCAGCGTGAACATAGCCTGGGAGCTTGTTAGAAATGCAGATTCATAGGCTGCACCCAGATCTACTGAACTGGAACTTCTGGATTCTGGAGGAAGCGCTTAGGAATCTGTTTAGTTGCGATCTATAGGTGCTGCTCATTCGTGTCAGAACTGGACAACTAGGGGGCTACGCTGCAGCCTATTCTCAGAGCATCACTGTTGAGAAGTATAAGCTTCCTGCCCCAGTGGCCCTGGAACAATTTACAGCATGGAGAGAAGTAGCTGGAAGTGACTGTCCCAAGGGACCTTAGCCTGTAACCAGGCAATGTTTGTATATACCTTCAGAAGGTAGATTAACAAACTGAAACACTGGACTGGGAACCAGAAAAAAATTTTTAGAAATGGTATTACGTTTTTATGAAAACACAGTACACACAATGGTAAAAATGAGATTCAAACTGCAAAACATATCTATAGGAATCTTCCAATTACTCCAAAGTTCCCGTTGACTTTCCCTAGAGGAAACCAACATTTTATATTTCTCAGTTATTTGCTCCAGAAATTTTCTTTGCATATGCAAACATACATACATGTTTTTTTACTCTCTCCTGCTTTAACAGAAAATAAATTATATCATATCACTCTTCTGTGACATTTTTTCTCCTGAAAACTGTTGCTATTGACACATACAGAGGTTCCTTGTTCTTTCTAATGGTTATTCCCTTGAGTTTATCTATCTTATTTTACTTTACCTACTGCAGGCCATATAGATTGCTCCTGAGTTTTTGCTACTACAAGCAGCGCTGTAAAAAAAAAAAAATGCTTATCTTCGAATATGTGTGCAAATATATCTGTAGGACAGATCCCTGAAAACAACACCTACCACCTGTGTTTGTCTTGGTTTTCTCATCTGATGATTCCCGGGGACAATTATAACTCTATGAATCCTAGCTCTCTTCATAGAGCATCCTGTTCCAGCAACGTTAGAATATGTAAACCTTTGTTGATTAAGAAAAGATCTCAGTTAATGCATGCCAACTTCTGGGGCGTGTTGTGATGTACCACACAAAGCTGCTCAGGAAAAAGAGAGGGGTTTAAGAGGTTAGGGGAGGTAAACTGAAGAGTGTAAAATATCCCCAGCAATGGTCGATCAGTGTTTTAACATTCCTTCTTTCTACACTTTGCAACTGCTACCTACTTTTATAAGACTGCAAGGGGAAAAAAACGTATTAATTTTCTTCTCCCCTGTGTTGTTGATCTCCAGGTATTTCTGAGAGCTCTACCTTTCCTCAGGTTTGCTTATGACATACCTAAAGTATAGCCTGGTGGCTTCTGTTTGCAGGGCTCCATTTTTAATAAACCTTAGTGCTTTTTACCTAGAAGTGAACTCACAGCATTCAGCAGGGTATGCATATACAAAGACACATACACTGTCACACTCACACATCACCAGTAAGATTATGTGAGAAAATTCCTCCGCAAGAGGGTTATGGACAAGATTTTCTTTGCTTCCTGGAAGATGGAAGACTCCCTGACAAGGATTTTATTTTCATTGTAGTGGGCTGTCAGCATAGCCATTTATCATAGCCGGAATTAATAAGGAAAGAACAGAAGAAAGACGGCTTGCTGCCAAACAGCTTGGGGACGCTCGGGGCTGCACAAATCAATCAGCTGGACACCCGGGCTATTGTCTGCTCGTCAATTCATTTTCATTGAGTTTCAGAACAGATAACACCAGGCCTTTTTCTGAGGCATGATCCTAAACTGCCCTCCTATGCTTGCTTTCCATTCCACCCTTTTAATCCCATAGGACACTCATCAAGGTGGCATATTATGTTTAGATTAAGCTCCTTCTCTGGCAATCAACTCATGGCAGACCACCGCTCCTTTCCATTGCCCAAGTGAACAAGAGCCTTAAGAAACCAACAGGCAAAAGAGATTAGCATCAAGCACATCTGAGATGCAAAGTCAGACCTTTGTGCACTGTGACGGCATAATAAATTAAACAATAAAATGCTTTCTAAGATAATGGGAGACCTGCAGGCCACAGAGGAAAACTACAACATTGATTTCCAGTGGGCTGGGATAGTGGACATTTTGTTGTTCTCTTTTCTCCATAATTCTTTTTTTCCCCCACAACTTTATTGGAGCATAACTGCTTTACAATGGTGTGTTAGTTTCTGCTGTACAAGTTGAATCAGCTATATGTATACATATCCCCTCATATCCCCTCCCTCTTGCGTCTCCCTCCCACCCTCCCTATCCCACCCCTCTAGGTGGCCACAAAGCACCGAGCTGATCTCCCTGTGCTATGTGGCTGCTTCCCACTAGCCATTACATCTGGTAGCGTATATATATGTCCATGCCACTCTGTCACTTCATCCCAGCTTCCCCTCCCCTGCCGTGTCCTCAAGTCCATTCTCTAGGTCTGCGTCTTTATTCCTGCCATGATGCTAGGTTCATCAGTACTACTTTTTTTAGACTCCAATCCCCTTCTACCAAGGACAGCTTTCTGGTTTTTTTTTTTTTTTTTTTTTTTTTTTCCCCAGCAAATCATATCCTCCGCCACTTTCAGTTCTTGTGCTTCTGGTTGGGCTCCACACCTGTTTTCATAGTCAGAGCATCTGACTGAGGTGAGGCCCATCATAACATCCCATTCCCCAGGTTACAGCCATTGGTTCATGATGGACCCATGACCCAACAGAGCCAGTGAGATATAATTAGATTTCCAGGATACTTAGACATATTTTTCTGGCCTCAAGAGGGTAAGAATATACATGCAGAGTCACCAGGGGCCACTACAGAGAAGTTGAGAACTTCTGCCAACATGGTAGAAAAGTGAAACAAGAGAGAGTCTGAAATCAGTCCTGATGGTATTATTTAAGCTGCTGGAAGAAACTTTCTTGAAGCTTATACCCCTTTGAATTAAAGAAAATAATAGAATCTTCCCATTTGAAAAAATGGCCAGTGTGAATTGGGTTTCTGTCACAGTAAAAAGGATCTTAATTAATACAGGCAAAAATCTATTAATTGGGTTTATTGGCTTTAGCGCCCTGAATTCTAAAAGTTAAGATTCCAAAAGTTTCGGACAGACACAAATAGCTTTTTAACTTGGAAATCAGAAAACATGAAAATACCATGGTTTAGCTAAAGAGCTAAAATAACTAAAATTCCTCTATAAAATTAGTTCTACCCAATGCTATGAGAAGTGAAGAACAGGACTTTCCACTTCTGGTAATTTTTGACAGGGTAATATGGACCAAACCTTTGATAAGGATAACTTTTAAGGCTGGAAAGAATAGAAAAACAAAATAAAGGTATTGCAATGCTAATAAAATAAGGAAGAATTATTGGGCTAAGATAGATAGGAGAAGACAGTACTCGAGAGATGTATCGTTCAGAATTTGCGATTCTGGAGGAGGAAGCTAAGAGTCTGAGCCATGTATCTGAAAGCTTATGGGGAGGGATAAAAGCCCAGGGCTTTCTATGGAGGGGGGTCATGATAAATGCAATTTATTATGGGGCCCTGAATGTGTGTATCTTAGGAGGAAGAAAAAATTGCAAGTAAAACATTTCTCACATAAACTGATCTGAGCTAGGAGATATATGGATAATCTAGGAAATTAACCACCCCTAGAACTGAATTAAAGTAATCTCAGATCACTAGAGCCTCCAAACATGTGGCAGAAACAAACAAAAATCTTTTATGGAGGAAGGTAACATCACCAAGGACCACACATTATTTCTATAATTCTTAGAAACAATGGCTGGCATACAATCAAATAAGACTCACAAGTTATTGAGAACATGAAAGATGATCACCAAGGGAAAAAGCAAAAAAGAAACCAGAAAGCAATCCACAGAGTCTTCAGACACTGGAGCTAGACTTTAAAACAAACATGCTTACAATTTCAAGGACCTAAAAGATGGACTATATAGACAGATGATATAATACTATATAAATTACAGAGATGATCTCAAAAGTATCAGATAGAAATTCTAGGATGAAAAAAATAAACCACTAAAATTAAGAATTTCGTGGAAACACTTAACAGCAGATTAGACCCAGTTAGAGAGAATTAGTGTCTTTTGAGGAATGGAATTTCTTAATTTTAATGAATTGAATAGTACAATTTGTCAACATTTTTCTTGTTGGTTATGGCTTTCTGTCTCCTTATTAAAAATTAGTTCCCTTTTCTAAAGTCATGAAGATGTCATCTACATCCTCTTCTAGAATCTTTATTGTTTTAACTTTCAAGTCTATATCAGCAATCCACTATAGTTGTTTTTTGTGTATGATATGAGATGGAGGTCAAGGTTTTTTTACCCCACACTGTATCCAGTTGTCCTACTATTGAAAAGAACACCTTTCCTCATTACTCTGCAGAATAATTAGAAGATAATTTAGGCAACTATCCTCATGACTTTGGAGAAGGAAACTACCACAGAGTGGTAGATCTTTGTTAAATATACAACAGAAAAGGACTCATTTACAGAATATATAAAGACTCCCAATCATAAAATGATAGACAACCCAATAAATTCATTCCCTTCTGCTTTCTGATCTTTTTAAAATCATTCTTTTTTTCATATGCTCTTTTGTTCTCTTCCTTAAAACTCCACCTCAACATTTGCCACTATGCTACAGTTATGGCACTGGATGGCAGTGACACATCTGGGACACGGAAGCATAATCAATGCTGATTTTCTGTCAAAGTCTCTAAGAGTTTGTTGCTTAGTTCAGTTTTTTTTTCATTTCCCTTTTTAATTGTAGTTGATTTACAATCTTGTAAGAGTTTTGGGTATACAGCAAAGTGATTCATATATATATATATATATATATATATATATATAATTTTTCAGATTCTTTTCCATTATAGGTTATAACAAAATGTTGAATATAGTTCCCTGTGCTATACAATATCAGTTCAGTTTTCATAGGCAATTCAGACCTTGGAATGTTTACTCTCAAGGCTGACCACCATACAGATGTATGTGAGATCATTAGATAGAATGCCCTCCTTGAAATCCAAGTGTTAAGAAACACTCAAAATCCTACATAGTCATTCTTTTTCATGCCCACATTGGCACATGGACCTTTAGTCCTAACATTGATATGGGAAACCACTAAAAAAAAAAAAAAAAAGACGAGACAAACTCAGCTGAAAAAGCTTAGCTCTAGATGAGAAAAATCAATGTTATAGTTTTGTTTCCTTTCCTTATAAAAGATTTCAGGACAAGTCTTTAGAAAACTGGAAAACAGGACTGATTTTGGTTTGTATGTTTTGCAATTGTCTTCTTTCTTCCATTTTTTACTCTGGTGAGAATTACTCACTACTCTGTACAGGGAAAGAAAGCTAGATAGAAGTCTAGATGTTAATTAATTTATGAAACTTTTATTGGGTGCCCACTGTTTTCCAGACATTGTGCTAGAGACTGAAGACAAAGTGGTAAACAAAATAAATGAAGTCCTGGCCCTCACAGAGCTTAGAGGCTAATGAGTTCTCAACTGTAATCACAGGCAAGTCACTTAGTCACTCTAAGCATCATTTTGCTTACCTCTCAAATGGGGATGATAATTCCTGCTCTATTTAACAGTACTATGATGATAAATATGAGATATATTCATGAGGACTAGGATGTGGCTGTGTTGTGAAAATCTAAGTCCATTAAAAATGTCAGGTGAGTTCTGGTCCAAGATGGCACCATATAAGTTTCCTGAATCCACCTCCTCCCATGGACACAATGAATCTATAGTAATACATGGAGCAATTCCCTCTGAAAGAAATCCACAAACTAGCTGATCAACTCCTACACATCAGGCCAATGAGAAAATACCCATATCACCCACAGTGAAATGGAGGAAAGGCCATAAACCCCACCCTTGACACAGCATCACACAGTCAGGATGGAACTCCCAGTTCCAAACTTCTTTCTGAGAAGTGAAGGCTTCAGACCCCACATCTAGCATCCCTAACTTTAAGACACCCATCTGAGGGATGGGCTCCCTAAACACTTAGCTCTGAAAGGGAACAGGCAAAAAATGCATCCCTGAGAGATGTCTATTTGCACACTTTAAAAGGTACTTTAGCAAGCATCTAGGGGCTCACTGAAATCCTCCCCAAAGACTTAGAAAGCCAGCAGACACTACCTTCACCTTCTCATTTGAGCCTGTTACCAATTGCCAATATCTCCATGGTAAGAGATTGTATGCATGCCTGGCACTTCAGCTTTTTAGCTGCTGCCCAAGGGATGAGCCTCTAGATCACCTAGCTTGATAGCCAATGAGGCCTGAATCCATGAGTCTCACAAGATTGTAGCAAACAAAGTAGTTATTAATGGGTACAGGAGCATGCCTTGCAGCTATACACCCAGGTCCAGTGCAGAGGGGCAAGCATAAAAGCCCATCTCCCAGTTTCTCCTTGGAAGTGCCCTAACTATATACTTTCTCAGCTGCTGCCTCTGGATCCAGCTTCTAATCAGCCTACATCTAGACATTAACTGGAAAATCTAATGTTAGTCTGATGCGGGTTCCTTTGTATGTAACAAATTGTTTTTCCCTTGCTCCTTTTAATATTCTCTCCTTGTCTTTAACGTTTGACATTTTAATTAAAATGTGTCTTGGAGCGGGTGTGGTCTTTTAAGGACCATCTTATATGGAACTCTCTGAATTTCCGGTATCTGGATTCTTTACCCAGGTTACAAAGTTTTCAGCCATTATTTCTTCAAGGGATATTTCTGCCCTTTTCTCTCTCTTTCCTGCTGGGAGTTAACAGAAGGAAGGAAATACAAATATCTTACTAGAAATAAATAAAACAGAAACTAAGAAGACAGCAGAAAAAAAATCAATGAAACTAAGAGTTGATTTTTTTTTTTTTTTTTTTTTTTTTTTTTTTTTTTTTGCGGTACGCGGGCCTCTCACTGCTGCGGCCTCTCCCGTTGCAGAGCACAGGCTCCGGACGCGCAGGCGCAGCGGCCACGGCTCACGGGCCCAGCCGCTCCGCGGCATGTGGGATCCTCCCGGACCGGGGCACGAACCCGCATCCCCTGCATCGGCAGGCGGACTCTCGACCACTGCGCCACCAGGGAAGCCCTGATTTTTTGAAAAATAAACATAAAAAACAAACCTTTACCTTGACTTACCAAGAAAAAAAGAGAGAGGGCTCAAGTAAAATTCGAAAGAAAAGAGGAGAAATTACAACTAATAACAAAGATATTCAAAGGATCATAAGAGACTACGATTAATGACTGCTTCTAGAAAATAAAAGTAGAGGAAACACTTCCAAACTTCTTTACAAGGCCAGCATTGCCCTGATATCAAAACCAGGCAAGGACACCACAAGACAAGAAAATATAGGCCAATATCCCTGATAAACATAGATACCAAATCCTCACCAAAATATTAGCAAACCAAATTCAACTGTACATTAAAAGGATTACACAGCATGATCAAATGGGGTTTATTCCAGGGGTTCAAGAATGGGTCAATGTACACAAATCACTCAATGTGATACACCACATTAAAAAAATGAAGGATAAAAGTTACATGATCATTTCAATAGATGGAGAACAATTTTTGACAAAATTCAGCATCCAATCATAAAAATTGTCAACAAAGTGGGTTTAGATGGAACATACCTCAACATAATAAAGGTCATATATAACAAGCCCAAAGCTAACATCACATTCAAGACAAAAATCTGAAAGGTTTTTCTCTAAGATCAGGAACAAGGCAAGGTTGCCCACTATCACCACTTTTATTCAACTCCTATTGGGAGTCATAGCCAGAGCAATTAGACAAGAAAAAGCAATAAAAGTTATCCTAATTGGAAAAGAAGTAAACTGTTGCTATTTGTAGATGACATGGTATTATATGTAGAAAACCCCAAAGAATACCAAAAAATTGTTAAAACCTTAAGAATAAACAAATTCGCTAAAGTTGTAGGATACAAAACCAATATATAAAAATTAGTTGCTTTCCTATACACTACAATGAACTATCAGAGAAATTAAGAAAACAATCTCCTTACTTCAGCCTCCAAAGTTTTATGCACTGAAAACAGTAAGATATCGGTGAAAGAAAGTAAAGAAGGCGCAAATAAATGGAAAAATTTATCATGCTCATGGATTTGAACAACCCAAACTGTTAAAATTCCATACAACTCAAAGCAATCTGCAGATTCAACGCAATACCTGTCAAAATTCCATTGGAATTTTTCAAATAAGTGGAAAAAGAATCTTAAAATTTGTTTGGAACCACAAAGACTCCAAATAGCCAGAGCAATTTTGAGAAAGAAGAACAAAGCTAGACGTATCAAGCATCCTGATTTTAAACTATATCACAAAGCTACAGTAGTCAAAATGATATGATATTGGTACAAAAACAGATACATGAATCACTGGAACAGAATAAAGAGCCCAGAAATAAATCCATGCATACATGGTCAATTAATTTACAACAATGCAGCCAAGAATATACAACAGGAAAAGGATAGTCTCTTCAATGGATAGTGCTGGCATTACTGGACAGCAGATGAATAAGATAAAACTGTAACCCTATCTTATACCATATTGAAAAATCAAGTCAAAATGGATTAGAGACATAAATTTGACACCTAAAATCACAAAACTCCTATAAGAAAACATAGGGGTTAAGCTCCTTGACAATGGTCTTGATAATGACCTTTTGAATTTGACACCAAAAGCAAAGGTAACAAAAGAAAAAATAAATAGCTGGGACTACATCAAAATGTTCTGCACAGCAAAGGAAACCATCAACAAAATGAAAAGGCAATCTACAGAATGGGAGAAAACACTTGCAAATTATGTATCTGATAAGGATATAATATCCTTGGATATTGTATTTGGATATTAATATCCAAAATGAATAAAGAACTCAACAGCAAAAACAAAAGACAAAAACCAAAAGCAACAACAACTCCGAAACAAAAATATGCAATTAAAAAATGGGCAGAAGATCTGAAGAGACATTCTTCCAAAGTGGAGATACAGATGGTCAACAGGTACATGAAAAGTTACTCAACATCACTAATCATCAGAGAAATGTAAATCAAAACCACAATGAGCTATCACCTTTGACTATCATCAAAAAGACAAGAAATAACAAGTGTTGGCAAGTGTGTGGAGAAAAGAGAATCCTTGTACACATGTGGGAATGTAAATTTGTATACTCCATATATATATATGGAAAACAGTACAGAGAGGTTCCTCAAAAAATTCAAACTAGAACTACCATGTGATCCAACAATTTCACTTCTGGGTGTAATATATCCAAAGAAAATGAAAACAGGATCTTGAAGAGAAAGCTGCATTCCCATGTTCATTGCATTATTATTCTCATTAGCCAAAATATGGAAGCAACCTGAGTGTCTGTCAGTGGATGAAAGAATAAGGAAGACGTGATATGTATGTATGTATACATATAAATGTATGTGTGATATTTATAGATATGCATGTGATATCTATGTCTATATACACACACAATGGAATAATATTCAGGCATGAGAAAGCAGGAAATCCTGACATTTGTGACAACATAGATGGACCTTGAAGGTATTATGCTAAGTGTAATAAACCAGACAGAAAAGGACAAATATGGCATGGTATCAGTTATATGTGGAATCCAAAACAAAAGTGAAACTCAGAGAGAGAGTAGAAGATGGTTGCTAGGGGCTGGTAGGTGAGGGAAATAGAGGTTGGTAAAAGGTTACGAACTTTTACCTATAAGGTGAATAAGGTCTGAGGATCTGATGTATAACAAGGTGACTGCAGTTGATAACAGTATCACATAACTGAAAATGATAAATAAATAAGATAAATACGTGAGGTCACATATGTACTAATTAACTAGATAAAAGGACTCCTTTCACAATGTATATCTATATCAAATCATCATGATGTACACTTCAAATACCTTACAATTCTACTAGTCACTCATACCTCAATAAAGGTAAACAACATTTAAAAATGTCAAGTAATATTATACTATTTTTCATGAGATACTCATATTTACATTCCTTAAAATGTGCTTCCACATTATAGGGACTGAGGCTTCTTTGCTCACTTTTAAAAGCAATAAAGTTTCATAACTATCATGAAGTGAATTATTTAGATGCAAAAGAAGCCGAGGGCTTCCCTGGGGGCACAGTGGTTGAGAGTCCACCTGCCGATGCAGGGGATGCGGGTTCGTGCCCCGGTCCGGAAGATCCCACGTGCCGAGGAGCGGCTGGGCCCGTGAGCCACGGCCGCTGAGCCTGCGCGTCCGGAGCCTGTGCCCCGCAACGGGAGAGGCCACAGCGGTGAGAGGCCCGCGTACCGCAAAAAAAAAAAAAAAAAAAAAGCGGAGAAACTTATCCTTAACCCAAGAGAAGAGTATTTATCTTCTTGAACTGGACTAAGCACAATCCTTAGGATACAGGCATACCTCAGAGATACTGCAGGTTCGGTTCCAGAACACCACAAAAAACCAAATGTCTCAATAAGATGAGTCATCAATTTTTTGGTTTCTCAATGCATATAAATGTTTACTCTATACTGTAGTCTATTAAGTGCGCGATAGTGTTATGTCTAAAAAAAGCAACATACATACCTTAATGTAAAAATACTTTATTGCTAAAAATGCTAACCATTATCTGACAACGCAGGGTTGCCACAAACCTTCAACTTATAAAAAACACAATATCTGCAAAGCAGAATAAAGTGAGGTGCCATAAAACGAGGGGTTTCTGTGTATGGGAATGTGCCTGAGGGTATACAGAGATATAGCCTTATTTCATGGAAATGTATCACTGCTTTAAAATTAAAACAATCAAAAACACATTATAGGTTGAATATAAAGTTCAAATGACTTTTTAAAAATAAAATAAAAACTGTCAAAGATGTTTTAAACTGGTCATAGCCTGCTAGAAGCTAGGTCCCCAGAACTGTGGAGGGGTAATCAATCCATTGTACTATTTTGCACTTACAGATTACTGGGTGAAAAAGTTTGAGGTAGATCAGATAAATGATCCAAAGGAACAATCCTACTGGTAAAGATTAAATCAGAAACACAGGAAGGCTCTCCTCCATCAACTCAGTATTGTGGTTCTCCTGTTGTGTTGATTGTTTGCTTCCTGAGGTTTCAATACAGGAAATGTGTTGCCCTGATGGGGGATTGCTCCCAGTCAGCTGTCCTGGCTGTGTGAAACAACACCCAAGGGTACAAGGCAGCAGCTTCTCAGTAATGAGTTGGCAAGATGGTTAATGCTCCCTTGTGTTCAGCTTAACTTCTGGATAATGGCTTATCTGTTACCATTTCATGTTGCCTTTTACAGAGCACAATCATGGTGAGCTTCATATTTGGAGAATGCAAATCTTGCCTTTCAAACTTGATGAGGAGCTCCTTGAGAGACCAAATGTCTTCTATTCTCCATATGGCCTAGAACAGTGTTGGGTATAAAGAAATTTCACCCCTCTTTCCAGCTAGCTAGACCCACCTTATTTTCCAAACGTATTTGTGGTGGCTCCAGGCAGTGCAGACATTCCATGAATAAGACCAACTTAAACCTGTCTCTAGTCTTAGATAACAAGATGTTACCTAGGTCTTTTCCTATTACCATTTTGGCCAAGGTCTGACAACCAAGCTCAACTGGTAATAAGCACACATTCTAAAGAGAGGTGCTTGGTGCTTCCCTGTGAGATATTAACAAAAGAGAGCAAAACCAGTCTAGTGACCACCACTCCATCCAAGCTGGTAAGAAGAAGGCAAGAGATTGATGGAAGAGGTTCTTTGAAATTCATGTGAGTGGGAAAACAGGGGATGGAGGTACTTGCTGTCTTTTCCCTTCTGTAGTATTTGGAGTACCTGTGAGAAAGGTACCTTATTCATTGCCTGGTGCTGCCCATTGTATCAGGCAGAGGAAATGGGCCAGCAGGCATATTTCCATGATTTGGAGGGACAAAAAATATAAAATTTTGGAGAACGAAGTGAACTCCACCATGCTAAAATAATGTTAACCAAGGTCTGCCCACCAAAGTGAGGGGACCTCACAGAATTGAAACTGTGAGTATACCACAGCAGGGCGTGTTTCAAAAGGTCAGCTGGAGAATACATCACTTGCATCAGAAGTCATTGGAATCTCCAAAGGGCATATTTATGCACCCCACAAAAAATCCAGAATTTGGGTGACTGCCAAGACAGAATTTGACAAGGAAGAGAGAACTATAAACACAACAGGATGAGTAAGAAAGCTTTTACTTCTTTTCCTTCCATCATTGTTTCACTCTTTGTCTCCTTTCCCTTTCCCAAATACTCCAATAAAGCAACCTTTGAAGATTCAGAGAACTCCCCGCACCCCTCACCCCTCGCCGAGAGAGAGAGAGAGAGAGAGAGAGAGAGAGAGAGAGAGAGAGAGAGAGAGAGAGAGAGAGAGAGAGAGAGGGAGGGAGGGAGGGAGAGAGAGAGAGTGTTAAGGAGCAGGAAACATGAAAGAACAGGCAGTGGCAGACAGTGCCCTTCTTCCTCCAATTTCATCTCTGAGCAAGGGAGTTAAGCCTGTGCTGGGGGAGAAGAGAAGCTTTAATTGACCAAGAGATTGAAGTTTTGATTTAGACTGGCCCAGGCTTTTTGATATCTCTATGTGAGAAAACTATGGGGTCTAAGAGTGGGAAAGAAAGATCCAATTATTGAAGGCAATAATGGAGAAGTTAAAGATGCTCCCTGATTTTATCCTAATAAATTGAACTGACTCAGCAAATGGGTGATAGTTAATTGCTATAAAATGTTACAATTCTTTGATGATTCATCAATTAAATGTCCAGAGAAATACTTAATACCTCTCAAATCCCAGTATTAGAGGACTAGTCCTTCTTTTAACTGGGGAGCAAAGGCTCAATATACTTTACAAAGGACAAAGAGCAGCTCCCAGTATGATAGGAGAATTTTACGGGCAAGTAAAAGATCTTTTCTCCTCTGTTATCAGAAAATGCACAGAAATAAAATTCATACTGACTTTAGAGAAAGGCTAAAAGTGGAGTTTTCACTGTTTGTAATCACCCAAATGTCCACCAACAGTAAATGCGTCAAAAAATTGCGGCACAGACACACTATGGAATCAGAATATACCACCGGTCATACAGCTACGTGCAACACTATAGACGAATCTCACGAGTGGAATGTTAAGTGAAGGATGTCAGACACAAGCGTGCATACCACGTGGTTCAGTTTATGTAAAGTTCAAAAATAGGAAAAACTAAATGATACTGGTAGACATCAGGAAAGGGGTGACCTTCGGTGGGGAGCAGGGGTTACTACGGGTATGAAAGGGTTTCTGGGAGGTCACATTACGTTTCTTGACTTGGACTTGCGGGTATGTTCACTTTCTGAAAATGTGAGTTATACATTTCTCATTTGCATACTTTATATAAATATATAATAATTCAATAAAATGTTCAAAAATGTTTTCCTACTCCTGCCCCTGCCAAAGTAGATTAACTATGAGAAGCTCAAATAGGGGTTAATCTTATGGCTGGGGGTAGTAACTAGAAGGTGGCCTGAAGGGGCTCCTGAGTTTTTGTGGATGTCTTTCCTTTGTGAACAGTCACTGACCTGTGCACTTACGATATGTGTGCACATATACAGTTCAACAAATTTTACACTAAAATAATGAAATACTTAATTCTGAAATTTCAAACTTTATTCCTGAATAATACCCTACAAAAAATGCAACCTATCAGACCTTAGTTTATTTTTTTAACTTTGTTATATAATAAAATATTCCCCAGTTAGCCTTTTGCTGTGCTAAAACATTATCAGTGATAATCAAATATTTATTGACCAGAGATTTAATTTTCTAGACCTATGAAACTCTTCTTTGGTTCTCCTATTGTGCTTTTCCATCAGCCTGCTGGGATATTAAAATGACGATTTTGCTTGGGTTGGCGACAACTCTATCCCCCCGTGCATGCATTTAAAACACCCCTAGTCTGTACATGTGGCATATCTACATGGCTCACTATCTCTCTGCAAGTCTTGCAAATACATCAAACTGGAGCCTGAACCATAGCATCTCTGGGAAGACTCTCACCTATGCAGGCGAGTTGTGAGATAGCTCACTTCACAGCTCTTAAAAACTAGGGAAACACCTGGAACAACAGATGCTCCATCAATGTGACAATCAGGGGCAGATTTAATTTTCCGAGATTAAAGATTCCAGGCCTTAATCTGCTAACTACATAGAAACAAGGAGAGCAGTTAGAGTCATTTTATGAGATAACTAGTAAGATTTGGTGAGTAGAAGCATTTTATCAACTTAACTACATACAAGATTTCGGCTGGCAACAAATTTATCTGTTGTGACTGGGTAGTTACCGTTTTATTTATGCTGCTTTTTTTTTAATGAGGAAGATTGTGAAATTATGTCATTCAGAATACAGATGGGCTTTAGCGAACATGGAAAAAGAAGATAAATACTACGTGTACCTTATTAACTTTTCCATCAGTAAGGTTAAATCTATTTAATGTGTCCCATTTGAAATCAGAAACCACCACATGCACATGAAAAATGCTGAGTCACAGGCCCGTTTCATTCACATGTATATTAAAAGAATCACAGAAGGGCAAAACGGTACACTAAGACAGAAATGGTGCTCTTCATCACTGAGCAGTAAATAACAAGAAGGAATCATGGAAGGAATAAGAAAAGAATAGGAAAATTATTTCGGTGTCTGCCTTAAGCCAAACATGCTGGGCCGCTGTAGAAGACGTTGGATGCCAACCATGACTACTGAAGTAATCTCAGGAAAACGGAGGCAAATAAGCAGATTCGAATGTTACTGCCACCATCGTGATTTTGAATCTTTTTTTAAAAAATAAAACGGTTATACTAGGTTGTATCTCATGATAAAGGACACTTCCCAAAACTTTGCTTTTAAGTTTTGATGGGTAGAAAATTAACTGGCCCTCAAAGTGTATGATTAAAGGAAGCATTTTATTGTGCTGGGGGGAAAAAAATCCTGATAGGAGAAAACCCGTCGTGGAGTTTTTGGAGTTTTGCAGTTCTGAGGCAGCAATAGCTCAAGCGGTCACTATGTCTGTTGTCAGGGAAGTCACTGAGATATGAAACAAGGATGAACCCCATTTGTCTGGGTAAAGAGCCCAGGGAGGAAGTAATTGCTAGTTGGGGCACAGCTGCAGATAGCAGTTGATCAAGTCCAAAGTTCAAATGCGGATTTCATTCTGATAAAAATCATTAAATCACGAATAACTTACGCCAGGCTCCTGTACACTCAAGGAATGACTATGCATACCATCTGCACATAACTGTCCCTTAATACATTGGAATGGTGACAGCAGCTTTCATTATGAAATCCCAAGATATAAACAATGTATCAAAGTGCAAGCAGCCATCATTCACATTTGAGTCAGCTACCAGAATGAGACTCCACATTTGAACTCAGTACAGGAAATTTCAAAACAAAACCTAAATTTGGGAGAACAGAGGCTCTAAAATGAGAAGTTTGCTACTAACAATTTTAGTATAATATTTCTCATTTGGCTGTTCTTTATGTATTCACATTGTGCTGACTCCGTAGAGGAAATTTCTGAAAGGTTATTACAAATTATATGCTATAAATAGAATAGTAAAGCTTGTTACTGAGTCCAAGTGTATACTGCTCGCCACACAAAAGGAAAATAAATTGAGAGATGAGGTGCTGGGACAAGGAATAGTGACTTTATTCAGAAAGCCAGTAGATGGAAGAGATGGTGGACTAGTGTCCCAAAGAACCATCTTACCCGAGTTAGAATTCAGGCTTCTTTTATACTGAAAGGGGAGCAGGTGTGGTTTGCTGTACCTATAAATCTCCAATAAGACAAATGTTATTCCGTTCTGCAACTTTTTTTCTCTACATAAATGGAAGAATGTTATACCTTTAAAGGTCAGAGCCTTGAGAATGGGCTATCCTGTACATTTCAAGCTATAGGCAATGTTCTTTCAGTGATTAAATTATAGCCAAAGCAAGAGAATACAAAGGCTAAAGTAAAACAAAAACAAACAAAAAGATCCAATATGGAGTCAGATTTGTTCTTCCCTATTACAATCTGACAAAGAACTATTTCTTTTAAGAATTAAGAATATTTTTCCACCATGAAACATATTCATAAAATGTCTGCAAAGGAGTATCTGATACCTTGAGCTCCAGAAAGTAGTAGCTTAAAAAATAATTCCATATTATTTTCATATCTAAGTTGAAAACAGTAGGAAAGTTTGGTGTTGCTACCACCCAAAGACAGGATGTTGCTACCACCCATACAGTTGAAAATATGTATATATGCAGTCAACTGTAACCACTTTGTTTTATGCCATCAGTTTTAGTTACTACCAATATTCAGGTGACTTGTGAATTTATATGTACAGTCTCTGTGCTCTTCTAACAACAAGATTCTCCTCTACATCTCCTCTTGAGCATCTCAAAGATGCCTCCAACTCGACTTGTTTAAGAGTGAACTCAAAGTCTCCCTCACCTTTCATATTTGTCTTTCTTTTTCCTACCACAGGACCTTTGCACACGTTGCCCTCGGCATGTTCCTTCTTCACTTATTAGTTACTGCCTACTTATGTTTCAGACCTCAGCTCAAATGTTATTTCCTCAGAGAAGCCCTTGCCAATCCATGACTAGGTTAGATTTATATTATTCATATAGTATAAATACATAGTATTTATACTATTATATATGGTGATATCTCTGTGAAACTTCTTCATAGCACTTATCACAGCTCTAATTTTACATTTACTTGTGCCATTATTTGATTTATGTTTGACTTTACTATTAAACTGGCATGGTCTCTTCCACATACATACACAATGAATATTTGTTGAATAAATTGGAATAAATGAATTGTGCTATCTTTAATTCTGTGGTAAATACCAAGCTGAAACTGGTATCTGTGTGTAGTCTCTGGAGTTGCCATGAAAATGAGCCCCTTGACTATGGGTAGTAGGTGGCATAATTGATGGAAAGTCCAAGCTGCTGGGCTCTGAAACCCTTCACTGTGTTTGCATCCAGGTCATGCCTCTGCTGGGTGGTTCTCAGCCAATGGATGATCATGACAGGGGTACTAAGGCAGTCTCACTCCTGGGAGATGCAAGGATCTTGTGATAGGACGCAGTGACTGGAGGACTCCCCAAGGTTCTTGCCAAATTCTACCATACCACCTTCCTTTCCTCTGTCCTTCACAAGGGCCAGACCTAGATCATGATGTATGTTTCTCATAGGACCGAGATTAACACAGTTTGACAAAGACTCTGTGCTTGGTGGGTCCAAATGTGCTAACATCATACAGAAGACGCAATGCTGAAAGCATAGTGCCTTTGTTCGAGTTTATATTTCTGAGAAGAATGATCTGTTATATCTATTCAATATTTTACACATTTCTGCTGTGTGATACTGAAATACAGAGCATCACTTTTGCACCCCAGGGAGAACATACGTAGTAGTACTGTGCGATTAAATGAGATATTTAACATGAAAATCTTAGCATAATACCCATCACATAATAAAAGCACAATAAAGGTGAGCTATCACAAGGATTACCATGATCACTGTCACTCTTCTCCTCTCCAACAGGTTCTGCCCTCCTTTAAAGAGTGGAGTTAGGTATACAAAGTGGGCTTTACCTATTTAAATCATCCAGCGTCCAGAAAACAGTCTATGATTATTTCTGGTGATGGACACAATTTTACTAAACACCAACCAATGTTAAGTAATCTGTTCCTTTTTTTTGCAAACAGCCTTGTTGTTTCATTTTACAGTTCATCAGATACAAGGACAACCAAGCCAATTTTTCCCCCACTTTTTGCCAACCTAAGCTGATCAAAATTTATGGGTATACTAAGCAGATAACAGCAGTCTGGATACGGAAGATGAAGTCTTGTTAGGACTTACCTTGGTAGAGAACAGTTTTCCTGTGATTTGACCCTGACTTCTGAGAAATCACACACTGCTTCTGGAACATTTGGTCACTGTGGAATATTTCCAAATGTACCCTTCTGGCTGTGCAGAAACATTGCTCAATAGCCTTAGTTACTAAAACTTGCTTCTCATTTTGTAATCTATTTTAGTAGTGTCAGAAGAGATTTCAGAGCTTGGATAAAAATATCAAAATGACCATTATTTCAAGTGAAAGAAACTCAGTGAAAATATTTCAGTCCTTTAATGTTTTCCTGATGTGCTTCTGTGTCTTCTGACTTCTCCCTTCCAAAGGCCCAATGAAGTCAGCACAGGGCATGGAGCTACTGATCAAAAAGGAAAGACCTGCTTTTTGCCATTTGCCTATAGAGTATGAAGGCATTAATTTAATCTTATTTTAAAGTCCCAGGAAAGAGAAAATAGTGATAGTAATTTATTTTTCTAATTGAAAAGATCGTCACTGTAAGCATCCAGAGGAAAAAGATAACTGGATTTGAAAATACAGAAAGACAATGACTTTTTAAGAGAATTTTCCTCTTCATTAGGAATATTATGCATATTATATTAATTCTTTAAAATGTTAAAATTATTATCTGTGGGTAGTAGAAAAATGGGAATTTAGGGACTTCCCTGGTGGTCCAATAGTTAAAAATCCATGTTCCAATGCAGGGGATCCAGGTTCAATCCCTGAATGGGGAAGTGAGATCTCATAGGCTGTGGGGCAACTAAGCCCGCATGCCACAACTACTGACTCTGTGTGCTCTGGAGCATGCATGCCACAACTAGAGAGCCCATGCACCACAACTACTGAGTCCATGTGCTCTAGAGCCTGCATGTCACAACTAGAGAGAAGCCCGTGCGCTGCAACAAAGAGTTCGTGTGCCGCAATGAAAGATCCTGCATGCCGCAACGAACATCCCATGTGCTGCAACTAAGAGCCGACAGAGCCAAATAAATAAATATATTTTTTTAATGGGAAGTTATTTTCCTTTCTTCTTATATTCTGTGTCTTAACATACTAGTGCGGGAGTTAACAGTCTGAGGATTAAGTGAGAAGAATTGGTAGTGGGTCTAGAAATTAGAGATTAATAGGATTCAGGCTGTCAGATTAATTTTCTATTCTCTTGACAGCTCTGGAAGGATAAAGCTGATGTCAAGTAGGCCTCTTTGAAACAACTGTCCACAGCTCTGCTAAATACAATCTCCAGATCTGCCCTGTGGCCAACGATATGTGTTTTGTTTTTTCTTTTTTCCTTCAAACAACTTAGAACTGTAAACTATTATCACTGAAAAGTAAAACTGAGATTCTGTAGAGGAACAGCTGACATGCATGAGTTTTAACTCAGGATATGTTGCTCAGCTGGTGAAAATCTGTTCATGTCAAGCATTTTGCTTGCAATTTATTGCTGCTGAAAATATACCAACAAGTGAATCAATCATGGTGGTTGTCCCGGAAGACCTTCCATTGTATTTGAACAAATTGAATAAAATTATGGTTAAAAATGATTTACCACCATGGCTAAGCAAATATATGGTTTTAAAGTATGTAACAATTTGTTTCCTTTATGTAAATATTCCCCTCTATAAATGTATTTTCTTGTACTACTTATTCCTACGGTAGGATTTTTTTTTCATCAGATGGCAAGTATAAATCACATTCTATATATCTATTATCTAAAGTTCTAAACTTTGGGGAGCCTATATATGCAGTTTTACTCTGTGGATAAATGGAATTTTCTAGAAGCAGAACTTAAGGTGAGAATTTGTGAGGGATCAGGACATTTAAAGAGGTAAAACCCCATAGGGTGGTAGAGAAGCAACACGGGCAAGGGGAGGTAAAACATGGGGTGAAATCCAGTAGAGTCTCATAAATGGGAAACATAGGCATATGGCAGAGGACCTCTGGAGACAGTATTGGTCATACCTCAGTTATTCCAATGAAGGGAAAGCACAAAAGTATTGATACCATCTCACTTATCCCTTTTGAAATAAAGTGTTCTAGAAAACTCAACTCAACACACACTCCAAAACTATAGCATTCTCTACAACCTGCTTGCCAACTGTCCCTATCCTAATCTTGGCAGTGAGCTTGGCTTCTACCTCCATCCAAGACTAATCAAGAGATGAACAGAGGGACTTCCCTGGTGGCGCAGTGGTTGAGAGTCCGCCTGCCAATGCAGGGAACACGGGTTCGATCCCTGGTCCAGGAGGATGCCGCATGCCGCAGAGCAACTAGTCCCGTGCGCCACAACTACTGAGCCCGTGCTCCGCAACAACAACAAAAAAAGAACATGATTCTGTTAACTCAGAGTAAAAAAAAAAAAAAAAAAACCTTAAAAAATAAAAAAGAGATGAATAGAAAATGACCACCCATTACAATCCACTGTTTAGTCGCACCCTCAGGGTCTCATTTGAAGCTGGCCTCAATCTATACATCCAAATTGGACCTGTTACTTGGCTTTCTAGAATTACTTACAAAATGTCCTGCAAACTAAATAATTATACAGTTAATCTTTTGTGGGTTTTTTAGGATCAATATACACAAATCTACTGAAAAGATTAGATTATGTCATTCACCTTGGCAGTTTCATAATAAAGACCACAGGAGGTTGAAGTGGTATATCCAAGGTCACTGACTCAGCTAGACCTGGAAGAATTAGGGGTCCTGACCCCTAGTCCAATGGTGTTCCTCCTATAATATGCAACCCTGTGCCATTGGTGTAGAATCAGGTGGTGTTTCTATTTATCATGATTCAATTCCCTTTTCTCTATAATCTTCATAGGGGCATTTCTTACATATTACACCCTTTCTGTGGATGTGGAATTCTCTTCTAATTTTTAAATGAGTCTATGCAAAATATAATTACTCTGTCATTTTGTCTTTCTATATTTGTGCAGGGTCTGAATGGATATTTATAGGTGCAAACCAGAAAGCTCACTGAGAAGAGAGCAAATCATTTTTTCCTATACCTTCGCACTTGTGGGCAGATTTTGTAATGTTGCTTGGAGTTCACTACGTAAACTAAGTAGTTCTGTGATCTGGAAAATCCTAGACAAATATCTTTTTTTTTTTTTTGACAAATATCTTTATAAATAGGAAAATGCCAAGTTATGGAAAAGTGGAAAACAATCTCCAAAGTTGAAATACTCCTCTTCTTATTGCTGAATAAATAATTAGCAAACCCATCTATTTCTTGACTTGATGTTTTAACTCTGTAGGACGTATTTCATAATATTGATATCATTTTATTTTATATATTTAATAATATATATATAAAATAATGAAAAACAATAATTTTTCAAACATATTCTAAAGTTGGCATTCTTTTCCAAACTTTGCTTCTGATCTGTCACACTTTAAGTTTTGAATGTAAATATGAGAAGCAGTTTTAAAGAAATCATTTTACTCCTAGAATTATGTTCAAGTATTTTTAGGGTGAATAAAGTAGATAGTGGAGGGTTACTCCTAAAAATTGGACTAATTAAAAGGTTTACTGTTCTACCAATGCAGAATTCTTCTTTCTATGTCCAATTCCATATTCTTTATTTCTGTATGATTATGACAAGCCTAAACATCTTGGGAGGAAAAGAAAAAAGAAGGAAACAAATGCAACTACACATGAATTGTTAAACTAAATGATCAATGCTATTAAAAGAAGCTAAATTGTTTGCTGCGCTCGTAAGTAGTTTGGTAGATTTATACATACTCAAGTCTCTAGAGATGGAAAGTTAAATATAGCAAATTACTCACTAATAAGGGCATAACACTGAAGACAGTGGATATTGTTAACACACGCAATTCCCCACCTTTTTCCTCTCCTGTCATTCAAGAAAATAAGCACCAGGTCAGAGAACTAGAGATTTTGAAAAGGAGCACTACCTTTGAAATTTAAAATTCTATTTTCCCCTTAAAGTCAGAAGAGAGGGAGCTGAACGAGCCCAGGTGTGTAATTCATATCTCAGCACAACCTGCATTTGGTCTCTCTTTACCTGACATACGTGTTCTTTCTCCTGAGTTTCTCTATCACCTCCAATGACTGGCAGAAAGCAAATAAAGCAGTGAGGTTTGGGGCTGAAAGGTACCAGGTGTGCTAGTTCATTAACAAGAACTAATGAATGAATGTAACACACAATCCACATGATTATAAATAAGCAACATATGATTATAAAGCATTAGAAAAATACTGAGTTTTCTGCATGCAAATGCTAATATATAACTCAACTTCTCGTGTACCTGGAAGACTATTTTAATGTTATAATTCCATTCATGAATGCCTTTTCCTCAGAAAGAGACACAGCACCGCTTTGCATAACGAATGACTCAAAGATTCGTTCCTGCTCTCTCATTGGCCCAGGAAGCAGCAGGGGTGAAAAGGAAAGGAGTAAGATTTTTTCCGCTCTAGATATTTCAAGGTAACATCAGGGGATGCAGGCTGTGAGAGAAAACCACCTATTCCCACAACACTATGGAGAGTTGCCTTCTTCATTAGTCATGAGATTATTCTGTAGCCAGGTACTGGATGGTTTGTGCTTCACCTCCAGAGGCTAAGGTTGGGATGTTGTCTTTGCTCTCTGGCCTCTTTGGCTAGGTGTTAAGGAGAAGAGAAAGAAACGCAAAGCAGGGCACATAACAATCTGTGGTACGAATTATAGACTGCGGTATGCAAAAACATCACTTACATATGCTTATTAAAATGTAGATTCCCAGGACCTACACCTAGTGTAATGGTTACTACGGCTACAAAAACTCTCACAAAATTTAGTGGCCTGCAAACAACCATTTTTATTTTGCTCACTGTTTTGTGCATCAGGAATTTAGGAAGGGCTCAGATAGGAGGCTCTCAATTGGAGTATCTGGCCTGGTTGGAACCGAGTGTTGGCTGAAACTACACTCAGCAGAAGGATCAACTGGATTAGACATTCAATATGGCTCACACATACAGATAGCAGGTAATGCTGACTGCTGGCAGGAGCTTAGCTGGGGCTATTAAAGAGAGCCCGTTTATGGGCCTTACCAGCATAATGGTGTCAGAGTAGTCAGACTTCTTACATGGCAACTAGCTTCTCCCACAGCGAGTGTCCCAGTGGAACCAAGTGGGAGCAGCAAAGCCTTCTTTGGCTTAGCCATAGTGGTCACACAGTGTCACTTCTGCTATCATCTGTTAGCTGACATAGTCACAGCTCTGCTCAGACTTAAGAGGAGGATACATAGAGCCTACCACTCAATAGAATTATCAAAGAATTTGTTACTATTTTTTAAAAATAAACTTCCTTCTGAGATTACAAATTGTACACATTCCTCTCACTTGCAAAATATACTTGTCTCTTCACTTAGACCCCCAACGTTTCCTCTTATTATGACTTCAAGTCTAGGATCCTGTCATCTAAGTCAGGTCTACTGTGGATAAGGGTCCTTAGGTATGATTCCTTGAGTATGGGTCCTCTTGATCAAAAACCCTACCAGCGAAAGAAGTAAGTTATTTGCCTCCCACTAATATAACATACAATTGTATATAGGCATAGGATAACTACTGTATATATTTCTATTTTTAAAAGGGGAAAAATAGTAGATAGAAGCAGTCTCTGGTCCATAGCAATTCTGAAGTCCAGTCAGGTATGTATTTCCAGTTCCTTGAATTAGACTCAACTATTTTCCAGGGACCTTTACTCTCCTTCTGGATTTTTGATTCATCTTTCTAGTAATCCTTCTCTTTCTATTATAAATGGCCTGTGTTTACACAAGCCATTATAATGACTTTAAAAGTATGATGGCCTTCCTGCCTATGCATTTATAAACCATTCCACTTAACAAAAGCCACACACACATCTCTTTGAAGTAAATATTTCTCTCTACCTTTGGTTCCCTTTGGGACTGCCATGGAATAACACAATTAATATGTTTAGGAGACCTACTGTTTGCAGAAAGGGTTTGTGAGGTTTTTTCTTAAGACCCTTAGGAAGCTTCATTTAAAAGGTTCTATGAGGTAACACCTTAAACCTTTCCATATTCTTAAGAAATTGTTTTAATCACACACTTAATTTTTACTGAGACATTGTACTGAAAGTTCTCTGGCTTTGATATTTGTCCCAATGGCCCTTTCTTATTTCCTTTCTGGAAGATTTTAACCATCACCCAAAGCCTCAAATTATCGTTATCACTTTTCATATGCACTGTTCAACATTTATTCAGAAACAGAGGAAAAGACCTGTTTATGAACAGTGAGAACTAAAAACTATAAAAGACAGTCAAACAAAAATTCCATAGCTAAAACTACAGAAATTTAGAACTCAAAGTATGGGTTTAACAGCACATTAGACAGAAGAATCAGGATTAGTGAACGTGAAGGTAAATAAGGAGAAAATGCCTAGGATGAAACACAGTGAGAATGAAGGATAGAAAATGTAGAAAAAAGCATAAAAGATATATGGAACACAATGAGAAGATCTAATGTGTTTTTAGAATTCTAATAGAAAGGAGAGAACATGAGGATAGAAACAATATTTTAAAAGAATAATTACTGATAATTTTTTGAAATAGAAAAAATACACGAAGAATTGCCAGGAACCCTATAGGTTGAAGAGGTGCTGGGGACCCAAAGTAGAAGAAATACCTAGTCATAGCATAATAAAACTGCTAAAAACCAAAGAGCAGGACAAAATCTTGAGAGCAGTCAAAGAAAAACAAAACATAACCTGCAAAGAAAGAGTAAGACTGATATTTGACTTCTCAACAGAAACAACAGAAGCTAGAAGACAATGACTGACATTTTCAAAATGCTGAAATAAAAGAACTCTCAACATAAAAATCTATACCCAAAAGTCAAAGTGAAAGAAAGAGACATTTTTAGACGAACAACACTTGTTAGAATTTCTCACTAACAGGCTTTCACTGAAGGAAATACTAAAGGGAGATCTTCAAAACAGGAGGAAAATTATCCCAGATGCAAATACAAAGAAACAGGAGGGAATGAGGAGAAACAGGAAGGATAAATATGTAGGTATGTGGACTGTATAATAAAACATAAGCACAATGTTTTATGGGATTTAGAATATTTCTAGAAATAAGTACATGAAAACAAATGTTTAAGGGGGGTAAAAAGGCCATTGTGTTGTCCAGTATATGGCAAAATTTCCAATCTATATTTGACTCTAGTAACTCAATATAAGTATAGTAATATTTGTTGCAGTCTCTAAAAGGAGAATAATAAGATGTGTGACTAAAAAGCCAATAGAGGGGAATATGGGATAGTAATTAATATGAGTCAAGAAAGAAGAGAAAAAGCAGCACAACTAATGTGACAAATAGAAAACAAATAGTAAGAAGGTACATTTAAACTCAAGTATATCAGTAGTTACATTAAAGGTAAATAAAATAACAACTATTTTAGAGACAAGATTGTCAAATTGAATTTTTACAAGTCCAGTTCTAGGTTGCTTACAAAAGCATGCCTTAAATACAAAGATTTTAAAAGGCTGAAAGTAAAAGAATGGCAAAAAAAATACCATGCAATTTAGAAAGAGCTATATCTAACAATAGGCATTACAGTGTTACCGATTACAAAACAGTGTTTAAGGGAAGAAGCATTAGTGGAAATAAAGAGAGGTGTTTCATAATCATAAGAGACTCCATCCACTAGGAAATCACAGGGATTCTAGATTTTTAGGTATCTAATAAAACAGTCTTAAACTATCCAAAATTGATAGAACAAGAGGAGAAAAAACAAAACAAAACTCAGTCACGGTGAGAGACTAACACACCTCTATCAGTATGTAACAGGACAATCCCCAAATGAGTAAGGTATTGATATAAAATATTTAAGTAACACAACTGACAAACTGATCTAATGGTCACATAGAGAATGTTTCTCCAAAACCTACAGAATATGCACTATTTTAAAGCATGTGCAGAACACACCAAAACTGAGCATATGCTGGGCTATACAGCAAGAATCAACACATTTCAAAGGACTGAAACCTACAGCATATTTTCCTGACTGCAGTAGAATTAAACTAGGAGTGAATAATAAAGATAATGAGGAACTCCCTAATTGTTTGGAAATTAAGTCTTAAATTATACCAATGAGTAAAACAAGGAATCATATAAATTAGGAACTACGTTGATTTGAATAAATAACAAAATATAAAAATTGTGAGATGCAATTAAAATCATGAGTAGAGGGAAATATATAGCCTGGACTATTTATAACAGAAGAGAAGAAGGAAAATCTATTATTTAACTATACATCTTAAGAAACTGTCCAAGGCACAGCAAACTAATACTCTGCAAAACTGAGGAAAGGAGGGAAATATGAGTATAAAAAGTTATTAATATAATTAATTAATTAGTTAATTAATTTGTTAGAATCAACAAACCCAAAAGGTCGTTCTTTAAAAAGACTTAATAAAATTGACAGTCTTAGTAAACTGATGAAGAGCAAATAGCCAACAAAGGATTTATATCCATAAAATATAAGGAAATCTAATAAATATTGAAGAAAAAGATAGATAACCCAATAAAAAAAATACACAAAATATGTGAAAAACATTTCACAGAGGAATACATTCAAATGGGCAATAAACAAATAAAAGAGTATTCGATTTCAATAGTCAATGAAAAATGCAAATAAAACCACCATGACGTATCACTCTACATCCACCAGCATAACCTTCAAAAACAAAACAAGTGAGCAAGAGTGCCATCTGACTATATCAAATGTTGAAGAGGATTTGGAGCAATTGTATATTTTAAATGGGGGTGAAAATTGCTACAATCACTTTGGAAAACGAATTGGCAAAATTTGATAAAACGCTGAACGTGTGCAAAACCTCTGAACTATATATTTCACATCTAGGTATATACACACAAGCAATGTGTCTATATGTGCACCAAAACGAGTGTACTGAAATATCCATTGCACCATTATTTAAAATAGCCCCAAACTGGAAACATCACAAGTGGTCATCCACAGTAGACCTCTTTCCTAGGTGGTAAATTAGCCTAGTGTGGTTCACAGATATGGGCAGATATGAGAACTCTGGGTCACAGACAAAGCAGCTTTAATACAGCTGACACAGCCAGCAGCTCAGCTCGTTTCCACATCAGTTTCCCTTGCCCCGCCCCCTACCCCAAGATGCACAGGGGCAATGCAAGGCAGCCTAGGTGGATGCTGTGCACGGCGTGGATTTGCATCCCAGCTGAAGACCCTCAAGTTTAGGAAAGCCTCATCTTTTACAATGGGCTGCAAGCAAACCTGTCTGAGCTTTGCACGGGTAGGACAAATATTTATTCTACTGTACAGTATAATAAACAGTAACTAAATCTCCATTCTGCTCCAGAGGAAAACACTACCTCTACCATCCAGGGCTGTTCATACATTCTGGAAAAGAGAATCCAGAACAAAAGCTGTCAGTGCCCTTGTTTGCAAGCCTTCCAGAAAGAGAGAGACTCGTGGAGAACTGTTTCCCAATAAAACAACAACAACAACAACAAAAAAAAACCAAAACAGACTAAACTCATCTGTGATGGTAGAAATCAGGACAGGGCTGACCACTAGGGAGGGGCCACAAGGCAGACTTCTGGGACACAGGTAACGTGCTACTTCTTGATTTGGGTGGGGTTAGGCTTACATTCATAATTTGTAGGTAAATATAAAAGTTTATTGTAAAACAAATAAAAAACAGGCATTCCTTACTTTGTGGTATGTGCAGGAATGTATAAATGACAGTGCAAACTGAAACTGTTCATTCTCACAGAGAGAATGAACTTGAAAAGTGACTTCTAGTTATCCTATTTTCATTTGATTTCATATATACTAAGATAGTAATAAACATTCAAAATATCAATATTTACTAACAGATTTTTATTAAATAGAAACTATGGGTCTAACATTTTGCTAGGTAATTAAGAATCAGAAATCAAGGACACAAACGTTTGTGTCCTTCCTCAGGAAGCTTACATATTGGGGATGGGGGAGAATAGGTGTGTTACTGTGCACAACAGAACGAAGGCTGCTGACCTCTGTCTCTATTCATTACTAACATTCAGGTCACCCATGTTGGGCCCTCATAAGAAAATAAGCCATAATTTCTGTCCTTGATGCGTTACTACCCAATGGAATGAAGCATGAGGTCGTTCTCAGCAGTCACAGAAACATGTGCAGAACGTAAAGCTGTTATTCATTCACAGCCTTGATCCTACAATGCTACTCACTCACAGCATTCCGTGTTCTCACCCACACCTAATCAAGTGAAACACAGAGTCTTATTCTGTGGAGCTCAGATCCCTGACCCTCCAGTCCAGACCAAGAACTCCCCTAGATATTCTTGTAGCACTGTACACCTTTCCTTCTAGCACTTCATAATTTGCAATTATGTATTATTTGTGGGAAGATTTGATTAATGCCTCTCTCTTCCAAGAAGAGCTCAGCTCCACAAATTCACAGTACCTGGCACATAGAGTAGTCACCCAATAAATGTAGCTGAATAAGAGAGCTTGGCTGTAGTTAAGCCAGGTTTTAGACATAAGAATGGGATAAAAGAGAAACTGTTCTTTGACTTTCAAATTTACTTTCTGATCACTGCCATTTAACCAGAGTAGAACTGCTGTCTGAAGAGGTTCTGTCGTTACATCATTTCTGGCCTTTATCCCATGGCCTTATTTCTTCCCCTCTGCTCAGGAGAACATATTGTATAAGGTCAGTAAGATGGATCTGGAGCCCCAGCACAATGTCTTCCCTTGCCAAAAAGATTGCTTCTCCTCTGGGGCACACACCTGCTTCTTCTTCGTCTGCCAGCTCTGAGAGGTGAGGTGAATAGAAATGCTCTTCTTCCTGGAGCTGGTGGGATAAAAGCCTCCAGCTCCTTATGCATCACTCTCTATTCTCCATCAGACAGTAAGTATTCAGTAAGCACTTACCACGTATGCGGCACAGCATCGAACACAACAAGCAATAGAGTTACACCACAATGCACCTAGCAGCCGACTCTGCCCAATCAATCAACGAGTCCTGTTGGGTGAAGTTCCCAAACATCTTTCTCATCAACCCACTTCTTCCTGCCTTCATCACCATCACCCAGTATCAAGCCACCTTCTTCCTTTGCCTCTGTCTCCTAAATGGTGTCTCCACATTCACTCTTGCCCTCTCTACCTGCTCTCCTCACTGAAGCAGAAGTGATAAGTTTAAGTGGTAAATCAGATCGTTTCGCCTCTCTGTACTGACCCCTTCCCCTCCCACCCCCCGCACTTGTTCAAAGCCTGACAATGTAAAATCTTATGCCATTGCTCTTAGGATAACAAATATCCACATGACAGCACATAAGGCCCAGCATGTTCTGGCCCTTACCTACTCTTTTGGCTTTACCCTATGCCACTTTCATACTTACTCTCTGTGCTCCAACCACTGTGACCTTCTCTAGGTTTCCTGAAGGAGCTTTGCTTCCACTCACCTCTGTGCCTTTGCACATCCTGACCCTTTCATTATTGATGCCTCTCCCCATCCCCATTCAGCCAATTCCTCCTTCACTTTCAGGTATCATCTCAACTATTACTAATAAATAGAATAGTTAGATTTTCAATCCAGGTCTGTTTGTCTCTAAAACCTGGTACTTTTCCCATCACATTTTGTTTCCTCCCAGGCAAGAAAGAGAACGTGGTGGGCAAACTATATGGGCCACACGTTAGTTCAAAAGCTACGAACAGACAGACATTTTTCCAAAGAAGACATACATACTGACAACAAGTATATGAGACGTCGCTCAACATCACTAATCATCAAGGAACGACAGGCAGAGGGGGAGGGGCCTTCGAGGCGAGAGGAAAGATGTGTGAGATGAAGCTCTGGCTAGCAGGAATGAGCAAGACACCTTCCTAGCGATGAAGGAAATATGACCGGATGCATCAAGTTGGGAAAAATTAAGGAGGACAGTGTCACTGTAGCCCCTAGATGATCATCTCTGGAACTGATAGTCTGTGAAGCACCCCATGTGCGCTAAGTTCTAAGGGATGGAGGGTGAGGTACCTCTGAAGCGGAGGGAGGTGCCAAATGGAGAAAGGAGTTGCTCTGCCGGAGCAGGGGAGCAGGAAGTAGGCTCTGCTGGAAGGGAAGGCCTCCTCCACTCCAGATTTTTGTCACATAGAATTTAACCCCAGGGTAGTGGGGCACAGAAGACAAATTGTCCCCTGGAATCACTTAATAATCTACTTCAAGCGTGTTAGCCAAGTGTTGTAGTAGCTAAAACAATGGGAAAGGAGATCAAGACCTCTGAGAGTGTAAAGATGGAAAGTAAGAATGATGTGGGTGGACCACATGGAAGAGGGAGGAGGGAGGGACTGTGGAAATGAAAACAGGAAAACAGTGGAGCAAGTTAAGGTGGAGCTTTCAGGGATGAGCACTAAGAACTCGCTGTAGGATAGAACAGGATGATTGGACTTTTTCATGCATGTACATGAAGACGTCCTACGTTAGGGGCTTCCCTGGTGGCGCAGTGGTTAAGAATCCGCCTGCTAATGCAGGGGACACGGGTTCGAGCCCTGGTCCGGGAAGAGCCCACACGCGGCGGAGCAACTAGGCCCGTGCGCCAAAACTACTGAGCCTGCGCTCTAGAGCCCACAAGCCGCAACTACGGATACGTGTGCCACATCTACTGAAGCCCGCACACCTAGAGCCCATGCTCTGCAACAACAGAAGCCACCGCAAAGAGAAGGCTGTGCAACACAACGAAGAGTAGCCCCCGCTCGTCGCAACTAGAGCAAGCCTGCGCACAGCAACGAAGACCCAAGCAGCCAAAAATAAATAAAGTAATTAAAAGAAAAAGACATCCTACATTAAATTCAATGATTCCTGTGTGTGTGTCAGAGAAGAGAGGGAGGGAGGGAGGGGACGAGGAGGATAAAATGGAGAAGACAGAGAGAAAGAGAGAAAAGAAAGAAAAGGTGGTGCTATGGAGCCAGGAAGAGTGGAAGGAGAGGGGGAAGAACGAGAGAGGGGTCAGTCAGTGTACATAATCCAGTGGCCACTTGGTGGTGTGAGCTGAGTCCTAGGTGAGCATCAGGGTGAAGCGTCCACAGGCTGGTACCGCAGCTGAGTTTCATTCCCTCTTGCTGCTTACACAGTGTGAGCTTCTTGGCACGTTATGTATGATTTTACGTGATGGCTACTAAAATAAAAGGACAAATTAACTCGTCTCGTGTCCAAATGAGGAAATAGCAATGTGTTCCAAGCCTGGAGGAAAATCTGGTTGCGTTGGACCTATTGAGAGTGGTATGTGGTCTACAACTTGAGATTTTCATAGTTCAGTTTGAGTCTAAATGGTACCTGTTCTTCATAGAAGGACTGAGAACACAATCCCTTTCTAGAAGGAAGCGTGACTGAGGAACGGACTGTGCATCTTGGTAGCTCCAGCTACAGACACGTGCTGTGCTGGCGAGCAGTCATGTAGAGGTAGCAGCTGTTCCAAATCAGTACCCAGGGCTTTCTGAAGAAACTGATTCTGCAGGGAAATCAGGGAGGCTAAGGAGAAATGACGGACAGGGAGGGAGCAGGGCTGAAGCCAGGCCAGTAGATGCAAGGGTTCCAACTCCAGCTCAGCTGAGAGGAGCCAGCGGCAGGTCTCCAAGAGCCCCACACACCAGAAGAGATTTGCCAGACTGTCCAGGGCTGCTGACAAGGGGCTCAGAAGACCTGCTGGGGAGTGAGTTCATCCATCATCTAGGGCAATAACTGTCCAGGCTGTGCATCTAGGAGAGGAAGAGAAGCCACTTCCAGGCAGAGGAAAGTGCGCTCTTTGAAGGAGGGAAAACATCAAGAGGACATTTGGCTTTTCAAAGGGAATAATGCATGTTGGTTAAAAATACCGCTTGATGGCTTGGGCTATTTGTCATGCAGCCCCCTGTCATTTTAAGCAGAATTCATCACTCACTGCTTTGTCAAGCAGTGAAGGCAGCCAGAGACTGCCTCAAAGTTGATAGGATGCAACTTCTTCCATCTGCCAATTACGGTGACCTTCGACCTCCTGTCGGGCACATGCAAGCAACTTAATCGCGAGGAAAGCAAGAATACATTTGTACGAACAGAAGACCTGCTGTGTCTAAGCATCTTAAGTCACTTCAAACAACCAGGAGAGAAAATGTCAGTGTAGACAGACCCCCGCAGAGGAGCAGCGACAAGCCCATGAATGGCAGAGATGGAAGATTTTAAATTTTGTTACTTCGTAGGCTACTGTACCTAACTTTTGGAAAAACATCATAAATGACACTAAAATGTGGCCCCGGCTGACCATACTGTCAGGCCGAAAAGTTCTCTGATACACATCACTCTCCACCACAAGGCTGCATCTCTGAATAAGCCACTCAGGGGAAGCTGGGGGACCTGGGCCTGGATCTCCCCTCAGCGGAGGTCTCGACGCTGCTCTACTGAGAACACAGGAAAGGGGACCTAAGGGGTGATTTCTAACATGATGTGCTCACAACTGGCCTGGGCACAGATGGCCCAGCCCAGCTCACGCCGGCCCAGGTTTGGAGGGGCTGCGGGAGCGGGGGACACATGTTTCCTGGGCTCAATCAATTCCTTAAGGACCTGCAGGGTGGGCCGTGGACTCTGAGTGGAGACAGATGGAGGCATCGCCCTGTGGCCTGCAAGTCCCACACTGCCCAGCAGAATGAAGACACATCAGCACCCTTAGGCACACAAAGACGAAAGGCTCCTTGACTCACTTCTGGCGCTAGTGCCTGGACTGCAGGGGCAGCTGCCATGAAATGTCATATCACGTGGTGAGAAGCTCAGACTCCGCAGACGCTGCAGATGTTGCCCATGAACTTTTTCGGCTGTGAGAAGAGCCACCAAATTTGATGGGGGAGGCACATCTAATCAATAAAATGAGTTGTGGAGATCAAGACAAAAATCTCCTCAATGATCATACCTAATAGTTTAAGGAAAACCAGGAATGAATGAGTAGAACACTGAAGAAGAGAAAACATGGACTCCTCTATTACAAACCAGTTTATCTTTCAAATTCCAGCTTAAATGCCACCCACTTAGCCAAGCTTTAACCCATCATCCTATTTCAAAATTATATTTGCTTCATTTTTATTTGCTCGTGTGCTCCTACATCATGGTACATATACCTCTACTAAAGCACTTTATAAATTCTATTTTGCACTTGGGTGAATTATTTTCTTGTTGGTTTCCTCTGTGATCAGTTATTCCTTGGGATGAAGTCTGAGTAATCAAAGAAAATGATGTGTTCATCCTTTAACATGGAAAGGAAAGCAGTGTTTAATACCTGCTTTTAAAGATGATAGGATAAATGCATTTTTTAAGATAAAGAAGGTGACAGATCCAAACCAAAGCATTGTTACTTGCCTACTACTAATGGGACTGAATGCTTATGACCAGCCACCCAAGGTTTAGAAAAAATATTTAGGTTTGGTTTGTTTATTTTTTGTTTTTTTAAAAAAGTATCTGCTCATTGGGCTAACTAAAATAACAGGCCTTTTATTTAACCTCCAGCTGAGAACAGAGTTTGGCGAGTGAAGTTAATATTCAGAATGGGTATTATGTTTTTAATCTCTCTTTTTCTTAACATCTTTATTGGAGTATAATTGCTTTACAATGGTGTGTTAGTTTCTGCTTTACAACAAAGTGAATCAGTTATACGTATACGTATGTCCCCCTATCTCTTTCCTCTTGCGTCTCCCTCCCTTTCAATCTCTTTTTGTTCACTGGAGCTTCCTAACTGACGCTCCCACTAACGGTGTTTCTTGTTTTGGTTCTCAAAGAAAAACAAACAACCTAAAAGCAACACGGGGGAAAACTGTTTAGATTCTCAAACACCAGCTTCCTCCAGGGAGCGATGTTCAGATGGAAAAGCAATTGTGAACTTTTCCCGTGAGAAATGGATGTTCCTATGTTCAAGGCCCAGAGAGATTAAAAATGAGTTCTTTTAGCGAGACTCGCATTTTTTAAAATGTGTAGACAAAATGAATACGGAACTCTTCATCAAATCCTGTGCTCAGTTAATCAGAAATTTGCAGCACACGTGCAGGTCTTTTCATCTTTAAAAATAAACCTTGCTGCCGGATCTTAGTAATATCTGTTTTTAAAGAAAAATCTTCACGAATGGTTTCCTAGCATAGTCATACACTCTTAAAAACACAGTTTCTCCAGCCCAGAAAAGTTTTATTTGCCTACTTCACCACATAATTGTTCTGTTATCCTAATTGTCATTGTTATTTTTCTCGTTATTACTAGTCTTTCCATAACCATCCACCCTTCTTCTGAGAACAATATGCATCTTTTGAATAGGAATCTATTTCATCTGGTTTGAGTGAGGCTAAACTCTTTCCGCCAAGGGACATGCAAGATATGCTCAGTCTCCAACCTGACCCAGGCTCAGCCCGCAACACTCCATCCCATGGGTTGCTAGGATGGGCACATGACTTACAGTGTTATAATAATAAGTTTCCCAGAGGTTTGCAACATGGGCACTTGGAGAAAGAGACTATCTCTTCCTTTTAGTCATCAGCCCTAGTGATATAGACTTGGGGCTATCAGGTGCCGTATCACCATACAGATAGAAATAAACTGCCAGAGAATGAAGTCCATACGTAGAGGTGGGCAGAGTTGAGAGACAGAGGAAGAGTCGAGGTTCTGAAGCTGTCATATAGGTCTCTGTCCAGTAGGGCTTGAGATTTAGTTGACCTGAACTTCATAGGCAAGTGAACCAATGAATGAGCTTTCTTCTTTTTTTTAGTGAATTTGACTTTGGATCCTGTGACATGCAATACAAAGAGGTCTAATCAATGATCCATAGTTTACCTGTTTCATGAAAACTATGCAACAGTGAGGCTCTGAATGCTTCAGGTGGACTCTTGCATCTACACATTTGGTCATGCTGCTCTCCCTGTTTGAAATGCTTTTCTGTCCATTGAATTCTTATGGTTCAACCCAAGTTCCATTTCTACCATGAGCTTGTTTCCTCCATTTTGGGAAATCTCTTACATAGGACACATTATACATAAAAGAATTTCTCAGACTGGAATTTAAGAATCCTTAGGATCCCCAAATTATCTGGGAAGGTTTATATTCTAATTTGTTATTCGGTATTAACCACTTAGTGAGCACTTATGTTGAGCCAGACTCAAGGATAAGTCCTGAGACTAGAGAAATGAACAAAATATTCAAGGATTTTTGGTTGTTTGTTTGTTTGCTTTGTGTGTGTGTGTGTGTGTGTGTGTGTGTGTGTGTGTGTGTGTGTGTGTGTGTGGTTCGCAGGCCTCTCACTGTTGTGGCCTCTCCCGTTGCGGAGCACAGGCTCCAGACACGCAGGCTCAGCGGCCATGGCTCACGGGCCCAGCCGCTCCGCGGCATGTGGGATCTTCCCGGATCGGGGCACGAACCCGTGTCCCCTGCATCGGCAGGCGGATTCTCAACCACTGCGCCACCAGGGAAGCCCTCAAGGTTTCTGATGTAGCTCCGATACTAGTGAGGGATGAGTAATGGGCAATAGATAAAAATCTAGTGATGGAAATAAGTAAGTAAGCAAATTTCAGAGAGTGACAAATGCTGTGCGGAGGGGACCAGGATGTTGTGTTACAGTGATTTTGGTTAGAGGGAGCTGTTTCAGACAGGGCGGGCCCGTCTGAACATATACCTGAACATATTTAAGTAGAGAGCACAACAAAAATAACATGACAACACTAGAAACAAGTAATACTTTTCCTTGATAAGTTGTCTCCAACATGCTAAACAGAGTTACCCTATGACCCAGCAATGCCACTCTTAGGTACATACCCAAGAGACATGAAAACGTGTCTCCACACAAAAACATGTACATGAACGTTCATAGCCGCCCAATTCATAACAGCCGCAAAGTAGAAACAAGCCAAATGCCAAAAACTGATGAATGGATAAGTAGAGCCAAACAATGGAATATTACTTAACTGTAAAAAGGAATGAAGTATATATGTGATAACGGGAACCTTGAAAACATTACTCTAAGTGAAAGAAGCTAGTCACAAAATATCGTATGTTGCATGATCCCATTTATGTGAAATGTTCAGAATAAGCAATTCCATAGAGATAGAAAGTTGGTTAATGGATGCCTGGGGCTGGAGAAGTGGGGCATAGGGAGTTACTGCTAATGGGTACACAGGGGGTCTCTTCTGGGGTGTTAAAACTATTCTAAAATTAGGTAACGGTGATGGTTTCACAACTCTGCATAACTAAACACCACTGTACCCTTTAAATGGGTGAATTTTATGGTATATGAATTATATCTCAATAAGGCTATTTTAAAAATTCAGCAAAAAAAGTCTATATCACATGGGTTTAAGGGACACAAGTGTACAGTTCAACTTCATTTAATTAATCAAATATTGTTTGCATATTGATTGCACTGTGTTGTTACTTTGTATTTCCTACCTATTTTGACCCACTAGACCATCAAGCTCGGGGCAGTAGGGACTGTGCTTTTCATTTCTTTAGTACTTCTACTACCCCAGGGGTATGCACACAATAGGGTCGCATTAAATTATGCTGACTGATGGGTCACTTTATGGTAGGCAACAAGGAACATGGAGTGTGTGTCGGTTTTCCAGGGCTGCTGTAACAAACTGGGTGGCTTAAAAAACAGAAATTTATTGTCTCATAATTTTGCAGGCTCTAAGTCTGAAATCAAGGTGTCAGTAGGGTCGCTTTCTTTTGAGGGCTGTGAGGGAAGCATCTGTTCTAGGCCTGTCTCCTGGGCTTGTAGACACTCATCTTCATGCTCACATGGCATTTTCCCTTTATATGTATGTGTGTCTCTATGTCTAAATTTCCCCTTTCTATAAGGACGCCAGTCCTATTGAGCTAGGACCCACCTGAGTGACATCATTTAACTTGACTGCCTGTCAATGATGTCACATTCTGAGGTACCGGGCATTAGGCCTCCGATGTAACGTTTTGAGGGGAGGGGCACAGTTCAACTCTAACAGAATCCATTTTCAATTTCTATTAAAAATCTTAACCATGAAGTGCATGATTTTGTAAACTCCCTGAAAGCCCCCAGGCCAGAGTATTTCGGCCATGCTTCAGGTAGTGACTATCATAAAGCTATTATTAAATCTCCCAAGTTGAACAGAAAGTGGCTCAGTCCAGTGACCAGGCTGTAATCTAGCCTTTTTGCTAAGACTTTCTTATCTTGCAGTCCACTACTTTGCCCTATGACCAGATGAATTCATTTGGCTTACCTTATTCTTATGTCCACTCATTTCCTAATGTCAACTAAAAGGGTAAGCCAAATGAGGTGTTCAATTTTTCTGAAAGGTACAAAGCATTACTATTTCCCAAGTCACTGGGAGGTAGGCCAGTCGGTGTGAGAAAACATTTTGGAAAAATAAATGTACACAAAGTTTGAAATGGATTCAATCCCTGTGGGTATACTCATACACTAAGCATATATCCACCTGGGAGTGGGTCAAAGAAAATATTTTCTGAAATGGGTGCTTCTTTAACAAATGGAGCAACATAGTTTTTAAATGGTCTTCTAGTTGTTTTATTTAAATAATGTTTCTAAGGAATTTGTTGTTGTTGTTGTTTCTTTCTCAGAATCAGGGAAATGTTTACCTTTAAATCTTCTTGGATGCTTCATTTGCTGTGTAAACAGTGTTTGCACAGATGAAGGCAGGCCTCAGCTGTGGTAGTATAACAGGCAAGAACAAATCTGCCTTCATATCTGATTCCACTTTACTTTAACCTTTGTATTTTATTGCTTTTGCTGCAAGTTAAGGATGTTGCCTACAGCCTGAAATATATAGGACAGCCCATTCTCAAGGCTCTGACCTTTAAGGGTGTAACACTTTCCCATTCATATAGAGATAAAAAGTTGCAGAACAGAGAATAACATTAGTCTTGCTGGCAGTTTACAGGACCATAATGAACTGACCTATGTGGACAGATGCAAGAACAAAGGATTCTGACACTAAGAAGTTTGCAACTATCAACCACACCCCCTCCCCTTTTAGTATATACTAAATAAACCCTGAATTCTAACTTAGGTAAGATGGTTCATTTGGGACACTAGTCCACCATCTCCTTGGTCTGCTAGCTTTCTGAATAAAGTCACTGTTCCTTGCCCCAACACCTCATCTCTAGATTTACTGACCTGTTGTGCAGCAAGGAGTATGAGCTTGGACTCAGTAACAGTAGGAACTTTGGCCTGGAAGTTAGAAAATCTGGGTCCTTTTTCTGGATCTGTCCCAAATCAGGTATTCAACACAGACAACCTCTTTCACCTCCCAGAGCCTTATTTTATGTTTAAAAAGAACACAGTATTACCAGGGTAGCTCACCAGATTGTTAAGGAGAACCAGTTAACTATACCTGAAGAAACTGCAATTTCATAGAGTTTGTGTTAGAGGTTAAATTGCTCACTGCTTATAACCCCACTGATTAGAAAAGTGCCTGGTACAGAGTAGGTGCTTTATAGATATTGGTTAAATGCATGCAAAGCCATGAATATATCCTTAGAAAAGTATAGTTTTAAATGATCTCAATGAAATGTTAAATTTCAAAACCGAATTTTGGGACTTAAAATTGTATTTCTATTTTTGAAACTTCCTGTGAATTTGCAATCATTTGAAAATAGATGTTCAACATAACAATAACAAAACAGAGTCTCAGCAAAACTAAGGTTTTCCCATGTCTCTAAAGAGAGTGTTAGCTGTCATGTGCAGTAAGCCTCGAAAAACGTGAGGATCTGTGGTTTAGGACAAGGTTGGCTGCCTAAGGACGACAGATGCAAAGGGTCTGAAGGAGAAGAAAGACAAAAACAAAATAAAACTCAGTATACACACACTCACACACATGCACAATGAAATAATTTATAGGAAAAGAAAACTTCCAAGAAGGTTCTGTGGCTTCAGATTCCTCAAGACGCCAGACACAATTATAGTTAGTACACCAGATTACTTTTTAATATTAAAAAAATTTTAACTAGTTCTTTCACATGATCAGTAAGTTGGGCTATGATAGGATCCGAATTAGAAAGTAAGTTATATCTATAGCTAATTTAATGTTCTGAGCATTTAGGGAGAAGTTTTGAGTACTTAGTTATATGATACAGAACTTAAGGTATAAAATGTATAGAAAAAATTGTTATATTTTTTTCTAGGGTTAACGTTCTCTGATGGTTTTGTTTCAATCCCGAGAGGAATGCAAATGTTAAAAGTTACAATATGTTGCTATTACAAAAGCCTTTGTCAAGAACACATTTTAATAGCATTTAATTCTTTTTTTCAGATAAATTAAAAAGTGTGGGAAGCATCGTGTAGGTGGTTAATTTTTTCCCACTTACCACCTTTTTTCTTCTTAGTTATATAAAAAAATTTTAACACCACAGTAAAATGGGGAAAACTTTAAGCAGCTCTAGATTACAGATGGACTCAGGCAAGCATGTCCTGTACACTGGTGCTATTTTTATGGACTGCTGATGTCTTTGGGAGGTCATCAAACACATGAATTGATGTGACTGGAGGCTATAAAATGGGGCAAGCTAGTGTTTGCGTTTTCAGTCTTGGACCATTTAAATTAATTGAATAAATATTTATTGGTTCTGATCATCTACCCACTAAATAATGTAAAGCACAGCTATGATAAATACCAAAGGCAGATGGCACCTCAAGAGCACATATTCGGAAGGAGTGATTTAATACGTTGGATCAGAGAAGATTTCCCTGAGGAAAGCGAGGCTTGGGCCCAGGTCTGATGAATGAATAAGAGTTAACTAGACAAAACCCAAGAGAATTTAAAATACATGTTTGCACAAAAACTTGCACACGCATGTTCATAGCAGCATTATTCCAAAGAGCCCAAGGAGGAAAACCTAAATGTCCATCAATGGAGGAATAAATAAACCAAGTGTGGTTTATCCATACAATGGAGTATTATCCAGCCATAAAAGGAAATGAAGTACTGATTCATGTTACAATATAGATGAATCTTGAAAACATTGCATTAAGCGAAAGGAGCCAGACACGCAAGGCCACTTATTGTATGACTGCATTCTATGAAAAATCCATAATAGGTAAATCCACAGAGATAGGAAGTAGATGAGTGGTTGCCAGGGGCTGGGGGAGGGGAGGGTGAAGAGTGACTGCTAAGTGGCACAGTGTTTCTTTTGGGGGGGCTAAATGCTCTGAAATTAGTGGTTATGGTTGTGTAACTTTTTAAATACACTAAACATCACTCAGTTGTGCACTTTAAGAGGATGAATTTTATGGTATGTGGATTATATCACAACAGTAAAAGAACTAACTGGACAAAACAAAAATGTAGGGGGAACAGCCTGACGAGTAAGAGGAAATGAAGGAAGCCTGGTGTTGTTTGAGCGGAGAGCCAAGGGGCTGTGGGCGATGAAGCTGGAAATAAGGGGGGCATTCAGACCAGACAGTGCCCCATAAGGTATGTATGCTTTCCTGTTGTTCACTGCTGGTCTCCATTACTGGGTTGATCTTGGAATCTTTTGATGTGTATTCTAACCCAAATCTACTTGACCAACCTCTCTGGCCATTTTTGCCCCAGAAAGCGCTCTCCCTTCATCAATTCTACCTGCTGGTCTCTAAAACAAACCATGTTCTTTGTGTCACTATGTCTTTTCCACATTCTTCCACACCTGAGATAACCTGTTCTGCATTTGAGGGAAGAAGTGGCACACACCCCAGAGGCGGGCAACTCTCCTGCTCGACACAACACCTGGGCGACCGTTTCGGACAAGTGAGGTGAGGTTCTTAAACACAGTGTTGATCTGTTAGGAAAAAAAGGAGCTGACTTTTTCTGAAAAATAAAGTCACAGAGATGTGACTTTTGAAGGTTTTATTTTGAGGGTTCTGGGAAAGGAGGGAATGGAAAAGACTATCAAGACAAGATAGACCTTGAGACAGGAAATAAGACAAAGAAAGGGGTCTGCAAGGCAATAGAAATAAAAACAAAAGTAAACACATGGGACCTAATCAAACTCACAAGCTTTTGCACAGCGAAGAATACCATAAACAAAACAAAAAGACAACCTACAGAATGGAGAAAATATTTGCAAATGATGTGAATGACAAGAGATTAATCTCCAAAATATAAATACAGCTCTTATTACTCAACAGCAACAAAAAACAAACAATTAAAAAATGGGCAGAAGACCTAAAGAGACATTTCTCCAAAGAAGACATACAGATGGCCAAGAGGCACATGAAAAGATGCTCATCATCACTAATTATTAGAGAAATGCAAATCAAAACTACAATGAGATACCACGTCACACCAGTCACAAGAGCCATCATCAGAGTATCTACAAAACAATAAATGCTGGAGAGGGTGTGAAGAAAAGGGAACCCTATTACACCGTTGGTGGGAAAGTAAGTTGGTGCAGCCACTATGGAGAACAGTATGGAGGTTCCTTAAAAAACTAAAACTAGAGTTACGATACGACCCAGCAATCCCACTCCTGCGCATACATCTGGAGAAAAACATGGTTCGAAAGGATACATGCACCCCAATGTTCACTGTAGGACTGTTTACAATAGCCAAGACATGGAAGGAACCTAAATGTCTATAAACAGATGAATGGATAAAGAAGATGTGGTACATATATACAATGGGTTATTACTCCGGCATTAAAAAGAATGAAATAATGCCATTTGCAGCAATATGGATGGACCTGGAGATTATCATACTAAGTGAAGTAAGTCAGACAGAGAAAGACAAATATCATATGATATTGCTTACATGCGGAATCTAAACAACAACAACAGAAGATAGAAATGAACTTATTTACAAGACAGAAACAGACTCACAGACTTAGACAATGAACGTATGGTTACTAGGGGGAAGAGGGGGAATAGACTGGAAGTTTGGGATTGACATATACACACTTCTATATTTAAAGTTGATGACCAACAAGGACCTACTGTATAGCACAGGGATCTCTGCTCAATACTCTGTGATAAGAATAGATACATGCATATGTATAAATGAATCACTTTGCTGTACACCTGAAACTAACACAACATTGTTAATCAACTCTATTCCAATATAAAACAACAATTATAGAAAAAACTACAATGAGGTACCACCTCACGCCGGTCAAAATGGCCGTCATCAAAAAGTCTACAAATAACAAATAATGGAGAAGGTGTGGAGAAAAGGGAACCCTATTACACTGTTGGTAGGAATGTAAGTTGGTGCAGCCACTGTAGAAAATAGTATGGAGGTTCCTTAAAAAACTAAAAATAGAGCTACCATATGGTCCAGCAGTCCCACTCCTGGGCATACACTCAGTCAAAACTATATTCAAAAAATACATGCGCCCCTATGTTCATAGCAGCACTATCCACGATAGCCAAGACATAGGAACAAACCTAAATGTCCATCGGCAGATGAACGGATAAAGAAGATATGGTACATATATACAATGGACTATTACTCAGCCATAAAAAAGAACAGAATAATGCCATTTGTAGCAACAGGGATTCAACAAGGCATCATCATACTAAGTGAAGTAAGTCAGAAAGAGAAAGAGAAATACCATATGATATCACTTATATGTGCAATCTAAAATATGACACAAATTAACCTATCTATGAAACAGAATCATGGACATAGAGAATAGTCTGATGGTTGCCAGCTGGGGGGGCGGCTGTGGAAGAGGGATGGATTGGGAGTTTGGGACTAGCAGGTGCAAACTGGTTTATATAGAATGGATAAACAACGAGGTCCTACTGTACAGTACAGGGAACTATGTTCAATATCCTGTGATAAACCATAATGGAAAAGAATATGAAGAAGAATGCATATATATGTATTACTGAGTCACTTTGCTGTACAACAGTGCTTAACACAACATTGTAAATCAACTATACTTCAAAAAAAAATAAAATAAAAATGAATTGGGGTCTGACTATGGGCAGACCCCCTGGGAACGCTCCGACTTTTGTGCTGTCCCTCAGATTTCAGAAACAGTCACACTGTACATTCAGCTTCAAGTCCTTTTTCCCCCTACACTGTAGTTACCATAGTTAATAGTTACACCCAAACTTGAGTAAAAGCCACAGGCATGACTTACTGATTGTTGGCTGGTTCTTTTCTTTCTGAGCGCCCTGCACTGATTACTAGCTACTCTCAGCACCATTCCTAAGGCAGAATGAAAGCTGTCTGGATGATAGAGTCTAAAGAACAGAATGCAACTTTTCACATGAAATGCGTTTATGACTTCCTTCTGTCTAGGTGTCTAGGTGTCTACTAGACCCATGTCTAGGTGCTGGTGATTCTGGAGTATGTAAGACCAATTCCCTGACCTCAATGGGCTTCCATTCCACACCCCTCTCAAATATTTATCGAACATCTTTTGCTTGCCCGGCACTATGCCACACACTGGAATAGAACAGAAGAAACTCAAAATGGGCTTTGGTAATCTTGCTTAACAGCACTGCCCATTGCTTTGTGAAAAACTAGAGCAAACTAAAATGAGCATAATTTATTGACCGGTGGCTAAATCACCTACAGTTCCTAAAATAACAGCTAAATGTGTCAATTGTAGGTCTCCTAGCAAACATACCTGAAAAAGTATGCTTATTCTTTATTAAAGGAGAGCAACTACCTCCTATCTAGTATCCCATCCCCAGTGCATGGTGGGGGAGGAAATCTCATAATCAGAATCTGTTCTACTGACATTAAGGTCAGTCTTTCAAGACACGAAGCTAAGCATAATGATGGGGCCACAGACTTACACTCTGTTTAAGGGATTTTGAACAGCTTACATCTGTAGCTGAGCTCAGTTTCCTCATGAGAAATATGAGCTAACAGCTGAGCTTTATAGTTTATCATGGGAAAAGAGTGGGCTTTTAGAAAATACTTGTTATTTTGAAATAGTATGAATCACAAGAAGTTCCTGCATACCCTTCACTCAGCTTCCCCAAAGATACCATCTTGCAGCACACCACAGTAAGTGGTCAAAACCAGGAAACTGACACTGGTCCAATACTATTAACCTAAATATACACCTTATTCAGATTTCACCAGGTTTGTGTATACTTTTTCACTCGTTATGTATAGCTCTAGGCAATTTTTATCACATAGGTCAATTCTAGTCACCATAACCAAAATCAGGATACAGAATGGTTCCATCATCACAAAGAATTTCTTTCAGATTATCCCCTAATAGTCACAGGTCCCTCCCAACCTCAACCACAGCAACTGCTTCATCACTATAATTCTGACCCTTTGATAATGGATTTTTTTAAAATTATAAATTCAGTGGCTTAATGACAAGCTTAATTATATTTGGGGTTTTTTTTTGAGGGGGGCTTATGATTAATCCTATTTCCTGCCATACAAACCATCTCCTCCTTTTCTGCTGTGCCCCCTTTCACATTTTCCACTTTAAAAACTCTGAAGAGAATCTCACCCCTGAGCTAAGCTATCTCATGGATTTTAGATTTCTTTGTTACTTTACTGTCCCCAACTTATCACTGGCCCCAGCACAGTAAGAGGGAAAAGATTAACATATGTTTCTATCAGGCCCCAGAGCTCAGCATGTTCATGCTAGTATGGGGGGAGAAAGAAAAAGAAGAAAAGCAACCCAGAGAGTTCTGCTTCACGTCCTCTCTGGTCACAGCAGAACAAATAGAGATTCATTTCAGGCTTTGTGGATTTTGGAAAGATCCTAAAATTTAAGATCACTGAAGACATTTTAGAGACAATGCTCACATAGCCTGGTTGACATACTATCCCTGTGCCAATGTGGTATATGACTCATTAAAAAGTCATTTTTGAAAATGTGGATTGAAAAAAACAAAACAAAGCTATGGCTGTGACACTTCTAGTATGTTCGATGGGAGTTGCTGACTGTCATTCCATGGAAACCCTGTGGGAACAGTCGTAATGTTCCGTAGTTACCAGATGTCACCTAAAGCAAGATGATGAAGAAACAATTTCACAAAATGCTATGTCATATCACTACTCTTCTCAACATGGAGAAGCTGCCTGAGAAGAAATTAACACTCAGGAACGCTGCCTAAAGTATGCAGACCTAATTCATTTCCCTCTATTATTACAGTGTTCTGGAAGGCTGTCTATGAAGGGAACAGGCTAAACACACAATCTTTAGTCCTGTTCTTTTACATAAATACAGATATGCTTCTAGAAAGTGAAGAATATGTAACAACCAAGAAGTAATTTTTAAAAATGTAACTGCATTTTAATGCAACTTTTTCGGTCAACAAATATGTTAAACTTTGTTTCGATTCAGCTTAACAAACCTGTGGGGAATGCCTCCTTCCACACGCCAGGTATGCTGCTTACAAAAAGGAAAGGAGACTCTCCTGAATATCTACAGATTCACCCCTTGGCCCATAAAAGGAAGGACTTAAGCATAGAGGGAGGGAACAGATTTCCCACCACTGAGCCATCTCGCATAGAACCTCGGGCTCCAAACCTCTTGTCCAAGCACAGTTTTCACCTCATTCGCCACCACTCTCCAAAGAAACTAAAAATTCCCTCTGGAAGCTCTGTCCTCAAAAATGTTCTCTGAATACTTGCTGCCTCTCCTATCTCTGCCTTTTTCTTTCCCACCTCCTTCCCCACCCTTGATGACAGTATCTTCCATCCTCTAATTGCCCTAAACTTAAAGGGTCCGTTCAAATCCCAACAGCTCCATGGAATTTTCTTACCTTCCAGCTGGCTCCCAGGCCCCTCTGCAGTCCCACGGGAGGGAGGTGACATCTACCTAATATCCATTAAGGGTCAAGTGTTTAGTACGTATTATCTAATTTAATCCTTGTCATGAGGTGAAGGCACTATTCTCTTTAAAATGAAGATAAAAGAGCGCTCAGAAAACCATAGTGTCCTTGTTCTAATATAGCTAGGAGTGGTTTAGCCACTTTCTTCTGATTCTAAAGCCTGTGACCGGGCTTCCCTGGTGGCGCAGTGGTTGCGAGCCCGCCTGCCGGTGCAGGGGACATGGGTTCGTGCCCCGGTCTGGGAAGATCCCACATGCCGCGGAGCGGCTGGGCCCGTGAGCCATGGCCGCTGAGCCTGCGCGTCCGGAGCCTGTGCTCCGCAACGGGAGGGGCCACAGCAGTGAGACGCCCACTTACCGCAAAAAAAAAAAAAAAAGCCTGTGACCTTTCACCCTCTATCCTTGTTTGTTTCTCTCATTTACAACTTCTTACCCCTAGGTGGTAGGTATTTTTACTTAATGTTTGGTAAGTCTCTGACTTTTCTTTCTATTCTGATTATCAACCTCTTTGGAGCAAGGACCCCATCTTTCCAAACATTTATCATTCAGAGCCCCTAGAGTGCCTCTTAAATAGAAACTACTCAATGATGTTTGCTCGGTTGAGAGTCTTTCTCCACCTTTGTCCCCTTTTCATCTACTTCACGTTCGCCTCACTGATTAATTTTTTAAACGGCTTAAGGGGCTCCTGTCTCCAACAGAGGAAAGCTATGGAGTAAAGTACACACAGCGAGAAGGAAACACGCAGCCATTCTAGCAGGATGCCCAGGGGCACTGACACCAGAGGCGGCGGTGAGCTGGGGAGCGGGCGCCCCTGTGTGCTTACTGGCATCCACAAGACAAGAGATTGCAGAGGCAAAGGAACTTACGGAAACCAACATCCAGGCCCCACACTTTACAGACAAAGAGGCCGGGGCCAGTGACGTCAGGTGGCGCCGTGCTGTCTCGCAGCTCACTGTTCTTTCCTCTGTGTCTCAGAGCCCTATTCTCCTAATTACTTATTTTCCCCCTAATTATAGAAGCATGCATTCTCAATGTCATGAAGAACCTAGGGGCAGGACGGGAATAAAGACACAGACCTACTAGAGAATGGACTTGAGGACACGGGGAGGGGGAAGGGTAAGCTGGGACAAAGTGAGAGAGTGGCATGGACATCTATACACTACCAAAAGTAGAATAGGTAGTGGGAAGTAGCCGCATAGCACAGGGAGCTTTGTGACCACCTAGAGGGGTGGGATAGGGAGGGTCGGAGGGAGGGAGATGCAAGAGGGAAGAGATATGGGAACGTATGTATATGTACAGCTGATTCACTTTGTTGTAAAGCAGAAACTAACACACCATCGTAAAGCAATTATACTCCATAAAGGTGTTAAAAAATTGTGAAATATACTAAAAAGTAGGCAAAACAGGAGAGAAATACACCAATAACACCACTAGTAGTGATAATAACCCCGTCTACCTGGTGCTCTGCAGGCTTTGCCCTTGTTTCCTGCTTCATCTCACACTGCGAGCTGCTCAAGTCTCAGGCATAAGGACCTGGTTTGAGTTCTTTCCAAGTGCCCTGCTCTTACCCACCTCAAGTTTCTACCTTAAGTACCTTAATCTTTGTCCTACCACCTGCCATCCTACATTTTCTCACCTCCGGCTCCTTGACCTTTCATTCTCAGCTCAATCATCTCTTCCTCGGAGAAGGCATTCCTGATCTCCAGGCTAGGCTGGCTTCACCTTGTGCAACCTCCTTGCACCATGTACGGCTCCTTGACTGTACAGGTCAGCTTTCTAATTACTTTTTTCCTTTCTGTGTCCCTTATGATGCTGCTGTCCTTCTGACTTCTAGTGTCAGCCACTGTGCCCACAATGGCTGCCAAACAGATGCTGGATAAATGCTTGTGGAAAGGATGAATAAGTACCATGGCACTCTTATTTTCTTTCCTGTCTGTCCCCCTCCTCCCCACCCCTCCTCCCTCTCTCTCCACACATACGCACACTCACACACATCCACCTAATTATGATACATCTTTTGATAAAACCTTACTAAGGCCTATGAAAATGTGCATACTGCTTTTATTATAGGTAACCATAGTATGAGCAATTTATTATTACAAAGGGTTTTTTTTTTGGTGAAAGCCATTTAAAAATAATTGCATACTCTAATATATGTGTGATGTAACCTATATATTTCCCTTTTATTGGCTGCTTAAAGCATTCTAATTTTTCAAAATACAAACAACATTACAGTAAGTGTGCAAACAGCTGTCTGCATTTTGGATTCTTTTTTGGATAGATTCCTAAAAGTGGAATAACTGGATTAAAGGGGGAAAAAAAACATTGAAAAACAAACAAAAATCTGTCCTGAAACATGTGGTTAATGATTTCCAGAAGGCAAGTTTAGTTTTGCAGCAGCAGCTTTTCTTTATGTTAAAGTGCTTATCCCTCAATTGTCCTCAACAGTAAAACTCACCTTGACATCAGCAGTCAGGGGGCCATTGTCACCCAAGAGCAACTCAATGGTCAAAACTGTTGAACAAACCTATTAAAAATTCTTTTGCAACCTCTCAACCTTTGCTCTTGTCACTTCCTTACTCTTCTCTACTTGTTCAAGCATTATTCATGCTTTAAGCTCTGGTTCAAATCTTGTTTCCTCAACGAAACTCTCAACTCACTTTGCACTTAGCATCAGTTTTAGGTATCTCTGTTAACTGTAATGTTCAGGAGAAAATGCCTGAACCCTGTCTAACATAGTTTTATATTTTCTTTTGGTGCTTAGCAGACTGCCCAGTATGCAATAAATTCTTTAAGACATACAGGTTGATTGATAGATGTGTTGGACTCCTGTTACTTTTGGAATATCTAGCAAGTTCTCATTTGAGGAACTGTCCCTTCTCCGCCAGCTGGGAGCAGTCATTCATATGGCCCCAGCTTTCCTAACTTAGGGTTGGACATGTATCAACTCCAATTCTGATTCTACTGTGTCTGGTTTCCCCCACATCAAGCAATTCTCCAACCTCAGCTCGGTGTCTTACAGTTCAACCCAGTGCTGACACTGTCTTCCTGGGGATGTGTCAGATACCACAGGTTAACGGCTCAGTCACACAAAACTTCTCCCCACCGCACTTTGTCAGACACCAGTCAAAATCTCAGGTTGTTTCGGATGCTTCTGACTGACTGGCTACAGATTGGAAGTTCCAATGACCCCCTCCTTTGGTTTGATTAATTTCCTAGGGGAGCTCACAGAACTTAGAGAAACATTTTACTCACTAGATTAGCAGTTTATTATAAAAGGACATAACTCAGTAACAGCCAAGAGATGCATAGGGCAAGGTATGGGGGGAGGGCATGGAGCATAAATGCTCTCCACGTGTACCACTGACCTACCTCTCCACGGGTTCATCAACCTGGCAGTTCTCCAAACCCTGTCCTTGTGGGTTATGGAGGCTTCAGTAGACAGGCATGATGGATAAACCACTGGTCACTGGTGACTGAACTTAGGCTACAGACCCTCACTCCTCCCCAAAGGTGGGGGACTGGGAGACTGAAAGTTCCAACCTTCTAATCATAGGGTTGGTTCCCTTGGCAACCAAACCCATCCTTAGGTGCTTTCTGAATGACACCTCATTAACGTAACAAAAGTCACCTTTTATCACTCTCATCACTTAAAGAGATTCCAAAGGTTTCGGAAGCAGAAATAAAGATCAAATATACATTTCTTATTATAAATCATATCACAACATGACACCCAGAAAGGCCAGTAAGAGCTCTTCCTGGGATTTTTGGTTGATGCTATTGAGCAAACGCTTTCTGTTAGAATACACGCCGAGGGCACAATGTACCTTAGAGCTGCTGACGGTCGGGTTTCTACCCCGTGGACAAAGCCCAAGTGAGAATAAAACCAACGGGGTGGAAAGCAGAACCAAGGGAGGGAGAAAGAATACAGAAGACATCATTTGAGTATCTGAATCTAATTATTACAAGGCACAAGCTCTGCTCTTCTTATATGACACAGTAAGTTCTCCTCTCCTCCTTCTTATTTTCTTAAGTTAGTTTGACTTGAGTATCTGTCACTTGTAACTAAATGATTCCTCACTACCACAACTCTACTCTAATGGATAGTAATATACATTGAAATAAGCACATTATCTTATCTATTTAGTTGCCACTTTAAATTCAACACTTCATTTTTGGAATGGGAGTTACGTCCTAATTCCCAAAAAAGGTTAATTTTTATGAGTTTGTAAGCCCTTAAGAATAATTTTATATCTAGTGTTTGCCTCTTGGCCCTCATATTTCCCTCAGGCCATCTCGCTCCTATTTGACTTTAAGACAATGAAACAGTAATTTCACATTACATTTTAATTATTTCTTTCATAATAAACCAAATTAAATTTTAAAAGCTGAAGACATTTTCTGCTCTTGAACTTAGAGATGTAGCTTTTAATGAAATCTGCTGTACTCTAAAAATTTTAATAAATTTTCTGCATCTCACCATGCAGCCTAACTTTTTTTGAAAAAGATTATCAATGTTTAATTTTGATTATGATGTTCTTTTTATGAGAGTCATAGAGAAACTTCTCTTCTGCTTAGGTATTTCCTGGTAACCTAAGTTCTAATTTCATCTCTGACAAACTTTGATTTAAGCTTTACAATTCTAGTTAACTGAATATTTTTCTCCTCTGAGAAACTCTAAATTCACTAAAAAACTTATAACTGAAGGCTGTCTCTAGAAAAATCATATTAATTTGCGAGGTACCTACTTTGTAATATAGCTGGTGCACTCTACCCACTGATGCAAGCTTGAGTCATTCCTCATAAATTCCATTTGACTTTGTCCACATGAGACAAGTTTATCCAAACTTGTCAATTGCCCAAATGTTTCTTTTCAACTCTGAATCGAATCTGGGGTTACTTTTTCTTGGAATGGAACTATTCGAAACAAATTAAATATTTTATTGCTTATTCACACATACACACAAACTTCTAAAATCATATAATATTCAAGTGTGTAAAATAGATATTAAAAAATCCCAAGCAGGAACCATTAGTAATTTTTGTGTATAGCTTTCCAGACTTTTATGTATATTTAAACATATAAACATAATTTGAATCAAACCATACATACTGTTTTGTATTGCCTTCCCCTCACCAACATACACATATATAACACATCATGGTTATTTCTGCAATATTATTTCATGGAGATTTACCTCATTCCTTATATGATAGCTTAGTATCCTTTTGGATCAATATAACTTAAAATAAACAATTCTCTTCTAAAGTGCATCTGGGTTGTTTCTAGGTTTGTGCTATTATAAACAATGCAGTGACAATCATCATATTATATATATCTTAACACAATTATTAAGAAGTTCCTTAAATATTAAACAAATACCGTTGTGAAATTATAAGAAGCAACTTCTGAAAGGGTATGCACATTTAAAATTTTAACACATATTAATAGATAGGACCCCCAAGAAGGTCATAAAAAATTACACACTCACCAAGATCACAGAAGAGGACCTGTTCTCTTACTATTAAAACCTCTACGCCAGTGTTTCTCAAAACACAGTTTAGGAACCACCTGCCTTAGACAGTGATACAGGTACAGCCAGCCAACTAGATAGTAAGTGAAACGAGTTGAGTCTAAGAATCTCTATTTTTATGTTTGAGAAACATTATCCTGGCCATATAATTATAAAGGTATTTATTGAACAGAATGGTTAAAGATATTTTCTCATCTTCTAAAAGACATTTATCTGTGTATCTTTTCATATATTTATTGGTTATTTCTCCCTCTGTCTCAACTGTCAGTGTATCTATTTTGATCATTTTTCATCTGGGATGGAGTTTCATTTTTATTGATTGACATATAACCTTACTATGTATTAAGGATATTAGCTTTCTCTTAGTACTGTATCTTACAAGTACAGACTTTTAGTTTAGCTGCTTATGTGGTGGGATTTTCACCATGTGCAAGTTTATAGTTTTTATGTAGTCAAATCATTCAGCCTTCTTGACTCTCTCAGCCCCGCTCCCCACCCAATACTAAAAATATTTTTTTAGATTATCTTTTGCTACTTAAATTTCTTAACCAACCTGAGCTCCTTTTTGGTATATGCAGCTGACCCTTGAACAACAAAGGGGATAATTCAGGTGTAATTTATAGTCAGCACCCTGTATCCTTGAATCCTGCCCATCGGCAGATTCAACAAACCACGTACGCTGTAGTAGTGTACTATTTACTACTGAAAAATATTTGCATATTTAGTGGACCCATGCAGGTGAAACCCACTTTGTTCAAGGGTCAACTGTGTTTTTAAAATAAAAAACTACTTTTCTAAACATTATTTACCGAACAGTCTCCTAATACTGCCTTACCTGAAACACTAAATGCTAGAATTCTGATGCCACTCAATTGTTTTCCTTGCTTGAATAAACATTAAAAAAAAATATATCAGAATTCAGGAATTCTATGAGAATTAGGATACATTCATTTATTTAGTGCTTGGAAAGCTTGATCAACATTAAAAACATAAAGTTTCTTGTCCTTTTTGTAAACCAGATATATTATTTATTACTTTAAAAAAAATAGTTCTTTCATATACTCTGTTCTCTATAATTTCTATCATATAGAAGAAATTTGATGTTATGAGGCTTTCTTCCATGTCAATTCTATTTCTAAAAGTCTGCATAAATACTTTCAGGCGTTAATATTAACAGAAATTTTTGCAGACAGATGACTAGCTATGATATTATCTATACTCATACAAAAGGGGAAATATGATTCAAAGTTTTCCTTCAATGTTTGCCAGGAAATAAAATATGGGCATGAAGAGCTAAGGATAACATAAGAAAATACTTTTGCTTCAATGTTCAGAGGAAAAGGGGGATGCAGACTTGTATGTCATAAGATTACCACTATATTAAATAGTAACAAAATCCATGCAAGGAAATACACGGAACTCTTAACAGTTTTCCCTAGGATATGAGACTGTGGATGATTATTTTTTCCTGCTGCTGTTCGGAGTGCTTTTGTATGCTCCTGGCATTCTTTTATAACGGGAAAACTCAATACATATTCTTACTTTAAAGCTAAGAATGAGCACCGAGTCAGCATCAATAACTCCTCTGAGTTAAAGAAACAGCTGCCTTGGTGGTCTGAGAAGCCTATGTCTGATTGAGCCCGGCAGCTAGAATAGATGGCAGGAGTGAAGGGGCTTTGCAATGAAAGAGGGAGAAAAATTGGAAATGCAGCCTTGAAAATCACTAAGACATCTCAGGCATGACCTTCAACTGCCAAGAGGGCGTGTTTCCTCTCCTTTGAGCTTTGACATTGCATGGCTCGTCATTTTGTTTTTATTTCTACCTCAGGCAAACAGAATTTCTCTTAGCAATTTTTGTTTTCTAAAATTTTATGCCATTTTAGGCCCTTTACCAAAAGAAGATAAAATGGAAGACACAACATTATACCATAAGAAGTTTTTTTATATTAATAAAAGATAAAATACAAATAAGCAAAAGATTATATTTGGCTTTTATTCATTTTTCATGTGTTTCATTTATTTATTTTTTGCAATAAAATTCTAAAATTCTAAAACCATCTCCGTTGTTTAAAATACCAAATCTCTTACATTTGAGTAATGGATGGTTTTTCTTCTGTGTAAAAATTATGAAAAAATTGTTAGTGATGAGTGTAATGAAGAGGAAAACATAGGGCTTCCCTGGTGGCGCAGTGGTTGAGAGTCCGCCTGCCGACGCAGGGGACACGTGTTCGTGCCCCACTTCTGGAAGATCCCACATGCCGCGGAGCGGCTGGGCCCGTGAGCCATGGCCACTGAGCGTGGGCGTCCGGAGCCTGTGCTCCGCAACGGGAGAGGCCGCAACGGTGAGAGGCCCGCGTACCGCAAAAAAAAAAAAAAAAAAAAAAGAAAACATAAATTCATATTTTTAATATCACCTGCTGTATTAGCTGTATCAGTCAGAACTCTAATGTATAGTCAAGTGACAAAAACTCAAGGCTAAATAAACTCAAGGCTAAATAGCATAAGATATGGTAATTTGTTCGTTTCTACTTCCAAAGCTCTAGAAGGATAAGGGATAAAAACAAGGACTGAACTACAATTGGCACCCTTTCTTATCATCTATTTATCTCTCTCAGCTTGCTGGCTTTACTCTCTCAGTCTATGGACAGACTCTCTCACATGAAAGTGTCATCTTAATCAGACAGAGAAGAAAAAGACTTTTGCTGACAGTTGCTTTCACAAGAGAAGTGACGAGGGACTCTGACTGGCCTAGTGTGGGTCACGTGTCCATCTCTAAGCCAATCACTACTCTCTGTGACACGGGTACAAGAGTTGGTCAACCCTGGTGTTGACTAGCAAGGGAAACTGTTTTCTTAGCAGAAGAGACTGTGAAAGAGGGCCAGATTTTATACTTTCCACAGCAAAAGGGATTTTTAGATTTATCTGATTCTACCAGACATGTCTAGAAACATGCTCTTAACTAGGTTTGGGTTCAGATGTGGAAAGTCTTGAATGAATACACTACTCTGTAGATCATGGGAGTATTTCTGGAAAAGCTGTTTGCAAAAAATTATGTATCAAAGTATTTTACATCTGCACTAAAGGGTTGGTTCCTTGATAGACATTCAAATTCTTCCACTATGAAACAGTGACCCAAATTCTTTAGACATAAGTGTCTGTAATTGGCATGCCTCCCAGGTTACCAACCTGATAATCAGCCTAACAAAACAGTTTCCTAAATTAACTAAATGTGCTCCATAGCAATTTTGTTTTGGCAGAAATGAAACCACTTTGAATCTACAGATGATGTTCAAATGGCCACGGTTAAAATGTTATCAGTTTGAAAAACAAATGTCTTAAACACACTTTGCCAAGATGGTGTTTTCTAGGATTATTTCATAGTCATCAAGGCCTGCGTTTCTGTCTCTCACTGGAAGCTGGGACTCTCGCTGTTCGTAGTATCTCAGATGGTTACAAGCAGGCAGTAAATGCTGTGACTGGGTCTTTGACCAAGATTGTCTGTCTGCCAGGCTGTGTATATGAAGAACACATTTCTCTGGATGTAAGACCCAACACCCGGTGATGATGCAGGCATCTCATAACAGAAGACATTCTGCAGTTGGTCTTACCTGTACATGGCTCAGAAAAGCCTTTAGGCTCAGCATCCAGACTGGAGACAGAATTAACTACGTTAGGGGGTGCACTTGCACAAGGGGAGTCCTTTAGCAAGAAGACTTTGGGTACCATCTTTACTTTTTCTCAGTGCATTTGGGAGCCCAAATGATTATTTGGGTTATTCTCAAAAGTGTGTTCAAAAGATGTGTTACTATCTAAAGGACACACACAAAGAAAGCAATTTTCAAGATCCTGGACATCAAGCAATGCAATGATCTCTGAAAGACAGGAAACAAACGAGGTGAGCCATAAGATTATGCCTGCTTACAGCCCAAGAGAGTTTCCAGGTCACGATACAGGAAGGGGAAACAGGCAGAGTCCGGTGGACCTCCTGGCTTAAGGAGATGGAGCTGAGATTCAGGGGAGACCACAGGACAGATACTGAAGAGCAGAGGGCTGTACAGAGAGACATCTGGGAAACGGCCAAGTGTCCCTATTGAGTATTCAGCAGAGCAGTAATCAGGGTATGTGTGTGAGAGAACTATGTACCCAAGGCTCTGGGAAAGAGGGACAAATATCAGTGCTCACAAGGAGTCGGGGAGACTGAAAGTTTCCATTCAGCACAACGGTTACTCCTGTATCAGTGAAATGTTTGTGCCACAGAATGGGGAAGTTTAAGCATAGGAATACTTCGTTATGCTGGAAACATATGCCAGATTGTAACACAGAATGTCACAGATCCATTCTACAAGTGTCATCAGAAAATGCAAACAGGCCTGAATCCGCAGTCAGGAGAAAAGGGACTACTTTTATAGGCTGTGCAGTGGATAATCTTCTCATTACAATCTTAGAACTTTACAGGGAAGCTAAGTGGTTTGGCCAAGTAAAGTTAGTAGAATCTAGGGTTTTGACTCTAAATTCAACCACTTTTCCTTTGTTCAATGTTTTTCTTCCCACCACTATGACCTGTGTTAAGGCAACACAATTCTAAATATAGTGTTTCTTCCTATCTGAGCACTAAACCCCTCGAAGTGCTGACAGACACCCTGGAAGACTTCTTTGTGGGCTTCTGTGTCAAGGCCACTGTCAAAGCTTTGGAAATACAGACACAAATCTACACTGTTGCAGAAGCCACCAGTTAGTACGAGGGCCCATTTCTCCGCCATCTGCCTCAGTCAACAGCTCAGCTTCGTTCCAGCCCTTTACAGCCGGGGGGGGGGGGCACGTGAGCAGGTTCTGACCAGTACAATGCTTGTCCCTTTCAGGGGTGGACCACTCAGTCTCTCTCTGCATGACCTTTCTCCTTCTTCATCTTCCTCTGGCACCTCAGAGCCACCTGTGTAAGAGGGCCGTGTCACATGTAAGAAGAGCTGGGGTCCCTGAGTAAATCTGTGGTGTGGAGCCCTCCCCCTTCCCCAGCTAACCTCACTGGGCAGTCTTAAACCACTGTACAATTTTCGGTTTTACTCTTACTCATAACGCAGGAATCCTACGGTAACAGGTGTATCTACTCTGTATTAGATCAAATAGGTAAGTCCATCAGTCAGTGGGGGCAAAGACTTTTATCTATTATCTAGTAAAATTAGCAAAGATGAATGATTAAGTATCAAGAGAACTTTTAATGATTTTCTAAGAAAATGTAACAGCCATTTTATTCTTAAGACTTGTCTACGATTTGCGGTAGTAATTCCTATTTTATACTTTAATTGGGGAGGGGAACCTACTACCAAGGAGAAATATGTTCTGCCCTTTTTCATTATCCATCTAAAGCTCTTGAAAAATTTATAAAACACATAGGTCTCTTGGCTTTCATTTTTCAAAATATTATTTTTCGCCTGGAACAAGTAAGATTTGGAGCTCACACTGTGGGAAGTTCACTGAGACCATTTTTTTATGGAATGCTGAGCACTTAGTGGTCTAAGACTAGTCACCTTCTCAAAGTTAGCAATGTCCTCGCTCACAACTTGGAGAGTCAAATAAGGGTTTAAAGGGTAAATTTTTGCTTGGATTAAGTGTTTTCAGTGAATTACCCATATAAAGGAAACTGAGTTTCCTTTATAATACTAACTCTGTAGTTAGTGTTAGAGTGGCAGGGTGTCTTTTTATTTTCCCCCTTAATTTCCCTTTCTCCTTTCAAGGTTAAGTATAAAACAGGAGCAAATATTATTTCACAGTAGCAGCTCCAGAATTTCTATGGAAGAGGGCATGATGGCTGCAGACTGGTTGGAGAGGGGGGCTAGGAACTTCTCAACAGTGTTTGCAACACAAAGATGTTATTTTTTTTATACTGAAGTATAGTTGATGTACAATACTACATTAGTTTCAGGTGTACAACATGGTGATTCAATATTTTTATAGACTATATTCCATTGAAAGTTATTATAAAATATTGGCTACATTCCCTGGGATGTATAAATATCCTTGTACCTTATTTATTTGCAAGGTTGCTATTTCTGTTTTCAAATTGAAGGGAATATAAAAAACAGCAAAGTTTACTAAAGATGCTTTTATTCGTGTGTTAAACATAGTATTGAGAAAATATCAACTGTTCATAAATATATATTTTTCTCTGGGATGGCTTGAGGAAGCTGCATATTTTAAGGGGGAGGTGATAAGACTGCACAGCTGCTACTTTTTGGAAATATTTATTGAGCACAAACCATGTGATAAGCATTGTTCTAGGCACTGGAGATAGAGTGGTGAACAAAACATACAAAAACCATGCCCTCATGGAACTTACATACTGTGGGAGAGACAGGTGATGAAAAATTACCTAAAATACATAAAAATATAATATGCAATATAAGAGAATTTATATATATATAATTTATTTACATTTACATATATATGTATGTGTTTTCTTTATATATATATATTGTGCATATATACAGGTGTATAATGTCTAGCATACTATAAGAAAAGTGAAAGAAAGGACAGGAAATGTTGGGGGTGAGGGTAGAGAGGCGGCATTTTAGAATTTCAGATAGGTTGGCCAGGATGAGCCTCAGGAGAAACCCCCTGTGTGAAAAATGACAAATGAGGCCACACTCTATGATCTCTTTTTAAAATGTCTCCCCCTAGTCAGTCTCCCAAGACAATAGAAATAAAAGCAAAAATAAACATAAGGGACCTAATCAAACTTACAAGCTTTTGTTCAGCAAAGGAAACCCTAAACAACATGAAAAGACAACCTATGGACTGGGATAAAATATTTGCAAATGATGTGACTGACAAGGGCTCAATTTCCAAAATATACAAACAGCTCCTACAATTAAATAACAAAAAACCAAACAACACAAGCAAAAAATGGGCAGAAGACCTAAAGAGACATTTCTCCAAAGAAGACATACAGATGGCCAATAGGCACATGAAAAGATGCTCAATCACTAATTATCAGAGAAATGCAAATCAAAATTACAATGAGGTACCACCTCACATCAGTCAGAAAGGCCATCATTAAAAGACTACAAATAATAAATGTTGGAGAGGGTGTGGAGAAAAGGGAACCCTCTTGCACTGTTGGTGGGAATGTAAATTGGTGCAGCCACTATGGAGAACAGTATGGAGGTTCCTCAGAAAACTAAAAATAGAACTACCATATGATCCAGCAATCCCATTCCTGGGCATGTATGCAGACAATACTATAATTCAAAAGGATACATGAACCTCTATGTTCACAGCAGCACTATTTACAGTAGCCAGGACAAGAAAACCTAAATGTACATTGACAGATGAATGGATAAAGAAGATGCACAATGGAATATTACTCAGCCGTTAAAAAGAATAGAAATGCCATTTGCAGCAACATGGAGGTACCTAGACACTATCATACCAAGCGAAATAAGTCAGAAAGAGAAAGACAAATACCATATAATATCACTTATGTGTGGAATCTAAAATATGACATAAACAAACATATTTACAAAACAAAAACAGTCTCGCGAGTATGGAGAAGAAACTTGTGGTTGCCGAGATGGAGGTGGGGTGGGGGAGGGAAGGATTGGGAGTTTGGGATCAGCAGATGCAAACTATTATAAATAGGATGGACAAACAATAAGGTCCTACTGTACAGCATAGGGAACTATATTCAATATCTTGTGATAAAACATAATGGATAAGAATATGAACAAGAATATATATGTATAACTGAGTTACTTTTCTGTAGAGCAGAAATTAAACACAACATTGTAAATCAACTATACTTCAATAAATTTTAAAAATACATTAAAAAATACAATATCTCCTCTTAGAAATCCAAGTTTTAAAAATATGCCTTAAAGAGAAAACTAAAATCACCTCATGGAATCTCAAACCTTCACAGGGGATGGAACACACTGAAAGATTATCTAACTGAATTCATTTTATAAAACAGAAAAATGACGAAACTGATTTTGAGAGGTCAGATGACATGTCCAAGATGACACAGCCAGTTGCGAGCAAAATCAGACTGTCCGACTGCATTTTCAATGCTGTGTCTCCTACAATTTGAATGATACTTCCGTTTTTAGGTGTGATTCTCTTTTAGATTATGTTCTGGAAACAGCTGGTGCTTTACAACAACATAAATGGATACAGACAATAAAATACAGCAGAAAGAAACAACACAATATGAATTAATCCACGAATGTGTGGTCATTCACACTTGAGGGACACAGTCATAGCAATAAGCCTTTGACTGGGCACTCAGTTTAAATGTTGCTTCTAAAGGAATGACCTTGCCTACTAGATAGACTTGGCATATTGTCACTTTCCTCCTGGGTTTGCTGAGATTAACTGTGAAGTGCTTAGCACACAGTAGGAATTCATGAACTATAATTATGACGAGAGTCTCAGAAGTCACCTATATATGGAGAGATATCAGATTATGTCTGACTGCCACAAACCAAAACATTCCTCATCCCAGTACATTAATACCCACAGTGCCTCCAAAGGATCTTGTACAAACTGATCCTTAGAATACATGGGAAAATAAGGCCCATGAGCCTTGCTAAGAGCACTGGAGGGCTTTTCCCTGCAGGCGGTCAAGCAGTGTTGTAAAAATAATCCATTACGAGTCAACTCTTAGTGAAAGTACATACCCTTCTCATCCTGTCCTGTCAGATGGAGGGCAAGGCTGGGTCTCAGAGTAAATGCAGTGACTGCTCCACAAACACCAGCACGTTTCCAAGACAACCGTGTGTGAAAGGATGGTGAAGCCCGCACTCACCAGACTGGTGAAGCAAATATTGTAATACTGGAACCTATCACGACTTACGAGTGAGTTGTGAGCTCTTTCCTTCTAAATGCAGGGCAAACACTATCACATTTTGGGGAACAACAGTGTGTGAAATCATAGCCCTTGTTAAAAGAGCTGGAGTGCAGGAGCAAACGCTTTAAGGGAAAAAGCTTATTACAGACGTATGGGCTGTAAGCTTTGCTTCCCTCAGGCAACAGCCTGCAGATGTGTGGAATCTGCAGTCTTATTTCTGCAGTCAGGAATCTGTGGCCGTAACACACGTGCAGGGATTCAGTGAGGTGTGAGGGCCTTTGTTCCCCAGATGCTGACTGTTCCTGCTTTGCCTTGTGTTCACCCCGGTGGGACTCTGAATTCAGAGTTGCTCGAGCGATACTCCTCAGCCATGGGCTTTGCGAAAAGTATCACAAAGGCTCGTTTTTTTAAAAAAAATGTCTTCTCTGTACAAGTGCAACTGTGCCTTAAGTTTCAACATGCAATCCCTCTTGAGGCAGTTTTCCACTTAGACTATAAAAATACCCCTTGGAGGATTCAGACATTAGGCTATTTTCTACACAATATGAATTAATCCACGAATGTGTGGTCATTCACACTTGAGGGACACAGTCATAGCAATAAGCCTGCTTTACAGAGGGTTTGTCAAGCCTGCAAATATATTGTGGAGAGTGGTTTGAGATGGGCCTTCAAAATCAGTAGAATAGGGCTTCCCTGGTGGCGCAGTGGTTGAGAGTCCGCCTGCTGATGCAGGGGTCACGGGTTCGTGCCCTGGTCCGGGAGGATCCCACGTGCCGCGGGGCGGCTGGGCCCGTGGGCCATGGCCGCTGAGCCTGCGCGTCCGGAGCCTGTGCTCCGCAACGGGAGAGGCCACAGCGGTGAGAGGCCCGCGTATCGCAAAAAAAAAAAAAAATCAGTAGAATAGAGATGAACAGGACAAAGATGAGAGAGCAAGTGCTTTGGAAAGTGGTTGTTTTCCTAGAACTGTCTCCCCTTTTATTTGGAACATATTATATTTAAGGTCTCTTTTCATTTCAAAGATAATTAAAATTGGAAATATCATTTCTAAAGTTCTTCCTAGAAAAGAACAGACAGAAGTACTTGGAAGATGGGTTTTATGAGATCAAAACTCATTTTCTTCGCTTTAAATAACATTGTATAAAGACTTCTTGTAGACTGTAGAGGACAAGTTCAAAGTTATGTCTCACTTTGGCTCAACCTGAGGCTTTTCACAGCCTCACAAGCTCAGGATGTTCCATTTCCCTGCCTTAGAGGAGCTGCATCCAAGTTAGAAGTCAGCCATGCTCACTATAATACTCTATCTGAGGCTAATGAAAAGAAAGTTTGAATTGTGACCAAAATTCGATTCTTCAATTATAGCAGAACATTACGACAAAACACTAAAAGGCGGGAGGAGACGAATTTTCTCCAAATGATTCATGTGTAAAATTGAGATTTACTGACAGATGGGATTATTTGACTTACTGTCATAAACCATTAAGTGTACTGGGGGCTCCCACGGTATCCCCAACACCATGGAAAAATACAGCAAATGATGACTAACAATGTCTAACTTTAAGATGTTTACAATCTCCTTGAATAGACATAAATTAAATGTAGGAAACAAATAATAAAAAGTATTACTAAGCACTCAATTGGTGAACTAGCTTGGACTGCCAGCTGGGAGCAGAGGGTGGGCTGGTGAGGAGAGATAAGGGGATGGAATCAGGGAAGGTGCCTGGTGGACCTGCCGTCTCGAGGAAAGTGTGAAGGTTAGGTGGGCCTTAGAAAGACAGAGAGGAGAGCACAAGGCATCCCTCAGTCCAAAAGGAACACAACAACCGTAGAAGCTCACCTAAAGCTACTGATGCACAAGAGCGAGAGGTCCCTCCTAGCAGAGAGACGCTGTGCGATGTGATGTAAAGGACTTGGAGGAGTAAAACAACGTCATTTCTTCAGACTAGAATGATGGACACTGAAGAGACAGAGCACAGAGAAGGTGTCATATGTGATTTCAGAGGCTAAGGAGACAATAGCAATGAGGGAGGCAGGTTACGTCTGAGAAAAAAAGAGATGGTCGGGACTGTTGGAAAGTGCGTACACCTGGCCTAAAGACATTCAAATGAAAACATAAAAGCATTTTATAAGCAACGTAGCTATGGGCTCATTGCTAAATTGCAACAACAGTCCTACTTCCTCTGGGCTGTGCTTCTCCTTAGCCTGGATTTTCACATACTCAGTATTAACAGCACTATTTTCCTGAGGACTCAACTTGGAACTCCCAGTGACGCCCGCCGACAACTTACTTCTCCAGATGGCACTCCCGTCCCTGCACTTCACCAACTCACACGAATGCTCAACTAAAGCATTTTGTTCCCTGAAATGACCCTGAGCTTCCCTACCTCTTCCCTTCCCTCCCTTCCCACTGTCTCGACTGTCCTTCCCTTCAAAGGCCTTCTCATTCTTATAGGATGTGTTAATTATGACTCAGTTATGTGGGGTAGAAACCCAACCCAAATGAGCTTAAATAAAATACAGGGATAACTGGGCTCAGTACACGTGAAGACTCGTCAGCTCTTTATCTCCCAGGCTCTCGCAGCTCTGTGTTTTGTTTCCTTTTTTCCTGTGTATTGGCCTCATTCTGTCCTTTAGTAGCCATTCTTCCTTGCAAATTCAGGGGTGGCAGGCACTCAAGGGGAGTATAGAAACGAAGCAGATCCAAGTTTTATCATCCTAACCTAGTGACTGTGGAGAAGAGGGTGCTTCCAGCGTCTAGAAATAAGAAAATGTCAAAAAGAACTCTGATTGGCCTGACTCGCATAGTAACCTGTGCATCATTGACACAGGTCACTATGATAGGCCAGGCATGGGCTACATGGGTCCCTTTCAGTCAGAGGTACCACATGGAGTGGGAAGGGTCCTTTCCATAAAGAAAGGGGAGGGAACGCACTGAAATAAGGTATAAATACTGAGCTACCATATCCAACACAACCATCAACCACACCAGCCCTGTTCTAACACCTCACTTCAGGAAGCAACGCAGCTTAGCAGAAAGAGCACAGAATTTATCAGGCCTCAGTTTCTTTATCTGCTAAATGGAAGTGGCAGTAGCCTCCCCGCCCCCCACGCCATGCCATATTTGTTGTGCAAATTACATGAAGCTATATACAATGTGTTCAGGGCAGTGCTTGGAATACAGAAAATGCTCAGTATACAACTGCCACTATGCTGCTGCTGCTGCTGATTAGGATCATAATTACTACTGTTGTTACTACGATCACTACACTTTTCCCCTTACTCCGCCTCTTTTCTTATGCTGTGAGCCAAAAGGGATCTCTGTCTTTTACCTTCATCTGTGGGCAAACTAAGTACCTTCACCAATCAAAAATATTTATTGGTGAAGGTACTTAGGCTTCTTTTTTTCCCCTCTTCATGCTAAGTAAGAATTTCTTCTTTGTTCACTCTCTTTCCCCCTTGACCCACTCTCTTGTACTAGCCTGGTTCCTTGATTTTGAAATTGGGAAACATAAGATGAGAGAGACAAGACAGACAGAAAGAAAACAGGAAATGGAAAGGAGAGGGCACAGGAGGAGAAAAGATGAGAGCCAGGGAGCCTGAATGAAAGGTATGACTCGGGGGTGTTGGTAAGAGAAAAGTTCCTGAGCAGCTGTTTTGTGTGGAGAAACAGGAGAGGAGATTAAAGAAGATAAAATGGAGATGAAATAGAAAGATCTATTCAGAATTTTCAAAACTGACAGCCTATACTCATCAAATGCAGTCGTAGTCTGTTATCTTTCCTCCTCTCCCCCCTCCCAGCCTCCCTACATATACACCCCGCAAATCATTAACTCCCAACTGAAAATGGGAAATAGGGGTATACTTTTTGCTGTTGCAAAATGTGTGCACTGATTTTAAGTTCACAGAACAAAGGCAGGAAAGTCCAGGTAGACCTGCAGATTTTTAAAAATCACATCTTTTCCCTGTATTATTTGTGTTTATTAAATTATGCATTAAGGCCAATGTTCAGGAACAAATCAAGGAATTAAAAGTAATGATCTTTATCACTATCTTCCCTTGAGCTAACGTTCTGACCCAGGGCAGGGTATACCCAGGGGCAGGGCAGTAAATCTGGGTTATCCAATAGGACAAAGGGCACTGCTGCCTCTGGTCACACAGCATCCTGCAAGGCAGTGCTTGCGTGTAAGCAGCCTGCCTCCAGTGTGGGCTAGAATAAGACCAAAAAAAACCAAACTCTGTGACTACTGTTGATGATCAAAAACCTTCTCCACGATGTATGACATGTTCTACTTACGACATGTAGTTGGTACTTCACACCAGAGAAAGGAAGGGAGTTGCACTAAACATCGGTAAGTCTATTGAAACAAATGCCAGTACTTTCTCACTTAAAGGGTCCAACTGACTTATTTTATTTTATTTTTTGCAGTACACGGGCCTCTCACTGTTGTGGCCTCTCCCGTTGCAGAGCACAGGTTCCGGACGCACAGGCTCAGCGGCCATGGCTCACGGGCCCAACCGCTCCGCGGCATGTGCGATCTTCCCGGACTGGGGCACGAACCCATGTCCCCTGCATCGGCAGGCGGACTCTCAACCACTGAGCCACCAGGGAAGCCCGACTGACTTATTTTAGAAGACTGGGGACACCTTTGTGCCTTAAACGTAACAGGCAGGAAAGATTTACAGATGTTTCTAAGTATGTGTTTCTATTTCCGTTTCCTAAACACTTCCCTTCAAAAAACAAAAACATGCAAGAATACTTTAGAACTTCTCATGTAGCACAGCACGTTAAGATGCAAACAGCCAAGATGCAATCTGTTATATTCTTTACTCTATTGGCTTCAGACAACACATTTAATAGCACGATAGGGATGCTTATGTACCCAGCAAGGCTGGTTAGGAAGTTCAACTGGAAATCACAAAGCATTTGGCAGGTAACATGGATCAATGTTTAGAGAAAGGCTATTCCTACATTTTCCTGCCTTGGCTTCAACCTTAGCCCTGGAAACACAGGTGCCTTTGTGAGATTATCAGTCCAAGTCTAGACAGGGGATAAGGCTGAAGGTCTTCTGGATGCAATTTTCCATCAACACAGAATAAAAGACTAGAAATGTTTGGACTTCTTAGAAACACCAGTGCTACTCCTCTTCCTGTTGTCTGGTTATGTACATTTATTAATGAACTGAAATGTTGACGCAGGTAAAAGATATATTATAAAAAGATAATAAAAATAATAAAAGGAAATTCTTAGCTTTGCTGAATAGTAATGGAGAAAACTTGACAGTGTGTGTTATTCAAATCTTGCATTTTGAAAGATGAAGAATTTCATGTTTAGACCAGAAAGGTTATGCCACTTGTCCAAAGTTGCACAGCTAGTCAATGGCTCAGTCATGTGAATACATGAGGTCATGTGGGGATACAGAGATGATTCAAGGCAGAGAGGGCAAATGTTCAGCCAGAAACCCCAAATGAAAAGCATAATTAATTCTTATCATTAGCCCTTAGGGTTTTAGATTTCAAAACTCAAATCAGAAATTTATAACCTCCCAGTGCTATCAATATTTAATTTGATCTTGTTTATACTGATTATCCTCTTATCTCTCTTGCAAACATAGCATTGCTCTCCATTTCTCTTATGTTTAAGGCTTCATTTAAATCTCCTACATTTGCAACAGACTCACTTCATATTGCTTGGGATGGATAGAAGCTACCAACTAGCATATTCTTAGAGTGACATCCAAGTAGCAAAAGGCCCATGCCTTAATTTTAGGCCCTCGTGCTGATGGTGTCACCTATTTGGTCAGACTTTTTTTTTTTTTAAACATCTTTATTGGAGTATAATTGCTTTACAAGGGTGTGTTAGTTTCTGCTCTATAACAAAGTGAATCAGCTATACATAAACATATATCCCAGTATCTCCTCCCTTTTGTGTCTCCTTCCCACCCTCCCTATCTCACCCCTCTAGGTGGTCACAAAGCACTGAGCTGATCTCCCTGTGCTATGCGGCTGCTTCCCCCTAGCTATATATTTTACATTTGGTAGTGTATATACGTCCATGCCACTCTCTCATTTCATCCCAGCTTCCCCTTCCCCCTCCCCATGTCCTCAAGTCCATTCTCTACATCTGTGTCTTTATTCCTGTCCTGCCCCTAGGTTCCTAAGAACCATTTTTCATTTTTAAGATTCCATATATATGTGTTAGCATACGGTATTTGTTTTTTTCTCTTTCTGACTGACTTCACTCTGTATGACAGACTCTAGGTCCATCCACCTCATTACAAATAACTCAATTTCATTTCTTTTTATGGCTGAGTAATATTCCATTGTATATATGTGCCACATCTTCTTTATCCATTCCTCTGTCGATGCACACTTAGGTTGCTTCCATGTCCTGGCTATTATAAATAGTGCTGCAATGAACACTGTGGTACATGATCCTTTTTGAATTATGAATTTCTCAGGGTATATGCCCAGTAGTGTGATAGCTGGGTCATATGGTAGTTCTATTTTTAGTTTTTTAGGGGTTTTTTTTGTTTGCGGTACGCGGGCCTCTCACACTTTTGGCCTCTCCCATTGCAGAGCACAGGCTCCGGGCGCACAGGCTCAGCGGCCGTGGCTTACGGGCCTAGCCGCTCCGAGGCATGTGGGATCTTCCCAGACCAGGGCACGAACCCATGTCCCCTGCATCGGCAGGCAGACTCCCAACCACTGTGCCATCAGGGAAGCCCTATTTTTAGTTTTTTAAGGAACCTGCATACTGTTCTCCATAGTGGCTGTATCAATTTACATTCCCACCAACAGGGCAAGAGGGTTCCCTATTCTCCACACCCTCTCCAGTATTTATTGTTTGCAGATTTTTTGGTGATGGTCATTCTGACTGGTGTGAAATGATACCTCAGTGTAGTACTGATTTGCATTTCTCTAATGATTAGTGATATTGAGCATCCTTTCATGTGTTTGTTGTCAATCTGTATATCTTCTTTGGAGACATCTCGATTTGGGTCTTCTGCCCATTTTTGGATTGGGTTGGTTTTTTTTTGATATTGAGCTGCATGAGCTCCTTATATGTTTTGGAGATTAATCCTCTGTCAGTTGCTTCATTTGCAAATACTTTCACCCATTCTCAGGGCTGTCTTTGCATCTTGTTTATGGCTTCCTCTGCTGTGCAAAAGTGTTTAATTTTCATTAGGTTCCATTTACATTTATTTATTCTTTTAATTTCCATTTCTCTAGGAGGTGGATAAAAAAGGATCTTGTTGTGATTTATGTCATAGAATCTAATGCCTATGTTTTCCTCTAAGAGTTTGATAGTGTCTGGCCTTACATTTAGGTCTTTGATCCATTTTGAGTTTATTATTGTGTATGGTGTTAGGGAGTGTTCTAATTTCATTCTTTTACATGTAGCTGTCCAGTTTCCCCAGCACCACTTATTGAAGAGGCTGTGATTTCTCCATTGTATGTTCTTGCCTCCTTTATCAAAGATAAGGTGAACATATGTGTGTGGGTTTATCTCTGGGCTTTCTATCCTGTTCCGTTGATCTATATTTCTGTTTTAGTGCCAGTACCATACTGTCTTGATTACTGTAGCTTTGTAGTATAGTCTGAAGTCAGGGAGCCTGATTCCTCCAGCTCGTTTTTCTTTCTCAAGATTGCTTTGGCTATTCAGGGTCTTTTGTGTTTCCATACAAATTGTAAATTTTTTTGTTCTAGTTCTGTGAAAAATGCCATTGGTAGTTTGATAGGGTTTGCATTAAATCTGTAGATTGCTTTGGGTAGTAGAGTCATTTTCACAATGTTGATTCTTCCAATCCAAGAGCATGGTATATCTCTCCATCTGTTTGTATCATCATTCATTTCTTTCATCAGTGTCTTATACTTTTCTGCATACAGGTCTTTTGTCTCCTTAGGTAGGTTTACTCCTAGGTATTTTATTGGTTTTTTTGCAATGGTAAATGGGAGTGTTTCCTTAATTTCTCTTTCAGATTTTTCATCATTAGTGTATAGGAATGAAAGGAATTTCTGTGCATTAATTTTGTAACCTGCTACTTTTCCAAATTCATTGATTAGCTCTAGTAGTTTTCTGGCAGCATCTTTAGGATTCTCTATGTATAGTATCATGTCATCTGCAAACAGTGACAGCTTTACTTCATCTTTTCCAGTTTGGATTACTTTTATTTCTTTTCCTTCTCTGATTTCTCTCACTAAAACTTCCAAACTATGTTGAATAACAGTGGTGAGAGTGGGCAATTTTGTCTTGTTCCTGATCTTGGTGGAAATGGTTTCAGTTTTTCACCATTGAGAACCATGTTGGCTGTGGGTTTGTCATATATGGCCTTTATTATGTTGTGGAAAGTTCCCTCTACGCCTACTTTCTGGAGGGTTATCATAAATGGGTGTTGAATTTTGTCAAAAGCTTTTTCTGTAGCTATTGAGATGATCATATGGTTTTTATTCTTCAGTTTGTTAATATGGTGTATCACATTGATTGATTTGCATATACTGAAGAATCCTTGCATTCCTGGGATAAAACCCACTTGATCATGGTGTGTGATCCTTTTAATGTGCTATTGGATTCTGTTTGCTAGTATTTCCTTGAGAATTTTTGCATCTATGTTCATCAGTGATACTGGCCTGTAGTTTTCTTTTTTTGTAATATCTTTGTCTGGTTTTGGTATCAGGGTGGTGGTGGCCTCACAGAATGAGTTTGGGAGTGTTCCTCCCTCTGCTATATTTTGGAAGAATTTGAGAAGAATAGGTGTTACCTCTTCTCAAAATGTTTGATAGAATTCCTCTGTGAAGCCATCTGGTTCTGGGATTTTGTTGTTGGAAGATTTTTAATCACAGTCTCAGTTTCAGTGCTTGTGATTGGTCTGTTTATATCTTCTATTTCTTCCTGCTTCAGTATCAGAAGGTTGTGCTTTTCTAAGAATTTGTCCATTTCTTCCAGGTTTGTTCATTTTATTGGCATATAGTTGCTTGTAATAGTCTCTCATAATCCTTTGTATTTCTGCAGTGTTCAGTTGTTACTTCTTTTTCATTTCTAATTCTGTTGATTTGAATCTTTTCCCTTCTTTTCTTGATGAGTCTGGCTAGTGGTTTATCAATTTTGTTTATCTACTCAAAGAACCAGCTTTTAGTTTTACTGATTTTTGCTATCATTTCCTTCATTTCTTTTTCATTTATTTCTGATCTGATCTTTATGATTTCTTTCCCTCTTCTAATTTTGGGGTTTTTTTTGTTCTTCTTTCCCTAATTGCTTTAGGTGTAAGGTAAGGTTGTTTATTTGAGATTTTTCTTGTTTCTTGAGGTAGGATTGTATTGCTATAAACTTCCCTCTTAGGACTGCTTTTGCTGCATCCCATAGGTTGTGGATAATCATGGTTTCATTGTCATTTACTTCTAGGTATGTTTTGATTTCCTCTTTGATTTCTTCAGTGATCTCTTGGTTATTTAGCAGTGTATTGTTTAGCCTCCATGTGTTTGTATTTTTTTACAGTTTTTTTCCTGTAATTGATATCTAGTCTTACAGTGTTGTGGTTGGAAAAGATACTTGATATGATTTCAATTTTCTTAAATTTACCAAGGCTTGATTTGTGACCCAAGATATGATCTATCCTGGAGAATGTTCCATGAGCACTTGAGAAGAAAATGTATTCTGTCATTTTTGGATGGAATGTCCTATAAATATCAATTAAGTCCATCTTGTTTAATGTGTCATTTAAAGCTTGTGTTTCCTTATTTTCATTTCGGATGATCTGTCCATTGGTTAAAGTGGGGTGTTAAAGTCCCCTACTATGATTGTGTTACTGCCAATTTCCCCTTTTATGGCTGTTAGCATTTGTCTTATGCATTGAGGTGCTCCTATGTGGGGTGCATAAATATTTACAATTGTTATATCTTCTCCTTGGATTGATCCCTTGATAATGATGTAGGGTCTTTCTTTGTCTCTTGTAATAGTCTTTATTTTAAAGTCTATTTTGTGTGATGTGAGAATTGCTACTCCAGCTTTCTTTTGATTTCCATTTGCATGGAATATCTTTTTTCCATCCCCTTACTTTCAGTCTGTATGTGTCTCTAGGTCTGAAGTGGGTCTCTTATAGACAGCTAATATACAGGTCTTATTTTTGTATCCATTCAGCCAGTCTATGTCTTTTGGTTGGAGCATTTAATCCATTTACCTTTAAAGTAATTATCAATATGCATGTTCCTATTACCATTTTCTTAATTGTTTTGGGTTTGTTATTGTACTTTGTTATTGTAGGTCTTTTCCTTCTCTTATGCTTCCTGCCTAGAGAAGTTCCTTTAGCATTTGTTGTAAAGCTGGTTTGGTGGTACTGAATTCTCTTAGCTTTTGCTTGTCTGTAAAGGTTTTAATTTCTCTGTCAAATCTGAATGAGATTCTTGCTGGGTAGAGAAATCTTAGTTGTAGGTTCTAGCCTTTCATCACTTTAAATATGTCTTGCCATTCCCTTCTGGCTTGCAGAGTTTCTGCTGAAAGATCAGCTGTTAAACGTATGGGGATTCCCTTGTATGTTATTTGTTGTTCTTCCCTTGCTGCTTTCAATAGTTTTTCTTTGTATTTAATTTTTGATAGTTTGACTGATACGTGTCTCCATGTGTTTCTCCTTGGATTTATCCTGTATGGGACTCTCTGTGCTTCCTGGAGTTGACTATTTCCTTTCCCATGTTAGGGAAGTTTTCAACTATAATCTCTTCAAATATGTTCTCAGTCCCTTTCTTTTTCTCTTTCTCTTATGGGACCACTATAATTCTAATATTGGTGTATTTAATGTTGTCCCAGAGGTCTCTGAGACTGTACTCAATTCTTTTCATTCTTTTTTCTTTATTCTGCAATAGTTATTTCCACTATTTTATCTTCCAGGTCATTTATCCATTCTTCTGCCTCAGTTATTCTGCTATTGATTCCTTCCAGAGAATTTTAAATTTAATTTACTGTGTTGTTCATTATTGTTTGTTTGCTCTTTAGTTCTTCTAGGTCCTTGTTAAACATTTCTTGTATTTTTTCCATTCTACTTCCAAGATTATAGATCATCTTAACTATCATTACTCTGAATTCTTTTTCAGATAGACTGCCTATTTCCTCTTCATTTGTTTCCCCTGATGGGTTTTTACCTTGCTCCTTCAACTGCTGTGTATTTCTCTGTCTTCTCATTTTGCTTAACTTACTGTGTTTGGGGTCTCCTTTTCACAGGCTGCAGGTTCGTAGTTCCCATTGTTTTTGATGCCTGCTCCCAGTGCTTAAGTTTGGCTCAGTGGGTTGTGTAGGTTTCCTGGCGGAGGGTACTGGTGCTTATGTTCTGGTGGATGAAGCTGTATCTTGTCTTTCTGGTTGGCAGGACTGTGTCTGGTGGTGTGTTTTGGGGTGTCTGTGAACTTATTATGATTTTAGGCAGCCTCTCTGCTAATCAATGGGGTTGTGTTTCTGTCTTGCTGGTTGTCTATATGGGGTGTCCAGCACTGGAGCTTGCTGGTCATTGAGTGGACCTGGGTCTTAGCGTTGAGACGGAGATCTCTGGGAGAGCTCTTGCCAACTGATAGGACGAGGGGCCGGGAGGTCTCTGGTGGACCAATGTCCTGAATTCAGTTCTCCCACCTCAGAGGCTCAGGCCTGACACCTGGCCAGAGCACCAAACCCTGGGATCTCCTGGTAGGGGATGTCTGCAAGGCTGAATCCCTTGGCATGTACACGTGGCAGACCTCGCCGCAGCTCCGAGCCTTCACATCTGCACTGGCCGGCAGGGATAGCAGCAGCCCAGAGAGGGGAAGAATCACAGCCCCGATCTAAGAAGGCATGGTCTCAAAAACTTTTTAAAACTGTGAGACCCTTAAGAGCAGTGGCCTTCCCAGGACTCAGCAGTGGGCTGCATACAGATGTTCATAATTGATGAATGGACAACAGTGTGACACATGGAAGAAACTGATAGCATACTCTCCATTTACTGGGTAAATGAGGTAGAGATTCTAGAGGTTGTACACTCTAACAGGGACAGAGCATCCCTGACTGACTTTCTCTTCCTCTGTTCTATGTAAATTGCAAATGAACACACTGGCAACTCTGAACCATGGAGTATTGTGTCGGCCAAAAGGTGCCTTCGGTACAATAAGAGTTTTTCTGTAACTTTCATAATCTTACGGAAAAACCAGTAGGAACTTTTTGGCCAGCCCAATATTTTCTGCCCTGGAGAGAAGCAGCCTGAGATGGTGGGCACTGCCAAAACCAGAGGTCAAGGTCAGCTCCACCCAGCCTCCATCATTAAGACCACCCACCTAGGTTAACTAATCTAGGTTTTTCTCACATTACAATTTTACACTTTTATAGAGAAGAATTACAATAAGCAAAGTTTAAAATATAGTTAAGATATATGTTAGATGGATCTGTCCCTTGGGTCAGGGAAAGTAACAGGCATTATCTTTTTCCCATTCCAGATGGGACAGAGGACGGAGGTTATAGTGCTTTGAGGGAAATTTCCCGAACCCTGAGGTTTGGATCAGATGACAGAGGGATATAGGGATTTTTGTGTTTGTGGAAAGGCAGACACCTGCGTCCTGTTCACAGGACACTGACCCAAACTTGGAAGGATTTCAGGTGGTGTATGGTCTTAGGATACACACTGAGGCTGGATGGTAAGCCTGTTGGCCTTGGGAACGTGGTCAGTGAAAAGACCCCCTGTGAGAGGCAGCTGGGGTAGTAGCAGCAAAGCCTCACTGTCAGTGGCAGAGCAGCCCTCCTCAGGGGCACCACGTGCAAAAGAAACATGTGACGCCCTGGGCCAGTGGACATATATATAAGTCTGTCCTCTAAGTTTGGGGACCTGCCTTCATCTCTGAGTTCTGGTATCACCCCAGATTTAGGAGAGAGGGCAGGACTGATTCAGGACTTTTCATCTTCTCATTAATTTTGGTAAATGAGGTTTCCAAGCTGGATTTGGCTACAAGCTATCAGAAGAGAAATTTCTCACCCTCTTACTATGAAATCTCCCAACCTACCTACATCTCTAACCAAACTGTTTAGTTCCCCTCCTACTGCAATGGATTCACTATTCAGTCTCCTGCCTTGACTCATGCAGGAGACTCACTTGTTCCTGCCTCCTCCAATCAAGGACAATGCTCCAGCCACTCTTTTTTTCTACACTGTTAATCCCCATCCCTATCTTTCCATCCACTTGCTGGAATAACTCCCATATTCAACACACATCCTCTTGATTCTACGTCCTTTCCCAGCCATGCATGGTCTCTCTGCTGCCTTTAGAGTAAAACTTCCCGAAATAGTTATGTATATGCAGTTCCCACTGTGTCACCTCTGCAATCTCCACCATTCTTTCCTGAACCCACCCCAGTCATGCTTTGATGTGTATCAGTCACCAGACTCAGAAACCATGCTGTGATTCTCACTTTCCTCAACCTCTCAGCAGCATTTGATGCTGATGCAGGTGTTTACTTCTTCCTCAAAATGCTTTGTTGCCTGAGCTCCTGGTAGACCACCCTATCCTGTTTTCCTCCAGCACACTGGTTGCTCCTTCTCGTTCACCTCTGCTACATCCTCTCTTCTTTCCCATTTCTAAATGTGGGAAGACTCCAGAGATTAGTCCTTGTTTCAATTCACACTCACCCCCTTGACAATCTCATTGAGTCCCATGCTTTAAAATGTACTCTACATATAGATGTATCCCAAATTTCAACACCAGTCTTCACTTCCCCCTAAACTTCACACTCATATTCAGTTCCTATTCAGCATCTTTACTTACCTGCTACTAAGCATTTCAAATCTATATCTTCATTCACATGCCCACCCCCAACTATGCTTATTCTTAAGGGTTTTCTATTAAATATTAAATATTGGTGAGGGGTTGTAACAACAGGAACTATCAAAATGCAGGGGGGTAAGGAAAGATGAAACTTATGCACATTCTATTTCCCAGCAAATTCAATATTGGGTATAAAAGATAGAAAAACTCTTCCCTGGGTATATAAGAAATCGTATATAAAAATGTGATTACAAACACATACACAGAACCAAAAATGGAAAAAAAATCCAAATGTCCTGCAACAAGAGAAGAGATAAATAAGAAGTTCTTTATTAATGTAGCAGAATATTATTTAGCAAAGAATATGAATTAACTCCAGCTGCACAAGTCAATGTGCATACATCCCAGAAACACATTGTTGAGTCAAGAAACAAAACATCATATGATTCCACTTACCAGCATTGAAAACAAACAAAAATATATGTTTAAGTATACAGGCAGAAGTAGTAAAAAAAAAAAAAAAAAAAAAAAAAAAAAAAAAAAAAAAAACTAAAATGGAAGCAAGAAAGTGAAACATAAATTCAGGATAGTGAGTAACTCTGGGATATCTGGGAGGGGAGATGCAACTGGGAGGCTTCTGAGATACGTAGTCATAAACTTGGTTGGTTAGTACATGGATGTTTGCTTCGTTTCATCTTTAAATTGCACTTACGTGGAGTCACACATTTTTTTTGTACGTATTTTATACTTAAGGAAAAAAATAGTACCACCATATGACAGAATAGGAGCATGAAAATGACAAAAGAGTGAAGTTACAGAAACTGACTTTAAAGTGTTCCCTCTGCCATTAAGGTACAGTGCCCTGGGTAAGTTCTTCCCTTCTTTGAGCCTCAGTCTCCCCGTTGATAAAGTAAGGAGGCCGGACAAGGTGAAGGCTGAAGTTACATACTATGACTAAGGCTCTGCTCTTCTCTGACTCTGTAAGGCCAAGGCATTTGAACAATCTGATTTAATGAGCAGAAACCTAAGTTTTAGCAAATAATTTCATTGAGTATTTGGAAATAGGGTACCGGTGAAAGTTTTATAAAACCATGCATACTTTGGATAATCATATAGAACAATTAGCATATATGACATATAGCAAGACTACACTTTTGATCTTCAAGGTAAAAGACCTCCTAGATTTATTACCCTCCATTATTCTTCCCTGTGTTTTGCCTCTCATGCCCTAGGAAAGTGAAGTGAGAATCAATGTGTGGTATTGGTGTGTGTTAGTTTGAGTTTTAATAAATGATTTCATGAGTATTTAAATTTTGGAAATATGTAGTTCCTACCTCCCACACAGTTAGGGATATGAGTTAAGGTGGCATCATAAAGGAGAAAGTGGATGTTTAATAAAGCAGAGCTCTAGGCACCTCATCTATAAGGGAACCTCAGTGCTTATATCCCAAGAACCACAAACCCCTAATGCATTAATAGATTAAGTAATACTAGGAACATATCAATAATTTAAGAGTTTCTTTCAGATCACTGTCATGAAATACCCACCTTAAACTGCATTCAAATGAATAGGCTATAGGGTGATAAGGTTAGGAGGTTCAAATAGCAAGTGATGTAATAATAATAATAATCATTATTATTCTATATTATTATAGAATATGTATCAATATATATTTATATAATTATATAAATACATGCAACTGTATTATTATATATTAATATGTGTATTTATATATAATATATAATTATATACTATATAATAATTTTATATTATTAAAATATTTTAAAAATAAACTTCATAATTTGGGGATATTTTAGCATTTCATTTAGTCAAAAATAAAGGCTTTGGAAAAACAACCCAGGCATCACATATACTTATTTATACCCTGCCTTATTTGAGAGAAAATTTAAGGGCTACACATGTTCTAGGGTTGTATTTTGTATTGTATTTTTATCACCCTGAACCCACAACTTTAAAAGTTATCTAAACTATGAGATGATGGAAATTCTGCACACCCTGCTTATCTCTCCCCACCTCCTCCAAGAAGCAACCATTGATACTTCTCCTGAATTTTGGTACTCTATTATTTTTTTCTAATTTCATGCAGTTTAATTTCTGAATACACTGTACAAACACAAATAGATATATATGTGAGTGTGTGTATATGTATTTAAACAAAATCACGTTATTGACATTGACCTGAATTCTGCATTTTTCCTTTAACAACATTTAGCCATTATGCCACATTTATACAATAATTTTAAATTATTAAAATATACAATAGCTCATATTATCAAGGTACTATAATTTAAGAATTTGCCTATTATTGGACAATTAGAATCTTTTAAATTGTTTTTTAAATAGTGCTCCATTGAAAAACCATTTTGTTTTCATAGAATATACTTCGACAAGTGCAACTGCTGAGTTAAAGGGTAAAAGCTGTTTTATTTTACAGCTCCACAAATGTATATTTCCTTTTCTAGTACTGTATGCTACTGGTTTGAAAACTTCTGCCGATTTGATGGGTGAAAAGTTCTATCTCAATGTATGTAACTATTACTAAAGGTCAGTATGTTCAAATACTCATGGTCCCTTTGCATATGCTCACCTACAAATGGATCATTACTTTTTTTGCCCTTTTAAAATTTTTACAGGGTTGTCTCTTTCTTGTTTATCTATAGAATTAATCTTTTATATGTTACAAGATGGTACATTATTTTCTCCAAGTATGACTTTTACGTTTTGACTTATTTATCTAAATGTTTCCCACAGTTTATACCTAATCAACTCATCACTTACTTAACCAATTCTGGCTTTCCTGTTTTTCTTAGGATGGCCTAAGCTTCCTAACTTAGTTTTCAAGCTGAAGTTCTATATCTACAATTCTACATTTTCTCCTAACACTTAAAAAGTTTCGCTGTTTAAAATGAGCTATTTTGTTCTTCTGGAAGTTATTTTTATATATGCTTAAGACAGGGAACACAGTTTGGTATCATTCCAATTTGACAGCCAAGCATCTAAAACCTAGGTACTGAACAACCCGTCCCATGTCCTCGGAATTGAAATGATAACTTCACCGTGGGAAGCAGCTTCTCAAAAGGCTCTCAGTGATCCCCCTGTCTGATATTCATGTTTTGTGTAACTGCCTCCCCTTGAATGTGAGCTGGACTTAGTCATTTGCCTGTAATAAACAGAATTTGGAAAAAGTAATGGGGTGTCACATCTGAGATTAGGTTCAAAAGACCATGCCTTTCGTTTCACGCTCTCTCGCTTTCGGTGGCCCTCTCTCTGCCTGCACACTCTGATGAAGCAGGCTGTCTAACGGAGAGGGCCGTGTGGCAAGGAAATAAGTGTGGCCCCTGGCCAACAGCCTGTGATGAAGCAAGACCCTCAGACCAAGAGTCTGCAAGGAACTGAGTCTTGTCAACCAACACTGGAATAAACTCAGAAGTGAATCCTTCCTCACACAATCCTTGAGGCAAGACCACAGCCCTGTGGAGAGGGTGTGGAGAAAAGGGAACCCCCCTACACTGTTGGTGGGAATGTAAACTGGTGCAGCCACTATGGAGAACAGTAGAGAGGTTCCTTAAAACACTAAAAATAGAACTACCATATGACCCAGCAATCCTACTCCTGGGCACATATCCTGAAAAGACAAAAACTCTAATTTGAAACAATACACACACCCCAATGTTCAGAGCAGCACTATTTACAATAGCCAAGACATGGAAGCAACTAAAATATCCATTGACAGAGGAATAGATAAAGAAGATGTGGTACATGTATACAATGGAATAGTACTCAGCCTTAAAAAAGAATGAAATAACGCCGTTCACAGCCACATGCATGGACCTAGAGATTATCATTCTAAGTGAAGCAAGTCAGACAGAGAAAGACAAACACAGTATCATATGATATCACTTATATGTGGAATATAAAAAATGATACAAATGAACTTATTTACAAAAAAAGAAATAGACTCACAGACGTAGAAAACAAACTTATGGTTACCAAAGGGGAAAGGGCGGGAGGGATAAATTAGGAGGTTGGGATTAACAGAGACATACTACTGTATGCAAAATAGATAAACAACAAGGACCTACTGTATACCACAGGGAACTATGTTAAATAACTTGTGATAAACTATAATGGAAAAGACTCTAAAAAAGAATATATCTATATATTTCCTGTGCATCTGAAACTAACATAACATTCTAAATCAGTTATACTTCAAAAAAAAAAAAAAAACACAGCCTGTGAGTGACCCTGAGACAGAGGCCCCAGCTAAAATACACCTGGACTGCTGACCTCCAGAAATTGTTAGATAATAAACATTAATGTTTTAAGCCACTAAGTTCTTAGGTAATTTGTTATACAGCAATAGATCACTAATGTGTTCATCAATTTCTACTTGGTGTTTCTAGAGGGTTCTTAATCTTTTTTCTTAATTTAATGTCACTGTGCCAGGTATCTCTTTGGCCATCTGATGAAGTTTATAGAAACCTCCTCATTATAATCTTTTTAAATGAATAAGATATGTACAAAGAACACATATTATGTCAAAACTTACATTAAAAACCCCACCTAGTCCATTCCACTATGTTTTAGTCACCGTGCCAGATTCATTTTTGATTAAGTTACATGTTAAGTTTTAGCAACTTATAGACAAGTTCCTATTAATTACTGATTTTCAAAAGTTTTGCGGCAAGCTCACATTTTATACTTTAATATAATCTCTAAAATGATTTTGTTTATCCTTCCTAAAACTGATTGGGATTATTATTGGAAAGGTATTAAATATATATATATATATATACACATTTGAGGAGGATTAAAATTTTAATGATTTTAGGTTTCCTACGTATTCAGATCTTGTTCTATTAATACCTTATTTTCTACATCTTCTCCAAATAATAGTAGTAATAATAGTAATAGCAGTATCAATTAAATGCCGTGTATTTAATACTTACAATGTGACATACTGTGTGCTACATGTTTTATAAGAACTAGCTAGTTAAATCCTCACAACTCTGAGATAAGAGCATCGTCCATTTCTAGACAAGAAAACTGATGTTCAGAGATGTCAAATAAGTTTCCCCCAGTTAAAAATTTAGACAGTGGCTAAAATGTGTATCTGCCTAGAAATCACAAATTTTTTCTTCTAAGCCAAACTGTGTTCTGGACCTATGCTTCCATTGAGAATGTAAAGTGAAAATGCTTTTAATGTCCTAGTGTACATGTCACAATGAATACATAGTTGCTGAAGAGAAATTCTACATTTCCAAACTGTATAAAAATGTGTTTGCAATTAAGATACTAACTCCGTTTTTACTGTTTGGCTGTCGACAGCTTTCAAGTATCACCTCTCTCTTCCCCTTCTGCCCCTTCTCAGGGCATACTAAGAAGAAAGCTGGCTGCACACCTGGCACCTTAGGAAGTCCTCAGCTTCCAAGCCCTAGCCCTTGTGAGGGAACCGTCATGCCAGGCCCTGTCCCAACCCTCACAGAACCGCAAGCTCCTCTGTCTGTCCTGCTCCCTCCAGCCATTTTCAGACCTGCTTAGGAGCCTGCCCTCCCCACAGAAATCCTCACTGAGCATGTGTGGAATCATCCGTCTCAATATTTGAACAAAAGTTTGAATGGATTGTCATCCTAGGGTGATCACAGAAGCAGTGACTATTTCACTTAGTCTTTTAGATATTGCTGTTTAAACACCACAGTTGATCCATAATACCAACTATTTTACACCGGATTCATTTATTCCAAGGATATTTATTAAGTATCTATTGTGTAGGCACACTATTCCAGATGCCGTAAAGTCACCAAAGAATTTGTCACCAAGGAATTATGAGATATGATTCTAGCTTTGGGAACTGAAACGTTAATTAGAAATATACAGCAAAACACAGGGGAAAAACCTATAGATTAATTCAACACATTATTAATGTGCTTTTCCCTTATGAAAGAATATTAATCTCTAGTTAGTTATTTAAAGCATTTGCTATTCTCATCATTAGAAGAAATTAAAGATTTCTTTTGCCATATAAAGCTAAAGCTCACCATGTGTGTTTGCCTTACAAATCTTGAAACATTTTCGTAAATTGACAGCAGCTTTGTAACTGTAGTTTGAAGAAGCAAAGAACGGCACTTATAGAAAGTTTGGAATATTAACTTTAACAACTAATAGGGGACTGTGATTTCATAGAGCCCTTTTATGTTATGAAATATGTTTGACCTGATTTATGATTCTGAGCATTACTGGTTTTTAAATTTTTTTATTCATTTAAACTAAATGCAGACCTAATGCTAGGTGACAATCTACTTCTCATGGTGGCACAGATGGCTCCATGATAAGATATATTTATCAAAACAGAGGAAATGGAAAAACAAATCATATTCAGCAACATTTAAATAAGGTTCTCCAAAGTGCTGAGACTTTCCAGGGGACTGCAAAATGAAAATACAGTTATTACATTTGTCTTCTGATCATTTTCAAGCATATTTTGAAGTATGATTAATGGTTTTATAAATACTTTTCTCACTTCATCCATACCAACAAAGTATTTCAAATTAATTCACTACTTCTGACTCCTTCCTTTTTAAGTCCATGGCAACAAATCAATCCATTGCAGACTCAAATCCATGAAATATGATACATTCTTTTCTATCCCAAAAGCAATGGGAATGTGACAATATAAATGATCCTGTGAAATAGATTGGTACAGTTTGCCCTTAACAGGAAAAGTGACGTGATCATTTTAAGAAATTTAATTACTAATACCACAAAAGTTATATTTTTGAATTTTTCTAGGCAACAATAGACCCTGTAAGATTTTAAAGGCTTATAACATACTATAAATTTTAACTAAATGTGTTCTTTATTAAAATTTCTTTCCCCAGATATTTGAGCCCTTAAAAAAGCAAGATAAGATTATAAACACCCAAGAGATATAAATGGTTCCCAGCTTCATGGAACTTACACTCATAAAGGAAGATAACTCTGTCACTTGGAAAGCAAAAGAGTTTCAAAAACTGCCAAGAGAAAAGAGATTTTTGAAGGCTCATAAGGAAGAAAACTGCAAACATCGAAGGCTGAAAAGATGTAATAGACAAATAGATAATGGCACAAAACAGACTTAAAATAATCGGAAAATAAATGGGAACATGGAATATGACAGAAGAGGGAGGAAGAGCAAATCAGGGAGGAGGAAGATTGATTCAATAAATGATACCAGGGAAATTTGCTCTTCAGGTAGAAAATGATAAAATTAGATCCCTATTTCACAGCATTTCCAGATGGATTAAATTTAGAAATGCCAAATGAAAAGAACTGAAGAAAATACAAGAGAATATATTTTGTATATTGGACTAGAAAATACTTTCTTAAACAAGGCACAAAAAATGCAAACCATAATGGTGAACATCGTCTGTCTTCATTAAAATTTTTTATGAAAAAAATTATAAAACACTGTTAAGTGACAAGTTGCAGACTAGGAACATTACTTGTAACACTATGAGGCAACCAAGGTTTAGTAATAATAAGAAATCATATGGTAGTGAACAAATAAATAATGGATTATTTACCTAGAATAAAAACATGGCAGCAAAAACTTTTACTTAGTATGTGCCAAACACTTTTCCAAGCACCTTTTATCAAAACCATTTAATCCTCACAACAAATTTTAGGTATAATTATTTGGGTATTCCTCCCATTTTACAGAGGAGGAAACTGAATCATACGTAAATTACGTGAGTCACCAAAGGTCACAATGCTAGCAAGTGGCAGAATTAGGACATATAAGGATCTCCTACAAATCAAAACAAGTAAAGATGAATAAACCAATAGGAAAAAAGAAAGGCTGTGGACTTGTAATTCATAAGAGGGGGACAGTGAATGGCTAATATATACATGAAGACTTGCTCAATTTAATTAAAAATGCAAATTAAAACACTAAGATACAAGTTCACATGAATCAAATTGGCAAAATTTTAAAAGTCTGGAAACCTCAAGTGTTGGTAAAGATTTAACAAATGGGAATTATTATACTCAGCTGTCATCCAGGAGAGTTCAAAAAATTATAAGCCCTCCAACTTAAGAACTATACTTTTAACCCACACACCTAAGGTCAACTAAACTATGACAAAGGAGGCAAAGATATACAATGGAGAAAAGACAGTCTCTTCAACGAGTGGTGCTGAGAAAACTGGACAGCTACATGTAAAAGAATGAAATTAGAACACTCCCTAACACCATACACAAAAATAAACAAAAATGGATTAAAGACCTAAATGTAAGACGGACACTATAAAACTCTTAGAGGAAAACATACAAAGAACACTCTGACATAAATCACAGCAAGATCTTTTTTAACCCACCTCCTAGAGTAATGAAAATAAAAACAAAAATAAACAAATGGGACCTAATGAAACTTAAAATCTTTTGCACAGCAAAGGAAACCATAAACCAGATGAAAAGACAACCTTCAGAATGGGAGAAAATATTTGCAAACCAATCAACACACAAGGGATTAATCTCCAAAATATAGGAACAGCTCATGCAGCTTAATATCAAAAAACAAGAAAAACAAAACCCAATCAAAAAATGCATGGAAGACCTAAATAGACATTTTCCCAAAGAAGACATACAGATGGCCAAGAGGCACATGAAAAGATGCCTAACATCACTATTAGAGAAACACAAAACAAAACTACAATGAGGTATCACCTCATACCAGTCTGAATGGCCATCACCAAAAAATCTACAAACAATAAATGCAGGAGAGGGTGTGGAGAAAAGGGAACTCTCTTGCACTGTTGGTGGGAATGTAAATTGATACAGCCACTATGGAGGACAGTATGGAGGTTCCTTAAAAAACTAAAAATAGAACTGCCATACGATCCAGCAATCCCAGTACTGGCCATATACCTAGAGAAAAGCATAATTCAAAAAGACACATGCACCCCAATGCTCATTGCAGCACTATTTACAATAGGCAGGTCATGGAAGCAACCTAAATGGCCATTGACAGATGAATGGATGAAGAAGATATGGTATATATATACAATGGAATGTTACTCAGCAATAAAAAGGAATGAAATGGGGTCATTTGTAGAGATGTGGATGGACCTAGAGACTGTCATACAGAGTGAAATAAGTCAGAAAGAGAAAAACAAATATATTAACATATATATGTGGAATCTAGAAAAATGGTACAAATGAACCTGTTTGCAAGGCAGAAATAGAGACAGACATAGAGAACAAACATATGGATACCAAGGGGGGAAAGCAGAGGTGGGATGAAGTGGGAGATTGGCAGTGACATATATACAATAATATGTATAAAATAGATAACCAATGAGAACCTGCTGTACAGCACAGGGAACTCTACTTACTGCTTTGTGGTGACCTAAATGGAAAGGAAATCCAAAAAAGAGGGGATCTATGTATACATATGACTGATTCACTGTGCTGTACAGTAGAAACTAACACAAAATTGTGAAACAACTATACCCCAATTTTTTAAAAAGAGAACTATACTTTGGAAATACTCTGACTTTTAAGAACAAAATTAATGTATAAATGCACAATGGTTATAATTATAAATGTGAAAAATTACAATTTTGCAAGTTTCAGAAGGATACATTCAACATGAAAAAAATGTACATAGATGACAAAACACCACCATATGCTGTTTATGACTATATATAAACACACACATACATATACCTATATGTATACATATATACACACACATACACACATGGTAAAGATTTTTGAAAACACATAGGAATGATACACATAAACTTCAAGTTAGTAGTTACCTCTAAGAAGGGAAAGAGAAGAACAGAAATGAGGTTTTAAGTTCATTTCCTAAGGAAATACTTTATAGAAATCAAACTTGGAAAAACATTGGCACCTATTAAGTATGTACAATAGATATACAAGAGTCAGTTATATTGCTTTTAGTACTTATGTTAAAAATTTTTTCAATTACTTTTGTTTTTGAAATTAATGATAACTGTGGAAAGAAAAAAGAAAAAATATGCTTTGAAAGTAAAGGTGATGAAGACAGCACAACTATACTCCAATAAAAACAAAAAAAAAAAATCCCCAAACAATAAACAACAACAAAGAATGATGAGGACAGACATAGCTATGAAAGGAAGATGTTTTCAGTTAGTAGCAACTGAAGGAAGACTACATTTTTCAGAGAGTTCTGTCGACAGAAGAAGAAAGAAGGAGAGAGTAATTTTCAAATCTAAGAAAGGAGAAGTCACAAAATGCTGACCATCATTGCCAAGAGTTGTGCATATTCAGCTAGCACAAAATTATTCAATATACGAATATTTTTATCTGGTGCATACACTTTCTATTTCACCGCAGTTCCCTCAAATCCCTTACAAATCCTTTGTATCTTCCATCAGGCCATTCTGTTTATTTATCTGGTTAAGAAAATTTCTGAGCTCGTAATCCTCGCAAAAGAATGAAAAGAAGATAGAGAGCTAGTTTTGAAACTCAAGAGGAATACCTCTTCATCAGAAACAAGAGATGGAAAACATTTGAAAAGGGAAATTAGGGAAGGTGAGGTTTTGAATGAGAAGAAAATATTAGGAAAAGATTAGTGAGGATGTAAAATGGTAAAACACCTGGGTATACATTAAAATCCCTCATAGGTCTTTGGTATGCCCAGATTGTGAAAAGCATCTATATAGGTAGTTTGTCCCAATCTCTTCTATTACATTCTGCCTCCAGACATCAGGAATTTTTCCACTTCAAATCTTACTTATTCCTATAGGCATGAAGTATTATTTCTGTGACTTCTGAATACTCTCCTTGACTACTCTGTATACTACTCTTTCTTGGAATTCTATGGGTAAAATCTTTCCTGGCCTTATCTGGAAAGGAACCCTGGGACTGTTTCTTTTCTTCACGTAAACAAGATCTACTTACATGACTTTCTTTAATGTCATAAGAAACTTTCTTTTCATCAACTCTGGAAGGGTCAGCCATTTTCTCTTCAAGTCCATTCTCTTTATCTTCTCCTTCAGAAACTTAAAAAAACTTTCAATTTTACCATGCTTGGAAGCATGGCACTGGTGTTCACACGTTGAATAAGGCTGTATCTCCAAAACATCAGAATAAGTGATTCACTTGATTCTGTAAAACCCTCTCCTTTTATCATTGGGGAAAAAATGTTCAGTCAATTTTAACTCCATGGGAATGGTGGATTTACTGTTTCAATTGAACTGGCTGATCAATCCAATCAGATAAGAGGTGTATTGTTTTTCTCTAGTGAATCAATTAGTTGTTTAATTGAATTGAAGAGGTTTGTTTATTGGGTATTGCATGGACAAACCCACAATGAAAATCAACAGTTCTATGTGTCCCCTTATAGACAACACGATTTGATTTCTTTTCATATTTGCAATTAAGTTTTGGCTAAATTTCTTAACCTTGTGAACTCTGTTTATACAAATTTAAAACTAACATTTCCCAAAGTGTTCTGGATATTGTGGAGGACTGGTGAAGAGGATTATTGTAAAGTAGTAGAAATGGAGTAGTAAAGAGATGGGTCACAGGCTTGGTGCAAGAGGTAAGTTTATTTATAAAGAAATTGATGTACCTAGATCAAGATTTACAGAGATTTTACATTTACATGCAAATACATTTTTAATGCAAAACACTGGTCTAGATACAAGTGCCTTCAAAATGAAAATAATAAAGTTCCTACCTTCAGTGAGTATACCAGTTAGGAAACTTTTGTCTGCTAGAAACAGAAAAAACTGTTTGGGCTGAAATGGGTTTTAAAAAATGTATTATTTCACATAACTGGAGTTCTAAAGAGAGGGCAGTTTTTTGGTATGATTCAATAGATGACTTAATTATGACACTAAAGACACAATTCTCCAGCTTGTTCATCCTGATATCTTCAACATCAGCTGTACCTTAAAGTAGGTTCCTCTTTTGCTTACAAGGTGGCCGTTAGTGCAATGAGGACTATAACCTCTCTTGCTGATATCTACCATTTGTGAGCAAATATATGAATGAGGAAGGAGGATTCAGGGGAGCTAGAGAGCGAGAGAGACTGAGCAGGGAAAAGACAAGAGCACAAAAATAGAGAGAGAAAAACTCCCCCAGTTTTCAAATGTAAGCCTTTACCTTTCACTTGGCGGGGCCAATTTAACACAGTTGCTCTACACTAAGACTAGGTACTAGGAAGCATGCCAGGCATTGGCTTAGAATAATCAGTTTCCCCACCACCCCATGAAAGAATGTGGATGTTTAGTGGAGGACTAGATAAAGAAATAAAATTGTGATTCGGATGTTTAGTGGAGGACTAGATAAAGAAATAAAATTGTGATTCTCTTAGGCAGTGAGAAGAAAAGAAATGGATGTAGGGTAACCAACTGACAATATCTTCTACATTGGTTTTGCAATTTATTTTTGCACGAGGATGGGAAGAAGGTAAGGATACATACAAACAGTTACAATATAAGACATAATGCAGTAAGTGGACTTCCTCATAAGTCAGTCAGAGTTGGTATCATGCCTTCCACCCCTGAAATAAATCCTTAAAATTCTGGATGGAATCATCATTACCTTCAGAAATCCTCACTTTGTGAATGCCAGTTTGCACAGATTCCTGAGTTCCTCTGGAATCATGTTTCATTTTGATTTTCTTTTTTCATATACTCACAATGTACACTGACCTTTTAAACTTTATTGAAGATTCTTCTCTGATTTATAGCCATTTTTCACAAAGAAGCAAAGGTTTCGATTACTGCAGAGAAATTACCATATATTCAGTGAAGAGAGAATAATATGTGTGTTGAGATGTGGGTGTCAGGCAGAGAGCTAGAATTACCCATTAGCTACAAGACTTGTTCCCACACATCAGCCTGTCTGTGTGCTCAATTTGAATATGTACCTCAGCAAAATTTCAAATTAAAGCATGTCATGGACTATCGGGTCATCTGCAAATAGTCAAAATCACATACTAAATCCATAAATGTCAAGGGTCTTCAATACAAATGTAAGGTATTAATAAATTTTGTGAAAGATATACGAACCAATTATTAGAAAAACTTGAAAATCCCTTCCCAGCAAAGAGTGACTGGAACTATTAATGCAAACTGTCAAATATTCATGGCAGATTTAGAAACTTCTTTTGCTACTTTTATGGTGATGACTTGATGTGGATGGCTAAAAAATGTCCACGGCTCTGCAATATCTTCATTAAGTTAAGAAAGGGACGCAATTCTTGATCTAAAGAACAACTTTTGAAAAGGGAAATGAGAATACATTCAACTGTCTTTGTCTTCAAAGACACATGTAACTGGGCTTCAAAGGGATTCTTTGAAAGTGCAAAGAACAAATGTACTATCAAGAAAATAGGGAAAAGATTTTCAAAAGAAGAAAATAAGCAGATCAAATAGGTCAATTTTCACAACAATCACATAGCTTGCGATGTACAGAGTGAGTGCCCCAGTCACATGTAAAGCAACAATTCTGCTGGAGAAGGAAAAGCCAATTACTTAAGAAGGGGCTTTCGCCTCTCTCCATGGTGCTGAAGGCCAGTGGGTGAAACAACACAGCCCTCACAGCTTAAACCCGTGATTCTTTTCATGGACCGTGTAACTAACTTCAGGCAATGATCAAGCTGGATGGTTAACATGTCTGATTTAGCAGTTATACTGTTAGTTCTAGAGGAGTGCCAGATTAAGTTAGATAGTAAGCTTGTCTCCAAAGGAGGATTACTTACTTTTTAAAGCTTCCTTCAAGTGGGCTGTATAACTTTGCAGTAACAAATTAACTTATAATTAATCAGGAGATTCGGCTGGCTGTGTATAAACACACACACGTCTCAGACTTCACAATAATTTGGAAAGTAGATTGTAATAAAAATATGTTCAGCTGTTTGCCCAGAACATTTAAAAATGAAAGTTACTAAGGCTCTGTTGGCTATAAATACATGGGATACGATTTCAACCTCTCATGAAAAAAACCTCTCCATACTATCTGAAACTCACTACACTTCACTTTGCCTCACTAAGCACTCTCAAAATACAAGGATATTCAGAAACATTCACATCTTTTAAAATAAAAAACCCAGAGCTAGAAGGAATAAATGATTGTTAAACACTCATATAGTTAAGGTAATTAATTTAATGAGAACTTCACCCCTAACACTTACTTGAGAGAGTATCCGCATTGAGGGGATGAAAGTTTTGATGGGGATAAAGAACATGTGAGCTCTCTAAGTAGAAAAGGATTGAGTGGGTCAGTAGAGTAGGGGACACTTTGGGAACACTGAGAGTTCTTAGGATCTACAGACTGGAGAGGGAGATATCAGATGGATCTCCCAGGGTCAGTTCTGCATATCTGTCACTTAAGAAGCTAGGGGGCACAAAATGGGGACTCTCAAAGCTGATATGTCTCTTTAAAATGCATTGCTTCCTTCTCTATTAACTGATCATTACCTATGGTTTTTTGCATCCAAGTGTCATCAAGAATTTATTGAGTACCTACTATGTGCCACACATCATAAAATTATTTTACAGAGATTATCTGATTTAATCCTTAAAACAATGGTAAGTATATAATCCATGCTTTACAGACACAGAAACTGAGTAACTGATCTAATACCACTTAACTTGAAGTGACAGGAATAGGATGTGAATGCAGATATTCTGCCTTTAGGGACAAAGTCCTTAATAAGTATTATGTTTTCTCCGGATTCCTAGTTCCTATTTAGTCTGACCTTCTTCTATGTGGCTATAATTTTGGTTCATCTTAATTATTTTTCTACCTGGATACCTCCCTTGTTCTAGAAATTCCTTTCTGTTTTCTGACCACAGTGTTTTCTCTCTAAGGACTCTATTTGTTCTGGGAGAGTGCTGGTGATTTGCTGTTTCAACCTGTCTCCAGTGACCTTGCCTGTCTTAGGCCCACAGCAACAACTAAGCCTCCATGTCCTTGCTCTGAAAGAGAAGGCACGTAAAGACAGAAGACGTGAAAGATGAGGAGGTTGATGAGGCCAAAGGCAATCTTCTCTTACTTTAAAACCTTAAACTTAACCTTAACTGAAACAGAAGACTCTCCTAAAGTTGACGCTATACCATGACCCTCAGATAAATCACTTAACTTCTCTGACACTATCAGTTAACAAATGGTACTTGATGCTACTTTGGACAAAATGAACATGTTCTCTGCTCTCACGGGGCCTACAGTCTATGAAACTCTGGGTAATAATCAAACTCTTGTAGAGTTGTTGTGATGATTAAGGACCCTGTGCTCATAATAAGCAGGCATTTGTTACAATTTGGTTTGCTTCTTCTGGGTAGAAATCAAATATTATCTATTCAAATTTAGTTATGCTAAATCTTGCTTCTACGTTGGTATTGCAAGTATTTGAGTTGTGAAACCAAGGCAACTATTGGTCACTTTCCTGTCCTTATAAGCTCCAGCCTAAGTACTGAAGAGTCTGTGGATATGTGAATCGACTAAAGTACAAGACTGAATTGCTGCTGAGTGCTTTTCCGGTACAGAGATCGTTGGTCTTTGCTCTTCTTATTGCTCATGGGTTAAGAGCAAGCCTTTTAAAAGAAAATGAAAGGTGGCAACAGCTATGGCATCAAAGTGTGTTCCCAACTACTTGGAGAAAGACACCGCTAATGGTAGTCTTAAGGTCTGTCTCTGGATGGAATGGCACGAAGAAAGGCCCATACCATCATTCTAAAGCTTAGAATTGTATGAGTAGTCCAGTGATCTTGGGTGAAAGAAATATCCTCTGAAAGTGAAGTATGTATTGGTGTAAAGGGTGTCACCTCAATTCTCTGAGAGACAGGATTTATCAAATACAAAGTTGCTACTGACACCGCTAGCCAGCATAGCTCTGCTTCACAATATCAGGCTTCTTCCCACACCCTTTCTTCCCCTTGCTCACAAAATCCAGCTTCTGAGTGAGGTGAGCAAGTTCATCTCTACCTGGGGCATGGGAGTAAATGGGTCTTATTCACATTCATGGAGACAAGCACAGTAACCCCTCTCCCCAAACCAAAAGGGTTTCAGGTAGAAGCATGAGGATTCTTTTGACTGTGAGTGACAAAGACACTATGTAAACTGATTTACACCTAAGGGAGTTTATAGATACGTGTACCCAAACTGTAGGACAGTGAATCTAGCTATAGGGATAGCTGGCTCCAAAGACATTTTCAGGACTCTACCTCTGTGTGTGTGTGTGTGTGTGTCTGTGTCTGTGTATGTGTGTCTGTGTGTCTGTGTCTGTGTGTGTGTGTCTGTGTAAAGATAGATACACACATATATAAACATGCACACTTAAAGTGAAACACTCCAATCTTAAATACACAATTCAGTGAGTTTTAATAAATGTGTACAACTGTCTACTCAACATAGCAATCAAAGTAAGTGAAATTTCTATCACCCCCAAAGTTCTCTCATGCCCCATTCTTATAGACAAATCCTTTCTAAACTGTGTTGACCTAACAGCACAAATTTCAAGAAAAGTTTAAGCTAAGTTTATGAACGCCCTAAAGAATGCCTTACTAGAGTCCAAACATTTAAACACGTTTCCAGTGTTTAATTAACCGGTATGAATTGCTTTGTTAATATATTTAATCCAAGTGCATATTTGCCTTATAATCTCATTAAACTGTTACTGGTTTTGAGTGTTTAGAAGTGAGATAATATAAGGTTAATAAAGGTGGCATTTTGGTGTTTAAAGCATTTGATATTTTGGAACTAAGTTTTTTACTTTAGCTATGGTTTACATTTTCTAAGCTTTCTCTAGGTACTTTGCTGAAGATTAACTGTCTATCAGCTTTATGTAAACAGGAGAACTAAGATTCCTATGCATATTCATTCGTAAATTTAAAATAATGCTTTCTACCAGTTAGCTCTATAAAAGGGAAATAGACCTTGACTAGACATAATGAGGCATTTGTGTTCACTATAACTGTAATTTACTATTACTGTTTGAAGAGCCATCAGTTCTCATTTACTCTGTTAAGTGACAGTAAGTGAGGCTAAAATAAATTCAAATCAACACTCCTGGGTCACCTTAGTGAATATATGGCACATGCTGTAACATTACTTGAAACAACGGTAATTTTGGTCCTGTCGTGTGACAGCACAAGCTACTGGTTCGTCATTTTGTATATCCAGTGATACTTAAGGAGCACGTCCTCGGGAAGGATGAACTTGAGCCATGGCTATGTGTCAGGCGCTCTGTACTCTCATTTAACACACGATGCTCAAGGTGAACCATGGGGCGAGACCGGCTTCACGATCAAACAGGAATTGCTAACTATTCTAAGATGCTTCAATAAAAGGCAACTCTGTGGCGTACGCAAATCCTAGATTATAATTATGTGTAAATATATATGTAAACATCTTTTTTTCCCTAAAGCTAGTAATAAAGGGAAGAAATCAATAATAATGCAGTGTTTTTTTTCAGTTAGCATAATTTGCAGATTATCCACAGGGTGAATTTTAGAAAACTAGAATTCCACAAAACCTAATAGAAAAATAAACTAGAAATTCCTTGATGCTAAAGGTTTTTTAATGGTGTTGCCCCTGCCCTAACAGTTTTTAGAACGCATGGATTCAGGGGAGACTGGGCCCATGGGATTTTACCTCCTCGCCCTTCAAACTGAACACTTCTGCTTTTACCTAATGAATTATCTGAAGTTCTGGTGAGAGAGAGTCAGAGAGAGAACAGGTCACTGGCCTAGGCTGTACATCACAGAGCCAGTGTACCAAATCCAGTTTATTCTTTAAGAGAGGCTCCATAACTCTCGTCATATGCAGGTATTATAAACTTGGTTGACTGGTGTTTTTTTTGTTGTTGTTTTTTTTTTTTTTTTTTTTTTTTGCGGTATGCGGGCCTCTCACTGTTGTGACCTCTCCCGTTGCGGAGCACAGGCTCCGGACGCACAGGCCCAGCGGCCATGGCTCACGGGCTTAGTTGCTCCGCGGCATGTGGGATCTTCCCGGACCAGGGCACGAACCCGTGTCTCCTGCATCGGCAGGCGGATTCTCAACCACTGCGCCACCAGGGAAGCCCCGACTGGTGTTTTAAGTCACATAGATCAGAAATAGCAAATGTGAGATGGGGTAGCAAAGGTCCAAGAGTAAGTACAATCACTGACACAAAGCAACAAAAAGCAATCACTGAAACAAAGCTACAGTAATCAAAAAGGTGTATGTAGTACTGGCATGAGAATAGGCATATTGGCCAATAGAATAAAACTCAGGGTCCAGAAATAAACCCATACATCTTTGGCCAACTGATTTTTGACAAGGGTGCCAAGTCCATTCAACAAATGATGCTGGGACAAGTGGATTTCAACACGCAGAAGAATTAAGTTGGACCCCTCACCCATATCGTATACAAAAATTTAGTCAAAATATGACAATGATCTAAATATAAGAGTTAAAACCTTAAAGCTGTTAGAAAAAAATGTTAAATGTTTATAACCTTGGATTTCGCAGTGGATTTGGCAGTGGCACCAAAAGAATTAGAAGCAAAAGAAACAAAAAAGATAAATGAGACCTCATCAAAATTAATAAAATTTTGTGCATCAAAGAACATAATCAACAACATAAAAGGATAACCTACAGATTGGGAGAAAATATTTGCAAATCATATAGCTGATAAGGGTTGTAATATCCAGGGTATGTAAAGAACTCCTACGACTCAACAGCAAAAAGACAAACAACCCAATTCAAAAATGGGCAAAGGTCTTAAATAGACATTCCTCCAAAGAACATATATAAATCACCAAGAATCACTTGCAAAAAAGGCTCAACATCATTAGTCATTAGGGAAATGCAAATCAAAACCACAATGAAATACCACTTCATACCTACTGCAATGGCTGTAATTTTTTTAATATGGAAATTAACAAGTGTTTGCTAAGCCTTGGAGATATTAGAATATTCATACATTGTTGGTGAGAATATAAAATGGTGTGGCTGCTGTGGAAAACAGTTTAGCAGTTCCTCAAAAAATTAAAAATAAAATTACCTTATGACCCAGCAATTCCACTCTTAGGTATACACTACAAACAACTGAAAACATGGACTCAAACAAACACATATCTGACGTGTGCATAGCAGCACTGTTCACAACAGCCAAAAGGTAGAAGCAACCCAAGCATCCATCGACAGATGAAGAAGTAAAGAAAATATGATATATGCATACAATCGAATATCATTCAGCCTAAAAAAAGAATGAAATTCTAATATATGCTACACCATGGATGAACCTTAAAAAAATTACACTAAATGAAACAAGCCAGACACAAAAGGACAAATTTGTATGAAACCACTTATATGAAATGTCCACAAAAGGCAAGTTTGTAGAGACAGGAAGTAGAGTTGAGGGTTGTGGTGGTGGGAACATAATTGCTCAATGGGTACAGAGTTTCTGTTTAGAGTGATGAAAAAGATTTGGACATAGTGATGACAGTTTCATAATACTGTGAATGTAATTAATGCCACTAATATAATACACTTAGAAAATGTTAAAATGGCAAATTTTAACACGGCAATAACAACAAAACCGATGGCTGAAAGACTGGAAATAAGGGATACATTTTTTAAAGTAACAGTAAATATCTACAACTGGTAAAGCCCAGCCACGCAGTAACTAATCAGCATGGATGCCAACTACAGACACGGGTCCAGAGGTACTGTGGGTTCAGTTTAATGACCACAATGAGTCCAGCCCAAAATTACTAAAGCTCATCTCGGAAGAAGCACCGAGGAAGAAAGACTCAGTGCCCTCATCACGGTGTGACAGTATCAAAGCGCAGCTTGCTTGAACGGAAGAGCTGTGTATATTTAAGGCCGTCACTTTGTGGATGAGAACAGTGACACATGGAGAGCTGCAGTAACTTGCTGAAGGTCCCCTGCGTGACGCAGAGCCTGCACCACGGTCCTGCATACAGGACCATCTACCTTCCCGACCCTTCCACAACACACACGGTAAAAGGGGGCACGAGAAATCCAGTCGGCATGAATACGAAACAAAGGCTACAAAAAGGAAACATCCATTTCTGTGATTGAAATGACAATACCTGGAACATTGCTGATTTTCTTTTTTCTCATCCAGGTTGCTCAGGAGCTACTCGGTCTACAATCCCACTGACTGCCATTCTTTCAGAAGCAGTGGTATCCTTATACTTCCCTAAGTGGACTGAGGCTGTGAAGCAGAGCGGTTCAGAAAACAGGCAGACAGACCAGCGTTTGTTGTCAGCTCAGCCACGTACCAACGGTATGAACTGGAGCGTAGACTATGATTATGAACTAATCCTGCTATCATGAATTAAATCTTGCTAAGCCTCCGTTTTTCCACCTGTAATACAGGTATGATGAAGTATCTATATATGCCTCATGGCACTGCGGTGAGAATGGAATGAGAAGGCACCTTTAAAATATCAATGTCTTACACGTAATCAGCCCTCAGTCAGTGGTAGTTTCATTAATTACTCCCCCCACCCCTGCCCACTGCTGCCACTACTGCATCCGAAGGCTTGCCATCCTTATACCTATAGGGAAGACTTTTTCTGACTCTACTGCATTTCAAATCACTTTAAGTTACTACTCTAAAAGTATGGCCTTTCATCTTTCTTTGCTTCCTTTACAGTTAAAAAACCTCCTTTGCAAGTTGTCTGTTCTGATATCGGTCCCGGCGTTACGAAGGTATATTAGTCCTCTCCTGCCCCCTACTCCCCATCCAAGCACCCTTTCCTTGACTTTCAGGAGAGGGTAGGACTGAGGTACACAGCTGACTGACGGATGCTGAGGGACCTGCATGTAGCTAACAGTACACTTCTGTAATTTTCACACAGAAGAGAAAAATAGAAGAGAATAAGCCTACTCAAGGCCAAAATTCAGCCAGTGACTAAAATGGAAAACTCAATTCTCATACCTTTCATGCCATTCAGCGTCAATCATTAGCCTAACAAGTCTTATACTTGATTAGGATTAAAGAGAAACATGAACTCTGCATCCCTCTTAGGTTTCTTGGGGAGACATTGATGGAAGGCCCAGAAACATCCCCGTCCAGTGGGGAAGTTACCTCATGGAAACAATCAGAGCTTATTCTTTGTCCCTGTCTCTGTTCAGCCTTGACCTTTAAAACACAAATATTTGGGGGTACTTCTGCCAAATACCTGCCTATAACTAAGCAACACATGAATTTACATCACCTCCTTATAAAATAATAGTCCATCTAAAAAACACTCACGGAAAAACAAAGTCTAGGCTAAAACACACTGACAATGAAAGCTCCAGTTCTGACATCGCAGCAATTGATATGCTACATCACTGGGAGCAACATGATTAAAATCAATATGAATCTCTCAAAATGAATTCTTTAAAAAAATCTAACACAATATATACTTATATTAATATACTTATAAAAATATACTTGAGATGTATTTTCTATATCTTTCAGAAATCAATAAAAAATATTCTACTTTTTACTATATCCAAGCTGTCTTCTGTTAATTAACAGAATTTCTCCTTATGAATAACATTTTTTTTAATGTGTCTATATAATGGCAAGCTCTTGCTGTCACTACCTTTATATTTTTATTTTTTTGGCCACACTTATGGGATTTTAGTTCCCCAACCAGGGATCAAACCCAGGCCCTTGGCAGTGAGAGCTCAGAGTCCTAACCACTGGGATGCCAGGGAATTGCCTACGGATTACTCTTGATACTTTGCTGAAATGCACATCGGGGTACAAAAGCTTTAAGAATTACTTTATGTTCTAACCTAAAAAATCAATTTTTAAAGACTCTAATAACCTGTACAACAATTCTTCACTGATAAAGAAAATTTACCTTTATGAGGTGAAATATAGATAAATTCATAAACTCATGCACCTAAAAATTCCAGGGCTCTGTCTTCAGGTACAGTTTGATCCAGGAGTCAACAGACAGCCTCAAGACCTACCATATTTGCTTCTGCTTACCACTTTTGCTTTCCTTTAGAATGTTTTTCACTGCTTGCCCTCTGCAGCACCAGGCCTATAGCACCAGTGGCAAGAGGTCTAACTGCTCAAACCATAGTTACCCTTTATTCCAGGATTGCTCTCATTAGAGTAGGCAAGAAAACGGACTACACCAAGCAGCCACACGTGGGTCATATTCTCACCCTTAGAGTCAGGGGATCAAACTCACCCAAAATACGAGGACAGAAAGTGGGAGAAGTCTCCAGAAAACTCAGCCAACTGCTTCCAGAAGACCAAATTCTATGCAGGCAGAAACAACTTAAACTTTTAGGCCAGGTTAATTGTTTCTCAACACAGAAAACTACTCAGAGCTGTAATTTCAGTTCCTCACAGTGACTTAGCGCCCAGAGTAATATAGCTCTCTATACTGGTGCTTCCCCATTTCTGATATCAGAATATTCAGTTACCTAGCTTGCAGGCACACTATTTACACTTAATGCTTATAAAATGCCCAGGGCCCAAAACATGCTACATAAATGCAAAGTATCAATATAAATTGTGCTAAGAGAGATATTCCCCAGTTAACAGAAGGAACAGCATGCCTGCAAAGATACATCAAATGCTATAAAAGAAATGTTAATTTCTTTTCCTCCTCACCACATAATTTAAAAATTGCTTTACCCACATCCTATACTTTAGAGGTTATATTTTCTCTCAGAATGTCTGCACTTCAATCACTTGACTTTCCAAAGGTTATCGTAACATGACATTTTTTTTTTCTAACCAAGCCACTTCTAGAGGATGACAGAAGAGTCTGTTAGAATTCCCATACAGTGACAAAATTCTCTGTGCTCTCGCTGTCAGTTCTGAGAAAAATTGATTTTTCAAGTGCCCCTGATAAAGAATTTCAGTCATTTGGATTCTTTTTTTTTTGTCTTTATTGAAAAATAAAAAGAAGTGTTTTGGGTTAAAGGTATAAATTGCCCTATTTAGGCACAGACACCAATTTAGATCTTAATAGCACATAGTGAAGATGAATGAAAAGCTAGCACCACACGGATACTGCCAGGATGAGAGGTAGAAATCTCACCTGACAGGTGATCAGTGAGGCAGTAAAGGTTAGAAAAATGATTAATGTGGGGGCAGAAGAGCAAAGGACAGAAGAAAAGGCCCCAAAAGCAAAACTCTTTGGGGTGATTCTTTTATTCACCACAAACTAAAATGATCTAGATGTACCAAATTGTCTCTTGTAACTGTCACTACTGGTTGAAGTCCAAGTGAAAGCATTTTCAATCACTGACCTAGTTACATGCTTTGTTGTCGTAATGGTGGTTTTCTATTTTTGTTTGGTTTTCATTTTTGTTTTGACTTTTAGCAATGAAAATTAATTTTGGACTAAAGTGCTAAGAAATGGGATAGAAAGATATTTTTCATTAACTAAGAGTTTGTGAACATTAACAAATGATAATATACAACAAAGGAGATTACAAAACAGCATGAAACACAACCCATTTGTTTTTAAAAGATGGCTACGTTATATTTGATGGTGCTTTGATGGTGCTTCCTACAGGCCAGACACTCTTCTGAGGGCTTAACATTTAACTCATTGATCCCTCATTCTATAGGTGGATACCAATAACCATCTAATACATGAGGAAACTGAGGCCCAGGGAGAGGTTAAGGAAACTTCCTCTGGTCTCAGTAAGATGGAAAGAGAGAGACGGATGGGTGGCTCAATCTGCAATGATGTTTCCCGAGATGTTAATGATGATTCCTTCTGAATATGGGAATAAGATTCTCTGTTATGCTCACCTTGTTACTTAAAAGTACAGAAAAACATAAATATTTCCCATTGAAAGATGGGTATCTTTACATTAGGAAATAAACATCAATGCTATTGTCATTTGGGGGGTAATATTTCATATCCTGAGCACAGCTTCATGCTTCTTTGATGATTCAGTTACCCCATCAAATACCTTAATCTGACTGTTGCACAGTCAACTCAAACTCAATCAGTTCCAAACGGATGTAAGTTCACCTTCTCTCCTCAACCTCATTCCTGTTCTTGGTGAGCGGTGCCATCACACCACCAGCCATACAAGAAAGAAATCTGGACATCACCTCAGGCATCTTACTCATTCTGTCTCCATCTGGACAGTAGGTGAGCAAGACCCACCACCTGGGTCTCAAACCTATACCTTCCTCCTGTTTGTCCTTTCTCCATCATCATCTTTACCAGCCTCGTTAAAACTCTCAGTATCTTCTGCGAGCATTTTTTTTTTTTTTTTTTTTTTTTTTTTTTTTTGCGGTACGCGGGCCTCTCACTGCTGTGGCTTCTCCCATTGCGGAGCACAGGCTCCGGATGCGCAGGCTCAGCGGCCGTGATTCAGGGGCCCAGCTGCTCCGCGGCACGTGGGATCCTCCCGGACCGGGGCACGAACCCGTGTCCCCTGCATCGGCAGGCGGACTCTCAACCACTGCGCCACCGGGGAAGCCCGTATGCGAGCATTTTTGCAATAGCTTCCTAACTGCTTTTGCTTCCTCCACCCATCACATTCACTCTCTTCTCTCCATCCTTCTAATCGACCCTCCATCTTGCCTACAAAGCTACCTTTGTAGGAATATAACCGTATCATGCTCCTGCTTAAAAATCTAGTGCTTCTCCCTCTTATGAAAAATAAAAACCAAACTCCTTCACATTAAACAGAAGGCCCTCCATGATCCGGATCACGCATACCTTTCTCATTTATAGCACACGCCTCCCCGTTGCTCAGTTTCCTCCTGCATGGGATTTTCTGGGCTTACACAACCATATACTAAGGTTTCCCACCTCCAGAACTTGACTTATACTATTCTCTCTGTCTGCAATGCCTTCTGCTGGATTTAAATCTTTCTACTCCTAAGCCCTAGAACAAAGCCTAGCAACCATTCATTATTCAGTTAATATTTATTAGCCACTTCTTATGCATGAAGCAATTTGGCCATGCAGGTAATATCAAAGTACACCTAATTAGACCTGATTCTTGCAAAAGGTCACCAACTCCCTCCAGTTTGCCCAGAACTTTCCCAGTTTTAACACTAAAAGTCTCACGTTCCAGGAACCCTTCAGCCCTGGACAAGCCAGGGCAGTTGATACCTCATTCCTGCGTTCCATAAACTTACATTCTAACCAGAGAAGTCAGTTGCTAAATGGCCGTTGAATGAAATTAGTACATAGAGATTTCTTTTTAAAGTGTCTGAGGATGGTCATTATATACACCTTTTATCTTTATATAATTTTACAATAAACCTGAAGTCAACTTAATGATGAAGAGAAAAACACTAAGTAGCATAATACACTAAACACAAATCCTGGGGCTTCCCTGGTGGCGCAGTGGTTGAGAATCCGCCTGCCGATGCAGGGGACACGTGTTCGTGCCCCGGTCCGGGAAGGTCCCACATGCGGCGGAGCGGCTGGGCCCGTGAGCCATGGCCGCTGAGCCTGCGCGTCCGGAGCCTGTGCTCCGCAACGGGAGAGGCCACAGCAGTGAGAGGCCCGCGTACCACAAAAAAAAAAAAAAAAAAAAAAAAAAAAAAACACAAATCCTAACGTGAAGTAAACCAGATTATATGACTTGTATAGTACAGAGGAAGCCGGAGCAGCTTGTGAAGGGCTCCCTGAAGAGAGGCAGGTGAGAAGGGAACAAATCTTTGTCTCCCACCGAGGAAGTGGAAACTCAGCTTGTGTCTATGCCCATGACACGTGGCCAGCAGGACAAAACGCTCCTGAAATGGTTTCAAGGGAGGATGCGGTGGAAATACAGGAACTAAGGGAGAGGGAGTTCTCAGCCTCTGTCACTGAAACTCTTCATGATTCTCATCTGTAAAATGGTGGTAATAAAGATACTTAACTCACAAATTTTTTTTAAAGATTAAGTTAATTCAATGTATCTAAAGTGCTTTGGACAGTGCCTGGCACATTTGGTCAGTAGTAGTAGTTAATACCACCACAACCTCACCACTCATCCTAAATGTGGACCAGAAACACATGCCGAGGAGCTGGAGATAGTGGGGCTGACGGAGCTCGGCATCTCTATTCTCGGCCTTATCCAAGAAGAGGCCTGTGGGAGAAGGGTAGAAAGAGGGCTTGGATTTCTACGCCTACCAGGGTTCCCAGCATGCACTGGGGAGCAAAACGGTTTAAGACTTAACCTTCAAACCTACCCTGCTTCAACTCCTGAAAACACCTGCATCCCCATCAATATGTGCTGACAGGATCAGATTTTTAAAAGATGGGTCATGCACTGAGAAAGAAATCCCTCTTTCAAAATATTCCAAGACAAACTATTCTATATTAATAATAAAAATAAAGCTTGGTAAATAAGGAAATTATTTTTCATTCTTTAGCTAAACATTATTGAACTTGAAAGTCATGGTAAATCGAGACTTTTTCACACAGATTAAAATTAGCTCTGGTAAACCAAGAGCAAAACATGCATCTTTTGCCAACAGGCTTAACACACAATCTGATATTTATACTCTAGAAACAGGAATACAGGCATGTCCTTTTAAAAGTTAGTTGAATTAAACAGGCAAAATAATTAAAGTAAGTATATGCATTGACAAGTTTCTGGCTCCCTTTAAAAAGAAATTGGTTATTCTGAGTTAACTCGAAAATGGAGGAATAATACACTCCAGGCTCAGGCACCAAAACTGCAACCAGATGGTAAGACGAGTCCATCTGAGTTCAACGGTCTGCATTCCAACGATGCCCAGATGGGGTTCTTGAGTGCGTCGGGCCAATGCAGCACATGCCTCTTCTTAAAGCATCTTGCCCAAACATATGGCCTCAAGGAAGTACAGCTGATTATTGGGGATTGTAATTGAACTCAAATCTCAGTTACACTGATGCTTAAAAAATTTGAAAACCAGATGGTTTGAGTAAAGATTTACCAGGCAGAGGAAGGTAGAGTAGGGGTGGGGCTCTCTGCGTGGGAAAGACCAAAGACAAGCAATCATCCCCGAGGGAAACGCAGATGCTTTTCTGTAAGGCTTCTGCCAGGGCTCCTTTCCAAGAGCCCCTACTCTCACAGCTCTGGGCAAATGAGAAAAGGGCCATATTTTTCATGAATAAAACTGCATCCCACATTCCATCGGAGACTTTTCCAACCCTTTCCCCTACCTCTGCCTGCAGTACAACAAACAACCCCTTTTTAATGCTGTATGTTTATATTTAAAACCTAGTCACCACTTTTAAAATGTCTAACTCTTTCCTGGACCACAGGGCCTGGGTTATTGTAACACTGCCTAATTAGACACAAAAGTAGCCAATGGTTTACTAATCTGGTTTCCAATAGAAATCACAGCAGGCTGAATAGAAATCATTCAGTATCTCTAAAGAGAAATTGACTGTGAGCTTCCTTGTAGCTCTACAATCAGTAGACTAATAAGGCATGTACCATAGAAGGCCAAATGATATTTCTTTTACCTAATTATCCAATACCAATGAATGTGGCTAAAAATTCTTAAGAGCCTTAACGAGACTGAAGAAGGATAGGAGAGGGCTAGATCTTGACCTCCCATGCCATCTCCTCCATTATTCTCTGTGCTTGGTCCCTCTGCATTTTTCTGTTCTTCCCACTAGCCAAGTCCTACATCTCAGAGACTCGGGCACATCCCCCCAACACACACACAAGCTGCTCCTGCTGCTTGCATGCTTTTACTACCCCTTTTTTGCTCAACTCTTACTTACTCATCTCTTTTGGCCTTTGAGCAACTGTTAAGAACATCCTTGGGAAGCCTTCCCTTTCTCTCCAGAACAACTGGGGACCCCATTATAGTTGCTGAGCCTGGAGTATTTTTCCCTTCACACATCTCATTACGATTGCAGTCATTGTGTAATATGTGTCCCCCCCAGGTGGGTGACACTTTTTTTTTTTTTTTTTCGGTACGCGGGCCTCTCACTGTTGTGGCCTCTCCCGTTGCGGAGCACAGGCTCCGGACACGCAGGCTCAGTGGCCATGGCTCATGGGCCCAGCCGGTCCGCGGCATGTGGGAATCTTCCCGGACCGGGGCACGAACCCATGTCCCCTGCATCGGCAGGTGGACTCTCAACCACTGCGCCACCAGGGAAGCCCGACACTTTTAACTTATAGCTCCCTTCCTGTTCCTGGTACAGTGCCTGGCATCTAGGACTTGTAAACATATTTATATTGAATGGACATTCTTAATGAATGACTGATGGGGTAAGTAGAGAGACAGTGGGACCAGGAATAGGGCAAAGGCCCTGACGCTGAACACACAGGTGTGGCCAATGCGAAGTAAAAATCTGTTAATGTCATGAGAAAACTGAATCATGGATTTTCACTGAATTTGTTTCCAGAATTACCTTCTTTAAAAAAATACAGACAGTTGAACATTTAGCAGAGAATTTCATTGCTTTAATACCAATTCCAGTGTGTCTTTGAAATTAGTCCTTACAATTTTGACATCTTCACATGCCAAATATTTATTAATGTGTCAAAGTAAAGCCTCTCAATAACTAAAGTTGCCAATTTTTTTTCTAATGTAATATTTAAAGATTTACAGAAACATAACATTTTCGGGATGATTCGTGTTCATCTGAATATGACCTGGTCTTAGGAATTCTGAAAAAGGAGAAGAATATTGACAAGCCAACACACAGTCCCTTCCTTAGCCTTACTGAAATGATTAAAATGCATTAGAACATGGCTGTTCCACATTCTTGGGAGGAGAGATACCAAACCATGGTTCCCAAAAGACACTCACAAATAGGGCATGCTGGGGACACAACTGCCTTCTGTCTGTACTCACCATACTTCTCTCTGGCCGTGCTGCTTTTCTAAAGGGCATTTCTCAATGTTTAATTTAGAATTTTACCCTTACAAGAACCTGGAATCTTGAAGAGTCTAAAACATCATATTGGTTATGTGTATGAGCCTCAATATAAAGTTGAATTATGAGGGTGACATGGGAATGCCTAAAACGCCAGCTCAACAACTTCAATGTTTCATTCAATGGATGATAACGGAATCTCTTGTAAAGTTGCTTTACCTGTGTTGTTAATAACAAGGTGACAGTTATGAAACTAATAAACTGTAAAGTCCATTATGGTTTAATGACAATTCTTGAACATGAACCTTATAATATATTCATTTACAAAAACCATTTCAGGGGCTTCCCTGGTGGCGCAGTGGTTGAGAATCCGCCTGCCGATGCAGGGGACACGGGTTCGTGCCCCGGTCCGGGAAGATCCCACATGCCGCAGAGCGGCTGGGCCCATGAGCCATGGCCGCTGAGCCTGCACGTCCGGAGCCTGTGCTCTGCAACAGGAGAGGCCACAACAGTGAGAGGCCCGCGTACCACCAAAAAAAATAAATAAATAAAAATAAAATAAAATAAAATAAAATAAAATAAAAACCATTTCAGTCATTTAAATATCATTAAACCATGGCAGAATAAAAATGAGTTTTCTCCCCATGGGCTCAGGTGTAGGAGAATAAAGTTATTACTTGTGTTGGCTAGTAATTTGGTTTGGAGCCTGATGTCTGATGGGGGCGGGCTGCTCCTGTCATCACCCAGGGTACGGAGTCAAATCAAGGAGTGTGTCAGTCTTCCAGGGTAAAACTGGGGAAACTCATTTTACTCCCTATTGCACAGTCAGAAAAACAGCAAAGCATAATTAAACTCTTTCTCCTATTATCCTCGCTGTCTATGTCCTCTTCCATGATTCTTACTGTGTGGGGACTGACCATTAATCGAGAGGAGCTGTGGGAGTTTCCTTCAGAAATCAACTCTCTCTGCCCCATTGCCCTAGCTCACTTTCACATTCTTCGTCATCTGGAGTACTGCTCTAGGAGCTGGTCTCCCGGCCCTGAGGACCTTCTCTTTCCAACCAATTTACTCCACTGGCCTTTTCCTAAATACATCATGTTTCTGCTTAAAATTCTTCAGGGCAATATTTAAACTCCAAAGCATGGCAGAGAAAGGTCTTCATGTTTGCCTCCTCTCAATTCCTGAAGCATGTGAAAGTCATAGAGGGAAGGAAGCAGTGTGTACCCAGCAGTCTCCAAAGAGGTAACTTACATGGGTAAGCAGAAAAAATTTCTGGAAATATGTAAACTCTAAGTTTCTGACCTAATCAGGTTGATAAATCATTTCCTACACTAACACTATGAATTCAGAAAAAGAGCCAGAAGTTGAGGACGTGATGAATCACATTTTTTTTCTCCAAAGAAACAAAGAATTTACTCAAACTAGCCTAGTCAAAACTCCTTTCTGGAGATTGTCTGCGTTTACTATGTGCCTGGAATGTCTGATTGCTATATTTGCTTAGTCTTTATTACATTCTTGTCTAAATTAAGGAGGGAGTCAGCTGGACAGCTGCCTGGGACATCAGTGCAGGCACATTAAAACATCCCTAGGATAAAGTATAAATACGATCCTAGTTAACTCAGGCTTCCACATGAGGCCACTAAAATAGTTGGCAAAAGTCGGCAACATTCTCAACTGGAAACTGTGGAAACACTTCTCCCGGTGCTGAACTTGCTCTGTTGAGTTACTTGCAAAGCATGATTGCAAATTGCATGTGGCAATTACAGGCTGCTCCAGTAGCCCCGAGACAGGCCAGTTGAGAGTCAGTTGACGTTTTAAAACTGACTAAGTCATGGTAAAGTGTTTTCTTTTTCTTTCTTTTTTTTTTTTTTTGGTTTTTAATCTAAAAAAAGTGATTTAGTTCATTATCTAAATTTCAACCCTTGGAATATGCCCCTAAGAAACACTCTGTTTCAAAAACTTAAATATAAATTGGAAGAGAGAACAAGAATTGTGAAAGGTAGGAAACGATTTGTCAACCTGAAGGCCAGAAAATTAGAATTTGCGGTTATAATCTGAACAAAATGTAACACATTTATCTAAGTAAGTTACCTCTTTTCTTTGTGATTATGGGTGACTGCTAATATCCAGTTATTGGTGATTGAAAAAAAAAAACCTGAAAGACAAATAATTTCAACCAAGTTAAAAAGTTGGCCTGAAATGTATACACCCTGTCAATAGAAAAGCCAGTTCTTTTGGTGTCTCTTAAATAAGTGTTAAGTATCTCTTTGGAGAACATCAACTTGAAGGAGTATCCCCATATGGTTAGACTGTCTGAAGTGCCCACTTGTCTCCATCCATCCTAGTCCCTGGTACACCCACTTTCACCCTTGACAAAACAGAGCTAGAGAGGTTAACACCATCAAGAGGCTATTTCCAAGGAATCATTTTGTCAGAAGCCTGAGAGCAAGAGATAGTATTTCCATCCTGGATCCTTAGAGGTTAGCAATAGCCCATAGTCCAGAATTGTTGAAAAGTGTCTTTTATTTTGGTTTTTAGTTTTTTGATATAAATTGACAGATGGCATGAAATAGAGATGGGTAATAAAAATATTAGATAGCAGAATCAGGATCCCAAGACTTGAATCAGCTGATATGAAAAAGGTGAACTTAATAAGACTAAATATAGTAGAACTAGGGTTTAAGTTCTACACTTAGACATAAGAAGGAGAGAAAGAAAAAAAATACAGAATGAAGGAGGCAAAACGAATATGTGAACAAAAGTATAGAGTTTTTATGTAAATGAACAAAATAAAAGGAGGGAATGCAAAATATGGGTACTAAAACTGTTTGAGGTTACATGCCTAATTGAAAATCTGATGAGGGAGGTCTCTCGCTTGTTTTACCGTAACATGCCCATAACAAACCAAATTTGGGTTTCAATATCAGGCGGCTGACGGAGACGTGAAGCCCATTTACAGATCCCCCAACTATTCACAGATCTCAGATTAAGACTCTGAATTAGAAGAACTATCTTAGAGTTCATACAGCCATAGGTTTGAATACCGACTCCACCACTACTAAAAGGAGGGCATTGGTTACATTACTGAAACTTGATCAGCCTTAGAATCCTCATCTGCAACACAGGAATAAAAACATTTACCTTGCAGGGTAGTGCTATGGTTAAAATGAGATAATTACTTAATACAGATTCACCTCCCACTCAGTAAGTACTCCCTCAATGGTTGATTTTCATGGAGAAGATGGTAACAGGGAAGAGGGACCCATGTGTCGTGTACGACTCAAAGGGAGCTATGCAGGGCTGGAATTTTTCTCAAAATAAAGTGTAGTTTGAATTGGTTTAGCTGGTATGCAAAACAGTATAAAATTCCTCAAAAAATTAAAAATGGAACTACTATATGATCTAGCAATTCCACTCCTATATATCTATCTGAAGAAAACAAAAACCCTAATTAGAAAACATATATGCACCCCTGTATTCATTACAGCATTATTTACAAGAGTCAACACATGGAAGTAACCTAAGGATCCATAAACAGATGAATGGATAAAGAAGATATGGTGTAGATATACAATGGAATATTACTCGGCCATAGAAAATAATAAAATAATACCAACTGCAACAACATGGATGGACCTGGAGGGTATTACGCTAAGTGAAATAAGTCAGAGAAAGACAATACTGTATGATTTCATTTATATGTGGAACCTAAAAGCAAAACAAATGACCAAACAAAACAAACAGCAAGAGTTATAGATAACAGAGGACAAAACAGGCAGTTGCCAGAGTGGAAATGGGTGGGGAGAGGAAAGAAATAGGTGAGAGAGATTAAGAGATATAAATTTCAGTAGCAAAATAAATGTCATGGATATGAAGCATACAGTGTAGGGAATACAGTCAAAATTATTAATATCTTTGTAAGGTGATAGACTGTAACTAGTCTTATCGTGGTCTAAAATGTACAGAAGCATGAAATCACTCTTATATAATAAGAACTAACATAGCGTTGTAGGTCAATTGTACTTCAAAAACAAACAAGCAAACTCATAGAAAAAGAGATAAGATTTGTGGTTACCAGAGGCGGAGGACGAGGGGAGGGGGAATTGGAGGAAGGTGGTCAAAAGGTACAAAATTTCAGTTATAAGATAACTAAGTACTGGGGATGTAATGTACCACATAGTAAATATAATTATTACTGCTGAGTGTTATATATGAAGACTGTTAAGAGAGTCAATTCTAAGAGTCATTATCACAATAAAATTTTTTTCTCTTTCTTTAATTTTATATCTATGTGAGATGATGGATGTTCATTAAGCTTACTGTGCTCATCATTTCATGGTGTACGTAAGTCAAATCATTATGCTCTATACCTTCGACGTACATAGTGCTGTATGTCGATTATATCTCAATAAAACCAAAAGAAATACAGTAAAATAAAGCATAGACAGTCCAAAAAATAAAAAAGAGAAATAAAGCATTCCACTTCTTGGAGCTACCCCCATCAAATCAAATTTCTCTGGAGGTACTGAGGCTTCCATTGGTGGATATGGTCAACCAGAATCTGAAGAACTGGTTATCAGGCAGCATAAACAAGGAAACAGAGGGCGGCATTAAATCAAAATAGGCCAGCCTGGGTCTGTGCACGCCTGGCAGGGGTCACAGCATGGCGGGCGAGAGGTGTGAGAAGAGCATAGCATGAACCAGATCTCTGTTTCCAAATTGAGACATGATGCTTTTGAATTGTCAACCTTGTTAGGTAGTTGACATCTTTTTTACTCCTATTCATAACTTTAATGCAAATAAACATCCTTTGAAAAGTGTGATATGTTTATGATTGAGAACACTGTACATTATTAGATGTCTTTGGTAACTGTTGGCTTATAAAGTTTGACTCATTTTAGCATCATGTTTCTTTTAAGACATCTTAACTACTCTGCTTACATGACAAATTTTCACGGGAAATAACGTTTTCTGTTAAAAGGAAAAGACTGGGAACTGAAGGATTCAAAGCTCCCCCCTAAAGTCTCTTCCTAAACCGAAGTTTCCAGATTTGGTAATCCCTAAGGCTAATGAGAATTCTAAAATAAGGGGGTGAGGGAGAGGGAATCTGGGAAAGGAAAGGGTGTTCTGAATATATCACATCTCAGGCGCTGTACCGGAAGGATGCGGGCAAATCTGTCACGGCCTCATGAACACATTCTGCAAATGACAAAACTATTCTCTCTGAGAAGCTCTTGGGATGCAACACAGCACAGTGTATCCTTTTAAGGCAGTCTCAGGGATGGGGAGGGAAGAAGGAAGCTATGAAGACGAGGTAAGACAGGGAATAAAACAGATGCATGCGTCATACAGAGTGAAGTTAAGTCAGAAAGAAACAAATACCGCATGGTAATGCACATATATGGAATCTAAAAAAAAAAAAGGGTGCTGATGAACCTAGTGGCAGGACAGGAATAAAGACGCAGATGTAGAGAATGGACTTGAGGACACGGCAGGGAAGAGGAAGCTGGGACGAAGTGAGTTAGTGGCATGGACATATGTACACTACCAAACGTAAAATAGAGAGCTAGTGGGAAGCGGCTGCATAGCACAGGGAGATCAGCTCGGTGCTTTGTGACCACCTAGAGGGGTGGGATAGGGAGGGTGGGAGGGAGACGCAAAAGGGAGGAGATATGGGGATGTATGTATATGTATGGCTGATTCACTTTGTTGTACAGCAGAAACCAACACAATATCATAAAGCAATTATATTCCAATAAAGATATATTTTAAAAACCCAATGAAACAAGGAAGTCACTCTACAGGATTGAAGACTTCTAAGCTTCTACTTTCAAAACAGGTATGAATATTTCCACTTGTGATAAAGGAAACGACTGTGCTTGCTAATCAAATAATGTATGGGTTCTTTCTGAAAGAAGTAATTTTCTGATTCCTGGAGATACCCTATCACTGGAAGTCATGCTTACTATCTGAAGGGAATAGCAACTTCAAATGAGATCGCGTTCCCTGTTCTCAGCTTAGCTTCCCGGAAGCTCATGAGTTAGGTAGCCACCTGAGCCCTCCTGCACGCCCACTTCTCCACTCTAAACGTTACATTTTTAATGACAGCTGAGAGTTCTCACTCTTATGTCTGTTGACAGAAGCTGCTAATAATGCATTGTCATAGCAATCTGGTAAGAAATACTGGGATTTGGTTTTTGTACTACTTCCCATGTGCAAAGTCACATTTACTATCTAACTATGCTTTAATGATTAAAAAATTAAGTAGAAAGTCTTGTTTCTCATCCCGCTTACCTCCACTAACAACCAATTTCTTAACCTACTTTTCCTCATAGAACGAAAGGAATTTATTTTTCTGCAGGAGGCTCATAAAAGATATTTTAAATGTCACAAACTGAACAGTTTTCCTGTTAATTCATGAGCGCCACCGAGTGTCTGCAGGAGCCATGTTCCTTTTGAATGATCCAATCTAAGAGCAGTCTCTATCGAGTAAAAACGCTATTGGGCTGAAGACCTCAAAGAAACACGTAGTAAATGAAAAAACAGAGGTAAGTCAACAGTATTAGTAACATTTGTAGTGCCAAAAAGTGTTGTTACAGTCTGACAGTAGCAGCCATCATTGAGGAAGTGCCTGCTGGATGATAGGTGTATTGCTAAGTGTGCCATATGCATTACTGCATTTCATCCTAAACAGTAACCCATGTGGCGGCCATTACCTTACCCATTTTGTGGATGAGGAATCTGAAGCTAGGCAAGTTAAAGCAAAACTTATGTGTATGGATGGAGCCAGAATTCAAAGCAAGCTTCCCTGCTTTCATATCTAGCTGTTACACCACATTGCCTCTAGTGTTAAAGTAATGGTCATCTTAACCCCAGTTTCCATTTAGTGGAAAAACATTAACGGGACAATAAACTGATAAAACACGCTTTTTCTGTTCTAGAAATTGGAAAAGACATCTCTTCTCATATGAGGTGGTCAGTCGGGGCACGTGGTCTGAAGTGCAAGTGTTTTTTCAGGCACGGGGCATTATACGTGCTGGGCTTTGACAGGGTTTTTGTGAACCAGGGGGATCTTAGAAGTCCAAGTCCAAGCAACTGCTGATGCTTGAACCACCCTAAAATATTCCAGCCAAGCTTTTCAGGAATCCTCCTAGAAATGAAGATTCATTGCCTTCCAAGGTCGTTCATTCCATCTTTGGATCATTCAGAAGCTGTCACGGCACTTCCCTGCTCATGAGGCATGCAGTGTCACCTTGGACAGACCCATCCTTTTTACAGGAAGATTCACTAAAAAGTGAGAATAATTAAGAGTTGTCATATCATGACAAAGGTAGGTCTCCAGAAGACCCCCAGAGTTGGCTGCATTGGTCACTGATGGGTAAGGTATCAATTTGCATAAGGCCATTGGGATATTTTGTGAGTAACATGTCCTACATCCTGTGATTTCAAACTGGTGAAATTGCCTAAACCGAGAAGTTTTTGTTTACAAGACATGCAGAGGCACACACATACATGTTTTTTTGCTCCTGCTATTAAAAAAAACTTTTCTGCCCCTCTCTAACCTCCACATATTCTTCAACCATCATGTGCCCCTCAGTCTTCCCTTTCTTAACTTAAGCGTCTCTCTTTTCTTCCGTCACCCCTCCTAAGGTAAGATTTAATGCTCATATGCTTCTGAAGTGCTCTTGCTGCTTTATACCTCATTTTTTTTTTTTTTTTTTTTTTTTTTTTTTTTTTTTTGCGGTATGCGGGCCTCTCACTGCTGTGGCCTCTCCCGCTGCGGGGCACAGGCTCCGGACGCACAGGCCCAGCGGCCACGGCCCACGGGCTTAGCCGCCCCGCGGCACGTGGGATCCTCCCGGACCAGGGCACGAACCCGTGTCTCCCGCATCGGCAGGCGGACTCCCAACCACTGCGCCACCAGGGAAGCCCTATACCTCATTTTTAAGTTCTCGTGCATAAAACCTACTTCGGAAGCTCAGCTCTGGTATGAGGATTACTCCCTCACACTCTAGAACAGCAAAGAATGATACTTTCTCTCTCTCATTCCTAAAACCATGCTTGTATCCAAGTCACCAGGAGTGTATTACTATCTTGCACAGACACATCACACAGCTGTCTTTTGAGTTAACTGTCAAGCCAACAAAACCCCTTCGATGCACTGCTGCACTTTAATGTACTATTTCTTCTTCATCCTTCATTTTATAGTTGGTATTATAGGCTCAAGATCCAAAGTCTAGGCTGGAGCTTATCCTGTCAGATTCTGTCTATACCTTTCGTTTGTTGCCACCGTGGTATTTCTAGTCTGCCCTCCAGAATATTCCCAATCTCTTGTTTTTTTTTTTTTTTTTAATCCACACATAAACCAAGGACACCTTCTTAATTCAAGCATGATACAGCTGGTTAGAGTCAGAGATTCTTTCTGTGGCTGTGGATCTCAATGGTACCTAACTAGCAAGACACATGCCCCCAATTTCTCTTAATAAAATATTCAAAAATTTTAGGGGAGGCTGCTCAAAGTAAAATGGTAAATGCTAATGAGAGTGGGTCTGTAAGAGATTTTTAAAACATTCAAAATTTTCAACACTTATTTGTTGAGTGGTTAAATAAATTGTAGATCCTAATTTCACCTTTTATATTCTTTAATGTCAACATTCCTCCATCACTCATTCATTCAATGAACTGTTACTAAGTACTTACTGCGTACCAGGGGTGTGTTAAGCTACAAAGACAAGTAAGGCAGGCCATCTTATCTTTAATAAGCACCCAGTCTGGTTACAGTGGTAGGAACAAAGGAGAGGACAGTCAATTAAAATGCAACTACGATGCAGCACATAGAACTGTGAGAGCACAAAAGAAAGAGCTAACTGTGCCCAAAATTTGTGTGTAGATCTGAGAGTCAGGAGAACTTCCTGGAGAGGTTAATATCTCAGCTGAATTCTGCAGGGGAAGTGAGAATTAGCCAGGTGAAAAGAAGGGAATCAACATTTTCCACTAGAAGAAGCTACAGAAAGAAAGTACAGCTTGCCTGGGTTAGGGCAAGTCATTTAGTACAGGGCAAATGCAGGTAACTGGGACACAGTATCGAAAGGTGAGTCTGGAGAGGCAGACAGAGGACACGTAATAGTGACCCTTGGGTGCCATTTCATGACATTGAGACTCTACTTATAATTTAAAGAGCAAAGAAGGATTTGGAGACTAACAGGGTCAGATGTACATTTTAACAAGATCATCCAAGTTACAGGGAAGGAAAGGCATCAGAGGTGGGTGACATTAGAGCAGAAGGGTCATTTAGGAGATGTTACATAATCTAGGTGGAAATAATTAGGGTGTTAACTCAGACAAGGGGTTGACTATACAGGGACAAGGAAAAAAAAAAACAAAACAGACTAAAGCAATTTTTAACACATGTATACTTTGTTCTTTAAAACACCTGGGAAGGTTATTTTCTTTAACCAAAAAATATGTTCTCCTCCATTTTTCTTGACACAGCAACTCTCGTGGTCTATATTTTGTTTTGAAACATTTTCAGACATTGGTGGAATTTTACTTTACAAAAAAATAAATCAGCGCAGGTTCACAGATAAAAGGCATGTGAGCATGGCATCCGGTATACAGCAGGATACAGTGAAGACTGGAACACTGGAACACTGAAGCCCCGATTAAAGGGGACAGATGCTACTTAGCTCGTGGCACTGGACGCCATAGAGCAGCCCAGGCCCCATTTTGCAAGTTCTCCATTTTTTAAGCAGAAACAAAAACTCTGGATTTATATGGGATTTTGGTGGGGAAGAACTAATTTAAAATGTTAGGAAGCCCAATATAGGCCAATTTCTCAAATTAAACACATATGCTGGCCACTAGTCTCCAAATTTTAGTTTAGGCCCTTGATAAGCAACTTCCTAAAAATTGATAGTTAGTTGTTCCCCAAATCTCAGTGCGAAGTATACAATTTCAACCAGTTAATGACATACTTAAGGCACAAATGCAAATGAAAATCTTTCATTTCTGGATGACTTGTAAGACTTCATACACATCTCACCCTTCACTCTTCCCAGATCCCGAAGTGATTTCACCTCCTTGTGGCCACCAGGATGAGCACGCATTTTAAGTGGCTGAAAAACACAGGCATCTGTCTGCGGAGAGTTTGTCGCTGTGATTAATTAAAGAGCCAAGTGTAGGAGGGAAACTTCTGTATTCTTCCCTGTGCAGTGATTTTTTTTTTTGAGAGTATCTTATCACAATTAAAATCCAGTTCACAGTTTACCAAAATTTTTCCCGGCAAACACGACAGCATTCATAATGCAAAGGAGTGCAGGGGAGCTGACATCTTGTTCACTGCCTGACTGCACAGTAAATTCCCACATGAAAAGCAGTCAGGGGCTTCCCTGGTGGCGCAGTGGTTGAGAATCCGCCTGCCGATGCAGGAGACACGGGTTCGTGCCCTGGTCTGGGAAGATCCCACATGCCGCGGAGCAGCGAAACCCGTGAGCCATGGCCGCTGAGCCTGCGTGTCCGGAGCCTGTGCTCCGCAGCGGGAGAGGCCACAACAGTGAGAGGCCCGCGTACCGCAAAAAAAAAAAAAAAAAAAAAAAGCAGTCAGTACACAGATAAACATGGTTTGGGGGAACTTAACTTGGCTTGTGCAAGATTAAACATGTAATTTTAAAAGGATTTTCCTTCAGGAATGCCTTTTTCTCCAACTGTGGAAGTAATTCAAGGGGTTCCTACCATTTCTTATTTGAGTTCTCTTACATCTACATTTGATGGTCACCTAGCTCTCTGTGGAAAGGCTGGGAAGTGTTAAAGAATTCTATTACTGGGCTTCCCTGGTGGTGCAGTGGTTGAGAGTCCGCCTGCCGATGCAGGGGACGCGGGTTCGTGCCCCGGTCCGGGAAGATCCCACGTGCTGCGGAGCAGCTGGGCCCGTGAGCCATGGCCGCTGAGCCTGCGCGTCCGGAGCCTGTGCTCTGCAGCGGGAGAGGCCACAACAGTGAGAGGCCCGCGTACCGCAAAAAAAAAAAAAAAAAAAAAAAAAAAAAAAAGAATTCTATTACGATAAACAGCCAGTTGGACAATTATTAACTACCAACTACAAAAAGGAAGAGAGGGAGGGAAGGAGGCACAAAGGAAGAAACAAACAAGAAACATAATACTAGCCCTTAGGAAGCTTGCTGTCTGGTTGCACCGGCAGCCATATACCAACCTGAGAATACTTTCGAAGGAACGAATCACAATTTTTGACCACCAACACGTGCAAGCGGTGCTGTAAAATAGAATGTGCCAGCCCTGATACAAACTTGAGCCAATCTGAAAGCGACAAAACACTTTCAACAGAAACTTGAGTACTTCCTTTTGGTATGGACTTATTTTTAAAGCCACCACGGTGAATGTTCATTAAATCTCAGGAATGAATCTAAGCACTCTGCATGCATGAGTCTCCAAAACTAGTTGGTAGATATATAATTACTCTCACCGTTCACTTGAGGAGTCTGAAGTTAGAGAGATCAAGTAACTTACTGAGAATCAGACAATCAGTAAATTGGGATCTGTATCCAGTTCTGCCTGACTCAAAACCAAGAGTTTTAATTACCAGGTGACACCATTCAGTACCTGTTACATTGCTTGGCACAGATTGAAGCCCCCAGTAAATACAGGATCAAAGAATATTCTCTTGGAGAGATATTTATCACTAGCCACAAAGATTTTTCTCACCGCTCCCCAAAATGCCTTTGTGATTTAAATATTTTGAATCAGTACAACGCTTGAAAAAAGACATTATATATGATGTCATGCATTATTAAATATAACACTTTAATAAACTCACTCTTTCTAGCCACATTTAAAAAATCCTACTTGAAATATCTTGACAATTTTTACCATGCCTTCTGAAAACAAGTATTTCTAAATCAAGTTGCATTCAGAAAATAATTATCTGATGTTTGGCAACGGAACATATAGATAAAGTTTTAGAAGGCTGCTTGTCCCTGGCCAAATCACTGTCCTTCACTGATACCAATTTCAGGGACTGTCCCATGAGAGTGCAACTTCCAGGTTTGCAAGTCTATGGTTCTGTGATTTGGAAACATCAAGTAGAGTTTCAGATCAGCAAGTGAATAAAGGAATCTTTGTTACTTATTAGTCTTGAGGCAACATGGAGCCAGTGTGGATGGATGGAAAACCAGGACTCCTTGACCCCCTTGGGAAAGAAGGACAATGGTCAAAGAAACTAATCTGTCTGTAGGGGCTACCAGAGTCCAAGGCCACAACTAGTTAAAACATCATAATTTGGATATAAAAACATAAAAGACGTTTAAATATCTCGCAGCCTTCTGGTTTAGACCCAGTGGAAGTTTTCCCTAACAGAGCTAATACAGTTCTACACATAGTAGGTATTCAGTAAGTATTTGTTGGATGAATGAATAATTTCCTCCTTATCTTTTATGAGAAAGCAAGTTCAGCACAACAAAGGGACGATGGAGGTCTGCTTCTGGGGAAGAAACCTAAGAGTTCAAGGGCAGATGTGCTTCCAAAGTTTCATAAAGTAGAGGATCCTTGTGGATGAATCAGTGCCCAAGGCTCTGTATCTCCCAGACATCTAGCTGATGTGATGGACATTTTAAAGGAAGGTGAGTAATTTACGAGCTCATTATAAGAAAATCAAGTTTGGGTTAACACTCCAAACCAATAGTCAAAACTTTTATTTTCAATGATGTCATCTCTGAATTATTTTGACTTCTCGAAGATTAATTACTTTGGGAAAAGAGTGCTTATAACAGTGCAAAAAGTTATTTTCTGTCAATGAGTACTGGACAAGAAGGCAGAGAATCTAGCGCTACTGCATTCAGCAAGCTAGGGCCAGGGGGTCTGATCTAGCAATGGGGTGGACATGAGCAAGCACTAGCTGTGTGTTCTGGAATCCCAATGAGGAGCCAGAAATCGCGGCAGGACTCCATCCTTGGGATGTGCGTATGGGAGGAGAAAGGAGGAGAAGCAAGGCATGCTTTAGTTCTAACAGCAGAATCAACATGGAACACAGGGAAGGTTAAGTAACGTTCTGTGGGCCTAACAGATTCTTATGGAAGTAGGTCTCTAAGGAGCTAACTTAGAAGCTTAGTCATTGTTACTGTGACTCTGGGCCTGAAGCTGACGTATGGTTGGCAAAAGTCATTTAATGCCATCAATTTGTCCCTGCTTCTTTCCAATAAACATTTACTGTAAAGGGGTGATGGTACCAGACACTCTGCATACAAAGCTGAAACTGATTAAGATACAAAGATTCACCACCTCAAAAACCCCATACCAATCCTCCAGGGGAAGGATTAATTAATTAATCTATATTTTAATGAGAACCTTTCAGGGAAATATCAGAGGATCCAGGTGTGAAAAAATGATAGAAAAGGCAGGAACTAAAAAATGACTCTTGGGCCTGAGTTCTGGTTCATATTTTGTGGAAGACAACTAATAAATAATTTGATTCTGGGAACAGGCGAAGTGAAAATTAGGGCAGTTATAAAGTTGTAGGAAAGGGTGGGTTCAGGCATTTTACTGGGCATGGCAAACTGACTGGCTTACTTAGAACTGATTTGTTTTATGAAGGAATAATTAGACATAAAGTAGGAAAGGAAGGAATAGGAGAAGCTGATGATGATGACACTGGAAATCTGAATTAAGACACAGAATAATAACAAGGGGCACTGTAGATTCCAGAACAGGAATGAGATACAAAGAAAAGGATATTTATGGAAGACTGTTCTGGCAGGTGTGTGGGGGATGGATTGGCAGAGGAGAGACGACAGAGACACACTGAGGAGCTATTTTAGGAACAGCTGTGAAGTTTTCATCTACGACAGCGGTCCTTATTTTCAAATGATAACATGCTCTAATGGACGGTCTAATTTGGAAGGCTAGAAAAATAAAATAATTATCATGTTGGTTCTCACCTCTCCCTTGAATTCCTTCTTCCATAATAGGGGAATATTTATAGGAACTTAGGTATAACCTAAACATTTTTTATAGAAAACTATTATTTGGCAGCTGGAAACAAGAAAGGAGATTGTCTTGGCTCATTCCTCCGTCCACTCCCATGTAGAATCCGACAAGATGCTCAGAGATTGAGAAAATCTTTGAAAAGCGTATGTTCCAGGGAATCTGTAAATTACCATTCTCTAACCAGGTCCCCAGGGGCCAGGATGAACTCCGAATGCCTCAAAGAGACATGACATTCCTATTTGTAATAGTAAATGATGACAATGAGGACGACGATAACAAGGAGAACGTTCACCATTTAGAAAAAACCTAAATGTACTATAAACCATGCCCTGTAGGCATTTCACACACAGTGGCCGGAGTCATCGCAATAGCCTTGTAAATTAGGCACAGTCGAGCTACTCCGATCTTGTACAAGATGAACCTCACTGTTAAGTAGTTTCAAAGACTTGCTTAAGCTCTCAGCTTATAAAAAATAGCGTGGATTTGAACATAGGTGTGTTTGGGTCTATAGTACAACGTTCCCACTACATTGTTCCATTAATTGCGAGAATGACAGAAAAAGGACACAGTGTCTCATAAGCTTGTAAAATATAGTTTATGGTCAGATTCTAGTGCTACAGTGTATGATTAAGATATCTGAAATCTGCCCTCTATGTTTGAGAGTACTTCACAGACCTTTTTTTAAAAAAAAAAAATCTTTATTGGAGTACAATTGCTTTACAATGGTGTGTTAGTTTCTGCTTTATAACAAAGTGGATCAGTTATACATATACATATGTCCCCATATCTCTTCCCTCTTGTGTCTCCCTCCCTCCCACCCTCCCTATCCCACCACTAGCAGGTCACAAAGCACCGAGCTGATCTCCCTGGGCTGTGTGGCTGCTTCCCACTAGCTGTCTATTTTACACTTGGTAGTGTATGTATGTCCATGCCACTGTCTCACGTTGTCCCAGCTTACCCTTCCCCCTCCCCATGTCCTCAAGTGCATTCTCTAGTAGGCCTGCATCTTTATTCCTGTCCTGCTCCTAGGTTCTTCATGATCATTTTTTTTTTTTTTTAGATTCCATATATCTTCACAGACCTTTATAGAAATAGAGATGCCAATATTTAGCAAATTTGAATATGTTGTCTAATATTGATAAAAATCTGAGATGAAAATCTGTTTCATCAGTGTTTTGGTAGAATTACCAATATCTTTGGAGAAACATCAGAGATAAGTAAGAGGTTATCTCATTACACATTATTTCTCTAGCAAGCAGTCTATTATTACATGTGGACACTTAGCCAATATTATAATAGACTTGTTGGAAGCCTCGTGGAAATAAAAATTTATGAGGCACTGCTTTATCTTTGAAGTAATTCAGACTCTGAACTTTTGAAGAGATCAGTTCTGCATAATTTATTTAATAAAATGCAAAACCTTAACCACATTTTATTTGTATATTATATAAATGTGCAAGTATCTTTAATTGTTCAAACAATAAATCTGGTGGCCTCATCAAAAGCACCCTCCATTCTACCCCCTGGTCAGTCTTCCTGGTTATCTTCCACTCATCCTCCTTGAAGGGTGCCTGGGTGTCTGCTGGGAATGCTGCCCTCGCTTCCCAGGCAGCATAAGGCCTTCTGATCCACTTCACCACCTCCCTGTCCAACATCTTGCCCAAGCCTCGATGACAGCAGCTACTAAATCATCACTGGCTTTACAGTAGAGAACAGCAACATGAGCTAGAGAAGTGCACCAGCCCTAGTTTGCACCTCTTGAGGGTAGCCCAGATGAAATTCCGATCCCGGCTGGTCAAATTCTAGGGCCCATACTCTTAACCACTGCGTGAGGTCTTTACAGGACACACACTTTATATATTTTTGCATCTCAGAACTTAGCAAGATACCAGACATGTTAGTGGAACGCAGTGGAGAAATAAACAAATACTTTAATTAGAAGAGGGCTTTAGCTGCAGCCCACACGGTGGTTACAACCTAGCCAGATGGACTGTCAGACAGTGAGTGAAAAGGCAACAATAATTGAATACCTGCTCTACACCATCTTCTGGAGGAAAATAAAGGTAAAAAAGATACTTTGAAAAAAGCTCTCTCCTTGTCTGTTGCCACTGCTCACCTCCTCACACCCCAATAACAGCAGCAGCTGGCTCGCTTTGCTGAGGTCTCTTCTGCCAGGTGCCAGATCTCTTTCCCCCCCGATACCGTAAGGAAGGCCCTCACTCAAAGCTTTCAACAGTTTTCTACTTTCCTACATGTTTCATCAAAAACTCATCTCAGCTATAGATCTCTCTAATCCAGTCTTATTTCTCATTACTTCCCCAAATGCATCTTTTAATTTCCACAGTCACAAAAATATACCACTCTTAGAATTCTCCTGAATTTCATTTTGTAGTCTCTTTATAATTTTCTGAGTCATGCAAGGGTCGGCAAACTGCATCCTGCCACTTGTTTTTATACGGCCTAAGAAGAATGATTTTTAAATTTTAAATGGTTAAAAAAAATCAGAAGAAGAGTACTACTCTATGACATGTGAAAATGATATGAAATGCAAGATTCAAAATCTGTAAATAAAGTTTTACTGAGATGCAACTGATTTGTTTATACGGTATCTAAGGCTGATTTTATGCTGTAACAGTAGAGATGAGTAAGTTACAACAAAGACCATTTGGCTCAGAAAGCCCAAAATATTTACAATCTGCACTTTGTGGGAAAAGTTTGGCAGCCTCTAGGATAATGGGATAAAACAATGATGCCCAATTGTTGAGTATCTACTCTGCATGAGATTCCTGTCTATCCATTCGTTATTTCATTGAGACCTCCCATCTGGGGAAGATAGGAATTATTTTCTCAAATTGTAAATAAGAGATTAGGACTAAACAACTAAACTAAAATGTTTTAGAACTAGAAGCAGAACTAAAAACTTCTGGATTCCACAGCTCATTCATGGTTTTTCCTCTGTGATGAGCTCTCTCTTCATATTCTTGAAAACAAATAAACACATCGATGAGTGTGAAATGACATAGTACACACTGAATATGTAAGCAATGTGGGATGCCAAGGAATGAAGTGGCCCTAGAGAAATCCAGCCAATTCAGGAAGAGTCTTTGCATTAATAGAGCTTCTTGGTCTCCTTCTTCTCAATTCCTAACTGCACCTGGCACATAGCTTCTTTTCTGGGGGGCGGGGGTGGTGGTGGTGGTTAAACATTAAACAATTGTAGATCCTTTCAGGTAGAACTTCAGAATTACTTTTTATCTTTTTTTTTTTTTTTTTTTTTTTTTTTGTGGTACGCGGGCCTCTCACTGTTGTGGCCTCTCCCATTGCGGAGCGTAGGCTCCGGACGCGCAGGCTCAGAGGCCATGGCTCACGGGCCCAGCCGCTCTGCGGCATGTGGGATCTTCCCGGACCGGGGCACGAACCCGCGTCCCCTGCATCGGCAGGCGGATTCTCAACCACTGCGCCACCAGGGAAGCCCCAGTTCTGTCTTTTATCTGGTGATCAATTTGTTCTTTAAAAGAAAAGATTTTTAAAAGTACAATATTGTTCCTTGAATCCCATACGACAATTTTAAAATCAGTGTTTCATACCACTGAGCTATATGAGTTACCTAGGGTCACTGTCCTTTATTTTCCAGGACATATGGAATGTATTAAAGAGAAAAAGACAAAGAAAAAAGCTCATTTTTTCCCCCAAAGCACCCATACCTGAATCTCACGGTCAAAACTAAGGAAAATCTACAGTGATATGGAAAGTAAACAAAAGAAATCCAACCAAGATGACATAGGTAAACCTGTGTGATGTTTTTTGTGACCCAGGTGAAACTGATGCATTCTGACTACTAGTTACTTCTGGCTCATATTTAGAAATAATTGACAGAGTGGCAGGTCCCAAGATTAACCCTTGTAAAGGTAACTGACCCTTAAAGGAACAGTATTATTTTTCCATAGCTACCTTCTGGACTTGCCTCTAATAATGAGAGCCAACTTTTACTGATTATCACCATGTGTTATGCTCTCCACATATATTAATTTATTTAATCCTCACAATGGCATTGTGAGGTGGGTAATATTAATATTAACCCCATTTCACAGATGAATAAGTAAAAGTACAGCGAGGTTGGGGGACTCGCCTACTGCCCTTCAGTTAGTGACGGAGCCGGTGCTGAACAAAAGTAACTCAAGAGTGTGCGCCCCTAACCACATGATACACTGCGTCTGGCTTGCTTCCTGATGTTTCACAACCATTTAACTATACATCAAATGGTAAGCATATCATGTAATTAAATATTTTCACTGTGTAATTTGGTGACTGCTCCCCAAGAAAAACCTGTTCATGTGGTTGTCAGTATCTTTTCCTAAGGGCCACTTGTCATGAAGATGGATTCCCCAAAAAGACTTTTGATAACATCATTTAGTTTGGCTGCTCTGCAAATAAACAAGAAAAACAACAGCAAACATGTCCTAGTGGGAAAGTCTACATCTTATTTCATACAGTCTTTAAGATTTTAGCATTTACATGAGCATGCTGAAAATATCTCTCTAGGTCTATAACTTGTCTGGAAAATAATTTCACATCTTTAATGAAAAAAGATGATCGGGCTTCCCTGGTGGCGCAGTGGTTGAGACTGCGCCTGCCGATGCAGGGGACGCGGGTTCGTGCCCGGCTCCGGGAGGGTCTCGCGTGCCGCGGAGCGGCTGGGCCCGTGAGCCATGGCCGCTGAGCCTGCGCTCTGCAACGGGAGAGGCCGCAGCAGTGAGAGGCCCACGTGCCGCAAAAAAAAAAAAAAAAAAAAAAAAGATCAATAAAACAACAGATTATCAAGTTTTAAATACAGCAACACACATGCAAAAATCAATATGAAGTCATTAATCTAGTCAATATGGAGACCTGGAGACCAAAAATTATCCAGATTGCAATGCATTTTTTTGTAATGACATTCTTATTACGAATCTATTTGTGCAATTCTGAAATAATCAGTCCTAAGGACACACCAAATTGTATTGAGAAGTTGAAAAACAAGGGGAGAAAAAAGCAAACCCTTTGCTTTCCCTCGAACAGCATTTGTTTAAGATAAAAGGAATAGCTCTAATTTCCTTACCATCACAGTCTCGTTTATTCTGCTATTTCAGTGGGGCCATATATCACCATTTACTTAAGAGGAGAAATGAATGTGGTTTTTTTCATATTTTCTACTCTACCTCATTCCACAATAAATTTATGGAGTCAAATAGACTATAAAAGAAAAGCATTTGTCATGGACTTTGTTCTAGGTTTATGCATTAAGGTATTTTTTTTTTAAAAAAAGGAAAGATATGGTGACCTCTAAACCAATCTCTAGTCCCTGAGTTAGCTGGGGAGTTTCAGGAGCGAACATTTGTAATGTAAGATTTTCCATTCTTGCACTATTTCCAAATCTTAGCTCTCATCATTGTAAGCAGGGCAGAGAAAAAGACTGATTGGATTTTCCACAAAATGGGCACCTCTAAATTAAATATAGCTTGGGAGCTGTCCTGCTATTTTCTAGTGATATAGAATTACTGATTTAATCAGGTAAATATAAAAATTATTTTCTGAGTCCCTTCACTTGTTTAGGTAAATTTCTATACTATGTTCCTGAGGAAACCAATGAATATCTTCAAGCTTGATTTATTTTCTTAGGATGCCATTTTAAGCTCAAAAACATCCTGAAAGAAGATGCATTCTCTTAATAAAAGCAGAGTAATTGATGCTAAACTATTTCATATTGTTCTTGCCTGCTGAAGTTTATGCTAGTGCCACATTATATACCACTTTCATTATAATACTTTGGCTGTAATTATCTTATGAGAAAATATGGTCAATAACATGAAAGCAAATCACAAATTTGGAAAGTAGTAGAGTTAGTGTCAAACGCAGTATCATCACATATGCTTTGCTCTTTCATTTTGATCTTGATCAATCTGGATTATGGATACATATTTATTCTATTCTCAGTAAATTCAGTAACAATATAATGAAGGAAATCTTGTTACAATCACACATTTGAGCATTAGTTAAAACCAGTACTATAAAGCAATGTTATCCTCATCCTTTCAAGTATGTTGAGAGAATACTGCTTCCAGTTACAGTGGTGTAGTTTCTATCAGACCCCAGAGAAAAACTATAAATTCTGAACAAAATTACCTGAAGGCACTGGAGAACAACAAAGAATAGGCAAACCTGTGTTGGAGAAGGCTAGGGGGAGCAGGAGGGAATATAAACTTGGAAGAAGGTAATGACACACTGAGGATCCTGTTTTTACATCTTTCCTATCAGAGGACAGGCCCCAGTCAATACCACGTGAGGTACAACTCAGATATAAACCTGCAGTTTTACTCGCATGAAGAACCAGAGGATAAAGTCCGAAGTGCCCACAAGGTAGTGAGAATGCTACTGAAAAAATACAGTCCGAGAGGGAAACATCCCATATTCTGGGCAAAAATTCTGCCCAGGTCTCTGGCTGACCCCACGAGTGGAACAGACTCCAAGGAGCCCAACTAAGAGAAAAAGAGCTGCACAGAGATTCTAGCTACTAAAATCACAAAGGAGATAGGCATTTAGAATTTGAGTTGAGTCATGTCGACTGCTAAATTTTGTTTCAATATGCATCAGAAGAACATAATAGAACACAGAGTTTCTACAACATATTGACAAAATCAAGGATAAAATCCAAAGTTTAGATATACACAGAAATAAGAAAACATGGCATAGAATCAAGGAAAAGGAAATTAATCTAGATTGAGTTTGAGATATTCAGTTAGCAGAAAACCATTGAAAAATAGCTAATACCAAAATCACAAGCAACAAAAACAAGTGAAACTATTTCAGACTAAAAAACCACTGCACCATAAAATAAATGATCAACAAGATGAAAAGGCAACCTACAGAACGGGAGAAAATATCTGCAAACCACTTAACTAACAAGGGGTTAATATCCAAAATATACAGGGAATGCATACAACTCAATAGTGCGCGCAGACACACATACTCACACAATCCAAGCAAAAAAATGAGCAAAGGACCTGAATAGTCATTTTTCCAAGGAAGATATTCAAATGGCCAACAGATACATGAAAATGTGCTCAATGTCACTAATCATCAGGGAAATGCAAATCGAAACAATAGATATCACACCTCACCCCTGTTAGAATGGTTATGATCAGAAAGACAAGAAATAACAAACGTTGGCAAGCATGTGAAGAAAAGGGAACATTTGCGCACTCTTGGTGGAAATGCAAATTGGTGTAGCCATTACGGAAAACAGAATGGAGGTTTCTCAAAAAATTAAAACTACTATATGATCAACAAATTCCACTTCTGCGTATTTATACAAAGAAAATAAAAACTCATTCCATGACACCACCATCACTCTGATACCAAAACCAGACAAAGATATCACACACAAAAAAATTACAGGCCAATATCACTGATAAACATAGATACAAAAATCCTGAAAAAAATGTAAGCAAACTGACTCCAAAAATACATTAAAAGGATCATACTCTTCGATGAGGTGGGATTTATTCCAGGACGCAAGGGTTTTCCAATATCTGCAAATCAATCAATATGATGTACTACATTAACATAATGAAAAATTTTAAAAATCATCATCTCAATAGATGCAGAAAAAGCTTCTGATAATACTCCACACATCCAATGAGGGGAAATATTAAACTAATAAGTATGGTGGGGAGGGGGAAGGGTAAGCTGGGACAAAGTGAGAGAGTAGCATTGATGTATATACACTACCAAATGTAAAACAGTTAGCTAGTGGGAAGCAGCTGCATAGCACAGTGAGATCAGCTCGATGCTTTGTGACCACCTAGAGGGGTGGGATAGGGAGGGTGGGAGGGAGATGCAAGAGGGAGGGGATATGGGGATATATGTATATGTATAGCTGATTCACTTCGTTATACAGCAGAAACTAACACAACACTGTAAAGCAACTATACTCCAAAAAAGGTGTTAAAAAGTATAAATAAATAAATAAGGCGTTTCTTTCTTTTTAGAAAAAAAGTTCCATATCCATTTATGATAAGAACTCTTCAGAAAGTGGGCACAGATGAAACATACCTCAACATAATAAAGGCCATATATGGCAAACCCACACCTAACATCATACTCAGCTAACATAATACTTAAAAAAAAAAGTATAAAAAACACTAATTTAAAATGATATATCCTCTCTCTGTTCACTGCAGCATTATTTACAATAGCCAAGACATAGAAGCAACCTAAGTGGCCATCGCTGAATGAATAAACAAAGAAAATATGGTATATATACAATGGTATATTACTGAGCTATAAAAAAAGGAAATCTTGCCATTTGTGATGACATGGATGGACCTTGAAGGTTTAATGATAATTGAAGTAAATCAGACAGAGAAAGACAAATACCGTATGATCTCACTTATACGTGGAATCTTTAAAAAAAAACAAAAACAAAACATAAAACCCCCCCACAAAAAACTTGAACTCACAGTAAAAGAGAACATATTGGTGGTTGCCAGACATAGGAGTGGTAGGGGTGGCGGTAATGGGTGAAGCTGGTCGAAAGGTACAAAATTCTAAAAATAAATAAATTCTGGGAAAGCATTATACAGAATGGTGACTATAGTTAACCATACTGTACTATATATATGAAAGTTTCTCAGAGAGTACATGTCAAAAGTTCTCATTGCAACAAAAGATATATAACTCTGAGAGCTGATGGATGTTAACTAAACTGATGGTAATCATTTTGCAATAGATACATATATCAAATCATTACTTTGTACATATTAAATGATGTTATACATCAATTATATCTCAATAAGGCTGGAAAAAACAATAACACTTGAAGAATTTGAATGATGTGCTTAAATTTTCACAGAAAGCTGAAAAGTGAGACTAGCACTTACTTCAAGGACTTTCTTTGCAAATGCCATGCCTTTACCATAAGGTAGTGGTTTGAAAAAACCCACTTTCTCATTTAACGCCAATATCTTCAGCCCTAACTGTCCAAGTTCTATAACATATTTCCAAGGGACACATGTAAGTTCTTCCTTCAATGCATTTTCTTGTTCTTTTTAAAATTTACATTTACACTGTCACCACTTAGAGCCTTTCCTATTTCACACATCGAGTCCTGCCTGCACTCCTTCTCTAGTCCTGTCTTCCTCAGATCTTTCCTTCATACTTCCTACTAAATCACTGTTTATAAAATACGGGACCATACAGCTCCAAATTTATTATAAGTCAACACAGTCTTAAAATAATATTCAAACCTAAAATGATCTAAAGTTTTATTCATCTACCATCTGGCTAATGCCTTCAACCTTACTTTCTATAACCCCTTTACTTGAGGCCTCAGAAAAGAGAAAAAAAGGCCACATACCATGGATATAAATATTTTAAAGATATAAATCAAGCAACATAGTAAATAAAATCTACTTTATGCTTGTTTTATATACTTTCATATCAATAAAATTGAAAAAAATGTCCAAAGTGAGCAAAAATATGAGCTACTTACTTAAAAGATAGCTAATATAACTATGCTAATGGTTATAAAGGAAAATATGCACTAAGTAAATTAACAAATAAGGAATCTCAGCAGAGAAATAGCAAGTATACAAAAGAACTGAATGGAAATTTCAGCGCTAAAAATACAATATGTGAAAATAAAGAGTTAATTCAATGAGGTTAAACAGCATATTGAGGTAAAATAGGAATCAGTACCCTTGAAGATAAATATAAAGAAAACAACTAATCACAAGAAAAGAGCAAGGAGAAAGGGTTGAAACAGAGCCTCAGAGACCTATGGGAGAAAATAAAATGGTCTAATATAAAGGTAATTGGATTCCAGAAGATAAAGAAAGGGATACAAAAAATACTTCAGGGGCTTTCCCTGGTGACGCAGTGGTTAAGAATCCTGCTGCCAATGCAGGGGGCACGAGTTCGAGCCCTGGTCTGGGAAGGTCCCACATGCCGCAGAGCAACTAAGCCTGTGTGCCGCAACTACTGAACCTGCGCTCTAGAGCCTGCGTGCCACAACTACTGAGCCCATGCACCACAACTACTGAGCCCACGTGCCACAACTACTGAAGCCCACGCACCTAGAGCCCGTGCTCTGCAGCAAGAGAAGCCACTACAATGAGAAACCCGCGCGCCACAACGAGGAGTAGTCCCTGCTCGCTGCAACCAGAGAAAGCCCGAGCACAGCGACGAGGACCCAATGCAGTCATCGATAAATAAATAAATAAATACTTTAAAAAATAAAGGCAAACTTTGTCTAAAATTTGGTCAAAGACATAAATTTACAGATTTCAAGAAGCACTGCAAATCCTAAGAGGGATACATACAAAGAAAACCACACGTAGGCACAAATTACTGAATCAAATTACTGAAATTTCGAAACCTCACACCAGCCAGTGAAAAACAACACTTTTACACGTGGAAAAACAATATTACTTACTAATGACTTCTTATCAGAAAGATTAAGTCCAGAAGACAGTAGAATGACATCTTTAAAGTGCTAGAAGGAAAAGAAAAACACTATCTGCTCAGAATTCTGTATCTAGCTAAACTATTCTTCGAGTATAAAAGCAAAAGAGTTTCAGTTAAATGAAAATTAAGATCTGTCATTAGTCGATGTGTATCACAAAAAACACCAAATGAACTTCTTTAGGCTGAAGACAAATGCTCCTTGAATCTTTAGAAAAGTACTAAGAGTACTAAAAATGTTAACTATGTGGGTAAATGTAAAAGATTACCTTTTTTCCTTCTAATTAAAAAAATATGATGCGACTTACAGCAAGAATTGTGACACTGTATTTTGGGGATTAAAATGTATCTAGAGGAAATAAATACATATGACAAATAGAGAAAAAGGAATGAGGAGAAATGGTTAAATATGGCTAAACGGTAGTAAACTTCTTTTCATTTCATGTGCAGTGATACAATATTAGATCTGAGTTGATGTGATGGTGGTTATATATATATCTATATAGATAGATAGATAGATATAGATACAGATATATAGAGATATCTATCTATCTATCTATATATATATATATAGTAACCACTAGAAAAGCTACCAAAAATAATTCAAAGAGGTATAGTTACAAAGACAGCAGATAAATGAAGTACAAGGAGAACACAGACTCCAAGATTACCAAAGATGCAAGAGAGAGAGTTCAATGTTTGATTCATGCCAGAATACCTTCTATAAAACATCTGACCCATTTTGCCCCTACATTGCTCGAATACTTCCAAATGAGAGGGTTCCTAAAGTAGCTTGTTGCCCTATTTCTTCTGGTCCTAAGTTACACTTGTATGGAACAATGCCTTTTCGCTCCCACAAAAGTCTCTATTATCTTTCAATTAAAGGTCTAAACATCCATTTCTTCTGTATAGTTTCCCCCCATGTATGCCTGAAGGGAGGAAGTTGTCCTTTTCTAGATGAGCTCCTAGATGACTTCATGCCACTCATCTCCTCTCCCAGCATCCAATTTATTTCCTTTATACCCTTTGCCAAAAACGTAAAGGACATGATAGTTCATTTTATTTGTTTAGTGAATAGGCCTAGTACATAACATGTGTCCAATCACAATAAAATGAAACTAAAGCAAAGAAATAAACATCACCAGTATGAGAAGCTAACATTCAGTGGGTGTGTATCATGAGACAGACACTCTTCTAAAATATTTTACAGGTATTATCCTATTTAATCCTCACCTTAAAAAGGTATATTTTATACATAATAAAGCTAAGACACAGAGGCGTTAAGCAACTTGCCCAGGGTTATACAAACTGACAAGTAAAGCTGGGATGTGAACCAAGAATGAAGCATTTACCTGCTCCTGGGTCTTTACATAAGTCAGGGCTACTGTTCTGATGTCTTCTGCCATAGTGTGTCTCCAGCTTTCTTTGCTTGCCTTTACACGACCTTCCTCCTTCTCTGGCCTCCCCATACCTCCCTATAAGGGATTCTCTCTCATTCTCTTCCCTGATTTTCCCATTCTCCAGAAACCTACTCCAGCTGGCTTTAGGGTACTTGCCCAGTTAACAATCCCATCTTGGTCATAGACCTCAATTTGCCTTCTGATGCCAAATGGAATCAATAAAATTGTATTTTGTCAGGGATTACTAATCTTGCTTTAAATAACATAATCAATATTATCATTATATATTATTGAAAGTACATCCTGGTTATAAGATAGCTCCCAATGTGTGAATTTCCAGACGTCCCTTGAATGTTCCTTCAATTTTCAAATTTGATTTAGCTCTATCTGAATTATATTCTTTATTGAGTTTTTTGGTGTATATTCCTGAAGTATATATCTTCTGAATAAAGAGCAAGCTGATGTATGGACATGTTACAAGCAGCAAAATATCTGGTTTGCTGACAAGAATTTACTATTCTGTTAAAGAGTTACATAACTTACTTTTATAGGCTATTGTTTGACATAGTCTTGGTTTCTCATCCATGGTACTGAATCAAATATACTGTGGCAATAGCCCATAGAGTTCAATTTTATATTTCACTGCCTCATAACATCAGAGTTCACAGGTATTACCAAATAAGGTTTGCTTTCTTTGCTATTCCCTTTGAGAATTAATGTCAAAACTATGACTGTTTGGGTCTGTCTCCATCAAAATCTTCTGTCGTGTTGAAAATATCACTTTGCTTTAAGTCTAAGTCAGTTTCATCAGTGATGGTATGAAGATCTAAAACACAGCTGGTGTTCTTTCAACAAACGTTAAGTTCTACAAATATACTGAGTGGCTACTATTTTTAAGACTGTGCTAAATTCTTCAAGAGTTGACAGTTGAATAGGTAATTGGTCTGCTTCAAGCAATTTACAGTTTATTAATGGAGACAAATATGTACTCAAATAAGTCATAAAATGCATCACAAAAATTATTTGGTAGCCTTAGCTTTGTAGCAACAAACTGGACACTGGCCAATTATACTGAATTACGTGCAATGTCCCAAAGCAGACGTTCTTAATGCACCATTGGTTACTGTCTGGGACAAATGGTAGACTTCAGTTCTCTAGACCAGATAGATAGAGACATAAACAGGTGTTCAGAAATGTGTACAAATATTTGAATGTAAATTTATGCCTACTGAATATAAAAATAAAATATTGAGGCTTGTATTTTTATTACTAATTTAGTTGACATTAATGATGAATTATGAATATTTTATTTACCTACTTTCCTCAGTTCTGAAAAGTTCTTAAAACTAAGCCAAGTATTACATTAGCTCTCATCACAACACTGATCATTTTGTAAAAATTCCAATGTTCAGTTACCTAAACTGTGAAAACCAGGATGTTGGATGAGATATCTTATGTTGATAATTTATTCTATTTTCATTTTGGAAGATAAATATAACAAAAATCAATCTGTGTTTCTGAAAAACTATTCAATTTCTTTATCATTTTCTAACTTCCTTGGAATATAATGTTTCATTTTTAAAGTTAAGTCCATTTTACTGTATGGAATGTAATAGCTTTACTGAGGGATAGTTTACATACAATAATATGTACACTTATTTTAGGTGTAGTTTGATGAATTGTGGAAGTTGGATATGGTCATGTAACTTTCACAAACAAGAACCATGAAAACACAACTACCCTTAGCACGAGGGGGAAAGCTACAAAAATGGGGAACTCCCTTCAGACAGCTCCCTACTTTCCCTCCTGCAACCACATTCTCCCCACCAGAATGCGTCTGCTTCTGTTCACTCTTCACTGCTGCTGCATTTTAGAATTGATTTCTGTGGTAGGAACCATCTGGTAGAATCTTAATCTATCATTCCCTGGGGCCTATATTTTGTATTTGTCTTTAAGTTTCATTTTTTAGTAGTTAATTTTATAGTATTTTACAAAAGTATCAGTTTATGATGTTTGAACATTTTTTAAAAATCTGGTTCTTCATTATAGATAGTTTGAGAAGCACAGCTCCCAACCAGAGGGTATCAAATCTTGCTACATACCCATCTAAGGAACTTGATAAAAGCAAGAGATCCAGGAACCATACTAATTCAATAAGCTCTGTATTTTTTCTTACTGCTTCAGGTAGTTCTGATTCACACAAACTCTCAGAATCAATCACTAGATTAATTTCTAAGTAATTTTCAAAATTTGAGTTTCACCTCTTCTTGAAGCCATTCTGGTGTCCCATTCATTGAAGGCTGTACAGTAGACAGAGTTAACTAAGCAAGCTAAGGCCTATTACTGGGTGGAGAATTTTTGAATATATCATGGTTGTTAGTTTACTATGAACCTTGGTCTCTTCACTCACAGACTGAAATTGGGATAGTGAAATTAATAAGGACCATGTTTTGATAGGACATACCGGCAGGTATAAAGAAATTATTTTGCTATTAGTCAGTTAAATGGGCACAAAACATGAGGAATATAATTCTCCTGCTTGTAAAGCATAAACATTTTCTGTAAGTTGCTAATATTCTCTCAAACACAACCTTCCCATTTTCTTTCAATTTAACCTTCATGCAACGAAAAAAATCTGAGGGCCTATGTGATACCAGCAACAATTCTTACCTTTTCCAGCGGACTGTGCACCTCCTGCTTTTCCCCCAAATGCATGTCAGTTGCTTACTTAACAGTGGTCCTCCAGGTGTGGCCTCTGAACCAGGAGCAGCAGAATCACCTGGGAAATTCTCAGATTCTTGAGTCTCCCCCCAACCTGCTGGATCAGAAATTCTGGAAAGGGGCTTTATAACTAAGAGGCCCTCCTGGTGACTCTGCACGCTCCAGTTTGAGAACCACACTATTAGGATATACTACATGCTAACTCATACCACTAACCTTGCTGCTGGTGGCCTTAACGAAGGGGATCTAAGAACACAGCTGAATTATGTCATCAAACTACAAAAATGCAATTCCCTATCAGTGTTCCCCAATCCCCCTCTTCTCCTCTTTCACCCGTCTCTCCACCTACATGGCCAGAGTTCCCAACTCACCCATTTTGACAAGGAAAACCTAAAGTATTCTCTCTCCTAGCAACATTAACACTTCAAAGAGGATGGCTGGCAGGGAGTAAGCTTCAGTAGAAGGTAACATTTTTTTTAACATCTTTATTGGAGTATAAATGTTTTACAATAGTGTGTTAGTTTCTCCTTTACAACAAAGTGAATCAGTTATACATATACATATGTTCCCATATCTCTTCCCTCAGAGTCACCCTCTCTCCCACCCTCCCTATCCCACCCCTCTAGGTGGTCATCACACCCTGTGCTATGTGGCAGCTTCCCACTAGCTATCTAATTTACATTTGGTAGTGTATATATGTCCCTGCCCCTCTCTCACTTTGTCACAGCTTACCCTTCCCCCTCCCCATATCCTCAAGTCCATGCTCTAGTAGGTCTGTGTTTTATTCCCATCCTACCCCTAGGCTCTTCATGACATTTTTTTTTTCTTAGAGTCCATATATATGTGTTAGCATATGGTATTTGTTTTTCTCCTTCTGACTTACTTCACTCTGTATGACAGACTCCAGGTCTATCCACCTCATTACAAATAACTCAGTTTCATTTCTTTTTATGGCTGAGTAATATTCCATTGTATACATGTGCCACATCTTCTTTATCCATTCATCTGTTGATGGACACTTAGGTTGCTTCTGTGTCCTGGCTATCGTAAACAGAGCTGCAATGAACATTTTGGTACATGACTCTTTTTGAATTATGGTTTTCTCAGGGTATATGCCCAGTAGTGAGATTGCGGGGTCGTATGGTAGTTCTATTTTTACTTTTTTAAGGAACCTCCATACTGTTCTCCACAGTGGCTGTATCAATTTACATTCCCACCAGCAGTGCAAGAGTGTTCCCTTTTCTCCACACTCTCTCCAGCATTTATTGTTCCTAGAGTTTTTGATGATGGCCAATATTTGCAAATGAAGCAACTGACAAAGGATTAATATCCAAAATTTATAAGCAACTCATGCAGCTCAATAACAAAAAAACAAACAACCCAAGCCAAAAATGGGCAGAAGAACTAAATAGACATTTCTCCAAAGAAGATATACAGATTGCCAACAAACACATGAAAGAATGCTCAACATCATTAATCATTAGAGAAATGCAAATCAAAACGACAATGAGATATCATCTCACACAGGTCAGATTGGCCATCATCGAAGGTAACATTCTAATGCTGGGATATGGGGCATCTGTCTTACATCTCTATACCCCATGATAGAGGACAAACTTCTGAGATTCATGTTTGAGGCTGGCCCTGGTCTAGAGTTCTGCGACTTTCTCTCCCACATTTATCTTAATTTCAATAGGAAAGCATTTACTTTCATCTACATCTACCTTTATTTCCCCATTTCATCTTTTAATCATTTATTATGAAATAATTGCACAGCAAGATTAAAAAATACATGAAGAGATTGTGTTGACTCACCTCATACCTAGGTTTAAAGTAATAAAACTTCTTTGCTATTTTAAACCATTTAACTGTAGTTCTGAGCTATGATTATCCTGGTAGCTACAGAGCAGGTAGTGTCTAAAAGTCCCCTTCAGAGTGATCAAATTCTGCTAAAACTTCTAAAGTACTCTGAGACAACACACTATAACCAGGAAATCAAGATGTCTATAAATTTTAACGTGAATATTTACTTAGAAATTCCCTATGTTTCTTAGTATATACATAAGTTGAGTCTTCCTCTCAGAAGACAATTAACTTTACACAGAGTGGTTTGTATAAGCAACTGAGACATTAAACAATTTAAATGATTTAATTTGGAAAGGGTAAAAAAAGGAAATTACATCTCTCAATATCCCTGTTTCCTTTCAATGGAAAAATGATTGAAAGGGTCCTTCTTACCACTCACTCCAGTAACCTACGTAACAGCTGAATTGTAATTTATTTTCCTTCCTAGTAATTAACTGGGAATTTCTAATCATTCAATCTGAGCATGTATTACATCCAAATAAAAATTTCGTTTGCATATGTGGAGATATCATGTTTATTATTATATTTAGGTCATGAAATTCTACATATTAGCTGTATGGCATTTGAAACACTGTTGAATTCTAACTGCGTCACTGCAATTTATAGTGAGTCAAGCAGCAGTGGGAAGCGATGAGAGAGGCACATATGGTCTCTGTCACAGTGGCAGCTCCTTATGGCAAGAACAGATAATATGTAAACTGACAAGTATGGCTGTGTTCCAATAAAACTTTACCAAAACTGAAATTATAAGTCCATATAATTTTCATGTGTCACAGGATATTATCCCTCTGCTTTTTTTTTTTTTAACATCTTTACTGGAGTATAACTGTTTTACAATGTGTTAGTTGTTACTGGAAGTAGGTGTGTTAGTTTCTGCTTTACAACAAAGTGAATCAGTTATACATATACATATGTTCCCATATCTCTTCCCTCTTGCGTCACCCTCTCCCCCACCCTCCCTATCCCACCCCTCTAGGTGGTCACAAAGCACAGAGGTGATCTCCCTGTGCTATGCAGCAGCTTCCCACTAGCTATCTAATTTACATTTGGTAGTGTGTATATGTCCCTGCCCGTCTCTCACTTTGTCACAGCTTACCCTTCCCCCTCCCCATATCCTCAAGTCCATGCTCTAGTAGGTCTGTGTTTTATTACCGTCCTACCACTAATCTCTTCATGACATTTTTTTTTCTTAGATTCCATATATATGTGTTGGCATACGGTATTTGTTTTTCTCCTTCTGACTTACTTCACTCTGTATGACAGACTCCAGGTCTATCCACCTCATTACAAATAACTCAGTTTCATTTCTTTTTATGGCTGAGTAATATTCCATTGTATATATGTGCCACATCTTCTTTATCCATTCATCTGTTGATGGACACTTAGGTTGCTTCTGTGTCCTGTCTATCATAAACAGAGCTGCAATGAACATTTTGATACATGACTCTTTTTGAATTATGGTTTTCTCAGGGTATATGCCCAGTAGTGGGATTGCTGGGTTGTATGGTAGTTCTATTTGTAGTTTTTAAAGGAACCTCCATGCTGTTCTCCATAGTGGCTGTATCAATTTACATTCCCACCAGCAGTGCAAGAGGGTTCCCTTTTCTCCACACCCTCTCCAGCATTTATTGTTTCTAGAGTTTTTGATGATGGCCATTCTGACCAGTGTGAGATGATATCTCATTGTAGTTTTGATTTGCATTTCTCTACTGATTAATGATGTTGAGCATTCTTTCATGTGTTTGTTGGCAATCTGTATATCTTCTTTCCTCCGATTTTTTTTAAAGCACTTAGCATGTAAAGAGCCACTGTTAGCTTGTGAGCCATACAAACACAGGTATTAAGCTGGACCTGGCCTGTGGGTTATAGTTTGCTGACCCCTGGGAAAGATGTACCATCATTTAATCCCATGGTGATGGACACTTGGATTGATTCTAACCTTTGTTGTAACAGTGGTTCAATAGCTAGCATTGTCCATATGACATTTATCACCTGTAAAAACATAAGTTTAAGCTCCTCACAAAAAACCTCTTTGTTAAAAGTGTATTTGTTTTTATATTTTTGATAGATATTCCAAATTGTCTTCCACTGAGGTTGTATTAATTTAGACTCCCAGAGAGTGAGTAAGCCTGTTCTCCACAGACTTACCAGCAACTTGTGTTAAGCTTCTAGATATTTTCAGACTGATAAATGAAAAATGGTACATAAGTATAGTGTTAATTATATCTCTCTTATGAATGAAGCCAACTTCTAAAAAATTCGCTTTATTGGTTAAGAGCCATTTGAATTTTCTTTGCATAACTACTGTTTGTAACTTTTTCTCATTTTTCTATTAGGTTGTCAGTCTTATTCTTAATTTCTAGACCTCTCCATACATGAGGAAGGCACAAGTGGTAAGCTAACTAGAACATAAGGTACAAGAAAGCAGACATTTTGTCAGTTTTAGTTATTGATATAACCATTGCTCTTAGACACGTGGCAGATATTAGGCTTTATAAATGAATTACAACCTTTTTTCCTATTTAGTCATTTGTATTTACACTTATGTTGATATTGCTATGTAAAAGTTTTTTTAATGCGTGTATGTAGTTGAATTCATCAATCTCTTATAGCTTCTAGTTTTTGAGAAATACTTAGTAAGACCTTCTCTGCTCCAAAGTTATAATGTAGTTCTTCCATGTTTTCTTCCTACAGTTTTATGATTTCTTCTTTTCATTTAAATCTTTTTTTTTTCTCAAGACACGGTGTAAGAGATAAATTCAACTTTGTTTTTTCTGGACCACTACCCAGTTTTACCAGTTGCATTGCACAGTCCATCTCTTGCACTGCAACCTTCCTGCCTCCACCATGAAATGCGTCTTTTGTTTGCTGCTTATATGTACGAAAGCTCTTGATATCTGCACATTAACTGCATACACTAGTACTTGATGGAATTTTTGATAGTTTCATATTTTTAGTTACCCTTTTATTTTCCAGATATATGATCATATTATCTATATCATCTACAGAAGAGTATGAGTTTTACCACTTCCTGTATTAAAGACAGCTTTATTTAGATACAATTCACATACCATAACATTCACCCTTACCACCTCTTTTTAAAATTGGTTAAACTGTAACACCTTTCCCTCTCTTGTCTAAGTGTTCATCCAGTAAATGTGCAACAATAGTGATAAAGGGGGGATTCCTGATTTTTTTCCTACCTCTAGTCAGGAATGAGACTAGTGTTGTCCTATTGAATTTGATGCCAGGATTTGAGTTGAGATAGATGTAGTTTCATAACGTTAAGAATGCATTTACCTACGCCCATTGTAAACAGTTAAATTTGTCAAATGTATTAAACATCTATGAAAATAATCATGGCTTTCACTCCCAACTATTACCATCAGTGTATATCTTCTTCTTCCCCTGTTCTATTTCACTTTCGATTCCCCACCTCCGTGCCCTACCCTCCCAATGTAGCTCGTGGTGCATTCATTCCACGTGACTTCTGTGGTAATCTTAGCTGCTTTTGGCAGGCCTTAGGCACTTCAGACTCAGTACATTTAGCTGTCACCTACTTTCACTGAAAACAGAGTCACCAGTTTTTTTTTCCTCATTCATCTTTTTGCTTTAGTATGATATCCAGAAGGAAAAGGAAGAAATTGCTCTCTCATGCCACCAGGCTCGTATAGAAACTAAATGCCCTTCTGAAATATAAGAATTGTGGGAGAAAAGTTATGCAATCTAACCATCTGTCCTCAGATGGACAATAACCACTGTCCAGTTATCGTTATCTTCCCATTTTTCTCTAGTAGGAAGGCTGTCCTGATACCCACAACAACTGTCATATCCCTTCCTCATTCTCCTTAAATAGTAAAATAGCTTGCCTTTCTTGCTGTCTTGCTACATGCCAGGAACTGATCTTAGTACTTCATAAGCATCCCCTCCTAGCTCACTTATGAGGGAGGCACTTAGACAAGCAGGAAAGAGGAGTGCTAAGAAGGTAGACTCTGAAGCAGAGAGCTGGCTCGAATCCCCTCCCTCCCACCTGCTTTACCTTCCTAGTGCTGCGACTGCAGCCATAAACTACGGATGCTGAGGGGACCTACTTCCAGGGCTGTGAAGAGCAGATGGGAGAACAGACTCGTACCTGGGACACAGTGTGAGATGAGATACTATGAGATACAGGGGAAGAGCACCCAGAGGAAGCTCTCACCAAATGTTTGCTATTGTTACCCGAACTTCACAGATGAGAACAGAGTTAAATGACTTAATGTTCTATAGGTACTAAATGATAGAGCCTAGATTCAAATCAAGCCAGTCACTCTCCAAAGCCTCTGCTCTCACATGTTCTATCAGTTTGCTACATCTGCCATAACAAAGTACCACAGATTGGGTGGCTTAAACAAAAGAAACTTATTGTCTCACAGTTCTGGAGGCTAAAAGTCCAAGATCAAGATGTCAGCAGGGTTGGCTGCTGGCAACCTCTGGCATTCCTTAGCTGTCAGGTGATCCATCACCCTGATATCTACCCTTATGTTAACAGGGCATTGTTTCTGTATCAGTGATTGTGTCTATATTTCCCCCTTTTATAAGGACACCAGTTATATTGGATTAGGGCCCAACTCTACTCCAGTATGACCTCATCCTAACTTACTGTATTATGTCTGCAATGACCCTACTTCCAAATAAGGTCACATGCTGAGGTACTAGGGGTTAGGACTCCGAACATATAAATTTTAGGGGATTCTAATTCAACCCATAACAGACACAGTACTATGCAATACTGTGCCCCCTCATCCTCTTATACATATATGTATAATGCTCTAAAAACTTACAGATATACACATAGATGATTAATAGATGGATAAAATCTATCTATTCTTAATTCCTATAAAATCCTGTGAGTGAGGTCCTATTATTACATCTATTTTATGGATGAAGAAACTGAGTCACATCTGAGTAAACATTCGATCATTCTCCCCCATCCTCATGTCCTCTCTTTAACGTTTGGCCTTGTACTTTATGGAGTCAGGAGAAGCGATCAGACAGGATTCCACCAGGCTCCCACCTGCACCTCTGCACGATCTCATTCCACCTCTGCCCTAGCCATGGACACAGCATCTTGACCCACCTTGTTGGGTATGGTCTTTCAACAATCACCTTCTTCTCGAGCATCAGTAAATAATCACTCAAATAAACATACAGAAATTAACGTAAGTGCTATAAAAAGAAAAAGGGTTGTGACAGAAATTACAGGTCAGTGTGGACAGAACGCTGTATGAAAGGCAGGCGCACTAAATTAAGCTGGAGAGGTGGACAAAGAGCCGACGGCAGAGAGCCTTGCATGGCACGGTTAAGAGGATCTATTTTATCTCACTACACTGCGAAGTCACTGCAGCGAATGGCATGGGGCTCTATACGTGAAAAGAGATAATTACAACAATGGGACCAGGGCTATAATTGAGCAGAGTATTGTGAGGACACAGAGGAGAGGTGACATCTCTACAAGGGGGGTCAGGAAGGTCTTAGAGAAAACGTTTGATTTGACAAATGAAGGGTCAGGTGGGAGTTCTCAAAGATGACTAGCACTTAATTATATTCTTTGCCTTTTCACAGCAATAGGGTACTGTTATCTCATTGTATAAACTCATATTACGCAAGCTTCCTTGGGCTGAAATTCAAATTTTTACTTGCCCCATGCACTTAAAATAAAGAATGAACTCAGTAACAATAATATGGAAATCCTTTTTCAAACAGAATCTGGGGTGTTAAACAAATAATCAAATTTAAACTAAGCTGGGCTCAGAGCCCAGAAAACGTCACATTAAGGCAAACAAGTGAACATGAAAAAAAAAAAAAATCCCAGAGTGATGGCAACAAAGAGCTGGTGGCATAACAGATATAAAGCAAGGGAGAGCCAGACGTGGGTGACAGAACCCAGGATTGGCACCCAAGTTCGAGTCCTAGCTTTGCCACTTCTTGGTGACCCTGAGCAAGTTACTGAACTTCCCCTGGTTCTACTCTGTCAACTGGGAAATAGGCAGGAGGGCCTGATGATTTCAAAAGTCCCACCAGGCTTTAAACATTCAGGGTATCTCTGAGTCAATGACAGCTGAAGCAGAAAGGCCTCTCCCAAGAGATAAGAGTAAGAATGGATACGTGTGTGTGTGTGTGTGTGTGTGTGTGTGTGTATAACTGAAACAGATTTTAGTTTATATGAAGACAAATATGATAAACTCCTCTCTTATGCCCTTGCTTTTAGGGTTGTACTATATCTGTGCTTCCAGGTCATCATAGAAAAAGTTCATGGTGGGAGAATTTCTGTATGTAGCTTATGAACTTTACACTTCATTAATATCAAATGAGCAGCCAACAGTTCTGTTTTGGCTTCCCTTAAGAGCCTCTTTCTGGATCCAAAGTCACTAAACACAGGTTCCTCTATCAGCAATTTATGATATCACAGTAGTGGATTCGATTCCAATAAGACACTTGTACTTTGGAGAGAAATGACTATAGATCACCTTGATGTTCTGTTCTTTTCAGTTTTACTCTGCAAGGTTTGAGCTATTAATTCTTCCCATCTATATGGACTAATATTTCAAGAATCCTTCTTTTATAAGTCCTCTTGGGATCCTAAATACAGAAGGAACCCCACCCCGGAAATCAAACTGCTTGTATCTTGTTGCACCTATATAAAGAGTCATAATCAAGCAAGGTGACAACACTCACAGTTCTGGAAAGCAAGCTCCAGTAAGGGGAGAAATTCAGCCCAGTTGGCATTGCACTTGCTGCAAAAATCACAATCTCCCAGACAAAACAGTCCTCACATGGATCAACAGGAAAAGACAAGCACAGCTTCAGATCTCTTTAAATCACAGTAGAGAGATCATTATGTCAGTAGGGTTCAAACTAGGAGGCACCATAGGTTTCCTCAGTAAAACGCCTCTTATTTCACAGATGACTTGGTTAAGCGATTTGCTTAAAGATAGTCAAGGAGTTAATGAAAAAAAACAAGATGAGAAACCATTTCTATTTTCATAGTATGCCTTTCTCCCCAAACACTAAATTCTCATGCCTTCGATTATGCAGGAATTTAAATGAGGACTTCTAGTAGTATGCATGCTTGGCTATTCACAAGGGCCATTCCTTCAAGAACTGTCAGGACAATTTATTTACCACATCGCTATCTACTTCAGAACCTAAGCCTTGAATTCCCTCCCTCTACCACCTAAAATTGCTCTTCTGGCTCATTCAGTCTAATCTCTTAACTGACATCAACACCACCTTTTTTTCTTGCTCTATCAATATTCTGGAGAGTCAGAATGAGCGGGGTTTAAGTTCTAGTCTTCGCACAGCTGGTCATTCTCCGTGCCATCTTGGGCAGGTTATGTATCCTGCCTAGACTTCTACTGCCTCATTTAAACATACTAAACATAATTGGGTCTAGTCAGCGGCTCCTTTTGTGAGGTCAGATCTCCAAGTTCAGTAAGTCTATGAAAAATTGTATGTTTAATTTTATGTGCATATATTGTGAGCATACATTACAGTATAGAAAGGATACCTAAATTTAATTAGTTAAGAATTTCTGGGCTAAATGATTTCTTGAGTCCATTCAAACTGATTCTATAAATTACACTATATGATGAAATGACATCTCAATATGTCCATAGAAATCCATTTATTTAATCCATCTACTTTGTCTTCAGTTTATCTGAAGCCCAAGGGATCAGGAATAGTATTTCACAACACCTACCTATTGGTTACAGATTATCCCCCCAAAAACTGCAGTCGCCTTCCCTACAGTCTGTTTCCACAGCTGCTTCCTTGAGCTGCTGCCTTATTTCTGATAGTAAGTTCTAACTGCCTTTCTGACTTCCTCTACCACCTGCTATTGGTATGACATGCATGGAAATGAAACGTACCTACCAAAGGGACCATCTCAGTATAGTACACATGGGCAGCTACATGTTATAACCACAGAAATTATGTCACAAGTCACGGACCAATCAAAATCCCGAGAACAAAAGTAAATATCACTGTCATACCGGAGGTATCAGAAAATAAGAGTGAATTCCGAGTTTGAGATGGATTGTGACAAATGATTCAGATTAGCATGTGAGGATGACAAAGCCCTGTTTTCTTTTTGTTGTTGTTGACTTTATCACTCAGGGAGACGGTTTTAAGGTCTATAGGAGAGGTACAATTCTCACCTTAATCCTAGTGAGAGGATGTCATTACAATCTCTGGTCCTTTTGCATCTGCATTATTGTCACAATGAACAGTAACAGCAACTACTACTGCCGCTGCTACTACTAGTACTGCGTTGAGTACTGATTTCACACGCCCAGCGTTTCACTAAGACTTTCACGTGTCATTCATTTCCTCTCCAGAGCACCCCTGAGACCCCTACCACAGTCCCCATTATAGGGGAGGTGGTGAGCTGGGGGAGGGAGTAGGAATGGCCCAAGGACTCTGGCTCATAATTAGGGGAGTCAGGTTCAGACTCAATGTGGACTTACGAAATTTGTTTGAAGGCTGCATTTGATGTATACTCTTTTCCTAGTGGTGCCATAGCAAATTACTACTAAAACAATGGAAATTTATTCTCTAATAGTTCTGGAGGTTAAAAGTCCAAAATCAAGATGTTGTGAGGGCCATACTCCCTCTGAAGGCTCTAGGGAAGCAACCATCCTTGTCACTTCCTAGCTTCTGGTGGCTTCGGGCAATCCTTGGCATTCTTTGCCTGGCAGGGGCATCACTGCAAACTCTGCCACCATCTTCACACGGCATTCCTCCCGATTTGTATCTCTGGGTGCCTTTCTTCCTCTTAAAGTACCATCAGTCATTAGGATTTAGGGCCCACCCTAATACAGTCTGACCTCAACTTAGCTTAACTAATTATATCTGCAAAGACCCCATTTTCAAATAAGGGTTACATCCTGAGGTTGTGACCACACCTTTGTAGGTAACTACATATACTGTGGACCACTATCATCATTATCAAAGGATTCTGCACAGAGCAATGTTTTTTGGGGGTGTGTTTTGTTTTGTTTTGTTGCGGTACGCGAGCCTCTCACTGTCGCGGGCTCTCCCGTAGCGGAGCACAGGCTCCGGACGCGCAGGCCCAGCGGCCATGGCTCATGGGCCCAGCCGCTCCGCGGCACGTGGGATCTTCCCGGACTGGGGCATGAACCCGCGTCCCCTGCATCGGCAGGCGGACTCTCAACCACTGCGCCACCAGGGAAGCCCCTAGAGCAATGTATTTTATTGTGAACTACTGTACTGTTCATTGCAGAATGCAAGCAGCAGTAAGAGAGCTTTGGATCCCTTGAGTCACCTTTGCTATATTCGTACTGTGAACATCATCTTCCTCTTAATACATGTGATGCTTCTTTCTCCAGGAAATAGCTTTCTGGAGCGGATCCGGCTACAGTCTGTGTCGATTTGCACTTAAACTTCAAAGCTCTGAGAAAACTTTCCAAGTCCAAGATAATCAGGTTAATGCTGCATTTGATTTACTCTGAGGAGAGATTTCCATCTTTAATAAAAAAATAAATACAGGCTCCTATGTGTTCAAGAAGAAAAAGGTCAACAAATAGGTCGGGTCAGTTTTAGCTTCTGGTTCAGATTAAAACCAGATAATTCCAATAAATATGAGGGTTGTGTGTTTTCACCCATCAATACTGGAGCTTCAGGAAAGAACTCTGTGTTGTATGGGCCTCTCGAATGATGCTCACTGTTGTACCAGGGCTGTGTTTGGAGGACATGGAAGGAGTAGGAATGCGCATTTGGACAGGGACGAGGGAAGGACTGAGAATCAGCCCCCTGAACACAATTATAAATGGAAAATAACGACTGCTTTCCCTACCTCTCCCTATCACCCTTGTTTCTTTCAAAAGTCCACCTTTGCCACTTGAAGATCATGCATCTTTGCTCTGAGACTCAGGAGACGTGATACTAGTGTTAAATAGGTAAGCCGAACCCTGACTCCTAGAGCCCATGTCATCCCTGTCCCTTCAGAGTCAGCAGGGGCGATAATGACCTCATGAGACAAGTCCTTCTAATTCTAGTTAGAATTACCTTTGTCGTAAAGTACTGAGCAAGGACCTAGTATAGCAAACCCTCTGTAAATTTTGGTGATAGTCTGTTTCCTTATTTTATGGATGATAAAACCAAGGCTCAGGCAAGGCATTCATAGAAAAGCAAAACCACTTTAAGGCCTGTACTTTTAAGTTATGACCCACATAATTAGTAGAACAGGTCAAAAATAAATTTTTGTAAAGTTGCTGCCAAGAAAGAATAATCACTGCATGTCTTAACCTTAAAATCAAATGAAGGCACTTGGCTACAAAAGGTGAAAGGCAGAAGCCTTAACTTTTCCTGATTTCAAGACCTGTGTGACCTTTTAGTGGCAAAAATGTAACCATGCCAGAAAAAGTGGTGTCAAAAAGTATTCAGAGGTAAATACATCTTTTGTGTCCTAGCCCTAAAGTCAGTGCTCAAGTTCCAGGTGAATGAGACCTTTATGGGTAACAGAAACACCAGGAGGCTCTGCAAGTTGTCACGCGTGTTGATTCAATATCTAGAGCTGCTAGACCAGCATCGCAAGAAAGGCCCAGTGGAATTGTGAATCTTTCTATCGTCCTCTGTGGAATGTCTCTGCACTGACAAATAGATTTCAAACATTACCCCTAGAGTTTTGGTGCAGGACCCAATTTAATAACAATTTATTATATTTTGTGGGGGTCTGGGGTGCTGGCCTGGGCGCAGCTGTAATGAAGCACAGGCTAAAGAGGAAGGGAGTGAGAGGCAGGGTGTTGTCAGAGATACACTGTTAATCGGTGAAGGGGGGGAGGAACTGGAATTCAACTTGTACCAGAGCTAATGTCTTACCAAGACAAAGGGCTGAGGGAGGGAGACACAGACTTCAGGAAAGAAACCGGGTCACAAACTCTGAGTTGAGGGGGCTCAAAATGGAAGCAAGATATGGTAGCCACAGAGAGATTCTCTTACATTCTGGGGCACAGCTCTAAGTACCCTACAGACAAGCCTGCTTCTTTGGCTATGGGGATGAGGTTATTACAAAAGGCTCCAAGCCTGCTTACACGACTTTTTACAAAGCTCCATTCTTTCTCAAAGGACTTCACCCATTCATTATCTCATTTGACAACCTCTTTATTAGAAATTTAGGTATGATTATGAAGAACTACGCCTACGTTTAGGTAAGAAATGTAAGGCACAATTGGTTTTTAATTTCCTTTTTAGGGTCAACAATGTCCAATTTACCCCTATGTGCTAGGCAAGTTTGAGGTAGATTGTGCATAAAATAGAGATCCTGGTCTCAGAGAAGTTACCACTGAGATCACAGGGTTAGTGGGCAAGATTTGTAGAGACTGATCCCATTTTCAGATTTATAGTTTTGTTTTCATTACCTTCTGATCTCTCTTAATTAGATATACAATTCTCAAAACTGAGGGGAAAGTATTAACTATGCCATGAGCAGGCAAGACAGAAAAAGGACATTAGTTTTTGGTGTTAACTGTCTAACATGAGGGTTGTAAATAATTTCTTAGCGATAATAAAGACATTACAGATGTAATTAAACTATTTCTTATAGACTTATGACTGCTATATTGCCAGGGTAAAAAGCAAGGCAAAAAGGGTCATCTAATTTTTCACTTTAATTTTTTTTAACAACTACTATAATCCTGGCTGCGTAGGTAGTGATAAACAACTATCATAGGCCTGGTCCCTGCCATCCTCGATTTTTAACTAATGGGAGAGACAGACATTTCAAAGTAAGTCCCTCTACTTTGAAAGTTGATAGTTACTATACTTATCAAAACACCTAACTTTGAGCGCACATTACTTTTATAATAAAAAACTAAATAATTTGGGCATGCTGGCTAGTACAAGTCACCACATGGGAAAACAATCATAGTTTAAAAGAGCTTGGTAGATGTAATTGCAGGATTATTTGCAGAACACTGCATGACCTTGCATTCTGATTTCATGTCGTAACTCCATGATTGAAGGCTTCAAAATCTGAATCAAATTTAGATCTCCCACTTGGAGACTGTGGTAATAAGAATCTTCTGTCACCGAGTCCCAGACGATTTCAAATACATTGCACTCCACCAGCAAGGTTGGAGTATGAGGAAAACAGTATAAGCTTTATTTTTCTCATTTTAATCTTTTCTAAGGAAGTTTAAGAATTCTTCCCAGGTCATTAAAAAAAACTCAGTAGGATGTATTGTGTTTCATTCAAAACTGCTTTATACTTTTCTTACATACTTAAGAGAAATACAAGCCAGCACAGATGTAGGCAAGCACAAAAAGAAAGGAGCATGTGCACAGTATATACAGCTCTACCATATGTAATCTTTCTTAGATTCACTCTTAGGAAATGGAACGGTCTGCCCTGCACATTCTCTTCATTGTGAAAATTAACCAGTACATAGAAAAATCTGAGCATAGTGACTGGCACAACATAAGTACTCAATAATTATTATTCTAGAGGAATTTATCATTCTGTATGGTGTGAGGTAGTAATTAAACCTGCTTTTCTAAATGCAAGCCAGTTTATCCTATCATCCATACAATCCATACATCATCCAATGTCATCCATACACTTTCCCCTCTGATTTTAAGATTCAAATTTTAAGTTACAAAAGTAGAATATACTCATTGTAAAAATTTCAAATAATGTCACAAAAGACAGGTAAAGGTTTTTTCTCGCCCTCTCCAAATGTGTTCTACTTTTGTCTCCTACAGTATTTTTATGTGTTTCAATCAATGTAATTAGAATACTACACATACACAAATGCATGTATAATTTCCTCTTTCATACATTGGGTTGCCTATACTTACAATTCCGTGACTTGCTCCTGTCATGAAAATATTCCTAAGGCAGCAGGAATTTTTCTTAAAAAGTTAAGATTTTTAATAAAGTAATTCCAAAAACCAAGGCAATCCAAGTCATATCTTCCAATAGGAGATAGATAATGACATAGAGTATTTGAAAAATGCTGAGAAAACCCTAGGAGTCGAAACCCTATTTTGACTCCCAAATCTAAACTACTTTCCATGAATCACTGTGCTTCTACACTTTTAAAATCCCTATGCATATCCTCAATCCTCTACTTCATTTTTGCGAATACTAATCTATCTTAAAAGATTTCTTCTGTCTGAAATCTTAACAACAGAGGCAAAGGAAATAACTTCCATGTACAAAAATGATGAGAATTTTGGCTTAAGACAGATCTCAACAGATGGCTGGTGAGAGGGTTCAAGATAGGGGTGGGATATCCTGAGCTCACCTCCTCCCACAGACACACCAAAACTACAAACTACATACATTACAACTCTCTCTAAAAAAAAGACCTCAAGACTAGTTGAACAGCTCTTCAACAAAAGAAAAAGCCTTGTTGAGACAGGTGGGAAGGACAGAGACACAGCCTTACCAGGGCTCCCACCCGCCATATGCTGACAAGTGGAAAGGACATCACAAAAATGGAGCTCCTCCCTGAGGAGCAAGGGGTGCAAGTCCCACATTGGGCGCCCCACCTCAAGGGACCTGCACCAGAAAGGCAAGACCCCAAAACAACTGGCTTTGAAGACCACTTGGACTTAGATCTGGGAGAGCCAGTTGGCTCCAGGAAACAGACTCTGCTCTTGAAGCCCTCTCACACAAACTTACTCCATTTAATGACGTCAGCATTACCCTGGCCTCATACCAAAACCATACAAGGACACCACACAAAAAGAAAATTACAGACAGTATGCTCAATGAACAGAGATGAGGGATAAAAATCATAAGATCATCTCAAAAGATGCAGAAAAAGCATTTGACAACATTCAACATCCAAATACGATAAAAAAAAAACTCCCAACAAAGTGGGTACGGAGGGAACATACCTCAACATAATAGAGACTATATATGACAACCCCACAGCTAACATCATACTCAACAGGGAAAAGCTGAAATATTCTCCTCTAAGGTCAGGAACAAGACAGGAATACCCACTCTTACCACTTTTATTCAACATAGTTTTGGAAGTCCTGGCCAGAGCAATTAGGCAAGAAAAAGAAACAAAAGGTATCCACACTGGAAATAAAGAAGCAAAATGATCACTATTTGCAGATGTCATGATACTTTATATAGAAAAGTCTAAAGATATCACTGAAAATTAATAAACTGATAAAGGAATTCACTATGGTCTCAGAATACACAATCAATATACAGAAATTGCTCACATTTCTATACACTAATAGTGAACTATCAGGAAGATAAATTAACAGTCTCATTTACAAATGCATCAAAAAGAATAAAATACCTAGGGATAAATTTAAACAACGAGGTGACAGACCGATACACTGAAAACTCTCAAAGACTGATAAAGTAAATTAATGAAGACACAAATGGAAAGATATTGTGCACTTATGAATGGGAAGAATTAATACTGTTAAAATGTCCACACTATCCAAAGCAATCTACAGATGCAATCCGTAAAACAATTATACTCCAATAAAGATGTTAAAAAAAAATTCCAATGGCATTTTTCACATAAGTAGAACAAACAATTTTAATCTGTATGGAAACACAAAAGACTCAAAATAGCCAAAACTATCTTGAGAAAGAAGAACAAAGCTGATGATATCATGTTCCCTGATTTCAAACTATACTTCAAAGCTACAGTAATCAAAACAGTGTGGTACTGGCAAAATACAGACACACAGGTCAATGGAACAGAACAGAAAACTCAGAAATAAATCTATATTTGCATGGGCAATTAATCTACAACAAAAGAGGCAAAAATATACAATGGGGAAAAGGCAGCATCTTCAATAAATGGTGTCAAGAAAACTAGACAGCTATGATGTGAAAGAACCAAACTGGACTACTTTCTCTCACTGTACACAAACATAAACTCAAAATGGATTAAAGACTTGAATGTAAGACTTGAAACCATAAAATTCATGGAAGAAAATATAGGGAGTATGTTCTTTGATATGTCTTAGCAATATTTTCTGGATCTGTCTCCTAAGTAAGGGAAGCAAAAGCAAAAGTAAACAAATGTGATTACCTCAAACTAAAAAACTTTTGCACAGCAAAGGAAATTATCTACAAAATGAAAAGGCAGCCTAATGAGTGGGAGAAGATACTTACAAACTAAGTATGTGATAAGGGGTTATTATCCAAAATATACAAAGAACTCATACAACTCAACATCAAAAACACAAACAATCCAATTGAAAAACCCAACAGAGGACCAGTATAGACATCTTTACATAGAAGACTTAGAGAAGGTCAACAGATACATGAAAACATGCTCAACATCACTAATCATCAGGGAAATGCAAATCAAAACCACACTGAGATATCACTTCACACCTTTCAAAGAAAACAAATAACTAGTGTTGGTGAGGATGTGGAGAAAAGGGAACATTGGTGTATTGTTGGTGGGAATGTAAATTGGTGCAGTCACTATGGAAAACAGTATGGAGGTTCCTCAAAAAATTAAAAATAGAACTACCATATGGTCCAGCAATGTCACTCCTGGGTAAACATCTGAATAAAACAAAAACACTAATTTGAAAAGATATTTGCAACCCTGTGTTCATTCCATCATTATTTACAGTAGACAAGATATGTAAGCAACCTATATGTTCACCAATAAATGGCTAAAGCTTTTTGTTACATATACACAAAGGAATGCTACTCATCTGTAAAAACAATGAAGTCATGCTGTTTGGGACTACATGGATGGACCTAAATGGTATTGTCTTAAATGAAGTAAATCAGAAGCGTAAAGACAAAAATCGTATGATTTTGTTTACATGTGATATCGAAAAAAAAAACGAACAAAAAAACCCTTATATACACAGAATAGACTGTTAACAGAGGGGAAGGGAGTTAGGGGGTGAGCAAAATGGGTGAAGGGGGTCAACTGCATGGTGAAGGACGGATAACTACACTTTTGGTGATGATCACTTTGTAATGAACATGGGTGTCAAATCATAATGACATACACCTGAAACTTTGTTTTAACATCGTTATTGGAGTATAATTGCGTTACCATGATGTGTTAGTTTCTGCTTTATAACAAAGTGAATCAGTTATACATATATATATATATCCCCATATCTCTTCTCTCTTGCATCTCCCTCCCTCTCACCCTCCTGATCCCACCCCTCTAGGTGGTCACAAAGCACCGAGCTAATCTCCCTGTGCTGTGCGGCTGCTTCCCACTAGCTATCTATTTTACGTTTGGTAGTGTATATATGTCCGTGCCACCTGAAACTTTTATAATGTCATATACCAATTTTATCTGAATAGAGAGAGAGAGAGAGAGAGAGAGAGGGAGGGAGTAAGGAAGGAAGGAAGGGAGGGAGATATGGTTGGTTTCTAGAAGCCAACTGAAAGCTTCAAGTTGATAAACATGTATGCCAAAGGGCTTCAGTGAAAGACCTTATTCCAGCTGCTTTGTTTTACCATTGGGTGCTAATCTGCAGTGGGACTAAATGATCTTCCCAATTGTCTCCCAGCTAGTTTGTCAGAACTTCAGTCATTTTCTCTCTGGACCAATGCTGTATGTGTCTCCAAGTGGAGTTGCCATAACACAGGGATACGGGGCAGTGTGCCTGGAGGGTCTCAAGCCACCTAAGCAATGAAGCTCTCTCAGGACAGTGAATTTTCTTGTTGTTACATGATATGTCATTCTTACAACAAGAAACACCTTGGAAACATGAGCAGAAAGGCAACCCTAATAAGATGCTGCGCGGTCTTGACACAACTTACCTGTGTGTGAGGATGATGGGGTACCACCACTTGACAAATTCTTCACTGTACCACGCTCAATCAAGTATATACTATTTAAAAGATACTATATACTTCTTTGCTGAAAGCTTAGCCGGGATGGTTTCGGGTCCCTAGGTCATCCCGACTAAATGGTAAATTGGTTGTGACTGTTTTCCAAAACAGCAGGTCAAGATCCATTAGAGGGCTGTGAAATCAGTTTAGTAGGCTATGACTTATGTGGGTTTTTTTTAAAGAAATGAGAATATATATACATATATATGTGTATTTATATATATATATGAATATATATTCTATATAAATATAGGCATTGTATGTATAACAATATTCATTGTTTTGTAAAATATTTCAGTTGTGTACATATTTGTGCATGAAAAAATTGATGTATTACTGTGGATCTCAATAAAAAATTTTTGCAAAATTGCTGCTCTGTCTTACTGTGCTCTTAAAGGAGACAAAGCTAGACACAGGTTCACCTTACTAACAAAAAATATATTCTCCTTACAATAAACTAGATGCTCACACAGTGATTTGACAGGGCTAGGTAGAAAGTTCTAAACAAAAGTCTACTCTCCCGCTGAATATTACAGTGAATCAGACTCCTAGCCCAACCCAAACCAGAATCCATGGGATAATGAAAAAAGTTAACATTTCAGGGTGGAGGAACTACATGTTGGGTTTCCTTTTTTTTTTTTTTTGCTATTTGATATATAAATTGAAATCAAGAGAGAACAACATGCACTCTATAAAATTACCTAGGCTTGCCTAAGGGGCTCAGGGGAAGCAACACTGTACACTGCTACTTGAGCAGGGTTTAGAATAACTCTTTTACAGCTGTGGAGAAATTACCGAGATTATCTAGGTCATTCTGCCATCCTGCTCATGAAGTGGAGTGATTGATTTAAGATCACGCAACGCATGAAACATGAGGAAATAAAACCAGCTCCTGATTGACCCCAAATCTGCTGTTTTTTCTACTGCACTCTCCTGCCCTAGTTGGTAGCTGGACGATACCAACAGCCTTTGCTGTAGAGGATATACTTAGGAGGAAGCAGGGAAAAGAAGGAGACACACAGCACAGGGAAATAAAATCCCAAAGAAAATGCAAATAGACAACTTTAGTTAGGACTGCCTCAGGCAAGAAACATGGTCTTTAGTTACCATATCCTGAAAAAGAAGTCATGAGATTATCACACGTTGGACAGAAGAGATCTTACAGAGAATAGTCTGGTTCTTCCTTGACCTGGGAAACTGAGGTGAAGAGAGAAAAGACTTAGTAAGAGTCACACGGCAGCCTGGATGAAGAACAGGGACATAAGTCCCAGGGGCCCAATTCCCAGTCCATGATTTATCCATGATATAATGTCCTCTCTTATCCATAAAGACGGATTAAAGCAAAAAAACAAACATGAACAAAACGCCCCAAACCTCCAGGGAGCTAAAGGAAAACTGCAAGGGTTGATAGAAGTTCCTCTTGAAAACCAATCAACAACTGTTATGAAGGATAACTGGCTTTATATAAATGCCTGTTCCGCAGCAGGGCAAATGCTCTCAGGAGGACAAATCACTGCCCATTCCGCTAACTTAGTTTACTTAATAATCTTTACCTCATAACGTGTTTCTGGGCAAAGGAGATTGCATGGATATTTGGTGCAAAATCAGTTCATGAACTTTGGGGAACTTTTGTCCTTTAGTGACACCTTTCTTTTGAGTTCTCAAATGCTCATTTCCTACTGTTAGGAAAAATAAAGGGTATTCAGGGGTTAGCTAGGCTTAGAAGAATTCTTTAGGAAATTTTATTCCCACAAGACGCCAAGTGATCAATAGTTGTCATTACTAGTTTTTTTAATAGGCAAACGTCCTTACTAGTTGCTTTCATAGGCAAAGAGGATAAAAATTCAAGAGTTGGGAAACTAGACTTCTCAGCTTTGCTGAGTGGATGACTTCATATACTGTGCTAACTTTTATGCCTTGACGACTCCACACTGAGGTGGGAAATCATCATAATCTAGTTTGCGTAATGGGCTTTGTAGAGCCTGTCAAACAGAACTCCTGGCAAGCAGAAACTTAGTGATGTTGCTAATGGAGACATTATTGATGAAAACGCATGTCTCCTAAACAGTAAGTCAAAACTATGCACATCTATCCATCTTCAAAAAAAACTTTGAGAAATCACTTTACAGCAGGATAAAAACCTCAGCTTTTGTAGAGTTACAGAGACTTGTATTCAAATGTCAGCTCTACAACTTTTCTAGGATTACAGGTTTGAAGCTCCCAATAGGAAAATAACTTACTCAGTTTTCCTAATTGTAAAATGTGGATACTAGTGTCCTCCTTCATTTTATTAGAATACTTTGAAGAGGGAATATATGCTCATAATACAAAATATATGAGATAGAAGAGAGGATTCATATAACAGATTCTTCTTTTTTCCTGTATCTCATAGCCACTCAACCCTTCTTTCTGGTACAACCATTAACCAATCATGAGTTCCCTTCTGGAGATACTATATGCATTTACAAAACAAACATTTATACGATATATATTTTTTAAATTTATTTAAGGAACATTCCTAAGCTCATTCTATGAGGCCACCACCACCCTGATACCAAAACCAGACAAAGATATCACAAAGAAAGAAAATTACAGGCCAATATCACTGTGAGCTTATGCAAAAATGTTCAGATGCAAAACAGATGCAAAAATCCTCAACAAAATACCAGCAAACCGTATCCAACAGTACATTAAAAGGATCAAACACCATGATCAAGTAGGATTTATCCCAGGGATGCAAGGATTCTTCAATATATGCAAATCAATCAATGTGATTCATCATATTAACAAACTGAAGACTAAAAACCATATGATCATCTCAGGAGATGCAGAAAATGCTTGTGACAAAATCTAACACCCATTTATGATAAAAACGATACATATTTTAAAATCAGATCTGTGTACTTAGATTTAGCATCGGCATTAGGCAAAGAGGTGAAGTTTGTAAAGCATCTAGCCCATGGTCAGAGTATTAGAGAATTCTTCAAAACATTTTATAGAACCATTTATGAAATAGAAGGGTGCTCAAATTCAAGGAACAGTAACTGAGAGGAAGCCATCACCCACTGAGGAGGAAGGACATCTGACACATCACTCAGCTGACACACTGTATGGTACTGATGATGCTAACCAGCTGTTCTTTTTCCTTCCACAGCCAGGGAATCATAAATTATCTTCTGCGGCGGTCAAGTTCTACCCCTTTCTGTAGCGAGCCTCCATGGTGGAAGTAATAATCTGGCCAAATAAAGGTCGGGACAGGAAGTTGGCTGGAAGGTCTTTGTATGAAAAGAAATGGTTGCAAAGGAAGTTTAGGTGGATCTAGGAAGCTAAATTGGATATTTTGCTTAAGTTTAACTTTAAATGAAGAGAAATGATTGAATTCAACTTCAAAAATCAAAAATCAAGAGATGACAGACAAAAAAATAGCCTTAAAATTAGGGAATATGACCTTAAAGCAGAATTTCTCAAGCTTGTCACCATTCACATGTGGGGCACCTTTAATCTCTCATCTACTAGATGCTAGTGGCACCCCCACACGAGTTGTAAAAACTATGTCTCCAAACACTGCCAAATGCCACGTGAGGAGCAAAACTGTCCCCACTGAGCGCCCACAATACTTGTGATAAACGGTAACTGCTGAAACCTTGTAGTCTGTATGGGGAGCTAAAATAATGCTTACAAGAATGCAGACTGGCTAAAACACAAGGCTGATACCTCACTTATACAAACTGTCACAAGTACTCAGGACACTGGAAGTCACAGCTTTTAATCAACTAAAATCCAACATATAACTCAGATGAAACATCCTCATTTGATTTCTAACAAATACAGCTTTCTGAAGGGTGACAAGTCTCTGTCACTGTGAAGTTCAATCTTATCTTTGGGAAATACTCTGAAGAGTTTTCTTCCTTGTACCATGGGTTGGACTTGAAAACTTCCAAGTTCCCTGCTAATTCTATGATGCTCTATTTTTTAGTAAGCACGATTGTTTATTAAATAATTATTCTGCTCTGCCTTGTTGGCCTATCACAGCACAGAACAAATGGCCTGTCTCTATCTCATCCTGAGACCTGGCTGCTGGGCCTCAGCCAGTGTGATCAGGAGCCCTGGAGCGCGGCCACGCCACCGCTGTCACTGCAGGGAGGCAGTCATCACAGTGCTCCTATCCTTTGTCACTCATCCTGTGCATCACTCACAGGGGGAAGAGTAGAAAATCAGCAGTGGGACTTCCAAAGAGGAAACCGGCAACTTGGAGGCCAGCAGTTGGTTGTATTAATCCCCTAGAGAATGTGAGCAGTGGAAGTTCCTCCTGCAAAGTCAGTCAACAGTAGGATCAGATTCCAAGTTGTTTATTTATAAGTGAGAGCCTCATCTTCAAACAGCTTTTAGAGGAAGCCTGCCACTAAGGGCTGAACTGAACTCTCCATTTCAAGTCTTAATTCTCTAAAGGGCTTAGCTGTTTTTCCTACTGCTTCCACTTCCAGAAATAAACAAAATGCTTACATAGTGACATCAACGGGCACCACTTATCAGACAGCAGGCTGTTTTATGAAGTAACAAATGAGGTCTTTCCACTAAGTCCAAAGCAAACTGTAGAAATCCTGTACGCTTTTTCTTTTGAATCAGCATGATGAACTGGACATTTCATTTCGTTGTAACTCATGCCCCCACTATAATTTTACTTCAAATTGATATTTTGGGGGCTAGGGCTAATGACCTCTTCAACTCTACTCAGAAGTGGTAAAATTCCACTGTTGATGCCCTCTATTACGCAGAAATGCTTTTAGAAGCAAACCGTAACTTCAAAGAATTATTTCGCAAAGGCAAAATTGTTGCTGACGCTGTTTAAAGAACTACTACTTAGGTCTGGCTCAGCAGGGTTAGAGACACACAAGTAAGGAGATGTTTACGCAGCTCCAGAGGGAAAGAAGGAGGGAATATGTCTGGTGATGATGCCTCAGTGCACCTTTGTCAATGGGATTCAGAGCAGACATTCAGGCTGAGAGCTGAAATCTCATTCATGCATCAACGCCTCAACCTGCCTTCCCTGCTACTCCCCATAATCCTGACAGAAACGGAAATTAACTCAGACACCATGATGTCTTACCACATTTTTGTTGCTATTATTTCCCTTCTTAATAATTAAATAAGTGTTTTGATGTCCTCTTCTCTGAAGGTAGACGTTTTCCTTTGCTGCTGTAATATACTGCCACAAACTTAGTGGCTTAAAACAACACAAATTTATAATCTTAGAGTTCCACAGGTCAGAAGTTGGTATGGATCTCACCTGGCTAAAGATCAGGCTATTGGCAGAGCTGTATTTCTTTCTGGACGTTTGAGGGAAGAATCTGTGTTCCTGCCCATTCAGGTTGCTGCAGAATTAAGTTCCTTGTGATGTACAAATGAGGTCCCCACTTCCTTGCTTACTAAGGGCCATTCCCAGGCTCTAGAGGCCACCTGCATGTCTTGGTTTGTGACCTTTAGCTTAAGTCACAAATTGCCAATGGAAGATGCCTCAGACATCACATAGTTTGACCCACTTTTTGTCTCTGGTAGGACACAGCCCTTCTCTATTCCTACGCTCGATCGTTTATGTTTTCCACCACCACAATGACAGGACAACGGGCATTGATTGATCAAGTTCAAAGGCATTCATGTGGCTGTATTTCCTAGGGTATTAGAACTTCTGCAGAAATACATAAATAGGCCTACTTGGGGCAAATTCCCCTTAGGTATTTACTGGAGTAACAAGTCAGTTGAGAAGGTCCACTCCTGGTATTTTGTTTTCCTGTGGCAAGATAAGAAGACTGTGCCTCTGCTTTTGAGCTATCAGAACCTGCCCCCCACCCAAAAAAACAAAAACAAAGAAACAAAAAAACTCCCTCAGGGGCTGAGAGATTCTGGGCATTGAGATATATCCCCTCACGCTCCAGGTCTTCTTTTCTTGGGCGTGATTTCTCTCATAGAAAGATGTGCTCTTCCTAGCAAGGCTGTTCTTGGCACTAGAGTGGTAAGGTCAGGGGATTAAGCATCAACGTGAACTTGGGGGAAAGTCACCAGCTGACCTCTTAGACTTGCATTGCTTGTAGACCCAGCTAGGCATGAGCATGTGTGAAAGCAGCACCTGTCAGGTCAACAGGGCATGAGGCAGCCGAGGAGCTACAACTACAATTCCACACGGTTTGGGGGCCAAGGGCATAACTAGTAACAAAAGCATTACTTTGCCTGGTGTCATTCCCATTCTCTGGAATGCAAAGTAAGTTAAGCAGCCAGGTATTGAAATATTCAAGGAGTCAGTAAACTGAACCTTAACTACTTCAGTTTCTCCCATTCCATAACCCTTCATTTTATAGACGTAGAAACGATTTCAGAGATGCAAGTTCACTTGGTAATGGTTACCTTGCTGGTTCAAGGCAGAACTAGGAATAGGGCTCGGCAGACATTATACAATATTCTCTCCATACACTGGCGACTGAAGAAATAATTGAATACTCTTCAGTTAATTGGCACGGCTGGGAAACAGGTAATTCTGGTTACCTCTGGGATAAACAATTTAGGAAGTGAAATGACCCAGTCCGTGGACATCACCGCTCAACCCTGGAACCAAAATATCTTTGGGGGATGCCGAACCTCCCAGGTTGGGAAATCTTGCTCCTGTGCTTTCAGAAACATAGCACTTTGACAACACCAATCCTCCATCTAGGGAAAAGGCCATCCATCACACTGTTACTATACTTGAAAGACTTCTCACAAAGGTGAAGAGGTCGTGCGGCTGCTGACAACTTTAGCTAACCAGGATAAATCTAGGAGACAAAATATACATCTGTTCTCTAGACTTCAAAAAACAGAAAGCAAAGTTCTTCAGCAACATACTGGGAAGAGTTATTTCCAAAATATCATTCTGATTCAAAACTAAGAGCTAGAAAAGATCAGAAAAACTGGCCCATGTTTATGAAAGCAATTACTGAGAAAAAATGTGAACTTCTGGAGACCCCTGGTGTCCTCAGCTAAGCCACCTAAACTGAGAATTTAATGAGGCTGTTGAGGAAACCTTAACACCTACTGAGTGCTCACAAAGCAGGTTAAAAACGTCTGTTAGCCATTGCTGTCCTTTTGTAACAAAGGCCTCGTTTTTGATTTGCTAGAGGCCCCACAGTCAGTGATTTCCTCTTTATAAGGCAGAGACATCAATGAATTTAGGTCTCCAACAGACATGGACCTCTCAGCTGGTCCCATCCTACCCCAGGGGCTTTGCACAGGAACACTCCTCCTCTCAAATGTTTTCATCGCTATCTTCACCGTCCATTTCGGCTCTCAGCTCACATGCAACTCCAGAGAGGCCAGTCACAACCTTATGAAAGGACCCCCTCCATCCCTCCGCCGCGCCACTCCCACCCCATGACCTCTTTTACTTTCAGCATGAAATAGTCATGGGATTGACTCCATTGCTTACTATGTACAAGTCACTTAAACTCTCTGGGCCTCCCTTAGTTTCCTCATCTAAAACGGTAAAACGTTCCTTTTTTTTTTTTTTTTTTAAGGATTAGATGATAATACATGTTAAGCATTTATACCTGGGACCGGCAAAAACTGACAACTCAATAATTCTTAACTATTCATATCATCATAATATGAAATTATTTATTCACTGCTTGCTTTTCCCCTGTTTTCTACCCTCCCAACTGCAATAGAAGCTCCCCACGAGAAGACAGCTGCTCATTCTACTTCACAAATGTATCCCTAGTAGCTAGAACAGTGTCTGGCACATAATACTCAAAGAATTTGCTGAATGAATCAATCACTAACCTAGCATAGGTCCCAAATTATTTGAGCCTCAGTTTTCTCACCTGTGAAAGGGAGATAATGGCTACCAACCCATACGGTTTTGAAGAATCAAATGAGAATTTATGTCCCTATTTCTCCAGCTATAATACATGTGCCCTGGGGAATAATTTGGAATCCTAAGGCTACATAAAGCTAACCAAAATATGCAGCACAGCTACTCAGAGGTTTGATTTTTGCAAGAATATTCAGAGGAAAAAGAATTTTGAATTTTTATACTCAGAATAATTTTTGAAAGTTATTATTTTGATTTTGCTCTTTCTGCATTAACCCCTGCCCATTTAAGAAGTCTGACATTTTTATTCCTTTACCTCAGGAGTATATGTGTTGGCGAGTGACAATAGCAGCTCACTTTTGCCCCCCCCCCCCGCAAAAAAAAGGGAATGTTGCGGGTGATTATGTTAACTGAGCCAGCAGGAAAGAGAGGATAGACATAAGGAGAGGAAGAAAGATTCCCCCATGAAATGGAAGAGAGTCTTTGCAGTGGGGTGAAAAAGATAAAGGGCCAGATATTCATACCGAAAAACTCTGGTACCCACAGGGTCTCAAACTGGAAAATATAAGATTCTGGGACGTTTAGATAGCTCTAAGGGACAAGGAACCCCAATAATGATTAAAACTAAATGTCCCACTAGCCAGGCAAACTAGGCACTCAGAAGAGTTGAATATTGCTTTCGTGAAATAAATGTGTCATTTCTTACAAAGTTATAGAATAAAAATCACTCCAATACATTGCCTTACAAAGCCTCACAAACCTTACTCAAATCCTTACACAATAGGCAAAATACTGCTTTTCCGTGCCAGTCTATTTTTTGTTTTGTTTTTCTTCCGACTGTATGTGTATGTATAAGGAAGAAGAAGCTCAAAGACTCTTTGAGTCTTTTATTAATTTGCAGTGACTGATTGGAAAATGTACTTTGGAATTCAAGAAAGTCCATGGTCATACCGTCAACCCGTATTAGACAAACTACTTCCATGAGAACAGATTAAACTCGAATCAGTGGCAGTGACAGAACTAAAAGTACCCATCAGAGTGGCCGCTTGGGACTTTTTTGATGCCCACAAACTAGTTTGATGTGTGTTCTTACCACAAAATCCAGTTCCTTTATGTAAATTAGTTATATAAAATTATAGTATTCATGGTAAAATAAGGCCTCTACCATTCACCATTTTTCTTCACCCAAAAATTCCTTTGATGAGTATTTCCCAGAGGTGATCAAAGAGGTTGACCACAACAGAGACCTTTCAATCTACCAATAATACAAGTACCCCCTGAAAATGTGTTTAGAATGGCCACTGGAGCCTGAAAATGTGCTTGATCACCTATGGGTATTACTTGGGAGCACTGCTCTTTGGTGATGAGTTTTTGATACTCAAACTTACTGAAGTTTATAATACAGTAAAAAATACAGTCATCATCTATACTTATATAATTACACGATTCTGGACTCTTGAAAGACGTGGCACCAAGACACAGAAGAAAATTGTCTGAACATTGAACCTGTTGTGTTGGGCGATGTTTAATTTGCTCTAATTGGACTCAACTGTCACAAATGGGTAGATTCAATAAAACAACATCTTGCCAATAACCTACAAATATAAAACTACATTCTTCCTAGTGGAACACTTAAAATATTATTTCAGTCACGAGAGTAAATACATAGTAAAGAAGAGAATACAAAATTTGGATGAATGGGAGACTTGAATTTCTTCTACACATTCAGTAGTCCACTGCTGGCTCTTTGCACTCAGGTGATGTTTGTTCACTCACTCACTTTTAAAAACACACTTAATATGCGAATGAACTTTAAAAGTAAAAAAGAAATGGTCTCCAAGTTCAAGGTACTTTTACTGCACAGTTATTCAAAAGGATTTCTGAGAGTGTTCTTGGTTCTTTCTGCCTTACAGCATGAACTCTTATTTTGACTATGTACCAGAGTTGGTACTTGGTGTTATAGACAATAACAGCAACACTGGTTGGTAAAAGATTGAAATACTTGCATAGTGGCTGGTAAATTGCTGTCACTCCTAGCTTCTCCTATCCCTACCCCTGAGAGCCCCAGGATATCCCCTGATCCAGCAACTCTCTCTGCCGGGTCCCCCAGAACCCCACAGACCTTTGTTCTCATTGGACAGTTCCCATGCTATCGAGGTTGTTAGGTATCGTGAATATTCTCCATGTGTTACACTCTTTCTTTTCCTCTCCCCCTATGCCAGCCTTAAACGCCTTTTGCTCTCCCTTCATCTCCACTTTAGGGGAAAGCTTAGTCCTTATCTCAGTCAGGATGCCCTCCATGTCAACAGCATACAGTGACTAGTCAAGGGACAGAGTGTGCCACCTGAATCAGCCTTGAGAATTTTGCTGGAGTCACTGAGACGAAGGCACCTGCTTTCTCCTGGGATGTAACTGGTAGAATAAAAGCAGAGGCTGATGGGCACCATCTTTGCCAACCCTGTGGAAGAGTCTAATGGGAGACTGAAGACAACACAGAAAAAGCCAAGTCTAGGGGTGCTGAGAGACTGTGTGAGCCCCTGGATCCAGGTACTTGATGCTGGCTAGATGCATCCCCAGATTTCAGGTAAGGAGCCCAGAGGTTGATTATTTTCCTTGAGCTGGGATATCACCTGGAACAGAGTTCTCAAATAGAACTTTTAAATCATTTTCCCATCTCCAAAAGGTGAAGAAAGCCTAATTTCTTCTCCCATAGGCTCTTCAGTCCTCATAGCTGGTTTCTTCCTCTCCATGTAAGTCTCTACCATTCATCACTATTTAAGTCATACATTAACAAGTTCACAGAAAACACCACTTAGGGAGGATTACCTGGCTGAGATTTCCAAGGGTAGCATGAAGCCTAGATATTTTATAATATCACCTGAGATGGAAAAATTGCAAAGGCAAGTGGTAGGGAACACCAGGAGAGGAATTTAATCAACTCTGCTACAAAATTACCTGATTTCTACCTGGGCAATTAAATTCTGATTAAACTAACTGCTGGGAACTAAGACACAAAAGGCAAAATGGTCTCACACTGGGGGAACTGTCTTTGTTCTCCACTTTCTTACCTCGCAAAGAATGGTGGAAGAACAGGAAGTAAAATGACTATTTTGAAAATAGAAGTGGGGACTTTTAACTAGTACTGTGTTTCTCCCTAAGGGGAGAGGGGTGAGGAAGCAGCACACTGTGATGATGGTCAGAATTTTAATTTTACTCAACCATATGCTGCTCGGCCAGCAAGTAACCTGATTACATGCATTATAGGAACAGCTCTCAAAATGTAGTCCTTGCACGAAAAGTCCTTGCACCTGGGAGCTGGCTAGAAACTTAAATTCTTGAGCTCCACCCCAGACCCACTGAATCAGAAGTCTGGGGGTGGGTCCAGCAATCTGTGGTTTAATAAGCCCTCCAGGTGATGCGGATACACCCGAGGGCTTGACAACCTCTGCCCGAAGAGTTCCACACCGATGCTTTACACGAGCACCACCTGGGGAGCTTTTCCAACTCTCCGGGCAGCCCGCCATGCCAATCATAGCAGACGCTTCGGGGGTGGGAATCAGTTGTCAGTTACTTTTCAAACTCCCTCTGGGATCGCCAAGTTCAACCAAGCTTGAGACCCACTGTGTGGACGTGTCACTGGCTCAATAACTGCCACCTTGGGGAGATCCTAAAACTCTGTTCTTTTATTCTGCTGGCAATCTCTTCAAAGTGGGTGCCCAGAGTAAGAGATGGAGGCAGGGCTGGAGAGGGGTCTCGGAGAACTCCCGCCCCGCAGTGCATTCACCACCTCATTGCCCTCCTAGCTCTCAGCAAGAAGAGCTGCTCTCCTCCATCATCCCCTATCATATGCCCCTCTAGCTCTTTCATGGCATTTATCCCTGTCAATATTCACGTCCGTATATGTTTACCATCCACCTCCCCACACAGAACTATAAACATAGGCGGCATGGGCGATTTGTTCACCATTGCTTCAGTAGTGACTAGCTGAGTGCCTGAGATACAACAAGCATTGAAATATTTGGTAGTTGACTGAATACATCTTGACCTAACTCGGACCAGGTAAAGACAGCTGAACTCTTTCCTCGGGCATTGTGTTCCAAACACTTGGCTGCCCCAAATTACACAAGTGAAGCGGCCAAGGCAACGAACCCCTGGACATAAACAAGAAAAGTATCAAACCTTCCTTTAAGCAGCAGCCTCATCAAGAGTCAAAATTCTTAATTTTCACTTTGACTCAGCACTAGTTAACCTGGAAATTTCTTGCAGTCTAACCCCTTCATATTAATAAGCGTCTCTTTTTTAAAAATATCCAAGTCCCTCCCACTTTTAAAATCTCCCTTTAGACAAAATCTTTGTGAGGAACTTCAAGGGACCTTGGGCTACTTTCTCTGAGTGCCATTCACAAAGTTCAGGGAAGGTTATTTCTGGTGCGGCTCAAGTGATCTATCTTTTGCTTAACTGAATAGAACTACCATTGGGTTGTATATCAGAAGCAGGTGGGAAGTGGCTCATATTTATTACCTGCCATCATTTTCCTTAAAAATTTATTTTTCATTAAATCACTTAAACCCGAAGAAGTTAATAAATTCACTCAGGCATTGCATCCCTGAGGATTAGATCATAAAGTTCAGTCAGTAACTGTATCACTCAGTCTCGAAACTGATAACAAAAACATCGATAGTGATGAATATATTAAAATGTTAACATATACCTTGCCTACTTGTACTTTTACTATCACTTTGCCCAGCTTTACAGGAACATGAGAATAGTTTACATAACATATTTACTGTAATAAGAGTTCAACACATTTTACATCCAGCAAAAAAAAAAAAGAAAAAAACCAAAATTAATCCAAAAAAAAAAAAAAAAGCTTAATCCCTCACAGCCAATCTTTTAAGCATAGACACTAGCCAGGAACCTTCACAGGAAGTCAGTCCACTCTCCTGACTACTCAGCTGGAGGCCTAAGAGGCCTGCAGAACTCGATGACTCTGAGGCTGTAATGAGCACAGCGCGTCCTTACGGAAAAGACAACAGAAAGACAGAGGAGAAAAGATTCACTACCTGTGTTCTAAGACTGCAGGGACACCAACATTTCATTTCAGATGAGAATGCAAAACACCATACCTAGGTACTGCATGTGAACACCTTTAGAGTTTAATAACAAAAAAGCCGTGAGAACAAGATGAGATGTGAAAGTACCTCGAAAAATGAAATGACTGAAAAGGAAGGGAAGCATAAGTCATACGTAGCCAAGACCTTACTTTTTTAAAAGAATATTGTTGAAAAACGTCCTACCTGTCTCAGTTCTGCTCTCCACCTCAACTCCGGAGCATGGAGAAGGAAGACTGGGTTTAATCTTTCCGCAGGACCCGCTTCCTGAGTTTCCCCACTCGTGTGGGCTTTCTAAAAGAGACCGTGAGGAAACAGCGAAGCCGTGAGGAGTTGTCTGCCTGCAGGTGCTGACAATACACAGACACACGCAGCTGTGTCTAAGTGGGCCACGCCCAGCACCGGGAACCGGCACGGACAAAGCGGGGAGGCCTTCCCCGCACGGCTGAGCTGAGCCTGCTCATTCAGTCCTGCTTTCACCAGCCCAGCAAACCCATCTCATTGCTTTTCATTCGCTTCATCTCTCGTGACCATCCAGCAGCGTTATGGGAGATGGTGAGCGTTCTTCTCTCATGGGTTCTAATTCCTTGCTACTCATAGTGTGGTCCATGGACCAGCACACCTGAGAACTTGTTGGAAATGCAGAATCTTGGGCCCCACCCCACCTGCTGAATCAGAATCTGCTTTGTACGCAGATCTCCACGTGATCTTTCTGTTTCTACTTTTTTTTTAATCGTGATACCTATACCATAAAATTTACTACCTTAGCCATTTTTAAGTGTACAATTCAAGTGTATTAAATACTTTTATAATGCTGTGCAACCATCACCACGTACATCTCCATAGCTCTTTTCGTCTTCCAAAACTGACACACTATATCCATTAAACAATAATTCCTCTTTTCTCCCTCCCCTAGCCACTGGCACTCACCATTCTACTTTCTGTCTCTATGCTTTTGACAATTCTAACTATCTCACTCATATAAGTGGAATTATATAGTATTTGTCTTTTTGTGACTGGCCTATTTATTAGCATAATGTCCTCAATGTTCATCCATGTTGTATCATACGTTAGAATTTCCTTCCTTTTTAATGCTGAATAATATTACAATGTGTGCATATACCATATTTTGCTTGTCCATTCGTTCCACATTTTACCTATTGTGAATCATGCTGCTATAAACATGAATGTACAAATACCTCTTTAAGATATTGCTTTTAGTTCTTTTGGGTATATACCCAGGATTACACTTGATGGATCATATAGTAATTCTATTTATAATTTTTTGAGGAACTACCATACCATTTTCCATAGCAGCTGTACCCATTGTATGTTCCTACCTACAGCACACAAGGGTTCCAATTTCACTGCATTCTTACCAACACTTATTTTTATTTTTTTTGATAGTAGTCATACTAATGGGTATAAGGGTACCTCAATGTAGTTTTGATTTGCATTTTCCTCAAGATCAGTAATTTTGACCATTTTTTCATGGACTTATTGGCCATTTGTATATCTTCTTTGAAGAAATATCTTTTCAGGTCCTTTGCCCAGTTATTTTTTTTTCTAATTTATTTATTTTTGGCTGCGTTGGGTCTTTGTTGCTGTGCACGGGCTTTCTCTAGTTGTGGTGAGCGGGGACTACTCTTCGTTACGGTACATGAGGTTCTCATTGCGGTGGCTTCTCTTGTTGCGGAGCACGGGCTGTAGGCGCCCGGGCTTCAGTAGTTGTGCCACAGGGGCTTAATTGTTCCACGGCATGTGGGACCTTCCCAGACCAGGGCTCGAATCCATATCCCCTGCATTGGCAGGCGGATTCTAAACCACTGCGCCACCAGGGAAGTCCTGCCCAGTTTTGAATAAAGTATTTTTGTTGTTGAATTTTAGGAGTTCTCTATATATTCTGGATATTAATCCCTTATCAGATAATTGATTTGCAAATATTTTACCCCATTCTTTGGGTTCTCTTTTTACTCTATTGATATCAACTTTTGTTACACAAATTTTTAAATTTTTCATGAAGTCCAATTTGTCTATTTGTTCTTTGGTTGCCTGTGCTGTTAGTGTTATATCCAAGAAAACTTTTCCAAATCCAAAGTCATGAAGATTTTGCCTTATGTTTTCTTCTGTTTAATAGTTTTAGATCTTACATTCAAGTCTTTGATCCATTTCAAATTAAGTTTTTATATGGTATTAGATAAGTGTCCAACTTCATTCTTTTGCATGTAGATATCCACTTTTCCCAGAATCATTTGTTGAAAACACTGTCCTTTCCCATTGACTGATCTTGGCAGCTCTGTCAAAGATCATTTGGTCATATATGCAAGGGTTTATTTCTGGGCTCTCTATTCTGTTCTATTCCATTCCATTGCATTCCACTCCACTCCATTCCATTCCACTGATCTCTGTGGTTGACATTATGGCAGTACCACACTCTTTTGATTACTGTAGCTTTGCAGTAGGTTGTGAGATAAGGAAGTATGAGCCCTGCAGTTTTGTACTTTTTCAAGATTGTTTTGGCTATTTAGGGTCCCTTGAGATTCCGTGTGAATTTTAGGATGAGTTTTATATTTCTGCAAAAAATGTGAATGGAATTTTGATATGGATTGCATTGAATCTGTAGATCTCTGAGTAGTTTTGACAATCTAACAATATAAAGTTTTCCAATCCATTAACATTGATGTGTTTCCATTTTTTTGTATCTTTTAAAATTTCTTTCAACAATGCTTTATAGTTTTCATCGTACAAGACTTTCACCTCAGTGGTTAAGTTAATTCCTAAGGATTTTATTATTTTTGATGCTATTATAAATGGAGTTGTTTTCGTCATTTGTTTTTCAGATTGTTCATTGTTAGTGTATCGATATGCAACTGATTTTTATGTGTTAACTTTGTATCCTGCTACTTTGCTGAATTCATTTATTAGCTTAATAGGTTTCTTTGTGGAATCTTTAGAGTTTTCTACATATAAATCATATAATCTGTCAATAGAGCTAATTTTACTTCTTCCTTTACAATTTGGTGCCTTTTATTTCTTTTCCTTGACTAATTAAACTCACTAGCATTCTAGTACTAATTGAATAGAAGTGGTGAAAGTGGACATCTTTTTCTTTCAGTCTTTCACCATTCAGTCAGATGTTTGCTGTGGATTTTTCACAGATGGTTTTTACTATCTTGAGGTAGCTTCCTTCTATTCCTGTTTTGTTGGGTGTTTTTATCATGAAAGAATGTTGAATTTTGTCAAATGCTTTTTCTGTATAAATTGAGATAATCATGTGGGGTTTCTTCCTTCATTCTGTTTATATGGTGCATTACATTGATTGATTTTATCTTGATACATTTTCTTATCTTGATACATTTTCTTATCTTGATACATGCCCAGAAACACAAACTAATAATTTTTTTAAATGCATTAGTCTCCTAAATTATGTAGAAAAGGAAATTTACAATTACAAGCCAAAATTACAATAATATTAGATTCTAGGCTAACAATTGCTTTTTTAAAAATATATTAGTATTTTATATCATGTAGAAAACAAAAAGTTGAGCTACAAACCATGTTCCAATAATACTAGCTTTCATAATTGCTCATGTATTTACCGTAATTGGGATTTTTATTTCTTCGTATAGCTTTTTTTACTTTCTAGTGGCCTTCCATTTCATCCTGAAGAACTACCTTCATCATTTCTTGCAGCATAGGTTTAGTGGTAACAAATTCCTTCAGCTTTTATTTAGCTAGGAATGTCTTAACACATTATTGACTGGGGGATTTTTGCAGAAACTAAATCCTGTGACCGTAATACATCTCCCATCAAAGACGTGTTAATTTTGCCCTCGCTTTTGAAGTACCGTTTTGCTAGATAGATTCTTGGTTGACCATTTTTTTCTTTTAACACTTTGAATATATCAGCTCACTACCTATGGCCTCCAAAGTTTCTGATGAGAAATCTGATGATAATCTTATTGATAACCATTTGTATGTGATGAGTTGTTTCTCTCTTGCTTTCAAGATTCTCTCTTTGACTTTTGAAAATTGCATACAATATGTCTCCGTGTGGGTCTCTTTGAATTCATCTTACTTGGAGCACATTAAGCTTCTTGGATATTTATATCTTTCCTCAAATTTTGGACGTTTTAAGCCATTATTTGTTAAAATATCCTACCTACCTTTTCTCTCTCTTCTCCTTCTGGGACTCCTCAGTGAGTACGTTGGTCCACTTGGTGTCCCATAGGTCCCTTTGACTCTGTTCACTTTTTTTCAATCTTTTTTTTCTGTTCCTCAGAAACAATCATTTCCATTGCCCTATCTTCAAGTTTGCTGATTCTTTCTCTGCCTATTCAAATCTGTCTTTGAATCCCTGTAGTGAAATTTTTATTTCAGTTATTGTACTTTTCAACCCCACAATTTCTTGTTGGTTTCTTTTTTAGGTTTTCTATATCTTTATTGAAATTTCCATTTTGCTCCTACTTTGTTTTCTTGATTTTCTCCACATCTTCCTTTTGTTTCTTAAGATCTTTAAGGCAGTTGTCTTAAAGTCTTTGTGTAGTATATCTGCCATTAGGTCTTTTTCAGGGACAGCTTTTGTTGACTTATTTGTTGCCTTTGAATGGACCATATTTTCCTGCTTCTTTATATGATTTCTGATATTTTGGATGAATACTGGGTGTTTGAATATAATAATATATAATATATTATAATGTGGTAACACTGGAAATCAGATTATTCCCCTCCCTCAGGGTTTGCTAGGCTTTTTGTTCTTGTTTTTATTTATTGTCTTTTTTGCATTGTTGTAGGGTGTCTCTATGCTGAGGATCAGCCTGTGGTGTAAACTTAAGGTCTTCATAGGACTTTTCTGAACCTATCCCTGGACATGCACAGCACACGTCACTTCCTAATAGTTCCATTTGTGCAGTTGTTTTAAAATGTCCCAGTCTTTAATGTTTGTCTCCCAAGAGGGGAAAAAAGAGTAAAATGAAGGAAACAGTGAAGGGGGCCATTCCTTTAAATCACCTGGAGGTCACTTCAGCCAGAGAGGGAGGGGCTTACAACAACAGGGGGGAGGTACAACAACTAAGACTGCCCATGGTTCCTGGAATGAGTGGGAGATGGGTAGCAGGTACCATGCTAAGAGCTGAAACTGACCAAAATTAAACACAATTTATCACCCAAGCCTTCCCCTGAAAGTTGAAGCCTTCAATAGACTCCAGAGTTCCAAAATAGTTATATCAGAAAGATTCTGCCAGTGCAACTGTTGTCTGGGTGGGGAGATAAATTCCCACTGCTTCCTACTCTGCCATCTGTCCAGAATCCTCTGTCTCTGGGTGATCTTTATGCATATTTTAATGTGAGATGGCTGCTCTGAGTCACTTTTGGCTCACCACTTGCGCCAGACCCTTTTCTGAGCACAATGTCTCCATCTCCAGGCTAGAACCTGGCTTTTCCCTTGATGATTCTACTTTGCAAATCCTCTCAAGTAAAGCCTGTCCATTGTCACCTGTCCTTGGATTTGAGGGACAAGACACTGCTTTGTATGTTTTAGGAAAAGCCACTCTCCTCAGTGCCATTTCTCTGCCAGGCACTGTTAAGTGCTCATACATCCATTATCTCATTTAAGCCTCACTATGAGCTAGTGCAGGAGATGCTGTTGTTATTTCCAGTCTGTAGAGGAGGAAATCAACTGTTATAAAGGTGTGGTCTCCTAAGTAACAAGACCACTCAGCTAGTAAGTGACAGCTGAATTTGAACACCATTTCATCTAAGTCCAGAGTCATTACCGCTACTGCCTCTCTCCCCATGTCCATTCCAGATTTGAGTTTGTCATCTCTCCTGCAATAACCCCATTGCCTTTTTCTTATGGGTTTCTATTGATGCCATATGAGAGTACCACATATTTAGCAGCTTACAGTGACACACATTTATTACCTCACAGTTCTGTGGGTCAGAAGTGCCAGGGTGCTTGGACTTACTTCTCTGCTTTAGTCTCACAAGAACAAAATCCAGGTCTCAGACAGACCAGAGGCTCTGGAGGAGGATCTGCTTACAGGTTCATTTAGGGCACTGGCAGAATTCAATTTCAAGTGGTTGTAGGATGGAGGTCCCTGTTTTCTCACCAGCTGTTGGCCAGGGGTTGTTCAAGCGGCCTGCACATTCCCTGGTTTGTGGCCCTTTGTGTTCAAAGTCAGCAGTAGTGGGTTGAGTCCTTCTCACACTTTGAACTGCTCTAACTTCCCTTCCTGCCTCATCTCTCTTACTTCCAGCTGCAGAAAGTTCTTTGCTTTTAAGAACTATTGTGATTAGATTGGACCCATGTGGATAGTCCACAAAAGTTTCCTTATTATAAGGCCCTTAACACGAATTCAATCTGCAAAGTCCCCTTTGCTATGTTATGTAACATACTACCGGCTTTGGGGTTTTAGACCATGGACGTCTTTAGGGACCTTTCTGTCTACCATGCCTTGAACCTCACACTGCTCAATTATATCATTCCTTTCTTTCCTTGTCATATCATTAATATTTTCTGTTCTTCTTATAGTCACAGTAAATGTATCGCCATTTAAGTAAGTGCATGGTGTCCTTCTCTTCAACATTCTCTTCCTGTTTCACCCCTGACCTCACCCTAAGATACATTTGTGACCACTCTGGTGACTTTCTTTCTTACCATCAAGTATTTTCACCTCCAATCCACTTTTCACGGTCATGCTTTGTTTTGCACTTGTCAGCAGGGAACCTGTAGGAAGAAGTAAAAAGTTATCCCCCAGATGCATGTGGGGCTGAATTTCAATCACAGCATTACTGGCTTTTATTTGATAGTTTATATATGCAAAATGGATTAAAATCAAATTTAAGAAGCATGAACGATACCTGGTAATAGAGGATATGATTATACAGCATCCGTCAAAACATTTCAGTAAACTGATTTAAAAAAAAAAAAATCAAGGGTAAACAATTTCATCAACTCAAATGTCAGGGTTTGGTAGACAGATATATGATTTTAGAATGAAACCTTTTCACAGTTCTGTGGAATGACGGGAATTGGCTTTGGCATTGAAATTTGAATTTCCTTGCTGCTTTTAAAAACATATTAAGCAGGAGGTCGCTACTAAATTTGGTTACATCAATATCACTTTAGAGGAGGGATTATGATTTACATGCTATATAAAACCCATTTTCTCCATTAGGGATAGAGAAATGGGGCATCTTCTTGATGAAGTCACATATGATCTCAGTTAAGGAGAAGCCATGGAGATGCTGTTGTACATAACGAATACTTAAGAAGATGCTGAGGTTTTCTCTGTGGGGTTTTGTTTTACTGCATCAGTTTATCCACTGTAGCTGTGAAAGGCAACCCAGGAAGCATGCATTCCATTGCTTCTGGACTGCCACAGAAGTGCCAGCCATGAACCTTCATCTTTTATAACAGGTGAAATAGCATCTTTCAAAATGAGATTTTTATGTTACTTATAAAAATAAGGTATTCAGGCATTGAGAAAAGATTTTTTTAATTGGGCTTGATTTTTTCCTCCCTGAATTCAACCACACAGCCCAAATTGTTTGTAAACTTTAAGAGCATAAATTAAGGTACTTGTTAAAAAAAAAATCTTGTTTAAAAAAAAAAAACCTTGTTCCAAAAAAGAAGTCCACATAACGTGGAGATTTTTCTGATTTGGTAGGTTTGGAGTAATGGTCAGGAATCTGAACGTTTAATAAACATCCCATCTAATTCTGTTTATGATCATCATAAATGGACCATGCTTTGAGTAATACTATTCAAGCACTACTTCTCCCAGCTGCTATTTCAAATTATGGGGGAGGGAGAAAGAAAAAAACAAAAAAGCAGATACAGAGGAAAACAGGAAGGGAGGAAAAGAACTGCAACTTTAATCTTCAAAAAAAAAAAAAAAAAAAGGCGTGTTCTGCTTTCTGTCTCCCCAAGTCTTCTCATATTGCAGCACTAATAATAATACCTCCAACTAAAAGTCAAATTTCATCTTTCATTAAGAATTCATAGCTTCTGGAAAGCTGTGAGGCTCTAAGAGCCCTTCAATGACTCAAGAGGAAATGCTTCTAAAAGGCTAAAGAGCGAGCCAAAGTTTGAGCCATGTCCTCAAAATCTCCCTGAGATGGGCTTCTATCCAAATGGATACAATAGCAATGTACTCTCTCATTGTTCTTCTTTCAAAAGCACCAAAAGAAAAAACTTACATATCACATTCTCAATGAATGGTCATCCTAATCATTTCCAAACGCAAATGCTTATAGAAGTTTGGAAAACTGGCGATAATCACAAATCCCCCCTTACAGTGTACTGGTTGCAAAATCATTGCTTTGAGCTACCCCTTCAAGAGTTTTGATTTGCAATCACGTCAAGAGCTATTCTAGTGAAGCAAGAAGCAAGAAACTTCTGTTTGAGGGACAGAAGTTCAACCCAAAGTGGGAAGCAACACAATAAGGGTGCCATGAAAACTATCCAAGAGCCTAACACATAAAGCTAATCTACCAAGTTTTTCAAGTTACCAAATGAGTCCACGCTGACAAGTCCCCTTTAGGTGGTCTTTCTCAAACAAGCAATTTAGATCCTTTTAATGAAATATAATACTGAACACAGGAAGTAAACCTCCAGTTGTAACACCATACTTACTCTCAACTATATTTTTAACATTTATTGAGCACCTATTGTGTGTAAGTGCTACCCCATAAGGTTGGGAATGAGAGGTAGTATAATTAATAAGACATCATTTGATGCCCTCAAAGGGACTCACATCCAGCAGGGATGTAACTGTGAGTAAATAATTCCCAGACAGGAATAGAAGGAATATGGAATATTCCATTCTCAAGGTTCAAAAGATAAATGAGGGCAAGGAAATAAAAGGAACATTTCTTTAGTGCTTCCTCCTTGCCGCCACTAGGCTAAGTTCTGTATATTTGTAATTTATTGTTGGTCAACTATATGGCTACTTTCCCATTATATCCTAGAAGCAGATTGCTGGAATGTAAAGCAAAGTTTTCACCATATGGCCATGATTTCCCCCATCAAGCAAAGAAACAACAAAAATAACCTTCAGGGCTTCCCTGGTGGCACAGTGGTTGGGAGTCCGCCTGCCGATGCAGGAGACACGGGTTCGTGCCCCGGTCTGGGCAGATCCCACATGCCGCGGAGCGGCTGGGCCCGTGAGCCGTGGCCGCTGAGCCTGCACGTCCGGAGCCTGTGCTCCGCAGCGGGAGAGGCCACAACAGTGAGAGGCCCGCGTATCACAAAAAACAAACAAACAAACAAAAAACCTTCAGTTTCTTGAAGGCTTCCTCATTTCTAAGTTCATGGCTCTTTTTACTATAAAATACCTCCTTATCAGGAAGTAGGAAATGCCTTAGGGGTAAATATCCAATAGCAAAGTCAGAATTCAAGAGAAAGAACACAGTCTGTTTGCAGGTCTGTTACTTCATACTCATAACGCCCAGAGGGCTCTATGGGTGCCCCGTTCCCACCTAAAAATGTGTTCTCGAATGTAGGACCTAAAATGAAGTCAGGGTGAAACCTACACTTGCTTTGACATAAAACCACACGGAGAGCGAGCCCCACCCTCAGATCTAGTGTCTTGAGTTTTCCAACACTACTCCTCTCTCCACGTCAAATGCCTGCACTGCAGGGGCACAGCCAAGTTTGCATCTGTACCATATTGCTGTGCTCCCTCTGAATATGGGCTTTTGGGAAAGAGACCCTCTCCTTTTTCCAAAGTACAAAACTGGTACACTGAGCACAGAGCTACGCAGTCTTTTCGGGGGTGCTCCTGATACCTCCTGGAGATAAGATGCTACTATTTTTGAACCACTGACTGAGGTCCTGAGCTGCAGGATCCCAGGTCTTGAATGCAAACACTGACCACCTGCTTGAGTCAAAGGCAGAGTGGAAAATTTGAAAACAGAACCAAACAATTTAACGCTTTGCTTCAACTTCCAAATTACTGAGAGAGAAAGCTGAGTAATACCTAGCTGCCTCTCAGGATGAGACAATTAATGAAGATTTTTTGCCTTTTTCTAAAATTCTAAAAATCACTGAAAGTTGATGTTTTATATTCTGCCCACATTGCAGAAATTAATGGGTTTCCCTGTTCAGAATAAGCAATGAGGACTTTGTCCTAGCCGGGAGCAGTCCAAAATGTGGTAAAAAAAATTTTGCTGATCCCCTTTCAATTCATTTTAATTTTTGTCTGTTGCATGGTCCTGAAAGTTAATTTTCTGAAAGGGTAGCTTTATATATCACTATGATTTTCTCAACTAATCTTTCTATGTGGGATTATAAAGTCAAAAATTGGTTGATTACAAGCAGGGAAATAATACTTTCTCTTTGGGCAATTGCTTCTTCTGATGAGATATATTGCTCTGTAAGTTATACTTGACCCTCTGATTGCTCAAAATGAATAAAGACCTTAAATACCCTTTGGAACAATATATTCTCTTGATTTTTTCATAAAGTTAATAATAATAACAGCAATATTAATAAGAATTAACTAGTTTAATTAAATGACACACTTTATCAATCCAAATGGTGGCACATAACCCTTTTCTTCTGTTATTTTTTTTTTCTTTTTCATTTTTAAGATACCTTTTAAAGAAAGCCAGAATAATTGAGTAATTATATGTCCTACATAGCAAGACTTTGCTGGTGAGGGTACATTCTGGTATCTTTAGACAGCTGACAATTTTAATTGTAAAGTTATACCTGTTAGGATTACCTCTGAAAGCATATTTCCTGTTGTATTTAGTTTATGTGAGATGAGCCCTTTGGATTAATTATTTCCTCCATACACAAACATCTATTTTCATGGTGGCTTGAAATGCAAACCTAATTTTACACAGTCACTTTTCTTTGTAAGGAAGTGGATAAGTCTAATGAACATGTACCCAGAGAGCATATGGTGATATAAAAAAGAAAAAGCTAAAAATAATAATTCAGGGTGAAGAGTTTCCCCAAGTGTGGTACAAGTAACAGGCATAATGAAACAAAATCATTGCAGGTGGCACATGGACAGACATTTTTGTTTACATGGCTATCTATTTATTTGACTACCCTATAGAGAAAACATATAACCAGCACAATAAACCCCCAAATTATCTGGCCCCAAATGCTTAGAATAAGTAACAGGTATTTTTAAAAAAGAGTTGATTTAGGATAAACATTAAGAAAGTACTATTTGGGTGGTATTGAGATAAGGCAAACATTGCAAAGTATACTGAGAATGGCTGGTAAACATCGGCACAGCAGTACAGAGTGCTACAGAACCTGGCCTGGGACCCTGGCTCAGCCATTTAATAGCTGTCAGATTCTGCATTTGTAAACACCTTCCCACAAGAGCCTGCTAGAAGAATTCTTAAAATCCACCTAAATCTTGTAGTATGGTGCTGGTCACCTAGTAAACCCTCAATAAATGTCAGTTGTAATTCCTCATCACAATAAAAGTCTCATCCCAAGGACTCACCTAGCAACAAAGCAAAGCAAACCGCTTGCAGTGGGTGGTTATAGGCACAGAAGAGTATTATTAGGAAAATCAAACATAGCTGTTTAATTTTTTTTAAGAAAAAATTGATGAAAACATCAAACAAATTGGTCCTTAATAATAACTCTTACATTTTTTAAGCTAAAATCATGTGTACTCTAGCTATGTATTATACAACATTAACCTTAAGTTCCTTTTGCACAGCGATAGTGTTTTTATAAGTCTTGACATCTTCTAAAGTGTTAAACACGGTATTTTCACCTAACTCGCTCTCAATAAAGAAGTATGGAGATAGCTATCATATATATCGCTTCACTAATTTTGAAGATTTCCTTATCTACTATGACTCTGGAAGGAAGTAAATATTCAGAAAACACAGCTTTTAACTGATGTGTTTTTGCATTCTTGGTAAGGAAAATCCTCATATTTCATAAAACATTACCAGAAGTTTTCTAAATATTCTCAATACTGTTATATTCTCTGTGCTGCATGTATCTACCTTGTTTCTGAAATCATACATACAAAGTCCTGAAACATCAGTGACAATGTGTGATTACTTTAGTCCATTCATCTTTTCCAGCTCTACTTGCTCATAGAGTATAGGTGCTTATATGAAGGATAAAAAAAAAATCCTAGATCTTTTCCTGTATCTGTACTTGGCACTTCATACGTGATCAATAAATACTTGCTTACTAGGTGGTTTTCTAGCAGTCAGGGGTAAATTAGTCAGAGAGCAATCCCATATTCCCCCTGAGAGTCCGTGGTTAATCACTGTTATTTTTTAATGCTTTAAAACCTATTTTAGATAGACAAAAGGCATAGCAATGATACCCTTTCCTCCCCTGAAACACACTAAAACCCAGAGGAATTCTGATTAATGGCTAGCATCAATGGGACCTTAATAAATGTCATCCAAACTGATTTTTAGGTGATACTTGAAGATGAATGCCTATTATACTTACCTGCCTTTTAGGATTTATAAGGACGGATGATTACATTTTTAAACCTCCTAGCAGTGTTTCTGAAATATGGTCTAAAATGAGTAAATGAGGTACTTTAAAGAGAATTGTTTCTCTTCACTGAAGTCTGGTATGTAATAGCAGGAATGTGGAGACAATCAAATGCTCAGCCTCAAATGCTCAGTAGAGAGCTGGTGCACCATGGTATATGCCATGTAGCTCTGAATATAAATGAGCCAAATCTGAGTGTATTCATACCTCAGGGCGTCCATGGTATAATGTACAATCAGTAAGAAGCAAGTATGAATGGTATGAAGTGTGTGAACACAACCCCATTATAGGCATGTATCTGGTCTGCCCATAGAACAGCCACATACCAAACTGTGCATAGGGGGTCCCTGACCACTGGAGTGACGAGAACGAGGAGGGCTTTTAGCTTTTGCTTTATTATTCCTGTCATAAACTTTTACTATACTATGAACTTTTAATAAGCATTTTCATTTTTATAACCTTTTAAAAACAAAAAAAATGTGTTTTAATAAAGGTAGTCTTAGACTAGCATTATCTATTGTTTAGATTTATTGACATTCTACCAGAAGTCATTGTCTACACAGACTCCTCCTTTACATATTTGTTTTTGTCTCCTCCCTTGATAGCTCTAAAAAGACGTGTTGCTCCACGGCCATACTCACTGGGCCCTTTTCTTCCAGGGTGGAAGAAAAACAGAGGATGACTTAGAGCAAGCGTGGGCTTTGGTTTAAAGTCTAAAAGCAAGAGTTTGAATCTTAGTTCCATTATTTACAAGTTCAAACTTTTGGTTGCAAGGAATAGAAACCCACTGAAGCTCCCTGAAGTCGAGGGAAGGTTATTGTAAGACTATAGATTACACATTGAAATGAATTGCAGTTGCAGCTCCTGGGAGATTCAGGTGGAAGCTATGAAACTATCAGAGACTCAGCCACCCCCACTCAACTACATGCTTCCCTGTTCTCTACGTCTCTGCAAAATAGTTTCCTTTCCCATGGTTTTGATGCCCAATAACTCATTTGCAAGTGACTTTTCTTGCTATGAAATCTACTCAGGCCTAGACTTCATGGGATCTTTCAGCTCCTTATAATTCTCGTGATCTCTTATTCCTGAGAGATGACACGAATTGAATGAGACAACATTTTGTTTAAAAGGCTCTCATATTTCTTGACACAATATAGAAAAGATACCCAGGGCTTCCCTGGTGGCGCAGTGGTTGAGAGTCCGCCTGCCGATGCAGGGGACACGGGTTCGTGCCCCGGTCCGGGAGGATCCCACATGCCGCGAAGTGGCTGGGCCCGTGAGCCATGACCGCTGAGCCTGCGCGTCCGGAGCCTGTGCTCCGCAGCGGGAGAGGCCACAACAGTGAGAGGCCCGTGTACCCCAAAAAGAAAATAAAAAAAGATACTCAACTTCTTTAAACATCAGTATCTTCAACTGCAAAAGGCAAATCCTAATCGTGTAACTGTAATAAGTTTTCTGTAAAATTCTTAGTGTGGTGCCTGCCATATAGTAATGCTTAATAAATGTTAGGTTATGTTCTTGTTACTGTTATTGTTCTTATTAAATCCATCATGGTTATTAAGGATTTTAAGAAAATGAATGACCTGCTTCATCCAAGTGGGCAGACTTCATGCATGCCTCAATTTCCACATAGATTCTCAGAGCAGAGGACATCTTATCACCTGATAGAGAAGTTCACAAGTAATAATCTTGACAGATCTGTAAAACAATTTATCATACATGAACAGTTCTCCAAGGCCAGGCAACAATGGGAAAAGACAAATGCTCTTATTCCTCTTTGAGGTAAAGGCATGTGGAATTGCATGGAGACAGTAATGCATTTAAAGCAAAGGCAATTGAGATGCTTTCATTAAGCACTAGCCAGAAGCTTGTTTATAATGCAAGGGGGGAAAAATCTGTGCTGCTCACAGCCCTCTCTGTGTTTTGGTCCAGTGGAAAGGAATTTGACGAAGCACATAACAGGTAGTTCCCTGCCAAATTGTCAGATACCCAGGGAATTCAATAATGAACAGTTTCCAGACCATAAGGTGACCCATTTCAGATCCACAAATGAGGAGGGCCTGGCATGAACTCTGGAGCTGCTGTAACAGACACACAGACATGTTTTAATTTCATGTTTCTTATGAAATTAGCAAACAATGTGCTTAGTGATACTCTAAACATAACACGCTGCCATCTGATTAAGGCAACGTGTCAGCTCAGCTATCAACACTTAACGTTTATTATGCTCAATGACATTCTTGTCTTAGCTCTCAAAATCACAGGTGTTCCAGCAATGAAAAGTCAAGACAAAAGTGAGAAGTGAAGGCTTTCACATACTTTTCTTCAAAGTTTGCAGCAAAGCAGTGCTTGACAGAGGGCTTCTGACTGCTCAATTTGATGGCCATACAAACTTATAAAAGCTGAAGTACAAGGTTTCCCAGGGGACGACATAATGAAATAAATGCATTCATGAATATGCATGGTTGGAGGAGGCCATCTGTTCTCCACCAACCTCTTTTCTTTCCACAACTCACAAATACCCAGCCCCACCCCCAGGCCTTCCCCACGTTCCAGAAAAAAGAGTGTTCATCCAAAGATTTTAAAAATCAGTGATGTTTCATCTCCGGCAAGAAACATAGTTACAAGAGAGATGCTTTTATGGTCAGGCTAAAAATAATAAATTAATAAGTCAAAGAGTGCTTGTGCACACGCCATGAACATTGAAGTTCTTTGCTGCTCTTCCTTCCCTCAGGAATGAAGCTTTTGACTCTTCACCTAAACTGGAACCACATAGACCTGCCTCTTGGGCTACAAATACAAGAACAGGAGAAGCTTCAATAACAGCAGAGTAGATAACACTCTATCATTCAGGAATTCCAAGTTAGCTCCAGTTGCTGTATATCCAAGTTCAGTATTAAATATTTCCCCTGGGCTTCCCTGGTGGTGCAGTGGTTGAGAATCCGCCTGCCGATGCAGGAGACACGGGTTCGTGCCCTGGTCCGGGAAGATCCCACGTGCCGCGGAGCAACTAAGCCCGTGAGCCATGAGCGCTGAGCCTGTGCGTCCGGAGCCTGTGCTCCGCATCGGGGGAGGCCACAACAGTGAGAGGCCCGCATAACGCAAAAAATATATATATATATATTTCCCCTGATCTCTTTGGAATTCTTTACTCATCACTAATTTTGAAGGCACAGGATGAGGCCAATCTCACTGTTCAAAGATGAAAAGAAAATTTTTTGAGAAATGAGAAAATATAGTTGAGAAAGAACAAGAGATAAATTTCTTGGAAAAATTGATTACAGAACGATTCAATTTTTTGGTCAACTGAATCATATTTGAAATGCATAAGGAACACTTTTGCATATTTATAGGATTCTGTTGGTAAATCTTTAATAAAGTGAATGCATATGAAGAGCATAATCATTCCTAATTCCTTTGCTTTGCAATTTCAGCTTTGAGAATATCTTGCCTGCTAAAAGCAAGGAATGCTTCTACTGAGTCTCTGTATTTCAGAAGAAAATAATCTAAGGTTAAACTCTTCTCACAACGAAATAGGGCTTGGAAACAAGAACAACAAAGTCACAGCAGCAGCCCCTGTGTTGTATTAAATTTTCTCAGACTACCCTGCTTACGGATACAGTCTGTAATAAACTGTTTTACGAGGAAACTGAAAACTATAGGAAAACAATATCTTAAATTCCTAAATGTAGTAAGATAGATTGGAAAGAGCATATATGTTCCGGAATGAGAAGACCAAGCCTTAAACACCGTCTCTGTTTAGTCAACGGCAGTGTGACCTTGGGCAATCCACCAACAGATTCTAATACTCTGTACTTTTATCTGTTGAATTGGAATCGCAATACCAGCCTCACGGTGCTATTAGGATGATGTGAGAAGGTAATAATAAATATGAAAGCCCTCTATAAACAAAAAAGGACTTTCTAAAATGAGCCCGAGGGGCTTCCCTGGTGGCACAGTGCTTGAGAGTCCGCCTGCCGATGCAGGGGACGAGGGTTCGTGCCCCGGTCCGGGAAGATCCCGCGTGCCGCGGAGCGGCTGGGCCCGTGAGCCATGGCCGCTGAGCCTGCGCGTCCGGAGCCTGGGCTCCGCAACGGGAGAGGCCACGGCAGTGAGAGGCCCGCGTACCGCAAAAAAAATAATAATAATAAATAAAAAATAAAATGAGCCCGAAACACATGTTCAAATGAATTAATTTATAAATTACATTCCTAATAAAAATAAAATGCATTTACTTCCCAACCACTTCTCACCATCAGGTCTTCCTTAAAGAGTCACTTATACAGACTAAAACAATTTCACTAATCTTTGCTCTCGGTAGCCTGCTACAGTAGCAAGATACTGAAAATAACTTGAACTATTAGAATTGTGCCCTACCTATATGAATCTTAAAAATGCTCCCGAACGCCAGCACCCCATCCTGAAAGGATGCTATCAAAGAGGAAGACAGTTCTGACACCACCTTGCAGAACTTACTTCACATCTCTGTGGTCAGCTGCCTCTCTCTGAGGACGAGTTTTGGCTGGTATTGTCCAAAGGCCTCTTCGGGCTCTGAAATTCTGAGATTCTGAGAGAGCAGTTTGACAGGACAAGCACTGGGCCGGGACCCACCAATTGGCTATGTGATTTTGGATGAAGCAAGTTACAGAACCTCTCTGGGCATTACTTCCCCCATGTGTAAAGTAAGAGGTTTGAGCCGTGTATCTTCTGAGGTCCCTCTAGCTCTGACACCATATGCTGCTATAACACAGTTGAAGTGGAGACGGGGATCTGAGGACAAACTGCCTGGTGTGACATAAATTGCTTCCAAGGCTTAAAACAATGTAGGCAGGGCCTCTATAATTAAAAACAAAAATCTCATCTTCTTTTGTGGCATTAAGGCAGAACTTGAGACTTGTGTAAGCGATATGATTCTTCTTAAGGGGTCTAGAGAAAACAGGTCACAGTTTAAATTTTTTAAAAGGCAGAGTGTCTTGTTCTTAATTAAAGAACAGAGAAATGCTACATCCTTGGAATAATGTCAGCCAGCTCTATAAAGCTTTTCACAATTGGAACATCAAAAATATATTTTCCAAATACTTCAAAGTTGTACACAATACAGCTCTTACCCAACGGAGATGGTGAAACTTCAGTTTGACAGAAATGCCCAATTTTGATGGTTTGATGATTTGTTTCAATTGTGAAAATCTTTCTAAATTAGATCAGTTTCCAGAATGTACATTTTAATACTGTGCCAGATCCTGTACCAAAAAAGTCATTTAAAAGTAATTTAATATAAGGTTTTATGACAAAGGGACAATTGACCACTTCAAAATGAGACACTGTAGGGCTTCCCTGGTGGCGCAGTGGTTGAGAGTCCGCCTGCCGATGCAGGGGACGCGGGTTCGTGCCCCGGTCCGGGAGGATCCCACATGCCGCGGAGCGGCTGGGCCCGTGAGCCATGGCCGCTGAGCCTGCGCGTCCGGAGCCTGTGCCCCGCAATGGGAGAGGCCACAGCAGTGAGAGGCCCGCGTACCAAAAAAAAAGACACTGTAGCCATCAAAGGACTTTGATGTGCACAAGGACCCACCCCAGAATCTCTGCTCCATGTTAATCGTAACTCCATAGCACACACTGAAAAAGAATTTGTACAAGATGCAAAAGTGCGCAAAGTCAATGATAATATTTTATAGACCTGCTACTTACTATTTATTTGGAATGCACTTCTTGTGGGACTGGAAGCTTGAGTAAAGTAAAGGCTCAGTCAATGAAATACTTGTAGTGAATGGGTACAGAATGCAATTCAACATTTGGCATTGAAATCCAGCCTGGATTCTACCAGGAACTGCTCAGTTTTACGCATTTCATTCTAAATTCGTTAGTAAAACAAAGTTGAGAGGGATATCTAGAATACAACCTCTCTCTTCTTTTGAGACCACTTTAAAAAAAAATAGCTTTATTGATGTGCAGTTTACATGACATAAAACTTAACTGTTTTAAGTACACAATTTAAAACCTTTGGTAAATTTAGAGTTGTATAAATATCATTATAATGCAGTTTCAAAACTTTTTCATCGCTCTGAAAAGACCTCTCATGGCCATTTTGCAGTCAATCTCACTCCCTACCTGGGCAACCACTTATCTGCTTTCTTTCTATAGGTTTGCCTTTTCTGGATATTTCACCTAACTAGAATCACACAATACGTAGCCTTTTGCTCTGGCTTCTTTAATATTTTTGAGGACCATGCATGTGGTAGCATATCTGTATTTAGTTTCTTTTAATTGCTGAGTTGTATTCTACTGTATGGATATAGCACATTTTCCCGATTACCTGTTGACAGATATCAGGTGTGTTTCTACTCCTTGGCTATTATGAATAATGGTGCCATGAACATTTGTGTGCAAATCTTTGTAGTCTTTATATCAAGATAGGTTTCATTTCCTTAGGGTAGTTATGTAGGTGCAGAATAGCTATGTCAAATGGTAAGACTATGTCTAATTTTTTAAGAAACTGACAAACTGATTTCTAGAATGGCTACAGGATTTTACCTCCCAGGGATGTAAGGAATCCAATTTCTTCACATCCTTACCAGTACACATTACTGTCTATCATTTTAATTAAAGCCATTTTAGTGAATGTGAAGTAGAATCTCGTTGTGATGATTTGCTTTTCCCTAATAACTAATGATGTGGTGCATTTTTTCATATGCATATTACTCATTTGTGTTTCTTCTTTAATAAAATGTCTATTCAAATCTTTTGACCAATTTTAATCAGGTCATTTGTCTTACTGGTGAATTGTAAGAGTTCTTTATTTATTCTAGATACAAGTCCTTTATCAGATACATTCTTTGAAAATATTTTCTTCCAGTCTAGCTTATCTTTTCATTTTTTAAATTGTGTCCTTTGATGTACAAAAGTTTTAAATTTTGATCAAGTTTGATTTATCAATTTCTGTTATGGATCATGCTTTTGATGATGCATCTAAGTAGTCATTTCCTAACCCAAAGTCACAAATATTTTCTTCTAAAGTTTTAGTTCTTACATTTAAGTCAGATTCATTTTGGTTTTATTTTTGTGTACGGTGAGACTTAAAAATCGAAATTCATCTGTTTCCACGTACATACCTAATTGTCTCAACATTATTTGTTTAAAAGACTGTAATTCTCCCCAACTCAATTTCCTTTGCCCCCTTGATGAAAATGAATTGATGATAAATATAAGCTCACTCATTTTAAATGAGTCAACAGGGAATAGTGCTTAAAGAGTTCACACTGTGGATCCAAACCACCTGGAAGGAACCTTAATTCTGCCCTTTAGAAGCTACATGGCCTGGGCAAGTTACTGAACCTCTCTGTGCCTCACAGTTCTTCTCTGTAAAAAGAGGATAATAATAGTACCTGGTTCCCGGGACTGTTCTGAGGATTAAATGAGATAATACATGTAAAGTACTTACATGAGGACCTGGAACAGAGTAGTAAATGCTCAGTAGTTGAGAGCTGTCATTACCATCTCCTCTGGGGGCAAAGACAAGAAACCAGGCAGCATTTTTGTATCTTAGGGTACAAATTGGAGCCAACTGGTCACAATTCAGATGATGACTGGGAGGTGTGAGTGAAATCCCTGGGACAGACTCTACTTTTTACCCTGTCATGCTATCCACTCTCCCCTTATTGTTTCATCTTATTTTACTTTCTTTATTATCAGCTTTATTCAGGTACCAAGGTGACTTTTTAAACTACTCTCCTCTCCAGACTCCCCTACAGCTCAGCTAAGAGTTGCTTTGTTGACCCAGTTTTGGCCAAAGAAATATAAGCAGAATAAACTATGTGGGGTTCGGAGAAAGCTATTGATTTCTTGATAGAAAGCAGCCAAATTCAACTGGCATGACTCTTTTCAACCACCCCTCTTCATCCTGCTTGGAACACAGCCAAAATGTCTAGATGGGGAGCAGCCCTCTTGCAGCCAAGAGGCAGAAAGATTTATGTTAAGGACGACAGAGCAGAAAGTTAGAAGCTTCCTTGATTAGCTGCAGCAATGCGGGATTGCCTTCCTCTGACTTCCTGTATCGCCTCGTTACACTGGTCACAGCTACTTGCAATTGAGTGTCTACTGTGGGCAAAGGACTTTGTGTGCCCCTCCAAACTCCAAACTTTTTATAAAGTTCTGTAAAATAAGTTTTACTATCTCCACTATACACTGCGAATCACGTAAGTTTAAATTAGGTGTCTGAAAAAGGCAGCGGTGAAGAGGTCGGGCTGGGCTCCAATGGATGGGCCTGGCTCAAAGTGTGCCCCTGTCACTGCAGAAGTGTTCATGTGCTGTACCCAGTAAGCAAGAGGACTTACCAGGGCAGGAGTGTGTGTCTCTTTGTATCACACACTCAGCCTAACTCCTTATACAAAACAGGCAAGGTGTTTTGCCTCCTAAAGCTTACAGCCGAGTCTTTACATTTTAAGCAGATATTTTTCTTCAGGGAAATTAGCAGTTGGCTGCAAACAAAGTTTCTGGTAATTGTTTTTAATCAAAATGACCAAGTAATTGACTATTGGTGGCTGTGCAAGCTCCACAGATAAATGGTTAGCAACAGAGTAATTTAAAGCATTTAGGAATTCACTTCACAGAAATCACCCTTAGGTGGAAAGTAATCCAAACATCACCCGCCGCCCCGTTCTCTCCAACTCAACTGTTGGCCCTCTCCCTGCAAAGAATATTAATTGTACCGCTCATGCCTTCTAGAATACGAAAGGTTCTAAATAAATGTAGTGTCTATAACTCAGGTAGGGTGGCTTAAAAAAAAAAATGTTTATTATTGTTGTTGTTTTGGTTTGGTTTGGTTGGTTTTTGAAGAATAGTTTCACTTTCCCAAGCAGATATCCTGGAAGGTGTTAAGATCCTCAGGAAAAAGTTTCCATGGTCAATTTTGGAAATAGTCTTTCTTAGAAATTATTCATTCACGTTAGCATATAAAAAGGTTCTGGGGGATAAAAACTTTTTAACTTTGCTTAACTCAGTGTTTCCCAAATTTATATGATAGGAGAATTAATTTATTTACAATACCTATGGATATTTGTGGGAGAATTCTCCTATTTTAGGAGAATTAAAAGAATATCCCAGCTGGTTTGTTTAACTGTTCACTCCATCTAGGCCAGGAGTCGGCAAACAGCAAAAGTTGGCCAGTCATCTGTTTATACATGGCCCAGGGGCTAACAAAGGTTTTTACACTAATAAACAGCTGTAAAAACAAAAACGAAACCACAAAGAATATGCAGTGGAGACCTACGTGGCTCAGAGGCCTAAAACATTTACTGTCTAGCCCTTTATAACTAACGTTTGCCTGATCCTACCTCAGGACATTAAAATTTTAAAAATTAAATCCATATATCCTGAATACATAAAGTATGGTTAAGGAAAGGGGAGAGATGGTGGAGGGAAGGAAGGAACAAGCCTAGTGTCTAAAATGTAGTGCGTGGTACGGGCTTCCCTGGTGGCGCAGTGGTTGAGAACCCGCCTGCCGATGCAGGGAACACGGGTTTGTGCCCCGGTCCGGGAAGATCCCACATGCCGTGGAGCAGCTGGGCTTGTGAGCCGTGGTCGCTGAGCCTGCGCGTCCGGAGCCTGCGCTCCCCAACGGCAGGACCACAACAGTGAGAAGCCGTCGTATCGCGCAAAAAAAAAAAAAATATGTAGTGCGTGGTGTAACACAAGCAGTAACCCTTAGGACTGCACAGAATAATTTTCTACCATCTTCTATTTGACAACCCAAAGTATTCTCTCATCCAGAGTAAGTGTGTCTTGTTCCTTCACCTTTCCTCATATGTGTCTGAGTCTCCTGGCCACCATGATCCTTTGCCTCTAAATATGTTCCTGCTGGTCCATGTCCCTCTGCAACAATGGTACCCAGACCTGCTGTTATTCTACTGAAATCCCATGGAGGCCAAATAGAGCAGGCCTTCCTCTCTGGTCCTCCAGACCAGAAGACACAAAGTGGCTAACTACATGCCCAGTTACACACATGGGTGTCTTTTGTGAGGCTTGCCCCATGTTTTAAAATATAGGAAAATCACACATTAAAGTTCAGACTTTCAGTTTTTCACGGAGGAAGGACTAGATGGGAAGATCCGGCAGCATCAGGCCTGCGTTGCCCCATGCCACAGTCAGCTGGAGCTGAGTAGCAGCTACCCCCTTGAGACAGGGCACCAGCTCTCTGGCTTGCCACAGTCCCTACCCCTCCCTAGCGTTGACAGCAAGATGATTCCACTCATTAGCACGTCCTGACTGGTCCTGGAGGCAGTTGAGTCTGTAGCCTATGATGTCCCTTACCCACGATGGTCTAGTTCTAGAAATACTCGTTTAGATATCTATATATCTTCAAATCGATTGTTAGCAGAGAATAGGCCTAAAAGAAGCGATACATTGGCATGAAGTTGTGATGGGGAAAAAGCCCAGGAAAAGAGCCTGTCTGGCCTAGTGGTTTAGACTGGCCTCAGTGAAGAAGTGTGCTACACAACTGGGGATGAGTGGATAGGAAAGGTTCAGAACAAGAAAGAAAACGGCAACGTAAAGAAGAAGCCAATGGGCTTCCCTGGTGGCGCAGTGGTTGAGAGTCCGCCTGCAGATGCAGGAGACACGGGTTCGTGCCCTGGTCCGGGAGGATCCCACATGCCGCGGAGCAGCTGGGCCCGTGAGCCGTGGCCGCTGGGCCTGCGCGTCCGGAGCCTGTGCTCCGCAACGGGAGAGGGCACAACAGTGAGAGGCCCGCATACCGCAAAAAAAAAAAAAAAAAAAAAAAAAAAAGAAGAAGCCAAGTGGAAAGAGCAGTGGACTAGGAAAGCAAATCCCTGGCTTCTATTTCCCACTTCCATTTAATCTACTGTGTGTTATTGGGCAGCTTGCTTAGCTGCAGCCAGGGGTTCAGCCAGCTCTCCTACAAACTGCAGGAAGGGAGCACCTAGCCTTGCCTTCCCTGGTTTGTAAGCACCTGATAAAATCAAGTAATAGATGAGATGTGGAAACACTTTAATATCTATAAAGTGTAACACACAAGGAAAGTGTCGTTAATCTTCCACTTTCCAATTTGGCCTAAGGCTGACCTGGTTAAAAAAAAATCAAAAGCAAAAACAAAACAACTAAGAGATTTTACAAATCCACAAACTAAAAGAGCGAAGTCCCTCTAGGACTAAGACATCCATCTTTTACACTGTAAACAGTGAGCTATTAAAAGGCACAGATGGACCCAGCATGAGCTGCTAAAGATGGATAAGGATGGTCTTATATCTACCAAGAGGTTCTGACCAACTAGGCTTTTTGGCACAAGACACCAGCCTCTTGGACTCAGAGTGTCAGAGGGGAGGTGTGAAGTAGTTTGAGACTCTCTGGCCACCACTGAGATCAACAGGGTTCCAATGGAAGATTTGGAAAGGGTTTTTCAGTCTAGCCTTGGTTTTAATTCTCCCTGCTCAAGTTCTTCCACCTTTGCACATGAGTAAGTTCTACAGTGATTCTCTATCTGCCTCTCTCTGACTCTCCAAGGAGTTCTGGGTTGTTCAGAACAACTCCTGCATTCACACCTTCTTGAAGTCTGGTGCCAAGGACAGACACATCCATAAGAACACTACTTGTTACACTCTCAGGAGGGATCGAAGGATACACTGTGCCGTGTTGTTGTAAAAGACAAAAGGAAAATTCTGAAAACTCAAAGCAGCAGAAAATATTCCTGTTGGGAACCATTCAAGCTCAAAACCCATCCCAAAGTCATGCATGTCAGTATGCGTGCCTATTTAGAGATTTCTCCTGACTCTAAGTTCATTTGACAATTTCCCCATGCCTAAAGCATTGTTCACTTTAGAATAACTAATGGTTATTGAGCCAATTCTTTTCCTGCAGAGTTGACCTCAAGCTAAGGTTTTAATGTGAGGACTGTACTGTAGCACAAAAGGTGTTCTCACACTAGTTCTGCAAACCATATAGAAAGAGTTCTTTGCAGCAGAAGGGAAGCTGAATAGGAGGCTCATTTGGCCGCAAAGTATGAAAGAATGATCCACAGTCATCAGACCTGACAAAAGATGCACTCTTTGCTTAAAGAGGCTATGCTCAGGTAGAGTGGAACAAACTTTTGCCCTGGGAATGTAAAAGAGAATCAAACATCCAATAGAGTGATACACTAGAATCTAGATGACTTTCCAGGTTCCTTCCATCTCTTTGATGCCAATGTTTTCTGTTTTATCCTTGGACAACAGTCTTGATCCAGGAGCTGGCTTGCATCAAGTAAGGCCAAGGCACACACAACCAGCAAAAAATGGCTGCAGTTTGATTTGGAGGGTGATGCAGGTGTTCTCTGCCCCAAATAAACATGCCCGCCACTCTAGCAGACTGAACTTGAAAATAACAGTTTAACAGAATGCCAGGTTGGGTTTGCATATTTTAACAGAAGTGTAGATAAAGTTAGGTGTTACTATTAGTAGGATTTTCAAATCCATATTCAGCCAGTCAAAGGAGAACAGGCTGTGATGGTTAATTTTTTTTTTTTTTTTTTTTGGTCTCAGTCTCACTAGGTCATGGGGTACCCAGATTAAACATTATTTCTGGGTGTGTCTCTCAGGCTGTTCCTGGATGACATTAGCATTTAGATCAGTCTACTCTGTAAAGTAGATGGCCCTAGTGTCATCCAATCCACCGAGGGCCTGAATAGAACAAAAGAGGGAAGGAAGGAGGAATCTGCACCTCTTTGCTTCCGGTTTGCTTGCTTGAGCTGGGACATGTGTATTCTCCTGCCCTTAGACTGATTCACACCATCGGCTGCCCTAGTTCTCAGGCTTTTGGTCTTGGATTCGAATTACATCACTGGCTTTCCTGTGTCTCCAGCTTGCAGATGGCAGATTGTGGGATTTCTCAGCCTCCATCACAGCATGAGAAAATTCTTCATAAGAAATAAAGCTCTCCTATAGATACCGCCTCTTGGTTCTGTTTCTCTGGAAAGTCCTGACTAATACACAGGCAGACTTCCTCTAAAACAGAAAGCATTAATGAAGGGGAGAGATGGTATGGATAATGGAAACGATAGTAATTCCTATTATGTGCCAAACACTATACTAGATGCATTACATAAATGACCTCATTTAATTCTCACTATTACCCACCCCTCCATTTTAAATATAAATAAATGAAGTCTCAAATAGGCTAAGACACTTTCTCAAGGAATAAGTCCCAGGTATATGATTCCAACTAAGACACTGAGATTCTTGCCAGGAAGCAACAGCGTTATGGGCAAAAGAGGAGAGGTCAGATATGAGATGGTAGTATACGCTGAGGACACTGGAAATGTGGTGCTAGATAAGAAAAATCTCAGCATTTTAGACAACTTGGAACAAGCCACAGAGCCCTCTGGGCATCAATGCCACACTTTCCTAGAGTGTACAAAATGTGGAGTAAACCCATAGCTTCCAGGCAGAGACTTTCTTTTCAACATGAATCTCTATGTCCATTCTATGCCCCATCCTGGGAATCTAAAAGTTGTGGAAGCCTGAAAAGGAAACAAAGTGAATCCTGCAGAAGTTTAGGGGGACCGACTAGGGGATCAACGCAGGTCAGTATACACCATGACAAGGGCCTCCTAAGCTGAGGGCATCAGGAATGTAAAAGAAGGAAGAGATGTGAGGCATTGAAGAGGAAAAAATGTTAAGAGTCTCCTGGCTGGTGGCAGATCAGACAACAGAGCAGGGAAGAAACCAGAGTCAAGACGGTGTCCAAGTAGCCCTTGTAGGTAGAGGCTGTGCTACCAGCTCCATGAAGACAGAACTCCTGTCTGCTTCAGTCACTGTTTCCACGGTACCTAACACAGCACAATAAAGATTTATTTTTAGCTTTTGAGTATGAATGATTGAAAGATCTTTGGTAACACTGAATGAAAATTTATAGCAACTGATTTCATGAGAACTGAGGGAGAAGGGAGAGATGGCGATTCTGCTTGAGACATTACTCAGTTTTAGATATACTGAAAAATAAAGCCCAAATAGGCACTGGCTCAGAAATTACTTGTTATTCAAAAGGAGAACAAATATAAATGCCCTGAAAGGGTTCTCTCTCATCTCAGGTTCAGTTGGTTTTTGCTAATCCATTGGGCACTTAAACTTGTGCAGCGAATGACTTCAAACTTTTTGGGAACCACACTGGACTACAACTGTTTCCTCCAGTACATATTTCTATCCAGGATTCATTCAACCAGTATTTACTGTGCAAGGCCCAGAGGAAGTACTCAGGATGATTCAGTCATGGAGGCTACCCTTTCGAAGCTAACAGCCTAATGAGGAGATGAGTCAGATCCATAAGTGAACAGAAATGATGTTCAGAATACTTAACAAATAGGAGAGTCTGAGGATGGATGTTCACTAAACTTATGGTGGTAATCATTTTATGATGTATATAAGTCAGATCATGATGCTATCCACCTTAACTTTACACAGAAAAAGAACTGTAGACCCTGACCAATCAGAATAGATTCCTGCTATAGAATTGCATCAGGGTGTTGGAGGATCCTAGTCAGGCCAGGCATTACTTCTTTAGTTGTTGGATTATAGGGAGATCCAAGGGTGCTGGGAGAGAACCAGGGTTAGGGAACACTCAGGGAGTCTGGAAAGAAATTATTTACCCACTGATTCAAAAGCATTTCAACCATAGCCACTGGTACATAGAATTAGTATACACCAGTTGATTATCAACCCTGTGAATAATATTAACAGAGATAATAAATGTATCAGGTACCTACTGCTGCCTAGAAAACCGCTCTAAGACAGTGGCTTTAAATAATGGCTATTAATTATTATGCTTCACAATTGACACATGGTTCAGTTCATCTTGGCTGCGTCTACTCATGTGTTTTTGAGTCACCTGGGGCCTCTATAATGGATTGGGCTTAGCCGAAGTTGCTTCAGTTGGGGAAGCTCTGCTCTGCATGTCTCTCTTCTTCCTCTGGGATGAGTAGGAGAGTCTCCTCATAGTTGTAGCACAGGTGCAAGAGGCAGGTCCAATCAGTAGGTATTTCTCAACTCTCTGCTTGCGTCATTTCTGCTAAAACTTATTTTCAAAGCAAGTCAAGAATTCAGAATTAAGGGGCAAGGAAATATTCTCCACCTTCTCAATGAAGGAACAGGAAAGTCTCATGGGAAAGCTCATGGATACAGGAGGGGGTTACTGATGCAGTCTACCCCAGCAAACATCTCTTTTACTGTCTGTTCTGTATCCATTCCTACTTCTGGAAAAGGCACCTTAACTCTGTTTTACAAAAACACTCTTCCTTCACTTTTGGTCCCTGTGTGGTTGGCTCCACCTCCCAGCTCCCAAGTGTGGCATCAGTCTCAGATCTGCACAATGACAGCGTTCCATCCACTGTGGCCATGGTCATTGGTTCAGAGATAGGCACGTGACCCAAGCCAGGCCGATGAGATTAAATTCTAGGAATTTTGTTGGAGTTATTGGGAAAGAGATGTCTCTTTCTGAGGAAGTTACTGAGAGGCTAGAACATAAACCTACAACTTCTGGTAGCCATCTTGCTACAATGAGAAGAGAACCTTGAGAAAGATGTCCATTCAAGGAAAACAGTGATAGGTAGAGCACAAAAGACTGAATGCAGTTGTTATATTTTGATCTGCTTCCCACTGCACCTGAATCAGTCACTCCTGAGACTTTTAGGGATATGTATCAATATTTCTCCCTTTTCCCCCTAAATTAGTTTGAGTTAGGTTAGAGAGGAATAAAGCCACTATGGAAACGAAATGTTGAGTAAATTTGTTTGGCCAGCAGGACCGTGGTAAGCTATTCAGAAAAGTTGTCATTTGAGCTAACCACAACCTTGTTTAATATTTTGATTTTTATTAGGGACTAGGGAGCCCTTTAAATTCTTCTCCTTTCCCTGGAGCAGATAATTTATATTAAAAGGTCTAGCAACAGGAGACATGTTTTGAAAAACGAGTAGTTGGACACTTCTTCCATTTCTTTTTGGCAAAGTTTAGTGTAGAATGAGATCTCTCCAGTCAACACCTTAGTTAATTTTCCAGCTGGTCTAACAATGTATTTAAGGAACTTGCTTCCTAAAAGATTAGTTGAGCCCCACTGAATTCGGGAGACAATGTAACCCAATTGCTAGGCACTTAATCTATTCATTATGTATATTTTCATTCTTAATTTTTTTCCAAGGACCAACTGAAGCATGAGAGATAATATGACTTTCTTAAGCGATTGCTTTCAAGTTCTGATGAGAAAGTTCCAAGCATAGATTTCCACACAGTTTTTCTAAAAAGTTGTCAAATGGAATTCAGCTCAAAATCTTTTGTAAAGGATGCTCCTTCTCCCAAACGGAATTCATATCTCAATCAAAGTGACCCACACTTGGTCTTGCTCACATTTAGACATCTTTCCATATATTTTGTACCACTTTAAAATATTCTCTAGGACTGAAAATTTAATATTTTACCAAAAAACCACTTAACAGACACTCATATATCATCCCAACTGTTCCACTCAAATGGATAATATTGACTACTCTGTTGGTGCTGATGCTAATCTTAGAGATAAAAAAAAATCAAGGGGGAATATCTGTACACTTTTGCAAATGCTCCTGAAACAACCATGGTAACAATTCCCACAGCAACATTAATATCCCAAGCTAACAGACAGAAAAAGAAATAAGCACAAATACATTCCTTAGGCATACCATGTCCCATTTTGAGACACTGAAGCATAAACCTTTACGTGTGTGTGTTTGTGTGTGTGTGCGTGCGTGCGTGTATTTTCTTCAAACTCGAATATAAAAATTAGCCTGCAAGTCTCAATGATGTGAAAGACCCTGTTGGTAATCACCAGCCACATCCTCCACTTCCTAAGCTTAAATACCCTGATAATCACCTTCATATGTACCCCCTCCACCCCACCCCAACTCACATACACACACTCTACCAATCTTGGTGGTTTATCAGTTTCCATAGTCCTCAGAGCACAGGCAGGTACAGGTCCTTTTGTTCTGGGCAGCCCCTTCTCACATCTGCAACTGCTGCACTGTTTCCAAATTTAGAAATCAGTCATCATTTGGCTAGAGGAAATATTTTGGAATACTTAAGCTGACGTTGGATTCACTTTCCCTGCAATTAACACTCAGAAGATAATGCTGCAAAATGCCACCTGTGACGTCCCCTATCCAGTTTTGCCTACTTTTTCTCCATATTCTCCTCAATATTTGTTACCTCATGTCTTTTTACAATAGACATTCTAACAGATGTGAGGCGATATCTCATTGTGGTTTTGATTTGCATTTCCCTGCTAGTGATGCTGAGCACCTTTTCTTGTACATGTTAGTCATTTAACATCTTCTGTAGAAAAGTATTTTTTCACGTCCTTTACCCATTTCTAATTTGATTCTTTTTTGTGGTTTTTATGGAGTTGCATGAGTTCCTTACACATTTCAGATATTGATGCTTTATCAGATACATGGCTTGCAAATCTTTTCTCCAGTTCCATAGTTTGCCTTTTCATATTGTTCATCACTGTCTCCTTTGTTGTGCAAAAATCATTGCCGAGACCCAGGTCAAGGAGCTTTTCCTTATGATTTCTTCTAGGAGTTGTATGTTTTCCAGTCTTACATTTAAGTCTTTAATCAATTTGAGTTAATTTTCTGTGAGTTATGTAAGATCTAAAGGGTGCAGTTTCATTGCTTTGCATGCAGATGTCCAGTTTTTCCAACCCCATTGCGTGTTTTCGGCACTCTTGTCAAAGATTAGTTGACCATAGATAAGTGGGTTTATTTCTGGGCTTTCTATTCTGCTCCACTGTTTTAGGTGTCTATTTTCCTGCCGCATTTTTATACTCTATTGACTACTGTAGATTTGTAATATAGCTTGAAATCAGAAAGTGTGGTGACTCCAACTTGTTCCCCTTTCTCAATACTGCTTTGACTACTTGGGGTCATTTATGGTTCCATACATATTTTAGGATTTTTTTTCCATCTCTGTGAAAAACACAGTTTCAATTTTGATAGAGATAGCATTGAAGCCGTAGATCTCTTTGGGTAGTATGAAAAATTTAACAATATTAATTCTTCCAATCCAAGAACATGCGATATCTTTCCATTTATTTGTGTCTTCTTCAATTCCTTTTCTCAATGCCTTACAGGTCTTTTACCTCCTTGATTAAAAGTATTTTATTTATTTGATGCCACTGTAAATGAGATTACTTTCTTAATTTCTTCTTCAGATAATTCATTGTTAGTATATAGAAATGCAACTAATCTTTGTATGTTAATTTTGTATCCTGCAACTTTACTAAATTTGCTTATTCGTTCTAACAGGTTTTTGGTGGAGTATTTTGGATTTTCTATATATAATACAATATGTCACCTGCAAACAGAAACAATTTTACTTTTGCCTTGGCAATTTGGAGGCCTCTTATTTCTCTTGTTGCCTAACTGTTCTGGCTAGGACTTCCAGTATTATGTGACTATAAGTGGCAAGAGTGGATACCATTGTCTTCTTCCTGGTCTTAAAAAAGCTTTCAGGTGTTACTACTGAGTATGATGTTAGCTGCTTGTCATATATGACCTTTATTATGTTCAGGTACATTCCTTTTATATCTATTTTTTGAGAGTGTTTATCATGAAAGAATGTTGAATTTTGTCAAATGCTTTTTCAACATCTTACTGAGAGGACCATATGATTTTTATCCTTCATTTTGTTATGATCTTTTGTATTTCTGCCAAACAGTTGTAATGTACCCTCTTATTTCTGATGTTATTTATTGAGTCTTCTCTCTCTTTTTATTAGCCTAGCTAAAGGTTTATCAATTTTGTTTTCCTTTTCAAAAAACTAGCTCTTAATTTCATTGATTTTATTCCATTGTCTTTCTAGTCTCTATTTTATTTATTTCTGCGACAATATTTGTTATTTCCTTCGTTCTACTAACGTTAGTCTTAGTTCTTCTTTTTCTATTGTTTTGAGATGTAAAGTTAGATTGAGATCATTTTTTGCCTTAATATAGGTATTTATCACTATAAACCTCTCTCTTAGAATTGCTCTTGCTGCATCCCATACGTTTTGGTATGCTGTGTTTCCATTTACATTTGTCTCAAGATATTTTTTATTTCTTCTTTGGCCAATTGATTGTTCAGGAGTAAATTATTTAATTTCCACATATTGTAAAATTTCCAGCTTTTATCTTGTTATGATTTCTAGTTTTGTACCATTGTCAGAAAAGATTCTTAATATGATTTCAATCTTCATAAATTTGTTAAGACTTGTTTTGTGATCCACCACATGACCTATCCTGGAGAATAGCCATATGTGCTTGGAAGAATGTGTCCTGCTGCTGTTGGATGAAATGTTCTGTATATGACTGTTAGCTCCATTTAGTCTAGAGTATAGTTCAAGTCCAAAATTTCATTATTGATTTTCTGTCTGGATTATCTATCTGTTGTTCAAAGTGGAGTATTAAATTTCCCTACTAGTTTGCATTGTTGTCTATTTCCCCCTTCAGATCTATTAATATTTGATTAATAGATTTAAGTGCTCTGATGTTGGGTCCATATATATTTATGATTGTTATATCTTCTTGATGAACTGATTCCTTGTTCACTCTATAACTACCTTGTTTTTCTCTTGTTACACTTTTTGACTTAAAATCTATTTTGTCTGATAGAAATATAGGTATTCTAACTACCTTTTGGGCTCCACTTGCATGGACTAGCTTTTCCTATCCCTACACTTTCAGCCTGTGTGTCCTTAAAGATGAAGTGAATAAAACTGTAGGTGAGCAACCATACCTTTGGGTTTTGTTTTTTTGTTTTTTAACCTATTCAGCCACTCTCTGCCTTTTGATTGGATAATTTAATCTATTTACTTTAAAAGTAATTATCGACAGGTGAGGATTTACTATTGCCCTCTTGTTTTCTGGCTGTTTTGTTGTTCCTTTGTTTCTTTCTTCCTCTCTTGCTGTCTTCCCTTGTGATTTGATGATTCTCCATAGTGGTATACACTGATTCCTTTCTTTTTATCTTTTGTGTATCTACTATAAGTTTTTGCTTTGTAGTTGTCATGAGGCTTAAACAAAACATCTAATAGTTATAACATTCCATTTTAAGTTGATAAGAACTTAACTTTGATTGTATACAAAAATCTGCATACTTTTACCCCTGACACACATGCACGTTTTGGTTTTGATGTCAGCGTGTATATCTTTTTATATTGTATAGCCATTAACAAATTATTGTAGCTATAGTTATTTTTAATATTTTTGTCCTTTTACATTTATACCATAGTTAAGTGATTATATACCACCATTACAGTATTATAGTATCCTGAATTTGATTGTATACTTATCTTTATCAGTGAGTTTTATAACTTTGTATGTTACTAATTAATGTCCTTTCATTTCAGCTTGAAGAACTCCCTGTAGCATTTCTTGTAAGACACATCTAGTGATGATGAACTCCCTCAGCTTTTATCTGGGAAACTCTTGATCTCTCCTTCACTTCTGAAGGACAGCTTTGCCAGGGAAAGTGTTCTTGATTGGCAGGTTTTTCTTTCAGCACTGTGAATATATCATCCCACACTCATCCCCAAAGTTTCTGCTTAGAAATCCAATGATAGCTTTATGGGGGTGAGTTTGTGTGAGAGAAGGGTTTGTTTTTTAATGTTTATTCTGGCTGCTCTTTGGGGAATACACTATAACTAGGAAAAAATGAAATCAGGAAGAGTAATAGAGGTTACTGCAACAGTCTAGGAGGCAAGGGTGGTGGCTGCAGTGACGGAGAGGAATGAGTGCACTGGACTATATTTCACAAATATCAACAGGGGTTGTTGCTTGATTGGATGTGAGGGGTGAAGGAGAGAGAGAAATGCAGGAAGACTCCTTAGGTTTTTGGTATGAGCAAATGTTTGGTTATCAATGTCCATGAGGAATAGTGGAATAAAAGGGGATAACTTTTAGATCAAACTGATAATCAATACAAAGATTTACTAGTGCTTTTCTCATCCTTCTCCACTAAGGATATACGCAGTGAAAAGGTACTAAACAGGCATTTGAAGAGAACAGATACATTCAGGGAGGGATGGAGTGAGACTGGGCGTTACTATTAGAATGTCCTACTGAAAACAGCCACGTAACCCACAGGCCACTGAGACATAACCTTTATAAAGGTGTTTTGTTTGTAACAAAAGATGGGAAGATGCTCCTTTTTTCAGTGGATGGTCTGCCTGTAGTGTGAGACATACCTTGTAAAGGTGTCCTCATTCTAAAGAATTAACTTGTATTTTTCATGTATTGTTTTCTGTCATTTTCATGCGCCTTAAATTAAAAAGCATCTTGTCTACTTTTCCTTAGCCCCCACTACAAAAATCCTACAGTGATTCACCTCTTGTGAGCATCCCCTAAGTTGGAAATATCAAAGGAACAGATGTGATGTATTAAGAATTTGTTAAAAATAGAGAGTGAATAAAGGGATTAAATCCAAATTCCTCAGCTTGACAGCATGGGCTTCTAAACAACTTGGAAATGGGTGGTACTCAAAAGTGCACTGAATTGACTTAATTGCCTCTCCCATTTCCATACCTGATTCAATATTTTATTTTGAGAATTTTTTTTTAATTGAAGACTTGATTCTGAAGTGTTCTAATTATATTGTATCTTGGGGTGAACTAACTTTGAACTATATTACCTCCTCCCAAGGCACAGGACTGGCTAACTTCATTAACTGTCTTTTGATTTCAAGGACCATTGAAATGTCAGCCTTTGTGGGTCCCTGCTGAATGGCTCAGGGTCACCAGTGCCCTCAGGGTTTATAATCTTCTTAATTTCAATTATTCCCTCCTTGTCTCCATAACCTTTTGGAAGGCCTCCTCCCCCGTTTGCTTTTGCCTAGAACTGAATTTCCTCTCCTGCTGCCTCTTTCCCCAACTGCTTTATTTCTCTGTGCCTTATACTTTCCCTTGCCACATTACTAATATTTGGGGGATCCTCTGGCTGCACATTCTTGAAATATATTTCAGTTGTAGTAATCAAGGTCAACCTTGCCACTCACTATGGAGATAACTACTAGAATCATTTAACCCAGAAAAGATCTTGACTTCTGGAGTAAAACTGCTTGCAATTCAAATTCCTGCACTCCCACTTCCTGGCTGCATGATCTTAGATGAGCTGTTTAAATCTCTCTGAGTTTCTGTTTCTTCATCTGTAAAGTAGGCATGATAATAAAACCCATAAAAGATTACTGTGAGGACAGGAATAAAGACGTAGATGTAGAGAATGGACTTGAGGAAATGAGGAGGGGGAAGGGTAAGCTGGGATGAAGTGAGAGAGTGGCATGGACATATATATACACTATCAAACATAAAATAGATAGTGGGAAGCAGCTGCATAGCACAGGGAGAATCGGCTCTGTGCTTTGTGACCACCTAGAGAGGTGGGATAGGCAGGATGGGAGGGAGACTCAAGAGGGAGGGGATATGGGGATAAATGCATATGTATAGCTGATTCCCTTTGTTATAAAGCAGAAACTAACACGCCGTTGTAAAGCAGTTATACTCCAATAAAGATGTTAAAAAAACAAAAGATTACTGTGAGTGTTTAATGAGATAATACACAGACAGTGCTTAACACAGTCCCTGACCCATAGGAAACATCCCCTAAATGTCTGCTATTACTGCCATTATTATAATCATCCTCCTAGGGGTGTTGTGCACTTTGTATATATCTCCTTTGTATACAAGAAAAGCATTGATCCACATGACCAGCACTCCTTAAGCATTCAATAAATTTCAGGTGTTACTACCTATGAATCATCTAGAATAGATGATTCTTCCATGCAGGATAGCATGGAAGAGAAAAGTAGAGATTATTTAGTTTAATCCTCTCATTTTACAGATGAGAAAACAAGTTAGAGAAGGGGAATTAGCTGCCAAAGAGGACACGGAGGACAGCTCTGGACTCCACTGCAGTCTCTTTTCCAGGTCAACCTCCACCCTGGTTAGCAGGCAGGAGACAGAGGGAAGACTTTTTAAGCTGGTGAGGAAGTGAGGAGCAGGAGAATAACGAAAAATTCATGAAAGAAATGGATCCAACAGAGATCAGAACAGATATAGAAATAACATGGTGGAGAATGTTTCCAATAATTTGCAGGCATAATCGAAGCCTCCTAGAAATCAAATTCTGACAATAAAAATTGAGACAAGGAAGAGAAAAGAGGGAATTAAAAAAGCTCAACAGAGAAGTACAAGGCGTTCTGTAAAAAGCTTAGGGACGTAAAGTGTTTCAGTGTCCATGACTTTGGTCCTGAGATAAAGGAGCAGCTTAAGCACAGATGTTGTCCCGGAAGCCTGGACCCATTTATCACCTGTGGGTTCCCGCAGATTACTTATGGTGGGTCCAACAAGGAACTGCAACAGTTGCCACAACTCTTGCTAAACATGCAAGAATGTGACTTCATATGGTTTGACACTGATGACCCAGCAGTGACAGGGTAGAAAGCCACTGGTGACAGCCATGGGGGAGTAAGTCTTAGACAAGGCCAAAAGTGGGAAGCCCAAAACAGAACTGCCGACCCAGTGTCATGAAGGGATGCTAGCGCTAACCTGTGGTTTTCTTATCATGAAAGGAGCATTTGACTAGAATGCAAAGGCACAGACACAAAACACAGCAGAAGGGACTGGAATGGAGGATAACTTGTCTGTAAAGAAGACGCAGATTAAATGGAAGATTACCAAGGGCTTTATAACTTGTACTTTGGCTTCCGTATTTGGCTCCTGCTGCGTCTAATTTTCACGGAGGGGTCCCTGGGGTGCCCAAGCCAGTTAGAGCGTAACTACTCCCCTGTGCTTTGCTATATGGGCTTCATATGTCATGCAAGGTCATGGAGCATGAATTGTCTCCCTATAGCAGAAAGAAGCTGCATAAAATGGAAATGGGCAGTACTCTTCAAATATGTCAAGGTCATGGAAGACAAAGAGGTTGAAAATCTGTTCCATATGAAGGGAGACAAAACAACTACATGCAGCATGTGGACCTGGACTGGATTCTGGACCAGAAAAAGAACATTAGTCAGAGAACTGATGAACTTAAGGACTGTGGGTCAGATAACCGTTTTTGCGAATGTTAACTTTCTATTTTTATCATTTCTCTGTGGCATGAAAAATGATAACATTTGGGTAAACTAGGGGATGGATATTCGGAAATTCTTTGTGCTATTTTTCTCACTTTTTTTTTTTTTTTTTGCAAGTCGAAAGTTATTTCAAAATTAAAAGTTGAAAAATGGAAAAATGTATCCCAGGATACATTTGCCCTTTGCCTGACCAAAGGCTAAAGGGAAGGCTAAGCAAACACTTTCTAGGGCCACAAAATGGGCTTCAGCTTTCAACTAATAATACTGACAACAGAAGGAACGCACCCTCCTCACCTCCACTGTTTTCGTCTCTCCCATGAAGGAGATGAGCGTCTCTCCAGCCTATGTAGCATGTGCGCAATATGGCTCTGGCAATGGTTAGGGACAGGGAAAATTGGAACATGGACTGTGCCTCAAGAATTTAAGGGATGTCAAGCCTCTTAGGTCTTCAAGCAAAAGTCCTTTTAAGTGGCCCCCTTAGCAGCCTTCAGCACAGCTAACCAGCTAACCTGTGTGACGCCTGCTCAGAGCCCTGGGAGAGATCAGTGTACAAGAAACACATGCTATTTCTCAATGTTGACATGTCCTGGAGTCTCCTACGTTAGGGCCCCGTAGAGATGAAGCGAAGAATGATAGGTTCTGAAGTTCAAATGTTACACTTTGCAGGGAAGGAAGTCCCTGCTGTTCATACCACTGTCACAGCACCCCAACCCACAGACGCACCACTGAGCCTAGATATGGCCTGAGCAACCTTCCTAGCACCACACTCCAGGCAATGCTACCCAGGCGACAGGATGTGAAACAAGAGATGCCCTTCCCAGCTACTCCCCAGTTTTAAAATATGAGTTAGATGCAGAAGTAAGATTAAGATCCAAGTTCTGCGACACCCAGCTCAGTGCCTGTATACCTTAATTCTACCTCCCCTCCTCTCTCCTGTGCTGAAGAGGACCCCCAGCTGCTCTAATAATGCAATATCCTTTGAAATTCCACATTTCCCAGATGTGGGTTCAATGCACAGGGTGGCCAGAGCTAGTCTTCTGGGTGAAATAAGATTGATGTCATGAGAGACTCACCAAGGTCTGCTTGCCCTAAGAGTATAGATTCTGGCAGGCTCTCCGCCGTGAGTCCTCACTGTCCTCGTCCACATCCCCCAGCTTCAGTACAATGCCGACATATCAGCCTGTCATGACCAGAAGTCAGTGTACTTACTTAAGGAGACAGAGAGTTCTGTGAAGAATAAGGACTTCAGAGCCAGCTAAAGATGAGTGCTAATCGTAGTTTCCCCTGCACAGACAGGGTGACCTCTCTGAGGCACAGAGGCTTTCTATGAGACAGGGCTAATATCACCCACCTAGAAAGCCTTTGAAATCAAATGAGATACTACCTGTAAAGTGTGTCATCTTTTGACTAAATCATAGTAGGAGACAAATAAAAGGTGGCTATCCGTATCATAACTGTGATTTTACCAGGACTGCTGAAGACAAAAGGATCCCCGAGGGAGTAGGATACAGGTAAATGATATATTAAAATGAAAATTAAGAGCAAGGGGCTTCACCTGACCTCTGAGGTGGTGGGCAAGTGGGGGAGAAGAAAATGCAAAAGGTCAAGGTGCGAGCGGGACGATGATCACAGCCACGGACAAGGCTGAACACAGCCTGTTTGGCTATGGGGGCTGGATTTGGAGCTACAGTGACACCGGGAGCCAGAGCAACTGCAGATAGTGAGGAAAAACCCAGCCTGGCAGGCACCGCAGAGTGCCTGGCTCAGCAAAAAACTGGGTCATGGAAGAAGCAAGCAACAGGCACCTGGGATTCTGGGAGGGGAAACTTGGCCAGAATCACCAAGGGGGATTCTGGGAGGGGGAGGAAACATGGCCAGAATCACCAAAGGGGATCCAGGAGGCAGTCTGCATCTGGGGAATCTCTGGGCAGGCAGTAGGAGCCCAGGGAGAGACCAGGGTTCAGGGTGACCTCAGCCTTTGGCAGGGACATTGTGAAATCTCATAAGGACCTCTGTACTAGAGGGGCTCTTGTGGCAAGCAAGTTCCTATGGTGTTATCTCAGCTACAGAGCCCAGAGGCCAAAGGCAGGGCTGACTTACAGATAGGGTCAGTTAGCTCCTCCATGTGGGAGAAAGAGAAGAAAGAGTGTTGGAAGCGGGTACGTTCAGACATGAATAGTAAGAATAGCAGAACCAGAGAAACCTAAGGTAAAAACCACAGCTGGCTTTTTATCTCAGTAACTGAGACACTTTGGACAAATGAACTTTTCAAGTGTTCATGAACTCCAGATGAACTCCAAGTGTTCATCTGTAAAATGAGAATAAAATCTAGCAAATAGCATCATTGTGGGGACTACATAAAATGAACATAAGCTATTTTTCTTCACAACCTCATCCAAAGCTAACTTAAACTCTCACACACATCTTAATAACTATATAGATAAAGGCATATAAAATATGATAATATATAGAACATTGTAGCTATAGCATATTCAACGATGGTTACTATAGATGATGTTAACATTCCGTACATGTGCATATCACTTTTCTTTCTTCCTTCCTTTCTTTCTTCCTTCCTTCCTTCCTTCCATCCATCCTTCTTTCCTTTCTTTTTGGCTGCGTTGGGTCTTCATTGCAGTGCGCAGGCTTCTCATTGTGGTGGCTTCTCTTGTTGCACAGCACTGGCTCTAGGTGCACGGGCTTCAGTAGTTGTGGCTCATGGACTCTAGAGCGCAGGCTCAGTAGTTGCGGCGCATGGGCCTAGTTGCTCCTCAGCGTGTGGGATCTTCCCGGACCGGGGATCAAAACTGTGTCCCCTGCATTGGCAGGTGGATTCTTAACCACTGCGCCACCAGGGAAGCCCCATATCACTTTTCAATTGATACTCTTTTCGCATCCATTGTCTTGCTTGATCTTCATACTTCGTGAGGTAGGCAGAAGAATAAGAATAACAAGTACAAAGTGGACACAGCAAAATTTTCAGCTGAGAGGTACTTATATTAATGACATTTTTATTTTCTATATTTTATAATGCTTTAACATCTTGGGACCTTGTTAATCTAGGAATGGACTGTCCCTCCCAGGGTTAGCTAATGCTTGGAGATTACAAACAATTTGCCTGCAAGTATGCCTTTCATATGCAAACCAACCAATCCAAAACCCATACTCCAACCCTGTCCATCCTTTATCTAACTCTCACACACTGAGCCAATAATCTCTCTGCCTTAAATCACTCCAAGGCTAGGTACCAGAAAATTAGGAACTATCCTACAACCCAGAGTCCACTGACATTATGTCAACTATGCAATTTTAAACTTGCTTAGTTTAGCTACCCTGCCTTGTCCATTCCTTTCCACAAAAGCCACAGTAAAGACTACATTTTCCTCCACTGCCTCTGCTTCTTGACCAACGCTGGTGCTTCCCCATGTGGCCCTGCATGGCACGGCATAGTGTGTCCCCTCTTCTTGGGAACTCTAAGTAACAAACTATCTGTTCAATAGCAGTTGTCTCCTGATCTGTTGACCTCACCACACCTGAATATAAACAATATCCCAGGTACATTTTAAAACAATGTTAAATCAAATAGCACCGGGGTATTTGGAAATACTTCAAAAATCTTTAAAAAGAAAGAAATAGAAGCATTGTATTCCATTAAAATGGAAAGATCTCCTCAACATTTCAAGTGGAAAAGAAGTCACAGAATAAATTTTATAGTATGATTCTACTTATGGAAAAAAGTTACATTTGTTTCTGTACATGCATATATATATGCATGTGTGTGTAGCAGGAAGATAAAAGATTTATGCTCATCTACTGACTGTGGCTACACAGCTGGGAACAGGGGTGGGCTGAGGCAAGTGGGAAAAGAATGTTGAAGGAAGAATTCAAATTATTTTAGACATATGTCTGTAATCTTTGAATCTCTAAAACAAAATTGGATTCATGTTTTACTTAATAATGATAGCCAAAAAATGATCATTCAGCATCCAATTATTAACACGTACACAACACAATAACATAGGATAGATATTATTCCATCAATAAATATTATTTGGATATTATCACAGCAAATCTTTCCACCAAAGGGAAACTAGGAGTCACCAGTTTGGTACACAATGCGATTTTTAGAGCTTCTAATCAACTCTGATGAACTGTTAAAGAAGGGTTTATGTCAGAACCCAAAACTTTCAAAAGGCATTTATCATCATTATCTCCCAATATAAAGTGATTCATTTTCCAGCATCTGTAGCATGCAAGGGACTTTTAATTTATTTATTTTATATTTATTTTTGGCTGTCTTGGGTCTTCGTTTCTGTGCGAGGGCTTTCTCCAGTTGCAGCGAGCAGGGGCCACTCTTCATCACGGTGTGCGGGCCTCTCACTGTAGTGGCCTCTCCCGTTGCGGAGCACAGGCTCCGGACGCACAGGCTCAGCGGCCATGGCTCACGGGCCCAACCGGTGCGCGGCATGTGCGATCTTCCAGGACCGGGGCACGAACCCGTGTCCCCTGCATTGGCAGGCGAATTCTTAAACACTGCGCCACCAGGGAAGCCCCCGAGGGACTTTTAAATTAAACCTTAAAAGCTAAATTTTTCTAGAATCTGTCTGGATGTAGCACTCAATACCAATAAAAAAGCTCAGGATAATTTGTTTTCCTCTGTAATTTCAAAGTAGATTGATAAAAGAGTCCTTTATTGCCTCTGTGGCTTCTGTAGCACTTGATGGTGAATCATTAGAGAACGAGAGGTCTGGGCTCCATAGATTGGAGGTGGCCAGACTCCATTTTTCATGTGGTTTCTATGGTTTCAAGTGAATTTGGGGCAGAAAGAAGAGAAGCTACTCTGTACGGTGTAGTCCATGGAGCTGAAGGTATGGGCTGCTGAGACTGGGAGGGTAGGAAAAGGATTATGGCTCAGTAATATTGCAAAGGATAAGGTGCAGGCTTTGAAGTCTGACTGGCTTCCAATCCCAGCTCTATCCATCTTGGATGTGTGAGCTTAACCAAGTCACTTCACTTCTTTAACTCTGCATTTCCTCATTGGTATAACAAGGATAATAATGGTATCAATATCATACAGTTATTATAGGGAATACAAATTCCTGATACATAACAAGTGTGCTACATACATGATAACTATTTTCCTTATATTTCAGATAGTACACAGTTTGGTAGAATCTGTGCCTTCAATCAAATTCGTATCAGTATATCAACTGCATGATAGCCTCAATCTCTGCTCACAGGGGGCTTACAGCACAGGTGAAGAGGTCAAAATACCCGTACAAAAACTTAGGTAACCATACAAGGTTTATCTAATAATGTAGGGGAAAACGTGTCACTGGGTCATTCTATATTAATTGTCTGAATAATGAAAGCTATAGGGTCTCAGAAGAAAGTGCATTATGGAAGGTTTCATCAGAGCTGGGATCTGACCCAGTCCTTAGGCCAGGTTTGTTTGGACAGAGAACAAGGTAGAAAGCCTTTTTGGGTGGGAAAACAGAATAAGTAAAACCATGATTTATCAAGAGAGTGCCCAAAGCAAAAAGTAAACCAGTTGATGTAGAGAATGGGTTTTGAAATAATTAGCTGCAGCTGATTGAGAAACATTCGAAAATTGATCATGTTCTTTTTGAAGATTTAAACCTTATTCAAATCAATTCTGAAGCCTTGCTGTACTAAAGATCATGTTTTAGACACTTGTTACAGTTGAGAGTGAATTAAAGCAAAGTTCTGAAATCTCTAATATCAGGATTCACTCATATGAGAACAAACACTAACCATCGTAACAAAACCCAGGAGCTAATGCAATATGGCAGGGCATGGCCCTAGAACAGTTCTTCCTAAAATGAGGTGCCCAAACCAGCAGCATGATCGTCACCTAGGAACTTGTCAGAAATGTGAATTCTCAGGCCCACTTAGACCTACTGATTCAGAAACTCTGGGGGTGGAGCACAGAAATGCGTGTTTTACGAGTTCTGCACTTTATGACAGTTACACCACAGTCTCAGTACCTTCCTTTCAAGCTCACATGTTTAGTATTTGTATACTGCTTAACACAGTAAACTGCTCCATTATTACTTGCAAAGAGTCTTGTAGCTGTCCTGCCATCCACGATTTTAGAGAAAATTCTTTCAAGGAAAAAGTCCTGAGGATGTCTTAAATGAGATTCTTTTCCCCCAACAGTTAAAAGAAAAAAAAAAATCAAATCGTTATTTTAATAATACAATTTAGCTTCTTGTAATTTGACTCAATAGATTCACCATGGAGAATTTTTAGAAGAATAGACTTTGTAATTGGAGCTTTATGGTTTTGTTTTCTTTTGCTGAAAATGCTTCAGCTGTAGATGGGCCAGATCCCATTAGCAAATGTACTCTGGAGCCCAGAGGAGTTTTCTGACAGGAATATCCTGTCATGGTAGTAGCAAAAAGCATAAGAATTGATTTCAATTATTTGATCTTCAAGTGAGGGATTGATGATAGAAGGTTAAAATGTTGTGAGTACATTCGATGTCCCTTTGTAAAATTTTCTTTTTAAAGAAAGATTTTAACTTCAAAACATCAAAACGTGTGAAAGAATAAAAAAGAAAGAAAACCAAAACTCAAAGTTCCAGAATAAACACAGTTTAGCTGGATCCCACTGTTAAAGCCCCATGGAGTTATGAAAGGACTATCCCAAAGATCTTTCTTCCCATTCTTAGTACTGGGACTTGAAATGTTTTCCACAAACACCCCCTTGCTTGAAATGCCTGTTTTGTTGTATCTGAACATCATTATATCTAAACATCTTTAGTTCAACATTTCTTTTAGATATGCTATTTTATATTTTGAAGCAAACTTTGAGGCCAGACACACACACACAACCCGAGTGAGCCAGCAGAGTTAAAACTGAAGTCCTCATCATGGCATGCCAGTCCCTCCATACTATGGCTCCTGACTATTTCTCTATAACCTCATCTACTGCAATTCTCTACCTTGCTCATTCTGTCCCAGCCATGCTGGCCTCCTTACTATTTCTCAAATCACACGCCAAACATGCTTCCAACTAGCCGTTCCCTCCATGTTTATATCTGCATGATTCTCTACATCATTTCCTCCAGCCCTCTTCACCTATCGCCTCCTGAGACTGCCCTTCCCTGATCGTCCTCATATAAACCTCCAGGACTCTCTATCCTCCTTTCCCTATCTTATCTTCTTGACATACTACCTACTTTACTTGATTTTGTTCATTGCCAATTTCCCCCTCCCTCAGTACAATAAAATCTCCATTAGGCAAGGGCTCTGTATATTTTGCTGACCACTCTAACCCCAAGGACTAGAAGAGCACCTGGTATATGGGAGACATTCAATACTGAATACTGAAATAAAGAATTGAAGTGATAGAATTATAAAGGAACGACTGGAAAATAGTTATAGAAAAATCTACAAGGTTTCAATTTGCCTATTAGGGTAGACAAGGAAAAACAGCCATGAGTATTTGCTCACAAATAATTCTTCAATAAAAAAGTAACTCTTCATATAAAAATTGATTAGCTGGATGTGCCACCATAAGATCAGATGCCTGTGTTGCCTGCAATACACAGAAGTGAACCTTAAAACCCCTTCAGGTCCACCAAGGAAATGGGCAGGTCCACCCCCACCCCCACCCAGCACCTATTGGAAACCAATTCTCTGCCTCTAACGGAGTCCTGGAACAACAGTACGCTGAGAACCAGGTGTCTAGAGGGACTATGGAAAGGATTTCCCAAGGGAAGAAGATACCACATTCATTCCATTCCCCGGACACAGAGCCCTGTACCTGGAGCTGAGAATTGGCTGTCCTGGGACACCCAAAGTGGGTCTTGAAAGAGACCAGATGATTCACTTGGATGTTACCCTGCATCTCAGAGAAGAGAAAGGAAGATTTTTATCTTCTCTCCATCAATGAGAGGACAGATCTTACTTAGAGCCCTGAGATGGGGGTTCTAACCCTAATCCTACCACCATCTAGCAGATAACCTTGGGCAAGTCGTTTCTCTCTGAGCATAAGTTTTTTCATATGTCAATGATAATAATAATAAGAAAAGCTACCATATACTGAGAACTTTATAATGCTAAACCTTTGAGTATGCCATCTGATTTGGCCTTTAAAGTAATTCTTTGAAGAAGGCACTGAGGCCAGAAGAATTCCTATAGTTTATATAAGATCACACAGAAAGTGGCCAAGCCTGGCCTTAAACGGTGGGTCTGACTCCAAAACCCAAATTCATAGTAACAGAAATATAACACCTCTCTTATGGACCTCAAAGGTGGATAGGGGGAGAAAATGGCAACCTGAATAGGAAAGCACTTTGAAAATTAAAGCACATTCATCATAGGGGATTTTAGTAAGCATAGGTTTCTAATTGTCTACGATAGGGGTATACAAATATGAGGTAGCCTTGTATTTTCCCCTCAGAACCAGTGGCAACTTTCTGCATTCAGCCTTTATTCTGATAATGCTTATTCAAAATCTCCTTGGCACTTATTTATTCCCAGGTTGTTTAAAAAGGAGACTCAAAGAGACAATGAATATCACCTGAAGGCAGGGGAATGGCCTGTGGCCTCTCTCCTCCACTTTAGCCTGTACATGCTATGGGTGAGTTGGATGACCCAGATTAAATATAGGCTACTACCTACTAGTAGAATAATTTTAGACAAACCACCTTAACGTAAGCTCCAGTCTCCAAATGAAAAAGTGACAACAATCATTCCCACTCCCTGGACTAAACTGAGGAACTAAAAGATCATAAACGTGAAGTTTCCAGCTGGCACCAGCCCTCAGTGACTGCTGACACACCAATAAGGTCCTGAGTCTCAGCCACAAGTGTTCTCTGGCCTCTGAACCAAGTTTTGCCCTCATGTAGCACAAACCAGAAATGTTGGAGTATCACTGTCCCTTGAAACAACCTTCTTTCAACCTATGGTGGTGGGTAGATATAAGCAGTTCTGAGGGATGTGCTACTCACTCTTAGAGGGTCCCATAAGGACTGAGCACTCATTGTTTGCAGTAGTTACTGACTCCTTCAGGCATTCTTTCTTGCCTTTCTTCCCTTCTGGGACTTACTTCCTACTCTTTCACTGTGCTAAATAGGACAACCTCCTAAACAAACTACTTGTGCCCAAATTTGCACATGCTTTTGAGATAACTCAAACTAAAAAAAAATCCTAACTACATTTTGTAAGTAACCGAGTATAGTAGGTGGAATATAAGATGGACCCCAAGATTTCCCACCCCATGGAATACATGCCCTGAACAATCCCCAAGACTGAATATGATGGCTTTTACTTTCATGATTAGGTTATATTTTAGGACACAGTTGACCTTCACATAGGGTGATTGAAACCAAGTCCCCCTAAAACTGAGTTCCACTGCCAAGTTTATGATTAACTTCTCTATCCAAAATTTTATTCCCTTTCTTGTCCAGAACGTGTTCCCCTCAAGACTGAGCAGTATCAAATAAAAGGGGGGATTGAAATTACATATAAGCCCCTGTGTCCCTGTCCTTTGAAGTAAAAGGCTTTTGCTTTAGTCTCCCAGGCCTCTGCTGAGTCTCAAAAGACTCAAGAGTTAATGATTAGGAAATGTGAAGATGTAGAAACAAAGAACAGCTGTTGAGCAAGGAAACAGGTAACAATTTATACTGTAAACCAGGCACAGAGCAGAGTCACCAAACTCCTAGTTTTGTGAAGGATATAGATAAAGGTCCAGAACACATTCCTAAGTTGTTTTTAAAGGAAACAGACCACCGCCAAGTGAAAACTGCTGACCACAAACACATAGACCCCAGACAAGTTAAAATCTGAAAATTGGTGATGCTTGAAACTTCACCTTGATACCAACCAACCTGAGAATTGTGTATGAGCTGATCATGCAGCCTGAAGCCTCCTCCCTCACACTGCCTTTAAAAACCTTTCCCTGAAAGTCATTGAGAAGTTTGGGTCTTTTGATGAGCTGCCTGTTCTCCTTGTTTGCCACCCTGCAATAAATGCTGTACCCTCCTTCACCACAACCTGATGTCAGTAGATTGGCTTGACTGCATGGAAGAGTGGATGCAAGTCCAGGTTCAATAACAGGATTACCCAGCAGCCCTGACCTAATCACAGGAGACCAGCTGAGAGCTTCCTCTGGCTCGTTGCAAAAGAGGAAGTCAGAGAGATTTGATGCAAGAAAATGATTTCGCACATGCACCTTTACTGTCTTGAAGATGGAGGGGGCCATGTGGCAAGGAACACAGGCTGCCTCTAGGAACTGAGAGGTGACAGCCAACAAGGCAGCAGGGTCCTCTGTCTTAGAACCACAAGGAATTGAATTCTCCCAAGAATTCATCTTTTCCAAGAATGAGCTGGGAAACAGATATCTACCCAGAGCCTCCAAATGAGAACTCAGCCCAGCCAACATACTAATATCAGCCTTCCAATACCCTAAGCAGAGAACCCAGCTGAGCCCACCTGGACTTCTTACCTATAATACTGTGAAAAAATATGGGTATTGTGTTAAGCTGCTAAATTTGTGATTATTTGTCACACAGCAATAGAAACTAATATACAAAGTGAAGAGATAAGTATGTAAATGTCTAATCTAGTGATACAATCAGGTGCTATTACTCAAGAAATATTCAAATAATATTTGATAAATAGGATGGTGTGTTTATCTACACTTTTCTAAAACACCTTAATATTTCTTTAGTTTTATTTCCAAGTACCTACATTACAAAAATTAATACGATAATACAGGCATGTCAAAATTGGACAATTAAATAATAAATCCTAATGAAGGATTTAAGAGAAGTTAAACCATGACAATGTCAATTTCAGGGAAAAAGAAACTCCTTTCTGTAGGAATGAGGATGGGAAAATAGGTCCAATGGTGTAATGCCTCTTACGGTACCATCTTATAGTTCAGTTAGGCTCTGATGTCTAGATGAAGAAGGCATGATGTCAGGCAGGAATTTTAAGCCTCTCAGTTTGCTCTGGATTTGCAACAATCACAGATTTGCAGAAGCACTGAGAACTGCACAGTTCACTTCATGTCAACTTTCCCTACCTTTAAGTGTCAAAGCTGACACCGCAGACTCACCAAAATGATGTATATCTTAATGAAATCAGAAGTGAAAAGATATCAGATATGCTTTCTCTTGCTACAAGTCCACAAGCTATCCAGCCATGATGCAGCAAGGAGCAATGCTGGACCCAAGGAACATTAAGAGGCAGCAAATGCCAAAGATAACCACATAAATGAGAACAATGTGGAGCCACCAAATAAAAGTCAGTTAATGTGTGCTGAACTCATGCAAATTAAGAGAGAAACACCAGACCATGTGAACTGATGGCAGCCCAGGAATCCACTTCACCCTCTTGGTTTCCATCATTCAAGTTTGGTGTTGGTTATAGCTTATGATTTCAGTCTTGGAACTTGTACTGCACTCAGGGAGAGGCCTAGATCACTCAACCATATAATGTCATTGTGCAAGAGCACTTGGGAGGGAATCTAGTATTAAAGACCAGTTTTCCTCTCTCCACTAATGTGACTGAGGCTCAGAGAGGGAAGGGACTTTTCTAGACGACAGGGCAAGCAAGTGACAGAGCCAGGCCTGACTCAGACTCTATTTGTCCCATGTGCTAGGTAATGGCATTTCTTCTTCCCAATTTTCTCTGACTTTTAGAAACACTGATGGGTCCACTCTTTTATCCACCCCACTCCACCCCATACAATTTATGTTTGTTCACAACCTGGGGAGTTCCCTGGGTAAAATTTGAAATCTGAAACCCTACACAGAGGGCAGGGAGAAACTGAAGAAAGAGGCAGAACACTCCAGATTGGTAGGGGGCAGGTTTAAGAAGCAAGGAACTCGCATAAGAGGTTGGTCTTGGGCGGCCGTGAGACAATCAGATCTCTGCACCCACCCGCTGAAATCTTAAAAGTTTATATAGAGGCCTTAACTGGGTTCAGTCATACATACCATCCAGATGATCTCAACAACACCTTACTCGTTCAAGGCTACTTCCTTGAAACAACTGCTACTATGGGAATAATAGGCAGGACATACATTCCAAGGACAGGGGAGGGGTAAGGAGCCTCCAGTCGCACAAGTCCAGCTGGCACGTCAACTAGCCATCACGTCCTCTCAATGATCTCCTCCAACAATCCATTGTACAAATAGCTGAGCTGCTAGAGTAATGTTTTAAAATATGCATCATATCACGCCACTTCTCTGCTTGAGCCCTCTAATGGTTTCCCATCACATACGAAGTAAAATCCCAGGCTCTTTAAACCTCAAAGCTTCAAGGCTCTACATTACCTGGCTCCGGCCAATCACTTTGACCACTCCACCCTACTTTCCTTGCTCACAGCATTCACTCCAGCTCACACGGGCCTTCTTTCTGCTCCTTAAACCCATTTCCCCTGCTTCAACCTCAGGGCCTTTGCATTTGATGTTCTCTGTATGTTGAAGATCTCCTAGAACTTTACAATATTGGTTCTTTCTTGTTTCAGTCTCAACTCTAATGACATTTCCTCAGAGAAGACTGCCCTGACCACCCAGTCTAAATCAGGCCTGCCCTCCCACAGCCACTTTCTAATCCCAGGACCCTGGGACTTTTTACTATTTGAAATCATCATATTCATTTTGAATGTACAGGTTGTCTTCTCCCACTATGAGATCCCCAAACAGCAGGGATCTCATCTGTCGTATTCACAAGCATCTTATATCCACAGTATCTAAAATGGTATCGAGTACACGGAAAACACTAGGTAAACATTTCCTGGGTGGGCAAGTGAATGAATGAGGACCACAGCTGCCAACTGCCACAACATATATGATAACCTCTATGAATCAGAATATTTAGCTAACCAAAATAGTGCAGCCCCTTCCTGGACATATGAGAAAACAGAATTTCTAATACACTGATCAGCATTACAGCTGCCTTAATGGAATCATTAAGTGCCCAGCTGATCAGGCCTATATAGAAAGCAAGAAAAACACATGTAATTTATGTCCACTGGAAATGGACCATCCAGGATAGAGCTGGCTGTTAGAAACCCACTTACACTTTCCTTTGAGTTCTGGAGATGAATTTGTTTATTTTCTCCCAACTGTGCTAAAACAGTGCCCTTCACTGTTTCCTTCTTGCAGGGGAATTAACAAATTTGCAAAGGAGATAGGATCTCCCTCCCTTTGTGGTTCCTTTAGGGTAAAAGACAAAGCTTTTTCCCTTCATGGAAACTCCCAGAATCACTTCTCATAAAGCTCATAACTGTCTCACTGAGTGACACAGCCAGAAAAAATGCTCATGTCAAAATGTTTCCTACATAATGCCAAAGCCCCTTCATTCTAACAAATTGTGTTTTTTCTTAAATTAATACATCTACGTATAATATTACCAGCCAATATTATTATCATCATGTGTTTATGTGAAAGAAAATATGCAAACTACTAATATGTTTCCCAATTCTTGACAAGTTATACAGTTAACATATGAAGGGAGGATTTAAGTTTTCTTCCAACAAAAGCATTTTAGGTGTATCAACCACATATCTGAGGACAATCACTAGTCAGAAAACAACAGTTATTTTTGTTTCCTACTCACTTTTTGCCCTTGATAAGAACTCAACGCTTGGGAGCTGACAAATAAAGATAAATTACCAGTCTAGAGCATTCTAACTAACTAAGCCACTGTAGTCACTTAAATGAATCTCAAAACCCACATTTTGCTGTGTTAGCAAAAATTTCTCATTCTCTTCTACTATGTGACTAAGAATTACATAACACCAAGAAAAGGTTGTAAAAGCCAGGTTTATTATCATGCTGACTCTACCTTTGGACTTAATGATATTCCTTCACTGGAAAAGGGATTGCTTCATGCCTAGAAAAGTGTATGATGCAAGTCTTGTACTTTCTCTATCTTACAATCATAAAACTTCTCTTTTTCATATATAACAAAGCATATGACTTTCAGTTGATTCTAGACAATGTTATAGGGCATGATCAAATTAAAAGTACCCTAATTTATTTTAAGGACCGATATTACTTAATACAGAAACACATTTCTAATTACAACAAGAATAGTAAAAGCTAATATTCACTGAATTTTTCAATAAACTTTACGTATAATACTTCCTTTAATCTTCCCAGCGATCACACAAGGTAGAAATTTTCATAGTATGATGATGAACACACTAAAAACAAGGCATTCGAGAGACAGACTGCCTGAGTCTGTACCCCAACACTGCCACTTGCTTGTGACAGGACCTTGGGCAAGTTATTTAATCCCTCCAGAGCTCAGTTTCTTAATCTGTGAATTGGGAATATTAGTAGTTACCTACCTCATAGGGTTTTGTGAGAAATCAATTATAAACTATATATAACAGGCTTACAATATAGTTAATCTCACTACAGAGAACATGATACTAGATTTTCTCAAACTTTGGTCATTTTTATACCTTGTACAGGACTTGGGCTATATACCTGTGTACCAATTTAGTATTAAATAATTAATACTGCTATTTACTTAATATTGCCTTTGTGCAGTACAATTCTGACACTTACTGCCTAGAGTTAGGTCAAAGTTCAAATGCGAAGGAAACAATTCTCCACAAGATTAACCTCACTTCAGACACCAGAACCAAGTTCCAGGACTCTCAGATCACCCACAAATTCAGGGGTTCCCACTATCTCCTCAGGTTGGATAATTTCCTGGAATAACTCACAGAACTCAGGAGATTTCTACATTTATGATTATAGTTCCATTATAAAGGATACAGTCAGGACTAGCCAAATGCAGAGACACATAGGGTGAGATCTGAGAGGGTCCCAAACACAAAATTTCCATGTTCTCAGGAAGCATTACCCACCCAGAATGTTAATGTTGATCGCCAACCAGGAAACTCAGTCAGGGCTCAGTATTTTTCTTGCTGTTTCGGTACTTGATTACACTCAATCTCTAATCTCCCCAGAGGTCGGGTTGATGTCCCTTGGCTCAAAGCCCCAACCCTTGAATCACATGATGGGTGTTTCCAGCATGGCTGGCCTCTATCTTGAAATGATCTAGGAGTCCACCACGAGTTACCTTGTAGTATAAACTCAGGAAAAGCCCAATATGAAGAACAGAAACACTTCTATCACACTTGGAAATTCCAAGGATTAAGAGGTTACTTTCTAGGAACCAGGGACAAAGGCCAGTCAAATTATTTATACAACACTTTTAAATCAACTCACTTTTGACCTCAAATAAGTTTACTATTATTGTAAGCAATAACATAAGGTAATCACAGGTTTGATATGTTAGACATACCTTTTCCAATACACATTAAGAAAGATGAGTGACTCAAAATTTAAAATGTTTATCTGCATATCACCCAAAATCAACTCAGTTCACCATATACTCATTCATTTCAAGAGTAAAGTTTGTTACATTATTTCCCCCCAAAGTCCATGTTCTCTTAGTTTATGTGTCTTAGAAGTGTTCCATGTGAGTACAATCAGATTGTGTGAGCTCCAAGGAACTGTCAGAGTCACACTGTCCCATCTGCTCATTTTATAGATGAGGTAACTGAAGCCCAGCACAGGGAAGTGACAGATCCAAGTCCACACAGCTAGGACTCCATCTCAGTCTTTTGGCCTCCTGGAATACACTGCAAATAATCTCTTGACAATTACTATTTTGGATGCTGATATTTTATACCTGCATTTAAAATGGACTCTAATAATCTGATATGTTTTGACTCCCTGTTCTTTCTTTTTTTTTTTCTCCACCCAGTAGCAAAATACTACAATGTTCCTTTGCAAAATCTCTCACTGTCATCCTCCTCGTCTCTCCTCTTGCAATCCACACCAGTCCAGACCTTCTTTACTTTGTTCTGGGATAACAGAGGCAAATTCTGAGCTGGTCTCTCAGAATCCAGGGTCCCATCACTGTGTAGCACCCCTCTCTGTGTACTGATGTTGTTCACCAGTCCCTGGGGTCCCCGGATCTTTACTCTAGCTAGGGAGGCAGGACAGGTAGTGTTAAGACTCAGAATGTGAAACTGATTTCAGGCCCTGACTCCCTTGGTCATTAGTTCCGTAACTTTGGGAAGGTGAATTTATCTTTCTGAGCCACAGTTTGCACATCTGCAAAAGGAGGATGAACTGCATACCTCCTTTTACTACTTTCAGCAAGCTCCTTGGTCAGTGTGGAATGGCTCAGAGGCGTCACTGTAAGGAAGGCGATAAGGGAAAGGCTGACATGCTTCTTTTGGTACTAAATGCTGATGGCACTGTAAGGAGTATGCAGTGTGTCACGTGCTGAGGATGGTGAGTTGGGCTGACCAGCTTTCTGAACCACAAAGCAAATGAGACCAGGCTTTGTAATCTGGCTTTGTGGTCACTAAGAGCTGGTTTATTGCCATTCAGGCCCTGAGTACCATTTTTCTCGGTATTTAATGGACATTTCCATGCTATATCCTTACCCCAGCCTGCAGGTATGGGGAAATACAGTTGCTATCCTTCCTATTCATCTATCTCAACTTGAACCTTAAAAAACTAAACACAGCGTGAGTCACTATGAACATAAAACTGAAGAAAAACTAGGACAAAGCAATTATATTTAAAAAATGGACTCGATTTTAGGGACTTTCTTCAAGCCTGTTAACAACTCCACTCTGCATAATGTTGACTTGTCATTTGCCTAATGGGAATGATAAACTGAGGGCAGAGACGGGCATCTATTTGTAAAATTCAACATTGATTACACCCTCCTTGTATATATGCCGAGAAACAATTGTGGCAAATGGTCTTATAAAAATTTTAAAATACATTAAATAGACTAATGAGCCTCGAATAAATGTGTCCGTGAATAGCTTTTCTTCCTCAACACAGCTTTCTACCCCGAAAACTAAATGCATTCCCGGAATACATTACAAGTAATCTCTTGACAGCTACTATTTTGGATGCTGATATTTTATACCTGCATTTAAAATGGACTCTGATACTCTGATATATTTTGACTCCCTGTTCTTTCTTTTTTTTTTCTCCACCCAGTAACAAAATCCTGCAATGTACCTTTGCAAAATCTCTCACTGTCATCCTCCTCATCTCTCCTCTTGCAAACCACACCAGTCCAGACCTTCTTTACTTTGTTCTGGGATAACAGAAGCAAATTCTGAGCTGGTCTCTCAGAATCCAGGGTCCCATCACTGTGTAGCACCCCTCTCTGTGTACTGATGTTCTTCACCAGTCCCTGGGGTCCCTGGATCTTTACTCTAGCTAGGGAGGCAGGACAGGTAGTGTTAAGACTCAGGCTGTGAAACTGATTTCAGACCCTGACTCCCATGGTCATTAGTTCTGTAACTTTGGGAAGGTGAATTTATCTTTCTGAGCCACAGTTTGCATATCTGCAAAAGGAGGATAAATTGCATACCTCATAAGGCTATTATGAGAATTAAAAGAAATAATCCATGTAAGGTACATAGCAGAGTGTCTAGCATATTGTAAATGTACAATAAATGGCAGCTGTAAAAAGCTATGTTATCTACTGAACAAGCCTAGAGTTCCTTGACTGTACTGCAAAATCCTCCAAAAACTAACCATTTCCCATGTTTTCCAAGTTTTTATTATTTGTTTCTTAAACAATATAACCAATGAATGATTCAGTCCAATCCTGAAAACCCTGAAGTTCTGAGCAATCTATCCCCCAGGAACTGTGCTCCTGTTGACAAGGACAGGCAAGGCACCCCAATATATCTCTTTATTAATTTCCATTAAACCCCAGGCTGGAAAAACCGAATTACCAGGCTGAAGGAGTCACCACTCATCACTCCAGATGAAGCTGCCTGGCAACCATGTGGGTAGAAATACAAACCTTATGAGTCTGCTGCTAGCCCTACCAAAGGGTAAGTGCCAAGATTACCAGAGGTCTGAATTTTTGCCCTGACTACTGAGACTTAAACCTTTATATTGTCCTGTTTTCATATTTCCGTATTTCATATTCTAAGCCTATCTCCCCAGCTGAACTGAATTGCTTAAGGACAGAAAAAAACTCTCATATATATTTTTGTCACTTGCAGGGACAAAATTCACTTTGCAAATGACATAAAATAGTTGTTTTGCTCTCGTTCTGAAGCACAGAGCTTAGTCAAAGATATAGTAGACCAAACACTGATTCTCACTCTAGATTCCCATTCACTTCACCTGAAAAGTGAAAAGTCAAGATTGTGTCTGATGAGGAAACTTTCAACTTCAAGAACAGGAACCTGATTCAAACTAGCTGTAACCAAAAATGGGGACTTACTGTCTTGCTAATTAAAAATTTGATGATTAGGCTACATTCAAGCATGTCTAAGTCCCGATGCTCTTAATGACGTCATTGAGAACTTCTCTCTTTCCATCCTTTGTCTTTGATGTTCTTTCTGTTGCCTTCCTCTCAAGCAACTCTACTTGCCTGGTGTCCTGATGACCTCCAGCAGTCCCCATCTTACCTTGTATCCTCCTAACGACTAGCATCATACAAGTTCTCCTTCCCAGAACTGATGCCCACTGCTTTGACTAGATTCTGCAACACTATTCATTGTATTTGGGGGAGGGCAGAGTCCTTGGTTGGTAGTCTCCTGAGGATTGGATGCAAATGAGAGAAGAATAGTTCCCTAAAAGGCAACCTACAGAATGGGAGAAAATATTTGCAAATGATACAACTGACAAGGGATTAATCTCCAAATATACAAACAACTTGTATAGCTCAATATCAAAAAAGACAAACAGCCCAATCAAAAAATGGGCAGAAGATCTAAATAGACATTTCTCCAAAGAAGACATACAGATAGCCAAAAGGCACATGAAAAGATGCTCAACATCACTAATCATTAGAGAAATGCAAATCAAAACTACAATGAGGTATCACTTCACACCAGTCAGAATGACTATCATCAAAAAGTCTACAAATAATAGATGCTGGAGAGGGTGTGGAGAAAAGGGAACCCTCTTGCACTGTTGGTGGGAATGTAAATTGATACAGCCACTATGAAGAACAGTATGAAGGTTCCTTAAAAAACTACAAATAGAACTACCATACGACCCAGCAATCCCACTACTGGGCATATACCCAGAGAAAACCATAATTCAAAAAGACACATGCACCCCAATGTTCACTGCAACACTATTTACAATAGCCAAGACATGGACACAACCCAAATGTCCACTGATGGATGGATAACGGAGATGTGGTACATATATACAATGGAATATTACTCAGCCATAAAAAGGAATGAAATAATGCCTTTGCCACAACATTGAGGGACCTGGCGATTATCATACTAAGTGAAATAAGTCACACAGAGAAAGATAAATATCATATGATATCAATTACATATGAAATCTAAAAAAATGATACGAATGAACTTATTTACAAAATAGAAATAGAAAACAAACTTATGGTTACCAAAGGGGAAAGGTGGGGAGGAGGGATAAATTAGGGATTGAGGAGTAACATATACGCACTACTATATATAAAAATAAAATAGATAATCAACAAGGACTTACTGTATAGCACAGGGAACTAGACTCAATATTTTGTAATAAGCTATATGAGAAATGAATCTGTATGTATATGTGTGTGTATGTGATTGAATCACTTTCCTGTACATCTGAAACTAACATGACATTGTAAATCAACCATACTTCAATGAAAGAAAGAGAAAGAGAGAGAGAGAGACAGCAAGAGAGAAAGAGAAAGAAAGAGAGAAAGAGAGAAAGAAAGAAAGGAAGAAAGAAAGAAAGGAAGAAAGAAAGAAAGAAAGAAAGAAAGAAAGAAAGAAAGAAAGAAAGAAAGAAAGAAAGAAAGAAAGAAAGAAAGAAAGAAAGAAAGAAAGAAAGAAAGAAAGAGGAAGGAAGGAAGGAAGGAAGAAAGACAAAGGAGAACCAGGGCTGTTTCAGATAAAGGATAAATTGGCACTATATAGACAAAAGCAGAAGATGTCTAAGACCAACTAAGTCTCTCTAAACCCTGACTTTCGATATGCAACTACATTTGGAGCCTTTTAGCAGCTTAAAGAGCCAGTCCATTCCAGTGAAGAGTCCTTTGGGCACATTCGCCTCTGCAGTAAGATTCTGGTTTACACTACACAGCCTTTGGGTAAGTTGATCCTCTGTAAGTTACACATCTTTCCTGTTCGTCTCATAGTATTCTTGTGTGGGTTCTCAGGTCTGTGAGGAGCTGATCTGTTAAAACTGGATTTCACAGGATGATGGCACTGGCTGGTCTAAAGCCAAGTGGAAGAGGATAATAAGTACTTCATTTTAGTTTGAGTTCTACTACAGTAAAGCTAAATGATCCCTCTATTGATATCACAAGGACACTTGTGTCTCATCCTGTATGTTTCAGTCAGTCCATCACCAATTAATATTTATTAATTGCCTATATATGCCAGGCACCAGACTAGTCGCAAGTGCCATGGCATTGGCATTCAAAGTCGTTTTGGGGGGACAGTTTATGGTTCAATGAGTAGCTGATGTGCTGGTATGTGATGAGCACTGTTATGATGAGGTTACAAAATATTAAGGAGTATAAAGAAGAAAAAGAGGTGAGGTCAGCAAAGCCTTCCTAAAAAGATAGGATGTGGAGTGTTGGGGACTAAGACAGAGTTTGCTGGAAGAGAGATGGAGGGCTGGCAATCCAGGGTAAGGGGAAGGTAGTGTGAAGGCATGGAGGTGGAAAGCAGGAGTTTTTCAAAATCTGCAAGTGGTTACTCTGATGTGGGGGAGTTGGGAGAACAGATGTGGTTTGGAGGTGACGGTGGGAAAAGAGAACTGGTGTGAGATGAAGCCAGAGAGGTGGATGTAGGAGATGAGGAGATGGGCCGCTCAGGTTGCTTTTTAAGGAAGGACTTGCTCTTCAGTGGCAGGAGTGCAGTCTGCAGCCGGCCTCCAACTGTCAGCACTCCAGGGTCAGCCTCAGCTGCAGAGAGTTGCTTTGTCTGAGGTTTCATTCCGGAGGCAGCCTGCAGGGTCTAAAGGCCCCGTCCCTCTGGCCCGACAGGAGATAACTCCGATTGGCAGGACTCCTCCAGACACCCCTGATAGGTAGACTGGCTGATGATCTGTCAAGGCCTGCACTGACCTTTCACTTCTTTGGTTAAATACTGCTCCCCCTCCTTTTTTTCACTGAGACTGCTCTCCACTAAATATCTTGAGCCCCAAATTCCATCTCACATCTGCTTCCTGGAGAACCCAGTCTTAGGGGCCAGTGTGGATCAAACCACAAGAGGCTTTGTATACGAAGCTAAGGCTGGTCCCTGTGCTTAAGGGTTTCAAAAGGGGAACCAATGTATGAACTGTCCTCTGATAAACTCTCAATATCTCTCAAGTCTGAGATAAATATCCTGGGAAAACAAAGTAAGGAAAATAAACACCTCTATTGTATTCATTCAATAGGCATTTATTGAATGCCTATTCAGTGTCAGATACTATCTGAGACATTGGAGACATAGAGTGAGACATAACACCCGGCCCACTTGGAAGGCTTCTTGGAGATAGCCCCTGAGATGACCCAGGCTGCTTACAAAGAACACGTGATCCAAAGAAACAAGGTGAAAATGAAGATCCAAATCACACGATTATAGAATGGGCTCTGTATTTGTTTCCTAGGGCCGCCTTAACAGAGTACCAGGCACTGAGTAGCTTTAAACAACAGAAAGTTACTCTTCCACAATTCTGGAGGCTAGAAGTCCAAAATCAAGGTGTCAGCAGCCTCCTCTGAAGGCTCTAGGAAAGCATCTGTCCTTGCCTCCTCCTAGCTACTGATGCTGTTGGCAGGCCTTGACGCTTTTAACTATGCCTCTGTCATCACGTGGTATTCTCCCTGTGTGTTGGTCTGTGTCTCTGTTTTCTATTCTTATGAGGATACCAGTCATATTGGAATAGGACCCACCCTAAAGGAGTATGACCTCATCTTAACATGCTTACATCTGCGAAGACTCTATTTCCAAATCAGATCACATTCTGAGGTCCTGGGGGTTAGACTTTTTGGTGCACACAATTCAACCTACAATAGGCTTCAACAAGAATGTCACTGGCCTAGGCAGGCAATAAGCACAATGAGGAGAAGCAATGCTTTTAAAGTCAGAGAGTCTAATATTGGAATTATGGTTTTCCACTTACTACGTGATGCTGAACAAGTTACTTTTCCCCTCGAAGTCTCATCCTATGTATAAAATACGAACACTATCCGTGTGTGCTCATCAAGATTTCTGTCTCTCCTCTTCTTTCAGGCATACTACCCCTTGATGTTATACACGGTCATTTGACTTTGGCTAATTCAAGCAGAAATGGCACATGTCACTCTGGTGTAGAAGTACTGAAGAGATAGCACTCCATTCTCCTGGCTCTCTCCCCTGCCATGGCTGGTTCTAAAGATTTGTGTTGAGGTGACAGCATCATCCTCCATCAACCTATCTTCCTGAATGACAGTGATTAGCAAACATTCCTATTTATCTGCATTGGAAACATATTGCGAACAAGAAAGAAATCTTTCTTCCATTAAGACATTGAGATTTGGGTGTTATTTGCTACTACAGTATAAACTACCCTATTCTGAAAGATACATAGTGTTGACCTCAAGGGATTGTTGAGAGGTTTAAATGAGATGAAGCTCATAAAGTGTTCATCCTGGGGCCTGACACATCGGAAGCCTCAATAGTACTGTTTTTATTCTGCCTAAAGGAGCAGATACGTTGCAGCATTTACACAGCAAAAATTCTGTGAGGTTCATTCTCATTCTATTGTACTTGGAAAAAAAATGAACTCTTGTATTCAATAGCTGATATATTTCATCCACATTGGTAACATTGCTTCAATGCTTACTATGTGCCAAGTACTAGTCTAACAGCTTTACATGCATTGATTCATTTAATCCTTACAACTATCATGGGAGGTAGGTAATAAGACTATCCTTTTTCACACGTAAGGAAATTAAAGCACAGGTTAAATAAATTGTCCAAAGTCATAAAGTCAGGAGATGACAGATCAGTACTTGAACTCATGCAACCCAGCCCCAGCCTGAGCCCTGTGCTAGACTCACATTCTTACACAAACAAGGACAAAAAACAGACCGTGTTTGAGAACTTTCCAGGACTATCTTGGAAGGGAAAGCAGAAGTAGAGGAAGAAACATCTTGCTCTCAAGATGCCCCAGGGTCAAACTACCCATTATCCCAGGAGAGTAACAAAATGCTTTCAGGTCTCATCTGCTAACTTGGGCAAGATGGATAAAAAATATTTTCAACCTAGAGACATCGTTTTGCAGTGCCATCATCAATAGACCAACACACTTGGTCTTAGCTAGACACTTAAAAAGAAAGAGGGCACACTGCCTTGGGGCTGAGCACACACAGGAGTGACAGATGCTGCCCACAAACGCCCTTCCTCTCCAAGGCTGCCAGAGAGACGGAGCGATTAAGAATTCCTCTGGAACCCAGAGTGATGGATTTATAACAGCCCCCTTGAACTGATTTCACCTGAGTTTATGTGGGTTTGGCCCTTATCCCTGCTCTCCATGAAAAGCCCTAGTGTGGCAGGTAATGAAAGCACAAAACCTTTTCTAGAGCCAAGTTTTATTTGCTGAAAATACTCTAGGATCTTGGAGTCAGAAGACCAGATCTGCATTTTATGTGCTATGGCTTTCCCAAGAGAAACATTTAGAATGACCCATCTACATTAGTTTCTTAGTACTTTGCCATAACAAAGTACCACAGACTGGTGGTTTAAACAACTGAAATTTATTTTCCCACAATTTGGGAGGCCAGAAAGTTGAAATCAAGGTTTCAACAGGGTTGGTTTCTCTGAGGGTTCTCGTCTTGCCTAGCAAGTAGTGGCAAGAAACTGCATCTTCACATGGTTTTCCCTCTGTACCTGTATCCTAATCCCCTCCTATAAGGACACCACTCATACTGGATTGGGGCAGCTCTAATGACCTCATTTTAACTTGATTACCTCTTCAAATGCCTTATCTCAAATACAGTCACATCCTGAAGTACTAGGGGTTAGGTCTTCATCATATGACTTTTGCGGGGGCACAACTCGGGCCATAACACATCCAGTACAGAAGTTATAGCTCTCTAGCAAAAATAAAAATTTCCACCACCTTTTAGGTAAGGGAAGTGGTTCTGGAATATTCTGGATGGAAGGTTATTCTTCAAATTTAGCAGATTTTTTTTAAGCTTGTTTTGTTCAATTACCTATTCTTTCACATCCACTGCAAAAAAAAAGTGTAAATTAGTGGAAAGGCTAAGACCCTTCATGAAGATGATTTTGTGGTCAGAACTAAAGAAAGGTGGTCACCAGTTGGCCATACTGAATATAAAACCATCTTACAGTCAACAACACCTCATTTTTCTACAGAGCTCTTCACAGTTCAATCACTTTCATATGAATTGTCTGTTTCTATCTTCACACCATGTTACAGATTAGGATACAAAGATCCCCAGAGAGATGAGGTAACTTATTTCACATCACATGGCGAAACAGGTAAGAATACTCATCTCTGGAATCCTAGTAGGGCTCAATAACTTAATAAGTACTGGCACTCATTTTTCTGAGAACTAGTTTTCAGATGGAGAAATTTTTTTAATGGCCAGGACAGTTGGAAGCTTACAGCTTCCATGGCAGATGAATAATGTCTCCAAATAGGAGAAATTATTTCGTATGTGAACATTTTTGTGGAAAGAATTATATTGGCATTCTAGGCCAAGATTTCTCAAGCTCAGAACTATTTATATTTACAGCTGGATAATTCTTTTCTGTTGGGAACTGTCCTGTGCATTGTAGAATGTTTATCAGAATCCTTGGCTTCTACCTACTAGATGTCAATAGGACACCGCCCTTTCCCCTCTAACTGTGACGACCCCTAACATCCAGGTATTGCTAAATGACCCCTCACACCCAAAACCACCGCTGATTAGGAATCACTATTCTAAGTCAAAAGAGGAAAGGCCTACAAGTCTTTAAAAAGTATATATTATTAGTGTATACTCTTATAAACCAACCTAACCAGCATATATATATCTCAACTTAGGTACAGTATTCTACTCATTCTTCTCTATCTAATAACCACCAAATGGAGCAAGTGGCTTCATAATCAAACACTTAACATCTACATGCCCAGTTGCCTCACGTACAAAATGAGAAATAATGGCCTTTTGGATTTGTTAATTTCTTGAGTGCCTACCACTCTTGAATTTGTGATACTAATTTTGACTCATTAACAAAAGATAATTTGAATTTTTTATTGAAACTTACTTAGCAGTGGAACTTATATCAGCTAGGTCATTGCAAAGCACCAAGCAGATTTCCCTGTGCTATGCCGCTGCTTCCCATCAGTCAACTATTTTACATTCGGTAGTGTATATATGTCGATGCTACTCTCACTTCGCCCCAGCTTCGCCCTCCCACCCCATGTCCTTAAGTCCATTCTCTATATCCAGCCCTTTATTCCTGCCCTGCGACTACGTTCATCAGAACCATTTTTTTTTTTTTTTTTTTGCAGTACGCGGGCCTCTCACCGCTGTGGCCTCTCCCGTTGCGGAGCACAGGCTCTGGACGCGCAGGCCCAGTGGCCACGGTCCACGGGCCCAGCCGCTCCACGGCATGTGGGATCTTCCCAGACCAGGGCTTGAACCCGTGTCCCCTGCATCAGCAGGCGGACTCTCAACCACTGCGCCACCAGGAAAGCCCTCATTTTTTTTTTTAGATTCCGTATATATGCGTTACCATACGGTATTTGTTTTTCTCTTTCTGACTTACTTCACTCTGTATGACAGACTCTAGGTCCATCCATCTCACTACAAATAACTCAACTACGTTTCTTTTTACGGCTGAGTAATATTCCACTGTATATATATGCCACATCTTATTTATCCATTCATCTGTTGATGGATACTTAGGTTGCTTCCATGCCCTGGCTATTGTAAATAGTGCTGCAATGAACATTGTGGTACATGTCTCTTTTTGAATTAGGATTTTTCTCAGGGTATATGCGCAGTAGTGGGATTGCTGGGTAATATGGTAGTTCTATTTTTAGTTTTTTAAGGAACCTGCATACTGTTTTCCATAGTGGTTGTATCAATTTACATTCCCACCAACAGTGTCGGAGGGTTCCCTTTTCACCTCACGCTTTCCAGCATTTATTGTTTCTAGCTTTTCTGATAATGGCCATTCTGACTGGTGTGAGGTGATACCTCACTGCAGTTTTGATTTCCATTTCTCTAATAACTAGTGATGCTGAGCATCTTTCCATGTGCCTCTTAGCCATCTGTATGTCTTCCTTGGTGAAATGTCTGTTTAGGTCTTCTGCCCATTTTTTAACTGGACTGTTTGTTTGTTTGATATTGAGCTCCATGAGCTGTTTGTATGTTTTAGAGATTAACCCTTTATCTGTTGCTTCATTTGCAAATATTTTCTCCTATTCTGAGGGTTGTCTTTTTGTCTTATTTATGGTTTCCTTTGTTGTACAAAATTTTTAAGTTTAATTAAGTCCCATTTGTTTATTTTTGTTTTTTTTTCTGTTACTCTAGGAGGTGGGTCCAAAAAGATCTTGCTGTGGTTTATGTCAAAGAGCGTTTTTCCTATGTTTTCCTCTAAAAGTTTTATAGTGTCTGGTCTTATATTTAAGTCTTTAATCCATTTGGAGGATGAAAGGAGGCTCAAAAGGGAGGGGATATGGGGATATGTGTATGCATATGGCTGATTCGCTTTGCTGTGCAACAGAAACTAACACAGTATTGTGAAGAAATTATACTCTAATACAGATCTATTAAAAAAATTTAAAAAGTAAAAGTGTGGCAACAAGTTCTTAACCTTAAGTATCATAGTGTGTTTATCTCAGAAAATAAGTTCTATTATAAAACAATTCACGATTTAAAAATATCAGCAACTGAGAATAGTTTTAAAAGAAGAGAAAGGCAAAGCTATATGAGAAAGGGAGAATAATTTGCCCTTGTAAGAATGACTTACACTATTTATAGGACAACATCAAGTGGACTAACATTCATATTATAGGGGTCCCAGGAAGAGAAGAGAGAAAGGGCTAAAAAAATTTATCTGAATGAATAATGGCTGAAAACGTTTCTAACCTTGGGAAGAAAACAGATCCAGAAAGCCCAGAGAGTCTCAAAGAGGCTCAGACCAAGATACATTATAATTAAAAGTTCAAAGGTAAAGATATAGATAGAATACAAAAAGCAGCAACAGAAAAACAACTTGTTACATACAAGGGAACTCCCATGAAACTATCAGCAGATATTTTTAGCAGAAAATTTGCAGGGCAGAAGTGAGTGTCCTGATACATTCGAAGTAATAAAAGAAAAAAAAAGGGCTTCCCTGGTGGTGCAGTTGTTGAGAGTCCATCTGCCGATGCAGGGGACAAGGGTTCATGCCCTGGTCCAGGAGGATCCTGCATGCCACGGAGCAGCTGGGCCCATGAGCCATGGCTGCTGAGCCTGTGCATCTGGAGCCTGTGCTCCGCAACGGGAGAGGCCACGGCAGTGAGAGGCCCTTGTGCCACAAAACAAACAAAAAAGAAAAAAAAATTCCAACCCAGAAAACTATACCTTACAAAGTTATCATTCAGAATAGGAGGGATAAAGATTTTTCCAGACAAGAAAAAGATAAAGAACTTCATTACCACTAAACCAGACTTACAAGACACATTAAGGGTGCTAACTAGTAACAAGTGAACATATGAAAATATAAACCTCACTGGTAAAGGTAAATATATAGGAAAGGTAGTGGATTAATTACTTATAAAGCTAATACTAAAAAATAGTAAAAATAATTATAATTATAATAATTAAGGGGTACACAAGATAAAAATATGTAAAATGTGACATCAGAAACATAAAACATAAGGGGGAGCAAAAATGTAGAGCTTTAGATTGCATTCAAACTTAACTTGCATTCAACTTAAAAGAGAATGCAGACAGGAGCATTAAAACACAGCAAAACTCAACAAGCTACTTCCTGTCAGCTGCTTCTCAAGACTTTATGGGCTCATAACACTTAATAAAAAAACATGAGCTGTAAACAATACCTGATTTCAACTGCATTTTTCATCGAATGAACTGGACATTGGGAGGACAGTTTTGTTCTCACTGAGGAGTACATAACCCCCATATGCATAAGATGTTCATTTCCTACTCCTTCACTGAGGACCCACTATGCGCTGGCACTTCACTTTTGGCTTCACTCATAGAAAATGGTTGCTACCCAAACAGCTTTCACCTACAAAAAAAAAAAAAAGAAAGACAGAGAGAGAGAGAGAATGTTATAAATATGTTTTTATTTGTAAGCTTCTTGGTAACCACAAAGCAAAACATACAGTTGATAGACAAAATGAATGAGAGTCTAAGCATACCACTAAAGGAAGTCATCAAATCATAAAGGAAGGCAGAAAACGATGAACACAGTGGTAATAAGTATATACCTATCGATAATTACTTTAAATGTAAAGGGACTAAATTCTCCAAGCAAAAGACAGAGTGGCCAAATGGATAAGAACAAGACACATCTATATGCTGCCTGCAAGAGACTCACCATAGATGTAAGGACACAGACTGAAAGTAAAGGGAGGAAACAGATGTTCCATGCAAATGGAAACAACAAAAAAAATCTGAAGTAGCTATACATTAGACAAAATATACTTTAAAACAAAGATTGTATTAAGACACAAAGAAGGTTATTATATAATGATAAAGGAGTCAATCCAAGAAGAGAATATAACGTTTGTAAATATTTATGTACTCAACATAGAAGCACTTAAATATATAGAACAAATATTAACGGACCAAAATGGAGAAACAGACAGCAACACAATCATAGTAAGGGACTTTAATATCCCACTTACATCAACAGATAGATAATCCAGACAGAAAAGTAATAAGGAAACATCAGCCTGGTCTAATGACATGTTAGACCAGATGGACTTAACGGATGTATATATACAGAACATTCCATCCAAAAGCAGCTAAATACGTTTTCTTCTCAAGTGCACATGGAACATTCTCCTGAAGGGACTATATGTTAGGCCACAAAACAGGGCTTAATAAATTTAAGAGGACTGAAATCATACCAAGCATCCTGTCTGACTACAAAGGTATAAAACTAGAAATCACTATGAGAAGAAAAACTGGAAAATTCACAAATACATGGAGATTAAACAACATGCCACTGAACAAGCAATGAGTTAATGAAGAACTAAAAAGAGAAATCAAACAATACCTTGAGACAAATGAAAATGGAAATACAACAAACCAAAATTTATGGGATGCAACAAAAGCAGTTCTAAGGGGGACATTCATAGAGATAAATTTCAAATAACATTTCAAATAAACAACCTAACTTTACATCTAAATGAACTTAAAAAAAGAACTAAAAAAGTCCAAAGTTAGTAGAATGAATGAAATAACAAAGATGAGAGCAAAAATAAATGAAATAGAGACTAAAATGACAATAGAAAGATGAATAAAACTAAGATAAGCTTCTTTGAAACAATCAACAATATTGACAAAATTTTAGCTAGACTCACCAAGAAGAAGAGAGAGGGCTCAAATAAATAAAATCAGAAATGAAAGAGGAGACATTACAATAGATTCCATAGAAATGCAAAGGATCATAAGAGACAATTACAAACAATTATATGCCAACAAATTGGACAACCTAGAAGAAATGGATACATTCCTAGAAACATACAACCTTTAAAGACTGAATCACAAAGAAACAGAAAATCTGAATAGGCCAATTACTAGTGAGGAGATTGAATCAGTAATCAAAAACCTCCCAACAAACAAAAGTTCAGGACCAGATGGCTTTACTGGTGAATTCTACCTAACATTTGAAGAGGAATTAATACAAATCTTTCTCAAACTCTTCCAAAAAAGGAAGAGGGAACACTTCCAAACTCATTTTATGAGGCCAACATTTATCTGATACCAAAGTCAGAAAAGGACACCACTAGAAAAAATTTACAGTCCAATATCACTGATGAATATAGATGCAAAATTCCTCAACAAAATATTAATATTAGTAAACCAAATCAACAATACATTAAAAGGATCATACAACATGACCAAATGGGATTTATTCCAGGAATGCAGGAATTGCTCAACATCTGCAAATCAGTCAATGTGATACACAACACTAACAAAATGAAGGATAAACATCACATGATCATCTCAATAGATGCAGAAAAAGCACTTGACAAAATTAACATGAATTTATGATAAAAACTTTCAATAAACTTGATACAGAGGGAGTGAGCCTCAACATAATAAAGGCTATATATGACAAACCTACAGCTAACATACTCAGTGGTGAAAAGTTGAAATCTTTTCCTCTAAGTTTAGACAAGACAAGGATGCCTACTCTTGTCACATTTATTCAACAAAGTATTGGAATCTTAGCCAGAGCAATTAGGTAATGAAAAGAAATAAAAGGCATCCAAATTGTAAAGGAAGAAGCAAAACTGTCACCATTTGCAGATGGCATGATATAAGAAGTAGGAAACCCTAAAGACTTCAACATAAACTGTTAGAACTAATAAATTCAGTAAATTGTAGGATACAATAGCACTATACAAAACTCTGCTGTGTTTCTATACATTAATAATGAACTATCAGAAAAAGAAATCAGGAAAATCCCTATTTACAATTGCATCAAAAAGAATAAAATACCTAGGAATAAGTTTAACCAAGGATGTGAGAGACCTGTATGCAAAACTATAATATGTTGATGAAAGAAATTGCAGACACAAGTAAATGAAAATATATTCCATGCTTATGGATTAGAAGAATTAATATAATTACAATGTACATACTACTCAAGGCAATCTACAGATCCAATGCAATCTCTACCAAAATTTAAATGGCATTTTTTACAGAAGTAAAACAAACAATCCTAAAATTTGTATGGAACAACAAAAATACCATGAATAGCCAAAAAAAATCTTGAGAAAGAAGAACAGAGCTGGAGGATTCAAGCTCCCTGATTTCAAACTCTATTACAAAGCTATAGAAATCAAAACAGTATAGTATTGGCATAAAAACAGACACATAGATCAATGGAAAAGAACAGAAATCTCAGAAAAAAACCCATGCCTACATGGTCAATTAAATTACAACAAAGGAGCCAAGAATATACAATGGGACAAGGTCAGTCTCTTTGATACATGATGTTTGGAAAACTAGACAGCCATATGCAAAAGAATGAAACTGGACCACTCTGTTACATCATACTCAAATATTAACTCAAAATGGATTAAAGACTTGAACCTAAGACCTGAAACCATAAAGCTAGAAGAAAAGAGACAGTAAGCTCCTTGCCATTGATCTTGGTCTTGGCAAAATAAACAAGTAGGATTTCATTAAACTAAAAGGATTCTGCATAGCAAAGGAAACCATCAACAAAATGAAAAGTTAACCTATAAAAGGGGAGAAAATATTTTCAATTCATATATCTGATAACACTGTAATATCCAAGACATACAAAGAACTTGTACAATTCAACAGCAAAAAAGCAAACCAACTAAACAATGGGCAGAGGATCTGAAGAGACATTTTTTCCAAAAAAGACATACAGATAACAAATAGGCACAGGAAAATATGCTCAACATCACTATCATCAGGGAAATGCAAATCAAACCCACAGGAGATACAACCTCATACCTGTTAGGGTAGCTATTAATAAAAAGACTAGAAATAACAAGTGCTGGTGAGGACATGGAGCAAAGGGAATGCTTGTGCACTATTGGTGGGAATGTAAAATGGTGCAGCTACTATAGGAAACAGCATGGAGTTTCCTCAAAAAACTTAAAAACAGAACTACCACATGATCCAGCCACTCCAGTTCTGGGTATTTATCTGAAGAGAATGAAAACACTATTTAGAAAACATATAAGCAACCCTCATGTTCATTGCATTGTTATTTACAATAGCCAAGATCTGGAAACAATCCAAGAATTCATCAATGGATGAATGGATAAAGAAACTGTGGCATATATATACAATGGAATATTATTCAGCCATAAAAAATGAATGATTCTTGTCATCTGTGACAATAGGGATGGACCTTGAGTGCATTATGCTAAGTGAAAGAAGTCAGAAACAGACAAATACCATATGATCTCACTTGCATACGAAATCCACAAAAACCCCCAAGCTCATAGATACAGAGAACACATTTGTATGTAGTTGCCAGAGGCAGAGGTGGAGGATGGGTAAAATGGCTGATGGGGATCAAAAGGTACAAACTTCCAGTTATAAAATAAGTAAGTTCTGAGGATGTGAGGTACAGCATGCTGACTATAGTTAATAATGTGTTGCATATTTGAAAGTTTTTAAGCGTGTAAATCTTAAATTTCTCATCACGAGAAAAAAATTTTGGAACTATGTAAGATGATAGATGATAACTAGATTTATTGTGATCATTTCACAATATATACAAGTATCAAATCATGCTGTATACCTGAAATTACTGATAATATAGTGTGAATTATTGAGTTATACTTCAATTTTAAAAATTGATTTACCCTACCAGATATTAAGACATATTATAAAATTAAGTAATTAATACATGGTAGTGGCACAAGAACAGCCAAATAAACAAATGGAATAGGATGGGTAACAATCATAGTTTAGTATACAAAAACATTAGTACAAATACTAATGACCAATAAATGTCAGAAACTATGTTTAATGTTATTAATATTAAAGAAATACCAATTAAAACATCAAAAATACTACTTACAACTATCAAATGGCATATCTTAAGAAGAAATTTGTAAAATTATATTATTAGCCAAGGAAAGCACTCAGGGAAATAAAATTGACTACCTGACTTTGTAATTAACTAGCTTCTGGATTTGGATACATAAAATATTACTTTTAATTAAATAATAAAATATTAGTTAAAATAATAAATACCATTCATTTTTAAAAGTGTAACTATGAAACATGATCTTTGTAGGCAATTTTGAAAATATGAAAAAATATAAATAGTAACATTGAAATGACCTTAAGTTCTATCTCCCACACATAGCCATTATTAACAGTGTGGTAGGTTTTTTAACTCCATGTTTCATTCATATATATGATCATGGATTCTGTTTTTTTCTCATCTAACATATTTTGATCACATCCCCATTTTATATAATATTCTTTGAAAATGAATTGATGGTTACAAAGTAGTTGATCATTTGCATATATGTGTATATATGTATATATATGTACATAAATATCACAGTTTAATTAGCCATTATTAAACATTAGAAGGTTTCTGATTTTTGTTAAAAATAAATAATAATGCAATAAATATACCTATAGGTTATGATTTCTATACATCTCTATTTCCTTACACTTCTAGAAATCAAGTGATTGGGCCAAAGGTCATGGATATTTTTAAGACTTTTGATTGCTCTTGACTCCCTCTAGAAGGGTCATATTAACTCATACTCCTTCTTGTGTAGCAGTAAAAAAGTGTAATAGCTTATCCTGTTTATCCACCCACAATTCCCATGCCTACTTTTGTGATCATGTCTTGAACATGATGCCACTAAACATTATCATTTTAAAAGTTCTGCCAAATAATTTTCACCCTCATAGATGAAAAATAATATATTTTATTAAGATTTTTATTAGAGATTGAACTCTTTTATATATTTATTTGCCATTTGTATGTGTATTGCTTACTTGCACCAAAACCTATTTCTGTGCTATCTGTCCAATCCTGAACCATAACATCATATTTTGATTATAGGAACCTTCTAATATATTTTAATATCTCAGAAGTCAAATGTCCCCCTCCCTACTCTTCTTGCTCAAAATTTTCTTGGTTTATTGCAACAGTTTTTTAATGTTAACTTCAGAATAACTATGGCAAAATCTAGAGAATGTCCTTCAAAGATTTTAACAGAAATTGCATTTAACTTGTATGTTTTTATGAGAAATTAGTGTTATGGGAATTAATTAATTCTAATATTGTTTTTCTATCCATGTGTTAAAGTGCAATATTTGATCCCTTGATTAAGTTTTTTCTCTAGGAACAATATATTACTTTCTAAGTTTATTCCAAAGTCTTTAGTATTTTTCTTGCTATTTTGAATACCATCTCTTATTTTAATAAGTTGTCTAGCATATTACTGGTACAGAGGCAAGGTAATTTTTTAAATATTTATTTCATGCCTCACGTAATTTTGGAGTTTTGTTGGTATCTCTAATAGCTTTTCAGTTAAGTTCCTTTCTAATCATTCACAATAATTTTCTAGTTTCTATTTAGCATTTATATAAGTTAAAACCTATATTATGATATAAACCGTATTTTTTTTAAAAAATGAAGTCCAACTCTCAATGTGCCCAAGAAGTGACACTGCCAGTCCAGAAAAACATTAGACAATCTACCTATCAGTGAAGAATGTACAAAAAAGATCATTTTAATGCCTATGTTTTCTCGGTAAGGGCTACCTTCCTGTTTTTTGTATCTCTTTACCCTGAATTCTCTAAATCTATATTTTTCAGGACATTCCTTCTCACTTCTGACATTAGCTTAGCATTAATGATTAATACCGAGGGGCCATCAGACATTCAGTAAATAGTTGCTTATTCTGTTAGCCTTTGAGCTAAACCAGAAAAAAAAAAATCTTTCCAAAGAAAAGTGCTAAGTTAGAAGAACCTAACTGAGGGATAAGTTATAATGGTGTATAAAAGGATCATACTAAAATTGAAAAGAAAAAGTCTAGGTTTGAGAATTTCACTCCAATGTTTACTATCTGCGTGACCTAAGATAATTCACTTAATTTCTCTTAGACTGTAACTTCATCTATAAAATGGAACAAAGTAATAAATAGAGACAAATAAATACCAATATCAATATTCATAGCAATAATAATAAGCTCAACTTCAAATTCCTAAAACCCAGCATACAGTAAGCATTCAAATAACACCCAGCTGATTTGTCACCATTCTAATTGGTGTATGTATAATAAGTATTGTGCAAGTATTTAATATTGTAAACCTCAATAGAGAAAATAGATATGAAAATACCTTGTGAACCATAAAGCATGTATAAATGTAAGGGATTTTTACAAGCCCAAAGGAAGATGTTAGTTTTTGCCATTAGAAGATGTAAAATACAAAACACTGTCTAAGTTCCCATCTGTCACAATAAAATGGCAGCAACAGCAATTTCAGCATTGGGTTAGACTGGGGTTTAAGAACTAGGCTCCATGCCCAAAAGCACGGGGTGCTGGAGATCCGGGAGGATCTTCCTGACTCAGCAGAAGGGAGCTGAGGAGCACTAAGTGAGAAGACATAGCCCTTCAGAAGTGTACTATGACCCAGAGTCAGCCCTCCAGGCAAGCCACAGACTCCCTCTCCTTCCTCTGGGCTCTGGGAAAGGCAGTGTCAGAAGACACAGGGAAAACATATGGAGGGAGACATGCTGACATCTGAAGCACTGTTTTATAATAACACATAAAAGTAACAGCTATGCTAGTTAAAACAGGATTACTTTAAAATACAAGCATATATGTACACACAGATGTGTCTTGAAAACTGGGATAGAGAGGCTTTCTGAAGAGGCAGATTGAATCAGATGAAGAGTCAGGAGTCTGCAAGCTCTTGTTGACAACACTGACATACAACAACACTGGAAGTTGGGAGGGGGCCAAGACTCCCCCCTCCTAACCTGGGTCCTAACTAATGGATGCAAGAAACTGATATAACACTTCAACTTTACCCATGGCTGGGCAAGCACCCAATGACTCGCAAATGTGGGGGTTCTGGTAAATGGTTTTGGTGAACGTAGCTTGGATTTGAGGTGAGCACCTCTTATTTCCTTCAGAAAGCTGAATCCTGGGGTCAACCTGTGTGAGGATAGCTAGATCTGCAGAAGGGATGTATTCCCCCACGCAGCCAGAGGAATGGAAGACAAGGGCCTGCCCCAAACATTGTCACCAGCAGAATGCAGCACACAACACCACAAGAGAAGGTCCGGGGTTGCCTTTTTAATTTGGTCATTCTGTCCCCTAGAAAATGTGGCTCAATGAATGTCCCCAGTTTTGATCAATCAAGTTATTCCTTTTAATTTGGGGAAGAATAATAAGGAGGGAAAGCATGGAGACAGAACTTCTAAATAGATAAATTAATTAGGAGAGAGAAACACTACACTTTTCCCCCAAAATTATGCATGGTGTCATTATCTGCTTTATATCTAAATGATATACTGAAGGAACTCCATATAAATAATATGTGAAATCCAGAAGATTGCAGTGACTTTAATAACTATTCTATATTTGGTGTGATAATTCAAGCAATTGGCTATTGCTTGTATATTGGTACAACTATAAGCAGCTAGGTTCAGAATCTAAGATACAGAGTCATCTGCCAGGGAATAAATTATCAATATGGCACAAAAAGGTCCTGAGAAGAGAAAGATTGTTAGTGTAACCACCTGGGCCGGCTTATATGCTCAACTATGATAACATCTTCCTCATTTAGACACCAATGATTTGCATTTATTGTCATTCTAATTGGATCAGGATAGAGATTTCCCAGCCAGAGCATAATGCTTCGAGAAGATACGCCCCATCTTAATGAGGTTCAAATATCAAAGATAATTCGAAGTATGTTTAGGCAGTATGTTCTATAGTGAGAAGCAGTGAGTTCTATACATGACAAGGCAGGACTGAGAGCTTCAGAGAAATTTGTGATTTTTAAGGAAAGCTACTCATTTTGTAGATGAGAACAGTGAGGCCCTGGGAGGTGAAGAGACACCCCAAAGACACACAGCAGCAGAACCAAAATCACATCTTCCAGTCACAAAGGAAAGTTTTTTCTGCACAGTGTTGTACCTCTCCCTGCTTTATGAATGATGACTCGCTCTTATCTCTTAAGTAAATCCTTACTTTTGTATTTGGCCATATTTGGCTGCCGACTTTTCTTACAAAGCTATGTTTCTTGTTAATTACTCTACAATTTGGAATTTTAGGAAAGCAGATGGTCTTTCCATCCAAACATCTGCATTAAGTTTGCAGTTATTGTTTTGTTTTACCATGTTATGTTACTATTTTTACTACAGCACATTGATTCATGAATGGAGAATGAAAGATAATGGATATTACTACTTGTTTGTAAATTACAACATAACTCTGGAGAAAATGCCCATTATTTGCTTAGATTCTTCTATGTAAATCTCAGAAGGGACATATGGATTTTCCATGTGATCAATATGATCAATGATCTCTATAGTTCTCCACACCAGAGAGAATCTCAAGAGATAAGGAGGTAGAGAAGAAGCAAGAAGAGGACAGAGAATTTCACGTTTAAGAGCATACACTAAATGAATTTAGGTCAAGTTCTATTGTTCATTTATCTTTTCTTAATCTATTCTAAGGATGGGGAAATCCTAAGGATGTGGACAATTTGACCTTATATGGAACTGAAGAGCCACCTTGAATTTTTGCCCACTCCAATCCTGTTATGTTAGGCTCCTAATTCCCCACTCACACTTTCCCCTCTCTCTTTTATGTATGCCTGAAAATATCTCTAGTGCAAATAACTGTGTTTACTCTCCCAGCTCAGAAGCACTTCCTACTCTCTTCTTTATTTACCAAATCCTTTCACCTTTCAATATCTAGCTCTAGGAAACCTTCGTTTGAACGCCAGCTCTGTGATTTACCAGCTGTGTGGCTAAGGACAAGTGAAGCAAATCATTTAATTTCTCTGACTCTCATTTCCTCAGCTGTAAAATGAGATAATAACAGTATCTGTTTTATAGGAAGTCGCCATGCAAATCGTGTGTACATCACAAAAATACTCAGCAGCATTATTTGGGTGATAGTAAGTGATGTTTTAAATTATTATTATTTTCTTCTTTCCACTAGTGACACCTTACGACTCCAGCAGGGTCATTTCGCCTTATGTGAGGAAACCTGAGGTAGCCGGTCCTATAATTTCTAAATGATTCCAGTCATAGTTTAAAACCACCTATGGATTAGCGACTGAGAAGCTGTCCTGTTAAACTGCCCTCTATCCAGCTCTGAGAACAGGGCGGTGTTGGCTTCCTAGGGCTGCCAGAACCAAAAATTGGCAGCAATGTATCGTCTCACAGCTCTGCGGGATAGACATCTGAAATCCATGTGTCAACCGTGCTTTCTCTGCTGGCTGTGAAAGAGAATCCTTCCTTGCCTCTTCCAGCTCCTGGTGTGCGCCTGCAACGCTTGCTCTTCTTGGGCTTGTAGATGCATCACTCCAGCTCCAAGGCTCCTTCTTCCTATGTGTCTTCACATCATCTTCCCTCTGTGCATGTCTGTCTTTGGGTCCAAATTTCCCTTTTTCATAAGCACATAAGTTACAAGGGATTAGGGCCCACCCTAATGACCTCATTTGAACACAGTTACCTCTGTAAGACCCTGTTTCCAAATGAGGTCACATTCTGAGGTACTAGGAGTTAAGAATTTAACATATCCTTTTGGGGGGAGGGGACACAATTGAACCCATAACAAGGATCAAACATAAAGTTGACATGATCACAAAGAAAGTTGACCATGAAAATAGGCTATTGTTTTTATTATATTATGGGCAGAATTACTCAATACAGCAGTGTACCTTCTCTATTTCATGTACATTCGTCTTTTCTCTTCAACTGAACTTAGCTTCATTGAGAATTGAAGCCATGTTTTATCTATTTACTTTTTAGATGATTGTATTAGTCTGCTAGGGTTGCCATAACATAATACCACAGACTGAGTGGCTTATAAAACAGAAATATATTTTCTCACATTGCTGGAGGCTGAAAGTCCATGATCTAAGTGCCAGAAGGGTGAGTTTCTGGTGAAACTTTTCTCTTTGGATTGCAGATGGCTGCCATCTTGATGTATCTTCACATGGTCTTTCCTCATTTCACGTGCATCCCTGGTATCACTTCCTCTTCTTATAAAGACACCAGTTCTATTGGATTATGTTCCCACCCTTATGATCTCATTTAACTTAATTATCTCCATAAAAGCCTTATTTCCAAAAACAGACACAATGGGGATTAGGGCTTCACCATATGAATTTTGGGGGGCATAATTCTATCTGTCACATTGACATTTTCTCCTAAGCAGAGGTCTGGTCATGTGATGATAATTAATCAGTATGTTCCACTTAGCAAAACCTTCACAGGTTCACTGGAAGAAAAAGAAAAAAGAAGTTCCCGAATGTTTGCATGTGGGAAGGGTGATGGGAGAGTGTTCATCATAAATTCTCTAGTTGAATTACTTTACTTCATATATGTCACTACTTTGAAGGACAAATGTGATGTGAATTTATAGATAAAGCAACCCCACAAAATGATCCAAGTACTTGTTTCAGATCAGGTATTTTGCTGAATCCACAGGAGGATTCAAAAACAAAAATTACATTTTCAAACCTATCACATAGTCCTCATTTTGTTGACAGGGAGAAATCTATGGGTTGAAGGCAAAGTATAGTATCTTTTTTGAGTCTTCTGCAATGTTGCAGTAACAGTGCCATGGGTCTCCCATCAAGTCATGTGTATGAGACTCAGAAATCCCTTTTTGCGCAGCACCATAAAAACTGAGCTCTGTGACACTGTCTCCTTATGCTTCAAGAGGCACAGGATTGGCCACAACACAGAGTCAAAAAAATTTTGAGATCTACCAGCAGCCAGCAGCCAGCTCACCTGAGACTCTGATAAAGCTACATGGTCTCTTCTCCCATGAGTTTGTGCGCAAGCTTTGAGAGCTGAAAGTCTCTCACCCGATAACTACCAGACACTCTCTCACCAACCTTAGGGACAGTTCCTAGGAGTCCTGCTGTCACAAATGTTCCATGGGTGTTTGGGAGTGGGGGGCGGGGGGTCTGGGCAGTTTAATTCCCATAGTCTTTATCTTACTTGATCCTGTCTTGGGATGCAGGAGGAATGGGCTCCAAGAGAGGCTTTCCAGAAGCCTGACATCTTCTTACGGAACTTCATCCTGCTCTGATCATTCCTATATTCTGTATACCACCCTGTCAGCATTTACATATTAGTTTGAAGTGGGTTATTTTGACATTGTGTAAGTGGTCCCATAACCATTCATTAATTCACCATCCATTTCTTAGCAAATCATGTATTAAAGTTAATGACTGTGAGCTATACCTGGTACTAGGCAATGGGATATAGGGGCGAACCAAAGAGACCGAGTCTTTGCCTTCAAAGAGGATATTAAATTGTAGATGGCCTGCCTCTAACTAGAATTGAAGGCAAGGAAAAGGTCTCTGGAGTCTTTTGTGTTTCCCCACAGTGGCCATGGCAGGGCTGTGCTCACAGCTGCTGCTCAAGAAATAACTGGTGTGTCATGAACCAGATGTCCAGGGTCAGCTTTGTTGCCCGGGTAGCTACTGATTTATGGCTCCATATGGTCACCTTCTCTAACCTTCTCATTGCCTTCTATCCCAAGGCTGCATCCTTTTTCCCTCTGTATCTGTTCCTCCAATTCTAAGAGCAAAGAACTCTCTCCCTATGTGTCCTCATATCCTGACCAGCCCAAGTAGAACAGAAAAATTAGAAGGAGTTGTGTGAGGTTTCTTCCTCCGCTCACAAAGGTTACCACTCAGACTGTCTGGACTTGTTTCTCACGAAGAAATACAAAGTTATTCCCAATAAACCATTCCTCATCACATTAACCATTGTCAGGAATGAGCTGATCAGTTACAAAGCATGATAATGCAGAGAAAATTCTAATTAAGAGAAATGAGGGAATCTAACACATATCATCAGTCATCGTGCTGTCATCCTTACCCATATAACAAGAGGTGGTTTGTGCCAAGAGTCTGGCTGTCGCTTTTGAAAGAGAACTATTTATAATTAGAGTTGTGTTGAATATTTAAAAGTTGCAAAATTACCATGTCTCCAGGGGGGAAATTCCTGTGGAATCATGCAACAGCAAATCCAGAAAGATTTCTGATGCATTGAACAGCTTCCAATTTTGTATTAAACAAGGAAAATGGGCCATAGCAATTAAAAGCAACGTGCATTTTATAAAGCTATCTGGCTAATTAATTGTCATCTCTCAAATGCTACTAAGCTTATAGAGTCATGATGAATGTCACATTTAGCATTTATTCAGTAACTTAAAATTTAAGGTTCATTTTTTCTTTCTGCAGATTTTATAGAGTTCTTAATAAATAGTTCTTTCTATGTCCAGGGCCATCTATCTAGCACCTCTAGCTACCCACGACACCAGAGAAAAAACACCAGAAATAAAACTCTAAGTACCAAAATAGCTATTACAAAGCCCATGCACTTTTATTCACTGTGAAGACCTCAGAATCTCACTGAGACACTTATTTTTTTAACTTACTGTTAAAAATTTTCAAAGTACAGAAAAGCAGAGAGTATGGTATAATGGCTCCCTTTTTACTCATCACACAGCCTCAACAAGTATCAACCCATGGCCAATCTAATTTCATCTACACCTATCTACTTCCCCTCTCAACCAGATTATTTTGAGGCATATGCAAGATACAAAATTTCATCCGTAAGTACTTCATTTTTTACCTCTAAAAGGTAGAGGCTCTAAAAAACCCATGAAAATGACCATTATTATACCTGAGATAATTAACAATAATAGCTCAGTATTAGGTACTTTTCTACTCATTATGGACACAATTGTATCACACTTGCAGATGTGGCTTTCTTTTCTTCAATAGACTCTCAGGGCAGTAAATATGATGGGGCTGGGGGTGGGGATAGAGATGGGGGGCATGGAGAAGGGAACAGAGGCCATGTAGCTACCTACTAGCTGAATAATTTGGGGAGCTCATTCACTTTCCTTAAGCTTTAGTTGCTTCAGAAATAAATATCATTGTTATAATGGTTAAGTTAGAGATGACATAATATATGAAGAACCCAATACAATGCCTTGCATACACTTAATGGTGCAATGTCAGCTATTCTACCTAAAATGGTTAAAATAAAAATATCAGCAGTGTGAGAAGTCAATCATAGGGCTCTGGAAATTTACTTAGATGACTCATCAATGACCACCTTGCTTCCAAATCAATAAAGGATACTTTTTGAATTCATTTAATGTAACTTCTCATTAGCTTTTGAAACTACTATTGAGCACACGCTCTTTTTGGAAATGGTCTCTTTCTTGTCTTGGTTTTTGTGATACCAAGAAAACGCTCTTGCTTTTCCTTCTTAATCTCCATTGAGGGCACATTCTCCATTCATGACCATTAAATGTTAGATTTCTTCAAAGCCTAGTCCTAACTCCATTTTGTGCTTTCTTTTTTTCACTCTACATTCTCACTAGTTTTGTTTGTTTGTTAGTTTTATCAACTTCTATGGCTAAAAACACCATTTAGATGCTAGCAACTCCCAAAGTTATATCTCTAACCCAGATGTCACTTCTCAGCTCCAGGCTTTATAACCAGCTGCCTGACAGTCATCTCTACCTGAATGTTCCACAGCATTTCATAGACATTCCCCAAACTGAATCCCTACCTATCTCTGTTTTGGATATCTATGCTGTATAACGAGTCACTCCAAAATTGAAAGGTTTAAAAGAGCAATTTTTTTTTTCTCATGATTCTGAAGCTTATCTGGATATTATTCTGCTCCATGTGGGGCAACTGCTGGAAGGTCTAAAACTCACATGGCGAGCAGCTGATCCTGGCCACTTGCTATAAGTCAGCTGGGATGATCAGCCATGGTCCTGTTTCTCCTCCGTGTAAGCTTCTCCATGTAGCTGCCTGGGCTCCTTCACAGATGGCAACTGGATTCCAAGAAGATGTATTCCAAGAGATGAAGGCCGAAGCTGTAATTCTCTTAAGGTCTAGTCTCAGAAGCTATACAGCATCACTTTCATTGAGTTCTACTAGACAAAGTGGGTCATGAAAGCAGCCCAGATTCAAGGATTGGGGACATAAATCGTACCTCTTTAGTAGTGGTAAGGTCAGACTACAAGAAAGCAGACAAGATGGGAGATCTCACTGTAGCCATCATTGGAAGCAAAATTTACGACTCTGTCTCTGTGTTCTTCCTACAGAGTTCCCCCCTTTCAGAAATGTTCTACGCAGAAGATCCTCCCATGATGGTCCTCCTTTAACTTCATCCTCCATGTCTCCTCAATCACTGAATGTTGTCATTTTTACCTCTGATATTTCTTATAAATCTATCTCGATGTGTCCTTCTATATATCTTCTCCTTATAACCACTCTCACAAGTTAGTTCAAACCATCATCATCCCCTGTCTGGGCTCCCCAAACAGACTCTTAATGGTCACCCCATTTCCACTTTGTCTTTAATCCATTCTTCCTAGAGCAGAAAGACTAATCAGTCCTCCAATGAAAGTAAATCAGCATCTTTTTCTTGCTGTTCAGTAAATTTCAAATCCTTCACCTAGCCCACAAGGCCCTGTCCATGTTCACAACTTTACTTTTCATCACTCTCTCCCCCATATACAAAATCATCCTCTCACAGCAGCCTTCTTTTATTCCTACAACAAAGCACACTCTTTCCTGCCTCATGGGCTTGCCCAGGCTGTCCCTTCTATCTGAAGTGCTCTTCCTCACACTCTGGACTCAGCTAACCCCCACATCTCTCTCATGTCACAGCTAAAATGTAACTTCCTCAGGAAAGCCTTTCCTACCCTGTCCGATGAAGTCCCTCTATTATATACTCTCATGGTATGGAGTACCATTAATTTGTAATACTTCTCAAATAAGCAGTTAAAGAGGTTTTCATTAAATTATAGGGGATTATTCAAGTACTTATGTTCTATAAAGTCACCATGAAAACTAAATTAGTGAATACTGGAAGCATTGCTCCTGGGGAAATGTTATAACAGGGTTATGTTCCTGTGAATCTTTGGCCATTACATTTTTGTCAACTTCTCAACCCATAACCTTGTTTATGTGTATATCTGTTTAAAGCACCTTTAAAAATATATATAGTTGATTCATTAGCATTGAAATCAGAGCCAGCAGCACTATAATTATGGCTGAATGATGCTGATCTAACACAGGGATTTTCTCTGTAAGGCACAGCACAGCCTTCCTGTGCTTAGAAACACTGGACAGCAGTAAATTGGGGGCGGGGCATTTTAAACAGCAAACTCACCAACAAAAATACAAAACACCTGGCACTCAATCTGCCATGAAAAGGATACTTGTTTACAGCATGTGAACTGAAATAAAAGGCGGTGGTTTTTTTTTGTTTAATCTCTACCGGGATCACGGGGATTGGGCAACTCAAATTCTTTGTTGCTCTGTGCCTGTCTGCAAATGACCATGAAAGTGCTGATATGGGGGTCACAAGTAAATTTTAGTGAGTCAGTGAACTTGCAAATATGGAATCTGGGAATAATGAGGGATTGACTGTCCTAGAAAAAAGGAATGCTTCCCTTGCTAAATCATAACCTTCTTAGTAGGGGTCTTGTCTGTCTTGTTCACTGTATCCCACTGTGCCTCAGACATGCTAGGTAATCAATAAATATGCATCCAGTTAATTAACTTATAAGATTTGATTCTTCTTTTAAGGTTATAAAATCAATTCTTAACCCTAACTGCCATATAAACTGTAAAGAAACAATAGGATGTAGTTGGCAAGAGTAGATGGGCTATATAAAGACTAAAGTTAGCTGAGCCCTTGTGAAATGGGTAGGCTTGGGTATGGGACAAGTAAGGACTTCTGTGACTGGCCTGATAAGGAGGAGAAGCTGGGTATGGGTGAAAATCAAGGGATGAGGGAAAGTGACCAGGTGTAGAACCAGATCTTGGTATAGTAGTTGACAATCCAAAATGCAGGTCCAAAAGACAGAGTCTCCTTTGAAATTGTGCCTGGGGCAGAGTAGTCCTCATAGAAGGGTAAGAGGATCAATGAATAAATAACTGGATAGTTAAATGTTTGAATGACTAAGGAAAATAGAAAACTGAGGTGAGCAAATTCAGTCAGCATGATTCAATGTCATAGATGTAAGTGACATCAAATTCCTTAGGTCAAGTGTGTGGTGGAAGAATAGTTTTGGTCCTAAATACATTCACAGGAGAAATACAGACAGTGGCTTAAGTTTTTTGCATATGATTCAGCCCCTTGGAGAAGGAACTAGCATGATTTAAGCAAGGTATCAAGACCCCAGCCAAGCTGAATCCTAAACAAGTTGCAGTTCTAGTGAAGAAATGAGTGCTAATTAGGGAAGAAAACCAAGGCAGAGTCACAACCATACATCCTAGGCGCCCACAAGAGGAGCATGCTAAGGCTTAGTGGACATGTACCCTGAGGTACCAAAGATTCCAAAGTCAAAGCAACAAATCTAATCCCAAAGCCCACTCTTAGCTTGGGTTAATATTCTACCTACTCCCACAGGGACTCAGTAATCTGAGTTTACAGTGGGACTTATAGGGCACTGCAGTTGAAAGGAACTGGTGCACACACAGCTCAACTGTTTTGAAATATTCTAGAGTGTTAACTCGACAGAGGACTTAAGGACTGACTTTGAAAGATTTAGAAGACACATTTATTTCAACCAAGATTTATTGAATACCCATTAGGTGCAAAGAACAGGGGGATGGGGAATTGAGGAAGGATCAATGCAAGATGAATGTGTCCGTCATCAAGTATGTGAACCTTCAGGATGCAAGAAATAGCCAATTATGTTAATTTCCTGGGCAATTCCAAAAGACTACAAAGGCCGACGATTTTCTAATTAACATCCACAGGACTATTGTGCAAAAAATCGTTTTAAGGTATACTAATGGTCCTTGAGAAGTACAGAATAAAAAGAAAACTGCTTTGGATGAAGAGTTCAATCAAAGCAAAAGAAACTTTCAGATTCTAAACTGTTCATGGGATTCCATTTGTGTGCATATGTAGAATGTAATCTGCAGGTGGCCATATCTGGCTCACACCAATGAACATTCATAATTGCAGCATTTGCCACCATAAGCACTGATAGACACCTGAACAACCCATGCTGAAGAGCTAAGTCTGATTTGCCTCACTCTTACTCAGTCTGGAAGTATAAGGTCACACATGCTGATTTTGCTCCCCAAAATAACATTCTTCAAGAGAAAACCGAGATCACAGAAAAGCCTCGTGGGTTATGTTCAAGATAAACAGCTGAATTCTGTAAGATGTCCTGCTTCTTCATTAAATTAATACTATTTACTCATAGTCTTTTGGTCTTCAGAGACATGTCGTCGTTTTGAAAATAAGTCTGAAGAAAAGTGTTTTAACACAAGGGACAAGTGGGGATCCATAGGTTGCATTAGGGTGTTGAGCCTAATGCAAAACCTAAACAAGACAAACTATCCCTAATTTGCAGTCTTGCGGGTGCATCTCCCAGCATATGTACATGTATCACACGCTCCCTGGCTCATACATGCACACACACACACAGTCACACGCACAGAATTTGTATATCTCACCCAGTCTGATCCTAGGCTATTACCTAATTTTGACCCTTTGGGGGCTACAAGAAGTTGGCAAATGATCTGTTCATGTGATTCTGTCTGTATCTGGTGATAAGTGTCTGGAAAATCTTCAGTAACAGCCACTGTGTTTCTTCTTCCCTCCCTTTCTCATCATGAGACATTCAGCTTCCTCTCACGTCAAGATCTTTCCCGTTCTATTTCTACAGCTAGACCCCCAAGCCCATTTCTCCAGCTCCTAACACTCAGTGTAAATCTCAAATGTCTGCCAGGACAACAAGGATTGCTAGGAATGTAAGAGTCTAATCAAGGCCCTCCAGACCTCAAGTACTTAAGGAGGTATGGGCAGAAGCCCCACCGGTGGTGGAGGAAGCAGAAGCTTTGGTACCTTCTCCACATCCTCTGCCCTCTCCGCGTCAGTGCACACTGCTTGACTTCCACCTGCCAACACTGAGGGCATTCTCTTACCTCTTGAGCACCCTTTGCTGTCCCAGTGGCAGACCAGGGAATTAATGCACCCCTGGAGCAGTCTTCAAATAATGACTGACAAGACTTGGTGTGTAAATACCCAGCTCCTCAGCCTGTTGGGTAGAGAACTGTGGGGTGTGTATTCTTTCCTGGCCTCCAGAATTTCCTCAGTAGGATTAAACTCCATCGCCCATAGAAAATCTGGCTTGATGAATGCCATTCTTTATGAGCTGCCTTCCTTTCACTGTCCTCCCCAGTCCTTACTGGCGCTCTCTTTACCACCCAAATAAATCACTTACATCAAATCCTATCTTAGGGTTTGTTTCAGTGGAACTCATAGTAAGAAAGTAGGTAACATCAGTAACATACATTGGTAGTGTATACATCATTCAGTTCTTTCAAATCGGTTCTAGCAGAGCAGGCACATAGAAGAGTCAGCATAGTGTTCAATGACAATGACACTCCAAAGCGCCAAGTGAAAATGCCTGTGGAAGAATGGGTTTCCATTAGAGTAAATTAAAGAGCATTAAAAGAAAGAATGGTGAAGGCGATTCACAAGGCTGCTGAGAATGAGAAACATTCCGTGGAAATCTTGTAAGATACCATAAAATTAAATGATCCATTCTTCAGAGCACTTGAAAAGCAAAGTTTTCAGAAAGAACAGATGTGGAGTTCAAAGTTAGAAAGAAAAGGAAAAACTAATGAACGGCTCTAATTATAATTTTTCCTCAAAAGTATTCTAAAGGAAAAATTGAGGTATAGGTTTGGTGAAATATAAGCCAATGTCAATTAACCTCCACGTAACTTTGCTCACCTCTACTACTACGACAGTCTTTTTAAATGGGCCAGAACCATCCTGTTGCTGGTAATTAGGTTCAGAGTTTGTGTCACAATTGTAATGGGTTATTGATTGCCTCTTAAAGAACTTCATAGCTCCTCAGGCTTAGAATCCATTAATGAATGTTGGAGCTGATAAAGCTGAGTTTAATTACATCTTGTATGTCTTGTTAGACATTAAACTTGCATTTTTTTTATTATTACTTTTTTTTCTCAGTTGAAATTTTATCTTAAGCCTTTACAAAATAAATGCCTGTCTTAGCTGCACTTTATTCTTCAGAAGCCATGGGCATTGGTGAAAATTTAATTTGGGAAAAAATTAGCACATTCTTCTTTATGATGTAATATTTTATGCAGTAGTAAAGCTGTATTTGTTCCTGACTGGGTATTTTGCAAGATCTGTAACCTGACCAGGTATTCTCCATCAGGAGGAGACTTCTTCCTTGCTCCTCAGCTCCCTGCTACACTGCCATGCCCCATCATTTGTCTGCCTGAGAGGACAGACTGTATATCCTCCCCTCCTTAGAAGAGGCAGATGTGTGAATGGCACAGTGGCCAGGCTGACCACAGACTTTTGAGCTTGTACAGAAATGAAGAAGCAAATCTTTCACCCCAGGTTACTATTATCCAGGTTAGGAGTTCCTTGTTTGAAGAAGTTCTGAAGGCTTCTTTTAAAGCGTCGGTGGGCTTGATGTGAAGCCCCAAGCAGTATATGAAACACATCAGCAAAATAAAATACCACCGCAGTTTATCATTATTCATGACGATATGCTGATGAGGGAAATGGCAGTTTCTACTGGGAGCTCCACTCCCCCTAGTTTTCAAAACCCAGATCAAGTCTCTTCCTCTGTTGAACATTCTTGGACTACACAAAAATTTTTCTCTCCCCTGAACTAAAAAGTCTATTTTCTTTTTATTCTTCATCTGGAAATAAACAGTGCATTATGACTGTTCCTGGGGTCAGGGGTGACCTCTACTTCTAAGCTTCCCATTGGGGCTGATCGCATTATTCCTGTGCAGGGGTTTGCACCCTACTGGAAGCCTAGGGAGGCACTGATCACATAAAATTCTCTTTGAGGAGCAAGGCAGGGGACGGGAATATCAACAGAGAAATACGTTTAAAACACAGGGGAACCAGTAAGAGGCCCCACAATCTCTGATGGCTTCACCAGTAATATTGTAATGGTTGACTTCCGACTGTTTCAGAAAGCAACTTTCCTTGTAGAATATTTCCCAGGCCAAAAGCAAAAACAAAAACAAAACAAAAAACTGGGAAAATCTAATCAAAGTTTGAGCATAAAAGAAAGCAGTAGCTTAATCAACAGTATTAGCATATCTGAAGAAAGAGCACAACTATACAAATGGGGGACGGTCTGCATGGAATATTAAGAAAATTATTCATTCAGGCCTGTGGAGATGCAGTGACCTCCACCAGTCGGCCCTTGCAGAGTCATTATAAGGTCAGGAGGGGCATTCTTTAAGACTGCTATCATTTCTTAAGCATGGCAAAGCAAAGGGAAGATACAGGTCATGTGCTTCAAATTTTTCAGAGAGGAAATAAATAGTACGTGTCACTATAAAGAACATGAGAAAAAGATCAGAAATATATAAAACTATCTGAATAAACTGTGATCATAAGTCATCATTCTATCTGAAGTTCAATAATTGCAAAATTGCAAAATTTGTTACCTACGTGGAAAACAAACAAATGAACAAACCTTATCATTACAGAAGAATAAAACTAATACTGTATGCAGTTATACTAATATGCAGAAGTATGTGTAGACAGACCTCCCCTAGCATATCTAAACACTATGATCAACCCCGTGCTCTCCTAGGATTTTGCTTTCAGGGTCAAAAGCAACTTTGATAACATAATTTCACTTCCCCCAGTGGGTGTGACTTCAGGTGCAGCACTATTTAAGGGGGTTCTTCCCCTAACTAACTCTTCTTTGGACTTCATGAAATATAACTTCCTCAGGGTGCCTACCCAGGCCCCAGTCATTATATTAGTCGCTGCCCTTCCCTTATAACATTCAGTGCACATAAAATTAGAGGCTTACATTCCTGTCTCCACCACACTGTAATTTCCATGAAGTCAGGGTCTTTTTATAGGATGACCAACAGTCCTGGTTTGTTGAGGCTGGCTGGATGGAGTAGGGGGTTGCTGGATGCGGGAATTTCAGTGCTAAAACTGAGAAAGTCACAGAAACTAAAACAGGACAACAATTTGATCATTCTGTTATACACTGCTCTTTTCAGGACACCTACTTCAATGTCTACAAACTTTGTTCAAAATATGTATAGGAAAAAGTGTGAGAAAAAGCACGATAGATAATTGTTTGCACACTATATTATAACTCTAAAATACATAATCCCAGACTGAAAGGGAACATAAGAGTAGTTATTCTGTTTCCATGATAGGGTGATAGTTTTGTTTAATTGGGGGATTTTTACATTAAAAATTATGTTTATTATCATTTTTAAGTTGATGTGATGCTGATTTTTTTGGATTCTAAATCATATTCCACTTGCCTTATGAAAACTTTCCAGAACCTGCTGGAAAGAAATAATTTTTCCTCTCTAAATTCATTCACAATTGTTGCTCACAACACTCATTTATCATATAACATTTTAGTGACTTGAAGTTCTTTCTACCTCCTCTCTTGTGTCCTAACTGCTTATCTCAAATACACTCTATTCCTGGAAGAGAGGCATATGTTTGAGGGCCTTCCCCAGTGCCTTATAATCTCTCTGTCAAACTGCCCCCTCCCAGCCCCTTCCATCCCTGCCTTGGGAACCTTACACTCCATAATCCAGCAAGCTGCAATTTGCAGCTGATCCTGCCATCCTATGAAACTCAGACCCTCTCTGGAGTACAGAGAAATTCTCATAGAAATGGCTGGGCCATTCCTTCTCCATAATTCCCTCCTTTAAAAGTCTTTATTGGCCCCAGGACAGCCACTGGGAGCAGAGTCTCTGTAAATCAGTCAGCCTGAGCTGTGTGGCGTGGAGGTTTGAACACCAACCCCACTGCAGTTCACTTATGTTTCTGTTGTGCCCAGAAGCAAGAAGCAGTTTGCTTTTTTAGGTGGGGAGGGGAAGGAGCAGGATGTAGCCCAGAGACAGAGCAACAGGTGTTTTTAGAGGCGAGATGAAATCTGGTTGGACAAATACACTACCACGTTTAGGTGGATGCCAATTGTAAGACATAGACTAACAAAGATCTGCAAGTTAAACGTGAGGCTTCAGATGATGGAACTGAAGTCTCAGAGACCTTTGAAAACATCTGTTTTTCATGTTTTGTTTTTTTTTGTGGTATGTGGGCCTCTCACTGTTGTGGCCTCTCCCATTGCGGAGCACAGGCTCTGGACGCGCACGCTCAGTGGCCATGGCTCACAGGCCCAGCCGCTCCGCGGCATGTGGGATCTTCCCAGACCGGGGCACGAACCCGTGTCCCCTGCATCGGCAGGCAGATTCTCAACCACTGCGCCACCAGGGAAGCCCCAAAAACATCTGTTTTTTATGATCACATACAAAATTTAGAGAGAAGAGATATTGACCATAAAAGGACATTGCTTATACCTGCTACACCAAAGTGTCTCTCCCACGGGTGTGCAGAGCACTAGAAGAAGGGCTGACAAATTTAAATTAGAGAGGAAGATAATCTTGCCTCTAAAACTGTGCATCTGTCAAATCACAGAGAAGGAAGGCCAAGGCAGAGAAACTACAGCTCTTGAATCTGAAGTCAGAAGAGAATGGAAGAGTGCTATGGAGAGAGAAGATCTCTGAGAAACTCTGCATTATGCCTGTTCTGAAGCCAAGGAGAAAAATCTCTCTTCCAGAGTAGCTGAACCAGCACTGAATTCACATCTATTTACTGGGAATAAATGAACGAGCTAGAAAATGCTTTGTAACCATTGTACTACAACCAAGACAGAGCAGGTGTGGTGGCTTTTCATGGAGGGAAAGTTATGGGAGGTTGATCAGAGGCTGTAAAACTTTTGAATAAGTAGGATTCTTCTAAGTGGAGAAGGAGCTCATATTCCTGGTTTATGAAGAGAAGAAGCCACAGGAATGTCTTGGTGCTCCAGCCGGGAGTCAAGCCTGAGCCTCTGAGGTGAGAGAGCTGAGTTCAGGATATTGGTCCACCAGAGACCTCCCAGCTCCACATAATATCAAACGGTGAAAGCTCTCCCAGAGATCTACATCTCAACACTAAGACCCAGCTCCACTCAACGGCCAGCAAGCTACAGTGTTGGATACCCTATGCCAAACAACTAGTAAGACAGGAACACAACCCCATCCATTAGCGGACAGGCTGCAAAAAATCATAAAAAGGTCACAGACACCCCAAAACACACCACCGGACATGGTCCTGCCCACCAGAAAGACAAGATCTAGCATCATCCACCAGAACACAGGCACCAGTCCCCTTCACCAGGAAGCCTACACAGCCCACTGAACCTTAACCACTGGGGGCAGACACCCAAAACAACGAGAACTACGAACCTGCAGCCTGAGAAAAGGAGACACCAAACACAGTAAGTTAAACAAAATGAGAAGACAGAGAAACACACAGCAGATGAAGAAGCAAGGTAAAAACACACCAGATTAAACAAATGAAGAGGAAATAGGCAGTCTACCTGAAAAAGAATTCAGAGTAATGATAGTAAAGATGATCTAAAATCTTGGAAATAGAATGGAGACAACACAAGAAACATTTTAAAAGGACCTAGAACAAGTAAAGAGCAGACAAACAATGATGAACAATACAATAAGTGAAATTAAAAATTCTCTAGAAGGAATCAATAGTAGAATAATTAAGGCAAAAGAACGGATAAGTGACCTGGAAGATAAAATAGTGGAAATAACTACGGCAGAGCAGACTAAAGAAAAAACAATGAAAAGAATTGAAGACAGTATTAGAGACCTCTGGGACAACACTAAACGCACCAACACTTGAATTATAGGGGTTGTACAAGAAGGAGAGAGAAAGAAAGGGACTGAGAAAATATTTGAAGACCTTATAGTTGAAAACTTCCCCAATATGGGAAAGGAAATAGTTAACAAAGTCCAGGAAGTGCAGAGAGTCCCATACAGGATAAATCTAAGGAGAAACATGCCAAGACACATATTAATCAAACTATCAAAAATTAAATACAAAGAAAAAATATTAAAAGCAGCTAGGGAAAAAGGACAAATAACATACAAGGGAATCCCCATAAGGTTAACAATTGATCTCTCAGCATAACTCTGCAAGCCAGAAGGCAGTGGCAGGACATATTTAAAATAATGAAAGGGAAAAACCTACAACCAAGATTACTCTACCCAGCAAGCATCTCATTCAGATTTGAAGGAGAAATTAAAACCTTTACAGACAAGCAAAAGCTAAGAGAATTCAGCACCACAAAAGCAGCTTTACAACAAATGCTAAAGGAACTTCTCTAGGCAGGAAACACAAGAGAAGGAAAAGACCTACAATAACAAACCCAAAACAATTAAGGAAATGGTAACAGAAAAATACATATCGATAACTACCTTAAATGTAAATGGATTAAATGCTCCAACCAAAAGACAAAGACTGGCTTCATGGATACAAAAGAAAGACCCGTATATATGCTGTCTACAAGAGACCCACTTCAGACCTAGGGACACATACACACTGAAAGTGAGGGGATGGAAAAAGATATTCCATGCAAATGGAAATCAAAAGAAAGTTGGAGTAGCAGTTCTCATATCAGACAAAATAGACTTTAAAATAAAGACTGTTACAAGAGACGAAGAAGGACACTACATAATGATCAAGGAATCAATCCAAGAAGAAGATATAACAATTATAAATATTTATGCACCCAACATAGGAGCACCTCAATACATAAGGCAAATGCTAACAGCCATAAATGGGGAAATCGACAGTAACACAATCATAGTAGGGGACCTTAACACCCCACTTTCACCAATGGACAGATCATCCAAAATGAAAATAAATAAGGAAACACAAGCTTTAAATGATACATTAAACAATATGGACTTAAGTGATATTTATAGGACCTTCCATCCAAAAACAACAGAATACACTTCCTTCTCAAGTGCTCATGGAACATTCTCCAGGATAGATCATATCTTGGGTCTAAATCAAGCCTTCATAAATTTAAGAAAACTGAAATTGTATCAAGTATCTATTCTGAGCACAGTGCTATGAGACTAGGTATCAATTACAGGAAAAAATCTGTAAAAAATACAAACACATGGAGGCTAAACAATACACTACTTAATATCCAAGTGATCACTGAAGAAATCAAAGAGGAAATCAAAAAACCTAGAAAGAAATGACAATGAAAACATGACGACTCAAAACCTATGGGATACAGCAAAAGCAGTTCTAAGAGGGAAGCTTATAGCAATACAATTCTACCTCAAGAAATAAGAAACATCTCAAATAAACAACCTAACCTTACACCTAAAGCAATTAGAGAAAGAAGAACAAAAAAACCCCAAAGTTAGCAGAAGGAAAGAAATAATAAAGATCAGATCAGAAATAAATGAAAAAGAAATGAAGGAAACAATAGCAGAGATCAATAAAACTAAAAGCTGGTTCTTTGGGAAGGTAAAGAAAATAGATAAACCATTAGCCAGACTCATCAAGAAAAAAAGGGAGAAGACTCAAATCAATAGAATTAGAAATGAAAAAGGAGAAGTAACAACGGACACTGCAAAAGTACAAAGGTTCATGAGAGATTACTGCAAGCAACTATATGCCAATAAAATGGACAACATGGACGAAATGGACAAATTCTTAGAGAAGCACAACCTTCCGAGACTGAACCAGTAAGAAATAGAAAATATAAACAGACCAATCACAAGCACTGAAATTGAGACTGTGATTAAAAATCTTCCAACAAACTAAAGCCCAGGACCAGAGGGCTTCACAGACGAATTCCTTCAAACATTTAGAGAAGAGCTAACACCTATCTTTCTCAAACTCTTCCAAATACAGCAGGGGGAGGAACACTCCCAAACTCATTCTACGAGGCCACCATCACCCTGATACCAAAACCAGACAAAGATGTCACAAAGAAAGAAAACTACAGGCCAATATCAATGATGAACATAGATGCAAAAATCCTCAACAAAATATTAGCAAACAGAATCCAACAGCATATTAAAAGGATCATACACCATGATCAAGTGGGGATTATTCTAGGAATCCAAGTATTCTTCAATAAATGCAAATCAATCAATGTGATACACCATATTAACAAACAGAAGGAGAAAAACCATATGATCATCTCAGTAGATGCAGAAAGAACTTCTGAAAAAATTCAATACCCATTTATGATAAAAACTCTCCAGAGAGTTGGCAAAGAGGGAACTTATCTCAACATAATAAAGTCCATATATGACAAAACCCACAGTCAACATCATTCTCAGTGGTGAAAAATGAAACGATATCCACTAAGATCAGGAAGAAGACAAGGTTGCCCACTCTCACCACTCTTATTCAACATAGTTTTGCAAGTTTTAGCCACAGCAATCAGAGAAGAAAAAGAAATAAAAGGAATCCAAATAGGAAAAGAAGAAGTAAAGCTGTCACTATTTGCAGATGACATGATACTATACATAAAGAATCCTAAAGATGCTACCAGAAAACTACTAGAACCAATCAATGATTTTGGTAAAGTAGCAAGATACAAAATTAATGCACAGAAATCTCTTGCATTCCTATAGACTAATGATGAAAAATCTGAAAGAGAAATCAAGGAAACAATCCACTTTACAGTTGCAACAAAAAGAATAAAATACCTAGGAATAAACCTACCTAAGGAGAAGAAAGACCTGTATGCAGAAAACTGTAAGACACTGATGAAAGAAATGAAAAATGATACAAACAGATGGACAGATATACCATGTTCTTGGATCAGAAGAATAAACATTGTGAAAATGACTTTACTACCCAAAGCTATCTATAGATTCAATGAAATACTTATCAAGTTACCAGTGGCATTTTTCACAGAACTAGAACAAAAAATTTCACAATTTGTATGGAAACACAAAGGACCCCAAATAGCCAAAGCAAACCTGAGCAAGAAAAACGGAGCTGGAGGAATGAGGCTTCCAGACTTCAGACTATACTACAAAGCTACAATAATCAAGACAGTATGGTACTGGCACAAAAAGAGAAATATAGATCAATGGAACAGGATAGAAAGCCCAGAGATAAACCCACACACATATGGGCAACTTATCTTTGATAAAGGAGGGAAGGATATACAGTGGAGAAAAGACAGCCTCTTCAATAACTGGTGCTGGGAAAACTGGACAGCTACCTGTAAAAATATGAAATTAGAACACTCCCTAACACCACACACAAAAATAAACTCAAAATGGGTTAAAGACCTAAATGTAAGGCCAGACACTATCAAACTCTTAGAGGAAAACATAGGCAGAACACTCTATGACATAAATCACAGCAAGATCCTTTTTGACTCACCTCCTAGATAAATGGAAATAAAAACAAAAATAAACAAATGGGACCTAATGAAACTTAAAAGCTTTTGCACAGCAAAGGAAACCATAAACAAGACAAAAAGACATCCCTCAAAATTGGAGAAAATATCTGCAAATGAAGCAACTGACAAAGGATTAATCTCCAAAATTTACAAGCAGCTCAATATCAAAAAAACAAACAGCCCAATCCAAAAATGGGCAAAAGACCTAAATAGACATTTCTCCAAAGATATACAGATTGCCAACAAACACATGAAAGGATGCTCAACATCACTAATCATTATAGAAATGCAAATCAAAACTACAATGAGGTATCACCTCACACCAGTGAGAATGGTCATCATCAAAAATGTACAAACAATAAATTCTGGAGAGGGTGTGGAGAAAAGGGAACCCTCTTGCACTGTTGGTGGGAATGTAAATTGATACAGTCACTATGGAGAACATTATGGAGGTTATTTAAAAAACTAAAAATAGAATTACCATATGATCCAGCAATCCCAGTACTGGGCATGTACCCTGAGAAAACCATCATTCAAAAAGAATCACGTACCACAGTGATCACTGCAGCTCTATTTACAATAGCCAAGATATGGAAGCAACCTAAGTGTCCATCGACAGATGAATGGATAAAGAAGATGTGGCACATATATACAATGGAATAGTACTCAGCCATAAAAGGAAATGAAATTGAGTTATTTGTAGTGAGGTAGATGGACCTAGACACTGTCATACAGAGTGAAGTAAGTCAGAAAGAGAAAAACAAATATTGTATGCTAACACTTATATATGGAATCTAAAGAAAAAAAATGGTTCTGAGGAAACTAGGGGCTGGACAGGAATAAAGATGCAGATGTAGAGAATGGACTTGAGGACACGGGAGGGGGAAGGGTAATCTGGGATGAAGTGAGAGAGTGGCACTGACATATATACACTACGAAATGTAAAATAGATAACTAGTGGGAAGCAGCTGCATAGCACAGGGAGATCAGCTTCGTGCTTTGTGACCACCTAGAGGGGTGGGATAGGGAAGTTGGGAGGGAGAAGCAAGAGGAAGGGGATATGGGGATATATGTATATGTACAGCTGATTCACTTTGTTATAAAGCAGAAACTAACACACCATTGTAAAGCAATTATATTCCAATAAAGGTGTTAAAAAAATAAAATGTTTTGTAGAAGGGCCTTTTGCCCTCAAATCTAAGCTAACTTTTCTTCTTTCATTACTCCTCTTTCCTCCTTCATTCCTAAATGAGTTCTCCTGGGTTTGTGTAGTAGTCAGGGAGGAACAAAAGGCCCATTTGTCATTCTGGAGACTGAGAACACATCAGGTCTAATGGGATTCCAGCCTGCGCAACTCCATAATTTGTTCTGACATCTAATCACTTTATCCTGATGTTCTGTGCAATTCTTCTACTTCTAATCTACATGACCCCTACACTGCATCTTCACAACATCGCGTAATTAATACCTTTAAACAAATCTTTCTTCACTACCGTGCCCTGTAATTTCCTAAAAAGGTTCCGCTTTATTCCTCAATCTTGGCTGAATTAATACACTGTGAAAGCAAAGTCATATGCAGAGGACAGGAACAATTACTCATAGAATACTCAAGAATGAGAGAGAACAGGGACTCCCCTGGTGGCGCAGTGGTTAAAATCTGCCTGCCAATGCAGGGGACACGGGTTCGAGCCCTGGTCCGGGAAGATCCCACATGCCCTGGAGCGGCTGGGCCCGTGAACCATGGCCACTGAGCCTGCGCGTCCGGAGCCTGTGCTCCGCAACGGGAGAGGCCACAACAGTGAGAGGCTCGCGTACCGCAAAAAAAAAAAAAAAAAAAAAAAAAAGGGAAAAAAAGGCAGGGGAAGGGAGGTGCAGTGGTGAGAGTGAGTCCTATCAGGAATGTTCTCTGCACTCCCTGGAATGCCCTCTGCTTCTTTCAGCCTGTCTGAATCCTCCCTGTCGCACAATACCCATCCCAACTTCCACCACACTCAGGGAGCTTCCCCATGGTTCTTCCTTGCAAGGCTCTGTTTTGCTCCGGCTTGTGGATTCACTATACTGATTACCTTCTGTGAGGCAAAAAGAAGTCCAAGAAAGAACATCCCTGACTGAGAATCTCATGGGGAGAACTGGGTCCTATTCATCTTTAGAAATAACTGGGTTGAGACTTGGAGTAAATCACTTAGCCACTCACTGGTTCCTTCTCCTGGGAAAGGAAAAGACCAGATTAGATCCAAGTTTTGCTGAGTTGTTTTAGTTGTCCCTCAAGAAACACTGGTCTTTTTAAAGCAGGAACTTCTTGAACTTTCAGATGTTAAAATGAAAGATTAATCTAGAGCAGTTTAGAGTATGTGACATTTCCTAAACTTCTTGGACAATGAAGCATCTTACATGATTGAGGTCCTACAGAAAACTCTCTGGAAAATATTGAACCCTATTTCTAGGGTGTCTCATAACCTTGATAGAGGGATCAGCTACTTTTTTGTTGTCATTTAATTCACGTTTTGGGGGGGGTTTTTAAACTATAAACCATGCAGCAATATATTTTATCATGAATGGGTTTTTAAAATTATTTCTTCAACCTCTCCATATACAAGCAAAAAATAAGTACACTGTTTAACATATTGGAACTTGCGAACCTGATTATTGCCTAGAGAAGGAGACATTATCCCTAAGCCATGTAAAGCCAGGAGGCCAATTCATCTGCTGACCTCCAGGAATGTGGGCATGAAAATGATAGACTGACTGTCCCACATCTGAGCCTTCCTTCACCACCGTTCTGTAACCCTTCTTCAGGCCCAGATCAGCAGCACATTTCTTGCCAACAATCATTAAATAGCCAAGAAAACTTCTGTCATCACCTTCTGCTACAGAAATTTAAGAAATATGTTTCTTAGGTATCACCAGAAAATGTGTTGGTGCCTAAGAGGGAAATATCATGCAAAACAAGATACCAGTCACCCTCAAAAGTGATTTCGCCTGGAATTTCCTCGCAGGTAATCTTCCCAAAGATCATACTGTCATCAGGCTGGACACCGTGAGCCTTGAGAACTCATTTACCATCACAGCCACCCTCCCATGTGACAGCTCTGGGAGAAGCCTCATGTCTTACTTTATAATTTGTTTCATGTGGCTGTGTCTTGTCTTTCCAATTGGATCATGAGCCATTTAAGGTCCAGATTTATATCACGTATGTCTTTGTGGTTTCACACATAGGAAAACAAGAATGCAGTAAATACTTGTTGAAACTGCTCTTGCTTCTCATTTCTGTGATTCTTTATTATTGCCATTATTCAGCTACCTCTCCCCATAAATGACAAGTCCATCTCCCATCTTCACCTGTGTAGATTATCTAATATCCACTTCAAATGGTCCTCCTTTACTAGGTCTTCTCCATTCTTCCAATCTAGACTCCAAAGTTTCGATTGCACCTTCACTATGACATCTGTCATATCTCATTTCACCTCTCAATATCTGTCCAGTTTTCTTGTTTTCACCTAAACTGTACATTCCTTGGGGATAGCAATATAGCTTATTCATCTGTATTCTCACGTGCTACTCGTCCAGTGTTTGTTGCATTGAATTGGGCACACGAGTCTGTGTCAGCTTCTGCTGCATAACAAACCACCCCAAAACTTAGTGGTTAACACAGCCCCCATTTCTCCTCAGCTGGAGAGGTTCTTCTAGAGTCTGCTGGGCTCACTCGTGCAAGTGCAGTCACCTGCTGGTCAGGTAGGCAACTCTGCCTGTAGGGTTGGCAGTCTGTTGGCTGGGGTAATGTGGGCAACACATCTCTCATTTTCCATGAAGCTAACCAGGCCTTGTTCATACAACAGCTGTCAAGCTAGGCTCTGAGACAATGAATGGAAGTACACCAGGGCCCTTGAGGCCTAGACTTGGAATTGACATAAGGTCACTTCTACCACATTCTGTTGCCTAAAGAAAGTCACAAGCCAGCCTAGATTCAAGGGGTGGGGAAATGAACTCTACCTCAGTGGGACAGGCTGCAAAGTCACGTTATCAAAGCTCTGCACAAAGGCGTGGATGTGGAGTTCCGGCTGCTCTGCCATCTACTACAGAGTCTCTCCTTTCTGCAAGTCCAAAACTATTGAAAACACTCACTTGCCTAACTCAGCCACCAGCCCTATGTTCTCCTCTTTCACAGGGCATCAAGTCACACACATTTACCAATGACAGAGTTATTGCTGAAAATATTCACCATGCATGGAAATGTGAGGGCATGTGAAATGGGAATAGTCATTAGTTCTCCAGAATCAAATGCATAAAATGTCTACTTCACCTCTCTTTGTTTCGTTCATTTGCAGATGACTTAGCATTGGGGAGTCATAAACTGTTAAAACCAGGAATAAACTTAAGGTCATCTAGTCCAGGGGTTGTACACTTTAATGCCTCCAGGGACCAAACAGGTAAGGTTAATGAGTAAAACTGAATTTAAGCCAAGATGCGTTGGGAGACTGTGAGAGACTCATGGGCAACTGTCTCAAATGAAGGCATTAAAAATCTCGCTTTGGGCTTCCCTGGTGGCGCAGCGGTTGAGAGTCCGCCTGCCGATGCCGGGGACACAGGTTCGTGCCCCGGTCCGGGAAGATCCCACGTGCCGTGGAGCGGCTAAGCCCGTGAGCCACGGCCACTGAGCCTGCGCCTCCGGAGCCTGTGCACCGCAACGGGAGAGGCCACAGCAGTGAGAAGCCCGTGTAATGCAAAAAAATAAATAAATAAAAATTTTAAAAAATCTCGCTTTAACAAAAAAAGAAAAACTGTTCAGAATAAATAAAATACACGTGTAGACAGAATTCAGACCCCAGGCCTCCATGTTGTCATATCTGATACTAGACCAACTCTCACTTTACAGGTGAGAAAGCCAAGGCCCAGAGAGGTCAAAATGTTTTTCCAAGGAGGCCCAGCTGCTCAGCCAAAGAAATGTGACTAGACTCCCTGCAAGTCTCCTGTGAATTGGCTCTGGCATCAACACTGCCTAGAGTATAATTTTTAAAGTTTTCTTCCTGATGGGAAAGCTAGGTTCAACCACTTCACGAAATAGCTGCCTCCTGGGTTTTGTCAGAATAGAGAAAGCTCTCCTAGAAAATGGTTGTCTCATGGGAGTGACTGCCTGGGTCAGTTTATGAAAGGAATGACAATTTGATTTGCGGCACTCACACTTGGGAGCCCGGCTGTGTCTGCTGTTTCCTCTTTGCAGGCAGGAGGCCCAGGGACACTGAGGTAAAGCACAGAGGCAGCCGCGCTGATGGACGCAGCCAGCCTGGGCACAGGCTGTGCTTCCATACAGCCCAGAAGACATATCTGACTTGGCCTCCTGGCCCAGCACAAGATACTGCCTGGCGGAAGTGGAAATGTCAGTACAAGACAAGAAAGGAGAGAAATCCAATACGATTCAGGTCCCTCACAGCTACATATTGATGTTTTATCTGTCTTTCGCTTTATTTTCCATTTTTAAAGTGTCCTGGTTTTTTCATCCTCGGCTCAGACGGATAAAGGGTTGATTTTTTTCAGGGAAGAGAAGAAGAGGAAGCCAATGTGAGAAGAGTGAGGAAGGATTTGTAAATCAAAGGAAAATGTTACAACAGAAAAATCAAGTATCTTAATCTGTTCGGTCTGTTATAACAAAGAGCTATGGACTGCAGGGCTTATATAACAATATAAATGTGTTTCTCACAGTTCTGGAGGCTGGAAGTCCAAGATCGGGGTGTCAGTGTGATCCGATTCTGGTGAGGAACCTCTTCTGGGTTGCAGGCCATTTTATCGCCATGTCCTCACATAGAGGAAGGGGAGAGGGAGCTCTCTGTGGTCTCTTTCATAAGGGCAATAATTCCATTCTTGAGGGATCCACCTTCATGAACTAATTACCTCCCAAGGGCCTCACCTCCAAACACCCTCATGTTGAGGATTAGGTCTCAACATATGAATGGTGGGGAGACACAAACGTTTAGTCTATAGCGCCAAGTATATGCAGGTGTGCAAACTACAATTTGGCCTGTGGCCTGGCTCTACAATGAGTGAGTGGCCTTCCTGTGACCCTGTCAGGGAGACCCCTCCAAGCATCTGTCCTTGACGGTCACAGCAGGGATGCCCTTGGTTTAGATCTAAAAGTCCTCTCAAAGCTGGCATCTCAGCTCTTGATCCTGGAGTATTCTGAATAGATGAAACTGATAGATGAGATAAGAAATTGCTTGATTGCAAATTTTTTTCTTGCACGAAAAAACACGAACCAAAAAGATTTGACTAAAACACATGGAGATGGTAATTAAAACGTTGGACACTGGGTGTGTAAAAATCAAAAAAGAAATAGGAACATATGAGTCACTTAGAAATAGATTTTAAAAGCCAAACTTATATTGTCACCCAGACAGGCAGTCAATTCCTTTTAGTCCAGAGTACAACCAGGACGGAACTGCCATGCCTGTTCCTTATAAAGACCTTTACAGTCTTTTTTTCAGGAATGAATGGAAGTGCTTGCTTGAGTTGTCTGTGGTCTATCCGAACTAATGGAGAAAAATTTTAAAGGCAAACAATTTCAGGACAAGTATCGCCCCTGGGTATTTTCAGAAATATATACACCCAGATAGTATCAGTTCCAAATACTACACTTTGGGTGCACAGCACCCACCTACATCCACACTGCTTTTAAATGTGACATTTTGGTACACATCAAATGAAAAACAGTAATGTGCTGTCCAGGTGGTCAGGAGGCCTAGGCTCTGCTCTGGGTCTGCTAAGAATTGAACCTGTGATCTCCTCAGCCTCATGTTTCCTCATATATAAAATGAAAGATCTGAACATAAATTTATGAAATTTCTTTTAGCTTGATAGTTCCGTTTTCACTGATTTTGACATAGTGGTTATTCATTCATGCATTCTTTTTTTTTTTATTCATTCAACAGATTTTATTGAGCTCTATCTACTTCATGTGTAAACAAGCATTGTGCTGGTAACTAAGTGTAAAGAAGTGAGCGATGAAAATAAAGTCCCTGTCCTCATGGAGCTTCCATTTGGGACAGTGAGACAGATGATACAAACCAAATATGGAAGCAAGATAATAGCAGACTTGTTTGAGGGAGGATCACCAGGGTAAGGGACAGAACCCAGGTTGCATGTTAGAGAGTAAATGAAGCTGAGATGACTGAGAAGACTAGAGCAACATGTGGTCATAAGTCCTGGGTACAGCTCCCAGCTGGGCTATAAACTAGGTATGTGACATTAGCCAAATCTCTTTCCCTCTGTGTCCGTTTCCTATTGCTGCCAGAACAAACCGCCATAAATTTAGCAGCTTAATACAGTATAAACCTATTACTTACATTTAGGTCAGGAATCCAATATGGGTCTCGTTGGGTTAAAATCAAAATGTAGGCAGGGCTGTGTTTCTTTCTGGAGGCTCTAGGAGAGAATTCATTTTTTGCTCATTCAGGTTGGTGGCAAAATTTAGTTCCTTGCAGTTGTGGGACCAAGGCTCCTGCTGCCCTGCTGTCTGTAAGGGGAGGGTCACTTCCAGCCCCTACGGGACTTATGATCTTTGGCTGGAGGCCCCTCTCCTACATCTTCAAAGCCAGCAACCACTGGTAGACTCCTTCTCACACTGCATCTCTCTGATCTACTCTTTTGCCTTCCTCTTGCATTTGTAAGGACGCATGATGAGATCGGCCCACCAGGATAATCTCTCAAGGTTCTCAACCTTAATCACATCCGCAAAGTCCCTTTGCCATGCACGGTAACATTTTCACAGATTCTGAGGATTAGGACATGTGCATCTCTGAGGAGCCATTATTTTGCCAACCATAATGCCCCAGTTCCCTTTTCGGTAAATGAAGGCACTGATGAGAACCATATATTGGCAAAACTAGAATTCATGTTTCCTTCCCATAACAACTCATGAAAAAGTTTGAAGAGGGTGCTCATCTAGGACCATTGATAGAGAGTATGTTTGGGTGTTGTGGCTGTAACCACTGGGCAGTCTCAAAGATGGAGCAGGGAGCATGCTCAGGGTTGATTCCTGACACTAGGTTTGGAGGCTGCCCTGTGTTCCATGACTGCTTGTGACCCTTCTGAACCTACTCAAATAGAATCACCTGTTAGAGCCAGATTTTACTAGCAAGCGTGCAAGTCAATGTGATGGACTGTTTAAAGGTGTAGCTACAAGGAAAATATGGGCAAAGCTTCCCCAGAGGTTCCTCTGAGTGTGTATCCCAGGTGTGGTGACCTGGTATCATGTCATTTCCTGAAATGTGAGGACATCACAGGCTTCACTGTGCTCAGGAAAGCACACATACCTGGAAGAGTGGAATTCCCATTGGGTCAATCCATGGTTGGTGGCTTTACAACTCAGTTCTTACATACTCTAAGAATTCTAACTCTGCTGGAAAGATGTGGATATTTTCTACTATTGTCTCTTTGTCTTTATAAACTGAGAGAAAAATCAGACTGGGGAGGGTGGCGACAACAAGAACTGTGGTATGGAGCCTGGCAACCAAGGTGGGTGGGGAGGGTACTTCATATTTATCTGGACCTTAAACGGGCTTTCCCGAAAGCAGGGGTGGGTCCTAATAAAGCGGGGCTAAAATCTCAATGGCTTTCCTTGGTATTTACAATCTGCTTTGGGAGGAACTGGCTGTGATTAGAGAACCACAGCCTAGAGGTAGGCTGGTCACCTGGTCTAGCCAGGAATTAAAGCCTAGAGCTTGGGCTCCAAAATGCCATTTGTATACAAGTCCTTTGAGAGACATATCTATTTCTGGAAACTGCTAGGTGAGTTCGGTAATTTAAAAATGCTTATTTTGCAGGTTATTAGAAAGCATGCAGAGTCTGGAGACAGAAGATCCTGCCTTAACTCTTTTAACAACATTACTGTGTGATCCTAAGCAAGTCATTTAACTTTTCAGTTTCTTGATCTCCGAAGTGGGAACTAGTAATATCTATATCGCTCCACCATTATAAGGTTCAAATAAAACAAATAAGTACAAGGGCTTTGCAAGAGGTAAACATAAATATTACTTGCTAAGGTTGTTATGCTTCACAGTTCCTTGAGCAAGGGTAAATTGAGTGAGTGCACGCACTTTGGTTAGCTGTCACAATTGCAATTGTATATTCATGCCATTGTTGGATTAATGACTGCCTCCTGCCTCCTACCTCTGACATCCTGTAAATTCCCTGAGAGCTGGGACAGAGTCTCTTTTGATCAATTTTGAATCTCTTTTGTCTTCATGAGTTTTTGCCCATGTCATGCACTCACTGGGTACTCAAATATTTAAGAACGAGTTGAGAGAGGTAAGGAAACAGGGAGAGAGGACAATGGAATACAAAAAGAAAGGAAGGGCGAAAGGTGAGATTTTTAGAAAAGGGGACAGGGCAGTGTAAATGCTATTCCCTGAACTGTAGTCTAAGGCTACCTGTAGCCTAATGCTATACTTCCCAAGAGAAAGTTTAAAATAATAATAATGAAAATAACAGCTAATAATCATCGATCACATAATAACTATTATGTACCAGGTACTATTAATTTCCATAGTTAAATTTTAAAACAGTTGTATGAGGTGGTACTATTATTATCTCCATTTTACAGATGATGAAATTGAGGTTCAGCATGGTTAAGTAACTTGCCCAAAATCACACAGTAAGTGGCAGAAATAGGTGAAAGTGACACCCAGATAATCTAACTCAGAGCCATGCTATGCCATGCTAATTTTTATTTTAATTTTTAGTTCAAAAAGTATTACGGGAAACCTGCCATGAAGATAAATGACTGAAAGCACAACTGTGTCATGGGAAGGTAAAAGGAGGCCTATGAACTCCCCCTACTAAAAACTGCATCTTACTAAAGGAAACAGGGAGAAGTACAGTATAAGGTCTACAGATAGAAGATACTGTAATATGCTACCAGGCTGCTTTCATATAAATTCTATAAATAAATTATTTTGCAAATATTTAATTAAAAAACAGATGATATTTAAAGACATGGACAGGTAAAATGACAAATGGCTTACCATTTCCTCTCAGCCATGCAAGTTTTAGCTGAATAAACATAAAGGAAATCAATCTACATGGTGCAAATGTGGGGGAAAAAAACCCAAGATCTATGTCAACAATAATAAAAGGCATCTACTGTTCTGTAACAGTCAGCTCATTGTAAATGTATACCCAGACCAGAGAGAGAAATGTATGATGGGAAAGCCAAGAACCTCTTCCAGTTAGTTCTAAGCTGTCAACATTCAATTAAGGGCATATCTCTGGAAAAATAGTTTGCAAAAAGATTGCAAGATAAACTGAATAGAGATACCCTAATAATGATAAACTCTTTGCTTTTGTCCTTCTGTATGTGGTTAACAGCAAGTACAGATGTTTTCATGATTTTCAAATATTATTCTTCAAAAATTCCAGGAAGCAATATTTATGTTTGATGTCACAGACCATACCTGCATGGAAAACTGGCAGCACAAACTTCATAAATAAAAGTTGACTGAGAGATATTTTGGGAAAAATCAGATCACTCCAAAATTAACTGCAGTTTCCTAATCTTAGCAATATAAGCTTAAGGCATTCAGCAAAACAAAGAATTGGAGATTATTAAAATATTGAAGATCATCTAGTCTAGAAGTAAAATGCTAGTGACCTGTGGGCCAGAGTTGGTCCAGAGACAGATTTGCTTGACTTGGTTTTTTTTTTTTAATTGAATTAGTAGCTAACACTTAAAAACCAGAAAACTCTTAAAGTTGAAAAATCTGGATTTCTCTTGAAAATGTGAAAGATCTGCAACATTAGTTTTTTATTCCTGAATGGAAACAATCTGCTGGATTGAGAAGAGGTAACCCCTTCCAGACTGGGAAGCTTTCTAGATTATACCATACCATCCCTACCAGCTCTCATTATCTTGCCCTCATTCTACTTCATTCATTTATACTGTCGGCCTGGTCTCCATGGTCTCATCTTTTCATTTTACAAATCAAACCTAGAAAGTGTGTGTGGTTGGATCAAGATCACAGAAATAGCTACCATGTTAGGACTGGCTCTAGGACCCTAGACTTCTGGAGTTTGAGTTGAGAGTGTTGACATCAGCTTCACCGGTTCTTCGGAATCTAACGAAGATCTATAAACACCCAGAACATTCAATCTGCTGTTCCCTATGGCTCTTACTACTTCTTACCTTATGTTAGAGTTATTTCTATATAATCAATTGGTCTTTTATTCATTTATTCAATTAGTAGTTATTGAACATTGACTGCATGCCAGACATTATACTAGATCCTAGGGAAATAGCACTGGACACAATTGTGCAATCTGGTGGAGGAGACAGACAAGGCTTAGCTCCTTGACTATCCTGCAAGCCTTCAAATGCAGTTTCCAGTCTGATTCACTTTTGAGCTAACACCCAACATGACAGTAAAAACATGTAAGTGCCCACTAAAACATAGAATAAATAAAGGAATTTGTTCTTTGTTTTTCACAACAAACCTAAGAAGGAAGCATGGCAGAGATTATTTCCACTAGCCAACAACTAAATCATGACCCTGAGATTAAGTGACTTGGCCATAGCTTCAAGGTGGCAGAGAGAGAGATTTGTCCATTCATCCTTAATTAAACAAACATCTTTATTGAAAGAGGTTTTACCAGCAAGTAAGTATAGCAGTACTCTGTGAAAAACACTACTTCCTGTTAATATAGTTCACTTTTATTCTAGAATCACGTGGATTCTAGTTCTAGACCAATTGCTGATTAGCTGTGTGATTTTGGATAAATCACTTAGCTTACTGCTTCTCAATTTCTTCATTTATAAAACATTAGGCTGGACAAGATGAAATCCAGTACTCTTCATTTCGATAAAATTCTACAGTCTTTCAGATACAAAGAAAAAGCTTCCTCTGTTTATTGAAGTAATGCTATGGATTTATTCATTTCATCCTGGATTAATGCTCTTAATAATAATCTCTCTAGAGCTTACTGTGTGCTGGCAGCTTAAATAAACTATAGATAATGTGGTTTCATAATTGGGCCATGACAAATTTTCACAGATACTCAATGCCAACTCATTTTTAACAGAATAATAATGGTTCCAATGGGTTGATCCCCACTTCACGGGAGCATCATTGGAATAAAAACATCAGTATCTTATTATATTGTTTTAACTATCTTGATTACTTTCTGACTTACAATGAAAATGAAAATCCTAAACTACTAAGTTCTTTTTTAATTAGCCTAGTGTACATAAAGACCAGTTCCTTTTATCTTGCAGCTCTTCAGTGGTTGAAATGTTACCAGTTTACTACAATGGCGTCTTTATTAAATTGCTCTAGAAGCACAAGAAACCAGGGTCCTATTTTACTTTAAAGCTACTTAATGTTAATATTTTACATGGAAATTAGAGTTATATAGGCTCTGGAACTCTTAGAATATTATATTTTATTATGCACACTGAAATGTTTACAGATGGTAAACTAGCTAAAGGTCCTTTAGGTCTTCATTTCAGGAGACTTTTAACTTCCAGGCAATATCTTGAAACAAATCCCACACATACATATCCCATGCTAATGTCTCACGTACAGTTTTTCTCTTGGTGCTTCATGGGAAGGGCCTATGTAATCCTTAGAGCGAAAGAGCTAATGAAATACGACTCTTCTCAAGTTTAAGGTCAAGTAGTAGATATCTAGGTAGGTACATGGGCAGCCTCTATGAAAGATACAGTTCAAGACCTCCCAAATTAAATACTCTTTAAATTAGGGCCAAGTTTTTAGTACTGCTACTTTGTTCATAGGACCTTTTCTAAACACAATTGTATTAAAATTTTTCTCAGTACCATTTTTTATCCATCACCAATCCTTCTGGTTGTCCTCTCATTCCAGAGTCTTAATTCGATTTCCCTAATAAATATCCAATTCCTTTGCCATACATGATATTGTCTATGTTCCATGTTGAAAATTAGTCTCTCTACTTCCGTGAGGTTCTGCATTTTGAAACTGGACCAGAGGAATTGCACTCAAAACAAATGTGTCTCTCATTCATAAATTTTTCCAGCCCCACCACCACTGGCCTAGTTACAACTAGGTAACAACCATAATAAATTAATTGTATGGCAGTGTTATAACTCACTATTTTCCCTTAGCCCACACTCAGCTAGAAACAAAGACTCAAATAATTAGCTGACAGAAATCAGAGACAGAAAAGTTTGCAGAATTTGCTTTTCTATAAAAATAGATAATACTGGGCTAGAGGGCTTCCCTGGTGGCTCAGTGGTTGAGAGTCCGCCTACCGATGCGGGGGACATGGGCTTGTGCCCCGGTCTGGGAGGATCCCACATGCCGCGGAGCGGCTGGGCCCGTGAGCCATGGCCGCTGAGCCTGCGCGTCCGGAGCCTGTGCTCCGCAATGGGAGAGGCCACAACGGTGAGAGTCCCGCGTACCACAGAAAAAAAAAAAGGAGGCAAGAATATACAATGGAGAAAAGATAGCCTCTTCAATAATTGGTGCTGGGAAAACTGGACAGCTACATGTAAAAGTATGAAATTAGAACACTCCCTAACACCATACACAAAAAAAACCTCAAAATGGGTTAAAGACCTAAATGTAAGGCCAGACACTATCAAACTCTTAGAGGAAAACATAGGCAGAACATTCTATGACATAAATCACAGCAAGATCCTTTTTGACTCACCTCCTAGAGAAATGGAAATAAAAACAAAAATAAACAAATGGGACCTAATGAAACTTAAAAGCTTTTGCACAGCAAAGCATACCATAAACAAGACCAAAAGATAACCCTCAGAACGGGAGAAAATAATTGCAAACGAAGCAACTGACAAAGGATTAATCTCCAAAATTTATAAGCAACTCATGCAGCTCAATAACAAAAAAAAACAAACAACCTAATCCAAGAATGGGCAGAAGACCTAAATAGACATTTCTCCAAACAAGATATACAGATTGCCAACAGACACATGAAAGAATCCTCAACATCATTAATCATTAGAGAAATGCAAATCAAAACTACAATGAGGGGCTTCCCTGGTGGTGCAGTGGTTGAGAATCCACCTGCTGATGCAGGGGACACGGGTTCGTGCCCCGGTCCAGGAGGATCCCACATGCCGCAGAGCGGGTGGGCCCATGAGCCATGGCCACTGAGCCTGCGCATCCGGAGCCTGTGCTCCGCAACGGGAGAGGCCACAACGGTGAGAGGCCTGCGTACTGCAAAAAAAAAAAAGCAAAAAACAAACAAAAAACAAAAAACTACAATGAGATATCATCTCACACCAGTCAGAATGGCCATCATCAAAAAATCTAGAAACAATAAATGCTGGAGAGGGTGTGGAGAAAAGGGAACCCTGCTGCACTGCTGGAGGGAATGTAAACTGATTCAGCCACTACAGAGAACAGTAGGGAGGTTCCTTAAAAAACTAAAAGTAGAACTACCATATGACCCAGCAATCCCACTACTGGGCATATACCCAGAGAAAACCATAATTCAAAGAGTCATGTACCACAATGTTCATTGCAGCTCTATTTACAATAGCCAGGACATGGAAGCAACATAAGTGTCCATCAACAGATGAATGGATAAAGAAGATGTGGCACATATATACAGTGGAATATTACTCAGCCATAAAAAGAAATGAAATTGACTTATTTGTAGTGAGGTGGATGGACCTGGAGTCTGTCATACAGAGTGAAGTAAGTCAGAAGGAGAAAAACAAATACCGTATGCTAACACATATATATGGAATCTAAGAAAAAAATGTCATGAAGGGCCTAGGGGTAGGATGAGAATAAAACACAGACCTACTAGAGCACGGCCTTGAGGATATGGGGAGGGGGAAGGGTAAGCTGGGATGAAGTGAGAGAGTGGCATGGACATATATGCACTACCAAACGTAGGGTGGATAGCTAGTGGGAAGCAGCCGCATAGCACAGGGAATCAGCTAGGTGGTTTGTGACCACCTAGAGGGGTGGGACACGGAGGGTGGGAGGGAGGGAGACGCAAGAGGGAAGAGATAGATATGGGAACATATGTATATGTATAGCTGATTCACTTTGTTGTAATGCAGAAACTAACACAGCATTGTAAAGCAATTATACTCCAATAAAGACGTTTAAAAAAAACTGGGCTAGAAATGGGCAGGTGAGATTAGAAATATAACTCAGACTGTAGGAGTAGAGAAACCAGTGTATTTGAAGCAAGAGTGAGGAAAAAAAGGTTCTACCTGGAGAAAGAAAATGGATTGGGAGCTGAGTGATGAACTCCACAGTCCAGCCTGCTGGCTACTGAATATCCCAAGTCTCCATCTTCCCATGAATCCCAGGATCCTCATACCTTGTTGTCCCCAAACAGAGGGTGAGGAATTAGTGGGAAATTGAACTCATGACCCACCACAATGAGAGAGGACAGAATCCATTAGATATGGCCCCTATAAAGGAGAATACTGGTAAGCACAGCAACGTCATTTCATATGCTGTTTCCATAACTGGCCTTCCCCTTTCCTAACTTTGAGCTCTTGCTCATGTCTTCTCCACCTATCATAGCTTCCCTCCAACGACTAGGGTGATCACACATCTCAGTTTCCCCAGGAAAACCCCAGTTTATTCCTATTGCATCAGTGTAATCAGTGCAATTATCTCTCTTATTGTCCAACTATGGACAATAAATTGTCACCTTACCAAGGTCCATTTTTAGCTTTAAGATTTTCCCCTTTCTTCAAGGTAGAGCATAATTACTACCTCTTACAAGGAGAATTCCCTAATTTCATAAGTTATAATCTCTCCCTTTTCTATGACTTCATAGCTATTTGAAGGGATATGATAAAATGCTACCTTTATAAGATAGTAATTTGTGAATATATCCTTCCTCTGCTAGACTTGTAAAGGCCAGGACAACATTCCTTTTTTAGTGTTATCAATGGTGATTGGTACGTAGATAGCTAATATATATTTCTCAAATTGGTTTAAAGTTATATGTAATTTCAAATATCATAATCTTTGAATGTTAAAAAAGGAGAGACAGATTTTCTGTAAAGCTAGTATTAAATTATAAAATACGTAGCACACTGTCAGTCTCACAGTAAGTTTCATAATTGACTACTGTTTTAATGTCATTATAGTTATAAATTATTATTATAAATGATTATTTTATATTATGTACTAATGAATTAATTGGTTTCTCCTCTGCATCACCATCACACTTTGTCCATACATCTATTACAGCAATTTTCATGTATTATTTAGATATACATCACAGCTCAAGTACGAGACACACAGGACAAAGATAATATTTTGTAACATTTTTAGCACGATGCCTGGTTTATAGTAGACCTGAAATATATATATAACATATTGAATTAGATTGCTGTTGTGTATGCAACAAATTCATTAATGTAATGTATGATTGTACATGGCTATTAGGTGATGGAAATCTTCTGAAATTAGATTGTGGTGATGGTTGTATAACTATGAATATACTACAGTTTATTGACTTGTACACTTAAAATGAATGAATTTTATAATATGTATGTTATACCTCAATAAAGCAAATGAATTTACAAAGCAATTAAAAGACAACCTACTAATTATGGAATAGTTCTGCAGAAAACCTGATGCATGTCCAACTTGCCAGTCACCCTTTTGCCCCAGGGCCCAACCCAAGAGTGTTCTCCTTCCCTCTAACTAGGAAGAAATGCTAGAAAGGTGTGACAGATATAATACACCTTTGACGATTAAAAAAATGTGGAGCGAGCAATGTGGCGTGGACTGTAGAGGCATAAGGAACCCTGGGTTCTATTACTATCCATCAGTCAATAACTGGCTACATAACCAACGACAAATCACCTCCCCCTGCAGGTGTTCAGTCCTCTTATCTTTAAACTGAAAGTCTAGCAGACCTGGTGGGCCACACTTGCCCATCCACAACATGGAGAAAGAGTTGGCCCAGGTAGCCAGAGCTGATAGGATGAGGAATGGACACATAACTCAGGGTGAGCCAATCAGATTCTTCTTCTAGAAATTTAGCTTTGGGCCTCTAGGCCAGTAAATGTGTGAAGTTAAGGGGAAGTCATGTCAACTCCTGCCCTTAGTCCAGTAGTTGGATTGCTGATAATTTGAGGAATGACAGAGGAAAACAACCCATAGCGAAGGCAAGAAAATGAAGCAAGCCTGAAGCAGAGGCAAACAATGTTGAGAAACGGTGGCAAAGGTGGACCTAGTTTCCGCCAGCTTCCTGGTTCCCATGAGATCAAGCAATGCTCGGTGTCATATTCGTGGATTCCAGGAAACCTGCTGAATCCTTAAAATAATGTCCAATTTTCTTGCTCTAACTTGTGTGGCCTCTGTTCCTAGCAATCAAAAGAATCCTGTCTAGAAAAGAAGTCATTGCACAGATTTCTATGGTGTTTCCCAGCTCTTAGGCTTTCTTTAGACTTGATGGCACTGCCCAGCATGCCTTTGGCACCCAAGCCCAGCAATGAGACAATGACTTCCTCACAGATGAGTCAGTAATTACCCCATTAAAAACCACTTTCTTTCTCTTCAATAAAATTAGCCTTTAATTGACCAAACCAAAATATGCAAAGCTGAAACTTACATCAGTGTGTGTCAAAATTGAAGTACTACACAAATGAGTTGATTTTTGTTTAAACTCCTCTATTCTTTTCCTCTCTGCAGTTTCTAATCTTTGAAATAGCATAATAGCACACAAGAGGGGAAGTCAAAACTCTAGTGATTAAAATCCAACGCTAGGGACTTCCCTGGTGGCACAGTGGTTAGGAATCTGCCTGCCAATGCAGGGGACACGGGTTCCAGCCCTGATCTGGGAAGATCCCACGTGCCGTGGAGCAACTAAGCCCGTGTGCCACAACTACTAAGCCTGCGCTCTAGAGCCCGTGAGACACAACAATTGAGACTACGTGCAACAACTACTGAAGCCCATGTGCCTAGAGCCCATGCTCTGCAACAAGAGAAGCCACCGCAGTGAGAAGCACTCACACCGCAATGAAGAGAAGCCCCCACTCATCGCAACTAGAGAAAGCCCACGTGCAGCAATGAAAACCCAAGGAGGCCAAAAGTAAATAAATACATTTATAAAATAGATAAATAAACTAAATTTTAAAAATTTATTAAAATCCAACTCTACCATTCTGCTTCACTCCCACTTCATAAAATGGATTTTTTAAATGGCAGGCAAATGCATATCACCACATTATCTCCTTTTACTGGGCCTAAATGATTTTATGTGCCTTCCTAAGAAGGAGTCAATATGGCCCATAAATAAAACAATCAAAGTTTAAAGCCTCCAGCCTGCTTTCTCACCGGACCACCCACTCTGACTTCACAGCCAGACTGTAGGAAACCAGACATACTATCTAATCACACAGACCCTATAAAACCATCTTTACCACATCGTTGAGTCATAAGAATTTAGAAGGACCACAGGTCTTTTCCAGATTATCATATAAAAACTCTTGGAACACAGCACACTGGACTTAAATGTGCTACCTGGTGCTTACTTAGCAAAGGTTCATTTATGCGCTGGAGCAGCAGTTCTCAGTCAGGGGTGATTTTGTCCCCCAAAGGCACCTAGCAACGTTTGGGGACATTTTGGTTGTCCCATCTGAGGGTGCTGGGTTCTATTGGCATCTGCTGGGTAGAGGACAGGGATGATGTGGAGTGTCCTGTGTCTGAAATTCGGTTCAGATATCAAGACTGATGATCACGTGCACACACAAACACCACGGCGGTGTGCAAAGGTTTACTGCTCACATAGTAAGACTTCCTGGAGAGTGGAGGTGCCCAAGCCAGCCTGAAAATGGCTTGCGTTTTTATTGTGGTTAGGAAGTAATTCTAGGGTAAGGGTTCCCACCCTCAGGCCTGGGGTTGCCTGATTCGAACTTCCCTGCTAGAGCCAAGGAAAGGAACATCCTAGCTTTCTTAGGACTGTTCAGCTGGGGGGCAAAAAGGCAATGGGAACTGGCAGCGTTTGAAAGCTGTCAGTGGTCATCAAAAATGGAGTCAGTTTCTTTATCACATCCTGCAATACACAGGACAGCCCCCCCAAAAAAAGTTTTTCCAGGCTTGAATTCCAGTAATGCTGAGGTTTTAAGAGCCCCTGCACTGGAGTTGGGGTGGTCTGACTCAGGCTCCATCTGGGTAGTGGCTGAGTGGATGCTGTGGGTGCCTCCAAGATGACCCTCTTCAGCACCCAGGCCCTCACTTTTCCAGCTGCACAGGCTGCTGACTGCTCATAGCAGAGTTCCTCTGCTGGAACTGCCCGTGGCCGACAATGGGAGCTACCTCACCCATGGTAATGCCCCTCCCCTGGGAGCAGCCTACAGCCAGTATCAAGCTGAGGGGCTACGAAGGCCTTGCCCCCTTCCTCGGTTGAGTACAACTGCAGGTCTCTGCTGGAACTGCCCGTGGCCGACAAAGGGAGCTACCTCACCCATGCCCCTCCCCTGGGAGCAGCCTACAGCCAGTATCAAGCTGAGGGGCTACGAGGGCCTTGCCCCCTTCCTCGGTTGAGTACAACTGCAGGTCTTCCGAGTCCCCAAGCTCCCCATAGGGATCAGCTGAGACCTCTGTTGTGATTGCATCTCTGTTCAGTTTCTTCTTCTGCCCAATCCTGCCTCCTTCTCCTTCTCTCAGATATTGTTCCTGCACTGTACTTCCCAGTAAACCCAATGCACACAAATCTCCATCTCAGAATATCTGTCCCCAGGACCTTGACCTTTTTGTAACCAGACCTAGAGTGAGAAATAAAATTTACATTGTGACCAGGAACATAGATGCATATACATGTGTTCCCTCTATAAAAATAAAATTAATTTTCACAAATCAATACTAATCATTATTATGATATACTCTGATATTTTCTATTCTAGTCTGTACTATTTTGTTAAGGCTGCCCCTGAGCCAATACATTGATCTGAAAAGCTGCCAATCTGTCTTGATCCACAGACTGAAAAGTATTTTAGATGTACAACTAGATGAACTTTTTTGGAAGACTAGACTTTTTCAAAGGTAACTAATTGTTTTTTCCCCCTCACTCAATTTGATCGGCCAATTTGGATCCAAAGGCCTAATTAGTTCTATGTGTATAGCCACAAACAGAGTAAAAAGCCTCTACCATAAAACCCCTCTGAAAGAAATGGGCCTCATTACTTTCAATCATGTTTTATAAATGCAGCTAAGGCTAACAGACTGTGAGCCCTTGCCAAAACCTACTCCATTTAGTTGTGTCATTATCGCATCATTAGAACAATTGGCTGCAATGCTTAAAGAGATAATTTTCTTAAGGAAATCAAACATTCCCCTTGCAAACCTGATTTGCATAGTTTTAAGTGACTGCCACTTTCTTTTCTGAAAGAGAGCAAAGAAAAACTTTGGTAAGGTTACAACAGAGAAAGTTTTACAAGTTTTCTACATGTAGGAAAGGTGATTTAAAAGATGAAGAATTGATACGTGTGCCTCTTACCTTATAAATATCATTTCAAGGGTAGAGAGAAGCTGTATCTCATGAGGATACAGTGCCTCTGGGAGGTGGATTCATGAGAAGCCTGGGAAAGAACCATAGCTAAATCACCAGAAAAGGACATACACGAAAAAACACTCGTGAAGCCTTAGAAATGGTCCGTTGCCCTGCTCCTACAGAGGGAGAAACTGAGGCACAGGTAGGTAAGTGATTTACCTACGGGCAATATCTGATAGACAGCAAAGCTGAAAGAAGAACCTAGAAACTCTACTACCTTGTCCCAATGCTCTTTCTGCTACATCATGGAGCTTCTAGCAGTGAGATTTCCTTATCAGAAAGAGCTTATTCTTTGTGATTTCCCAGGAGATTTATTCAAAAATAAGCTCAAAGAAACAGGTGGGGTCCTTTTCCATTCAAAATACACCTACCACCGGTCTTCCTGCCAACATTACGAATATTTTGACATCTTAGAATTATCTCTAATAGAGGCAGAAGTTTACTCTATTATTTTCTTTTGATAAATCAGGCAAGTCCCAAATTTATTCTCTCTTCTAGAAATCCAGAAAAACTGCTAAAACCTATGTGCTTCATTCTTTGAAACATTAACTGAGTCCTTGGCAGTGAAAAGAACTTAGCAAGATTTTGGCTTTTGGCTTAAAGTCTTGGGGAAATTATGCCTTATTTGCTCATTTTGCAGGGGTTTGAGCTAGTGTAGACGCTTCAAGTCAAGATCTTAAGGAAGTTCTTATTCTAAATGAGCCTTATTTTAGAACTGCCCTTTCCAAATTCCTATCTGATTCTTTAACAGGCTTTATAAGGAAATCCCTTTATCTCTTTTGGATTGCTGGAAATCCTGCTGGTTGGACCCAGAAAAGCAAACAATTTTGGTTAAGTAAATTTCAGATCTTTAGCACATACTAATGTGAATGTTTGCTCTTAGAGCATGTGTAAATATTTTATGAAAAGAATGCTTGCCTAAAATAAACATTTCAAAATGATCAAATGAAACTTTCATTTAGAAAGTACCTTTCTCTAAGGGGTTCAGAAATGCTTCATAAACACTTGCTTGATCATAAATCAAGATTTCTTTTTTTAGCTTGAATCTATCAAAATACATTTCTTCTGTTGTGTCTCATCTTTGAGTAGCCTCTCTTCAGGAGAAAATGTCCATGATTTCACTCAAAGTTCCCCAGGAACTTTGGAAATCTAGTTTGGAAATCATCTGGAAATCTAGAAGCCTGGCCTTTGGTCCTTTTTGTGCTGTTAACCTGCTTGGTGACCTTGAGCAAGTCAGCCCCTCACTCCTTGTCTTAAGACCAGGACGCTGGCCTGAAACTTCTGGAAGAAACTTTCTAGTCTGATTGATAGGGACTCACCTAACCCTGAAGTATGGGGACACTTTGCACGATATCATCAGCCTTTGAATTTCTCATTGTTTACGGTCAGTTGTACTAAGGAGATTTGCAATTTATTTGACAAAGATAAACCCCATTCAAACAAAGCCCGATTTTCCATTTCTCTTTTTAGCATGTTTACAGTTTCAATCCAAAATTCTAACTGACATGAAGGGTCCATAGGGACTATGAGGTTAAGACAAAGAACTGAGTTCAAATTCTATAGCTCCTCCATTTCCTAATCTGTAAACTGGGAATAACAACACCAACACCGTAAAGCTGGTAGGACCTTTAAAGGAAATAAGATACGTCAGGCCCCTTGCACATGGTAAGCACTCAAGAGATGTTAGAGAGTCTTAGGAGAGTTAACATGGACACATTTATCCAGCTCATGAGAGGATTAGGAATAATTATTTCCAGATGAGTTTAGGGGAAGAGGAATGATTAGAAAGAATGTCTAAATTAATAATGTTCATTTTGAGAATAAAGGGAATATATTCATACAATGAGAATCTTCTAGAAGCAAGAGGATTTCATAAAGAGGAGAAGGATGTATCGTGCAGATCAGAACAATGCAGGTTATAACAGGATGAGCTGGGCTTTAAAAGGACCATACTTGATTTGGAGAATGAAATTAGGGATCCTCTGTAAATTCTCAGGAGATCTACAAGTCACTGAATGTTCTGTGAAATGACAAAAAGATCCATGTGCTCCTGAGAATGACTGAGATTTTCTTTAAGTAACATGCAAAGAAAAGGATGCTGAAAAAATGTAATGTCGAAGCACATTTTCACTGAAAATGGAAGTGGAAACAATGATTTCTGAACTCTGCTACTTCTTTAACATCATAATTATTAATGTACAGTCTTAGAGATGATACAGAGCCCTCATTTCTTTATTTGACACTTAAAGACCGCCAACCATATGCCAAATTCTGTAGTGGGCACACGAGAAAAAATATGGTAAGAGTCTCTGTTCTCTAGAATTCTATAACCATCTATCATTACTCCCAAAAGATATAAGAAAACCCTGTACAATTATTATGTTCCATTGACTAAGCACCTGTGACACCCCCCTCTACTGTGCTAAATGTTTTCTGCATTATATCACTTACCCTGACAGATGCACTTCTGTCTCTACTGGAAAATGACAAGGGATTCTTCAACCCAAGGCCACACTCTCCACTTGTGAACAGATGCTGTAACCAAAATCTGCACCCCTATGACTTCTGCCTAATCTTCCTGGAGCCACACAGTATCAAGCTAATTCTTTTTGCATATGTCAGCTGTTCAATGGACGTCAGCTACCAAGGACCCTCATATCATCTCCAGATTAATCATCCCCTTTCTGGATTCACCGTATTTAACTCCTGTTTGCCACTATATCCCTAGTACCTAGGACATTGTCTAGCACATAAGAGGAATTCAGAAACATTTTTTTTCTGAACATAAAATCCTAGCAACATACCTTAGATATCCTACAGTTCATTGATATCCAACCCAGAAGCTAAAAATCAGAATGGAGCACACTATTCCAGGTACAGTTTGACCACTCCAAAGTACAATACAACCCAAAGAAACATTATCTTTTTGGCAAAAACCTCATCTATTCAGCTTGAGTGTGAAATTAACTCAGATGCTCAGGTCATGCTCACAGAAATATTTTTTCAGGCAGGCCTTGCCCAGCCCCTCATTTGTTTTGTTTTACTCTTTTAAATTCTAAACCCAGGTCTTTACATTTATCCTTGTATATTTTTTATCTTGTTAAATCTGGCCCAATTTGCCTATCTCACTGGTTTTACTTAAATCTCTCATATGGTTTCTAACATAATGTCTACTCTCTCCTAATTTTGAGCCTCTCACAACTCTGATTGGCAAACTTTCTATTTGTTATCTAAATTATTAAAATGTTGAACGAAGCAGAGCCTCACAGAATGCCACTGGTAACCTGGCTCAAAGTTGATGCTGATAATACCATTCAACTTATGAATCCCCTTAAATCACTACCATTTGGCAGACATTTTATTCAAGGGCATTATGTAAACTTTATCAAATACTATGCTCAAATTTAGTTACCCCAGAGAGCCTAGCTCAAACAGTAGTAATTCCAGCCTAAATCTCAGTATGCTGGGGGGTATCCTGTATTTCAGTTTATCTAATCTATTGTTTATTGCATAAATATAACACGCTGAATCCTTCAAGACTTCAAATTTTGAAGCTAAGCGCAGGTTCTTGAGATGGAAATGCCTTAGTTTTGGGTACTTAAAAGTAATTTATCTGCTTTTCTGCCGTATTTCCCCCTTACTTGGGGCAATGAATACTTATTAGTAAATAAGAGAAGAGCAACTTGTTTAAGAGAATGGACAATGAAAGGGCCCATCTTAAGGGAACTCTAGCTAAAAACCTCAAAATACTATCAAAATATTACCTAGCTATATAGGTTTAGAAACCAGTCTCCCTCACAGCTGGTTAACTTTTCTTCCTGATGCAGGAATCTCAAGACATGGACTAAATGTACATGATGACTTTCTATCCAACTATGAGTAGAGTAATTGAATAATCATGAGAGGGGCAATTCTTGGTATTGCACACTGAGTGAAGATTAACATGGAAATTAAACTTCGCATGAATTAAACTTTTCAGGAACCTTACCAAAAGGAAGAGTATAGGTTTTTATAAAGAAAAATTTATTATTTTTATTATTTGGCCTTTAGAACAATTGACAAACCTAGACATTTAGAATATGTTGTCCTGGGCTTCCCTGGTGGCGCAGGGGTTGAGAGTCCACCTGCCGATGCAGGGGACGCAGGTTCGTGCCCCGGTCTGGAAAGATTCCCACATGCCGTGGAGCGGCTGGACCTGTGAGCCATGACCGCTGAGCCTACACGTCCGGAGCCTGTGCTCCGCAACGGGAGAGGCCACAACAGTGAGAGGCCCGCGTACCGCAAAAAATAAAATAAAATAAAAAGAATATGTTGTTCAGGCTTTACCATCTGTTAGTATAGAATAATCTATTTTTCTTGGGGGGAAACCAAACATCTATGACATATGTTTGCTTTAGAAGACGGTTTGGATTCTTCTATAGGTACGACAGATGGCAAGCAAAACTGACAGACGTGAGTGTCTCCTGAAATGAGTACCACATGCCCCACTTTCCAGTGTCAAGTTTTCAACTCCATGAAAATGATGCTGTAGTGGTAGCTACAGAGATGGTGGCAGCAGCATAAATTCCTGGTCTCATAATCTCAGCCTCTAGGATATTTTGAGGAGCAACCAAGATGGCAGAGTAGAAGGACGTGCTCTCACTCCCTCTTGCGAGAACACCAGAATCACAACTAGCTGCTGGACAATCATCGATAGGAAGACACTGGAACTCAACAAAAAAGATATTCCACATCCAAAGACAAAGGAGAAGCCACAGTGAGAAGGTAGGAGGGATGCAATCACAATAAAATTAAATCCCAAAACTGCTGGGTGGGTGACTCACAGACTGGAGAACACTTATACCACAGAAGTCCACCCACTGGAGTGAAGGTTCTGAGCCTCATGTCAGGGTTCCCAACCTGGGGGTCTGGCAACAGGAGGAGGAATTTCTAGAGAATCAGACTTTGAAGTCTAGTGGGAATTGATAGCAGGATGTCGACAGGACTGGGGGAAACAGAGACTCCACTCTTGGAGGGCAGACACAAAGTAGTGTGCGCATCAGGACCCAGGGGAAGGAGCAGTGACCCCAGGGGAGACTGAACCAGACCTACCTGCTAGTGGTGGAGGGTCTCCTGCAAAGGTGGAGGGGGGGGGCTATGGCTCACTGTGGGGACAAGGACACTGGCAGCACAAGTTCTGGGAAGCACTCCTTGGAGTGAGCCCTCCCAGAGTCTGTCATTAGCCCCACCAAAGAGCCCAGGTAGGCTCCAGTGATGGGTTGCCTCAGGCAAAACAACAAACAGGGAGGGAACCCAGCTGCACCCATGAACAGTCAAGCAGATTAAAGTTTTACTGAGCTCTGCCCACCAGAGCAACAGTCAGCTGTACCCACCACCAGTCCCTCCCATCAGGAAACTTACACAAGCCTCTTAGATTGCCTCATCCACCAGAGGGCAGACAGCAGAAGCAAGAAGGACTACAATACTGCAGCCTGTGGAACAAAAACTACATTCACAGAAAGACAGACAAGATGAAAAGGCAGAGGGCTATGTACCAGACAAAGGAACAAGATAAAGCCCCCAAAAAACAACTAACTGAAGTGAAGATAGGCAACCTTCCAGAAAAAGAATTCAGAATAATGATAGTGAAGATGATCCAGGACCTCAGAAAAACAATGGAGGCAAAGATCGAGAAGATGCAAGAAATGTTTACCAAAGACCTAGAAGAAATAAAGAACAAACAAACAGAGATGAACAATACAATAACCGAAATGAAAACTACACTAAAAGGAATCAATAGCAGAATAACTGAGGTAGAAGAACGGATAAGTGACCTGGAAGACAGAATGGGGGAATTCACTGCTGCAGAACAGAATAAAGAAAAAAGAATGAAAAGAAATGAAGACAGCCTAAGAGACCTCTGGGACAACATCAAATGCAACAACATTCACATTATAGGGGTCCCAGAAAGAGAAGAGAGAGAGAAAGGACCCAAGAAAATATTTGAAGAGATTATAGTTGAAAACTTCCCTAACATGGAAAGGGAAATAGCCACCCAAGTCCAGGAAGCGCAGAGAGTCCCATACAGGATAAACCCAAGGAGAAACATGCTGAGACACATAGTAATCAAATTGGCAAAAATTAAAGACAAAGAAAAATTACTGAAAACAGCAAGGGAAAAAGGACAAATAACATACAAGGGAACTCCCATAAGGTTAACAGCTGATTTCTCAGCAGAAACTCTACAAGCCAGAAGGGAGTGACATGATATACTTAAAGTGATGAAAAGGGAAGAACCTACAACCAAGATTACTCTACCCAGCAAGCATCTCATTCAGATTTGATGGAGAAATCAAAAGCTTTACAGACAAGCAAAAGCTAAGAGAATTCAGCAACACCAAACCAGATCTACAACAAATGCTAAAGTAACTTCTCTAAGTGGGAAAAACAAGAGAAGAAAAGGAGCTACAAAAACAAACCCAAAACAATTAAGAAAATGGTCATAGGAACATACATATCGATAATTACCTTAAACTGAATGGATTAAATGCTCCAATCAAAAGACACAGGCTTGCTGAATGGATACAAAAACAAGACCCATATATATGCTGTCTACAAGAGACCCACTTCAGACCTAGGGACACATACAGACTGAAAGTCAGGGGATGGAAAAAGATATTCCATGCAAATGGAAATCAAAAGAAAGCTGGAGTAGCTATACTTATATCAGATAAAATAGACTTTAAAATAAAGAATGTTACAAGAGACAAGGAAGGACACTACATAATGATCAAGGGATCAATCCAAGAAGAAGATATAACAATTATAAATATATATGCACGCAATATAGGAGCACCTCAATACATAAGGCAACTGCTAACAGCTATAAAATAGGAAACTGACAGTAACACAATAATAGTGGGGGACTTTACACCTCACTTACACAAATGGACAGATCATGCCAAATGAAAATAAATAAGGAAACAGAAGATTTAAATGACACAATAGACCAGATAGGTTCAACTGATATTTATAGGACATTCCATCCAAAAACAGCAGATTACACTTTCTTCTCAAGTGTTCACAGAACATTCTCCAGGATAGACCACATCTTGGGTCACAAATAAAGCCTCAGTAAATTTAAGAAAACTGAAATCATATTAAGCATCTTTTCTGACCACAACGTTAAGAGATTAGAAATGAATTACAGGGAAAAAAACGTAAAAAACACAAACACATGGAGGCTAAACAATACATTACTAAATAACCAAGAGATCACTGAAGAAATCAAAGAGGAAATCAAAAAATACCTACAGACAAATGACGATGAAAACATGACGATCCAAAACCTATGGGATGCAGCAAAAGCAGTTCTAAGAAGGAAATTTATAGATACACAAGCCTACCTCAAGAAACAAGAAAAATCTCAAGTAAACAATTTAACCTTACACCTAAAGGAACTAGAGAAAGAAGAACAAACAAAACCCAAAGTTAGCAGAAGGAAAGAAATCATAAAGATCAGAGCAGAAATAAATGAAAGAGAAACAAAGAAAACAATAGCAAAGATCAATAAAACTAAAAGCTGGTTCTTTGAGAAGATAAACAAAATTGATAAACCATTAGCCAGATGCATCAAGAAAAAGAGGGAGAGGACTCAAATCAATAAAATTAGAAATGAAAAAGGAGAAGTTACAACAGACACCACAGAAATACAAAGCATCCTAAGAGACTACTGCAAGCAACTCTATGCCAATATAATGGACAACCTGGAAGAAATGGACAAATTCTTAGAAAGGTATGACCTTCCAGGACTGAACCAGGAAGAAATAGAAAATATGAACAGACCAATCACAAGTAATGAAATTGAAACTGTGATTAAAAATCATCCAACAAACAAAAGCCCAGGACCAGATGGCTTCACAGGTGAATTCTATCAAACATTTAGAGAAGAGCTAACACCCATCCTTCTCAAACTCTTCCAAAATATTGCAGAGGAAGGAACACTCCCAAACTCATTCTATGAGGCCACCATCACCCTGATACCAAAACCAGACAAAGATATTACAAAAGAAGAAAATTACAGACTAGTATCACTGATGAATATAGATGCAAAAATCCTCAGAAAAATACTAGCAAACAGAATCCAACAACACATTAAAAGGATCATACACCATGATCAAGTGGGATTTATCCCAGGGATGCAAGGATTCTTCAATATATGCAAATCAGTCAATGTGATACACCAAATTAACAAAATGAAGAATAAAAACCATATGATCTTCTCAATAGATGCAGAAAAAGCTTCTGACAAAATTCAACACCCATTTATGATAAAAACTCTCCAGAAAGTGGGCATAGAGGGAATGTACCTCAACATAATAAAGGCCATACATGACAAACCCACAGCAAACATCATTCTCAATGGTGAAAATCTGAAAGCATTTCCTCTGAGATCAGGAAAGAGATAAGGATGTCCACTCTCACCACTATTATTCAACATAGTTCTGGAAGTCCGAGCCACGGCAATCAGAGAAGAAAAAGAAATAAAAGGAATCCAAATTGGAAAACAAGAAGTAAAACTGTCACTGTTTGCAGATGACACGATACTACACATACAGAATCCTAAAAATGCCACCAGAAAACTACTAGAGCTAATCCATGAATTTGGTAAAGTTGCAGTATAAAAAATTAATGCACAGAAATCTCTTGCATTCCTATAGACTAATGATGAAAATTATGAAAGAGAAATTATGGAAACACTCCCATTTACCACTGCAACAAAAAGAATAAAATACCTAGGAATAAACCTACCTAGGCAGACAAAAGATCTGTATGCAGAAAACTATAAGACACTGATGAAAGAAATTAAAGATGATAACAACAGATGGAGAGATATACCATGTTCTTGGATTGGATTGTGAAAATGACTATACTACCCAAAGCAATCTACAGATTCAGTGCAATCCCTATCAAATTACCAATGGCATTTTTTATGGAACTAGAACAAATCATCTTAAAATTTGTATGGAGACACAAAAGACCCCGAATAGCCAAAGCAGTCTTGAGGGAAAAAAATGGAGCTGGAGGAATCAGACTGCCTGACTTCAGACTATACTACAAAGCTACAGTAATCAAGACAATATGGCACTGGCACAAAAACAGAAACATAGATCAATGGAACAAGATAGAAAGCCCAGAGACAAACCCACGCACCTATGGTCAACTAATCTATGACAAAGGAGGCAAAGATATACAATGGAGAAAAGACAGTCTCTTCAGTAAGTGGTGCTGGGAAAACTGGACAGCTACATGTAAAAGAATGAAATTAGAACACTCCCTAACACCATACACAAAAATAAACTCAAAATGGATTAGAGAACTAAATGTAACACCGGACACTATAAAACTCTTAGAGGAAAACACAGGAAGAACACTCTTTGACATGAATCACAGCAAGATCTTTTTTGACCCACCTCCTAAAGTGGTGGAAATAAAAACAAAAATAAACAAATGGGACCTAATGAAATGTCAAAGCTTTTTCACAGCAAAGGAAACCATAAACAAAATGAAAAGACAACCCTCGGAATGGGAGAAAATATTTGCAAATGAATCAATGGACAAAGGATTAATCTCCAAAATATGTAAACAGCTCAAGCAGCTCAATATTAAAGAAGCGAACAACGCAATCCGAAAATGGGCAGAAGAGCTAAATAGAAATTTCTCCAAAGAAGACATACAGATGGCCTAGAAGCACATGAAAAGCTGCTCAACATCACTAATTATTAGAGAATGGAAATCAAAACTACCATGAGGTATCACCTCACACCAGTTAGAATGGGCATCATCAGAAAATCTACAAAGAACAAATGTTGGAGAGGGTGTGGAGAAAAGGGAACCCTCTTGCACTGTTGGTGGGAATGTAAATTGATACAGCCACTATGGAGAACAGTATGGAGGTTCATTAAAAAACTAAAAATAGAATTACCATATGATCCAGCAATCCCACTACTGGGCATATACCCAGAGAAAACCACAATTCAAAAAGACACATGCACCCCAATGTTCACTGCAGCACTATTTACAATAGGAAGGTCATGGAAGCAACCTAAATGCCCATCGACAGACGAACGGATAAAAAAGCTGTGGTATATATATACAATGGAATATTACTCAGCCATAAAAAGGAATGAAATTGAGTCATTTGTTGAGACGTGGATGGACCTAGAGACTGTCATACAGAGTGAAGTAAGTCAGAAAGAGAAAAACAAATATCGTATATTAACGTATGTATGTGGAACCTAGAAAAATGGTACAGATGAAATGGTTTGCAGGCAGAAGTTGAGACACAGATGTAGAGAACAAAAATATGGACATCAAGCGGGGAAAACCGTGGTGGGGTGGGGATGGTGGTGTGCTGAATTGGGCGATTGGGATTGACATGTATACACTGATGTGTATAAAATTGATGACTAATAAGAACCTGCAGTATAAACAAACAAACAAAACTAATAATAAACTTTGGGTTATTTGTATGGAAATATGTTAATATAAATGTTTCAGACATTACATGAAATGTCTAAAAATCTTATTATGTTCTGGCATAACATTATAAGTCATAATTCTAGTTATTACTTTAAAATGTATATCTCAGAAATAACTAAATTTCGTTGTCAACTGCATTATTATGAACTTTCGTCAAATCTTTAACTGTGGTCATTTTTAAGTCTTTTGTCATTTACAGACAGTTCTGGGTGTACTCTGATGCTTTTGCAAAAATGTTCCGATAAAAGGGTTTCATCTTCAAGGAATTCATGGAAAAGACTCTGATGAGCACAGGTTTCTGGTAACTGACTATACTGCTGAACTGAATGGATAAGCATTTTCAGAACTCTAATGGAAAACTGACAAATTCATAAAAGTGCTAACAAAAGATCAAGATAAAAAAATTAATTACATGGGACTGAGTGAACTGATGAGGATGATTATAATTTTTATGACTTTCTGTTTGAATAATAAAAAATAAAAGTAATTTTAAAAAAGAAGATGGTTTGTTTGAGTTGTTGGAATAAATCACAATGTCCTGTTTCTACTTTTGTCCTCTCACAAGGATTTCCACAGTCCCTATTAAGATATATTTTTTTAAAAGGGGAAAATATCCATTCAATGGATAATTGAAATTCTATAATGTGCATTCACCAGTGTAAATATCTTACTCTGGAGGAGCTTAAAATATAGGAAGGATCAACGTTAAGGTCACTCAAAATTGGTACAATAAATATCTACCACCACATTCTTTAATAGCTAACTTATTTATTTATTTATTTAATCTAACTGGTCACATTACTGTGAGGCTAGCCTTCTCTTTTTTATTTTTTGGAACTTATAATATGAAATAATGAGTTTCTTGCTATTTTTTAGTGTTGGTTGAAAAGTCCCATATCAACGTTTATGTTCTTCCTTAAACAGTCTTTTGTGATTAGATTCTTAGTAAGCCTATCAAGCTTTTCTATATTTGATTCATCGTATATTTTAATGAAAAACAGGGTACCCAAATTCTCAATAATATGTGATTATTAGTGATTTATTAAAAATAATATCTCATGACAACAATGCTTCTGATATAAACTATTTTAAAACACTCTTATAAGCTCAGCCTTTTCATTGCTCTTTGAGTATAGTATCACTTATTTTGGTGTACAGCAAGGATGATAAATAGAAAATTAATACATTTTTAACCATAAATATTCATTAGAACTTGTTCCTGGACAATCTGTGCATCTTTCTTTATTTTAGCTCCTATTGTTTCCTTTCAATTCTTTCTAGTCCTTTTGCTAGAAGCCAAATGGCATAGTCATAATTCTGCAGGATTTGTGTTTTCTCACTGGTGACGCTACTGAATGTGCATAAATTTGAAGGAAAAATATTAAATGATAGACGGAGAGCTCACTGATGACAAATGTCTTACTGATTCTGGATGAAAATTAAAATAAATTACTGGCTTAATAATACTGCTTAAGAACTGCCAGCCCTCTGGAAATATTAACAAAATGACATATAATTGTCACATTGAGTTTTTTCTCCAGTTGAAGGTATTTATAAAGATTATAGTCCCTTGAGGATAAACCAATTTGAATTCTTCTGAAAATCTAATACATTTATTTTAAAAAGACATTTAAGTAAAGCAATAAAAAGGGAGTCCTCAATTTATTAACAATTTCTCCATATCACTTATCGTACTGTCATCATTTCCAGATGAAAGAATTATTTTCAATATAGTCTTAGTATTTATTATACACCAAAAAGAAGAGACACAGATTTTATCCTTGTTTAGGGAAAAGGTAATAAAACAATTCAAAAAAGTATAAAACATTCTCACTTATGTGGTTCAATAAATGGAATGGGATATTCTGGCTAATCAAATAAGAGATGTAATATTAAGAAAATTCTGGTTAAACAAATAAGAGATGTAATATTAAGAAACCTGTAGAATCCTAGTAGAGTTTTGATTTTTTAAAGAATTTACAACATTAAAATTCCTGTGGAAGTACAATGGCTGCTTTAGGACATACTTTAAGACTTTACAGTGCCTCAGAAACATTATTATGTCATTAAAATGTAGATAAACTCATTCTTTCACACAACAAATACTGACTGAGTGCTTATTAGGTGGCGGGTTACATGTTAGAATACAAAGACATTTAATCCATGTTCCCTTCTGGAAAGAAGCTTCTAGTCTGAGAGGAGGAGACAGACAAAAATGTATATATGTAGTGATAAGTTAAATATGGTGTTTTAATTTGGATTTCCCCAAAAGCAGACTCTGTTACAAATACACGGATACATGTAGTTTATCTGGAAGATGATGCTTGGATCACAAATGAGCAGGTTACCATGTGGGCAACTGAGGTTCAATTCCATGGGTCCGTGTGAGGAACCCCGTGCAGCATACCTCGGAATCAACCCAGTGAGGGTTAGATAGACTGAGTTTTCCATTATACACTTCCTCATTGGTTGAAGCTTGTCTTTGGAACTTCTAGGCTGTCAGCTAGAAAACACCCTTAGGCAGAGAAGCAGAAAATGCAGTTTCTTGAGGTGGGAAGCCATTGCCATGCAGGGGAAACTATTCATCACAGATGCAGGTAGGCTATGAAGTAGCCCAGAGGGTATGGAATGTATAGTACCAGCAGTCTCTGCTGCACATGATGCTGTAGAAGTCTATCATTGTGGAGTAGGGACCCAGAAGAGGAAAATATTAGTCCTATCTGGTGAATCAGGGAAGACTTCAACGACAACAGATGCCTAAGCTGAGTAGGTGTTCTCTGGGCAAACGTAACGGAGTGATGTGGAGGGCTGCTACTTACTTGCAAATAAATATAGTGGAATACCAGATTACAGAGAGGCCAGGGAGCATGGAGTCCTACCTATGCAGTAGCCGGGGTCAAATTCACTGCTGAGATAAATACACATGTGCTTTGGCTTAGGTAGATACATGTGCCAGTGGAGCCCGTTTCCAAAGCCAATGTAGATACTTTGAGCTATTGACCATGTAACAGGCAGTTTCTTGTGAGAACTACAGAAACAATTGCTTTACTTCTCAATCTTGGATTTGATCAGAAGATGTGAAGGTGGAATCAGGAAGCTGGAAGCAGACAGACTAGAGTGTGACTCCCCGGAGTTCTGTAGGTAGAAAGACTAAGTTCCAGGAGAACAGAAGAGGGTGGGGTGGGGCCTTGGCCTCATAGAAAATGGGGAACTGGATCAGTTTTCATGGCAGGTACTAGAATGTAGAGTATGAGGTAGAGACCAGAAATACAGTTCTTGAAATTGTGCTCCAAATAGAGACAGAGAAACAAAGCAGGATCCTACTGACTAGAAGTGAGACACCAAGTCAGAGCAAGAATAGTAGCAACAGGGATAGCCAGAGCACCTAAGCTATAAAAGTAAGATTTCTGTATTTCCTTATAGACTAAGTCAGTAGTTTGGAAACATTTATGAGCATAAGAATCATTTGGCAGGCTTCTTTTAAATATGCAGATTCCCTAAGTTCTAACTGTACCCTGCTTACCTATCACACTTCCGTAAATTTGTAGGGAAATGGAGGAATCAGCATTTTTAACAAGGGTCCCAAGTGACTCAAATGCAGGTGATCTGGGCTCTATGTGATAAAAAAAACAAGACAAAGTACCCTCGGTATTTAGGTAAGGTTGATTCCTGGATCTGAGAAAGAAGTGAGTTTCAACTGACCCCAACAATGAGTAAAGCAGAGTGATCAACTCATCCCAGTATACCTGGAACTTCCCCAGTTTTACCATGGACAGTCCCATGTCCCAGAAAACCAGTCCTGGGACAGTCAGCCACCCTAGCATAAAGGGAAGCTCCGTTGAACCAGGTAGCTCATGGAAGACCTATGCATCATCACGTCAATTCTGTGTATATCCCTGTAGACTCCATATTACACCAGCATTCTATTCCCCACACACAGCTCATGTTACTTCTTTCTTAAGTCAAATCTATAATTTTTTTTTTTTTTTTTTTTTTTTTGTGGTATGCGGGCCTCTCACTGCTGTGGCCTCTCCCGTTGCGGAGCACAGGCTCCGGACGCGCAGGCCCAGCGGCCATGGCTCACGGGCTTAGTTGCTCCGCGGCATGTGGGATCTTCCCGGACCAGGGCACGAACCCGTGACCCCTGCATCGGCAGGCGGATTCTCAACCACTGCGCCACCAGGGAAGCCCTAAATCTATAATTTTTGTTGAGCTAAGATCTGATGTTTAAAACCTCATGACGTGCTGGGTTGAGGTCCTGCTCCCAGACGCTACATACCTACCCCAAATTCCCTTACCCTCATGCTTGGAAATAGAAGAACTCCAGAAAATAAAAGTGAATCAAAGAAAAGCAAATACAAGAGCACACTAGCTTTTGGATGATTATCTGTAAAAAACACCCTATTATCATGTGCAAGACTGGCTCTGGGGCCAGGTACCTGGGTTGTATCTCTGCTCTACCACTGACACGATATGTGAACTGGGTCAAGTTACCTCTGCTCTAGACCCCTGTTTCCTCATCTATAATGTGGAAATATTCATATTAATCATCATAAGAATCATAATAGTGTCTACTTCATAGGATTAAATGTCAACACATGTGATGTCCTCAGGACAGTGCCTGCCACATAGTAATCACTCCATAAATGGAAGTTATTATGATTACTAAAACCCTAAAATTTAATATAACTCCAAGTCATCCAGTTACTTGTACCCTAGTCTTTCAGGTCCTAAACAAATTAAGTTGTAACATTCAGAGTCATTTTATACAAAGAAACTTCTTTTCCTATTACCTAAAGTACCATGTGGGAAAATTTACCCTGCACTTCAGCCTCTCTCTGGCACTGGTGGAAGGAAGGATGAATCAGAGCCACACAGGAGGTTTATTAGGGCTCCAGTAGGGCTAGAGCATCCAGAAAACTCACAAGCACAGGGAGGAGCTTGGAAACACTTCAAAGCCTGCAGACACTCAGATTGCTTCCTGAGGCGGGTGGATTAGTATTGGTGGTCTGTCCTTAGCCACACACGTCACCTCCATTTGTCTCAGCCCTCTCCACCTTTCCCTCTGACTGTGACAATGAGAATACTGAAATCAATACGTTCACCCTCCTTGCTCCAAATACTCAAGTGCTTTGAAATGAAAAATGGTTCAGGAGGCAGAAGCCAAGGCAGAGGCAGGGAGGACATAGGTGAAGGTAGAACTGGCAATGACTACAGTCGAAAGGGAAAGGGAAAGAGGACAGTGGACTAGAAGGGAGAAGACTCAGGTCCCACACCCGTTTTTGCATTAGTCAGTAGTGGGGACAGGTAATTTTAATTCAACAGACCCTGCAATTCCTCCTCTGTAAAATGAAGGCACTGATCCAGATAAACATCTATTATGCCTTCTGGTTCTAAAAGTCCTCAGCATATTTTTATGATAAAACGTCAGACGGTTGGTTTTAGCTTTATTCATCTCTCTCATAAGTTCCCCTCTCCTTCTCACCCTGTTACAAGACATTCTTCCAACATCCATTCTCAATTTAAACCAACTTATGCATTTGTCTTCCCTGCTAGACTAGAAGTTCTTCAATGGAAGATATTTTGTTTTAACCTTGTTTTATCCCCAGAACTTAGAACCACGCCTGACATGTAAAGATGTTCAGTAAGTGTTTTGGAACTGAATTACCACACTAACCTCCAAACCTGTATTAGTCAGGCTCTCAGCTAGAAACAGATGGCCCACTCATACTGAATAATTGAGGAGAGTTGGCTAAAGGGGCTATTTTTAAGGTCTAGGCAGAGTGAGGGTAAGTTCACCATCACTGGATGGTGAAGCACCCTCAGGTACAATAGCAAAGAGTTACTACCCCTTCTAGTCCTGAAGGGGTAAGGGAAGAAAGCTGTTCCAGAAGCCCTAAGAAAGTTGCGGAAGCCACAGATATTGAAAGAGGCCTGCCTGATAGGAGCTGGACCCTCCTTAGAACGAAGCAGCCAACCTGCATCCTAGTAGGGAAGGAAATGGGGGTCCCAACCTCACCCTCCCCTGCCCGTCAAGTCCCTCAAGCTCTCGCCAGTGCCTCTATTGGTGGAACACAACAGGAAGTTGAGAGCATGGTGGAGGATCTAAGCTGTTCACCAAGGTGAGCCCCTGGGGCACAGAGTGGGGTGACAAGGGTGGAGAGCAGATCCTGTGGGGCGAACAGGGAACAACCAGCACACTTGTTCCCTGCATCACCGCCTCCTCCTTTCAAAATGACCCTGAATGATCTGTTCTTTCAGGTAATTTCTTTTCTCCACAAATATATGGACATTTCTTCATCAAATGTGTACGTACTATATACTCACACTCCCTGACCTACAATGGTTTGACTTATAATTTTTCAACTTAATGATGGTACCAAAGCCACACACATTCAGTAAAAACCTAATTTTGAATTTTGACTTTTTCCTAGGCTAACAATAAATGGTACCATCCTCTCTCATGATGCTGCGCAGCTGCAGTGAGTTGTATCTCCGAGTCAGCCCAGGATAAACAACTGATACACTTACAACCATTCTGTACCCATACAACCATTCTGTTTTTCATTTTCAGCACGGTATTCAATACATTACAGGAGATATTCAATACTTTATTATAAAATGGGCTTTGTGTTAGATAATTTCGCCCAACTGTAGGCTACTGTAGGTGTTCTGAGCATGTGTAAGGTAGGCTAGGCTCAGCTATGATGTTCAGTAGGTTAGGTGTATTGATGCATTTTCAACTTACGATATTTTCAACTTACGATGAGGTTGTCAGGATACAACCCCATCATAAGTTGAGACCTGTACACATGTTTACACATTGCTTAATAAGGGTTGCTTAGTTTCTAGCATAACTTTTTTTTTCTCACCAATGAGACCGTAAGCTCCCTAGGGGCAAGAATGATGTCTTCTACTTCTAGAGCTATCTCTAGTGTATTTTTGCTATACATACAACAGGCACTCGATATTTGTAACTTTAATGATCATCTTTAACTAAGTTTTCATATATCAAATTATACAATCAGTTAGCTCTGTCATGTTAGCCAATTTCTAAATCTCTAGGAAGAGCCCAATAAAATATATGGTGTGGCTAATTGCTTACTGTGTTTCTGCTGAGTGATGATCATGGTAACAAGGTATGAGTCTCCTCCCTTAGAAGACAGGCTTTGCATTTCACTCCATAGTAGTTCCTGGAATTCATTCACTCAACATGCCTTTATCAATATTCACTACAAGTAAAGTGCTATACAAAGCACTGCGAGAAATCAAAGACCAATCTGACTTATATTCTGTCCCAAGGAACTTAGAGTGCAGCAGCAGAGAGAAAGTACTGATGTAACTGGGTGGAAAGAAGGAAAGGAGAGTCCTTTAAAAAAGAGATGAAAGGCTAGGAGAGTTCTAAGCAAGAGCAACAGTTTTGGTGGAGGAATTCTGTATAGGTTTGAGTTAGGTCTTAAAGAACACAGACTCTTTGGTCAAGAAGAGATAGGAGAAAGGATACACAATATGCATATGCCTCGGGTGTTTCAGGGGAAAACAATTCTCTTCGTTTTCCTTTAAGTTAAAAGAAAGTGTCTAATGAGTATGTGACTAGGAAAACAATATGCTGAAATCAGATAGAGAGGGCCTTGAAAGGCAGGCTGAGTCTGAACCACCTTTCTGTAGGCAGTAGGGAACCACTGAACGATTTTGAGCAGGAAATGAGAGCTGGAACTTCAAAGATAAATACAGTGACAATGCACTGAGTGAAAATACACTGAGAACTTTCTGTACCAAGCACTGCTCTCAACACTGTGTCCCAGTGGTGTAATCAAGGGTCAGGGTGGAAGGAGCAGTCCACTCCAGGACTGATATTGTTTAGAAAGTGCAACCACATGAGGATAGCAAAAAGCTTCCAGACTTGCAGCTGGTTTCCTTACTCTTTCTAAACTCGCCATGGACAATGCATCCCTCTTCTTCTTGCCTGCATCTAGGGCAAACCAATATACACATATTAACTCGTTTAATCTTCAGAACATCCCTGAGAAGTAGATACTTTTATTATTGCCAGAGAGGCACAGAGAGATAAGTGATTTTCTCAAGCTAACGAAGTTAGTAAATGGCAGAGCCAGGACTTAAATGCTGGCTGTCTGGTTCCTAATAACTACTCCAACTGGCAAGAAGATGATAACTTCTTTGAAATTAGAAGTTATGCCTATTAAACACAATTCCATGTAAACTCATGATAAACAGGAACTTAAAATGGGTTTTTTGTGATGATTCCAGGTCTAAAAAAATTGATCCATTTTTCTATATACACATAGGATACTAAACAGCTCTATCCTGATTTTCAGTTGGTTCTATTTTGAGTCCCAGTAGACATAAATCAGGGTGTTTACTAAGAATCCAGGTGTATTTGACAGAAACCAAATAACTACAATTGTCTAATCAGGCATATAGAGGTAAGTTCTATGCCAGCAGGTGTATGGGCAGGTCAGGGAGTTACCATTCTCAATGGTTAAGTGAAATCACTTCCTCCATTCTTGCTGGACAGGCTATTTGCAACATTTCTTTTCAAGTGGTACAAGCGCTGTTATTCAAAATGGTTGCTCTTGATATTAAACCCTTTAACTATTATAAATGCCAAAGGCAGAAGCTCCTTGTCAGACTATGTTTCAAGCATGATTAGGCATTACAAAAGAGTTTCACATTATTACTTTTTACTCAAAACTTACATTGCATTTTGGATAAGAAACCCTTCTGATTTGTGGATTCGGTACTCATAGTTTCGACTGTGTGATGCTTCCTGATTCTAGGTGTTCATCCAGCCTCCTCCTCTGCATCATGCCTGCTTCCCCCAAACCCTCTTCTCTCCCTCACAGTCACCACCATCTCCTCCACCACCACCACACACCGTTGCCTCAGAACCCAGTGGGACTATTGGCACAGCTACACAACCTGGAAAATTATGACAGCCTGAACTTGAATCAAACCCCTACAGGTTAAAATAATAGTAACAGCAACAATAACTACAATTGCTAACACCCATTTAGTGCTTACCACTTCACCTGCACAATTTCATTTAATCCTCAAATAACTCTAAGTAGGAACTATTCCTATCCCCATTTTCTACATGAAAAAAACCTGAAACTCAAAGGGGTTCAGTGAAGTAGTCAACATCATACGGTTCATAAATTGTAGTGTCTAGATTTGCTGGGAGGCCTGTGTGACTTCAGAGTCCTTTCTCTTAGCCCCTCCACCGCACAAAGGGTTTTCCCCTGCAGTGGTACAATCAGAAGAAATAAAACAGCAAAGGAAAGATGGAGAGTCTGGGGAAAAAAGGAAGGTTTAAAGCCATTTCTGAAAGAAGCAAGACTCTTAAGATAGTTGTCTCTTTGGGTGGGTATGGCAGGTAGGAAAGGGTCTTTTTTCCTCCTGGGCAGAGTTGAGCACTTGCAAAATTCTGTGAACCCCTACTGGGTCATCCCCATGGCTGTGGCCGGCTGACACTCCTACTATTAAAAAAAAATGATTCTAGGAAACTTAAATCACTTTCCCCAAAATATGAGAATCTCAGATCTCTGACCCTCCCCAATAAGACCTTGGTCTATTTATTTAGTGCTTAGGACTCTTTTGCCTTGCATTAGCAAAATAAAGTTTATAAAAACAAAATGAGATTTTATCCACAATATGTTAAATGAAACTCTCCAAATGAAGCCCATTTTTTAAGGTAATTGAAAGGCTTGGTTAAGTTTTTTACTTACTTAAGAGCAATTCCATTCCACCGACTTTGCCAATTAGCATATAAGACATTTACCAGCACACTGTAAATGTAAGGGTGCTTCACCTATTCCACTCTTCTCCTAGTCAATATATCTTTTTAATCAGAGAGGAAGAGGAAAAAGAAAAAAAAAAAAAAAAAACACCAAATACCCCTGCACAGCAATGCCAGACCTGAAGATACATTATAATGGCAAACATGTCCTCAATCCAAAATGAACATACTTCATTTCCCCCTTGACTTATCTCATTTTAATCTCATAATGTATGTGTAGATCCTCTGGATCCAAATAATGAGAAGTGTCCACAGAGCTTTTTTTAAACCTCTTCCAGCTCTGCATTCCAGATGCTCAGATGGCCTGGTACAGGAGAGAACGATAAAGTGGTAGAAGACTTGCTTAATCAGCAAGTGCATTCGTGCAATAAGTTCTCTCCTAAATAAGCAAGATGGCAGATAGGCCTTTTCACGCATAATAATCCTGAACAATTCTTAGACGCTGCTTGGAAAGTTCATTAACGAATGTTGATGGGTTCTTTGACCCTGCCAGGGCTCAGAAGGAGAGTGCTGTGATAAATTAGTGGTGTCTTCCATAGGTGCAGAAAGCCAGGGCAGCGGAAGGCACTTTAGGGGATGGCATAATATGCTGGATAAGGTGACGGTGTAATCAGTCTTGGTCAACTTCTGCTGATACTAAGGTTGGGTTTACCATTAGCCATTTTCATTATTTGCCCCTGGGCTCTCTTATGTATTCATTTCCTGTCTAGGACTTAGAGTAATGGATGCAGTTTAAAATATTTGAAAGAATGCTGTGTTAACTCCTATCTATCTATCCAACTGGTCCCTTTTTATCACCATCTTCACTGACATCACTATAGTGCAAGGCACCGTCACTTCTCACTTGGCTTTTGGCAACAACTTTCTAAACAGCCTGCATGAACCAACTCTTCTTAGCCCTACAGTGCCTCTCCTCACGACCAACAAAAGATTCATTTCAAAATATTGACCTGGTCATGCCATACTTTGCTGAAAACAATTCAGTGGCTGCCCATGGCTCCCGAAGTCCAGACTCCTTAACAAGAGGACCACGCCCCACATACTCAGCTCCCAAGTCTCCTTTCCAGCTTCATCTTTTACCATGTTCCTCCTAACCCCTTCTGAGCTCCAGCCACATGGGCCTTTCAGTTCCTCAAATGTTCCCTACTGACCCCCACTATGGGCCTTTGCACACACTGCCCCATCCGCCTGTCTTTCTTCCCAGACCACTTCCTCCACATTTGTCAAGTCACTCATCCCAATCATCTTTCCTCTGGGAAGACTTTCCTGATGTGACTATGTAACCTGATATCCAAACCAGGATACTCTTGAGAGCTAGAGCGCTATCAAAAATTAAGTTGGATCACTGGCTGGGACCCTCACATGATATGTGTTCACAGTAGCTCATACAGGTATATAGCTCTCTAAGGGATGAAAAAGTAAGGGTGGAGGAGAGCATTAAAAACGATCTTGCTTATTGAAACTCAAATCACCTCCCCCATACCTATTGCTCTAATGATTAAGTACAACTCAAACTGTGGCTACCATGTGTTTAAAAAAATCAAAGATGTGGCTTTATCTCCTAATTCTACCATAGGAGAGAGTCAGTATGGAAAAGAGAATACATTCACTATGTAGACACTGCGTGGAGAGAAACAAACACATGGTTACTTGGACAGATATCCCAGTTTCTATTTTCCATTTAGAATTATTTTAATTTCTTGTTCTGCTTGTAAAAATAATATGTGCGTATTATTTTTTTAATTTTCAAAAAAAAAGAGAAGCAAAAAGTGGAAAGTTAAAAAAATATCCCACAATCTAACCTTCTTTAATGGAGTCATTGTTGATAATGAGGAATCTAGTCTTCCAAACCTTTTCTCTGTGTTTGAACAAAACATATGTTGCTATTTTTGAAATGAGATTAGGTCATAAGTAATGTTCTGTAACTTGCTTTTATTTTTTACTGTATATACCATGGTGTCTTCAAAGAAAGAGAGAAGCAGCCTCTGACATCTGACAGCTGGACTGGTACTACAGCTAGAAATTGATGTTCTTCTGTTAAACGTAAACAGTTTCACAGAGCATTAACAATAGACAAGGTCACTCTGTGACCACGATGGATCAAGACAAAAACAAGAAAACCTGTACCAAGTCGGAACATGGACGAAATGTGAACATTCTCCAAGCCACCACAAAAATAACCAGACATTTGCCTTTCCTGACTAATATCAGTGATTGCTGCTTCTTTATCAATTATAGCTTTAGCTTTGCTCTACTCTGTCTTCCTTCCAGAAAAGACTGATTAGGATATACATCCACTGCTTGACAGCAACCAATCCACAGCAAAGCCCTGCTTCCTTAAACCCTCCCCCAAACCACCTGACCCAAGGCCAAGTCCCCTATAAGTCCCTTCTAACACCTCTGAGATGCCCCACCATTCTCTGTGGTGTGGTTCTCCGTCCTTGTAACAAAGAATAATCCCAACTTGTTTAACTACATGTGTATTCCAGGTGAGCATTAGCTGGAGGAAATTTGATGTCAATATGCATGTATCTATATATTTAGTTTCAAAAATCATTTTATGGGGAGGAGAGACAAGATGGCTGAAGAGTAAGACACAGAGATCACCTTCATCCCCACAGATACATCAAAAATACATCTACATGTGGAACTTCTCCTATAGAACACCCACCAAACGCTGGCAGAAGACCTCAGACCTCCCAAAAGGCAAGAAACTCCCCACATATCTGGGTAGGGCAAAAGAAAAAAGAATAAACAGAGACAAAAGAATAGGGACGGGACCTGCACCAGTGGGAGGGAGCCGTGAAGGAGGAAAGGTTTCCACACACTAGAAACCCCTTCGCAGGCGGAGACTGCAGGTGGCGGAGGGGGGAAGCTTCAGAGCTACGGAGGACAGCGCAGCCACAGGGGTGCAGAGGGCAAAGCGGAGAGATTCCGCAGAAGATCGGTGCCGACCAGCACTCACCAGCCCGAGAGGCTTGTCTGCTCACCCGCCGGGGCGGGCGGGGCTGGGAGCTGAGGATCGGGCTTCGGTCAGATCCCAGGGAGAGGACTGAGGTTGGCTGCGTGAAAACAGCCTGAAGGGGGCTAGTGCACCACGGCTGGCGGGGAGGGAGTCCGGGAGAAGTCTGGAGCTGCCGAAGAGGCAAGAGACATTTTCTTCCCTCTTTGCTTCCTGGGGCTATAGGAGAGGGGATTAAGTGCGCCACGCTTAACGGAGCTCCAGAGACGGGCACAAGCCGCAGCTATCAGCGCGGACCCCAGAGACGGGCATGAGACGCTAAGGCCGCTGCTGCCGCCACAAAGAAGCCTGTGTGCGAGCACAGGTCACTCTCCACACAGCCCCTCCCGGAAGCCTGTGCAGCCCGCCACTGCCAGGGTCCTGGGATCCAGGGGCAACTTCCCCGGGAAAATGCACGGTGCGCCTCAGGCCAGTGCAACATCACACTGGCCTCTGCCGCTGCGGGCTCGCCCCGCATTCGTGCCTCTCCCTCCCCCCGGCCTCAATGAGCCAGAGCCCCCGAATCAGCTGCTCCTTTAACCCTGTCCTGTCTGAGCGAAGAACAGACGCCCTCAGGCGACCTACACGCAGAGGCGGGGCCAAGTCCAAAGCTGAACCCCAGGAGCTGTGCGAACAAAGAGGAGAGGGGGAGGTCTCTCACAACAGCAGCCTCAGAAGCAGCGGATTAAATCTCCACAATCAATTTGAAGTGCCCTGCATCTGTGGAAAACCTGAATAGACAGCGAATCATCCCAAGTTGAGGGGCTGGAATTTACCAGCAAGATATATTATTATTTTCCCCTTTTTCTCTTTTTGTGACTGTGTATGTGTGTGCTGCTGTGTGAGATTTTGTCTGTATAGCTTTGCTTTCACCATTTGTCCTAGGGTTCTGACCGACCCGTTTTTTAATTTTTATTTTTTTACTTTTTAAAATTTTTCTTCGTAATAATTATTTTTTATTTTAATAACTTTATTTTATCCTACTTTATTTTATCTTCTTTCTTTCTTCCTTCTTTCCTTCCTTCCTTTCTTTCCTTTCTATTTTTTCTCCCTTTTATTCTGAGCCATGTGGATTAAAGGCTCTTGGTGCTCCAGCCAGGGGTCAGGGCTGTGTCTCTGAGGTGGGAGAACCAAATTCAGGACACTGGTCCACAAGAGACCTCCCAGCTCCACATAATATCAAATGGTGAAAATCTCCCAGAGATCTCCATCTCAACACCAAGACCAAGCTTCACTCAATGACCAGGAAGCTACAGTGCTGGACACCCTATGCCCAACAACTAGCAAGACAGGACTACAGCCCCATCCATTAGCAGAGATGCTGCCTAAAATCATAATAAGGCTACAGACACCCCAAAACACACCACCAGACGTGGACCTGCCCACCAGAAAGACAAGATCCAGCCTCATCCACCAGAACAGAGGCACTAGTCCCCTCAACCAGGAAACCTACTCAGCCCACTGAACCAACCTTAGCCACTGGGGACAGAGAGCAAAAACAATGGGAACTACGAACCTGCAGCCTGCAAAAAGGAAACCCCAAACACAGTAAGCAAAATGAAAAGACAGAAAAACACACAGCACATGAAGGAGCAAGGTAAAAACCCACCAGACCTAACAAATGAAGAGGAAATAGGCAGTCTACCTGAAAAAGAATTCAGAATAATGATAGTAAAGATGATCCAAACTCTTGGAAATAGAATAGACAAAATGCAAGAAACATTTAACAAGGACCTAGAAGAAATAAAGAGGGAGCAAGCAATAAATGAAATTTAAAATACTCTAGATGGGATCAGTGGCAGAATAACTGAGGCAGAAGAATGGATGTGACCTAGAAGATAAAATAGTGGAAATAACTACTGCAGAACAGAATAAAGAAAAAAGAATGAAAAGAACAGAGGACAGTCTCAGAGACCTCTGGGACAACATTAAATGCACCAACATTCAAATTACAGGGGTCCCAGAAGAAGAAGAAAAAAAGAAAAGGACTGAGAAAATACTTGAAGAGATTATAGTTGAAAACGTCCCTAATACAGGAAAGGAAATAGTCAATCAAGTACAGGAAGCACAGAAAGTCCCATACAGGATAAATCCAAGGAGAAACATGCCAAAACACATATTAATCAAACTATCAAAAATTAAATACAAAGAAAACATATTAAAAGCAGCAAGGGAAAAACGACAAATAACACACAAGGGAATCCCCATAAGGTTAACAGGTGATCTTTCAGCAGAAACTCTGCAAGCCAGAAGGGAGTGGCAGGACATATTTAAAGTGATGAAGGAGAAAAACCTACAACCAAGATTACTCTACCCAGCATGGATCTCATTCAGATTTGATGGAGAAATTAAAACCTTTACAGACAAGCAAAAGCTGAAAGAGTTCAGCACCACCAAACCAGCTTTACAACAAATGCTAAAGGAACTTCTCTAGGCAAGAAACACAAGAGAAGGAAAAGACCTACAAGAACAAACTTGAAACAATTAAGTAAATGGTAATAGGAACATACATATCGATAATTACCTTAAATGTAACTGGATTAAATGCTCCCACCAAAAGACACAGATTGGCTGAATAGATACAAAAACAAGACCCATATATATGCTGTCTACAAGAGACCCACTTCAGACCTAGGGACACATACAGACTGAAAGTGAGGGGATGGAAAAAGATATCCCATGCAAATGGAAATCAGAAGAAAGCTGGAGTAGCAATTCTCATATCAGACAAAATAGACTTTAAAATAAAAACTATTACAAGAGACAAAGAAGGACACAACATAATGATCAAGGGATCGATCCATGAAGAAGATATATTGTAAATATGGTAAATATTGTAACTATATTGTAAATATTGTAAATATTTATGCACCCAACATAGGAGTACCTCAATACATAAGGCAAATACTAACAGCCATAAAAGGGGAAATCAACAGTAACACAATCATAGTAGGGGACTTTAACACCCCACTGTCACCAATGGACAGATCATCCAAAATGAAAATAAATAAGGAAACACAAGCTTTAAATGATACATTATACAAGATGGATTTACTTGATATTTATAGGACATTCCATCCAAAAACAACAGAATACACATTTTTCTCAAGTGCCCATGGAACATTCTCCAGGACAGATCATATCTTGGGTCACAAATCTAGCCTTGGCAAATTTAAGAAAATTGAACTCGTATCAAGTATCTTTTCTGGCCACAACGCTATGAGACTAGATATCAATTACAGGAAACGATCTGTAAAAAATACAAACACATGGAGGCTAAACAATACACTACTTAATAACGAAGTGATCACTGAAGAAATCAAAGAGGAAATCAAAAAATACTTAGAAACAAATGACAATGGAGACACGATGACCCAAAACCTATGGGATATAGCAAAAGCAGTTCTAAGAGGGAAGTTTATAGCAATAAAATCCTACCTTAAGAAAGAGGAAACATGTCGAATAAACAACCTAACTTTGCACCTAAAGCAATTAGAGAAAGAAGAACAAAAAACCCCCAAATTTAGCAGAAGGAAAGAAATCATAAAGATCAGATCAGAAATAAATGAAAAATAAATGAAGGACACGATAGCAAAGATCAATAAAACTAAAAGCTGGTTCTTTGAGAAGATAAACAAAATTGATAAACCATTAGCCAGACTCATCAAGAAAAACAGGAAGAAGACTCAAATCAATAGAATTAGAAATGAAAAAGGAGGTAACAACGGACACTGCAGAAATACAAAAGATTATTAGAGATTACTACAAGCAACTGTATGCCAATAAAATAGACAACCTGGAAGAAATGGACAAATTCTTAGAAATGTACAACCTGCCGAGACTGAGCCAGGAAGAAATAGAAAATATGAAAAGACCAATCACAAGCACTGAAATCGAAACTGTGATTAAAAATCTTCCAACAAACAAAAGCCCAGGACCAGATGACTTCACAGGCGAATTCTATCAAACATTTAGAGAAGAGCTAACACCTATCCTTCTCAAACTCTTCCAAAAGATAGCAGAGGGAGGAACACTCCTAAACTCATTCTATGAGGCCACCATAACCCTGATACCAAAACCAGACAAAGATGTCACAAAGATAGAAAACTACAGGCCAATATCACTGATGAACATAGATGCAAAAATCCTCAACAAAATACTAGCAAACAGAATCCAACAGCACATTAGAAGGATCATACACCATGATCAAGTGGGGTTTATTCCAGGAATGCAAGGATTCTTCAATATATGCAAATCAATCAACGTGATACACCGTATCAACAAGCTGAAGGAGAAAAACCATACGATAATCTCAATAGATGCAGAGAAAGCTTTTGACAACATTCAACACCCATTTATGATAAAAACCCTCCAGAAAGTAGGCATAGAGGGAACTTTCCTCAACATAATAAAGGCCATATATGACAAACCCACAGCCAACATCGTTCTCAATGGTGAAAAACTGAAACCATTTCCACTAAGATCAGGAACAAAACAAGATTGCCCACTCTCATCACCCTGATTCAACATAGTTTTGGAAGTTCTAGCCACAGCAATCAGAGAAGAAAAAGAAATAAAAGGAATCCAAATAGGAAAAGAAGAAGTAAAGCTGTCACTGTTTGCAGATGACATGATACTATACATAGAGAATCCTAAGGCTGCTACCAGAAAACTACTAGAGCTAATCAATGAATTTGGTAAAGTAGCAGGATACAAAATTAATGCACAGAAATCTCTTGCATTCCTATAGACTAATGATGAAAAATATGAATGAGAAATTATGGAAACACTCCTATTTACCACTGCAACAAAAAGAATAAAATACCTAGGAATAAACCTACCTAGGCAGACAAAAGATCTGTATGCAGAAAACTATAAGAAACTTATGAAAGAAATTAAAGATGATACAAATAGATGGAGAGATATACCATGTTCTTGGATTAGAAGAATCAACATTGTGAAAATGACTCTACTACCCAAAGCAATCTGCAGATTCAATGCAATCCCTATCAAATTACCACTGGCGATTTTTACAGAACTAGAACAAAAAATTTCACAATTTGTATGGAAACATAAAAGACCCCATATAGCCAAAACAATCTTGAGAACGAAAAATGGAGCTGGAGGAATCAGGCTCCCTGACTTCAGACTATACTACATAGCTACAGTAATCAAGACAGTATGGTACTGGCACAAAAACAGAAATATAGATCAATGGAACAGGATAGAAAGCTCAGAGATAAACCCACACACATATGGTCACCTTATCTTTGATAAAGGAGGGAAGGAAACACAGTGGAGAAAAGACAGCCTCTTCAATAAGTGGTGCTGGGAAAACTGGACAGCTACATGTAAAAGTATGAAATTAGAACACTCCCTAACACCATACACAAAAATAAACTCAAAATGGGTTAAAGACCTACATGTAAGGCCAGACACTATCAAGCTCTTAGAGGAAAACATAGGCAGAACACTCTATGACATAAATCACAGCAAGATCCTTTTTGACCCACCTCCTAGAGAGGTGGAAATAAAAACAAAAATAAACAAATGGGACCTAATGAAACTTAAAAGCTTTTGCACAGCAAAGGATACCATAAACAAGACCAAAAGACAACCCTCAGAATGGGAGAAAATGGTTGCAAATGAAGCAACTAACAAAGAATTAATCTCCAAAATTTATAAGCAACTCATGCAGCTCAATAACAAAAAAACAAACAACCCACTCCAAAAATGGGTAGAAGAACTAAATAGACATTTCTCCAAAGAAGATATACAGATTGCCAACAAACACATGAAAGAATGGTCAACAACATTAATCATTAGAGAAATGCAAATCAAAACTACAATGAGATATCATCTCACACCGGTCAGATTGGCCATCATCCAAAACTCTAGAAACAATAAATGCTGGAGAGAGTGTGGAGAAAAGGGAACCCTCTTGCACTGCTGGTGGGAATATAAATTGGTACAGCCACTATGGAGAACAGTATGGAGGTTCCTTAAAAAACTACAAATAGAACCACCATATGACTCAGCAATCCCACTACTGGGCATATACCCTGAAAAAACCATAATTCAAAAAGAGTCATGTACCAAAATGTTCATTGCAGCTCTACTTACAATAGCCGGGACATGGAAGCAACCTAAGTGTCCATCAACAGATGAATGGATAAAGATGTGGCACATATATACAATGGAATATTACTCAGCCATAAAAAGAAATGAAACTGAGTTCTTTGTACTGAGGTGGATGGACCTGGAGTCTGTCACACAGAGTGAAGTAAGTCAGAAGGAGAAAAACAAATACTGTATGCTAACACATATATATGGAATCTAAGAAAATAATGTCATGAAGAGCCTAGGCGTAGGATGGGAATAAAACACAGACCTACTAGAGCATGGACTTGAGGATATGGGGAGGGGGAAGGGTAAGCTGTGACGAAGCAAGAGAGTGGCATGGACACATATACACTACCAAACGTAGGGTGGATAGCTAGTGGGAAGCAGCCACATGGCACAGGGAGATAAGCTAGGTGGTGTGTGACCACCTAGAGGGGTGGGATAGGGAGGGTGGGAGGGAGGGAGACGCAAGAGGGAAGAGATATGGGAACATATGTATATGTATAACTGATTCACTTTGTTGTAAAGCAGAAAGTAACACACCATTGTAAAGCAATTATACAAGATGTTAAAAAAAATTTTATGGCATTCTACTGTATGAATTTACCATATTTTATTTAACTGAAGATCTACTGATAGATATTTAGGTGTTTCTAACAGCACTATAATGCATACCTTTCTTTACATATTTGTGTACAATTGTTTAATTATTTCCTTAGGATAAATTACTAAATATATAATTGCAGAGTCAAAGACCAGGCTCATTTTCATTTCATTTTAAACTAGTTTTTTATAATATAGAGGTTATATATGGTCTTGGCAAAAAATAAATACATAAATCAAAAGTTCAGATGAGCATAAACTTATAAATAAAAGCTCTCTTTCTCTCCACAGTCCTCTGGTATCATTCCACAGAGATAACTATGTATATACTTCCATAACTTTTACCCAAATAAAAAAACTGATATAAATATAATTGTGTGCGAATGTGTGTGTGTGTGTAGATAGATGGATGGATAGACATTCTCATTTTTAAAAAAGGTTATGTTATGCTTGCATTTAATTTTGATTCCTTTGCAAAATTATCTACTACAACTTTTACATTCTTACCAACAGTGTATGAGCATGTCTATTTTTCAGCATGTAAATTTAAGACGTGTAATATTAAGAAGAAAGACCTACGGCCAAACTCACTCAGCTTTGCTTTCCTTGTTTTTAACCATCAGCTAACAATATCTATTTTGCAAGGCTGTTTTGGACATTAAATGAGATGATATATAAAGAGAAACTCCATGCATTGTCTGGCCAACAACATATGTATAAATACATAATAATAATTGATATTATTATCATAATTTGGTTCATCTGCCACATATAAGTAGCTCTATGTAGCAGTCCTAGTTCTATTCTTTAATGTTAAGAAAATAAATCTCATGTTTCTAATCTTAAAACCTTGAGTTACTATCTTTAATAACAGGGGGCTAAGAAATTTAAATGATGTGAGTTAAGCTGGCTATAGTCTCTAGGAAAGGAAAATATCTTCCATACTATCTTGCTAATCAGTCCTCTGGCTACAATTTTCTATTGATCTCTCCCTTGGCGAATTTGATAATTATTCTAATAGTGAGAACTCTGGCACACCAGCACTTGATAAATGTCTCCAGATTCTATCTTAAAGAGCAATAATGCAATTTGGGTGAAAATAAATAGGCAGCCAAGCAGAGGCTCTGAAGGATGAACGGATAGATTTCATGGGCCCATTTCCCCGTTACAGAAAGAGATATTTATTGCCTGCAGCACAGCTGAGGGACTGCATTTGGAAATGCCATAGACAGTGGTCTGTGGCTGAGGTCCTGGGGCTCAGCCCAGGATAAGGCATTTGGCAGGTTCAGGCCCAGAATGGCAGGAAGCCTGCTTTCCAAACAGCAGCTGCAAAGAGAGACAGAGTTTGTTAGAACTGATTCGGCCTCGTTCTCATCGCCCATGGCACCCTCAGCACTCTCCCAGGCACAGTGCCGTCTTTGTAATCCAAGACAGGGAAGCAGGAGAGGAGAAGAGAGGGGAGAAGGACAGTGTAGGAAGAGGGATAAGGGGAAATGAAAGGAAGAAAGGGGGAAAGAGTGAGAGGGAGAAATGGGAGAAACCTGGAGAAAAGACGAGAATTCACTTCTTGACAATAAGAACCACACTCAGGGTAATACGAACAAAGGGATCTTTTCCACAAAGGAAACCTGAGGTCTTCCTGCATTCAGGCTTCTAATATGAATCTATAGATGCATTATTATTGTTATTATTATCATCCTAATTATTTCCTTTATTAAAACCCTTGATATCTATTATTTTAACTTCAATAATAAAATTTTAAAATAATAATTTTTCAGAAGAAACAGCACAGAAATATTAAATAACTGTCTTAATATTACTTCAGAAGCTGATGACCAAGGGGATATTAAGAAATAGATTCCCAAGCAGCCACATAGCACAGGGAGATCAGCTCGGTGCTTTGTGGCCTCCTGGAGGGGTGGGATAGGGAGGGTGGGAGGGAGATGCAAGAGGGAGGAGATGTGGGGATGTATGTGTATGTAGAGCTGATTCACTCTGTTATAGAGCAGAAACTAACACACCATTGTAAAGCAATTATACTCCAATGAAGATGTTGAAAAAAAAAGTTAAAGCTTGATATTAAACAAAAAAGAAAAGAAAAGGTGTTGATAACAACAACAAAAAAGAAATCGTTTCCCAGAATCCCAACCCAATGCTTCCCCTGCTATACCAGCCTTCTGATTACTTCTCTGTGTTTTCCCATTTGTTTAATAGATTGATCATACCATTACCTAATGTCACCTAATTGACAGAAACAGTTTGATAAACTAGGTCATGTTCCATAAACACATTGTCTCGGTATGCGTTTGAATTTCACTCATTAGCTTTTTGACTATTAGCAAGGTCCTTATCACTCTGTGCTATAGTTTCCTTACCCATAATGGCAATATCCAAAATGGGAATAACAATAATGCCTACCTAAAAGGGTTATGACAAAAATGAAATAAAATAATGCTCATGAAGTGCTTAGCACAGTGCCTGACACATAGTGAGGACCCAATAAACGTTAGGGTAGGTGGTGGTAGTTAAGTACTAGTGAATTATTATCTGATTATATCAACAGCAATTCCCACTTACATAGCAGACACTAAAAAAGTATTCTCATGATCACGGCTAAATTTTTGATGAAAAATGCAGCTGAGATTGGGCCTAGAGTAGAGAGTTGTTCTAAGAGAACACACACCAGAGGGCAAACTTTGGTCTTTATTTAAAGTGTCCAAGTTTCAAAACATTTGAGGGTGGGAGGTACCATGAATTCTACACTTTACCAGGGCAACATTAGGAGTTACTCAATGCCATGGAGAAAAACCAGCTCATCATGCTGGTGATTCTTTACCTTTAGGGAGAAGTTTATCTTTTCAAGGCTCTGATGAAAGCTATGGAGAAAAATTCACAAACATGCAAAACGTTGCATCCAATTATAAGAATTAAGCCCTTACTAGATGCCAAGCATGCTTTGACAGATGAAGAAAAGATATAAGATGCATTAGGTGAAAACAGCTTTGCCTTTCTGCAATTTAAGATTTGCAGCAAAGCGGAGTTTTGATTCTCGATTACTCTCCCTGCTGATTTGCCGCTTTGGAGCATTAGCATTTCCTCTAACCTATTTAACTGCTAAGTGTATAAATGGGTATTAGGTCAGAAGTGGAGAAACAGAACAGAATTAAGGGGAGGAGATGTAGCAAATATGTAGCTAAGAATCTAGAACTTTTTATTATGCCTCTCCTTCAACTTTCTCACATGATAGGAGGCAAAAAAACAAAACAAGACAAAACCCCTGGATGTTTTACAGGAGCAAAGGAAGGTCTCTTCTAGCCCTGTGATTCACTACTGAGAAAATTCAATCTCCTCCACATTTTCCATTAGGCTCAGATGCTCTTCATAGTTATTAGACAGCAGATTATTATTAGTTCTAATGAAAATACTGAACTACAGTCATTCTCAGGAATACCTTGCTGCTTAAGCTTAAATGTCACAAGGTATTTGATCATAGACCCAAACAGGGAAGGCAAAAGCCTACATACAGCCCAGAAAGAGAAGGGCACAAAGAAATGACAGAGGTGGGCACAAAATAGGTCTGGGGATGACAGAGACAGATAATACATTCTTTCTGGGAGTGGTGATTTAGCCTTAGAATGTGGCTTGCAAACCTCTAGTTGTCTTCCTTTCGCTTGTTCAGCTAAGGTAGCCATTCCCAAGCCTTAGATTATAGCAGTTCCTTATCACTTATTTGATAAAGCTGAGAATAAGAAATTCCCAGCAATGGCTTGGTAGTAGAAGTTTTCACTCTCTTTCACCTGGCCTCCCTATGGAAATAAATTCAGTATTTCTAACAAAGCCTTTCAGAGGATCTATTCAAAATAAAAGAAAAGTGTGACCCATTCTATTTTATATATCTTAAAAATGTAACTAATTCATAGCATCAAAACCTCTTGGTGTTGAAAGGAATTTGTAAAGTCACGTAGATTTAGCCACTTCAGATGTAGCAGAAAAAGAATAGGCAGATTGAGGAAAAGGACAGAGTCAGATTTCCTTCCTTCCTCCCTCCCTCTCTCCCTCCCTTCCTAATTTTTTTTTTTTTTTTAAGTAAGGAGGTTTCTTCATTAGCTCAGGCACACTGTATACACTTGAGTAACTAGAATTAAGCTGACAATGTGTTGCTGAGCAGAAAACCAGCTGTAACACAGATGAGGGCGGTTGATAATCATGTATCAATTACTTCTGTACACATAGATTTAGGATTTCCTAAAGGACTTGAAGGTACTGTGTTTTTCAGTCTCCCTATAAGCCTATGCAGCTCTGAGTTTGCTAACCACTTTTTGTCTTTCCACATACAAGGCAAAATCTCATTTAATCCAGATTCTACCCCTAAAATTGTGAATTATGGGGTCTGTGCAATGCAGATTTTAATGTGCATGAATTTCTGCCTGTCTGTCCCTAGTTTTACCTTCAGCCCATCCTCTCTCATGAACTCCATACATTTCCAGTTCTCCACTGCAGCAGTCTTCAAACTGGGATTCTTGTGCCCTCCTGTGTACACTTTCCAAAGGTTATGGGAGCAAGAATAGTTTCATGGAAACACATTTGCAGACCTTCAGTTTCCATGTATCCTTTTCCCTAAAACTTACCTCACTGAGAAAGTGCCTCTAGTCAGCATTATGCCAATTTCCTATCCATCTCCCCCACCCCCATTTTCTCTCTTTTACAAAGGAAGGAATAGCTCTCACCTATCTTGATGTTTACTATCAAAAGATATATTGGGTAGTTTCCAATTCTTTGCTTTCAATACATCTGAAGGAGAATTAAATGAACATATCCATTAACACATCATTAAAAATAAGTTGATGATAGATTATTATGTGACTTTTTTGCAAATATTTTTAAAAGTGTTCATAGCATTGAGTAACATGGCTATTTAAAAAAATAAACAGAGAAGTGACAGAGAATTGATGTTGTATAGTGTCTCATCCTAACAAAAAGTAATTTTTATCCTTAACACAGGAGCTAAGTATAAAAGAAAACTGGCCCCATTTATTTCATCAAAAGATGCATTTCCAGTACAATTCTACTTAGTGTTTACTGAAATTTGTATTATTTGTTATTTTGATCAGTTGTCAACTAAATGTAACAAATAATTTACTCCAGAAGAAATTTTAAACATTCAAACCTTATGGACATAAGAAATTTTAATTTTAAAAATATTTCAATTTATATGCATTTTTGTGGTAGCTAAGTAGAGTGATCAATAAAAGATTCCAACAGAAAATTGTGTCACTTTAGGATAAAATTCTGTGGGGAAGTAGAATGGAAATGTGAGTTCAATGAGAAAAAGGAATAGCGTATAATTTTTTGACTATGTAAGAAAAGCTTATTCAAGTATATTGTTAAATAGATGATGATCAAATCCCTACGGTTCATAGACCCGGGGATACATTTAAAAGAGAGATGTAACATTTTACTTTAAAGTATGAAGTGACAACACCCTGGAAATCATACCCTTTTTAACTGTTTAAACACAATGAAAAGTATTAGATGTCAAATTACAAATGTGCTAGAGGGTAGGTTTTCTTTTTTTGGTTTGTTTTTAACATCTTTATGGGACTATAGTTGCTTTACAATGGTGTGTTAGTTTCTGCTGTATAACAAACTGAATCAGCTATACCTATACATACATCCCCATATCTCCTCCCTCTTGCGCCTCCCTCCCACCCTCCCTATCCCACTCCTCTAGGTAGGTTTTCAAAATGCTTTAGATGGTTCAGAAAAAATGACATGTGAAGTCCTTTGCTCTTAAACCCTGCTCCAGGAAGTGTGACCCGTAGTCTCCATCAGCATCACCTGGGACCTTATTAGAACTAGAGATTGCAGGCCACAACCTCAGACCTGAAGAATCAGAATGATTTTACTAAGATTCCCAAATGATCCACACCCCACAGAAGTTTAAGAGCTGCTCTACAAGATTCCTTCATCCGAGTAGGGTCTCCAAGTTAACCTATTGTCCCCTTAACCTTCAACATTTCCTCCACTTGTTTTCCTGTCCTGGTTAATATAATAGCAACCGCATTCAGATAACCCTTGCTAGCAATCTTGGGCTCATCCTCGAAGTTTACTCCTTAGTTATTCCACCGCTCCTCACGTCCAATCGGTAAAGAAGCCCAATCAAGTTTACTTCCTTCATTAGTCACTGTGAACCAGGCAATAAGGATAGAAAGTTAAATAAGATATATTCTGGGCCTACCTTGAATATCTGTCTTCCAAAACCCTCTCTGGAGGACAGACTCTAAGGTTACCCCCCTGAACCCGACCTTTTGCTCTTCACACCTTTCTCTAATCTCCTCCCCTTGCTTTGGGGGGCAGGGGTTGATCTGTGACTTGCTTCTAACCAATACACTATAGCAAATAGGTCACCCTGTGATTACTTCACATTCTGTGACTCCTAGCAGGGTCACTCTGGAGTCTCCCTCTGCACTACTGGTCTTAGAGAAGTGAACCGAGAGGATGCAAACTGCATATGGAGAAGGCTGCGTGGCCCGGAACTGAGGGTGGCCTCTAGGAGCTAACGGCAGCCTCTCGCTGACAGCTGACAAAATACTGAGGCTCTCAGAACTACATCTGCAAAGATAAATAAATGCATAAATTCTGCCAATAACCTGAGAGCTTAGAAGCAGATTCTTCTCCAGTCAATCCTCCAGAAGAGAATACAGCTTGACCAATACAATGATTTGTGAGAGACCCAACTGACAGAGAACCCACCTAAGCCATTCCTGGACTCAGGAGAGTGAGATAATACCCAGAAACTGTGGAATATCGATATGTGTTAGTGTAAGCCACTAAGTCTATGATAATTTGTTATGCACTGTAGAAAGCTATAGCTGTTCTGACAGCCTTAGCTGGGCAGGCACAGGAAGACTCTCCTCCTCATTGCCTTTCAGTCCATAGTCTTTCTCTCCTCTTTATCCTGCTTGACACGGCCAGCAGGGTAACTGAAAAATAAACCTCACCACCTCACCATGTCAAACCCATGCTGAGGACACTTTGAAGGCCTAAAAACAAAGGTTTTCAATAAATATGTTAAATGAATATAAAGATAAAAGTCTTTAGAAGTTAGTTGTATATGATACAATCCTGTAGATAAGTAACAAACCAATCTACTTAAAAAGACACAGTCCAGGCCCTCAAGATACATAAAGTGAGCTGAGGCTGTGGTAGTGGTTATTCTGCTTTAATTTTAGCTTTACAGTTATTCTTTGCATCCTTTGAAAAATTGTCTCTAATACCTGAATGTCCTTTTCTTTACTAATAAAAAGTAGGCGATCCTCCATAAGTGCCTAATTTATGTATTTTAAAACCATGTCCAATTTCCAACCACAGTCAGAAAGGAAATTTCTGTTTACTGAACACTGACTCTTCTGCTGTACATTTCACCGGCTCCCCTTGATTTGGGGATCCCACACATGCCCAGCAGACACACTTCCTCACATCAAAGTAACTTTCACAGTTGCCTCCATTTTGCTTTATTCATTCACAGAGAGCTTTGAGTGTTGCCAAGTTCAAAACGTGTTGCTAAGAGACAAACTTGCTCTGTGGATAAGAAGCAGGAATCAAAGGCAGCTGGCTAATGGATTCATTACTAACTCATTTACCAACTTTGGAAGACACAGTGCTGCTCTGCCTCTTGGTTTCCCCAAATGGTAATTAGAAAAAAAATATAAAGATGGATGTTCCGTGAAGGGATATATTCTTATTCATTCCCATTGTGACAACACGACACTGGGCTGTAGTTACCACACCCCACCACCTGTCTTACCTCTGTCCAATCCATGTTGCACACCAGTGCCAGGTTAGCTTTCAAGAGAGCACATCTCTTATCTTCTAAAGCCCTGCGATGACTCCCCAGTGCTTTAAGGACCCATTCAAACGGTTCAGTGAGAGCCGTTTAGGCTCTGGCTTTATCTTTCTGCTACAATTCTCTGTGTTTACCTTGCAAGTTCTTTGTACCTCAGCCACCTGGCTCTCTAGCTAACCCATGCCTTCCTGTCCCAATATTTTTCTGCTGCCATTCTGGCTGGTTAAAATGAAGTCCTCTAATATTTCTGCCAGTTGGAATTTCCCCCACCATTCAAAGCCTTGAGATGCTTCTCTTCACAACATGCCCCTAACAGAAGGAATTCTCCCATCCGTTAATTCCTGTGACTTTTCTTTTTCGGGATTCCTGCTGTCTTCACTGTGGTGGTTACAGTGTGTGTAACCATGTCTTTTCCCCACAACTAGTCTACTGAGCTACTTGGTTATATGTACTGGGTCATCCACACTTGTATCCCATATGATAGCTCATAAAAGCAGACACCCAATTTGCTTATTGAATAATAATATTAGCTGAGTGTCTTATACCAGGTTCAGTGCTAAGTATTTTACATAGATGATCTTACTTACTCCTTATAATAACCCACAGAGGTACTGTTGTTGACCCCATTTTGTAAAGTAGGAAACTGAGGTTCTAAAAGGTTATAATCTAGCTCAGGGTCACAGTCACAAAGCTATTAAGTGCCCAAAGTCAAGATATGAAAGAAGTTTGTATGACTATTTCCTCTCTACTGAATGCTGGTGACTTATGGAGATTTAGTGGCTTAAAATGAAACTTTTAAAAACCCTTAAAATTCTCTTGAAAAAATAATACGACATCATTTGTAATCAATTTCATTTTTTTTCCAGGCAATCTCATTCACTGCTACTCAGAGTATATATTGGTATAACCCCTTTTCAGGGCATTTGGATGTTATTTTCGAATTTTTCAATATGCATATCATTTGAATATGTTAGGGTTTAACCTGAGAGTACATAATAGGAGAAAAAATTGCAGTAACTTAAACAAGACTGAAATGTAGTTCTCTTTATGTAAAAGAAATCCAGAGGGAAGTACCCCAGGGCTACTTTCATGGCTTTAGTTATCAGACACCTAGGCTCCTTCAGTCTTGCTACCCTCCTGTGCCCCTAACATGTCATCTCATGATCCAAGAGGCTGCTCAAGTCCAGCCAGTATGAAAGATGAAGGGGCAAAGAACAGTTTAGTGTTTCCTTAGTAAAGAGACTTAAAAGAATTATATAAACACTTGAGCTTATATTTCATCGGTTAAAAGTTAGTCACATAGCCATACATAGCTGCAAAGGAGGCTGGGAAATGTAGTCTTTTACCTGACTCACTGTTGCCAGGAGCAAATGTAAAGTTACATTATTAGAGAAGCAGGAATTAATGGATATTGAGAGGCAACTAGCAATCTCTGCCTTGTATCTAACACAGTTTCTCCATGTCTAGAAACTAGTTACATAGGTATCAAAGATATATGCATAAGGATAGTTAGTACAGCACTACTTGAAACATGCAATATAAGAAATAATTCTAAAATCTTTACGTATTTGGATAAATTATGGTTTGCCAATACAATGTGATAATGCTCTGTGTACACGGTTACAGTACATGGTTAAGTGAAAAAGCAACTTGGAAAAGAGAGAGTAGAGCATAATTAAACTTTTAAATAAATATATCATATATAAATTAAAATGTTCATGTTTTACTTTATATGCTCCTGTATTGTTCTAAACATTTTCATCAATGACTATGTATTACCCTTACAATGACTTGTTTTTAAGTTAAAAATTTCATTATCAAAAAAAATAAAAGAGCATCTTTAACCTTAAGATCTTTTACATCCCTTCATACAATTTTCTTTGTTATTTTTCCTGCTTCTGTCTGATTTCTTAACATGGAGAAGCAGCCTTATAAAGCTTCCCACTCAAGACTATTAGGAGATTGCTTTTTAGCCACTCTAGGAGAGTTACTCCTGAGGTTATCACTAACACCTCTTCCTTTAGACTGTTCCAGCCCTATCCCCTTAGGCTATTTCAATGCAGACCCAGGAAACACTGAGATTCACAGTTCTGTAATGAAGTTTCATTATCAGGAAGTTTGGGAAATGCTAAGTTAAAGTAAAATGGATTTCCTTTCTACAGGATTTTACAACCTTCATTAGTGAAAGATTGTTGTAAAACTATAAGAAAGGAATAATGCAGTTATGTGTAGTTTTTAGAAAGCACTTTACCAAAAAGAAACCATTCTTTTTTAAAAATAGGTTTTCAGGTCAAACAATGTTCAACCTTTAGCAAACTCTGTTCCAGAGAAAAACTTAGGTAAAGCACCCAAAACACGCAGGCTCTTTTTTTTTTTTTTAAATATATATATATAGGGTTTCCCTGTTGGTGCAGTGGTTAAGAGTCCGCCTGCCGATGCAGGGGACACGGGTTTGTGCCCCAGTCCGGCAGGATTCCACATGCCACGGAGCGGCTGGGCCCGTGAGCCGTGGCCGCTGGGCCTGCGCGTCCGGAGCCTGTGCTCCGTAACGGGAGAGGCCACAACGGTGAGAGGCCCGCGTACAGAAAAAAAAAAAAAAAAAAAAAATATATATATATATATATATATATATATATTTATTTATTTATTTATTTATTTATTTATAAACATCTTTATGCAAAGCCCTCAATAATGAAGGCTTAAGCAAACTGACAGAAACAGGGAGTAGAGTGGTGGTTTCCAGAAGGCTGGGGAGTGGAAGAAATGAAGAGATGGTGGTCAAAGGTTACAAACTTCCAGCTGTAAAATGAATGTTTTGAGAATCGGATGTACAGCATGTTGATTATAGTTAATAATAATGTATTATACACTTGAAATTACCAAGAGGGTAGATCTTAAATGTTCTCAACAAAAAAAGAAATGGTAATTATGTGACATGATGGAGGTGTTGGCTAATACTCTGGTGGTAATCGTTTTGTAATATGTATCAAATCAATAGTTTGTATACCTTCAACTTACAATCGATAAAGCTAGAAAAAAAATCATGTAAACAGAAAATTTGACATTAATAAATACATAGTGGCAATGGAGAAAAAATAAAATTTCTAATAAGAAAAAATAATATTTTTATGTTATAATACAAAAGCTTAAGTATCATTTGCTTCTGTATGTTCAGGGCCTAAAGCAGCACCTGGAATATAGGAGATAGTGTTAAACATACTTTTGGATGAATAAGTGGATAAAACTGATAATAAAATAACATCTTTCTTTAGAATAAGTGACAAAAAAGAGAAATTCATTACTATATTCCAGCTAGTAGAAAAATCATTATTTAAAGGAAAAATAAGAAAGTCAAGAGTTCTTTACAGGAAGGAGGTTTCATGACTGAAGGCACATATTAAGTAAGGTTTCAGAATTTCAAATAGCTGTCACGAAATCAAAAGTTTGAGCTAGTGAGGATGGCAAGTCTTTGATGTGACACACTCTCAGGATGGAATCCTCTCCGAAGTTCTTCCAGTCTCAGGGCACACCTATCCCCTCAGCATATTTAGCCAACTTGAGACTTGGGTGCGTCACTGCGCCCAGTGTCTATCCCAACAACTTTGGGAATCCATGGACTTCCTGTTATTGCTTCCTCACTTGGGACGTTCATCAGGAGCTTCTGGGCTCCTGAGGCCCTTGCGACCAAAGAAGAGGGGCCAGGTCTCCTGGGAAACCAGCTGGAGGCACCGAAAGACTGGCGGTGAGTTGCAGCTCTTCTGAAGGCCTGGCTGGGAAGCCACAAGCAACCCCGGCCAGCCACCACACTGCCCTCAATGGCCTGAGAGTAGGGCTCATTGGCAGGTCATGCATGTAACTGTCACCTCAAACAAAAAGGAACCAGGGACCTAAGGGAAATAGTAAGATGGAATTTGTAGGTCAGCCCAGGAATTGGCAGAGGAAACCGGAGTCTGAATTAGTTTATCCTTTGCAGAGATCAAGTCCTCAGAGTGTTCCATGCAAGATGGATCCCCTGGGGGACTTTGAAAACATGGATCCCGGGGAAATTAGGAATCATGCCTTTCCATGTTGAAAATATGTTTGGATGGTAATAAATATCTTCAGGAAACATGAAAAAAAATTTGAGTTGAATGCTTATTTCTCATAATCGTAAGTCCTGCTACATTTTTCACATTAGGATGTAAAACATGCATTGTTTCCATTAATAAAAAGTTCCTGTCCGCAAATGTGTACGATGTTGTTGTGGACTGAATGGTTTCTCTTAAAAAGATACATATAGTCCAAACCCCCAGTACGTGTGAAGGTAACCTTATTTGGAAATAGGGTCTTTACAGATGCAATCAAATTAAGATGGGGCCACACTTGATAGGGTGGGCTCTAATGCAATATGACTGGCATCCTTACAAAAAGAGAGGAGACACAGAGACACAGAAAGAGTGCCATGATAAGATGGAGGCAGATTGCAGTGATTCATTTACAAGTCCAAGAACTTCAAGTGTTACTTACAACACCAGAAACTAAGATAAAGGCATGGAACAGTCTGCCCTGGAGCCTGTAGAGAGAGTACAGCCCTGCTGACACAATCTTCTGGCCTCCAGAACTGTATGAGAATAACTTTTTATTGTTTAACCCCACCAAGTTTGAGCTACTTTGTTACAGCAGCCTCAGAAACTGATACAGATGTTTATTGCTCCATGTAATTCATGTAAACCAGTGGCTCTCAGATTTTTGATCCCAGGTTATACTTCTACAGCATCTGATTGAGTAGATCTGGGGCAAAGTCCAGAAATGTGTGTGATTAATAAACTCCTCTGGTAATTCCAATAATTGCGGATTACAGAGAAAATTTTACAAAACATTGATTTAAACTTCTAAGACGTTTTGGTTTTGCCCTGACTTTTATCAAAAGCCAGGCTTTTTCTCCTGTGCTTTTTCACAAGTATTCTGGAGAACAAAAAGCAAACACATGTATTTGGTTCTATACTAACTCAAAAAGGTCAACAACAATTTTAATAATAAAGCAATGTTAGCTGAACCATGTCCCAAATTGTAGACCAGAGGGAAAAGAGTTAGCCAAATGACCCTCCCGTTGAATAGGGGGAATAACGGAAATTCTGACAGACCCTTAGCTTGCACCAAAGGGAGCAGGTGTTGCAACAAGGCAAATAACTTGTATTGCCAAAAGCCTTCCTCTCTCGTCCTGGTGGCTCATTTCAAATGTTTTAGTGTGTCCTCTCACTCACAGAACACAAGCAGCATAGCCAGCACGAGAATGGAGGGCTACTGGGGGCGCATCAGAAATCATGTTGCTTCGACAAAGCCCTGACTTAGGAGCTCAGAGCATGGTCAGCGCCAAGTTCACGGCCTGAAACTACTCCAACTGACCAGACTCTGAAGAATGTGAGAAGCATATTTAGGTGGAACTGGTTAAAGTTCAGGGTTAACAGCATCAGGACCTGGATCTCAGTACTGAGTGGATCAGTTAATGCTGCCACTCAAATCAACAGGCAAATCAGTCTTAATGGGTTAATCATGGGTTTTGGACCCTGTGACTTGTCTCAGGCATGTCTACTTGGTGTGTGGTTAGGCCCAAATCATCTAACTTCTCTAAACCTCAGCAGCCCCAACTAGAAAACAAGGATAATTCCTACCTCCCAAGGGCTATTTGGAGATTGAATACAGCAGTGTATGAAAAACTATCCATCCAATACTAGTTCATATGGGTAAGCAGTCACACAAATTTTCTTTGGCCATGGGATACAACGTCAGCCCTAGGTGCCTGCTTCATAGTGTGAGCTCAAAGACACCTGCTCAACGCACCACCATCACTGGCTATTCCAGAAATAGCTTGTGCTGTGGATAGCAGGTGTATCAGGTATCACGGTGGGTACCTCAGACAGTAGAAACCCTCTATTGTCATCCACTGTGAACAGACAGGTAGTGGGTCAATTCATAAAAAATACTGGTTAAACTGGGAAATCCTTAAAACTGATGCATACATACCGTAAATTTATATTGTAACTTAAAATGTATTAAATAGATTCACTCCTAAACTTTGGATGTAGGACAAGTTTTGTGGTGGTGGTTGTGACCTTAAAAGAGTACAGTGATCAGCGCTTTTGCATACACAACACAAACATCATCTGCTAGGATTTCCAGGTTGGCTTTCCACAAAGCCGACTGAGAAACTAAAGACCTTCATGAAACCATCTGAGCACAGACTCTTCTGGTTTTTCGGATGCCCTCCACCTCCCAAGTTTTTAGAGTTGTCCCATCCACATCTAATTCAACAGCACTTTTAGCCACTCAACCTTACTGCTTCCAAAACAGTTCACTGAGTGGACAACTCTCTTTCTGCACTTATATTAAATCAGTTGTGAAACATTTAATTGAAATATGTAATTACATAACAAACAGAACTGGCATAAACAGACACGGGCAGCAACACAGCTGACTCTTGGCAAGCATGCAACTGCACCGATGGGAACGGAAGAGGCAGGAAGCAACAGAGCAGCCCACTGGGTGGGAGCAACCCACGTTCCTCGGGCCTTGGGCAATACGTTTTATAAGGGACAGAAAGCTCTGGTTGATCGAATGGGTAGAAGGAGATTGATTAAGAGTTTCTGATGCATCGGTTTGTCTAATAGAGAAGCACTAGGCTCTCAGCAAAGAGAGACCCTGGGGCCCGCAGAATCGGCATGGACCAACAGGCAGCGTGTTGCAGAGCTGCAGTTCTGGGATCTGCCATCAGAGGTTACGCAGAGACCTCTGCCTGTGTAAGTTCTACTTTAAGAAGCACTTTATTTCAACAGCTCCTTGAATATTGAGATATTCAGGGCCCCAATGAAGCTTCTGTGCATCCTGACCCAGGGAGAAGGAAAGCCCCGAATCATCCCGAGTATCAGACTGCAAGCACGGGCAGACGGCGAAGCCTCCCTCCCGCTTTTTTTTTTTTTTTTTGCGGTACGCAGGCCTCTCACCGCTGTGGCCTCTCCCGCCGCGGAGCACAGGCTCCGGACGCGCAGGCTCAGAGGCCGTGGCTCACGGCTCCAGCCGCTGCGCAGCATGTGGGGTCTTTCTAGACCGGGGCACGAACCCGTGTCCCCTGCATCGGCAGGCGGACTCTCAACCACTGCGTCACCAGGGAAACCCCTCTCCCTCCCTCTTGATTGCAGCCCCAGCAAGAGTCCCCAAGAGGAAAGCCCCTTGCATCAGGCCACAGGGCTCGCTCTCAACTCAGAGCCAGACGAGCTCTCTCAGGACAGCTTCTTCAACAAACCAAACATCACCAACATCAATGACTAGAGCAGCGGCAACTAACAGCTATAAGGCTCTTTCTTATGATCAGTTACAGCCCTAAGGGCTGTAGATACATTTTCATACAGTAACCCTATAAGAAGCCCTAGGCAGAATAATATCAAGCAGAAGTGTAGCCCTTCCAATTTATTAATATTTTTATTGTTCCCTCTGAGAAAATCTCATTACAAAATATTGCCCGAAAGCATTCCTTTTGTGGCAGGCCAAACTCGGTCACTAAGTACCTAATAGCGTATGGTACATCTATCTCACTGTGGTCAACAGAAGGGACCCTTATCCCTGGAACCACATCAACCATAAGTTAAATGCTTTGGAAAATACTTGGTCCTTTTTAAAGAAAATTCATATATATATCATGTCACTTTCTTTCTCTAACATCCCAGTGCAACTGGGAGAGAAGGTATTAAATTAGAATCTCAACTTTAGCAAAGACAATATTCACTCAAATTCACACAGCTACTTATAGATGTTAGAACCAATTGTTTTCCATAAGTACTCATTTGGTTAGAAATAAGAGAGTACAGCAGAAGAAGAAAAAAAAACTGACCCCAAATTAATATCTTCTACTGATAATTCTCAAACCAAAAATAAACTTGAATAGGCAAGAGATGACCAAGTTAATATTTTGAGGTGCTTGGTTGAAAGGCACATTATAGAAATTACAAGTCTAATTTTCCTCATTCATTAAATATGTATCTATTAAACACCTACTACATGCCTTCCAAAGTGCTGTGCATTAGGCATACAGCGGTAGATATGAGTGCAAGATCCCTGCCCACGATCTCTTAGCTGTCTTCTCTGCCTTGTCAAACTTGTACTAAGAGGCCAAATTCTCTAAGGCAGGTCCACAACTAGCCTACAAGGCATCCATTAACCTCCTGAAAGTAAAGATAGAGTTTTGGTTATCTGTGTATTTACTTTTCTAAGGAATGGGTTCACAGCTTTTATTCATTTCCCAAATTCTTAACTTTATAAGTTAACAACCAATAGTAAAAGAACCATGATTGAAACCAAGGAATAAACAAGCAGTTATTGTAAGTGAAGGACCACACTTCTCCTCTCCCTGTCTTTTCGTCCCACCCCAATCTCTGGTCATGTCTTATCTAACAAATCGCACAGGCACTAGGGTATAACTGTATGACATTTGCCTTGTAAATCTCTAAAGTACTATATACAAATAATAGTTAATGTTATGGTCATTATTGCTAAGTTTGTAAGTTTCTTCTTCCAACATTTCCAAAGAAAGTCAAATATTTAATGACCAGCCACTGTGTTTCAAAAACATTGCCTCACAACACAGGTCACTTCTGAAGTAAGGGAAGAGAGACTTAGCATTCAAGCTACTGCACTGGCCAGTTAAGTTTGATCTGTTCTTCATTTTCTCTTTCTTCCTTTCCATCCTGGCTTCCTTTTGAAGGATACAAAGACAGTGAAAAACTTAGGTTTCTAAGGGATTTTTAAATGGTTATTAATTCTGGATATTTTTAAATGATATTAGGGTATCCTGAGGCTAAATGGGAGCAAGTGGTTTTTATGAATACAATAAATAAATAAAAATGCATTCCCACAGGGCTAGGAATAAACACCTATGTTCCAAAACCCTTCTAGGAACTAAGGGAAATTAATGTTTTTCATCATTAGAATCCTGGGCACAGTGTATAGACTGCATTCTGAACTGTGCAATGGTTGGCTAGATTTTTCCTCCTCATCCTTCATTTGATAAACACTACAGTCAAAAATGCTCTGAAGAATTTAAGCAAGTGCTGTCAGATGACTGCAGTCTTTGAAGACAGACACCCAAAATCAACAACCACGCGCGCACACACACGCGCGTGCGCACACACACACATTCTGCTTTCTGCAGCTTACACTTCCAGACTGCTTCGCCTATAAAGATGACTTATTTTTCAGAATAATCACACATATTTTGACTAGTTTTGTTTTTTAAAGACAGTTCAGCTATATTCATTGCAAAAGCATTTGGAAATGGTCTATTTGTTTCCTCTATCCCAGCTCAGGCACTATCAGTTCATCTTGTGATTATGATAGAAATAAACACCCCACAGGAATCCTCTGCTTCCAGAGTCAGGTAGGTGTGTAATATCTCTAGGTTTTTCAGGATTTAAAGCAAAGTAAATCTAGAGAAAGTGCTGCTGTAAAATTCAAAGGAAACATGGTTATTCGGCTTTGCAGAACACGAGCAGTTCCCTTCCTCTGACAGCTCTTGCAATAGTGGCTGGAATAGACGTAAGATCCCAAAAACATGAAAATCACACTCTATATAATCCGCTTACAGGGGAAGCAGATTAAAAGCTATTTTTGCAAGCTTCTCAGCACAGCACATCGTCTCCTCCACAAATGAAATTTGACACTCAATCCATCCCCACCACTGACCTGAGCAATGTAGATCTGTCAAGAAGCTTAAAATTAGCTAACAAGTCCACATGAGCAATGGGCTATCCAGTCCAAATTTAAGATGTATTTGCTTAAGCTTTTTAAACAGAATCGATTTCCTACTTTTTGTTGGTAGTTTTCCTGCAAATCACTTAAGCATTCTAGGTTACTGCATTATCTCAAGAACAGCATAAGTTTCAGCCTCTCTCTCTCAGTCATAAGATATTCCGATGTCAAGTCTAAGCCATAAACATAAGCCTGTCTGAAAGCAGCTCTGTTGAGATGCTATTTTTGTTGTTGTCGTTGTTACATCCACTTTTTTTTTTTTTTTTTTTTTTTTTTTTGCAATGCGCGGGCGTCTCACTGTTATGGCCTCTCCCGTTGCAGAGCACAGGCTCAGCGGCCATGGCTCGCGGACCCAGCCGCTCTGCGGCATGTGGGATCTTCCCGGACCGGGGCACGAACCCGTGTCCCCTGCATCGGCAGGCAGACTCTCAACCACTGCGCCACCAGGGAAGCCCCATCCACTCTTGAAGGAGGTAGAGATGATGCTCTAGCCTCCCTCACGATGACCGTCTGCTAGCTCACGGTGCTGGTCATATTGCTACAAACCACACTAACCATTTACAAATAAAAAAGGGAGTTAGATTCTTTAAGCCAAGTGGAAATTTAACTGGAGATATTAAAGATTTATTTTATCTTATTGCATTAGGTACTTACTAAAGGGCAAATGTTTCTAAGGCTATAGCCTAATGGTTAAAAGTGCAAGTTTTGCCATCAAATACAATGCATTCAAACTCACCTCTGTCACTAGTTAGCTGTGTGGCCTTGGGGAGGTTACGAAACCTTACTGTGCACTGTCTTCTATTTTATATGAGGCAAACAATGGTATCTCTCTCATACAGTCGCTGTGAAAAATAAAGTATATGATTCTATAACCCCTCCTTCTTGGGCCAACTTTGGAAATTGGACATTCTGCAGCTTCATCACAAACAGCTTTAAGATCTTTCCATATCCTGCTTTTGCCCATAAAAAAATGAGGTGCAGGGAAGACTTCTTCACATACATCCAGAAAAGCTAGCAATCCAAGCATTTCCCTAAACAGAAACAATCCCCTCCTTAAGAGGAATTCTACTTTCGGCTTTACAGTGAAATAATATAGGTAAAAACATCAAGCTCAGTGTGTAGACTACGTTAAGCTCTTACCAAACATGAACTGAATCTGAAGCTGCCATGGCTTGTCCACTTGTGTTTCCTCAAATTCTTGGTGCAAAATCTTCTGGCTACTGTTCAGAATCAACTGTCTGGCTGGGTACCCCTCAATGCCGTTCCATGGGGAGACGCTCTTTATCCTGCCTCAGAACTTTCACTGGTCCTATCTTTGTCATATACTGGATTTTCTGTTTCCTGAAGCCTCTCCCGGCAGGAATCATAGAAGCAGAGAGAAGGAGGAGCAGAGGTTAGGAGTAGGAATCAAGGAATCTGCTCTGCTGACGGGCAGTGTGACAGCAGAGAGGTGCTGGATCCCTCCAGTGCTCAAACCATATCCGAACTTCTGAGAGGATCAAGTGCACGGCCAATATTCTTGTCTCCTCTCTCCATCCATGAAGCCATATGATAAACCTCTGGATCCTTAAGGTACCTGAGTGTCTCTGCTACCAAAAGAACCTGCCTCACATGCTTCCCACCACACTGGGCCTTTTGTCCTCTTTACTCACACAACTGACTTTCAGGAAGCAACAGGGGGCTGTATTCTGCTCTTCTTCCTCACAAGGTAGCTGGGACCCATGCAGTCATCTTCAGTTATGAGCACACACCTGCCTCCAGTCAGAGCTCCAGCAGAGGATGCCAGCGGGCATACAACCCTCCTGAAACCCACTATTTCCCTATCATGTCTCCATATGAAAGTAAGAACTAAGTGGGAAAGAGTCACACAATCCTCGGCGGAACCCGCGCTTCTGGAAATGTGTTCCCTCTAGTCCCAAGGAACAGTTCCCAGGGAGAATCACCTAAGCTGCCTCGGTCTACAGAGATCCCTGCACCTTGACGGCATGGCTCGCCTGCCCTATCCTCGGTGAATTCTTGGGCAGCTGGAAGGGCGGGCTTGACTTCAACTCACGAGTTCTTTGACTTCTTCAGTCATTAACCACAGCTATCTGACCCTTGAACCAATTGCTATGTGTTATTCTTAGCACACGCCTGCAAACCCCACAGCCCAGCTGCTTGCTGGGATTCAGAGTTCTCCACTGTGTCTGAGCCTATGCTACCTCTCCAGCTTCCTCCACCTCTCTGATCTCAACTGGAGAAAAGGACGATCGTCTACTTAACTCCTGCTCTTGATACTCATCAGCTGCAGAGAATGGTTCATGTCTTCTTACGCGGGCCTGGCACCTATAATCAGTAGAGTCTGAAATTTTCACGTCACGGCACTAGGAATCAGAAAATCCAGGTTTTAGTCCTGGATCCATTCTTATAGGATCTTGGCAATCGTCTCTTGATATGAAGTCACTTCCTAAACTCCACTGATGTATTAGTTCACTAGGGCTCCTAACAAAGTGCCACAACTTGGGTGGCTTAAAAATGCACATTTCTTGTCTTACAGTTCTAGAGGCTAGAAGTCCAAGGTTAAGGTAGCAGCAGGATTGGTTTCTTCTGAGGGTCATAAGGTAAAGATCTGTTCCAGTTGTCTCTCTAGTTTCTGATGGCCTCAGCTGTTCCTTAGCTTGTAGATGACCATCTTCTCCCTGTGTCTCTTCCCTCTATGTGTGTTTGTGTGAAAATTTTTCCTTTTTATAAAGACACCAGTCTTATTGGATTAGGGACCCATCCTACTCCAATATGACCTCATCTTAACTAATTACATCTGCAGTGACTATTTCTAAATAAGGTCACCTTCTGAGGTACTGCGGGTTAGGGCTTCAGTGTGTGAATTGGGTGAGGCTGGGGAAGGGGCAGGGGAGACATAATTCAACCCATACCAACTGGTAATCCCTGTTTTACCTCCTTGCAGAGTTGATGTGAGAGAGATTGAATATAAAAGCATTTTGCGAACTGTAAAGTACTACACAAACACAAGGAATTATTAGGACTTAAAATACTTGATGGAGTTTGTTTTTTGAGATTTACAGCACACGGCCATCCTACTGATTATTCTGTATAATAACAACAGTCAAGAAGTGGCCATGCTACACCCATAAAAGTGAATTTATTTTTCTTCAAGTGGTGTTTCCTTATCATTTATTGATTTGCATAAAATGCCACTTAATGGCTTAAATATTTATAATATGTGGACTCAGTAAGAGCTTAATTTCCACAAAATAAAAAGGTGCATTATCTCTTACTGCACAGAGTCCTTTTTTTCCAAGCCAATTACATTTCCCTCTCCCCTAGACAGAACTTATGTAAATGAATTAGTAGCACAGAAACAAAATATAGTCTTCGTAGGGGAAAATTTGACGGGGAAAAGGGCTTGTACTCTGAAACTGCTTGAATCTTTTCACCCACAAGAGTTTCTCCAACGCCTAAGTAAATAGAGGGACACTTGAAAATCGAACTAACTGACGTGACAGAGATTTATTATTTCCCCTAAGGAGGAAAGAGACAGGAAGCTTTCTGATTCTATCTGGGTGCTTATCCAAGATGTTACTATTGGGCCCATCTACTGCCAATGGAAGGAACAACAATAATCAACAATTGTTTTCCTAGAGTAGCTACAGAAATCTTTTTACACCTTTGAAGACTGGTTTTTAATTGCACAGTGGATTAGTTCCCGTGGCTGCTGTAACAAGTTACCACTAGCTTAAATAACAGAAATGAACTCTCTCACAATTCTGAAGGCTACAAGTCCAAAATCTAACAGGACAACAGTCTCTCTGGGGGCTTTAGACAAGGATCAGTCAGTTCCTTGCCTCTTCCAGCTCTTGATGTGTGCCGCAGCTTTCCGGGGTTTGTGATAACATCACTCCAATCTCTGCCTCTTGTCTTCACATTGCCTTATCCTGTGACTATTTCTTCTTCTCTTCTGTCTAAAATCTCCCTCTCCTCCCTCCTGTAAGGACACTTGTGACAGCATTCAGGGCCAACAGGAGGAATCTATTGTAATGTCCTCATCGCAAAATCCTTAACTTAATCACACCTGCAAAGACACTTTTTTCCAAATAAGATAACATTCACCAGTTCCAGGGACTTGAGGTGGATATATTCTGGTTGGGGAGGGCCCACTTGTCATGTATCACACATGAGTAGAGAAAACAAGTTTTCAACACAATTTTTTAGATCATTAATTTTCAAGCTTTTTCCCAGGAAGCCTTGTGGCCCTGCGATGGAATAGCTGGCATGGAAGAGGGAAGTGAGCTGTGACCTAATCCTGAGCCTCTCTTTCCTCCATCAGGTTGAACAGCTCTGCTCTCCTCTTGGAAAACGGTGCCTGGTGAGAAATGTTATTTCAAGAAAGGATGCAGTGGCTTAAAAACAAGACTGAAAACTATCGTTCGAGATTGGTGATTCTGAAAATGCTTTTCTGGCTACACAAAATTCACATGGAAAAGAATTTTCATAAACAGAACATATATTCCATTGTGGGAGATTCTGAGTCATAGGTCTGAGGAGGAACCTTGGAATCTGTATGTTAAGAAGTACCACAGTGACGGGGCTCCCCTGGTGGCGCAGTGGTTGAGAATCTGCCTGCCGATGCAGGGGACACAGGTTCGAGCCCTAGTCTGGGAAGATCCCACATGCCGTGGAGCAATTAGGCCCGTGAGGCACAACTACTGAGCCTGCGCGTCTGGAGCTTGTGCTCCGCAACTAGAGAGGCCGCGATAGTGAGAGGCCCACGCACCGTGATGAAAAGTGGCCCCCGCTCGCCGCAACTAGAGAAAGCCCTCACACAGGAACGAAGACCCAATACAGCCAAAAATTTTAAAAAATAAATTTAAAAAAAAATAAGAAGTACCACAGTGACTTGATTTCATCACCAGCAGTAGGGGTCATACAGCTCCAGGTAAAGCAAAGTCCTCATGGACCTATTCTTGATCTATTATTTGAAATTATTGGCAAGAGTGAGAGGGGTCTCTGGTACCCTGTAAGAATAAGAGAGGGCTGGGGAGGCCATTTCTGTGATGTAAACATTTCAGGGTGCTATTTCTTAAAGGGTTATTGGCACTTGTTGAAAAACTTTACAGTTCCCCCAAAGGAAAGATACTGTATGATTCCACTTTTATTTGGTACCTAAAATAGTCCAAATTCATAGAGAAAGAAAGTAGAAAGGTGGTTGCCAAGAGCTAGGGAAAGAGAAGAATGGAGAGCTATTGTTGCACAGATACAGAGTTTCAGTTTTGCAAGATGAAAAGAGTTCTGTGGATGGGTGGTGGTGATGCACAACAATGTGACTGTACTTAAGGCCACTGAGCTGTACATTTAGAAATGGTTACGATGGTCAGTTTTATGTCACGTGTATGGTATCACAATTTTAAAACATTTCTTACGAAGCAGGTCATAGACAATGTTGGTGGTGCACCTAGATCCCATCGGATCCCTGTTTAACATATTTGTGCACCCTCTTCCTGTGTAATTTTGATTCTAAAAAGCAGCACCCATAGCTTATCCTTGGAGAACTTCCCTCAGGCTCTTTGAGCCACTCTTTCCTCACCACTGCCCAGGGAGTGAGTGGGTAGCCCTTATGCAAATCACACGTACTCCCTGGTAAGGACAACTCTAAGGCACAGCTTATGCCCCAGAGTTCCCAGCGTGGCCAGGCTGAACGTAGCCTCTGAAAGATGCTGCAGGAGATATCACTTTTGCCTGGCTTCCTCCCATACCCTGGGTCCTTGTCATAAAAAATCACTTATGCACATGGACACACACACACACACACGCACGCACGTACACATACACACAAAACGTTACTTTTCACAGTTTGACTGAGTCTAAGAGAACAAATTCATGCACCAGGACCAACCACATGATTCTTCCACCAAGAAGTATAAAGAATTATGCCGTCTTCTGGAATTTGTTGAGATTTTTTAAATGTTCATAAACACCATGAGGAAGTCTGTGAAGAAGGCCATGGAGTGATAGAAAATGTTAAGGCACTTCGGGGCAGGAGGAAAGTAATTCAGGCTGGAATAACCAAGAATGGCTGCATGGAGGAAGAGGTTGGGCCTGAGAATATAAGAAGGATTTGGTTAAGTGAAGATTGGGGGGTGGCAGCTCAGAGAGTAGAAAATCATGCCAGAAGTGAAGACAGGAAAATTTCTTTTAAAAAGTGTGTTCTGGGAAGGACCATTAGAGAAAGCATGTTAGATGCTGTGCTTCCCTAAGCGACTTGGCCCATAGGCATTGCAGAAGAGGGAGCTCGAGACCAGAAAGTAGTAGGTTACTGCAAGATTTAGACTAAAGCTGCTGAGCTGGAAGAGGAAGAGAAGCCAGGGGCCAGAATCGGCAGGCAACAGGGGCTACGTGCACAGGTATATGAAGAGATCAAATTCATAATAGACTTGAAACGAAATGAGGTTCTGAGTATAAAAGGGTAATTTTTAGAAAAGAGAAAACTCATGCTTCTCCTACAAATATAAAATTAAAATGGGTCAAAAATTTTATTTATGATAAATTAATATAAAATTTATAATATCTAATGAGGGAACAAGTAAGATGTAAAAAAATGAGTTCAAAGGAGAATTCAAAGAACAGACACATATATAGGCAATCAGGAATGCAGAAATAAAATTGCTAGCAGATGCATCTATGCAACTCCACCAGAAAAAAAAAATGCATTTGCACTTCAAGAAGAATCATTTACATTACTATTAGTTCTCCACAATTTACAGATCTATAAAATAGTTTGGTCAAAGACAGTAAAAGACAAAGACCCTATAAAATCAAATAATCCCAAAGGCTAAGGTAGTTAATGCCTCATATTCAATTGAAAGGACACCCAGAAATCCTGTGGCCATTTCAAAGCCTTTCAACTTTTCCTGACAGTGATCAAATAAGCTTGAGTTGCCCTGAGTTACAGTTATCAGGTATCTTTTCTCAGAGCCTTCAATGGGTAACATACATTTAGAATCAACAAGAAGAGAACATAGTAAGGACCATTTCCCAAATGTATTCGCTCATGAGACCCTTTTTCATGGAATTCTTTTAAAGATATTATAAAATATCAGTATAGAGCTGCTTAGGGTACATGCACATGAGCGCTTTAAGCTCCCGGAGCTAAAGAAGGAAAGGGTGGAGGACATCACTCCCCCAGCCTGAGGACCTTGCTGGTTTTCAGAGTTATTCCTCATTCCTGTGTGAGCAAAGAGCTACAACAGCTTTCTTGTAACTTGTCCTTAACTTCTCTTACATTCCCACCTTCCTAGCCCACCGCGTGGTACACAGCACACGTTCAAAGTAGCACATGATGGGCTGAAAGGATTAGATTGGAGATGCTGGGGAGAAACTATTCTTGTCCCTTCCTCTACTCCACCCCACTTTTACATTATCTGTTATTTGTGTCTAGTGTGCCTTGGGCTTGATTACAGACCAAGACATTTCTCAAAAGAAAGGAATTATGGCTAGGATACACCTACCACACTTATGTCTGTCAACTTAGCTGTCTATTTAGAGCCCATAAGAGCACTCACTGAAGAATGAACAACTGTTCTCATCAGCAGTGAGCTGTTTGGAGACAAGGGTATCGTCTTCCACCCTGGCTGAAAAAATAAAGCAAAGGCACCAAGCCACTGGAAGTACCTTTTTTCTGGGGCAAACAGAACTCCTGGTTATTCTGTGGACCAGGGGACAAAGCTTGGCATTTGAAACCAGACGACATGAATTCAAGTCCTAACCTCTTCATTCATTAACTGTATAACTTGAGGTCAGTATTTCCCCTCTCTGAGCTTCTACGTTTTTATCTGTAAAACAAGTATAAAAATAACACTGAGTTCAGAGGGTTACTGTGAGCATTAACCTATTCACTGAGATAGCATACATGAAGCACCTACTGTGTATCTGGCATATAATAATGACTGAATAAACATCCCCCCAACTTATTTCATTTACTTAAATATGATAAAACATTGCTATTTAGACAGCAGACATATGGTGTGCCACCCTTGATGGTACACAGATGGTTTTATCTGGTATGTATATTTATTTTTATACATAATGTAAAAAACAGTACTTCCCCTTTAAACCCATAGCTTCACAGATATTTTGTTTAGGACAAAATTAAAACATTTAAGTTTAAAAAATCCATTAAAAGGAAAATATCCAACTGATAGTATAGATAGAGCACAGATATAGATATAGTTGTAGAGCACAGATATAGAACAATTGTAAAGGTGATGCACGAATGACAGAATTTTGGGAAACATTGAGCTTATATGTGCTGAGCAGCCGAAAGAGGTTCTAGAAGCAAAAGATGGAGCTTCTGGAAGAACACTTCACTCTGGAAGAACTTTCTAAGATACCTGAACAAAAATGGACTGGACCAGATAAGTATTCCACCATTGGAGACACTGCAGCAGAGATTAGCACACCTGTTTGCAGAAATGGCATGGCGGGGATTCAGATGTCAGATGGATGATTAGAACACTTGTGCATTAAGGTCCTTTTGAACCACATGAAGCTATGCTTCTATGATTAGAAGGACTTCTGCTGTGGAAGCCTACAGATCACAAGCAGAAATACTTAATAAGAGACTCCTGGGAAAACGTCTCAGGAGTCCTGAGAAGTTTCCTGACGAAGTTTCCGTGGCCTGTCTCCATCTCTTTTTGCATGCCAATTTCCATCACATTTCACAGGCTCTGCGCTTTCTAGTCACTGAATGCTTCCTTCGAGAATATAGTCCAGATCGTCTGCCGCAGTGATCTCCTTTGGGTGTGAACTATGAGAAGGCACAGGGTAATTAAAGCCCACGCTCCCAAGCCTGTGTGACTGACTGATGTGTACTCCCCTCTGATTGGGGTCTGATTTTAATAAGAATGCCAGCCGTCAGAGCCAAGAGGGAGCAGAGACGGAAGGAAGCCTCTTTAAATTCTAACAAGCAAATGTCAGACCAGGGCTGGGTTGGCGTCTTCAGCCTCACGCTTCCACCTTGCTCCCGTAAGACCCACATGCACTCAAACTGAAGACTTGCTCTACCATTCCGGGGAGAGCCTCTGAAGAAAAAGATCCGACCTCCTGGTCCACCTACCTGGTTGTTCCACATTAAACACGTTGTACAGATTGTCGGAGTATGCAGCTGCCCAAGTGGCATGCTTTCCAAGGAGCTTGGAAAGCCCTCAAATACTCCCTTTTGACTGAAATCCCTTTAACAGCTAACCATGTCTTTATAAAGCAACTGCCTTCAGAGAAAGGAAACACTGTGATTGAAATAAAGGCCAAGGGGCTTCCCTGGTGGCGCAGTGGTTGAGAGTCTGCCTGCTGATGCAGGGGACGCGGGTTCGTGCCCCGGTCCGGAAGGATCCCACGTGCCGCGGAGCGGCTGGGCCCGTGAGCCATGGCCGCTGAGCCTGCGCGTCCGGAGCCTGTGCTCCACAACGGGAAAGACCGAAACAGTGAGAAGTCCCCGTACCGCAAAAAAAAAAAAAAAGGCTAAGGTGGAAATGACCAACCTGATCCTAGACCAGAGAATTTTACATTAGGAATATGGTGGCGGCGGCGGCGGCTGCTGCTGCTACTACTACTAATAGTATGTGCCAGGTACTATCCTAAGAAATGCTTCCTTTGCACTGACCCTTTTGCACCACTACCTGTGACACAGGGGCTTTCCTTATTGCCATTTTTAAAATGAGGAACTTCAGAACTGGGGAAGGTGAGGGCTTGTCCAAGTTCACACACCTGGAGATTCTTAACCCGCCCATCTGGCTCCAAACCTATCGTTTTAAACTAAATTAGCCGATTATTCAGACCAGCCCGTTACTTTTTAAAAATGAGAAATTAAGACATAAAAATGTAGAATTAACATGTCCACCATCATGCAGCCAGTAAGTGGCACAGCTGGAACCCAAGTCTATGGATTTCAGAAAAATCCAAATTCCAGACTCTTTCTAAGAAGCAAGGGAAATGTGGTGACAGGCAGAGATGTCAAGAATTCTGGGTGCCTGAAATGTAGGCAGACAGAAGAGGGTAACACTGAGATCAATCAGCACGTACTGTATCTCCCTCACAATCTTGCCTTGGTGTCAGAGCAGTGTCCTAGAGCCGAACCTTTTGAGCCTTTGCTATGTTATGTGCCAACACCTTTCTAAGAGGAAGCATTGTGTTTTGATACCAACAGAGGCACAGGATAGAATTCCAGCCATGCCACATTAGCCATGTGGCCTTAGATAAAGTACTTACCCTGCCTGACTGCAGGAGAAGCAGAGGCTGGGAGAGGGGAGACCACTTGCTCCTAGTCACATGGCCAGGGACAGGGAGAACAGAAGTTCACATCTAGGTTTTCTATTACAACAAGTGGTAAAACAGAATAGAATAAGCAACTATAGTTACGGTTGTCGTTGTTTTGGTTTTTTTGTTAGTGTTCGCTCGTTTTTAATCCGAGAAACAGGAGAGGAAAAATGAAACAGGGTGCTGGCCTTCTAGGTGCTGTATCCTGGCTGTGATACCCCTGCTAAATGCAAGAGCCCTGTGGCCCATCAGCACTGAGCCTGCTTCCCTGGCTCTCCCCAGGCACCTGGCGCTGCTCCCCCCAACAGGCCAGCTCGAAGTAAGGAGCAGCCTCTCTGACTTCCCGTGGGAAAGGGTGCCCCGGTGACCTGGAACAGACAAAAGGGTCTCTTGGAGAATGGAGCAATTAGCTGCCCAGGATGAAATGCTGTCATCAGTGACCTGGTAAGTGAAGGCCAAATAGCCCTGCCCCCATCCTGACACTACAGCACTCATGAGGGAGGCTGGGCCCAGAGGAGGTCTTTACCACTTGGAAGCTGACAAACCTAGCAGCTGCTGCCACCCAAGACGCCGGGTCCATCAGCTCTGCTATAAGAAGAAATCCATGTGTTCCCAGGTCTTGCTGGCATTTACAGGGAGTGGATTTGCTGTAAGTGACCAGCTGGCTTGGAGGGATAACATGTCTCGGGGCCTGGGGCAGGTCTGGGCCCCTGTGACTCACTACTCCATGCCAGGTTTCCACATGATGGATTGTAGCCATTAATTAGACACCTGGGTGATGTTTATGGCCCAGGACCTCAATCCCTGTTAGGTTTCATGTTTGTTTTGTTTGTTTGTTTGTTTTTAATAAATCAAACCATCTGCAAATGGAGAAGAAACAACTAAATGAGAGGCAGATAACTAAATGGCAGAGTTCTGTCTCTGAAATCTTACAAATCTGGGTTTAAATCCCTAGTACCTCTCAGTTTCTGTTGCCCCTGGGCCACTTCTCAACCTCTCTAAGCCTTGGTTTCCTTGTATGTAAAATGAGAATAATAATATTTCTTCTTTGTATTAGAATTGCTTTTGAGACTACACAATAAATGTTAGCTGTTAGCAAACTGTAATGGGATTCCCTATTCTCTTGTCTGCATCCCTGTGAGTAAATCAGTTACGTAAGAATAGAAACCACAACCTCTCTGCTCACCACTTGACTTAGGCTGAGTTGTCCTAAAAGTCATCCCCTAGACAGATATTTGAGAGCAAGTAGTTCATTTAAAGCTGATCCTGTGAAGCATGGGTAGAGAAGTAGGAAAATAAGGCAAGAATGGAGGATGGCACCAATAATGAGGACGTGCATTATGTAGCCAGGACCTCCCATGGGCAGCTGAAGCTCCATCCTATTAGAAACCTCTGGGAGATCATGCTTCCATGTCCCATGTGAGGGTGGGAATCAGGGGTGCTTAACCACCAACAACCTTTGGAAGAAGGTTAAGGGCTGAGGAGATGAGGAAGCTGGGCTGTTTGTCCACTAACTCCTGGCATCACTGAGTGAGGGTTGCTCCCAGGGGCATTAACTCCCGGGCACTGCCACCTGCTCTGGGCTCCAGGTAGAAAACCCTGGGGCAGAGAGTTGTGGAGCTTGCACAAGACACCATCAGCACGTACTGCAACAGCAGATGCCAGCAGCGAAGTGGGCAGGGCACTGGCAGTGTCTGCTACACCTCTATTACCTGGCCTTTGGTACAATGCCTGATATATGGGTGGTGCCCAATACATACTGAATGAATGAACAGGAGAAAGAGACACAGATACTGATAACTATAACACAAGACAGTAACTGATCAGAATCATAAAAGAGGCAATTAAATTAGCAAGGGGGGTTAAAAGGAGATAAAATTTATTTTTATCCAGGAGTTATTATCAAGGTTTTAAAGAAGAGACAGCAATTGAGTGGGGGTATTTAAGGATATGTATGGGCTGAATTGTATCCCCCAAGAAATTCATATGGTGAAGTCCTAATGCCTAGTACCTCAGAGTGTGACTGTATTTACTGACAGGGTCTTTAAAGAGGTGATTAAGTTAAAATGAGGCTGTAAGAATGGGCTCTAATCTATTATGACTGAAGTCCTTAGAAGGAGAGGAAATTAAAACACAGACAGTTACAGAAGATAAGACCACGTGAAGACACAGGGAAAAGACAGCCATCTACAAGCCAAGGAGAGAGGCCCGGAACAGATTCTTCCCTCATGGACTTCAGAAAGAACCAATCCTGCTGGCACTTTGACCTCAGACTTCTAGATTCCAAAACTGTGAGAAAAAATATTTGTTGTTTATGCCACCCAGTCTATGGTACTTGGTTATAGAAAACTATACAGGATAGGTAGCTCTGAGCTTCTGCAAGGTTTTACCTCCAGCCTAACATACTGCTTACACAGTGTAGGGGCTTAAAAACTTTATTCTGTGATGAATTTGGCTGTGTGGCAAGTGGAGGAAAGACATTCTAATAGAGACAAGTGCAAGAATAATGACATGGGGACCAGAAAGTGTGGCAGCCACTAGAAACAGCAAGTTCAGTTTGGCTGGAGCCTAAGTGCTAATGGTGTACAGTGTGGCATAGTGTTGGGATGCTAGACTGCATTCAGAATGAATTAATACCGTCATAAGGGGTGTGGACCTTATTAAATGGTGTTGCAGCAGTGATCCCCTGCAACAATCACAGCTCCCTATATCCCTGTTTTGATTCTGGGCTTGACCAGCTGGACGTTAGCAAGTGTGGTGCAAGCAAAGTCTTCAGAAGCACTGGGACATTGGGATTTGCCCTCTCTTACTGCTCTTAGGAACCCTGAGATCACATGTGAAGAGGCCAAAGCTAACCTACTGAAGGATGAGAGACAGGTGCACTTCATACAAGCTGTGCCAGATAAGATTCCTAGACCCACCAGCCTACTCACCTCCAGATATATGAATGAGGCCATCCTAGACAGTCCCGCCCAACAGAGCCAACCCAGACCGGAAAAACAACCCACCGAATTGCTACAAGTAATAAATATTTATTGTTTGAGTCCACTAAGTTTTGGAATGGCTTGCAGTGAAAGCTACCTGATATAATTGGGAAGTCATTGAAGGTTTTTCGAGGTGGGAGGGTATAACTGAGGCTTTAAGATTAATCTGGAAATAGTGTGCATGATTTAGAAGGCAATTGTTTTAGCTGTTCTCTAACAGGAACAAGTAAATCAATCCTTTGCTCTGCCTTCTCTGAATTTCTCTAGCGCTGAGACCAAGATGGGCAACAGACTGGAAACCGTGTTTATATTATAGATCTGCCATCTAGAGCCACTGTTGACAGCTACTGTGAGATCTGCTTTTTTGGATCTAAATTTCTCAAGGAAAGAGCAAATGTTAGAGGTGGAATTCCAAGGTAATAGTGCAATGGAACTATTATCAAATGCCAAAACAAGAGGGAGCAAAACAAAATAACAAAGAGGGAGCAAAACAAAATAATCTAAAATTCACAGCAGCTGAACTATAGGGGAAAACAGCTGGAGTTTAGGTCAGGCTAAAGGAATGGCTCTCACAACTCTAAAAGGCACAGCCCATGTATGAGCTGATTGTCGCTGGTTGCTTATAAGTGCTTGGCCCTGACTCTTTCACCCTTGGAGACAGCCAGTGTCACTTAGCATAACTGGAATGTGATGAAAATTTGGGGGATTATTTTGACTTCAAAGCTATGATAAAAGCCTAGGTGAGAAAGGAGTTAAAAAGCATTGCCTGATATTAGCCATGATACTCCTCTCCAACTTTTCTAAGACGTTAATTCACTGTGTCATGCAAACAAATTCTACATAGAGGCAGGGTTCCATAACAGTGGCCTCCATTTTTGAAGACCACCATGTTTCCCGTCAATCACAAGAAGCCTCCCAGCAACTTTGCGCTGCAACTCTGGACGATGTTTTTCTGGAATTCACAAGTAACCCAACCAAAGTCATGGGAACAATGTGACTTCCCAGAGGGTCAAAGCAAGCCAGAAGCAGAACCTAAATTAGAAACCGTATCTCCAAATGTCCAGCCTATGACTTTATCCACAAAACCAGCTCTGCCCCCACTTAGCTATTCATAATTCCCCCAAAGATGAGGTTGAGGATAATTTATGAAACTAGAGAAACTGCATGCTTTGTTTTCCACCAAATTCCAGTGTACTCTTTAGCATAGCAAACCACATGAGACTTCAGCTGAGATACAGAGCAGAGAGAGGGTGAAAAATTTGGGTCTGGCTCTGCTGAATTTGTTTCACCCTAAAATAAAATCATAACCCACCTTAACTATGATAAAGAACCCAGAAATGATTCTCTGCCTACCCCAAACCCCCTCCACACACACATTTTTGAACTTCAAAGGAAGCTGAGCCTCTGATTACTGGTAAGCAGCATCTCTGATGCATATGTTGAGAGCGTGAGTCTTTGTGTCTCTATGGAACCAATTATCTGCAGGGCTGGAAAATTAAGAAGTTGAATTGTGTTTCCATGGATGCACGTTCAGATGCTAGACATTAGTGCAGAGTTGAGAGCTATAATAATCCTCTTCAGATAATTCCTCATCAAAACACAGGAGTTTAACAAGCTGTTGTCTTCACTTGCTCAGGATGTAGGGTTTCAGGTTTGGGTGGGTATTATGTACAAGGCCTATAGCTCGTGATCTTTTCATGAATTTTCTCTCACACAGTTTCACACGTGTCTCATATAGACTGTTAATGGCACATTTCCTTTAAGTGGGGACTAACTGGTGTCTGAACTTGGCCAGCTGCTCGCATAGAGATAACTGATTTCACATTCAGTTTTGAGTGAGATTGATGGGTTTTTGAATCTGTGACAAGCAAACCCCAATTGTAGCATAGTGGATGGATAACAGTATACTCTTAGGAGAAGGGAAACAACAACAGCCCCAAGTTTTAGTATTAATCATAACATTAAATATTATTGCTAGTGTTGCAACTACTAATAGCAGATAATATTTATTAAGCTCTTAGTAGGCCCTATGTCCGAATACCAGCTCCATCACTTGCTGTTGGTTTGACCTAGAAAAGTTACTGTATTCATTTCCAGAGCTGCTGTAACAAAGTACCAAAACTGGGTGCCTTAAACAGAACTTTAGTGTCTGCAGTCCTAGAGGCTAGAAGTCTGAAATCAAGGTGACTTCAGGGCCATGATCCCCTGCTGCTCTAGGTGAGAATCCTTTCTGCCCTCTCCTAGCTGCCAGAGTTTGCTGGTAATCCTTGGGATTCTGTGGTTTATAGATGCATCACTCCAGTCATGTGGGCGCCTTCCTTCTGTGTTTGTTGATATATGTGTCCAAATTTCACCTTTTTATAGGGACGCTAGTCATATTGGATGAGGGCCCACCCTAATGACCTCATTTTAACTTGATTACCTCTGCAAAGACCCTATTTCCAAATAAGGTCACATTTTGAGACACTAATAGTTACGACCTTAACATATCTTTGGTGGAGGTGGAAGGGGACATATTTCAACCCATAACAGTTACCAAACCTCCCTCCTACCCTCACTTCCCCTTTACAGAATGAGGATACAAGGAGTACTGACTTCACAGGGCTGCTGAGAGGATGAAATAAGATAATGTACATGAAGTGTTTAGCATAATGCCTGGCATATAGCAGGAAGGCAGGAAATGCTAGCTATTATTATCATGAAAGTGGGGATATAGATCCTTAAAGCTCAGTTTGTTTTGCTTTGCTTTACAGAGGAGAAGCCCATGCTGATAATATTTTCCTCCAACTCTTAAGGGCATAATGATTTTTCATAATGGTATGAGTTGATTTTTACATCTTGTATTTTACCAAAGAACTGTGTGTTTGAAAAAATCTATTTTTTATTTGAATATTGCCATTTATTCATACTATGATAAAATCACTTTGAATAAATACCTTACTCCCAGCAAGTAAATAAACCTGAAAGGTTAAAACCGCAATCAATTTTAAAAAGGTTAGTAAATCTTCTAGATTATTGCTAACATATGAGAAATAAAGACTCTAAAATGTAAAATTAAGGACTTCCATCCCCCTAACAATGCTGACACAGGTAAAATATATTGCAGATACTGGGAGATGACCTCACAACCCTGAAAAGAGCATGACTTTTAGATTCAAGTATATCTGGGCTTAGCTTGTAATGCTACTGCTTATGGCTCTGGGACCAAGGGGAAGTTACTGAACATTTTTCATTCTCAGTTTCGTCATCCATGAAATGAGGAAAATAACGCTCCTTCAAAAGTAAGACAGCCTAACCATTGATGGATAAAAGGTAAACAAAATGTGGTATATATGTATAATGGAATATTATTCAGTCTTTAAAAAGAAGGACATTCTGACACGTGCTACAGCATGGACAAAACTTGAGGAGGTTGTGTTAAGTGAGATAAGCCAGTCACAAAAAGACAAATACTGTATGATTCCACTTATATTATTCTACATGAATAATCAAATTCATAAAGATAGGAAGTAGAATGGTGGTTGCCAGGGGCTGGGGGAGAGGGGGTTGGGGAGTTATTGTTTAATAGGAACAGAGTTTCAGTGTTTCAAGATGAAAAGAGTTCTGGAGATGGATGGTGGTGATGACTACACAAAACTGTGAATATACTTAATGCCACTGAATGGTGCACTAAAAAAATGGTTAAGATGGTAATTTTTATGCTATGTGTACTTTACTACAATCTTTAAAATAAGTTTTAAGAATAAATTTTCAAAAGTTAAAAAAAGTTAGAAGGCCTAAGTAAAGCCCCTAATTAGTATCTGGCATATAGCTGCTAGCAATAGACTCGTCCCATCATTAATACTCTCCTTCCCCCCCACCAACAATCCTTGCAAAAAGAATTGGGGTGTGCACATAGCAAGGGATTCAGAGTAAAAGACTGCAGGTAATCCACTAACTTTTTTTTTTTTTTTTGCCGTATGCGGGCCTTTCACTGTTGTGGCCTCTCCCGTTGCGGAGCACAGGCTCCGGACGCACAGGCTCAGTGGCCATGGCTCACGGGCCCAGCCGCTCTGCGGCACGTGGGATCTTCCCAGACCGGGGCACGAACCCGTGTCCCCTGCATCGGCTTCCACACCAGGGAAGCCCAATCCACTAACATTTGATTTTGAAATGAAGCTAATTAAGTAGGTAGATGACATTGGTCAGGTGATAGCAGTCCAAGTGCTGCTATCATCTAGTTCTGTGATTGTGAGCAAGTCACTTAGCTTCTTTGAACCTATTTTCTCATCTGTCAAATAAGAGGGGCTTGAACTAGATGATCAATATTACATCCCAGTCCTTAGAAGCTTTCGTTACATAAATAAAGCCGAGACATGGTACTTAAGAACAAGTGGTCATAGCTTAGTATGCTAATGTGTCCTCTTTATGCAAAAAATAGGAGAGGGGAAATAAGTATTTTTTATAATGCTAGCAGGGTAAATTGGCCAAAGGGAGGGAAATTGATTTAAAAACAGGATGAAATGAGCAATTAATAGCAAAATGTTATACTATTCCAATGTTACTGTATTTAAAAGAATATAGCTTTGCAAGATGAAAAAGTTCTAGAAATCTTTACACAACAACATACATATAATAAACACCACTGTATTGTGCACTTAAAAATGGTAAAGATGGTAAATTTTTTTGTTATGTGTTTTTTACCACAGTAATAAAAAATAAAAAGAATATAGGCACACGATTTTCTTTCTTTGACCTCACTTCTCACAAACGATACCAATGGCGTGCAAATTTTTTTAGTTAGCAAATTCATTCTTCAAAGGAAGTTTTATGGGAAAATAATTGTAAGAAAAAATGAAGCTGAAAATGGAGTACTAGATGGAGGAGGACTAAACCTCCCAGTCTGGGTCTTTCCTCCTTGTTCTCTGGGCCTACCCCTGAGCCCTCGGAAGACTCCTAGGTCTCCAGCAGGCAAGTTTGGAAATCAATGCTGTGTACTCTATAAAGAAATGTAGATGCCTTCTCAGTGCACTCAACTGGGAATGAATCAGTAATGGTAGAGCTTTACCAGTCTAAGCCCTACAATCCACCCAACCGTTTATTGTAAGTAATGTTTAAGTGGACCTTAGAGGAGGTATTTCACCTGTTTCATGAAGAGAGTTGATGGATATAATAGAAGGGGAAAGAAAGCATCAGTGTCTGATGCCTTCACTAACCCCAGAGTTTAACACATACCCAGTAAAGATATGTATAAATGATTACATTCCAGAAGGGACCCAAGCTCTTGGAAAGACATAGCAGGAAAAGAAGTATTTCATTCATTCATTCAGAATGAATGATTTCCTTATCATCAACTATATTCCAGGCATTTCTAAGCACTAGGGATGAAAACATGAATCACACACAGTTTCTACACTGAAGGAGCTCAGTGTCTGGAATGAGAGACATGTTTCAACAGGTCATTCTAATAAAAAACTGTGGGAAATGCAAGGAGAATTCTGCACAGAATATTATGGGAGTGCCAAACCAGCTGAGGGGCAGCCAGGGACAGTTTATTGAAGGAAAGAAAGGAGAGCTAGCAAGCCAGTGATGGGGTCAAGATTTGGGGACAAGTCCAAAACGTGAGCGCATGTGAGAAAAACTTGGTGTGTTGGAACCACAGAACATACATATAAAGAGAGAAATGGGAGAGATGAAGCTGAAGAGCTGGGTTGTGGAGAGTTTGTGCATGAGTAGGGCCACCTGTGTTTTCCTTCCCTGGCTTTGCCTCGCCCCTTTCATCCATCCTAGGGAACCTCCAAGTGACACTTCCATGGAAACTTAGAATTCTTTAATCCATAATTTACTTGTGTTCCATGGAGTAAGCAGGGAGAAACAGGAAAGAAGATGGCTAAAAAGAAGAAGCAAGGAACGTTTCACCTCCTCAATGGAAGCAACCATTAAAAATCACAACAGGACATTTACCCATAGAAGAAAACAATGAGGTTGCCTGTTGAGGAAAAAACATGAGTCCTTCACAGGCTTCTGAGAGGCCGAAATATTTGACCAAAAGGTACTCTGCTGAAAGGGCCCAGGAGAAATACCTACTCCATCAGCTCCAAAGGACCAAGCTGCATACAGATGCCGGGTGTCCTGGGTGATTTACTTGGCATCCAGCAGGCCTGATCCCCAAGCCTCAGCTCAGTGCCTTCAGGTGCTCTCAACTCAAGTCTTTCCATTCTTGGGACACTTCACTTCCCAGTTCTATTTAATAAAAACATTCACTTATGATCCTACTTTCTTAGCAAATGTTAGGAAATTCAGACATCATTTCTCTGTAGGCCAGTGTGAACATCTGAGTAATTTTCCTTTGGCTGTGGGGGGCAGGGGTGCTCTCTAGAGTTTGAGTCAAAATGCTGACTCTAAGGGAGGGACTTCTTGATATCACTTTTCCTTTCCTATATGAACAGCCACCTGCTCAACATCAAACAAGCACAGAAAATGAAAATGCTGACCTAGGGAAGACTTGAACTCAAATCTGATAGTAAAGACCTCAGAATTCTCACTACTGTTTCTAGGAACAACAAAAAAATGTATATCTTAAGTTTTAAAATCCTTTAGTTGATAAAAATCAAAGCAGCGTTTTGTTCCATGTGCCAGACTACATGCACTGTTCTCGTGTCAAGGCACTTCTCTGGAACCCAACAGTCCCATTTGCCACATACAGACCACAGTTTACTTAGGATAATATGGATTTCAGAATCAATGAAAATCAAAAACAAGTATCCTTTTGGAATTTCCAAATCATTGCTCTAGAATCGGAATTATATTGATAACCAGGGAGAAGTAAACATTTGTCTTCATTGCTCAAAGTCCTAACATTTTCCTTGTAGATTTGATTTTCAATTTCAGTTTATTAAAGAAGGGAGAAAAACATGTTGAAGGCTTGGACTCTGCTATTTTTCCCCCCTTTTCATTGTCTGAATAGCAAAGTACTATATTATTCAGGACAATAGATTTTGCATATACTGTCAGATAAATCTAAAACATTTTTGTGACTAAGTTTAGATTTTTGTATAACTTACACTTCAGGATAAAGTTTTAGTGATTTTGGTACTCAAGAAAAGTATTCCTACACTTTCAGTAAAACTACAACAAACTGTTTTGGTAAAAATGGAGACATGGTTAAAGTTTAAAAATAAAAGTTTTAAGTCTTAATTGAAAAACAAAATATGACAGATCCACAATTCTATGAGTTGGTGTAACAACTTATTTTTTTAAAGACTTTATTTTTTAGAGCAGTTTTAGGTTCACATCAAAACTGAGCAGGAAGTACAGAGTTCACAGGTACTGCGTACCCTGCCACATGCATAGCCTTCCTCACTGATTCCCCACCAGAGTGCCACATTTGTTACAATCAATGAACCTACACTGACACATGATTATCACCCAAAGTTTACATTTGAATTCGCTCTTGGTGCCACACATCCTATGGGTTTTGACAAATGTATCCACCATTATAGTGTCATACAGAATATTTCCACTGCACTAAAAATCTTCTGTGCTCTGCCTGTTCATCCCTCCCACCCTTCATCCCTCAGACAACTAATGATCTTTTTACTGTCTTATAGTTTCACCTTTTCCAGGATGTCATACAGTTGGAATCATACAATATGTAGCCTTTTCACATTGACTTCTTTCACTTAGCAATAGGCATCTAAGTTTACTCCATGTCTTTTCATGACTTGATAGCTCATTCCTTTTTAGTGCTGAATAGTATTCCATCATCTGGATGTACCATAGTTTATTTATTCATTCATCCATTAAAGGACATCTTGGTTGTCTCCAAATTCAACATTTCACTTTTAATCTCCAATTTTAAAGTGTAGCTATCTGAGATCAATTGCTGTCTTTATTTCCTCATTGAATTTCTGAGGCAACCCAGCCAAACTCTTAACATACGCATGAATTCCCCTCAAAGACAAACCCAAAAGGCTGCCAGGTTGACTTTGCTTGCTTCCTCTAAAAAGTAACTCACCATTTTCGTAAGGCAGACCATTTCATTACAGGATGTCACTAATTATTATTAAACAGTTCTTCCTAATGCCTGACTTTTCTGCATCTCTCAAAATAGTCTTCGTTCCTTTCCATGTATATTTCCAAATGTATTTTTTAATCAAAAATCCCAGTATTTTTTCTATTGTTTAAAGGAAAAAAAAGAATTGTTTTATTTTTTCATCCACTTTTGCAATTTATTTTCTTAAAATATTAATGACAATCATAGACACAGACAACCAATATGACCCCTCACAGACTTTTTTCTCTCCTAGACAAGCACTGCTAACACTTGAAGTCTGTTCTCACAACATCACTTTGAGTCTCCCACATTATCCTGGACATCCTCTGGACATGCTCCTTTTTTAAAATATTTTTTCTTCAGACTTGGGCACAATCTTCCATGAGTAATCGGATGAATGTAGTGGAGAGGGAAACAGTTTTCTCTCGTGTGAAGTGTGTACTTTCCAATTACTGCAGTTGGAGGCTGCATCAGCTTTTCCACCACACTACTCTGAGACCACATTAAATCTACAGTTAATTAAAACTCACTCCTTTCCCATCTGCTGTACTGTGCCTCCTCACTTCTTCATCATATTTTCCATCTTAAATTTCATCCTGTTACATTTAGGCTTGTTGTATTAATCTGTAAAGATAACTTTGAAAACTGTATCTACTATCCCAAGTATCAGCTCTCCTTCCCTGTTTTATGGTATTTGTGATTTTTATCAATTGCCTTTAATTCATTCATTCGCTCATTCATTCATTCAACCAATATGTATAAGTGTCAATTATGGTGTCAGGTTCTGGGCCAGGCTCTGGGGATACATAGCAGACATAAGTCTCTATTCTTAGGAAACATAAGGTGTAGTGGGAATAACAGATTATAACTGATCATATTAAGACACGTGTAATTACAAACCGATATAACTGTCCTGAAATTTTTTTAATGCAATTGTATTAGTGATTAAAACCAAGTGATCTAATGTGGATATAGGCAGGGAAGTGGTAAGGAAAGGCTTCCCTAGAGAAGTGATGGTCAAGCTGAGAGCAAAAGGAAAAGTAGAGGTTAGTAAGATGAAGGTGTAGGGGTGGGGAAAAGCACTCTAAACAGAGAAAAAGTCCTGGAGGAGAAGGACGCATAGCATGGTTCAGGGATCTGAACCAACGCCAGGGCATCTAGAATACATAGTGATGGTCGCAGGAGAATCATCATGTAGTGATGCTACTGACATAGGCAGGGACAGACCCTGTAAAGTCTTTGTAGGCTGGATTGATGATTTGGCTGTACTTTAATAGCCCACAAAGAATCTTTCTGATGCAGACTCCCCTATTATGAATTTTACCCTTATATCCCCAAATTTTCATTGCCCTTTCTCCCATTAGTCAAATCCAAACCCTTCAGCTTGCCATATAAGGTCCTCAAAATTTGATTTTCCTTTTGAAATGTGTCTCCGATTAATTCTTGATGTGAGCCCTGTGCTCTTGCAGAAACAACCAATCAAGTGGTACAATTTCCCACCTTTCTACTTTCACCTAGACCGTGCTACCTCTCCATTCCAGCCTCAGTTATGGTCTTTAAAATGGTTATGTGGTCAAAGGCGTGGCCACTCAACATCTTTTCAGACAATGACTCAGTCTTCTCAGTGAGACTGTCATTTCTCAGTGGCAGGAAACATTTTTGTTACTTCTTTTTTTGTTGTTTGTTTCTTGTTGTTACTTCTTTTGAGTGCTACTTAGCTTCTATACAATTTCTACACACATAAATAGCTAACTCACGTTTACAGATTGTGTAAGCAGTCACCTCTAAGAGCTCCCTACTGAACAAGATTACTGCTTCTGCCTACACTGTGCTCCGTGTGGTAGGCACAAGAGTAATGCCCGGTGATTATGAGATTCAGTTTCCTTAGAAGAGATGCTATGGAATCTTCTGTGTTAGAAGTCTTTATACAATGGGAAAGCCAGATTAGGGCATGTGTATTTCCTCTTCCCTAATGTTTTAGGGCAGCATTTTCTGAAATGTGTTCCACACTACTTCTGAGTGATATCCAAAAAAGTTAGTTGAAAAGGTGTCTCTTGGACTGATATGTTTCAGAATATCAGGTTACGTATGAATTCAATTTACAGAACTTCTCAGAGCATTAACCTATTGGTGGGTATTTTGATTGTCCAAGAGACAATAAGTCATTTGTTTAACAAATATTAAGAATTTAACATATGCCAGGCAACATGCTAACACAGGTGTGCTGGCAAATGTTTAAAAGCCAGCTCTCTAAAGAAAAAGAAACCAAACACCCCAACCTGAAGTGTTTTCCAATTTCTTTAATGTATAGATTCCCACATGGCTGATTTCAAGCTATCAAGTGACATCACTGAAGTCAGAGTAGGGACCAAATGCATACAGTTAGGCCTTTCCAGCCAGTTCAAACTGGCTTCAGCAGACTGGGTATTAACCAATGACGAATAAAACAGCCATAGTATCTACACTTGCAGAACTTACAGTTTAATGGAGGCAAGAGAAAATAAACAAGTTAGTAAACCAATATGTAAGGCTGAATTGTAAAGGGGATGGCCAAGGGAAAACACAGAGCCCTGTGAGACAAAGAAGCACTGGAAACTGGGGAGATGGTCACATGAGTCCTCCCCAAATAAGGGATGTTCAGAACTAAGTTACTAGAAGAAGCTTGTCAGAGGACAAGGGAGGCGAAAAGCATTCCGGGGGAGAGGAACAGCATGTGCAAAAACATAAGCCTGCAAAGAATATGGTTATTTAGAGGACTAAGAAAGTCACTGTGTAGGGAAGAATGACAGGAGACGAAGTTGCATTCATAAGTGGGCTCTACGTGCATGGCCTTGGACACCCTAGTAGGGAGTTTGGATATTAAAGGGCAAAAGAAAGTATTTGAAGATCATTTTTGTTTTATTTAAGGAGGAACTGAAATATCCCTATCAATTTTACAAGCTCATTTTGACTGCTATGTGGAAAATGGCCTGAAGCATTTCCCACACTTAGTTGACAGGGAGCCCTGCTTTGTCTCAGGATCTTCCTCTGGAGTACCCTTAACAGTGCATTTTGGAAAATGTTATACTGGGAGTTTAAAGACACATGTAATTAGTTAACATTATTTTTCAGTTTCTCAGGAAGCAAGGAACAAATTCTTAAGCATGATTAATAGAAGCTTCTCCTTTGCTGCTCCCTACCAAACCATCTTAAACTTTCTCCAAAGGCTCAGTAGTACAATCTCCACTGTTTAGACATATGTTAAAAATAAAAACGGCTTAAAAAAAAACATCTGGGGCTTCCCTGGTGGCGCAGTGGTTGGGAGTCCGCCTGCCGATGCAGGGGACACGTGTTCGTGCCCCGGTCCGGGAGGATCCCACATGCCGCGGAGCGGCTGGGCCCGTGAGCCATGGCCGCTGAGCCTGCGCGTCTGGAGCCTGTGCTCCGCAACGGGAGAGGCCACAACAGTGAGAGGCCTGCGTACCACAAAACAAACAAACAAACAAACAAAAAAAACATCTAAATTGAAAGACGTAGAGACACTGTGAGATCCAGGCTGTTGATGGTTAGGTCCAAAGCCTGGTTGTTTTCAAGAAAACAGATGAAGCAGGTTCTAAAGCAGCACCGTGCAATAGAATGTTCTGAGACAATGGAAAGTTCTGTATTTTCTCTGTGCAGCATTATTGTCACTAGCCACGTGTGTCTCTTGAGCTCTTGAAATGTGGTAATGTGATTGAGGCACTGAATTTTAAATTTTATGTAATTTTAATTCATTTAAATTAAATTTAAATAGCCACACATGACTTTGGCTACCATAATAGATGTTACAGTTCTAGAAGATATTAGTGGTAAAATAAAACGTGGTGACTTCTCCCTTTTTATGGCTAAATGAAACACCTGCCACCAGATAAACTTAGTTCCATAGGAGAGTGGCATTACACTGAAGGCATTTCAAAGGTCACTGCAATTTAGTCCTTGAATGCTATTTTCTGCCCCCCGCCCCGTTTTTTCCCTATTCAAAGCCATATATACACAGGAGAACTTATTAATGTCTCTAAATAATAGATTAGCGTTATTTATTACTTGTGCTTGTGTACTCATTTTCTCCTAAAAATATCACCACATTTTAGACATTTAAGGTCTCCTCTTTGATGGAAGAAAAAAGTTGGAAGGCAGTAGAGAACAGAATAGTCTTGTGACTTTGTTTTGTCGATATGTAGCTGCAACCAACCAATGCAGCAACTATTACCCGACACTCCTATTTTTCATGTCACCACTCAGAGTTCCTTTAAATCAGCTTTAAGCTCCCCAAGCCCTTTTAAATCACATCATACCAAGTCGATGGCTCGGAAAAATGGCCGGGAATATACGGTCCATTAGAAATTCCCTATTGGTCTTCTATTACAAAGTGTTTCTCAAAACATTCTGTTATTTTGCAAGATAAATCTTTCTTATTGATTTCAGTCTTTAGCACCCCAATCACAAAGAACTGAGCTTATAAATGGTCGACTGCATGAGGTTTCAATTTGCTGTGTTCAAATGATGCTGCCTGTCATTTTCTAGGTAGGCTTGCTGTCCTTCATTTTCTTCAATTTTATCCTTCCCTCCTTCCTCGTCTGTTCAACAAACTTCTCCTGAGAGTTTCGTATGTGCCTGGTACTGGGGCAGGGGCTGGGGACAGAGCAGTTAAGACAGAGAGGTCTCTCCACTCATGGAGCAGTGGAATGCTACCAGACACAGGACAGCATGTGGGGCAGCATGGGGATGTCAACAAACAGGTTGGAGAAACAGATCAACATATTTGTCTAAAAAAAAGAGAGAGGAAATGAAGATATGAGCTTAGAGAAACAGCACATGGGCCTCGAATTTCAACCAGAAATTTTGCCTTTGTAACAAGGAAAAGAAAAATATTTCCCAGAATCATCTTTAGGGGCCAGAGAAAGAATCATTTGAAAATTCCTGAAAATAGCATCAAGGTAAATCTTATTCCATCATCAAATAAAGCTGTTACCCATGTGTGAATGGTAGAACAGACAAAATCTCTTGCAGGAGGCTTATAGTTTAAGATCGCTACGTGGACCATTAAAGCTTCCCTAATGCTGACCAGATAGTCTGAATCCTCACCCAGGCAATCAAGACTCTCCAAAATTTAGCTCCATCTTATTTTTCCAAATTTATACCTCTCTGCCCCTCTCAGGAACCGTCCGTTACAGCCGGATGGGTCTATTCACTGTGTCCTGAAATGTTTCGGAGCTCCTTTGTTTTCCTCCCGTATTAGCTATTCTTCAAAGCCTAATTTAAGTCTTATCTCCTACATATAGCATCGCCTGATCACGCCAACATCTAAAGTATGCTCTCTTTCCCCTCAGAACTGGTAGGACAACTTCTGAATATGATACTTTTTTGACAGTGACAATTGATTACTTTGCAGATAGCAATTTTATTAGGTATGTCTGTCTAAGTCATAAGAGCAATGTGCCTTATAGTCTGCTTTTCATTAGTAACACATTTGAGTATACATTTACAGTATATAAAGCATTCTGACAAACCTACCTCATTACATGTAAGCCTCACTATAATCCAATTAGTTTAGTAATTTCTTCACCTGTGTACAGAGGTGGACCCAGAGGCCCAGAAAAGGGAGCCAATTCATCTGAGGTTGCACAGTTAATAAGATACAGCTGAGTTTAAAATGAGGCCTTTTGACTCTAAGACTAGTGCTATTTCTAATAACAGTGATTTTTTTAAACCTAGGACCCTTGATAAATATGCCTCTATGTGTTTCAGATAGCTTTGATCACATAGTAGGTATTTTGTGGGTATTTATGGAAAGACTGATGGATTTCTGATTAATGAATAAAATAAGGGAGACCTCTTTCAAAATCAGCTTCATCGGTAATACAAGAGAAGTGGGGTGGTGATTCATCTTTTATAGTGCCATCCAGGATAATTTTCAAATTTAAAAAACAACCACAAAAAGAATTGCATGTGATTATGGCCGTGGGTGCTCTAAATACATCTGAGTCACCTAACCTTTAGATCTGCTTTTTCCTAATGGTCTCAGGCCAAGCCATCCAATCCTTTATGATGTAACAGCTCCTCCATAAATGGAAACGGATCAGAACAAACTGTTAATACCCAAGCAGATGCAGAAACCACCCAGATGGATAATTTCAATGTTAATGCAAAACTATTTAAAAGAGCTACAGAATCTCGCATACATAGAGGATTAGCAATACAAAAGAGATAGAAGGCATTTATTTTTGAAAAGTAATTTTTTTTCTGTGTATCACTTGTACATCTTAAATAGAGCTTCTACAGCTTACACATGAATTCTACTTTCTAAGCAAGCAGTATCTTGCATCATGGGTAAGTGTGCCTCTAGGTTATGCATGCTTAATCATGATAGCTTCCACGTGCCAAACGTGAGCTCTGTGTTATGCGCTGTGAGGGAACTTCTTTACTCCTCACAGTAACCTTGAGAGCTCCATGTTATTAGACTCCTTCTACTGAGGAGGTGTGTGGGCCTTCCATACCAAGCAATTCTGACACTGCCTGGAGTTAAGGCAGATCCCACAGGTTACGGGCTCATTCCCACAAGACTGCCCCCACTTCAGGGGCCAGTCTCAAGTAGTGGGGCCCCAGGTTACTCACATTCTGTCCCACTTGGCTACAAATGAAAGGTTCCCACAACCCCTACCCTCGAGTTCAGTCATCTGCCAGAGTGGTTCACAGAATCCAGGAAAAGTTTATTTACTACTGATGACTTATTACAAAGGATATTTTAAAGGATACAAATGAACAGCCAGATGAAGAAATTCATAGAACAAGGTCTGGAAGGATCCCGAGTGCAGAGCTTCTGTCTCTATGGAATTGGGGCGCACCACCACCATCCCTGTACGTGAATGTGTTCACCAACATCGAAGCTCTCCAGACCCCATACTTGGGGGATTTTTATGGAGACTTCATCACATAGGTATAATCAGTTAGTAACTCCATTTATTTCTAGCCTCTCACTTCTCTGTAGAATGGGAAGTGGAACTGAAAGTTCCACGCTTCTAATCATGGCTTAGTCCTTCTGGTGACCAGCCCTCAACAGGAGACCACCAAGAGTCACCTCATTACAGTAAAAGATGCTCCTATCACCTAGGAAATCCCAAGGGATTTAGAAACTCTGTCGGGCACAGGGGGAAGAGATCAAAAAGTATATCTTATTATTTCAGGAGAGGAAGAACTCCTAAACTGACTATAGAAATGTAGGAGTATATGAGGAATGTTAGCAGAGATTATACAATTACAGTATGGTTGAGGAGACAGTCTTTTTTTTAATATGGAGAGAATTACTTAGAAAATAATATTTTAGGGAAGATTGATAGACATAATAGCTAAATTGGAAAAAAATAATATGAACTCAGTTTGTTTGTTTTTTCTCTAAAAATGACACAACAGTGTCAGCAGCCCTTAGATCCCATCATCTCTTTACGTGGATCTTTAGGGCCCAGATGTTAGTTTCTAATAAGTTTCTCCTAAAAAGAAACCTGGGATTCTCAGAGGGTAACTGATCCCCTTCCTTGGAACTCAGTAATAATATCGGGAGAGCCTGGAACATCCGAATTTTGCTAAAGAATGTTGGCGCTCTTGAGGCCATAAGGACAAATGGCCAGCTTAAAGAGACTCCTACCAACCAAGTTCAGGCAATCTTAGCATCAAAAAGAGAAAAATAATTTTGGCTAAATGGAACAAATTTTAGTCTGTGAAAGGCTGATTCCATCCTGATAACAAATGGGGAAAGTAAACACAAAGTGAACTACAGGGTAGTTCTAATGCAAAAATAAGAGTGGCTATAAATATATATATTTGCTTTTAATTGGTTATAATAATTAAAAGAGAAACTATATTTAGGTGTGTTGTTTCTTCTATTTATTCTTCTGTACGTCTGCTCAGAAAGTATAGATATGTACTTGCTATATATGTAGACAAGGGTAGACATAGGAATTATGAGTCAGCCAGGGAATTTTGGAACTAAACCCCTAAATAGGAAAGATTGATTATGGCCGCAGGTAATAACCAGGTAGAATGAGGTTCAATCAATGGTCACACTCAATGACCAAACAGAGGGTTCAACAGAAAATTCTGAACAGACAATTGGTTAGCCAAATGTCCTCAGAGAGTTGGATGGTCCTACTGATGATAATAATATACTAATGAGGCTTAGATAAGTTGCCAATAACATGTATGGGACAGGGCAATGTATTATTATTGGCAGGATAATCGATGATACGGTGTTGGCCATGCAAAACTTAAAAAACACCTCACTCTGGGGAAAAGATACAAGTTGCAAATATCTAAACCTCTGGGAAGACACAGGATTAAAACCATGCCATTAATATAACAAATAAAGTATAGTTTTATAAAGAACCATGCCAAACAATCAGTGGCTAATTTGGGACAAGAAATCAGCCTCACTCACAGATCAAAAATCAGCTTGTATGTGGGTTGTTTTGTTTTGGATTTTCTGGGGGGGAACCAGTAAAGACCTTGTAATCTTGGAAACAAGTCAATATAAACTCTACTATAATTTCTAAATTAACTTAAAACAAGTACTGTTGTAACCCTACAAAGGTATATAAGAATATATAGAGAAATAACAAGGAAATACATCAGAAGATTGATAATTTTAAATAGTTTAAGTGTAATTACAGAAATAAGTTTAGTAACCACTATATAATTATAATTGTTTTGTCTACCCTTCAAGGTATTTATAGTGTCCAAAAGTTTCAGTCACACTAAAATTTTAATTGTAATTTGCACTTCCTATGAGAGTTTAATTAACTGCATGTGTAATAAATTTTAAATGATCAAAGTTGATGTGTCAAGTTTTGTCCATTAGGTACGTACATTTGATAAATTGAGCATTTTACAAAGTATAGATAGAACTTTATGTTCCTCTCTGCTAAATCAGCCCCCAGGAAATAAAAAAAACTTAGCAAAAGAAACAGTCTCAGAGAGGTTAATTTGTCCAAGATCACACTGCAAACCTAGATCTGTATGAATCTAAAGGCTGTGTTTATATCTACTGCACCACCAACTCTTTGTAGACATTTTTTGGAGTAGCTTTTCTCATATTATCTAGGGAATTTTTTTTTCCCTAACACTAAATGATTTTGATTTGTACAGACACAACTGTCCAAACAAGCTCCTCATGGGCTGAATTAAAAGTCATTAGAACTATTGATTTGGACCACATAATTTTTTAATAAAATTGAAAGGATTCGTTGATAATATTTTTAAATAAAAGAATGTCTCAGAGAAATGGAGATTTCTAGCTTCTCTTGAAAAAAATGGCAGATCTGGCAATGATGGGCTCTCATGTGACGAAAAGCAATAGGAACATAGTGAGGGCTACACCTGGGAGGGGCACTCATGTCCAATTTGCCCCTGGGTGCATACAAGGTGCTATTTCCATAGCAGAGTTGATGTACTGCAACCAACTGCACAAAGACCTTCAAGTCTCTGCAGGCATGGAGAATCCATCATTAAAGGGGAATTTTGATATTACCAGGCACAATGTAGAGATGGAACTTATTTCAAGACCTCAAGGACCACATTTCCCAGTTCTAAACTGCAGATTCTAGAATGGTGATGTAACCAACCAATAAGTTCCCCTAACATGGAATTGGATATGCAGATTACACACACACACACACACACACACACACACACACACACACACACAATTAGACACTGAGCAAATGAGAAAAGGCCAGCAAGGGACCCCGAAAAAGAGCGGCCAAAGAAGTCAAATGAAACTAGAAGAGTTCTTCCATCCATTCATCTATCCATTCATTCACTCATTCATTCATTTACAAAGGAGCTCTGCCAGGTACGTGAGAACCTTATAACTCTTTCCTGAATTCATCATTCATTCACCAAGTGGTTTTGAGCACCCACTTTGTTCTAGGCTATGGAATATACACAGGGTAGATAGCAGTAAACAAAATACATAGGATCCCTTCCATCACCTATTGGACCCTAAATGGATAATCATGCAAATAAAACTGTGCTAAATGTTGTAAAGGATGCTATAAAAGTTTATACCAGGGATTGCCTACCCTAATTTAAGGAATCAAAGCAAATTTCCCTGAGGACAATACATTACTTAAGGCCCATAGGCCATTGACCATCCCTTTCCAAACCCTGGTCTGCTTCAGTGTATGTTCACTTGCCAATTGAATAAATGATAATAGTAGTTAACATAAACTAAGGATGTATCATGTGCTCAGCTTGTGGTGAGTGCTTTACACAGATCAACTATTGAACCCTTAATTCCATTTTAAGATTGATACTCTTATCTCCATTGTGTAGAGGAATCAAGCTGAGTCATAGAAGAATTAAATACTTGCCCAAAGCTGGAAAACTGAAGTCAAAACTCAAATCCAGATCTGCCCTTCTAGAGTTGCCACACCCTTAACCCTTGACTTTTTTAAAAAGGAGACTTATCTTTTTGAAAAACTTAATCTACCTGGTAAATAGCTGCATACTAAACACACACACACACACACACACACACACACACACACACACACACACCAGAGCAGCTTTTCCCAAAAGAATAAATGTCACTACATCTTAACCCACTTTTATAGTAAAGAGTTGATCCAGTAAGAACAAACATATTCCTCCTGCAATACCTTTTATTAAGGACAAATATGAGTTAGGAGATACGGTACAGCATTCAATCTCAGAAAGCAATTTTCAAGGATTGAGTATCTGCACTTTGTGTTGCAAAATAATGAACACATGGACACCCCAGAATGCTTATCCAACATAGTTTGCCATGTTAGCATTTAAAATAGGAGAACATTTGCTGAGAGATATAAAGAAATGTAACTATACAGATGATTTCTTCCCTATTTAGCTCAACATTGATCATTCACTGTTAAGTAAACACTTTAAAGTAAAAAGAGTCAATGGGAATTTGGATCTTTCAGAAGAAATTATGTGGCAAAAGCTCACTGTGGGGAGGTGAGAAAAGAGAAAGCAAAGGAGCCTTTAGTAGTGCTGAAGGAAAAGCAAGAAAAGCTGATAACCTTGGCTGAGAAAACTCTTTGAGATTGAGTTATTTCCATATGCAAGGAAGATCACTGTTTATGCAGTTGCATTATGAAATAAGGAGACAGCTTTTCCCACTTATCCGAGTGCAAGAAAGATCATTCCCTAGATTAACATTAGAAGTGTAAAAATATTTTCTTCCCAGGTTTTCCTCCATCTCCCAGCTCCCATGGCCTTTCTTAACACTTTGACACTCACACCTTTGTAAATATTAATTTCTAGGAAAGTTTGTCATGTAGCCTGAATTGCAATCCTCGAACACTCTACAATGCATGGGGAACAATCAAAGCCAGAAATGTGTTGGGGAGCCCTGGGACTTGTTTTCCTTTCTCTCCCAAAATGCGACATGTTAGCTTAAGTTTTCTCTACATCTTTCTGAGTTGGAAAACCTGGACCTATTAAAATGAGATAGCATATACGCTTTCTTCTTAAATTTAATGAACATTTGAAAGGCTTTACAAAAAGCTGAAGCAGTGCAGTAGAACAGTTTTTGTTTGTTTGGGGTTTTTTTAGGAGGGTTGTATATTGAGAGAGTGAAGGAGAAAGAAACAGCAAATGTTTCTGAGTGCTATGATGCGGCATGATAAATTAGAGCAATATTTCTGAAGTGTATTTAATTTCAAATTGGCTTAAGTTTTCAAAAGGACAGAGCTTGTGGATAGATGTGTCCTGAATATGAAACATTACTATATTAATGATGTATTAAATCATTTTTATAAAACAAAAGACACTGCTTCTGGAGTACATAAAAAAGTGTCCACAGCTCTTCACATACAGCACATGAAGGAGAGGGGGTTTTGATCAATTTCAAACACCAGTGAGTTCAAGGAAATATCATCATCTAGCTAAGCCTGTGTCCTCATTTTATTTATCCCACAGATATTTATTTAGGGCTTACTAGGGCCAGATAGTCTTCTAGGTCCTGAGGACAGCAGAGAATGAAGCAAAGTCTCTCTTCTCCTAGGGCAGGTGTTCTATTATGGGGAAACATGATAAACAGAGAGCAAATAAACATTTAATAAAATGTCAAGGAGGGACGCAGTCTCTGAAAATGAGTAGAGCAACAAAAGAGTAGGGGCTCTGTGGAGTCGAGGGAGAAGTGGGGTTCAGTGAGGGAACGGTTTATGAAAATGGTTTGCCGTTGCTTTACTTCTGGTCACTAGCCTCAAGAAAGGGAGTGGTGAAACTGTGAAAGAGCTCTGCGTTAGGAGCCAGGAGACATGGACTCCAGTTACTACTCTCTCAACAAGGGTTCATTTTAGTTATGGACACTTACATTCAACACCTTAGTCAAGTGTGGAAAAAAGAAAAACTGAGGAGGCCTGAGAAATTCAGAAACTGGAAAGAGATCCTTTGGCACTGTCAGTTTGAAGACCAAGTCTGTTGCTTTATTGGAAGGCAGGAAAGAACATGAGCACTGGAAGCAGAGAGACCTAGTTCAATCTCTTCTTAGCGGTGTGACCCCAGGCAAGCTGCTCCATCACTCTAGGTCAGTATCCTCATCCATCAGATAGAGCTATACACCTACCTCAGGAAGTTTCCATAAGGATTAACTGGGAGCAAGCATGCAAAATTAGCTCAGTGCTTGGCTCATGGTAAGCACTCATTAAGTGGGATATGTTATTAATTATAATAGATAACAAATAACACAACAATGCCTTCAAAACAGAGCCAACAAGTCCTTTTGTTTTCTCAAGCTGCCCCTTCTTTTTTCCAGGTGAAATAACCTGATTACAGTAAATTGCTTCCTTTAGGCTGGTGAATGGTACTTGTCATGTTATGGACTGGTCCACTAAATATTTTTATTTTTTAAAGAACAGAACACATTTGCAGCTATTCCGATAAGCATAAGTTAAAAAGTCCACTGAAAACTAACGCTAGTCATTCAGTCACTGGGTCTGAATCATTTACAATTGCAGGGACTGGACTTCCCTAGATTTGGACTCACATGCAGACACAAGCCATGGAGAGAGAGGAGCCCTGGGTACTGAGCAGGTACATTTATAAGTGTCTGACTGATTGCATCCTAAAAACAAATATAAAAATAAACTTTAACTTTGATTCCTTTGTGGATTATTATTACCCGGAGCCCTCTACTAAAGCTGACAGATATTTAAGTGTTCACCTGAAGTATATTTTTGCTATTTATATACGCTTCTCAGAAACAAAAAAGAAAGAAAAAATACAGAGACAATTTTAAAGCTTTGAAAGAAAACAACATGCAGCAAAGAGAAGATTAGCCATTTGGCAAATGAAGGCAGCTGGGGGAAAGCTTATGCCAGGAATGTAGACAGAATATGACAGAGAGACATGGTGTATTGGGATATAAGGATCTCCCAAAAGGTATCTCTTACACTTGATCCATGAAGCAACAGGTGTCCTTGGAAATAGGATCCTGCGTTTGTCTCAGGCCACGTCCTGTGTCATAGTAGGGGCAAAGGATTGGAAAAATCACCACCACACTGACAATTCCCATTAACCTCTGGCATGGAATAACATGCCCTATCTACCGGCACCTGCTGCCCAGTCTGCAACCCACCTCTTATCTTCATTTGCAGGACATGGAATTACCCCAGCCTCTGAAAATGCACCCAGAGCGAATACTGCTGCAACCTGAACCTCTCTGGTGATTACGAACCCCCTGAGGCCCAGAGAGGAGGGTTGAGGATAAATGTTTATCTTGATGACCACAAATCACACCACGTGGGCTTTTTAAGGAAGGCCAGGAAGTGTTCCTCTTTGTTAGGAAGACTCACAGGGATTGAATATTGGTCAAGCTAAATGAGGAGGGGGAAGGGAAGGACAGGTAGGTAGAAGTTTGTTGCCATATGCCCTTGGCCACCCTGCTGTCTCAGCCAGAATGTAAGTGTACCTGGGACAGAAATGACATCCTTCTCTCCTCACCTGTAAGAAGGTTCTAAAAAGGAATGGCCAGTACAGGACAATGCCCAATCTGTCACCTACAACAGGCAACCCAAATCAGTGAGGGCTGTTTTACTTGGGTGACCGGAAATAGCCAATTTCAACCCCGTAGCTCATGTACTCACATCCAACTGATCAGAATGGGTACAAGAGAAGAAATGTGTTTCATATATTTTAGATAACAGTGTGGTATAATCACCATGAACCCCTTCCCCTATAGGAGGTGAAATCCTAAAACACCCTTAAGATTAGTCATTTTAAAGTTTGCTTTTTTTTTTTTTTTTTTTTTTTTTTTTGTGGTATGCGGGCCTCTCACTGTTGTGGCCTCTTCTGTTGCGGAGCACAGCAGGCGGACTAAGATTAGTAATTTTAAAGACCATTCCTGGCTAGATTTTGACACACATGACACCATTTTAGAAACCACATGATCTACAAAGGAAAATGTTATCACAAAGTAGCAGACGTGAAGCCTTGAAATGTCAAGTGGATTTAGAGAAAAACTATACTTCTAAATGGCAACAGGTGGTCTTTACTTTTCATACGCATTTTAAGAGGGAAGATCACAAAAGAGAACGCATTTGCCCCGTCAACACGATAATGGATAATCAAGCAGGAGGTGAAAACATAATGTTACAAGTCAAAACATTTGAAAGGGTTTAAAAAATGTGTTTTCCATGATACTCAGTGGTTTCAATCCTTTTGTGGGAGGATGGTGCATAAGCATGCATTGAATCACTTCCAATAATGATTCCTTTCCTCAAGTAGAAAAACAATAAGTTTTGCAGAGAAGGGTCAACTTGTGTTTTACATGCAAAGGAAATGGAGATGGTAGAAATGAATGATAAAGAAATGCTCAGGTGACAAATCTTGCATGTGTCTTCTCTACAGTGTAACCCAACTCTTTGAGGAAAGCGATGAGTGTATCCATATTTCAATAGATTCACAGGTAATATCCCACCTGGAAGAAAACTAAGCCTTGCGTTTGCAAGGGGCTTACTGTGTGTATGGCCAAGGTTATGAGGTTTTGTGCAGCAATTGTCTTGCAGCTGTTTGTTGGCTGCATTTTCAGTCACTCAAATCTAGCCATTGTACATAAGCAAAAATTTTCTCAGCACATGGTATGATGAACTAATGTCTTGTATTACAAAATATAAGAACTTCAAGATGGAGAAACTCTACAGAAGAATCTAACCCATATTTCTGCCAAAAATGGCAGTCTTGCTTGGCAGGTATTTTCTAGTTCATAACTTGCTCTCCTTGTAAATACATCAAGCAAGGAGACTTTCACTGCCTAAGACCTCTCATTGATCAGGAGGTTTCTATTATTACCTTAAATGTGCATTGGACTATGTTCACCACTTTTGGCCTTTGTGCTACCTCCCATTAGCACCTATTTTGTTTCCAATAAAAGTATGTATGGAAAAAGGGAGAAAAATAGGGAAACAGAGAATTGATTGTCAGAGGCTTTGAAAAGAAAACACATATAGGAGGAGGCAGTTCAAGATGGTGTTATGGGAAGATCCTGAACTCACCTCCTCCTACAATAAGTCCACAGCTACACATGGAAAAATTCCCTCTGAAAAGAACCTGAGAACTAGCTGAACAACAACAACAAAAAGTGACACATTGAGATGGCTAGGGAAGGCAGAGACACAGTTTCACCCAAAAGCTCACCCACTGCACTGCAACATGCAAGCAGGAGGGATCTCATAAATACTAAGCATCTCTCTGAGGAGCAAGATGTTTGTGCCTCACATCAGGCACCCCAACCCTTGGGACATGAACTGGAAAGACAAGCCCCCTAAAAAACTGGCTTTGAAAACCAATAGGACCTACATTCAAAAGAACCAAAGGGCTATAGGGAATGCAGGTTCTGCTCTTAAAGGGCTTGTGCACAGACACAGCCCAAAACCCAGCTCAAAAGCACCCATTTGAAAAGAGCCTAGACCATATGTGAAAGAGATTCATTTGCCAACCTTAAAGCATCTTCCAGAGGAGCAGAAGCCTGTTGGAACTCCTTCCAGGGATGGAGGCTCTGGCAGGCACCATTTTTACATTCTCCCTCTACCTTGCTAGAACTAGAGCTGGTGGGAGCCACTTTTACATTCTTACTCTAACCTGCTAGTACAGGCAAGTGAACGCCCTGCCCCCTGCACCATTCCCCTAGCCCCAACAAAGTCAGTGGGCATTCACAGCCCACATAGGGGACACCCCTTGAGTGCCAGGCTCTTGTGCAGGAGGATTGTGTTTCTGGGTGCCACAGGTCTGAATAATTGGAGAGACAGTTCAAGAGACAACCAAAATGAGGAGACATGGGAATACATGCCAAACAAAAGAACAAGAGAAATCCCCAGAATGAAACCTAAATAAAAAAGAGATAGATAATTTATGTGATAAAGAGTTCAAACTAATGGATATAAAGATGCACAGAGCTAAAGAATACAATTACCAAACTGAAAAACATACTAGAGGGATTCAACAGCAGACCAGATAAAGCAGAAGAAAGAATCAGTGATCTGAAAGAGAGGGCACTGGGGCTTCCCTGGTGGCGCAGTGGTTGAGAGTCCGCCTGCCGATGCAGGGGACACGGGTTCGTGCCCCGGTCCGGGAAGATCCCACATGTAGCAGAGCGGCTGGGCCCGTGAGCCATGGCCACTGAGCCTGCGCGTCCAGAGCCTGTGCTCCACAACAGGAGAGAGGCCCACATACCGCAAAAAAAAAAAAAAAAAAAAAAAAAAGAGGGCACTGGAACTCACCCAAACAGAGCATCAAAAAGGAAAAAGAATGAATGTCCCTTAAGGGACTTACGGGACAACACCAAGCAGAATAATATATGCACTAAAGAGATCCAGAGGGGGATGGCGGTTGGGGGTGGGGGTGGCATGGGGAAGACTTATTTGAAGAAATAATGGCTGAAAACTTGCCTAACCTGGTAAGCTGGGGAAGAAAACAGACATCCAGATTCCTGAACTCCAGAGACTTCCAAACAAGATGAACACAAAAAAGATTCACAGTAAGACGCATTATAATTAAAATTTCAAAATTAAAGATAAAGAAAGAATCTTTAAGAAGCAGCAAGAGAAAAACAAACCCTTGTTATATACCAGGGAACCCCAAAAGACTATCAGATTTTTCACCAGAAACTTTGCAGGCCAAAAGGGAATAGTATGATATACTCAAAGTGCTGAAAGGAAAAACCTTCTAACCAAGTATACTCTACCTGGCAGCTTTACCATTCAGAACTGAAGGAGAGAAAAATATTTTTCCAGGCAAGCAAAATCTAAAGAAGTTCATCAGCACAAAACCAGCCTTACGAGAAATGTTAAAGGACTTCTTTAAGCTGTAAAGAAAGCTCACTGATCAGTAATAAGAAAACATATGAAAGTAAAAATCTCACTGTAAAGGTAAATATATAGTAAAGGTAGTGGATTAATCATTTATATGGCTAATACGAAGGTAAAAGACAAAAGTAATTAAAATAACTACAACTACAAGAATTAGTTAAGGGATACACAAAATAAAAAACTGTAAAATGTAATATAACATCAAAAACACAAAACATGGGGTGGCAGGAGTAAAAATTCAGAGTTTTAGAATGCTTTCAAACTTAACTTGCTATCAATTTAAAATACACTGATATATATATGTATATATATATATATATATATATATATATATAACATACACCTCATGGTAACTACAAAGCAAAAACCTATAATAGATACACAAAAGATAATGAGAAAGGAATCTAAGCATAACAGTACAGAAACACATCAAATCACAAGAGAAGAAGAAAGAGAGAAGGACTACAAACAGCCAGAAAACAATGATAAAAATGGCAATCAGTACATACTTATAAACAATTACTTTAAATATAAATGCATTAAAGTCACCAATCAAAAGGCATAGAGTAGCTAAATGGATAAAAACAAAACCCATGTATATGCTGCCTATAAGAGACTCACCTCAGATATAAGGACACACACAAACCAAAAGTGAAGGGATGGAAAAAGATATTTCATACCAACCTAAGCCAAAAGAAAGCTGGGGTAGTTATACATACATCAGACAAAATAGATTTTAAAACAAAGACTCTAATAAAAGATGAAGATGGGCATTACATAATGATAAATGAATCAATACAACAAGATATAATATTTGTAAATATTTATGCACCCAACACAGGAGAACCTAAATATATAAGGTAAATATTAAAACACCTAAAGGGATAAAATGGCAGCAATGCAATAATAGAAGGGAAATTTTATTCCCTACTTTCATCAGTGGATAGATCATCCAGACAGAAAATCAATGAGGAAACACTGGCCTTAAGTGAAACATTATATCAGATTGACTTAATAGATATATACAGAGCATACCATATAAAAGTAGCAGAATACACATTCTTCTCAAGTGAATATGGAGATTCTCTGGGATAGATCATCTGCTAGGCCACAAAACAAGTCTCAGTAAATTTAAGAAGACTGAAATCATATCAAGCATCTTTTCTGACAACAATGGCATGAAACTATAAATCAATTATAGGAAGAAAACTGGAAAAATCACTAATATGTGGATATTAAAGAGCATACTACTGAACACCAATGTGTCAATGAACAAATCAAAGGAGAAATAAAAAATACCTTGATACAAATGAAAATGGAAATACAACATACCAAAATCTATGAGATGCAATAAAAGCAGTTCTAAGAGTGAAGTTCACAATAATAAATGCCTACCTCAAGAAACTAGAAAAGGCTCAAATAAATAACCTAACTTCACACCTAAAGGAACTAGAAGTCCAAAGTTACTAGAAGGAAGGAAATAACAAATATTAGCGCAGAAATAAATGAAACAGACACTAAAAAGACAACAGAGAAGATTAATAAAACTAAGAGCCAGGGCTTTGAAGATAAATAAAACTTAGACTTGCTAAGAACAAAAAGAGGGCTCAAATAAAAATCAGAAATGAAAGAAGAGATGTTACACTTGAAACCACCGAAATACAAAGGCTCATGAGAGACTACTATGAACAGTCATATGCTATCGAATTGGATGACCTAGAAGAAATGGATAAATTTCTAGAAACACACAGTCTTTCAAGACTGAATCAAACAAAACTGAAAATCAGAATAGCCTGATTACTTGTAGGAAGGCTGAATCAAAAAACTCCCAGCAAACAAAAGTCTAAAACCAGACAACGTCACTGGTGAATTATACTACATATTCAAAGAAGATTTAATACCTATCCTTCTCAAACTCTTCCTAAAGATTGAAGAAGAAATGCTCCCAAACTCATTTTATGAGGCCATCATTAGCCTAATATCAAAACCAGACAAGGACACCACAAAAAAATGAAACAAAGAAAGAAAGAGAGAAAACTATAGGGCCAATATCCCTGATGAACATAGATACAAAATCCTCAACAAAATATTAGCAAATCAAATTCAATACATTAACAGGATCATACACCATGATCAAGTGGGATTTATTCCAGGGATGCAAGAGTGGTTCAACAGCTGCCAACCAGTCAAAATGATTAAACACATTAAAAAATGAAGGGTAAAAATTATATGACCATTTCAATAAGTGTAGAAAAAGCATTCGACAAAATTCCACAACCACTTATAAGATAAAAACTCTCAACAAAGTGGGCAAGGTGGGGCTGTATCTCAAAATACAGAGGCCATATATGACAAGCCCACAGCTAACATCATACTCAACAGTGAAAAGTTGAAAACTTTTTCCTTAAGATCAGGAACAAGACAAGGATGCCCATTTTCACCACTTCTATTGAACATAATATTGCAAGTCCTAGCCAGAGCAATTAGGCAAGAAAAGTAAATAAAAGGCATCCAAATTGGAAAGGAAATAGTAAAATTGTCACCTTTGTGGGTGACATGATTTCATATATATAAGACCCTCAAGACTCCAACAAAAGAATTGTTAGAACTAATAAACAGATTCAGTAAAGTTGCAGGGTAAAAATAAATATGGAAAAATCTGTTGTGTTTCTATATACCAAATACTATAAGAAAGAGAAGTTAAGAAAACAATCCCATCTACAATTGCATCAGAAAGAATAAAACACCTAGGAATAAACTTAACCAAGGACGTAAAAGACCTGTACACTGAAAACTATAAGACATTGATGAAAGAAACTGAGGAAGATACAAATAAATGGATTTGCTCATGGATTGAAAGAATTAATATTGTAAAAAGGTCCATATTACTCAAAGCAATATACAGACTCAACAAAATCCTTATCAAAATTCCAGTGACATTTTCACAGATAGAACAAACAATTCTAAAATTTGTATGGGACCACAAAAGATCCCAAATAGCCAAAGCAATCTTGAGAAAGAAGAACAAAGATGGAGGCATCATGCTCCCAGATTTAAAACTATAGTTGACCCTTCAACAACATGGGGCTAGGGGAGCCAACCCTCTGTCCAGTCAAAAATCCATGTATAACTTTACTGTAGGCTCTTTGTTTCTGGATTTCTGCATCTAGGGATTCAACCAATCTTGGATTGTGTAGTAGTGTAGTATGTATCTATTGTGAAAAATCCACACATAAGTGGATCCATGCAGTTCAAAGTGGCTTTGTTCAAGCATCTACTGTATATTACAAAGCTACAGTAATGAAAACAGTATGGTATTAGCAAAAAAACAGACACATAGATCAATGGAACAGAATAGGGAGTCCAGAAATAAACCCATACATATATGGCCAATTAACTTACGACAAGGGAGGCAAGAATATACAATGGGTAAAGGACAGTCTCTTCAATAAATGGTGTTGGGAAAACTGGACTGCTGTATGCAAAAGAATGAAACCGGCCCACTATATTACACCATACACAAAAATTAACTTAAAATGGATTAAAGACTTGAATGTAAGACCAGAAACCATAAAACTCCTAGAAAAAATATAGGCAGTAAGCTCCATGACATCACACTTGGTGACATTTTTTTGGATCTGACTCCAAAAGCAATGGCAACAAAAAGCAAAAATTAAAAAATGGTACTACATCAAATTAAAAAATCTTCTTCACGGTGAAGGAAACTATCAACAAAATAAAAAGAGAACGTGCTAAATGGGAGAAGATATTTGCAAATCATATATCCAATAAACAGTTAATAATCAAAATACATAAAGAACTCATACAGCTCAATAACAAAGAAACAAACAATCCAATTTTTAAAAATGGGCAGAGAAGCTGAAGAGACATTTTTCCAAATAAGACATAAAGATGGACAACAGGTACATGAAAAGATGCTCAACATCACTAATCATCGGGGAAATGAAAATCAAAACCAAAATGGCACATCACCTCACACCTGTTAAAGTGGTTATCAACAAAAAGACGAGAAATAACAAGTGTTGATGAGGTGGAGCAAAGGGAAAGCTTGTGCACTGTTGGTGGGAATGTAAATTGGTGCAGCCACTATGGAAAACAGTATGGAGTTTCCTCAAAAAATTAAAAATAGAACTACCATAGGACCCAGCAATTCTACTCTGTGTATATTTCCAAAGAAAACAAAAACACTAATTTGAAATGATATACACACCCCTATGTTCACTGCAGCATTATTTACAATAGCCAAGATATGGAAACAACCTAAGTGTCCATCAATGGATGAATGGATAAAGATGTGGTATATATATATATACAACTGAATACTACCCATCCATAAAAAAGAATGAAATCTTGCCACATGCAACATCATGAATGGACCTTGAGGGTATTATGCTAAGTGAAATAAGTCAGACAGAAAAACACAAATACCATATGTTTTCACTTATATGTGGAATCTAAAAAACAAAACAAATGAATAAACAAAACAAAACTCATAGATAAAGAGAACAGACTGGTTGTTGCCAGAGAGGAGGAGGGTTGAGGGGTGGGTGAAATGGGCAAAGAGGTTCGATAGGTACAAACTTTCAGTTGTAAAATAAATAAGTCGTGGGGATGTAATGTACAGCATGGTGACTATAGTCAGTAACATTGTATTGAAAATTTGAAAGTTGTTCTCACCACAAGAAAAAAAAAAGCAAATTCTGTCACGATATAAGTGACAGATGATAACTACACTTATTGTGGTTATCATTTCACAATGTATACAAATGTTAAACATTATGTTGTACACCTGAAATGAATGGAATGTTTTATGTCAATTATGTTTCAAGAAAAAAGAAAACAAGACAAGAAAAGACATACAGAGTTGAAGAAATAGTTCCTAATTCTGCTATAGAATTAAGAACGTATAAAATGCTTTATAATCATTAGAGAGTTGATCCCCTGCAGTAGCACATGAATTTCCTCCCCAGTGCCTCCAAATTTTTAATGCCTTTTGATGCCTTCTTCACTCCCACATGTAACATCTCACCCACCCTGGTATATTCTCCAGGTGTTCATACACACAGCTGAGTTAACCCAAGAAAAAAAAGTCACAGAAATTCTGAAAGAGGAGCATCTATTATATTCGTTTGAGAGTTAGGAATTTTTTTTCTGCCAAAAATTCCTAAAGGACTGTATTTATCTTTTGTTATTCATTTTAGCAACCTTCCACAATTTAAAAAAAAATATTTTACTGCATAACTAAATTCTTTACACACTTAATTATTAAAATGAATTCAGAGGTTAGGCAAAATAATGCTTATATCTTGATTTTGTTCCATTCTTGTCATGTTTAATTAATGACATTTCAATGATAATAAATAATCTTAAATGATAAAATCACAGAATAGAGTCATATGACACAATGTCATCTAGGGTCCAAAGAGATCACTCAAAATTCTAAGATCTCACACTTTAATTCTGCAACAACTTTGAATTCAAGCGTAAAGAGGCATGTTGGAACTGACTGTCAGAGAAGCCATTTCTTAAGCAGAATTTATAGTAGCCAAGGCCTCAATTGTTATAATTTATGCCTTTAGAAACACTCAATTTTTTGCATTTCTCCTTTCCATTTCATGTCCTGTCTTTGTTCCATATTCCTTGTGATAATAAGTGTGTGCATTTATGGGAGAATACAAAAACACTTAGAATAATAATAAATGACAGTGGGCATTTACTCTAATCTATTAACTACTAGTTTAAGATATTTATGTGATGATACATTTCACCTTAAAAAATCTCTATAAGTTTTATTATCATGCCCACTTTATGAATGAAGAAACTGAGGTTCAAAAGGTTAAGTAACTTCTCCAGCCTCATCCAACCACTAATGGTGGAACCAGAGTCAGACTCCAGAGTCTATATTCCTAACTACCACATTTCACTACATCCCTCAAAAGAGCAAGCTAAATTGATGTCATCTATTATTCCCTTAATGTTTTTCCCATCCTTTATTCAACATTATGAAGCAACCACTTCGTAGCAACTATCTGAATTGTTTGCATTCAAATGCTGCTGAAGCCAGAAGACAATTCCAAAATTTCTCTACCTATCTTCATGTTGTTGAATGTTATTTCCCTCCAAATAAGATGATATACCACCTCAAAATGGTGTGCTTGGGAATAAATGGCAGTATCTTGTCCAGTTTTGAAAGTAGAAGTTAGCACTACTGATTAAGTTAGGCATACTGATTAAGGATCAAGGTAATATTCCAACGAATGGTAAGGAAATAAATATCTTGCACTGACATTGACCTTGGAGAGGATTAAAACATCAGCAAAACAAAACAAAAATAAAAAGCATTTCTGACACCAACAGTTGACAATCTCTTTTCTCCCTTTGTTTAGGCTCCACCCATGAAGTCTACCCCCAAAAGCCTTACACCCACCATTCCTTCCCTCCTCTGAATTTCTGCAGAATTTATGAGCTGCCTTTATTTTTGCTGTCATCTCATGAAACTTGTGCAGTTACTGAGTGATTCCATTATCTTCCCTCCCTGCAAACTCCTCTGGGGATTTCTTGTATATGCTCAACAGATTGCTTATGATCATGGTATTCTAGAACAAGAAGGAGCTCATGGAAAGCATCTGATAGAAACCATTATTTACAGAGAATAATGCCAAGAGAGGTCCAACAGCACATCATAGGTCATACAGCTAGTTAAGGAACAGATTATACACCAGTATCTAGATGTTTTTACCCCTGATCCTGAGCTTTTAACCCCAAATCAAGTTTCTCAGCTGAAGAGAAGCCTTGCAGAGGAAAGATGATACAGAAATGCGTGCCTGCTTCCGTGTGTTCACATCCACATGTTCAAGCAAATTATATACTAAGGTGTCTGGAAATGAAAAGGCTATCATAATATTTAAGAATTTAAATAAATAGGAGATTTGCCAAAGAATTGAAATCAGCTGTATAAGATGACAAATTTCAGCCAAGAGTAGACTGCAGAAACCCTAGAACAGTATACATAACATCACATCTATGCAAACTACAAGAATCAGTGATCAAAAATGATACATGGACATTTAGAAACAAATTTCTTCTTCACTAGGTACTATTGTGAATTTACTGAGAACAAGTTATCCTAAAATAATTTCATTTCTTTCTTGATAATCTTATTAGTGATAATAATTAAAGCTACCATTTAAGGGGTACTTCCTACACGTAATGCTGTGTTCTAATTGTTTTAGCAGTTCAGCCTTCAGTTCTTGAATCCTTACCACCGCACTGAGGGATAGAAAAGCATTTTCCTAGGTGAAGGGACAGACATAGTTTTTGAACTCAGGCTTCTCTGACTGCAAAAATTTCTTCTTTGACCCTGACATACTTACAGATAGCATGATGAGAAGCTCTAAGCTACTGGATCAGGGGGAGGGTTTAGATACAGTTCATATCCATTTTAGCAAAGTACTTCACAGAGTCTTCCATAATCACAGTTATAAGGGGGATTGGCAATTATTTGAACCAATGAGTGCTGCTTAAGAGATCAATACTGAATTGGAAAGGAGTTTCCAGGAGAGTGCCACAAAGTTCTGTTTGGGGTCCAATCCTCAAATATCTTACTCAATACATGTGATTAAAATGTAGAACATGCATCTACAAAACAAACCTTGAGAACAACACAAATCTGGGAAACACAGCAGTATAATGGCCAACAAAGTGAAGTTTCAAAACCAGCTTCACAGGCAGCAATGCTGGGCTAAAACCAATCAGGAGAAATTTAACAAGTATGAAAGTAGATTCCTAATATTTAAGTTAAAAAAAACCTAAATAAATGCAAGAAGAGCGAGACCCAGCTTAAGAGTCTTTTAAAAAATTCATGACTTTTATCTTTCCTATGTCTGAGCTCCCCTTCCAGACAAAAGAGTACATGGGATTCTGTTATGGACTGAATAATTGTGTTTCCCCAAAATTCGCCTGTTGAAATCCTAAACCCTGTTATGATGGTATTAGGAGGTAGGGGCCTTTGGGAGTGATTAGATCATGAGGGTGGAGCCTTATGAATGGGATGAATACCTCTATAAAAGGAAGCCCAGAGAGCTCTCTCACCTCTTTCCACCAAGAACAGAGGGAGAAGGTAGTCACCTGTGAACCAGGAAGTGGGCTCTCAACTAACACTAAATTTGCTAGTACCTTGATGTTGAACTTCCCAGTCTCTAGAACTGTAAGAAATAAATATTTGTATTTAAGCCACGCAGACTATGGTATTTTGTTATAGCAACCTGAGCTGACTAAGACAGATACCATACTGGCAGATGAACTGGAAGTAGGGGTGCGTGGGGCTACATTATGGTGCAGAGACATCTTAAAAGGAAGAAATTTGGGATCTGGCCATCCAGAGCCCTACTGGAGTGTCGCACAAAAGTGAGTAGGAAGAGCAGAGAAAAATACATGCAATGCTGTGGGGCGTGACAGGGACATGAGGTCTAAGGGCAGTGCTGGCAGATTTGGAACTGCGAGAAGGAAGCAAAACACTGAGGTACTGGAATGACCATGGGGCTTTTCTAAGCCATGACTCACCATAGATAATACGTAAGCAAATGAGCAAGGCTGTGTCCCAGTAAACATTTATTTGGACACTGAAATTTGAATTGTGTGTAACTTTCCTGTGTCACAAAATATCATTCTTCGGCTGCTATTTTTTTTTCAACCATTAAAAAAGGTAAAAAACACTCTTAGTTCTTGAGTAGCACAGACACAGGCAGCAAGCCTTAGTTTGTCAACTCCACTGGTGGGCTGTGGTTGAATGAAAAAATGAATAAAAATGATTTATCAGGTGTTTTAGGCAACAGATATAGCTAAGAGCAGAAGCAATGGAAGATGGACTTCAAGAGGAGAAAATAATTCTGTGAAAATCCAGATATTGTAGGAAAATTCTGGGGAAAAAATGCTAATCTGTAAAAAATACTAAAAAATCACAACTGTACAGTACTAACCTGGGCTAAAAACTCACCCCAGGAAATGTGAAACTGCTTCCTTCAAAAGAGAGAAATGTCATCTTCCCATAGCTTATGACTTTTGTTAAAGCTGAGGCCAGGACAGATACATGAGAGTTGAATATATACAAAGGACAGAGAAAAGCAGCTTCTCCAAGACTGGATTCCCAGTTATATTACTTCAGACTGGCAATGCAAAACTTTTCTCCACAGAAGAAAAGCTTTTTAGAAATAAGTACAAATTAAATTTTCTTCTAGAACACTTTGGATTAACCACAACATTGGTATTTGATTTTTTACCCCAACTGAGTTGAGTATTTTGATTTCATTTTCCGTGTACTTAGAAGTCGAATGAACTTAGCAACTGAAATGGCAGCTGCCCCCCTGTTGAAAGAGAAATATGAGAGCAAAGTGAAGGGATTTTCTTATTAGATGTGTACTTTACATGGAAAAAAATGTGCTCCCAAGTTTTAATACCATGGAATTGTTCAGAATTGAAGATTGTCCCATGAATCATGTACTGCAATTAAACACTTAAATGCCATTTCCAGCAAATATTACTTTTATGTCAAATATGATGTTTATAAATATGGCATGTAGTTTACTAGTTTCTAAATGAACAATGTTAATACAAATTCTAGGGCGAGAGTGACAGCCTGGTTGTATATAACACTGTACAGTTTGCCATCATCCTCTTTATATTAAAAAATAATGAATCTGGTCTCATGTGTGGGTTCTTAAAAGCAAGCATCACCTGACCACATGACAATATGAAGTCACAGCTCATAAATAGTAAATGCAAAAAGGATTTTCCTACCTTTCTGTACAAGTACAACTGAAAGCTTTGTGGTCCTTTAGGGACACAAACTTATTAACAAAAGTTTGGAAGTTCAAGGGGAAAAATAGTATTTTTAATGCTTTAAGGAGAGTGGTAAATTAAGGATTTGTTTCTCCCTCATTTTCCAGAAGCCTATCATTCATTCTATAAGCATAATCATTTTTAGGTTGGAAAACCTCCATTTGCTCCTTCTATGAGTAAGTATCACAACTGCTCCCTTTTTCCCAGAGGAGCTTTAGGAAGTCATGGTCGTTAAGTTTAGCATAGTACTTGAATCAGTACCCTATAGCTGCTATAACAAAGTACCACAAACTGGGTGGCTTTAAAGAGCTTAAAAGTATTCTCTCACAGTTATACGGGCTAGAAGTCCAAAGTCAAGTTGTCAGCAGGGCCGTGCTCTCTCTGAGACTCTGGGTAGAATCCTTTCTTACCTCCTCATAGCTTGTGGTGGTGAGAGTCAATCCTTGGAATTCCTCGGTTTGCAGATGCATCAATCCCATCTCTGCCTCCATCATCACCTGGCGTTCTTTTCCCTGGGTCTCTTTCTCCTCTTCTTATAAGGCGTCAATCATACTGGATTAAGGACTCATCATACTCTAGTTTGACCCCACCTCAACTAATTATATCTAAAATGACCCTATTTCCAAAAGGATTACATTCTGAGGTTCTGGGGGTCAGGATATCTTTTGGTGGGGACATAATTTAACCACCACAGTACTTAAAGAAATCTGACTCTGAAAGGTTTCAGGCTACATGAATGAAAAATACTGAACGTAGGCCAAGACCATATCAACAAGCATTTGTGTTGAACTTCTTCCATGCAACAATAAGCCTACCTACCTCTTCCTGAGCATCTTTTCCATCACAGGCACTATATAACATGTCCATCACACAACACTGTTAACCCTACAACTGTACTGCAAGGAAGATATTTCACCTCAGGTTTATAGATGAGAAAAATGAAGATCTAAGCAGTACAATGACTTGCCCAATGCCAAATCAAGAGAATAAGAGAAGCAAGCAAGGATATTCAAACCCAGGTTTGTCTGATAGGCAAGGCAGTGAGCAAACTTATAGGGCCATGTGGTTTCATAACAATAAAAAAATTATTATTAATTGGCAGTGGAGTGGTATGATTTAGAAGGGTTGTAAATGTTCAGAGAAATCAGTGTGTAGGCTGGAAGTCTTTATAATGTTTTATTCTGAACCTTCTTATAGATTAGAATTACATTTAAAATTACCAATTCTTGAACATTTATTATCTACTAGGCCTTGCAGTAGACACTTGAGATACAAGATTGAACAAGATATACTCTCTTCCTTCAAGATGTTTATTGCCTAGTAGGTGAGAAAGACAAGTAAATGTACAATTAAAATTTGGTATAATCAGATAAAAATGGGTAATATTTATCGAGCATTTATTCCCTTCCTGGGTCTATTATGAATGTTTAACATGCATTAATATACTAACCCTCACATGGGCTCTGTGAAGAGGTGTACTTTAAATCTCCATTTTACAGATGAAGAAAGCACAGGAAGGTTAGCTTAACCCAGAACGACACTGTCAGAGCATGGTGGAGCTGGGTTTATACCCACAGAGCCTGGCTCCAGAATCCATACCCTTAATTTGTTAAACTGTACTGTTTTCCCAATAAAATATAGAGGAATAGAAGAAAGTAAAGGTGGTAAAGAAGCTCAAAGGAGACAAGTATAATTAGGCAGGGAGTGCCTTGCAAGGGCAACAATACATGAGTAAAAACCTAGAAGAAAGTGAGGTCATAGCCAATTCAAAGACGTGGGGTAAAACGTGTGTACAATAATCTTATCTAGCTCCTGAGATTGTTATATGTAGTGTGTGGGACAAATTAGATAAAGCCTTAGTCCAGTGCCTAACAGTTAGAAAGCACTTGGTACCTATGGGCTTCCTTCACCATCATCAATGTCAGCCCCAGGCTGACTATCAAGAGGTATGCTGTTAGAGGGAATCCAGGCATCAGGTGGGGTGGAAGGAGGTGAATTTGATCAGGATCTCCCAAACCAGAATGGTTAACAAAAACACTTCAGGAGACTTTTTTTTAAAATACATATTTTAGAGCCCCACAGCAAACTAATAAATCAGAACCTCTGAGTGGTAGAATACAGAATGTGCAATTTGACAAAGGAGACAGGTATAAGATTTGGGAACCACCAAGCTCCATAACCTTTATCTTTCCAAGCCTGACATTCTACGATTTCAACCTAACACTTGATCTGGTATCTAGAAATTTGGAAAAAGTGATACAGGTGGAAAAGGGAGAGGCAAGAATATTCATAATATTATATTACTCAAAGCCAGAGTAAACAACATTCTGCTGCAGTTATTCTGGCACACGGTTATTTTGATGCTGCTCAAAACAGAAGTCATCAAATGTAATTTTAAGAAAATCACCCAAAAAACTGTCATATTTATTATGCTGAGTTTCAACCAAGGGCTGATGCTCAGTCCACCCATGAACCCGACCTCACCTCCCACCACACACTTGAATCTCTCACCATTCCTGATTCTCATGCTGCTCTTCGGTCTTGTCCACAGGGAGGGTGCAAAAGGGGGCTCTGGGATAAAGTATGTTCAGGCATATCTGTTATGTATAATCCTTAGTAATTATATATAGTATTTTTTATATGTGACAGAGCAGAGCAAAAATTATTAATGGGTGAATATTCCCAGCCTTACCTTCCTCAGTAGTCATCTAGTGAGAATTGTGTCTTTAATAGCTTGGTTCCTGGGATTTTGTGATGGAGACTCTGGGCAATGGCTAGACAGAGATGGTTAACGGCTAGATAAAAAAAAAAACGACAACAACAAAAAAAATGGCAAGTGGTAGAATGAAAAGGATAAGATATTAAAAACAAGAACCTGCTTAAACTAAGAGAAAAAGGTTGGAGTGTTGACAGTGGGGAGAGAAAGAACATTTCAAGTTTAGCTACTGCTCTGAGAAATATTTGAGAAAACTAGGAAAAGATAATTTTAACGAAAAAAGATGGGAGTTTCAGACTGTATCTGTCTTGACATTATTCAAGAGATTTCAGAAAAGATTCAAAGTGTCTAAAGTACTTTTGATTTATGGACTGTATTTTTCTTCTAAGGCAGCACTGACGAGGACTGGACTACATAGAGAACTAGCTTTTATTGGGGTCACACACATTTCAACATAGCCATTTTGATGAGATCAGATCTAAATAACTTCCTAAAAATTCCAGGAGCCCAGGAACCTAGATGGACTCTTTATTCACAACTCAATCTATATCTTCATAAAGTAACAGCAGAGATCCAACTACCATATCTCCAGAAGAAAGAGGAGGATTTCTACTTAGTTCTGTCAGTTAATCTGCCTAAACATACAGACGTCAACTGTACTCCTGTTCAATTTTAAAGTTAACAGAAAACTGGGTTTGTATTAACTCTTTGTCTCTCAAGTGTTAATTTCCCAGTTTAAATGTATTTGCTAAAAATATCCAAACTCAAATTAACTATGAGTAAAAGTAAATATAACAGTAATTTTTCTGAGACCTAAACAGGCCACGTGGATATTTCATAGCTGGCAATGGAGTTGCTATGAGACTAAGACACAGCTGGGTTCAAATCCCGGCTCTATCTTTGGCATGATATAGGCAGCAGGTAAAGAGATGGAATTTGGTTACAGTCCATGAGGAAAGAGGTTCCATCCAGGCAACTCCAGAAGTTACTCAAGAGCCAGTGACCCATTAATTGAGCACATGCATTTCTTTCACCAGGACACAGAGAAGGCAAGCTCCTTTGAAACGTATATGATGCTCTGGACAGAGGTTCAAAGCATCAACAGAGAATTTGGCCTGAGGTCATCATAAATCCACACTGAGAAACCTCAGAGAAATAACTTTCATCATTCTCAAATCAGCAAATGGAGTCCAGGAGTTTTTATTCCTCTCACCTGTCCCAGTGGAAATGTGAAATGCTTTCAGGTCACAGGCTGTTGAATATACTAAAACTTTCCACTGTGAGTGAAGAACCGACCCCCCCCCAACAATATTACATAAAACATGCATATGTCACTCATTTGTCTTCACCTACTGATTATATTAAGTAAACTGAGTTACTCTTCCTGCAGTATCCAATTAGGTATTTACTTGAAGTCTCAAGTTAAAGAACCCCTCTAACTATCGGCAAATATACCTTGACTGGGGGGACTCTAATGATGAGAGCAGAATGTACAAATCAGAAGTCCAAGAGCAGAAGGTAGCCCAAGGGCATGTAAGAGTTCTATGGAGCTTTCAATCACTTGAATCAGCTACCATCTTGACAATTTTTTTTTTTTTTTTTTTTTTTTTTTTTTTTTTTTTTTTTTGGTGGTACGTGGGCCTCTCACTGCTGTGGCCTCTCCCTTTGCGGAGCACAGGCTACGGACGCGCAGGCTCAGCGGCCATGGCTCACGGGCTCAGCCGCTCCACGGCATGTGGGATCTTCCCGGACCGGGGCACGAACCCGTGTCCCCTGCATCGGCAGGCAGACTCTCAACCACTGCGCCACCAGGGAAGCCCTTGACAATATTTTTGAATGAAATGTTTCACGTAAAATTCTGGATCACCAGTTTCTCTTGGCAAAACCAGACCCATATTCTCACAGATGACAATCTAACATTACTGAACGGCAGCTGCCCACTTTAAACAGGGCATGTGCTCGCCAGTTTGACCCAGGCCCACCAGGTCATCTTACTCACTCAGCAGCCAGCCTCCTGGAGACACCCTTGTTCTGCAGGTTTGCTGTAGTAAAAGTTCTGACAGCCCCATGAACCTAACCAGAACAGCAGCAGCCCCCTCACAGTACTCTCATTTAATACCGTTTATATCTGTCTCAGTATGCTACCTGTTATATTTGTATCTTTCACAGCCTAATGTCTTTCACAGAATAGGTGTCATTCTTTTTAGTTGAATAAATGAATAATTTAAGCTGAAGACAGCTGCTAGAACTTCTCCTCCCTTGCTTTACACACAATACTTCTTTCAATGCAGCCTGAGGTCATATTAAGCAATTATAAACATCTTTTAGCAATCATAAACATTCTATTGAACTCTCCTCCCTTCTCAGATCTTATTACAAAAATAAAAACACTGGGAATGACCTCTTATAATCTATGGGCACAAACTCAGGAACATCCTTCAAGCATCAGAAGAGGATGGTTCTAGTTATACAATTTTAGATCTCTCCAGCTTGCTTTAGGAATAATCCCAAAAACCTGGTGTTGAGCCATCTCTCAGAATCTATGGCGCCTTTAGTCATAAGTGCATCTGAAACATCTGATTAATCATCAGGAGAAGACACCTAATGTGAAGACCAAAGCAGCCGTTGCACAACACCATATGTCAATACGCCGAACTTTTGGCATAAAATCAGTGGCAGAAACTGCCTAATGTGAAAGAGATGGAGGGAGGCTGGATAAAGAGAAATGGGGAATTAATATAGGAAGAGTCAAGCTAGCTGCTAATGGGTGACATTTTCTCTCCTAGCTGGTACTTTAAGAGAAAGCTCTTTAGGGTTTCCTAAATGATAAGAATGACTATTAGGTTAACAGGGAATTAGAAAGTACAAAGAAGTTTATCTCCATTTGTCTAATGTGGGGTTGTATGTGGTGACTTGTTGCTGCTTATGAACTCCAGAACCCACACTGTTAGCTTTGTCAAAAAAAACAAAATTCAACTGAGTAAATTTGAAGATCTAATTTGCTTAATTTCATGGTTCATGAATCAGGCAGCATCCCATCTTAACAGATAGAAAGGAGCTCCAAGAAGCTGTACAAAGTGGAAAACTTTTATAGGCAGAAGGAAGCAGGGCAAGGAATCTATTCTAGCAAGAACCAGATTGTTTCAGGCAAGGTCACCTTCCTTTTGGGAAAGGCAGATATCTATCAGGTAGATTATCTCACTACTACTGACCAGGTAATTCCAGGTTGACTGGTTAAAGATCACATTCCTGGGAGAGGCCAAAACTGCAATTAGGTTAGGTATGAAGTCTTGGTTGGCTGACATGGGTCTTAGCACAAGTGACTCCATTTTGGGTCTGCTGTTTCTTTTTTTTTTAACAATGTCCCCCTTTTGATCAGGCTCACAGCTTCACTGACAGATGTGATCCAAATTGAAGACATTAGCACCACTCTCAGCTACCACTCTGTGTTCTCCCAATTTTTGCTAATACCCCATGCGGTACTCACAGGTCATGACATTTTTAGTAAATCTCTGAGGTATTCACAAGTCATAACTTTAGGTTCATTCTTTTTTTTTAAAATTCATCATTCTCTTTGTTCCTTTTTTGATGTTCTAGTCTTAAGATCATTTTCTTGGTGATTAATACCTGCAAACATTCATTTAAAGATTTTTTTTTTTTTTTTTTTTTTTTTTTTGTGGTATGCGGGCCTCACTGTTGTGGCCTCTCCCGTTGCGGAGCACAGGCTCCGGACGCGCAGGCTCAGCGGCCATGGCTCATGGGCCCAGCCGCTCCACGGCACGTGGGATCCTCCCGGACCGGGGCACGAACCCGTGTCCCCTGCATCGGCAGGCGGACTCTCAACCACTGCGCCACCAGGGAAGCCCCATTTAAAGATTTTGAGAGAATACAGTGTACCAGGGGAACTACTATGATTATTACAAGCAGGATAATTTCCAATACTGGGGTGTACTTCAGAGCCACGAACCCCAAGGCCCAAGCCAGTCAAAATCAAATAAGTCAGAGAAAGACCCTGTTGAAGGAGTCACCTTTTTAAGGCAAGTGGTTTGCTCAGTGATCTAATGTAACTGAGTTTCAACTTCCCCAGAAGTGTTAATCCAGGTACAGCAGGTGGTGTTGGTTGGGCACAGCACAGACACCTCCTTACTCACCTACAAGACAGTCAAGGGCTGTCCTATTACCAAGAATGACTTTGGCCAGAGATTCTTAGGATTTTTTGGGTAGCTACTGTTTTAGCAGTGGATTCCGCAGTACTTTCAAGAGTTAAGGAGAGGTTCCTGATCATAGCCTCATTTACATTTACTCCTAACCAGGCAATTAGAGGCCTGCCAAAGCAAATCCTGATTTATGAAAGCATCCTGGTAGGTTCTTCCTAACTCAACAATGTAAACTCAAGGGAGTGGACTAGTAAGATGTCTCAGTCTGTCTGTGCACAGTTAGGTAACCTAAAGGCATTGATCTATTATACACCAGCCATCTAGGCATTCACTTTTTAAAAAATGTAATTGGATCCTTTGCAGTCTTAGCCAGCTTGTCCACACATTGAAGTTTCTTTCTAAAGACTCCTTTTCCACAAACCTTCTACAACTTTTTTTTTCTTTTTTCTTTTTTTCGGTATGTGGGCCTCTCACTGTTGTGGCCTCTCCTGTTGCGGAGCCCAGGCTCCGGATGCGCAGGCTCAGCGGCCATGGCTCACGGGCCCAGCCGCTCCGCGGCACGTGGGATCTTCCCAGACCGGGGCACGAACCCATGTCCCCTGCATCGGCAGGCGGACTCTCAACCACTGTGCCACCAGGGAAGCCCTACAACTTTCTTTTTAACATTCAGATTCTGTTCTGTTTTTCCTCTTTCCTACTCTGAAATACCCAGTCTCACATTAGGACAAAATTACTTTCTTTTCCCTCAGAAACATGCATCTCTGTTTCTCATTCCTTCTCTTACCAAAAACACAATCCTACTTTGCATGCATACAGAGATGTTGCCTTTTTTCTTTCTAATAGCATTAAACAGCTGTGAATAGTCTATTACTGACAAATTTATGAATACACTTCATAATTCTTAAAAGTATATTTTCCTCATAGTACCTTTCCAATGTGACACAAAACACGTTTACCATTAGACCAAAATATCTTTAGTTCCTCTGCTAAAGGAAGCCAAAAATGTATAAACCTGTTTTTAGTAATGTTTCAGTTTTTTATTTGGTGATAATCTAGATATTCAGTAAATTTGACTTAATTCAGCATTTAAATTAACTTAGTAAAACCTCAAGGTTACAAGTAACCAAAAGACTTTGGAACCTGGCGAAAAGTTCACCTAGAAACTCTTACTCCATTTACATCTATTACATCTTTAAACCACTTGTTCTTAATAATCATGTTTCGATTACCTGCAAAAACTTCATTAGACATTATACAAAGGTAATCATCATCCTAACTTATTTTTCTGGCCAACAAATTTTGTAGGAGATAACATGAACTTAATTAGTAAACCCAGATAGAATGAAAGGATTATATTTAATGCTGATAACTCTAAAGATATGCCTGTTTTAATTAAACCAAAAACCTTAAACTAGCTTTTCTTTACTAAAGATTAATCCTATATCATGAGAACTTGGATTTGAGTTATGGTTTTATATTTCCAAGAGCTTTAGGAATCTTTAATTTATATAAGCACTTAATTCTCTTCAAGCTAATCAAATAGAGCTCTTCTACAAATCAATTATAGTAATATCATCCAGAGGTAGAAAACACCATATATCTACAACACATATACATAGATACACATAAACATATAGACAGACACAGACACCTTATAACTTCTATTTTTAAATTTTAGCCATTAATCAGATACAGTAATACAAAATTCACTAGTTATAAAAATGGTTAGGGCTTCCCTGGTGGCGCAGTGGTTGAGAGTCCGCCTGCCGATGCAGGGGACACGGGTTCGTGCCCCGGTCCGGGAAGATCCCACGTGCCACGGAGCGGCTGGGCCCATGAGCCATGGCCGCTGAGCCTGCGCGTCCGGAGCCTGTGCTCTACAATGGGAGAGGCCACAGCAGTGAGAGGCCCGTGTACCGCCAAAAAAAAAAAAAAAAATTGTTGGATCCAAATTACATTTCTGGCAGTTGGAAAAATTTCAAGTTACCTGCTCAGATAGCTTAAGCTTTTTTTTTTTAATTTAAAAAGAGGGTCAAAGAACCTTAAGAACATCTGTATTTAACATAGGACTGCAGAAAACTGAGCTAGGAAGAAAGACTGAGAAAGCATGATCTTTATTAATTTTTTTTTTTTTTTTTTGGCCGCACCACATGGCTTATGGAATCTTAGTTCCCCAACCCAGGCCTTGGCAGTGAAAGTGCTGAGTCCTAACCACTAGACCGCCAGGGATTTCCCTAAAACTTTTTATTAATAGTAGTGAAGAAGGCCTTTTTGGTTGTTGTTTTTTTCGGTACGCGGGCCTCTCACTGTTGTGGCCTCTCCCGTTGCGGAGCACAGGCTCCGGACGCGCAGGCTCAGTGGCCATGGCTCACGGGCCCAGCCGCTCCGTGGCACATGGGATCTTCCCGGACCGGGGCACGAACACGAACCCGTGTCCCCTGCATCGGCAGGTGGACTCTCAAACCACTGCGCCACCAGGGAAGCCCAAGAAGACCTTTAAGATTTTCCATTCGCCTAAGTTTCAAAATAACCTTTCCCCCTTTACTTTTTTCCTTCTGATAAGAATTACCTCCCTGAAGTTTTCATTGCAAGGACAAGGCCTAGATAAGAAGATAAGAGTTCTAGGCGAAGACCAGGTAGAACACTTACATCTCAAAGGCACAGAGAAAGAATGCAGGATCCTCCAATAAGGACTTTTGTTCCCTAGGGCCAGAATTTTTACAACACCTACAAGTTGTTTGCCTTTGGAATGTTTTAGTAAATCCTTTCACAAAAGCTTCAGTATGTTTTTCCTTCCCTCTGGGTACATAGTTTTCTTTTAGCTTAGGAGAGAAGGCTTTTTTAAAAAAAATATTCTATCAGGCTCTGAATATCAGCTTCAGATTTGGCCAACTTCTGATGACAGAGCTACTTAAAACAAAACAAAAAAATCCTTTCAAATATCTTGTTACTTTCTGGGCAGGACAAACAGTAAATAATTAAATAATTTTGGCAATATTGAATAATTCCCCTTCAAGAGGTGTCCCCAAAAAGGATGCAAAAGATATTTTCTTTTCCTCTGTCTACCTGGTATTACAGACAGAGATTCAGGAGAGCAGACTCGGGTAAGAATGCTCACCCTTTACTGACTTCTGCCAGTTTTTCCAGGATACAACATGTAGGCTATGAATAGGGTTTAAAGTACAGAGTATAGCTATGATATCCACCAGAACTTGGTAAGATTTTTTTTTAATTTAAATTTTAATTTTCCCTTGACTGTTTAAAAGTATTACTGGTAGCAGTTTACCAGAGCGTCCCTCAGAGGCCCATCGGCTCTTGAAGGGGCCCACATGGGGGCCCTCTTTTAGGGGGACAAATGGGAGCATTGGAGATGATGTGGAAGACTTTTCATAGAGCCTTTGAGGACTTTTCTTCCTAGTGCCCCAGCTGATTACAAGTGAGACATCAGTCCCTGGGCCAGCATTTTGATGTTGCTTATGAGGGTGTGATGTAGAAGGTCCAGGCGTTGTTTTGGGTGCCAGGACTTAGAGCTGTTGTAGCTGTAAGGCCAATAGCTTAGCAGATTTTTGCTTGTGGTCTTGTTCCAAGATACCTGAAAAGTGCTCAGCAATGGTCATGAATTCAGTCAAACCAGCAGCCTTCCATCCTATTTTCTGCCCTTTTATTAGTCCATTTATCTCAGGAGATAATTTCTTTACAAACAGGGCACCTAGAGCAGGTTGAGTGACCTTCTTTATTGAATGAAACCTGGAATGCCTTAGGAAAAGAGCTTCCAGACAGACTTTAAAATCTGCCACAGATTCATCTTTCTTTTGTTTACATGCTTGAATAATAGACCAACCAATGTGGGTAGGGAAGACTTTAGGAATGGCTTTTAAAAGATTGGTTGCTATTTCTTGAGCTTTATTTTTTGGTCCATGAGGGGACCATGTTGAATATCGAGGATCTCCTCCTCAGGGTTATGTCATTACGCTTCGCATATCCATTTTTTGGCTTCATCAGGTCCTACCAACGTGTGCACAAGCTGACCAAGATCTGACAACCCAGGGTCATACACCCTGATAAAAACTCTAATCTCTTCAGAAAACTTTTGGGAATCCTCCCTACGTTTAGAAAATTCTTTAACTATGGCCTTTAGTTTGGTGTGTAAAAGAGGAGTGAAAGATACCTAAAGAGGATCTCCTGAAACCTCAGGTGGTGTTATTTTAAAAGGCAACTGTTCAATCGGTCTCTTTGTAGTTGAAAGGCAGTTTAGGTGGAGGATTAGTAGAAAATGAGCATCCTGGTAAAGGACAGAGGGGAGCAGTAGGAGTTAGGTCAGTTTTATTGCCTTTGTTTTGAAACTGAGCAGGGCCCTGTGGGGTTCCTGGGAATGGAAGCCTTTCTGTGTCCCCTGTTTCTTGTTTGTAGGGAACAGACTCCAGCCTCCATGACCTTCCTTGAGTTCCAAAGGGCAGATTCAAACAGTTGCTAATCAGGGAAGGGAGGGGATGCAAAGACAAGGGAGGAGCAGTCAAGAAACAATAGTGCAGCCTTGGGGCAGGGTCCTGGTTCTCAAGGGATACACATAACAATATCTTTAAGCTCTTTATAGAACTAAAACTCCCAAGAATGGAAGATGTCAGCATTCTTAATTCCAGAGAAGACCACCTGAGGCCATATTAAAGGAACCAGAGAAGCTCATCAAGAGATTACCTGAGACCAGGCTAAAGGAGTGCAGGCCCTGCACACACCCTAATCTTATCAGCAACCGCACCCTTGAACCATTGCTATAAAAACTTCCCACCAAATCCTCCCAGGTTGGGACCCACAGTTTTCAAGGGCGGGAGCCCGCTGTGTTCCCCTTTGCCTGGCAAAGCATTAAAGCTCTTCTCTTCCATTTTACCCAAAACTCTGTCTCTGAGATTTGATTTAGCACCGTGCACAGAGGCCCAGTTTTCAGCATCAGTTTTAGGTACCACTTGGGTCTTTAATTTTCCATTAGTCTTTTGCAACACATTTTTTGTTGAAGCTATTTTGGAATCTTGAAGCCTTTTGGATGTTTCTGCACACCAACTAAAATAGGTATCCCTTTCTGTTTATTTAATTCAGGAACACTTGCAGTTGAAAACTGCACTTCTTAAATGAACAATCTTCTCTAATTGGAACATTCCCCATAATGGCCATTGTAATACTAGATTGTCTTTAGTAAGGTTTTCCCATTTTTGTAGATATTTATAGCTTCTGGGACCATAGTTCTTAGACATAAAATAAGCACCTGTGCCACAGATGGCATACCCAACTCTTTGGAATTTAAGCATTCCATTTTATTATCGTTAATTAATTTATTTATTTTAGCTAAACCTTTGGGTCTCTTGGAGCCAAACTAATACCTAAAAGGGATGTGCCTCTGGGTTGGGAAACTGTGTAATGTTTTGCAGTGTACCTCACTGCACAGAAATTTTCTTGAGATTGGCAGGTCAATGTCAATCTAACCCATTCCATGACCATCTTAACCTAACATGGGTGTGTTAGGGGTGAGCACTCTAACACCTTTTAATTGCTTGACTTGTGTACATTTCTGTGGCTTTCTGGCTTCTGAGATGCCCATTAGCAATAGCCTCTACTTCATGTGCACATGAGCATACCAGCATTATCACTGAGATGTTACTGGGGAATGGCTAATAGAAGGCCCTGTGTACACCAACAGCAGTTCCCATGGAACTGGGGGCTGGGGAAAGAACTGAACCAGCAGATCCCAAAGAAAGGGAACTGCAGGCTGATTCCAGACAAATGAGGAACTCCAGACTAAAATGCCAGCTGTTCCCAATGTGGAATCTAGGGACAGAACCAAAGGCTGAGGTTTTCCAATCAAATGGAAAACTGTGGACTGAACCAAAGGCTAGGGTGTTGGGTTCTGGATGGGACCATCTGCTCACTCATGCTGACCTGCCCTGTACTGCAAAGCCAATTAGATCAGGAGCTTGACACAAAGAGAACAGAACTCAGAACCAAGAAGAACTTACCCACAGCCCTCAGAAATGGTGAGAAAGACAGAACTCAGAAGAGTTTGCGGTTACCATGCCTCTGTTTCTCATTGTTCCTGATGCCACTGGAAGACTCCTTCGACTCCACCATTGCCACCAAGTCTGTTAAAAAACAAAATTCAACGGAGTAAATTTGAAGATCGAATTTGCTTAATTTCATGATTCATGAATCGGGCAGCATCCCATCTTAGCAGATAGAAAAGGAGCTCTAAGGAGCTGTACAAAATGGAAAACTTTTATAGGCAGAAGGAGGCAGGGCAAGGAAGCCATTCTAGTGAAGAATGGATTGTTTCAAGCAAGGTCACCTTCCTTTGGGGAAAGGCAGGGGGCTTTCAGGCAGATTACCTCATTAATACTGACCAGATAATTCCAGATTGACTGATTAAAGGTCACATTCCTGGGAGAGGCTGAAACTGCAATTAGGTTGGGTATGAAGTCTTGGTTTGCTGACTTGGGACTTAGCACAGGCAACTCCGTTTTGGGCCTGTTGTTTCTTTTTTTGACATTTCAACTGTGTTTTCTCAGACTCATGGCACAGAATGATTTCTGCCTACTTTACATGGCAAAATGTATATATCTGTCCTGACTCTGTCACCTTTCCTTTCCCTTAAATTTGCACATGGCAAGGAAATCACGCAGATAAAGGGATTAAGATGCAATAACTTAGGTAAGGGGGGAGGCTTCAAAAGGATATGATCTGAGCTGGCTCCTATGATCTATATAAAAATAACATTCATCATGGTAGACTTGCATTTTAAAAAACACATAAAATATAAATAATTGCTGCATATTTTATCTCTGGGGCCTGACAAAGTAACCGCAGCACTTTGTGTTCCCCAAATTTGACCATGCTAAGTTCTAGAAGCTTTTAAAAGATACCCAAGACATAAAAAGTTCACACCTATACTTGGAGTGCAACCAATGAAAACATTTAAAGAGAATTTCCAGGGCAATACATGAAGCACAAATGAGGAAGCTTAATGCAGACCAGCACACGTATATGAAATTTCTTATTTTTAAGCCAAGGTAGTATGTTTTTTTAATTGAAGATAGAAAAATTTTAAAATACTGCATTTCTTCTGTGTGCTAGGCATGTGTACTATCTCATTTAAGCTATTCAAACACACAGAGGGTAGGTATCTAAACAATACCTGCTTCTCTACATGAGGGAGCTGAGGTTTGGAGAGGTAATTAATTTGTCAAGGGTTATCACAATACCAAGAGCTAGGGCCAGGGTCTCATCTGCCCTCTTAAACCCCACTCCAGACCACTTTGGACCACATCATAGCTACCTCCCAGCGCAGAGTTTCTCATTTTAGATGCAGGGAGTTAAAGTCCTCCAAGGTAGAGAGGCTGCCTAATAGTGGATATAAAACCTGTTACTATGACCAGCTCACTCTTGTCTAGACTGACCTTTCTGGTTTGGGGCACCAAAATATTGCATCCTGGGAAATCACTCAGTCCCTGTTTGAAAAAGAAAGATTTTGTGCACCAGTAAACCCCTCAGTTGCAGGCAAACTGGGACAGTTGGTCACCCTACCTGTGGTTTTCCCACATATGTAGGGGCAGAGTCAATCCTAACATCTGCTTCCTTAGCATCATTCTCCCATGTCCCCACCACAGCCTACATCTGATCCCCTAGGGCCTAGCTAAAGCTCAGAGCCAAAAATAGCCCCTAAACTTAGTAGAAACTCAACATATATTTGCTGAATTTGTGTCCATGTTTGTCCAGCCTCCCAGTTCATGGACCATGGTGTTTTGCCCCTAGTCAATGTTCATCAGTGTTTACTGAATCATATATAGATGAAATCTATATATGATTACTGTAATAAACAGTAATCAATTACTGTAATGAACAGTAATGGCAATCTTAAAGAAATAAAGAAGTTTCCATGCAAGGGAGAGCTCTGTCTCTACAACTTGATGATGGTAGAGGACTTGGGGGTCAATTGCACATTTATGAATATCACATCTCCCTCCACTAGAAGATCAATTGGTGGAGCCACATTTCCTCTCCTGGGCAGCAGCCTCCCCAAATCACTGCTCGACTGCCAACACCAACTGGGCTCCCACAGGGGCAAAGGTCAAGGTAGGTGCCCCGAAGACTGTTCTAGAAAACATCTCTCATGTCTCAGGCAATGTGCCAATAATTAGCCCATTTAATACTTGCAACTACATGACACCGTTGCTATTATTATTCCTATCCTATGGTAAGTTGACTAAAGCTTCTAAAGGGACTGAATCCAGAAGCCAAGCTCTTAGGCACAAGGACATTGTACGTTCCATGTTATCATACAGTTGATGGATATGCCATGCATAATAATGTGGTACCTCACTGATTTCTGTTGTCTTTGGGGTGTCCAGATAATAACGAGAATAGTTATTTTCTGGTAACTGACAGATGTTAGGGAATAAAAGATAATGTAAACAGACCTTTGTATATTTAAGGTGGATTAAGTTTGCTTGTTCTTTCTTCTGATTTTTGAAATTTTGTGCTTGGAATTTGTAGATCTGAACCTGTGCCAAACACTGTAAACAGTTTTCCTATACCTGCATCTGCAAGTATTTGCAAACTTAAAAATGATTCCCTCGAAAGGCCCTAAATATGCCCTTCTGAAAAAAAAAAAAAAAAAATCCCATGCAACATCTTTGTCAAATGTCCCTCCTTTCTTTCCCTTGTCCTCCCTTTCCTCTCCTTTTGTGTGAATTGGAGGGAATCAAGCAAAATGTAAATGTAGATGAAGCCATACTCCTTGAGTATAATATCCTTAACTACTATAATTATAGAGAATATATTGGAATTAGCTGAATCATACAGGAAGTAATTCTTTAAACTTCTCTAATTTAACCTTAGAAATGCATAGAATCAAGAAATTTTACCATTACAGAGAATCTTAGAAATAATCTAGTTTGGTGGTTTTCTACCTTTGGTCTACAGAGCCCTGGGAGCCTGATTAGCGAGTGACCAGCCAACAGGGTCCCATCAACATCAAGCAACAGTGACAGGTAACAGTCAAATAGGGGCTCCTGCTCACCTTCAATGAGCACCGATGGCATATGTTGTGAGCTGACCCACCCAGCACGCATTGCAACCCCTTTCTAGCTGGCCTCCTGTCCTGCACAGTGCCTGGGTTCAGTCAGGCAACACACAGGTACAAGTGAGCTACATGAAAAGGCAGCCATAGGCTGGGGCCTCAAATCTACTGGCAAGGACAATGGCAGCAACATTAGGCAGAGCTGTGGAGAGTTTCTGGATTCCAGTCTATAGTGTGGCAGTTATCAAGTGATGGGCAAGTGACAATGTGGCTTCCACCAGAATAGGGGCATGGTGGAAAATTCTCTAGCTGCTTTGTTCCTGGATGGGCAATATGCGTGCCCAGCTGTCCAGCCTTCCAGAGACCCTGTAGGTTAACTTGTACCTTTTATTAAGCTCTTCCTACCTGACTACCTACAGTAGATTTGGTGGTTGCAACCAAAAACCCAGACATATTTGCTTTTATGTCTTGATGTAGTGTTTCCTTATGATTTTATTTAACCAAAGAATTCTGGGAGGAAGAAAATGTGACAACTACAGATTCTATCAGCTGCCTATCAGTTCTGATTCTATCAGTTCTTTTATATACAAAGAACTTGGGATTCAGAGAAGTGAAGCTATTAGTGGTAAAGCTGAGTTTAGAATCCAATTCTCATGATAGGCTCACCAAGTGATGTTCCAGAAAATGACCTTGGCAAACCAGATCCCATTCAACTGCCCAGTCCTTAAGAATCACCTAGGTGGCCTTTGGTTGGCCCTTCCTGCACACTTTTTAAAAAGCTCCAGTTTTACAAATTAAAATATTGTTTCCTTTTACATTTCAAAAGTTTTCAAATGTCCTGCTGTAGACTATCAAATCTTATTATTTTGTAAATGTCTCCATTATTCTAATAAAATGTGATAAGTATTCCTCAGATTTTTCCTTTCCAAAAGTATTAAGATATTTGGGGACAGTTCCTAGAATGCTACATCAATCTTTTGTTTTTAAATTAAAAAAAAAAATTTCCCAAAAGGTGTTTCTATGTCAATATGACCAAAATGGTGCAGGTCTTTCAGATCATAGTACTGTATCACAGATGGAATCTGAGATTCTGTACTATATCATAGCTAAGAGCATGAGTTCTGGTATCTGGGGCATGTTATCTACCCTCATTAAGATCTCAATTACCCTATCTGAAAAAAACAAGAGTGATAATCATACCTACCCATCTCATGGGATTGTTGTAAGAACTACATGGGATCCACACAAAAATTGCACCATGCCTGGCACATAATATATGCTTAATAAGAGTTAGCTGCTATATTTGTCTTCTTCTCCTTCTCCTCCTCCTCCTTCTTCTTCTTATTAAAACAAAATCTTAACTATGATACGGAAAATTCCAGAGAAAATTGCTTCCTGTCTTCCAATCCCAAACTCCTTTCAGATTTCAAAAGGAACTGCCCCAGAGGGCATTTAGTTATTTGTCCCAATGTCTGCTGGTAACTTTTTTTCTGCCCAGGAATGACGGGGAAGGGAGCAGGAACAGCTGGCCGACACCCTACATTAGATACCCCCCACGTCATGCAGGCTGTCACAGTCTGTGGAAACCTCATGCTGGAAGCCCATCTCTCAGACAACCTTCCACTTTCCCGGCATCATGAAGAAAATGGCTGACATACTCCAGAGTTTGCAAAGTGCTTCGCTGAAGAGTTTGACTTGATCCAAAAAATCACCTTCTGAGGAGGCAAGGTGGACAGATGTCTTTACTCTGACTTTTCAGGGTGCACATTTAAGCTGGCAGATGGCACACTGGGAGGTACATGACTGGTCACTGGCCCACTTATATCTTCTGTCTTTAGTCCAGGACTCTTTAGAGACTTATATACAAGTAACATTTGAATAATATATTTGAATAGCCAATTCTAAAGCAATTTATAAATCATAGATTGTACATTTCAGAACGAAACAGGCCAGTAATCTAAGTGTGTGAGTCAAGTCTGGTGTAAGGCAATACGTAGGGTGGTTTCTGAGAGCATCTAAAATTCCCTGCCTCCCTGAAAACATTCACCTTCAAGAGTCGTTAATGTGCTTAACTGTCACTCTTTCACACTGCTGCTGGGAATAAAAAATGGTACCACCACTTTGGAAAACAGTTTGGCACTCTTTAAAAAGCAAAAAAAAAAAAAAAAAAAGAGAAAAACACCTACAGTATGATGTAGTCATTTCATGCTTGGGTATTTACCCAGGAGAAATAAGAGCATACATCCAGATAAAGACTTGAACACAAATACTCAGTGTAGTGTTATATGTGATAGGCAAAAACTGGAAACAATTTAAATGCCCATCAACAGGTGAATGAATAAATATATTGTGGTATATCCACAATGGAGTTCTACTCAGCAGCAAATAACAAACTATTAAAACACACAACAACATGAAAGGACCTCATAATAATTATGCTGAGTGAAAGAAATTCTAGAAAGTACAGATAAATCTAGAGAAAGCAGGTGAGTTTACTGAACCTAGACATGGACAGCAAGGAGGAGAGCACAGAGGGTAGGAAGGAACAGAATACAAGAAAGCACAAAGAACCCTTTGAAGGTGATGAATTTTTTCATTATCTTGATTGTGATGATGGTTTCATGGGTGTATACAGAGGTCAAAATTTGACACTATAAATATGTGCCATTTATTATATGGCAATTGTATCAGTTTGCTAGGGCTGCTATAACAAAGTATTGATACCACAAACTGAGTGGTTCAAACAACAGAAATTTATTTTTTCATAGTCCTGAAAGCTAGAAGTTCATGATCACGGTGTAGGTAGGGTTGGTTCCTTCTTAGGGCTGTGAGGCAAAATCTGTTTTGTGACTTTCCGCTACCTTCTGGTGGTTTGCTGACAAATATTGGTGTTCCTTGCCTGGTAGAAGCATTACCCTGATCTCTGCCTTTGTTTGCACTTAGTGCTCTGCCCATGTGCATGTATGTCCAAATTTCCCCATTTTATAAGGACTCAGTCATTTTGGATTAGGGTCCCACCCTACTCCAGCATGACTAATCTTAACTAATTACATCTGCAATGACCTTATTTCCAAATAAAGTCACATTCTGAGGTCCTGGAGGTTAGAACGTCAACATATGAATTTGTGGAGACAAAATTCAACTCATACTAGCTATTACAGCTAAATAAAATTGTTTAGAAAAAAAACATAAAAACCTCCCAAACCAGTTAAACTCAAATTCAACCATCAATTTTATGTAAGAGTTGAACTTTTCCCCTTTTTTCCCTAAAATTAAGTGACCTTTTTAAGTGTGAACATGGTACTCATGCTCTCCCTCTCCCTCTCCCTCTCCCCCTCCCTCTCCCCCTCCCCTCCCCCTCCCTCTCCCCCTCCCCCCTCCCTCCCTTGTTCAATTATAAAGATGCTATTCAAATGATTCAGAATATGCTTATATTAATTTTTCAGATTATTATTGGAATTCAAACAAATACAATTTTCTTATAGCAACCTAGCAGACTCCTGAGAGTATATCCACAAAATCCTGGGGGCCCTGAGGATCCCAGTTAAAGTTACACTACTGCTAGAGAAAGATTCCTGACCTAAAAATCAAAGAACGAGATTTTAGGTTTAGTGCTCCTATTAACCAGCAGTGTGACCTTGGATAAGGGTTTAAATCCACCCAAACTTTCCAGATGCTCTTGAGGTACACGGAAATGTTAGCATTCTTGAGACCTGAGTTTGCTCATCTGTGAAATGAGAGGGTTGAGCCAGATTATGTCTAAGGTTCTTTTCAGCCCTCAAATCCTATGGTACTTGCTGAACTGAATTGCAATACAGCCTCATTTCTAATGACAAGCCTAAGTCACCACTTACATATTGCACATCTCTCTGTGGGTTTTTCTTCTGCCAAAGTCACAAAACTAAGTCCCTTTTCCAAAAGACTGTGTACAGTGCAAGGTTTGGGCAGGATACAGACTCAAGGGTACAATGTGAATCAAACTTCAGAGGAATAAAGATTTCATTAGATGATCGGTCTGGTAGGAGAGTAGTTAAGTTATCCATGAAAATGGAATACAGGCAAGGTTTTACTCAGAAGAGACTGTTAACATGCTCAGAGATATAAAGTGTGAACGTCTCTGTTATAAAATGGAGTGCAGTCAAAAATGCAGACAAACTCGACCGAGGAAGGTGTTGGATGAAATGTAGGGAAATTCTGTGACCTTCCGTGTTTCTGCAGGATGTGTATAAACCATTTGTGTCTACTCTGCCTGACAATCTTTCTTTTATAGCCTGGTAGGCCCCTAGGACTAAAAGTAAACGTGGATATTAAATTTATGGTAATAGGGGCACTGAATTACAGTGCAGTAGTCTCTAAGCATTTTCTTATGAGGAAGTATTCTGAACTTCTTTAAAGTTTTATGATTGCTGAAGGAAAAAGGATGTCAATGAAAGGAGTACAAGCTGCTATTGGGGCACCTGACAGTCGCGTCTCCGTGCTTTAAGTTCTCTGGGAACTTCGGGAAGGCAATATGGTGAGGGCAATCAGGTTAGCCATCCACCAAGAACAGTTTTAAGAGGACGTGAGAGGAGAATATAGCCAATATTTTATAATAACTATAAATGGAGTATAACCTTTAAAAATTGTGAATCACTATATTGTCCATCTGTAACATATACTATTATACATCAACTATACTTCAATTTAAAAATTTTATAATAATTTTAAAAAGGAAGTAAAAATTGGAAAGCCCTGTCTAGCAGCTGTTCTATGTATGTTTTTCAGTGTTTTTTTTTGTTTTTGTTTTTGTTTTGGCAGTACGCGGGCCTCTCACTGTTGTGGCCTCTCCCGTCGCGGAGCACAGGCTCCGGACGCGCAGGCTCAGCGGCCATGGTTCACGGGCCCAGCCGCTCCGTGGCATGTGAGATCTTCCCGGACCGGGGCACGAACCCGCGTCCCCTGCATCGGCAGGTGGACTCTCAACCACTGCGCCACCAGGGGAGCCCCTCTATGTATGTTTCGTTTGCTGTAATTATGGCCTCTTCCTTGCTGTATGATCCTGAGTCAGACATGTCCCCGCTCTCCTACCTTGTCAAACTTGTTATGAGGACTAAGCAAGATGAAAAACAACAGTAAGAGAGATTGCTGTACTTCTAATATATGTTGCTATATATTTAATACAGATCGCTGTGTGTTGCAAACTTTCCTCTACTCTTAGGCACACACCTCATCTACCTTTGCCAGTTTCCCTTGCTATTCGATGTAGCCCATAGAATGTAGATAGAGGTGATGTGAGCCATTTCTTAGCCTGGCCCATAAAGTTTTCCCATGTGGTCCTTTCTTCTGTCTTTCTTTTCCCATCCCCTGTGTGAATGGAAAGGAGTCTGCAGAAATAGAGGAAGAAGAATCAAAAGATGGAAGCAGCCTGCACCCTGAATGACCATGGGAGGCCACCCAGCCAGGAACACACTCTGTTACACAAGTGTGAAATAAACTTGCCTTATTTAAGCTCCTGGGGTTCTTTATTTGTTCCAGCAGCTAGCATGATATTTACTAATACATTAATATTTAGTGAATGCTTGCTATATGTTACGCACATAAACGTCTCTTTAATCCTCACAAACCACATGATACAGATGCAATTACAATGAGGACTTAAATAACTTGTTCAAATCCATACAGGTTGTGCTGGAATTTAAACCTTAGTAACATGAATAAAGAGCTCTAGCTTGTAACTATTATAGTATATTGCCTCTTTCAATATAAGAAACATTACTAAGTATATTACCTGGCACAGATTAAGTACTTAATTTATGTTAATTTATGTTAGCTATTATTATACAGGCAAAAGAGAAATCAGAATGGAGAGCAAATAACTGAAAACAAACATACCAACTAAAATCTTTATAACATAGAAGCAAAAAACCTAAATAATCCTTTATTTTTTAGTAAGGCCTGGCTGTCTAAAAATAAATAGTAATGAAAACAAAAATTGATGATCCAAGCTATAGTTTCTGTATCCATAGTTCAATAACCAAAATGGGCATTTCTAATGAGTATGTTTACTATAACATATGTTTTAGCAAAAAATTGATAAAGGCCTTATTTCTCACCAACAGAAGACTGGTGGAATTATACAGCCATAAAGCATTACAGTTTTAAAGACTTTTTTTTTTTTTTTTTTTTGTGGTATGTGGGCCTCACTGTTGTGGCCTCTCCCGTTGTGGAGCACAGGCTCCGGACGCGCAGGCTCAGCGGCCATGGCTCACGGGCCCAGCCGCTCCGCGGCATGTGGGATCCTCCCAGACCGGGGCACGAACCCGTGTCCCCTGCATCGGCAGGCGGACTCTCAACCACTGCGCCACCAGGGAAGCCCTAAAGACTTTTTAATAATATGAAGAAAATACTCATCATATAATGTGTTCTAATTATATAGAGACATTAATTTATTAATTGATTCAATTCATCCATTCAAAAAATGTTTACTGAGTACCGATTACATGCTGGGTGCTGGGCTAGGAGACGGCCATCTGGTCTCTGCCTTCCAACAGTATATAGTGTAGCTTTTTAGTGTAGGCTTCGTCAACAGACTGGCACAGTCCCTTTCTAGGGCTTAGTTTTCTTATGTGTAAAATAAGGAGGTTGGCTTAGATGATTGTCAAGGGCTATGTATGCAGCAATTAAATTAAGTGGAAATGGGATTCTTGATCCAGTCAGGCATAAGGACATTATTTGGTGTATGTGCAAGGTTATAACGCAACTAAAACTGCAAAAGTACCATAAACCTATCAATGTGAGTTATTTAGACCAATGAATCATCTTGGTTTGATCCAGACTAAGGGGTTTCTGAGATCTGAAACTTTTAGGACTAAAACCTGCCAAGTCCTAGGCAAATCGAGATGGTTGGTCACCTTAGTTTCATGTCAAACTATTAACTTAAATGTTAAAATAATTTTAATTAATAATAATCAATTATTTTGCTAATAATAATTAATACATAATAAGCACAAAAACCTTAATGAACACTTTTTTTGTATTGGAATGATTTCATATACAGTACAAAACTGAAAGAATGGGAAATATGAATATGTAGTAAAGTCATTCAACTGTCAAAAATTTTTCGAGAAGTACACATTTCACGTGAGAGTTAACAATGATCACAACAATCACATCATTATGAGTTTTATAGTCATCATCCTCTGAAAGCTTGGGATTATTACAGTTTTGAAACTATAATCTTAATTCAGAGGCTGTAAAGAACACTCTATTAATATTTCAATTAGAGAGAGACATATTTTCTTTATTATTTTTTTTTATTGAAGTGTAGTTGACTTACAATGTTGTGTTAATTTCTGCCGCACAGAAAAGTGATTCAGTTATACATATACATACACACTTTTTTTTTTTTTTTTTTTTTTTTGTTTGTTTGTTTGTTTGCGGTACGCAGGCCTCTCACTGTTGCGGCCTCTCCCGTTGCGGAGCACAGGCTCCGGACGCGCAGGCTCAGCGGCCATGGCTCACGGGCGCAGCCGCTCCGCGGCATGTGGGATCTTCCCGGACCGGCGCACGAACCCGCGTCCCCCGCATCGGCAGGCGGACTCTCAACCACTGTGCCAGCAGGGAAGCCCCATACATACACACTTTTTAATATTCTTTTCCATTATGGTTTATCACGGGATATTGAATATAGCTCCCTGTGTCATACAGTAGGACCTTGTTGTTTATCCATTCTAAACATACTAGTTTGCATCTGCTAACCCCAAACTCCCACTCCATTCCTCCCCCCTGCAACCCTTGGTAACCATAAGTCTGTTCTCTATATATGTGAGTCTATTTCTGTTTCGTAGATAAGTTCATCTGTGTCATATTTTAGATTCCACATGTACGTGATATCATATGGTATTTGTCTTTCTCTTTCTGACTTACTTCACTTACTGTGATAATCTCTTAATCTCCAGGTCCATCCATGTTGCTGCAAATGGAATGGCATTATTTCATTATTTTTTATGGCTGAGTAGTATTCCATTGTATATATGTACCACATCTTCTTTATCCATTCATCTGTCAATAGACATTTAGGTTGTTTCCATGTTTTGGCTATTGTGAATAGTGCCACTGTGAACACAGGAATGCATGTAACTTTTGGAACTATTGTTTTGTCCAGATATATGTCCAGGAGTGGGATTGTTGGATCACATGACAACTCTATTTTTAGTTTTCTGAGGAACCTCCAAACTGTTTTCCATAGTGGCTGTTCCAGCTTACATTCCTGCCAACAGTGTAGGAGGGTTCCCTTTTCTCCACATCCTCTCCAGCATTTGTTATTTGTAGACTTTTTAATGATGGCCATTCTGACTGGTGTGAGGTGATACCTCATTGTAGTTTTGATTTGTACTCCTCTAATAATTAGCGATGTTGAACATCTTTTCATGTGCCTATTGGCCATCTCTATGTCTTCTTTGGAAATATGTCTAAGTCTTCTGCCCATTTTTCAATTGGGTTGTTTGTTTTTTTATTGTTAAGTTGTATGAGATGTTTATATATTTTGGAAATTAAGCCCTTAGAGAGAGATATATTTTCAACTTTTAAAAGCTGTGGCTTAAAATGGCCTATTATGATTTTGTTCTTAAAATACAGATGTCCTTTTAAAGATTATTCTAAGATGATCACCTTCTAAAGTTTCACCTTTCTTTCTTCCCTCATTTACCACATAGCCCAGTATAATTAGGCTAATACCAATTATAATGTTTCTTCAAACTGAAGCTGAAGAACCTCAAGGGGATAGTGAGGGAACCCAAAGGGATTTGTAGTGTCTCAACAAGGCCAACTTCAGGGGCAAGAACTCCTCCCTACATCAACAGTAAGACCTGGCTCCCTTGGGAAATCTGGGGCCCTTCTATCCACTTCCATTCTCCTCCAAAGCCTCCAAGGTTTTCCAGTATGTAAGAAATAAATAAATATTTACTAATAAATTTAGGACCCCAGAACTGGGTGAGCTCACGAGGAGTAATTCAGATAGATTTGAGGATTCTACAAAAAAAACAAATGAGTTTGGTTTAGTTATCCCTGTCTATTGACTGAGTGTTTCCTCTTCATTCATCCCAATGAGGAGGGGCTTTTAAGTGTCAGTTGATAAAACAATCCTGAAACCACTTCGCAGAGTTACAAAATGCCAGTTCCTAAAATTTGGACCCATAAACCATTTAGGCAATTCATCAGATTTCCAATGACTGAATCAAACTTCAGATTTCTTTATAAATGCTCTGCCTACATTTGTCCTCCTCTGTCCCACAGCAATCTTTCCAACACACAGCAATCCTCATCCTCCTCCACAACCAGGCCCCCTCCCCAACTCTGGCACGTACATTTCTTCCTAATGATAATGCTCCTTCTGTCAGGAGCCAAATATATGCAATGGTCAAGGGGAAACAGGCAGAGCTTCTGTTCTCACCCTTGCCTTGGGGAAGAAGGAAATTAGTTTAAATAAATGATATGGTGATTTAAAAAGAAATGAACAATGGAGAGACAGAGTCTGTTTCTCTCATCGGAGCTGCTGGTGCTTTTAAAATATTCTGTCACCTGTGTCGGTTCTGTGAAATAATCATCCCACCTGTCTGACCTGATGTCTTGCTTTAGTCCTCACTGCCTGGCTAATAACGCCTAGTGCTTCCATGTGTTGAATGCTTACTATATACCAAGACCTGCACCAAGTATTTTACAGGCTTACTCTTACTCAACCAGCACAACCCTTTGGGATAGATACTGCTATTAACGCTACTTTATAGCCAAGGAAACCAAGGCTTAAAGAGGTAAAGTGACTTACCCCAGAGGAACACAGCTCATAAATTGCAGTGCTGGGATTTAAAGCAGTGTCAGCCTGGTTTCAAAGTTCATACCTTCGAGTCTGACTCAGTTTCTTCTTAGCTGGGCTTAAAAACCATTCTCATGAAGTCTATTCCAAAACCTGGAGGCTGTTAGATATCTTGCCCCCTAAGCAGAGTAACTCCAAACCACCAAGAATTGCTTCAACTGCTCCCCAGGACCTACTTCTGTAAAGCCCTGCTGTGCAAGGTACAGCATTGTTTCCCCTCCTCTCCCAGAAAAACCTAAAGGAGACTCCCTAAGAAACCTGTGTTCTGTCTTTCCCTGATCATTCAAGTTCTGTGTTTCTACCAGAGGCCCACCTTCTTTCGGACAAACTCCAAGCTACATGTAATCAGCATGAGAAAGGGAGGAAGAGACAAAAGTATGGCATTTGAGAAAGGTTCTAGAGAAGTTATTTTGAAAGTTTTAAAATCTTCTTTTATATGTAGCACCCTCGCACTCTAGTTGCAATGGGCCGTTTCCTATAGCTGTCCTTCTACTCTTTTTTTTTTTTTGCGGTACGCGGGCCTCTCACTGCTGTGGCCTCTCCCGTTGCGGAGCACAGGCTCCGGACACGCAGGCTCAGCGGCCATGGCTCACGGGCCCAGCCGCTCCGTGACACGTGGGATCTTCCCGGACCGGGGCACGAACCCGTGTCCCCTGCATCGGCAGGCGGATTCTCAACCACTGCGCCACCAGGGAAGCCCTATCCTTCTTCTCTTCACTTACCTTCTTCCTTAAATCCTAAGATATTCTTTCCCTAGAGCCTTCTAAGGCACACTGTGACCCACTGGTATTTATATGACAGTTTCAGGATAATACAGAGTAAATGGACATATGAGAGCATCAAATATTTATCAGACATCTATGAAAGACACCAAGAAATGCTATAGGAATCAAGATATAAGATTATTGTTGTTAAATTTCTACTATGTTTTCAAGGAATTCAAAAGATGATTCTATAATAATGAATGTATCTGTCCTAATTCCCCAGAAGTTCTAAGCTTGGACATCATGAGGAAATGTCACCACATTCTCTTTCGTGAAGTTGCTTGGCACTGAGGGGTTAATAATGCTCTAGCTTAAATCAGATCCCCCAATAACAAGCACCAAGGGCTTCTCTGGAGTCTGGCTCTAAGCTGGCCACTTGGAAGACGAAACTCAGGTTCATGAGCAGTTTCCAAAAACCCGTTTCCACCTTGCTCTCTGACACCGCCCTCTCCAAACAGACTATATTCTCAATCCTCCACTTATTTGAACACAACTTTCACACCTAACAAATCAGAAAGCTGTAATTACAAAGTTTCAGAAACGTTTTCTGAAAGCCTCCCTAAATAAGAAGCTGCTTCGCCGTTCATTTAAGTGTCACAATACTCTCTTTCCGCGGCAAGGGCTCAGACCAGTTCCGCGTGCACATACACCCAGGCATGTATACCCAGGCATGTACACACAGCACAAGGAATCGCCATTCATTTTAGGAGGAAGGGTCAGATTTCATACTGAGCCTTGGTTCTCTCGGGTTGAATTTTATCTGCTTCTCAGTCCCTGGAGCCCAAGTTCTACGTTGCACAGAGATCTGGCACTGTTGTGCCTAGCTGGCCTGCTAGCGTGGGCTTTTTTTTTTGCTAAGAAACGGCAATGTGTTTTGCCTGCCTAACCCAGCCGCAGCCTGTCGTCCGCTAGACAAAAAGCGGCAGCCCGCTGCTGCCTGCAACGGCCGTGGCGGCGACGCAGGGAGGCCGGGCCACCTGAGACCCGCGGCGCTACGCCTTTGTTGGCCCGGCTACAGATGGTGCCCCAGCACTGGGTTGAGCCAGGGGCGGGCGTGGGGGGCCGGAGGACAGGAGGGGGAGACCGGGAAGGGGGTCGGGCGGGAGGGGAGGAGACCGTGGAGCAGCCAATCGGGGTGCAGCCCATCAGCTGACCGCTTTTGCTTACACCAGGTGCACGCCGGCTGCGGGGAGCACAAAGCCGGGCGCACCGAGGGCGCCGGCAGCAAGCCAGCGAGCTAGGCGAGGCCAGTGCGTCCGCGCCTGCAGCGCCCTCCGGGCGGGGAGAGGGGCCGCCGGCGTCAGCCCGGGCAGAGGCATCCGCGCGGTGGCGTCCCTAGGCGCCCCGGACGCCGTCCTCCGGACCTGGACGCTCGCTGCCCCGCCCTCTGCGCCCCACTTCTGCCTTTTTTCCCAATCCTGACTGCCCCTGCCCCGGCCCCCGAGAGCCGGATTGAGCCCAGGCCCGCGCAGCAGCTGTTGCTCGTGTGGCTGCTTCGCCTCCTGTCTTGGTGTTCTGCCGGGAGCCCCCCAAGGAGCCAGTGCCTGTGGGTTGGGAGAGAGGCGCCGCTCAGCCGGTCCTCCTCCTCCTCTTCCTCCTGCTGCCGCCGCCGGTGCCTGGTCCGTGCGCACCCCGACACCCCCGCCAGCCGGGCCTCGGGGTAAGTGCGCTTGCCTAGCCGGGCAGCAGCGGGAGATGTGGGCGGCAGCGAGGGGAAGTCGAGGCAAACTTGGCGGCGTGGCGGGCCCGAGAAGGGGCTGGGGAACCTGGGACAAGATCGCGGGCCTAAGGGGTACGAGGGGGCGCGGCTCATGAAACTGGGGAAAACGACGAAGTCGGGGAAACCGGAATCTAGTGACCTCCTTACTGAAAAAATTCACTGGGGTCGGGCAGAACGATACTTCGGAAGGAAGGCCGAACAGAAGCGAGCAAAAGGCATTGACAGGAGGCGAGCCCGCTAGATTTCAGGGACCGACGCGGGGGAGGGTGATGCCCGGGTATCCGGAGGAAGGAGGGCTGCTGGAGTGTGAACTGGGGAAGGCAGCCGGAGCCGGAGAAGAGCGCGGAAAGGGGGCCCGGGGAGTTGGAAAGACGACTAAGAAGGGGAAAGAAGGTGGCAGGCTGTGGAAAGAGAAAAGAGGAAGGATGTTTTGGCGGTGGCCTTGTAGGTAAAGAAAGAGACAAGGGGAGTAATTCACAAAGCATCGAGTGTACTGAAGTCAGGGTATTGGGAAGAATCTGCTCAACTGTCGCGCGGTCGAAGTGGGGAAAAGAGCTCATCCTACACGTTTTGAGTCCAGAAGGGGTGGCAGCCTCACGAGGCTTTTCAAGGATGCTGAAATGTCAGGGAAGCCTCGGTCCGCTCCAGGCACGGAGCCGGTGCTGGGTTCCCCGCGCGGCCGGGGTCGATGGCGAGGAAAGTTTGCCAGCGAGTGTCCTTTGTGCTGCGTGGAGAGGGGTGTGGGCAGCCGCCGACTGGGCACTTCCCGGGGCTCTGCAGCGACTACCTCCGCGGAGGGGAGTCCCTGCTTGGCAAGCCCAGGTAGAGTGGAAAGATCGAGTAGCTGGAGGGGCGCGGCGCACTCGGGAGTGGTGGGAAAACCGCCCCAGGACGGTTGTGAGGGAGCCGGCCTGCCTACTCGGCACTGCGAGGTTCGGCGGTGGTACCTGCTCTGGGAGACAGAGGGGGACCTTGCCTGATGGGTTCACCGCTGTAGCCACAGTGCCTGGAACTGAATGAATGAATGACCGGGGTGGGAATGGTTTTGAGGCGTTCGAACAACAGAGGAAAAGGCCAAGGGTCCAGGAAAAGAGACCCTTCTCTAAATCTCATGCCACCATTAGCATTAGCATTTTCACTCCCAGACCCAGAAAATAAAGAAAAAGTGGAATTCAGTGACGGAACAGGTATTACTGACTTGAGCTTTTGCTTGTAGGATTTTTTTTGAAAGACAGTATGTTGTTTTGTTTCGCAATTTGCCTTGCCACGGTGGTCTAAAGAGTTAATATTACTCGAATATGCTCATTACTTCATTTTTAAGATCTAGGACTGGAGAACTGGAGAGTTCAGGAAGGTACTTTGATCAGTGTAAGTCTAGAGTAAAAGTGGTGTTGTTGGCTCCAGGGCCATGTGTGTCCCGAAGTCTCTGATTTGCATGCAAATGTGAGCGAATCCTGGCAGATGTCTGGCCTCATCCATTCACATGAAGGAATTTGAAAAGACAAGGAGTCTTTAGTTAACAATAGACCTTAAGAAAATGGAATAAAGGCGCAGTGAGTTTTTCTCTTTGGGAATTCCAAGGCTTGCTGACACCTTTATTCAAGAGCCAAATTCTCTGAGTGCTATTGTATTGAAAGCCTCAAGTACTGCTTGCTCTTTACCTGGCTGTGTGTTTTTGTGCAATTTCAAGCTGGATGTTCTGAACTAGTGAGGAAAATGGTTATATGAAGCAGACAGTAAGTTAATTTTACTTCTGGTGGTTTCAAGTAATTTCTGAATCGACCCCTCAACTTTTATTTAGAGTTTCTTCTCTTTTTCTTTCAGTAATCCCACCTCCTGCTCACATTTGCTCTCCATCCTCAGACATATACAGTATAGGAGAAGATAGTTGTAGATGACTAACAGGAATCTCTCATTAGAATGTCCATAGTCCAGTCAAAATCATTTTAGTGACAAGCACCAAACTTGTAGAACTGCAGGTGATGAAACCATCACGTTCCTAGTCACCTGAGGGATTTTCGGGTCACAGGACAGAACAATGAATAGCGAGGCAGTCATGCAGTAGACCCCCAAACAGGGACATTTCTGCCTTGTCTAAGAGTAGCTAATAGACCACTGCACTGCTCACCTCCTGGCACTGATCAAGCGATGAACAAAAGGCGTGCAGTGTGGGCCACACGTGAGTCCCGGGGATTATACCTACTGACAGGCCAGCCCAGTGGCCTCTTCTTTTGTCAGTCTCAGACACTGTCGAAGGGAAAAAGAACCTATTCACTGAACAGCGTTTGCCACTGTATGCTATATATTCGCTGAAAGGGACATTAAACTACAACCAAAAAAAAAAAAAAAAAAGACAAGACAACATTGTTTTGAGGACTCAGTGGGGGGGGGATGGGGGATGGGTAGCAGATGTTAGTCTACTGTTTTATATGTTTCCTTAAGTTATTTTCACTGGTTCAGTGACTTTTTTACAAATGAAGCAGTACTTTCCCAGGAGGGGAAAAATGAATTGAGTCAAATTTAAGTAAGAAAATGTTATAGCCAAGGTTACATTTACTGTCTTAGAGCTATCTAGAAGTCAGAAAGTAACAAATCATTATAATAAACTCTTATGTGACTTAAGCCTGGGATTTTGTCTTGATTATGGACTTGAGGGCTACCTGTAAAATGCAGTTGACATTTATTTCTAAACTAGGCAATGAGCCATTTTATTGTAAAGTTACCATCTAGGTATTTTTGAAACAAATGTAAGTTCAAAATGACCAAAGCCTCACATTTTGTGAGAACTTACTTCGGCTGTTACCTGCCTGTGTGAAATCTTTGTTCTGCAAGTCTAATGGAAGGGAAGATTAGGGCTTACTCCTTGGTAAATAAAAGTAATAAATACTTACTATTAGAAAAGGATCACTCCGCTAAATAAAATCTTAGACCGGATCCAACTGCCGACTCTGGTTCTGAACAATAATATAGGTAGTTCTGGGCAGTGTCTGGAATTCCCAAAAAGCAGGGGAAAACTCAACCATTGATTTCTCTCTGGTTAGACCCTGCTAAGGCTAGCTTCTTGACCTGAACTGTTAGAACAATTATCACATATTCTAAACCAGTGACACTCATGGGAACAAACCCAGTAGGTACTAAAGAAAATCTGTCTCTACAGAATTATAATGCTACTTCCCAAGCCAGTTGGGCATGATTATAAATAATTAGAATGGCAGACTTTTTAATGCCACCATAAATAAGCCATGAATAAAGTATGGTAAATTATAGGACCTGGGTGTCATTTTTTACTAGACTTTCATAATGCTTTCTTATAATTTATTTTTAAGCTACAAAATAATAATAATAGTTCTTTGAATGATTTGCTTGAGCACTAATGTAAGCTTGCTCAAATATTGTATTTAACTTTTCAGAATTATTATGCTGAACACCTATTTTAGGTTAAGGCAATCTGGAGATAAAGCAAATTCCATTTTATACTCATAATCATATTTTGGTTTCTGGGAAAAACGTAAGTATCTTTAACTCATGAATAGAGCTTTGATTAATATTTTATTCAAGATGAAATTATAATTATATAGATGAAGTCAGAAAAACAGGTATTCTCTCTTGTTTTGGCTCAAAGTGCAGAATAGAGACAAAAGTTAAACCCTATATGTAAAATCCAATACTTGAGTGACCAAGGGAACCATTCATACTACAAGTCTTCTTAAATGAAGTTTGCCTTTTAAATTTTCTTGTTTTACTTATTTCATGGATACATCACTGGATGTAGCATCCAAGTCTCAAAACATAGACAAATGCATAATAAATTGTTTACTGACATTAAAATTACAATACATGATAAAATAACAGTATATATTTTCAGACTTTATGGCCACCCTATAAAAGTGTTAAGCATATTATTCAATAATTAAAACATGTGCCATTTTATGTTAGAGTTTTTTTTAAAGAAAGAATATGCAGGCTTATATATTATTATTATACTTTTTACTTTTTGAATATTTCCAAAAGGTCTAACAAAGGTAGGATATTATTAGCAGTTTTATCAGTTATTTGCTTGGTAACTAAGCTACCTAGTCAGAGCCAGGTGATCTTAGATCAGCTTCTTAACCCCACCAACCCTCAGTTTCCTCATTTGTATCATGACTAGGTTGGGAGAATAGGGCTGCAAGGACTAACTACCATAATGCGTGAGGTTGCTAAAAGGTTTGTGGAAGCTGTGTGTGTCTTCAATACCACAACGAACATAAACGTTTAACTTGGATGGAACCATTACAATTATTACACCAAAAGTCATCCTGAGATGCACAGAAACTAGGCTTAAACTTGCATTGATACAGACTGGAGGTCTGTCAGCTCTGGTTTGAGGGTACCCTCCAAAGATGCTGCTGCCTTGACTTACAACATTTAGTTTTGAAAACTGAGGAGTGAAAACTGTGTTTACGATGGCTTATTGCCTTCCATTTACACTCTTCATAGCTCAGGGGTTGAAATGTTATTTGAAAGCTCTGATTAATATACATGTCTTGTAATTTTCTGGCCAACCTAGCTCACATCTATTATACTCCTGGCAGACATGTGGACTCCACAACTGCCCCCTCATTTGTATATGAAACAGACACTGGTGGCATTTTTTGGTTACCATAGTTACATTAACAGTATACACATGACCTGACATACTTCTTCGTGAAAGGGTTTTGTTGCAAATATTATGTTGACCTGGGAGTAAAGGACAACTATCTAAAGTCTGAGGCATACATAGATTAATCTGTTGTCTATTTCTGGAGCCACCATTTCAATCATGGGAGAAGAGCCATCCTACAGTGAGGTCCAGGAAAAGGCAATCGCAAGACTTTGACTAGCAAAGATGTCTAAGAGAGGCATTTCCAACAATGCTTAACCTCTACAGGAGGATGTCTGTTTCGTATTCATTTCAAAATATTTGCTCCTCCTATCCATGACTGCCCTTTGTGAGATAATGCATCAGCATAGTCATTTTTGATTCATACAGGGAAAAATGGACAGCATCCATCTCAATAAGACCTAGGGGACAAAAAAATCAATCTGCACTATTAAGCAGTAAGCACAAAGAGAGGATCTTCATTTAGGAAAACTAAAAAAGCTTTACAAAGAAAGAAAGATTGCTTAATTGGTTTCATGCCTATAATTTTCCCCTCTAGAAAAAAATGTTAGCATAGCAATAAAGAATATCATTAACCTGCACTGTTATTTCACAATAGTAATAAGTCTTAATTTGCATCTATAATAATCACTGTAATCAAGTACTGTACAGCGAGTCAGGAAGGCACAGGCTCATTTCCCAGCTCTGACACCAATGACTGAATGTGTGACCTTCTGGATGTCCTGCATCCCTCCTGGTGCTTCACGTCCCTATCCGAGTTGTGTTTTAAAGGATCCAGAAAGACTGGTAGATATTTCTAGTATTAACCACTGCAAAGAATTTGATTTCTGCCCTATACATCATGATGAAATGGAGAGCTAAAGGTCTGGGGGACATGGCAAGGTGATTTTTCTGGTTCCTAATCCCACAACTGAGAGATTGTTTTGTTCTTTTAAAAATTTTCTCCCCCTAATATGACAATTCCCCACCACCTCACTTGGACTCTCTTGAGGGTAAGAATTTTACTTGGGATATAGGAAGCTGCTTAGGATTACAGAACCCTTGCACACTCAGTAAATATATACTGACCACCAGCCATGTGCCAGGCATCATAAGAGGTACTAAAACCAAAAGAAATTAGCTTGCTTTTTCTGCATCTTGTATGCTAAATCCATCATAAGCATTTTAGCACACCCCCGCCCCCAGGGGACATTTGGAGACATTTTTGTCAATTATCGTCACAACTGAGGGTGGGGTGTGCTACTGGCTAGAAGCCAGGGATGATGTTAAACATCCTAAAATGCACAGACAGTCCCTCCAAAACAGAGAAGTATCTGCTCCACGTGTCAGTCAGGCCAAGGTTGAGGAATCCTGCTCTGGTAGATGTAGCTCTGCCCTCAGTGAGTTTAAGTCTAGTACAGGTGACAGAAAGGAAGCTGGCAGTACGATAAAGCATGCTGTGATGGTGAAAGTGTGAGCTACAGCATCTGTACAGAAGTAGGAGCCTTCATTCAAAGTTTGGCTGCCAGCAAAAGCTTTAAGAAACATTCTGATTAATTCCCAGAAAGGGCTATCGATACCTGGAACACCAGTGTTCAGCAGGAGACAATTTTAGATCTAACCTCATTGAACATAAGTGAGTTGGACGGTTGTTTGAAAGAGGGTAGACGCCTTAAGTTTGTTGAGAACTCTACACTGGATGGAGTTGTTAATTCCTTGGAGGACTCAGAATTCAGAGTGTCTTGAGTCGTTAGGAGAGGAGGCTCGAAACAGAACGAATGTCAGTGGCAAGAAACATAGGGCTGTACAAGCTGCTTAAAGAGAAGATGTAGCTGAGTTGACAAAGTGAATAATGCCTCATGTTTTAGAACCTCAAATTCTGCAGAGTCCTGAAATATGTATCTCATTTGACCTGCCGCAGTCTGAGACACCAAGTATTATCATTCCTTCTCCTTTTTAAAATTTTTTTTTGCCGTACACGAGCCTCTCACTGCTGTGGCCTCTCCCGTTGCGGAGCACAGGCTCTGGAAGCGCAGGCTCAGCGGCCGTGGCTCACGGGCCCAGCCGCTCCGCGGCATGTGGGATCTTCCCGGACCGGGGCACGAGCCCGTGTCCCCTGCATCGGCAGGCGGACTCTCAACCAGTGCGCCCCCAGGGAAGCACCCCTTCCCCCTTTTTTAAATAACTAAGGAATCAGAGCCATGGAGAGATTCAGTGTGACCTTGGATGAGTCACTTAGTATTTCTCTAATGTTTATCTATAAAAGAAGAGGGGTTGCAAGGCTCTTCTTCCTAATGCAAGTTCAGTTTGTCTAAGGACACATCTAGGGAAACAATGGAGCTGGGATAAGACCAGCCTCACTGCCTCTCTCAGACCCAGTGCCTTTCCCATTCACACCAAGGCTGCTTCCTGGACCATGAAGTCAGAACAGGTAATAATATGACAGTGATTCAGCATTCTACCTCTCGGGTTACCAAAAAGAGCAAGGATTTTGGATGCATCAATTATAATGTATAATGCAGAGAAACTTAAGCTGGGTTTCCCAGATACCTAAGGACTAATCAGACCTTCCCTCTAATATTTTATTTTAAGCCGACCTTAGAAGCTTAAAAAAATACTGTGACAAGCTGGGAAGAAAGGTAGGAGAGTGATGCTAGGGTAAGAAAATGATATAACCCAGAATGTGTGTGCAGAACTGAAGACGTTCCGCCTAGAAAAGAGATGCAGTGGTGGCATGGCTTTCTGCCTTTGTTTGATTTTGCTCTGTTCTTTGGCAGGGGTATTTTAACTTTCCTCCCAGAGAATGATGACCAGTGTGTACATACACACACGTGCACCCACATACAACTGGGGTGACAGACTAGATTCCATACTGAGACATTTATGTGTTTGCTTTAATTAAGCCTGGCACATTAAAAATGAGCTTTGGGGAGAGCCTTCTCTCAAGGTTTTAAAGATTTAACTACTTCTCACTTCTGTGCGATGGAGTAATGTTTTCTTGTGAGAAGAAAGACTGAGAAGCTGCCTGACTGCTCAAATTTCTTTTCATCTTCATAATTCTGTGATTTCAAGATCATGAGCGAGAGTTATGTAGGACTTCAGCCATGACCTGAAAGTTTCCGAGACACTAATGGAATGTATATTAACTTATCCAAGCATGATAGAACCACTGAAGACTCTGGAGCGGCAATTAACTGGATTTCTCCACTTGTTCTTCCAGCTGATTATAGTTCTTTGCAGGGAGAACTACACATCAGGTTTAACCCCTCAAAGGACCAATGAGCTTTGCTGTGTCCTACGGGGATAGTCTGTCTCTGGAATCCCAGCTGACCTCCCACACATACCCACAAACTCATCATTTCTCTCCTGGGAGGCCAGGTGAAAAATTTGGGTCTCTTCAAAACCATCTGAAGGAAAAACACAAAGTATGTGGGCAAATACTGGTGGGACAGTTTTCTCTTCATGCATGAAGGATAACACTGTCAAAACAGAACCCTAGTGAAGAAGTTTCCAAATGGCTTCACCCTCAGGATAGAGCAATGGAATGAGAGATTCACTCCGTGCACATGAGATGCTTTAATTTTTAGGAAGAAAATATTATATAGAACTCCCAAATAGCATCCCCAGGGCCCCCCTTATTACCTTATATAGAACGTAGAAGCAGTAGGAGAAAGGGAATGCTATCCAACATTATTGTGCCTTTCCCGTGTGCCAGGAACTATCTCACACACCTTACCCACATTCATTCATTTAATCCTTGCAACTACTGTATAATGTAGACACCCGCTTTACAGCTCAGGAAGCTGTCGCACAAAGCAATTAAGTAACTTGCCCAAGGCCACAAACTAGTGTGTATTCAATAAATATTTATCAAATGAATGCATAAATGAATAGAATATACATCTGTTTTAGAGGAGAGAGTCCTTTATTCAAAGTCTCAATTTATAGCAGTCCTGCTTCCTAAGCAGGGCACTTTCAAGAATGATGACAAATGAAGTCTTGATGACAGATGAAGTCTAACTTCATCTGGATGACAAATGAAGTCTCAGAGCTGGTAAGTGACAGAGCAGGGATGTGAACTTGGGTCTGACTCTGAAACTGCACTGTTAAAGCACTCAGCTATGCTTCTTTCTCGCTAATTGCAGCTATAAAACAAAAGGATTAGACTAGACTAGCTTTCATAGCCCATCTGGCTCTAAAAATTCTATAATTCCATTACCAAAGTAAGGTTTATGTAAAATAAAACATGATGTATTTTTATTACTTTAAATTTTAAAATCTGATATTTTTATTTAACCAATCATCATTCAATTATTCTTTAAAATTACACTGGAGTTATTAACACCATGTTTTTAAATTGTTTTTAAGATAAGTAATTTTAAATAGATGAAAATGCATACTTAAGACTGCATTCTCCTAACCAGTACCATCACATGGCATATTGAATTATATCATCATCTAAATTTAGAAGGTTTCTAAAAATTGAAAAACATCTTTCTGTTACACAGAGAAAAGAAGTCAAATTATTAATTGTGAAAAAAGTTACTTTGATATTTGCAGAGATAAGGAGATTGCTGAATATTACGGAAAGTATTGAGTGATTTTTACAAGAGCTTAAAGCTGCTAGCAATATTAGAAACTACTTGAGATTTGCTTCTAGATATTGTTTTGCTTTAAGAGATCCTTCTGGCATCCAAGTGATGCATCAGAACAATGTGAGTCCCTGCCATAGAATTACAGGATGTACAATCCAAGGCAGGGCAAAGAGAGTGGATAACTAGGCAGGTCTTAGAGTTGGGAAGAACTGGTTCCAAAACTGCATCCTAGCTGTGGCCTGGAGTGATTTCAGTGAGCCTCAGTATCCTCATCTGTAAAATGGGGATAATAATAGAACCTGCCTTATAGATTCATTCAATGAGATCATGTGTCTAAAGCCCTTTGCACATTTTACTGGACCAAGGTAAGTACTTAGTAAATAGTAGCAATGGGTAGTAGTGGTATTATTATGTGGAAATGTGGCATTCTGACTGCTATTGTGTCTGGATGCTCTTTTGGAGGCAAGTGGAGGTATTTTAACAGAGAAGAAGATACAGACTAGATGTTTGAGAAGTCGATAGTTCACACGGTTGTCACCTTTTGTGATGAACCCCAAGAGAGCTTTATATGTGTGCAGACATGCAAGAAATCTTGAGTCAGTGGTCAGCTGATGTACTTTGAAAGAAGTGGCAAACAGATGAATACATTAGAGCTTTTTTGTTTCTAGATTCTGCTTTGTATCCACTCTCTCTTTTCTCTCTCTGAAAATATTATAATACCCCTAAGTTGTGATTCATAGAATCAGATTTTCTAACCAGAGAGAAAAGGTTCAGTTCAGAGCTATCATTCCCCAAAGAGGAGCTGAATTCACGACATTGTTAGAACTAACAGACCCAAAAGCTTCAACCCTCTGAAATCCATTGTTAGATAATAAAGTTGCTGAGGCATATACAACTCTTAGAACAATGGCTACCATCTCATAAATGCTCAATAAATCCTGCTGCTACCACTGTTATTGTTGATTCTGTGTATCACCATCTTCATAACATTTATCTTCTTGCTTCTTGACCAAACTACAAAGCTCCTGGTTGGGAGCAGATTAGAACCCAAAGAGTCCTCCTGGGAGCAGGTCAGTCACAAAGCAAGAGAAAGCACCAGGCTAGCCAAATCAGGTGACTCTTAAGAAGACCCCTGGTAGATTGACATAGGAAAAAGTTGCTGTGATTTAGCTTCTATAGCCTCTACCCTGTTTCAGCTAGCAGATTCTCCTTTACTCATGAATGGGAGTGTTAGAATACAATTAAGTGCCTCATTTTCTTTGAATTCTTTGAGGGCTGGAAATATTAATTATATACAGAGAAACTTATATTCATTGTCTGTTTAATCCTTCTAATCAGAGCTTCCCAACTGGTAGCTGGGTGCATTTACAGGTAATTGGAGATACTGATACTCTTAGCCCTTGGGTACAGCCAGTACCACCCAGTTAGTCACCTCTGGTTACCCTTGCCAATAAACAGCATTTTCTAGTGTGCTGAGAGGTGGGCATACCAACTATTATCCTTGGTTTAAAGATAAGGGAAAAACCTGAGACAAAGAATTTGTCCAGTATCTCACAGCCAGTTAGTGTATAGGACCAGGTGCTTTTAACTCTGGTTTTCCTCCAGGCTGAGTCAGTCACACTGTCTTTGACTTTCCCACATTTCCTTGTCCTCACTTCAAGCATAGTGTGTTATCTTAGTTTAATATTATTTATTCACATCACAGTGATACCACCCCTCCACCAAACAGCTCCTTAAGGGAAAGGCTATGGCTTACTCAGCCTTGAGTCCCTGGCACCTAGAAGAGTACTTGGCACATGGAAAACACACTTACAAATATTCAGGGGATGAAAGAGGGAAGGAATTTCCATATCATATGTCTTCTTCATTTTGCCATGCTGTTTCCTCTCATAATTAAAAAAAAAAAAATTTCCTAAATAGTTTGGTAGAAATTAGTAGCTCTTAAACCTGTATTTATACTCAGAGATGTTAGTACGTTACTATTTTAGACAGGTTGTTATAGAAGCTGAACTCATTGGGGGATGCTTTTATGTTATTAATGCCAAGGAAGTGTTATTAATCAAAAAGTATTCATTAAATGCATGTAGACTATCCAGTGCTATTAGCAGGGTGATGTGGAGGAATGAAAAAAGTGTACAAGGTGTTATTTCCATCCCAAATAAGCTTTGAGACTCATTGGGAAACAGAATGAATAGAGACAAGACAAAATAATTCAGCGATCATCTGTGGAAATTCCACAACAACAGAAAAAAAGAGGGGCTCGGATGAGATGGGTCTGGGTTTAAATTTCAACGCTATCACATACTAGCTGTGTGATCTTGGTTAAAAGACTTAACTTGTCTGATCCCCCAAGCTGTCTCATCTGTAGAATGGAGGAGTGATATGACCCCACAGGGTTGCTCTGAAGATATGTGGGAAAGCTCTTGCTATAATGCTTAGAACATGACAGTCATTTACTTCAGTCACTTGGCAAATATTGACAGCATCACCTCTCTACAGATCTTTTTGTGTGAACTGGGGATACAGTGGTGAGCAAAACAGATGAAATGCAGCCCCCTCCTATGTGGGGCTTGCCTTCTGAGGGGGGATAAAAGCATTAATCCGATTATCACACAAGGAAATGTAAAAGTATGGCTGTGTTAAGTCCAGTGAAAGAGAAGTTCATGAGGCCAGAACAGAACATTACATGAAGCCTTCTAAGAGAACACCTGCCTAAAGAAGTGACATTTCAACCAAAATCCCAAGCGTAAGTGAGAATTAGCCAGGCAAAGGGGTGCTGGGGGGAGCTTTGTAAGCTAAGATTTGGAGGTTGGAAGAAGCTCAGTGGGTTTGAGAAACAGAAGACCTGTGAGGCTTAGAATAGAGCAAAAGGGAGGCCATTAATCTCAGACCTTCCTTTCCCCCTTCCTCTAAAGTACACTGGAGTTCAGACAATACAGATTATTATGAAGTCCCGCAAAGGGGGAGTTTGCATTATGTACAGAGGGACGGGATGTGTTGAATCTAGTCATGGAAAGGGGAAGAGAACAGAAGGCTTGAATTCCTGGAGAGAAGAATTGCAGGAGCAAGGGTTCAGGTGCCTGGGCTGGCTGAGTGGCATGCCAATGCCTGACATATTTGGACTGACACACCAGGACTAAGAGCTAAAGAGCACAGGAGGAGAAAGTCTCTCCTTCCTTTCTGTGTGGTCTTGGGCATGTTACTTAACTTTTCCACCTCTTGGTTAAAGATAAAATGTATGTGAGAGTAAAAGAGAGTGCCTAGTAAGCTAATATACATTCTTTTATTTCCTGCTTTCCATTGCCTTTTTCCCCTGTAATACATTTCCTTCTCTTGTAGATGAACCCCTGATTAAGACACTGGCTAACTGACAACACATCAACTGTGCTGCCCACACATGTAAATTTTTAAATACTAATTTATACCTATCTTAAAACCCTCTTGCTTGGTATGCAAATGTTTCATGTGTGGAACATCATTCTTGTTCCTGATCTCCATTATGTAAATTGCACTTAGCCACATCTGGCCACGTGTTGACATGAAAGACGTGACTGATGTTGAGTGTTCAAGATCCTCCAAGAGATTTAGATGCTGAGTAATTTCATTACGGTGCTAATGACCATAAAATCTAGTTGTTATTGATTTGTCCTCCATGGAGAGATCTACTTTTCTGCCTGATCTCAATTATTATGGTTCATAATACAGAGATCGTTTCAGCACCGAGTTAGCATGCTGCCCCTGTAATAATTTGTTTTCACTTCATCTTTGTATTGACATATAACTTAATTCAGACATTATCACCAGATAGTTATCAAAGGAGATGATGGAGATAGAGTCACTTATTTTTCAGTAAGATGCCCTTATCCTTCGTATTTGTACTGTGCTTTATAGCAGTACATCTCTGGTTCCCTGAACACTTTTATTACTATTCTACTTTTCTTTATTTTTAAATAGTAATATTTTATTTATTTATTTATTTATGGCTGTATTGGGTCTTCGTTTCTGTACGAGGGCTTTCTCTAGTTGCGGCAAGCGGGAGCCACGGTTCATCGCGGTGCGCGGGCCTCTTCACTGTCGTGGCCTCTCTTGTTGCGGAGCACAGGCTCCAGACGCGCAGGCTCAGCAGTTGTGGCTCACGGGCCCAGTTGCTCCGCGGCATGTGGGATCCTCCCAGACCAGGGCTCGAACCTGTGTCCCCTGCATTGGCAGGCGGATTCTCAACCACTGCGCCACCAGGGAAGCCCTACTATTCTACTTTTCTCTCCATGCTTCTAGAGATCTTCTTAAGTCTTACCAGTTTCAGTTCTCATTACCTCTTACTTAGCTTTACTGAAAGTGCTTCTTAGTGCGTTTCCCCATATCCATTATGTTCCCTCTCCTGTCTTACACACAGCTGGTGGATCAATTTTTCTGAATTGTAGAAATGATTCCATAGTTCCCTGCAAAGACATTTAATGGTCCCCACGGATAATGAGATTGTGCTGAATATTTCCCATACCCCTCCAGAACCACCCTACTCCACATTGCTTTGTAACCTGGGAATCAGATTGTATGGACTGTCCCAGTGGGTCGTTTGCCATCTGGTTTTTGTTGACTTCTGCTTCGTGCAGTAGCTAGCTCAGGGGTGTCTGGCCATCCTTTGTGCGTTTACCTTAACCTTGTCCATGCCTTGTAAATGGTCCCTTTTTAAAAATTTTCTTTATTCACTCCCTTTTGAATGTACCTTCTGTTTTCTGCTAGGTCTCTGACAAGGATAATAAATTGAGAGAATACTTCTTAGTGAAGCATAAAAAGCCCTCCATAGCTAGGCACCGTCCTTCTTTTCTGTCTTGATTTCCATTCCTGTCTTAGAGACCTTGAATCTCATTCATAATGAAATAGTTCTGATTCCATGTACCTATTCCGCCTCTGCTACTTTGGTGCCTTGACACCAGCAGTGTGCTGGTAAATGTTTTAACAGTCAGCTCTCTGAAAAGATCAGCCTGATTCGTAGTGTTTGCCAATTTCTGTGGTGTAAGTACACTCACCATGACCAATCGTAAGCTGACAACATGATGTCTCTAAACTTGGATGTAAAAAGAAATGCTCACGATTGGCTCAGGACACCACTGCTTTGCATACAACTTCACTTCCACTTAGGATGCCTGCTTCCCCCCATTCCCCAACAGTGCCTTACACAGAAGAACTGCCCAGTCAACTATTGTAATTCATTTCTGTTGTTCCTTTGAAGGGTACAATAACCGAATTGACAGCCGCATGTCCATGTAATACTTCTGAACCCAGAATTTTCTCATGAGTGCTAACATGGGTGCTTGTTAGATTTTGGAGACTTAAAAAAGTCCTGAAGCAAAAATCAGTCACCTGTCCATATTTTATCCCAAGTTGCTGAAGCTTACTGAAAAGTTGCTTAATTCTCCAAGAAGACAATTCTCATTTTCTGGTCTTGTGTTCAAATTATGTCTTCATTATCCTCATTTAAATATAACTTGAAGTAATAATAAAATAACATTAATATACTTCATCACTAGTATAACCAGTTGAACATTCCAGTTTAAATAGTGTACTCTTAAACCTAAAACTCTACAGAAAGCTTTTAAGGTGTTTGTTAGTCCTAGATAGATAAGATTGCACTGCATTTTATTCTAAAATGTACTTTATTATGAAATAACCTTTTTATTTAGTCAAGCTTTCCAAGAGATAACTTTAATTTTGCTTCATTAAAAATATCATTCCTATATTTAAAGTTCAAAAAGTAACTACAATTTCCATTAGAAAACTAGGGAGAGTAATAAAGATGATCTTATAATAGCACTGGATTATTTTATATTTTAATGGTTATGATGGAAATAGATATTTAACTGAAACTATTCTTTTTACTTTTAATTTAATAAGACACATGAAGAGACTATAGAATGCATTATGATTTACAATGCCTGCTGGCATTTTAATGTTCTCAGCTGTTCCTTTGCACCATTGATTACACAAAGCCCAAACTGGTGTAATTAAGGACCATCCCACTAATGTGCTCTGGTGGATTTATGGCGTCCAGGTCATCCATGAGCTGAAGTACATTGAGTATTGGACCATTAGTTTCAAATGCATACGAACATAGGTGAACACATTGGCATCAAAGAGAATCTATAATAAGAAACTATTTCAAATTCAGGGAGGTAGCTTTCGCCTGATTTTAATTTACTAAACCAATTTAAAAACCAGATTACTAAAATCCTAATTAACTGGAATTCTTTTTCTCTAGCGTCCACTTTTAGGAGAAAGTGGGAAATTGGAAGAAAATAAGTTAATAACCAAGGCTTTATATTTTTTAAAAATTTCCAACATGAGTTCATTATCAAGGCCTTGAAGAAAAAATGTCTTTTAAAAAATCAAAAATTTAACTACCATTATCAAAGGCAAGAAACGTGGGTATTAGAGATTGAAGCTAAAAGCTTTCTAGGAAACCTTTAAATTTGCAAATTCCCTGAGCCTAATCTTCTGGTTAACCAAGGTTTTACTTTACAAGTTAGTTTTATTCTGTGCACCTGGGAGAACGCTGCAGTGTATTCACGCTACTTACTGGAGGTCCCATAACATCACATCACCGAGGCGGGGCTTCCCTGGTGGCGCAGTGGTTAAGAGTCCGCCTGTCAATTCAGAGCACACGGTTTCGAGCCCTTGTCCGCGAAGATCCCACATGCCGCGGAGCAACTAAGCCCGTGCACCACAACTACTGAAGCCCGCATGCCTACACAGCCTGTGCTCCGCAACAAGAGAAGCCACCGCAATGAGAAGCCCGCGCGCCCGCGCACCGCAACGAAGAGTAGCCCCCGCTTGCCGCAACTAGAGACAGCCCGTGCACGGCAACGAAGACCCAACACAGCCATAAGTAAATAAATTTATTTTTTTTAAAAAAAAAGATCACTGAGGCAAGTGGGTTCACAGAAAGGGTTCTCACTCAGAATGCAGCATACTTGGGTTTAATATCAGCCCTTTCACCAATTAGCTGTGGGAATTCTGGCAAGTCACTTGATCACTGAGCCCTAAGGTCATTTATAAAATGAAAATAATCACATCTACCACCATCTCGTGCTGTGAGAATGTAGGCAAAGCACTTCCCACGGTGCTGTCCCTCTTGCTGTATATCCTGCTCCCCATCCCTGGCCTTTGGCTATCTTAGCACTCTTCCTTAGAGAGCCACTGCAGCCCCCAAGCCTTCAAAGGGAAGGTTTGAACAGGCAGGCACACTTTTTGCTATATTTATCCTCTCCCAATGATGAAGAAAATCAGGTTCTTTGAGTCCTTATTAGAACAAAGTCATATAAAAATAGTTTAGAAAAAGAACTGAAACCAAGTTTATTTTAAGAGTTCAGGGACAGATGGCTTTATTTTGCTTCTTTAAAAAAGATGGCATTCTGTAGAAATACAATGTGCTTAAGGTCTATCAAATTGAAGGGCAAATACTGTCACTCCCCCCAACACTGCAGTCTTTAACCTTGAGTAGCAGGAACTTTTTACACTAAAGATATGTATACTTCTATATGTCGGTCTCCAAATTTTAAAGGAACATTTCAACGTGGAAGGGATATGTTCTTGACATTTTCTCAGTCTGAGATTTAAACAGCACTTAGTCTTCTAATTGGCAAATTCTAAGCAGTCAGATTCTTTAGAGAAATATTGCTAGATGAGATCTAAAAGTATAGGCTCCCCTCTGAAGGACATTGGATGCTTTCATTTTTTAAATACAAATTTTGAGAAAATGTCAGGTAATAAATATTACTACTGGATATAAAAAATATAACAAAAGATAGTACAGAACTCTCTTTGAGCAAAGAAAAACGCAATAAATATTCTGAAATGGATGTAAAAATGTTTGCCATTTTTTTGATGAGAAGTTATTTTCACTATTACAAAGTAAACTCTCATTCAGTCTGAGAGCAAAAGAAAATCTAATACGATCTAATGGAGTTGCTTGACTTAGTTGGCATCCAAAAATCTACAGCGTTTGTATTAGCAGCCTACATATTGGCACTTTCAGTACCAACCATGATGAGTCTATTTTTTTCATTGGTCTATCTGTAGTTTTGAATGTATAATCAAAAGCCATTGTAGCAACTGGCTCCTTATGGAACATTTGTTAACATGACATGGTGAAATCTATGTGTGCAGTGAAAATACTAAGCAATATGCTGTGAAGTTCTTAAAAAGAAGTAATGAAACTTAGCCTTCTAGGCATGTTAAGGCTGCCGAACTAAAGATTTCGCGTTTATTTAACATTTAATCATGTCGGTAATTACAGAGCAATTATTTTATATAGACATATTACGGGAGGAGAGTTAAAATAATTTGTAAAAAGACTAAAATTAATTGATTTCATGGTAGTTTTTATATCACTGCACTTGCTGGTACTAAAAAGGAGCAATAAAAATAGCCCAGTTGTTGGTTCATGTTTTGTTCTGTTTAGCCTTCTGTCGGTTTCTCCATTCAATAATGTTAAATTGCTACCTCATGATTCTAGTTATGCAAATAGCTCATTTCTTACAAAGAAAGAAAGAAAAAAAAAACTTTCTTGATCCTGCAAGTAATGAAAACAGAAAACAAAATTTTTTCCTGGTCCAGCTTCCTTTGCCTGTCTTAGAATCTGAGGTTTAAAAGGGAATTGAAAGACTGTAGGTTCAAGAAGTCTGCAAACTATAACTGGCATATGACTTTCAAAACAGTGGAGGAAAAATGATTTTGGCATAGAGCTGAGATAGCTCATGAGTAGGTATTAGTCTTGCTTGCTAAGTCCTAGAGAAGAAGCTCTAAAGATCATCGAGTTTACCACGATATTTAAAATTAAGAATGGGTATCTCCCTATCCGTAAGATGTATAGGCAATGGTAGAAAACAACCTCTTTTCATAATCAGGGTATGTGTTGTAGGTATGCAGTGGGGAGAAAGGTGGTGAGGAGAGTGAGCACCTTAAATATTAAATAAAATAAGCATTCATGTAAAAATAATTAGGAAAGTAGTTAATACACATATAGCGCTGTATTATTTTCAGGACTGCCATAATAAAGTACAAAAAACTGGGTGACGTAAACAACAGAAATTTATTGTTTCACAGTTTGGGTGGCTGGAAGTCTGAAATCAAGGTATCAGGATATCAGCAGGGTCATGCTTCCTCTGAAACCTGCAAAGGGTCCCTTCCTCGCCCCTTCCTAGCCTCTGGGGGTTTGCTGGCAAACTGGTGTTTCTTGTGTACTGGTGTAGCTGTATAACTCCAGTCTCTGCCTTCATTGACACAAGGCATTCTCCTTGTGTGTCCCTGTATTCACATCATCCTCCCTCTTATAAGGACCCCAGTTATATTGGATTAGGGGCCCACCCTGCGCCAGTATGACCCCATCTTTAACTAATTACATCTGCAACAACCCTGTTTCCAAAACAGGTCACTTTCTGAGGTCCCAGGGGTTAGGACTTCAACATATCTTTTTGAGGGAGGACAATTCATTTGAGCCTTTTAAACGACCCCATGAAGAAAGGAGGCTCACACTGCTCTCAAAGGAGGACTTAGAGTCTAGAAAAGTGACTCTCATGCATGAGAGCTGGATTTTAATTCAGTCTGTTGGCTCCAAATCCTGAGTTTACTCTCATCTTCTCAAGAGCTGCCTTATCAGTTGGCAAGATTTCCCATCCCCTTTCTTCTAGCAGGAAATATAGAGATCATTTCCTGAGTTCTCAAAAACGATTTCCATCTTTCCTACCATAATATGAATTTGCCTTGCTGGTTTTTAGCACTACTTTTATCTCATGTCTTCTACTATTATCTTGCCCAAGGGTATGATCCCCAAATGACAAATGTTTTTGATGGGAGCCAACTAAAATGCTTAAAACACAAAACAGATAGGGCCATTAGCACCTAAAGGCCTATTCATTCCACAACCGATTCTGAGCGCCCCCTAAACACTCAGCACTCTGCCAGGCACTGTGTAGCAAACACCATCAAAAATTCTTAATTTCTAAAAAGTTTCCTACACTCAGACTTGTCTTTAGGAAATAGACAAAGAATCATGGCATTTGCTACGGGGATAGACATTTTTTGTTTAGGTTAGTTTGTTTAGGTTAGTTTTTATGCAGGATGGTTTCTGACAACTATTTTCAAAGAGGGTAAGGAGAACAATGGTGCAGTCTGATACTTGGTTTGAAGGCACGAGTCCAGACTTGTTTGCCTTATCCTGAGATTCTGGACAAAAGAATTCTTTATGACTTTCCTTCTGGAGTCAAATTATGAATCTTTTAAACAGTGCATTGGCTTTCCTGTGTTTGCTTTTTGCACACCATCATCCATACACCTGTTTCAGGTGGACTTTGTTCTCCGGGGTGGCAGGCCCCATGAGTGGAAGACTGTTGAAAATGTGTTTTGTGACATATCTCGGTTGTTTCAGCCAACATTTATATACCACTCATAGGCCAGGCACTGTGGTACAGTGCCTACCAAGAGGAGTAAAACACAACCTTGGACCTCAGTTATATATTAGCTTAGAGTATGGGTCACCTCTAAAAACATCTGGTTGAGTGGGTAGAGGAAGGAAACAGAGTGGCTTAGAGCAAAGCCAAGTCAAGCGACACCTTTGCCGTTATCAGGCCCAGGCCAACGTGGCTGCCAGACCCTCTGAGCCTGTGAGTAGTGATAGGGCAGAGCCCAGCCAGGATAGCCTGAGGCTGGAGTATTAAACTTGGTCTGCTTTAGAGCCCCAAGTGGAGCTTTATACACCCAAACCCTATCCCAGACCAACTTCATCAAAATCTCCATAAGGAATGAGAATCTGCATTCTTAAAAAGATCCCTGGGTAATAAACAGCTACGTTTGTAGATCTAGGGCTCTGCTGCCCAATATGGTAGCTGCTGGCCACATCTGGCTGTTTACATGTAGTTGAAATAAAAATTTTAAATTCCATTTCTCATTCATACCGGCTACATTTCCAGCACTCAGTAGCTTACTCAGTACCCTAATGAGAAGTGCCAGTACAGAACGCCTCTGTCATCAGAGGGTCGGACTGGAGAGCGCTGATGGAGCTGTCACATGTTGGCAACTCTGATCTCTCCTTCCCAAGGATCCACATATCTACTCATTCCTTCCTTCCTTTTGACATGTATCTTATTTTATAGTCACTTGTGTATTTGTCTTATTCTCTCTCCACAGGATTATAAATTTTTTAAGGGCAGGATCTGGTCTTCCTGGCCCTGTGACACAGTAAACACCCAATGAGTATTTGTTTGATTTAATGAATCTATTTAAATTAGGCATCAGTTTATTAGACCTCTTTTGCATTTAGTCTGAATCCTGATTTCATCAGAGTCTGGAAAAAACATCAGAGAGCAGGATTTTCATAAATCACAAGCATGAGGATGGATGGTGAGCAGATATGTGCTCAACTGCAAGCTTTTTCTTCTTCTTCTTAATTTTAAAATAAAAGTGTGACGTTTAAAAGCACAGGGTTTATATCAGCCCAAATGTAGAAGAGACCTAGTAGGACTGAACATCTGCAAGCTTAGTATCATTGTCATATCTGGGCACCTGGAAAGCACATTTTAATTGATTCAATTATTTTATTTATTTATTGAGTGCCCACTATGTAGGTGCCAGGCCAGTGTCATTGTGAACAAGACGGAAACAGGGTCTCTACCCCCATGAAACTCACTTTAGTCCTGGCAGATTAAAATATTGGCAAGGACCCCCCCTGCCCAGACAGACTGGGATAGAAGAGGAGCATGATTTGGGCTCTGGCCTCAGGTGCCTGGATTCACAGACTCTCCACCACTTTACTGGCTCCAAGATCTTGGCCAGCTTATTTCATTTATCTGAGTCTCTATTTCATCATCCATAAAAATAGAAAAATTAATGTTTCCTACCACATAGGGTTGTGAGCATTAAATGCAATAATTTATGTAAAGTGCTTAGTGCAGTGCCTGTGGCATTGTAAGAGCTAACTGCTGTTAACAACTACTGACTGCTATTATTATGACTACTACTCAGCCAAAACGACTCCTCAACAAACATTAGGTGTAAAAATGGGAAGTGTCTACAAGGCTAGAAGATACCTCATTATTTGGAAGAGATGCTTCCTATCTTTCTTGGGCTACAATTTAACTCCCTTTGCTTATTGTTTACATCTTTGCAGCCAGAGTAATTAAGATAGACACTTCCTGTGTTGGTAAATGCCCATCCCTTGCTTTATCTTTTGTTTCTGTGTTTGGCAAAGGATTTAACTCATTTGGAAATGGAAATGCTTGGGTTGTCATTCAACCTCTCTAAAGGTAGAGAGAGGTGTATGCACTTTTTTAGCATACTGCTTGCAAAGCAGAATTCCTTAAAGGGTTTTACCATTAAACTGCATAATTGAAACCCTAAGTAACCAGCGTGTAAAGATTTAATTAGCATTGTCTCATTAAAATAAATGCGTGACATAGTCTTAATTCCAAAAATGACATTGCCTTTGAAAATACATTTTGGAAATGAGCTGGGGAAAAGGAAGAATTGAACTTTGAAGGCAGTAATGTGGTAGTTGGGGAGTTTGCAGGTTGAGCCTTTTCTGAGTCCTGCCCATTGTTTGCTCTGAGGGAGAAGGACACCTGCTTATATACCTGTATTTCATGTTAAAATAAAACAAAAAAAGATCGTGGTACCGGGCTTCCCTGGTGGCATGGTGGTTAAGAATCCGCCTGCCAATGCAGGGGACATGGGTTTGAGCCCCGGTCCAGGAAGATCCCACATGCCGTGGAGCAACTAAGCCCGTGCTCCACAACTACTGAGTCTGCGCTCTAGAGCCCACGAGCCACAACTACTGAGCCCACGTGCCACAACTACTGAAGCCCATGCGCCTAGAACCCATGCTCTGCAACCAGAAGCCACCACAATGAGAAGCCCGTGCACCGCAGTGAAGAGTAGCCCCCACTTGCCGCAACCAGAGAAAAGCCCGCACACAGCAACAAAGACCCAACGCAGCCAAAAAAATAAAATAAATAAAATTTTAAAAATAATTTTTAAAAAATGGTGGTGCCTACCAAATTCTTCTCTAAAGATTCATTGCAACCAAACTGCAGAACTACTCTTGTGCCTGTGTTCTAAAATCTTTCTAATATTCTAGAAATCTATTCTGTCCTTAACTGAGGGATAGAAGATGTCTCAGTGGTACACAAGATTTTTGGCAAAGAGATGATCCATCCCTAGATCTTCACTCTGATCTCTTGAGCTCCAGTCGTTTGGGAGGAATCTGTATTGCCTTTAAGAGCTATAAATGCTCCCAGCCAGCCAATCTATACTTCTGATACTTCATGGACAGTCCCACTCCTGATTCAAAATCAAGGGTTCTTTTTGATGATCATGTGACATGTGGGAGGTGGTGTTTAGGGCATGGGCTTTGGAGCAAGGCTGTCTTAGTTTAAGTCCTTCTCCGTCACTTTCTAGCTGTATGTCTTGAGCAGGTTACTTAATATTTCTATGCCTTGGTTTCTTCAGTGTGAAAAGGGACAATCATAGTTCCTACCTCCCAAGGATGTTATGAGGGAAAAATAAAGCAGTAAATAAGGCTTGGGCTTGAGAGCGAGAGCGGGAGCGAGAGCAGGAAGGAGGGAGGGAGGGAGAGAGAGAGAGAAGCAAAAGAGGAAAAGAAAAGCTGTTCCAGATAATTTTCTGGAAACGTATCAATTTCCTTGTTGGAAGAGTAGACATTAAGTCGGTTTTCAGCACCTGACTCTAATTTTCTAAGTTGAGAACTCCAAAGGAAATGTATGATTATTGACATTCTACTATGTACCAGGCACTGCTCAAGACATGCTGTCTCATTTAATCTTCACAACACCCATGTGAGGCAGATAGATGATGATCCCCTTCCAACAGGTGAGGAAACCAAGGCCCAGAGAGTTAGACTAATCTGTCCAAGGTGGCATACGTAGTTCCAGGATATGGCTCTAGCTCTGTCTGCCTCTACAGACCATTTCTTTTTTAAAAAAATTGCTAAACACAGTTTCTCTTAAAAAGCCAGGATCAAGTGTTTTTCGCAGGCATAAGAAGTTCTGCTTACATGGGTGCTATTAAGAGTAGAAACTCAGAAAAAGAGTCCTAAGACATCATCTAGACTTGCCCAACCTCACCACTTACAGGTAGGAAAGATGGCCAGCATGATCTGAGTCGGAGGAAAAACCAGAGCTAAGGACTTGGGTCACCTAACTCTTCATCTAATACTCCGATCTCTGTGCCACTCTGATTTTCGAACTACCTCCAAACCAGGTAAGATTCAGAACTAGACAGTATTAGGGCATGAGCCTTATATCCTTGACCCAGTCTTATTTGAGATCTTGGACAAGCAACTTGACCTCTCTGAAAAATAGGGACGATCACACTTTATACCATATACATGTAAGTCACTCACTATAGTGGTTAGTACATAGTAAGTCTTCTATTAAAGTAAGTTATTAATAAAGTTAGCTAATTCATATTATTTTTATTCATGAGGCGTCTCCTGTCTTGAATGCTCACTTTCCAACTCCTACTCATGTTTCACATCCACTTTACACTTCTTACATTTGCATATCTATGCCCTTATAGAGCTTGCAACACACAATCCATCAAATTAACAGAAGTTCAATTTATGTATATTACAAGTTAAAGTTATAGAACAAATCAACCATTATAATCAATTCACTGCCATGTTTTAAAAAAATCAATGAACATTGTTTGGATGACCTGACTTAATTTTTTGTAATAAGTTGGACATCAGCATGATTGATTGAGCTGTGCACCCTCTCTGATCCACCTAAGCAAAGGTCAAGACAGAGGTTACTAAAGCCACAGCACTCTTCCTCAATTGAATGTTTTCCTATGCGTCTAATGGTAACTGATTAATGGAGTGCTAGAGGCCAACATTCTTCAGAGAGTTTTGGACCCTGCCCATTTAGACCCTGCTGGAATATGAATTTCAACTAATCCCAGACTAAGTGAAGCAGTGCAGGATTCTGTAAAGGACCCTCCCTGTTTTTGGAGAGTAGGAATGCAGTCAAGCTTGGCCTCCAAATATGTGATCTCACCTCTCTGAGGTGTCCTCTGTGAAATGAGAGGGTTTTTTAGATGTGCCAGGTGATCTCTAAGGCCTCATCCAACGTTCACAGTTTGTGTTCCTCATTTCAAAGGGAGGCTAGCCTGCTTGCCTTTGATCAGTTGAAGCCAAATCAGAATCTGAAGCAGATGTTCTTCCCCAGGGCTCTTCCACAAGCACCTTCCTGATCATGCCAAGCCAGCTACTTCGATTTGGATTCATGCCAGGTGGCTCTGGGCTTTTGGCTTTCGTTTTTCTTTTGCCTTTTAAAAATTTTCTTTTGTACTTCTTCAGTTCATGCAGTCCTAGCCTGCCCTGTTTACCATTCCTGGCCAACCCTCCTACAACAGCTAATGTGCTGTCCAGGCCCAGTTCCTCTCAGGAGCCTGATGAATTGTGGCTCCAGCTTATACCCTCAGCTTGGAGACCAGCTGCGCCTTTGAGCTTTTCCCAGAGGTGTTGGCTGATGCCGCACCTGTGGTGTGATGGATTTGCCCCAGCCCAAAAGAGGAAGGAAAATGAGGGGGAATCAAAAGATCACTTGTGTCCATCCTCTGCTTTACACACTAGTGCATTTGTACCGCCTAAGTGTGCCAGAGAATTTTTGAGTCTTTGTTGATCAAGAATAACGAATACAAGAAGAAAATAAAATTAGGGAAAGGACAACCAAATTTTTCTCTGGGAACCAGAAAAACCAACACAGAATTTTAAAATGGTCAGAGCAGGAAATGCTGAATCGGGGTTCAAGACATTTGTGTTTTATTTTGTTCCTCTGCCAATTAACTGGGTCATCCTGGATCACCTAGGGTATCTCTAAGGTTCTGCCTGCCTTTAAAAGTAGGTCTTCTAGGGCTTCCCTGGTGGCGCAGTGGTTGAGAATCTGCTTGCTAATGCAGGGGACACGGGTTTGAGCCCTGGTCTGGGTGGATTCCACATGCCACGGAGCAACTAGGCCCGTGAGCCACAACTACTGAGCCTGCGCGTCAGGAGCCTGTGCTCTGCAACAAGAGAGGCCACGATAGTGAGAGGCCCGCGCACCGCGATGAAGAGTGACCCCCGCTTGCCACAACTAGAGATAGCCCTTGCACAGAAACGAAGACCCAACACAGCAAAAAATTAATAAATTAAAAAAAAAAAAGTAGGTCTTCCAAAAGAAAAGGAGTGTAAGATGAATTTTTGTAGATGTAATGGTTTTTTTAAAAGCACTAAACAGGTTTTCTTCAGAGCAAAGAGTCACACCGTAATATACTGTTTCTAATGATAGGTTTTCACATAAGGAGTATTGGCCAGTAATATTTGAAAATTGATATCTAATTATCAGATATTCCCATTAGCTCAGCATTATTGGTGATAATGGTTATTTATGGTGATATTTAAATAATTCAGAGGTGTCAGACTGGCCACATGCCATAAAAGGCCTCAAAAAGCAGATTTTTTTTTTTTTTTAACCTTGTACAGTTATAAACATCCATGGATGCCTCTTGGAGTGCATGCACTCTCCAGCTTTTTACATGACCACTACTTCCTTCTGTGTTCTATTCAACTGACTTGATCTACCTGGCCCCTGAAGGCACTGCAGTTCTAGATCGTTGGCATAATCAAACACCTTGCCTCTACAACAATTTAAGAACCAAAAAAGGGAAACAAAGGAAGGAAAGGGGGGAAGGAAGAGAGGGAGGTAAGAGGAACAAGGGAAGGCAGGAGGAAGGATTACCTCTCTGAAAATGGTTGGAAGTGTAGTTTTCATGACATGGGAGAATGGGCTAAGATGACTTCCCGAGGTTCATGTTGGTCTAGGAAGCTGTGACTGTCTCTCCTCTCAACCCACTTACTGTAAGACAAATAAAATAGGACACCAAGTCACGGGACTTGCTCAAGGTCACCTAGAAAGTTTGTGGTGAAGCCAAAACGAAGAATCCTTTCCCTGGCGTCCTCATCCTGCTGCTCGGCCCACTCACACACTGCTGCACTGTTTGCTGATCAATAATGTGGGCTCTCAGGAACAGTTCCTTATGCAAAAGAGCCTCAGCAAGCTCCATTGTGTCCTTGCGGGGGGGGGGGGGGGGGGGATGCACTTCAGTGTTTTCTTCATGCATTATGGAGACGACTATAGCTCCTCCTCCCATACGCACCCTCCATCTGTGATCCCTAACACACACTACAGGGTGCTTCACTTTGGATAATGTGTGAACAAGGAACTTAATTTTGGAAAATGGAGCAAAAAATCTAAAAGTCAGAAAGGGTCAGGGGCCAAACAAAAGTCCAAGAAACTAGTGTCTTTAGAAACAGCCCATGCAGATTCAGCATTCAGAATGCATTTGCAAGACCTTCTTTCCTGCTCAAGGGAAATAAAATATACCCTCCATAAAGAAATCTCTGTAATCTCTCTCTCTGGCTCTACCTACACTAGTCATCTACATTGTTAGAAGGTCTCCGGCCAGGCCCTTTTCAGGACTTGCAGTTGCTAATACCACAAAGGGCACCCTCTACTGATTTCCACTACGCTCTTATCCTCAGTGTCCATAAAGAGACTCAGATTCAATATGAGACATCAAACCTGTAAATAATATTAGCTAACATCTGTTGAGTACGTGCTATGTGCCAGGCCCTCGACCAAAAGCTCTGTGTTTAACATCTCATTCTACTTCTCTTAATCACCCTTGGCAAAGAAGGTTTTATGATATCCATTTTCTAAAAAAAGGGAAATAGACTTAGAAAGCTTCAATAACTTGCCCAGGGTCACAGAGCTGAATTTGAAACCAGGTATGTCTCTCCAGAAGCCACACTCTTAACTCGATGCTAAATTCCTGTTTCAAAAAGCTTAACAACCTTGTGAGACTAACAGTCAGCCACTTGTACCTGCAGTAGAAGTCACGGTGGCCTTCAGACCAGAGAGAATTCCCTCTGGGAGGTCAATCCATCGAGTAAAGTCTGGCTGTACCTTAGCCCCCCACACAAGCCCCCACCCACACCAGGAGGGTGGATACAGGGAGAATTTGTATTGAGACAATCATTGTTTGTAACCAGAGGAAAGCTTACTGGAACAAAAATTCCATTTCTCCATTATTCAAGCCATTCCCAAAAGAAGACATGCAAATCTGAATGTGGCATTAGCCCTGGATCTTTTGGGGACCGACAGAGCTAAAAGACTGATTTTTCTGAACATTATGTACGTGGTGTGAATTTGGCCACCAAAGAAACTTTGCATAAAAGCACATGTCCTATGAAGGCATTTTCTTCATAGTTTAGGAGATCAAACTTTTAATTCCTCATTGCTGTGACTAATGTCTCTGAGATGATGTTAATTTCCATGTGGGGAGTTTGTGTTTCATAATTTGCTTGCCTGCATCAGATTTTAATTTAGCCCCAGTGTGATATTTGGTCTCTGGATTTCTAACACTATTAATTCCAATAATACTGATTGAAAATATAATGGAAATGGTAAACAATAATAGTTTAGAAATAATTAGAAAAAATAATTATTTTTTAAATAAAAAAAGATATAAAATTTTAAAAGTACCTGTTATGCCCAAGAGTCTTAAAGAGATTTGCTTATTCATTACCTCCCCAAAGCCCTGCAGGGTGAGAATGAAATTTAACGGCGAACTTGATGAGGTTCCAGAGATTCAAACAAGGATTTGAGGTCTCAGTCTGTGCTGGACTCTTCCCCAGATTCTGGGCTGAATACTTTCACATAGAGTATTTTATTTAGCGTTCATAGTTTTCATATATGAAGTATGTATAATTAGCCTTAATTTAAGCCATAGAAACTGAGACACAAAGAATGTATGTAGTTCATACAAGGTAACACGTCTAGTGAGTAAGTGAAGAAGTTGGACCCTCAGTCCAGATCGCCTGATTCCCCCAGGACAGAGTTCTTTCTATAAGTTGAGCGCTATTTGGATTTAGTATACCTAGAATTCACATAACCATCATGTTACTGTGATTGCTTATTTCTTTCGCTCAACTCCCTAAGAACTTAATGAATGAGGATCCCAGCCCAAATTCCTATCAACTATTGTGATGTTGTTAAACTAACATGCCATCTGACATGATTCCATGGGAGAAGTGGGGGTCAGTGCCAACTTCACGGATGGTGATGACCATGCAGTCCATTTCCTTTGAAATTTTATATTCAGAGCTGAGCGTTCCAAACATAAATTGTTAGAAAAAGAAGCATCAAATTTAATTATAGAGTTGTTTGTGGACCTCTTTGAAAGGCATGCCTTGCCAATTCTGGGCCTTTAAAGCCATGGTTTCTTATTTAAGGGATTTTTCCTTTAAACTGCCAGACTTGTTTGTGGAAGACATTTTCTTCTCACATTTGACCAACTTAGTTCAGTCAGCCCTAGAACAAAGCAATTTTACTTTTAAAAAGATCTATGCCAGCCATTTTTTATTTGTTGCAGAATTTAAGATCTTAATTTGTATGTGGGTGATAAAAGTTGGCCTGTATTATAATTAATTTACTTCATTATAATGAAAAGCCCTAACATTAAATCTACCATCTTCCATTTTTAAGTGTATAGTTAAGGAGTGTTAAAATATATTCCCATTGTTGTACAACAGATCTCTCAAACTTTTTCATCTTGCAAAACTGATACTCTACCCATTAAAATCTAATCCTCTCTTTTCCCTCCCTACAATCCTTAGCAACCACCTCTCTACTTTCTCTTTCTATGATTTTGACTATTTTAAATAATTCATATGAGTGGAATCATACAGTATTTTGTCTTTTTGTGACCGGCTTATTTCATCTAGTATAATGTCCTCAGGGTTCATCCATATTGTAGATATAACAGGGTTTCCTTCTTTTTTAAAGCTGCATAATATCCCACTTTATATATATGCCATGTTTTCTTTTTCCATTCACCCATCTGTGGACATCTGGGTTGCTTCCACCTCTTGCCATTGTGAATGATACTGCAATTTACATTGGTGTGCACATATTTCTTTGAGATCCTGCTTTGAATTCTTTTGAATACATACCCAGAAGTGGGATTGTTGGATCATATGGTAATTCTATTTCTAATTTTTTGAGGAACCCTCCATACTGTTTTCCATAATGGCTGCACCATTTTACATTCCAACCAGTAGTCTACGCACAAGAGTTTTAATTGCTTCACATCCTCACCAAAAGTTTGTTATTTTCTGTTCTTTTGACAATAGCTATCCTCTTGGGGCCCAACTTCATTCTTTTGCCATGGATATCCAACAGCATTTGTTGAACAGACTATCCTTTCCTCATTGTGTAGTCTTGGCACGCTTGTCGGAGATCATCTAATCATATATGGAAGAGTTTATTTCTGGGCTCTCTGTTCCATTGGTCTATACGTCTGTCTTTGGTTATTATTACTGGTAGTATGTTTTCTGGGTGTTTTTTAAAGATTTTTTTGATGTGGACCATTTTTAAAGTCTTTATTGAATTTGTTATAACATTGTTTCTGTTCCATGTTTTGGTTTTTTGGCCATGAGGCATATGGGATCTTAGCTCCCGGACCAGGCATCAAACGCGTACCCCCTACATTGGAAGGCAAAGTCTCAACAACTGGACCACCAGGGAAGTGTCCCACTTGTAGTATGTTTTGAAATCAGGAAGTGTGAGGTGAGGCCTCCATCTGTGTTCTTTGTTTTCAAGACTGTTTTGGTTTTTCAGAGTTCCTTGAGATTCTATATGCATTTAAAGAGTTTTTTTCTATTTCTGCAAATATTGCCATTGAGATTTTGATAGGGATTGAATTGAATTTGTAGATTATTTGGGGTAGATAGACATTTTAACAATATTAAGTCTTCTAATCCATGAACATGGAATGTCTTTCCATTTATTTGTATCTTCTTTTATTTCTTTTAGCAATGTTTTGTAGCTTTCGGTGTACAGGTCTTTCACCTCCTTGGTTGAGTTTATTCCTAAGTGTTTTATCCTTCTTGATACTATTGTAGGTGGGATTCTTTCCTTAATTTCATTTTTATATGGTTTATTGTTAATGTACTGAAACACAATTGATTTTGTGTTCTGAAACTTTCCTTAAGTTGTTCATTAGTTTTAACAGTTTGGAGTTTTTTTTGCATGGCATATTTAGGGCTTTCTACATACAAGATCATATCATCTGCAAACAAGGACAGTTCTACATCTTCCTTTCCAATTTGGATGTATTTTATTTCTTTCCCTTATCTAACTGCTCTGGCTAGGAGTTCTAACATTAAGTTAAATAGGAGAGGCTAGAGTAGCAATCCTTGCATTGTTCCTGATTTTAGAGGAAAAACATACTCTTTCACCAATGAGTCTGATTTTGACTGTGACCTTTTCACATAGGGCTTTTATTATGTTGAGACAGTTTTCTTTTATTCTTAGTTTGTTGAGTGTTTTTATCATGAAAGGGTGCTGAATTTTGTCAAATGCTTTTTCTGCATCAACTGAGATGATCATGTGGGTTTTGTCATTCGTTCTGTTAATATGGTGTCTTACAATGGTTGATTTTCATATATTGAATCATCTTTACATTCGAGGTATGAATCCAACTTAGTGGTGGTGTATAATCATTTTAAAGTGTCATTGAATTCAGTTTGCTAGTATTTTGTTCAGGAATTTTGCATCAATATTCATCAGATATTGGTCTGTAGTTTTCTTCTCTTGTTGTGATAATGGATTTAGTTTTAAACACTGTTAGTGAATAGATCCTGAGATATAACCTAAGTTTTAAACGTATAAAATGGTATAGGGACTCTGAAGCTTTGTTCTTTATATAATTTCATGTTCAAAAGTAAGTCTGGGGCTTCCCTGGTGGCGCAGTGGTTGGGAGTCCGCCTGCCGATGCGGGGGGCGCGGGTTCGTGCCCTGGTCCGGGAAGATCCCACATGGCCGCTGGGCCTGCGCGTCCGGGGCCTGCGCTCCGCGGCGGGAGAGGCCACGGCAGTGAGAGGCCCGCATACCGCAAAAAAAAAAAAAAAAAAAAAAAAAAAAAAAGTAAGTCTGGGAAAAATGCTAAAGAGAATTTACAATGTTATACAAATAGAAACATCTTAAACACCTCCTTTTGTGTTAAGGAAGTTTCATTCTCTACTCCCAAAGGAGCCAAATGCAGGTTTGAGAAACGAAAATGTCTTCACTCTGTGTTTGATATGACAGCTAACATTCTGAGCTTGTGTGGTTTGTTTATGTGTTTAAAGAGGTGTGTATGTGTGTCAAAGAGAATTTTGAATATTTCAATATAATAACTTCAAGTCATATAACTTAAACTAAAATGGAGCATTACTCATGACAATATTCAAAGTATAGCCCCATAAAATATATTTTTTCATGGTAACAGATTGCTTTGGGAGTCTCACATGGCTTATTAATACATATTTTACTTCCTGCTGTTTTCTTCAATTCAGTCAAAACAGAAAAATTAGTTGAAATTCCGTCTCAGTTATGAAAGGTAGATTTTATTCTCCTGGTTTTCTATTTTGAATTACAATTAAGGAATAACTTGTGGCAGAAATGTTCTTAACTGAACGTTTATTGTGACTACTGTCCCTGTTTTAGGATTACTCTAAAGGGAAACAAAAGAGTGGAATAAACTTGTGGAGTTAATAATATTTGGAAAATGCTATTCTCTGAGGTATGTTTTTATTTTATGGAATTTCTTGATAAAAGTCAAAATCAGATAGTGTTAAATACTGAAAACTTTTGCATGTCCATGATATATGGTAAACTATCCACATCAGGGGGGAGGAGAATGTCAGTGTGTTTCTCCCCACAGAGAATAGCAAGGATCCAGCATTATGCAACACATACACTTCCTTCTTCCACTTCTGATTTGCCAGATCTGGACTGGATGGTTTTTTAAAACTCCCATCTTGTTAGCTGGTAACTTGGTTTGTGTATTTTGTAAAACAAACCAAAACATGTAGAATTTTTCATTCTTTCTACTAAACTATAACAAATACAGAACTTTAGGACTGGCTGTTTGTAGTATTATACTTCTTGGTCCATCACAAGGATAACTGTGCTTTGCAAAGTATGAAGGTAGTAAGAGTAGCAAATGTGAATTGAGAGCTTGCTGTGTGTTGAACACTAGGGCTTCAAATACATTATATGCTCTATTTTATTGAATCCTTACAGTAATCTTATGAAGATAAAGAAAACACTAGTCACTTAAGTTCCTTCAGTACTCAAAGCTGAAGAGCTGAAGTGCATTATAACAAGACAAATGTAAGGAAATACATATCTCTACTTTCCATATCTTAGCAAGTGACTAGAGTAGTCTTGGGAAAGCAAGACAGACACTGAATCCATAATGGCTTTTTACACCTGATTGGAATCCAGAAAACTGGCAACATTAGCTACTATATGATGATTACAAGCAGCTGAGCAGTACATATTTGACCTCAGAAGACCTTATCAAAGTCAACAGATGATAGCTAAATAAAATCAAGTATCTCCAGCTTTCCTTCTTTTACTTATCCTCCAATAACCACGACATAGCTAAAATTAAATAGATGAGAGATATAAGAAGATGATAATAGATACAATTAACCTTTATAAGAATTTAATATCTGCCAGGCACTACACTAAGAGCTTTACATAGATTCCTTTAATTCTCTCAGTAATCCTGTAAGAGAGATACTTTTATGACCAACCCTATTTTATGGTTGAAGGAGCTGAGGCTTTAAAAGGTTCAATAACATATTCATGGTGTATAGCCATGACTATTAAGTGGCCATGACATTCCCATGAGACTGATGAAATCATGCATGTGACATTATATATATATATACATGTATAAGTGTATTTGTATTTTTAATGAAGACCAGTAGTGTGGTGGAATAGAGTCCTTTTACAATTTTATTCAGTCAAGATCAGATGTGGCTACGAGAATACAAGAAAAACTGATATTTTTCTTTTGTAGTTCTGTTAGATTACTTTTTGCATAAGAATAATTAATCTAGACCAGGTTTGGCTGAGTATTTCTATAGAATGCACCATTTGGAAAAGAAAGAATTCCTAAAAACAAATGAAGTATTAATTAAAATATAAATAACTAAATATGTACTTTGAATCTTTAATAAACTGGCTTTCATGTTTTGCTTTCATGAGGAATTACCTTTTGATTTTTTTGGAGCCATGAATATATGTAGTTTCTAAATCACCTTTGTTTTTAAAGAAATGACATCAGTGGGCTTTTCTAAGTGTTTCGTGTGTGTGTGTGTGTGTGTGTGTGTGAATGGGTGTGTATGTGCAATGTGTGTTTAATGTTTTTACCCAGTAATACAAGCGGTCCCAATTTAATTGTAAATGTGAAGGAACACTAAAACTAGTTTACTAAGTGCAATAATATATTAAAAGTATTCTACAGTTTAAAAGCTTTAGTTACTTTGAACATTGTTATTAGATTTATAAGTGATTATGCCTTTTTAGTAGACAAAAGAAAAGCTATAATGTATTAGAAAGTATATGGAATAAACATAATATTTGTCCTAATCTAATTTTCAGGCACATCTCCAGACTTTGATTTGGCTGAAATAACTTATGCCACAGAGCTGTGCGCATGCCTGGAATTGAGAGACACAGGTAAAAGACTCCAAACTGTTTCCTGCCTTTCAGAAACTCCAGGAAACCATCCCTTCAGACTCTGGAATTCTACGCATCTCAACAGAGACTTTGCTTGAATGTTTACGATTTCTGCTTGCTGTCCTTCATACCGCTATATAGTGTTCACCTTTTGTTAAAACTTCACAGTTAGCAGGAGTTGAGCTTGCTCAGCAAGCCAGCATGGCTAGGATGAGCTTTGCTTTAGCAGCTTGCCGAATGGTGCTGAGCTTGCTAATGACTTCATTAACCGGGTCTTGCCTACAAAATAGTGAGTGTCCACAACTCTGCGTATGTGAAATTAGGCCCTGGTTTACCCCGCAGTCAACATACAGAGAAGCCACCACCGTTGATTGCAATGATCTCCGCTTAACAAGGATCCCCAGCAACCTTTCTAGTGATACTCAAGTGCTCCTCCTACAGAGCAATAACATCGCAAAGACCGTGGATGAGCTTCAGCAGCTTTTCAACCTGACGGAGCTAGATTTCTCCCAAAACAACTTTACAAATATTAAGGAGGTAGGGCTGGCAAACCTGACCCAGCTCACTACTCTGCATTTGGAGGAAAATCAGATTACGGAAATGAATGATTATTGTCTGCAGGATCTCAGCAACCTTCAAGAACTCTATATCAACCATAACCAGATTAGCACTATTTCTGCTAATGCTTTTTCAGGCTTAAAAAATCTTTTAAGGCTCCACCTAAACTCCAACAGATTGAAAGTGATTGATAGCCGCTGGTTTGATTCAACACCCAACCTGGAAATTCTCATGATTGGGGAAAACCCCGTGATTGGAATTCTGGATATGAACTTCAAACCCCTCTCAAATTTGAGAAGCTTAGTCTTGGCAGGAATGTATCTCACGGATATTCCTGGGAATGCCTTGGTGGGCTTGGATAGCCTAGAGAGCCTGTCGTTTTATGATAACAAACTGCTCAAAGTCCCTCAACTTGCCCTGCAAAAAGTTCCAAATTTGAAATTCTTAGACCTCAACAAAAACCCCATCCACAAAATCCAGGAAGGGGACTTCAAAAATATGCTCCGGTTAAAAGAACTGGGAATCAACAATATGGGGGAACTTGTCTCTGTAGACCGCTACGCCCTGGATAACTTGCCTGAACTCACAAAGTTAGAAGCCACCAATAACCCCAAATTATCGTACATCCACCGCTTGGCTTTTCGAAGTGTCCCTGCCCTAGAAAGCTTGATGTTGAACAACAATGCCTTGAATGCCGTTTACCAGAAGACAGTAGAATCCCTTCCTAATCTGCGTGAGATCAGTATCCACAGCAATCCCCTGAGGTGTGACTGTGTTATCCACTGGATTAATTCCAACAAGACAAATATCCGCTTCATGGAGCCCTTATCCATGTTCTGTGCCATGCCGCCTGAATATAGAGGGCAGCAGGTGAAGGAAGTTTTAATTCAGGATTCAGGTGAACAGTGCCTCCCAATGATATCTCACGACACATTCCCAAATCATTTAAACATGGATACCGGCACAACAGTTTTCCTAGACTGTCGGGCCATGGCTGAGCCAGAACCTGAAATTTACTGGGTCACTCCCCTTGGAAATAAGATAACTGTGGAAACGCTTTCAGATAAATACAAACTAAGTAGTGAAGGTACATTGGAAATATCTAACATACAAACTGAAGACTCAGGAAGATACACCTGTGTTGCCCAGAATGTTGAAGGGGCAGACACTCGAGTGGTGACAATTAAGGTTAATGGAACCCTTCTGGATGGTACCCAGCTGCTGAAAATATATGTCAAACAGACAGAATCTCATTCCATTTTAGTGTCCTGGAAAGTTAATTCCAATGTCATGACGTCAAACTTAAAATGGTCATCTGCCACCATGAAGATTGACAATCCCCACATAACATATACTGCCAGAGTCCCGGTAGATGTTCACGAATACAACCTAACACACCTGCAGCCTTCCACAGATTATGAAGTGTGTCTCACAGTGTCCAATATTCATCAGCAGACTCAAAAGTCATGTGTTAATGTCACAACCAAAAATGCCGCCTTCGCGCTGGACATTTCTGATCAAGAAACCAGTACAGCCCTTGCTGCAGTTATGGGGTCCATGTTTGCCGTCATTAGCCTTGCATCCATTGCTGTGTACATTGCCAAAAGATTTAAGAGGAAAAACTACCACCATTCATTAAAAAAGTATATGCAAAAAACCTCATCAATCCCACTAAATGAGCTGTACCCACCACTCATTAACCTGTGGGAAGGAGACAGCGAGAAAGACAAAGATGGTACTGCAGACACCAAGCCAACCCAAGTTGACACATCCAGAAGCTATTACATGTGGTAACTCAGTGGATATTTTGCTTCTGGTAGTAAGGAGCACAAAGACGTTTTTGCTTTATTCTGCAAAAGTAACAAGTTGAAGACTTTTGTATTTTTGACTTTGCTAGTTTGTGGCAGAGTGGAGAGGATGGGTGGATATTTCAAATTTTTTTAGTATAGCGTATCGCAAGGGTTTGACACAGCTGGCAGCGTCTCTAGGCTTCCAGTTTGTGTTTGGTTTTTATTCTCATTATTATGATTATGATTTTGTTTTAGTTGTGCTAAACTCAATAATGCTGTTCTAACTAAATGCTAAATAAAATGATTAATGACAGGTTGGGGTTCCCCTGTGCTTTTACCAGTAGCATGACCCCTTCTTCTGAAGCCATGAGCAGACAGTACCGTGTCCTCCAAAAAGCTAACACACAGTTGTGAAGCAGCATTGAACTTTTTGTAGCAATTTGGTCTACAGACTTGTAACTGGAGAAGCTAAGGCTAGACTTGTTACCTTTGCTGAATGATGTTAGTTGACTGTACTGTAATGTTGTATCAACTGAATTGAATGTTTGCTTTTGAACAACGACTTTTCTTTCTTTTTTTTTTTTTTTTGTAATAGTTAAAAGGCTTAGAACAAGCTAACAGGCAATAGAAATATGTATACCAGATTTTTTAATGTAACTAACTACATGTTAATTGTTACCTTATTCTTTTTATCTTTAGTAGACACTTTTAAAAGACAATAATTTTGTTGTGTTTAACTCACCAACATGTGGTGTATAATGAAGACAGAACTATATAATAAATTAGTTTTGTTCTGATTTTTTTAGAACACTTGCAATAATGTATCATTTATAGTTCTTGCTAGTTGCAGTGGTGATATTTTTCACATTCCCCAAAACAACCGCCAAAACAAATTACCTATATAGCATGTTGCTTTTTAAAACTAGGCCCTAAAAAGTTTTGAATTCTTTTTCTAAGGGAAGAAATAAATATTTTAATGAAGATATTTTAATGAATAGGATTTCTATATTTTAAATATTACTGACCAGACCTAATGGAAGGAAAAGTTCATTTGAAGAAAAAAGGTATATTACTGTATCCTGTGTATAGCTAAACGTGGTAAAAGAGATACATGCATTGGATATGTCACATTCTTTTTCTGTAAGGGTCTTGTTAAAATTTGATTTTTTTTTAGTAGTATCATATTCCCCATCAAAGTCTAAAACATGCTGCTATGTAATATTCTAAAACGTGTTCCATGTTATTCTTCTTTTAACAGCTGTCATTATGCCTAGATCCATATTAGTCCACATATCAGTGGGGAAATATCTGCTGAGACAAGTAAATGATTAATAGAAAACAGAACAACTTCTCTACAGTTGGCATTTTTCATCCAAATAATATACAGAAACAGTTTTGCAGAATTAAGTGCTTCACGGGTAATGTGTGTGAAATTTAGAACAGAAGGAGCTAGATTTAGGTAGGATCCCAGTTCCACAAAGTGGGGGAGGGGCAAGATTTAATGGTGTAGGTGGAAGAAAAAGGACCCACTTGAAAATGCAGGTTGAAAAAGCATAGTAATCTTTTTAAAAGGCTGCTCTCGATGGCACCTGCTTCCACAGACAAGCTATCACACCAGGAACGATGAAATTGTGAAAGGGACTGAGAGCAAGCAGGTGCCAGCTGAGCAAAAGCAAGGAAAAGGGAGAAAGAAAGTGCAGGCGAGGAAGGATGAAGGATTTCTTTCTTTGTAAAATTCCTTGTTTCATGAGTCAATTAGGAAAAGAATCGTCACCTTCCTTCCCATTTCTAAGGTGGAGAAAAGAACTTCAAATGCTGAAGCAAGTAAGCTGCACAGAAAAACAATGAGTGTCTGAAGCAGGAGCATCTTTGTCCACAGCCTACATTTGTTGGCAGAAAAACCTAGGCCCAGGGAAGAAATGTAACTTGCCCCAGTCAGACTCCTGCCCATTGAGAACTCTGCCTTCCATCGATTGCTCTGGGTCCAGCAGCCTTCTAGGTTGCTGTGCAGAGCTTATCTTTTTCAGTTCTCAACAACTGTTGGTGCCCTTGCTCCAAAAATTCACTATATCCTCAAGTTCTCATTTATTCAGGACATATTTTAGCACAAGGGCAGAGCAGAGGGTCAGGAAAGCTTCTACATTGTGGGTATTACCAAGTACATGTGGGAAACATCGAGAATTAGAGATGCCTTGGATGCAATCTTGGGCAGGGGTCGGGGTGGGGTGGGGGTGGTTCCTGTTGGGGATTCTTGTCTTCAAATATCTACAGAGAGTAGTGGACTATCCAAGAAAAACAGTGAAAGCGGAATGACACCAAAGCATTAGGTCCAGAGCAGGGAGGAGGCATTGTTTATCCCATAAAGCAATGATTTGAACCTGGCACATAATCAACACTCAAATATTAGTGGAATAAATGGAAACAAAAAAACAACCATTTCTCTATTCTGGATATATAGCAATCACCAGGAAATCCAAGTGTTTTTTTGCCAACTACCTTTTGCCAGGCCACTTTGGGGGGAAAAATATCCCTTTTATTCCTCCTCCAATAAAATATTTGAGCTTCTTTTTCCTTGTCCGTGCTACTTGGTTTGGTTTTCAGTTAATAGAAAGCAAAATGGCATAGTACTTATTTTTCCCTAGCCAAGTATTTCCTCATTTGTACTTAATTTAATTTGATAAGTTTGACAACCAGTAAAATTAGACATCAAACTAGGTCCTGATTGGTAATGGAGGTTATGTCACCTTTACCAATGAAGTGACTATTATAGGTCACTTTCTAATTTCATATTTTCCCTTTTGCTTTGGGCTGCCCTCAGGGCATATAATGTATCTCTAACCTGATTTTACACGGTTATTTTTGGATCAGCTTCTTAAAACAGGCATTCCCAAATTTGCCTGTTTAATTAATGAGAAACTGAACTGATGCCATGAATATAAAAACAAATGCAATGTTTGATTATCAAATTTTCTAATTTGGCTGTGTGATTGGCAAAAAGGAGTCATCTCCATTCTTTCACACACAAACAATACCAAAGTCCATTATTTTCTCTCATGTGGCTTTCTATTTATTCATTCATTTATTTGCCAAGGACACCACAATCAGTCCTTTACTTGGTGTTTGCTTCCTCTCTCTGTATTCATCTTCCAGGGCATTTTCTTTTCTTCATTACTGGAAAAAAACATTACACATCCCTAACACTTGCCGGGAAAACCATACTTTCTGCCTTTCTATTCACTGATAAGGGGATTTTAACTATTTCTGATGCATTATAACTACAACTGAAAATGCTTTCTTCACCTCAATTCTTTCACTCTCACCCTGCTTGCAAATAGAGTTTTAAAAATTATTATTCATAAGGGATTACTTGGAGGAAAAATGTTTCTTAAAAGATGAATTTGAGAGTCATTATCCATCCAGAGCTCCGGAATGACTTTGGCATAGAATCCCTGCAGGACTTGATCTAATCTGGTGTGGGCATGATTTCTCAGTCCTCCCCACCTCCCCCCCTTTGCAGTGATACCAGCACCAGCTCCTTCTCTCTGTACCCCAAGTCAGGAACTTAGGGTATATGGTAAGAATAAGGCGATGGCAAGGGAACTCATTATTTTTGTACCTGCTGGTTCAGCATTGCCCAGCACATGTTAACAGAATTAAATGGGTTTCTTGTATTGTAGAACTCCTCAGAAACTTGATGGTACTAATATTAATTACATAGCATTTCCCACAGCCGTTTGACCATCAGTATATTTCAGGCTACTATTCTGTAGCCTGAGAAACTGAGGATTTAACTTAATCTCCAAAACAGTCCTGATAAATTGGCTATTATTCTTCGCAATTTACAGAAAAGACAACCAAGGCCCATAGGAGTAATCATTTGGTGACACCGTACAGTTCTGTAAGTGGGTGACCATGATGGGGCCCTTCACTTCCAGTTTCCTCTCCATCCATCCAGCACCCTTCTAAGGTGGAGGTGGGAGTATCTATAGAAGGTGAGAGGCTGGAGGTCACAGGGCACCTGGGGAAAGCAGAGTAAGTACATACAGGAGAACTCATAGGAGATAACACTGAAAACTTTCTCTATGTCTTAATGTTCTTCTCTCTTCCCCTTTAAAGATTTATGTGCTGGGAATTTCTAAACTATCCATCAAAACTGTGTTCACATCAGGCTAAATTTTAATTCTAAACTTCAGTTCTCCTATACTCTCCTCTCTGTTACCTGCTCAGAAAATTTGGAAGATTTTGTGGAGGAAATTCCAAGCTCATTCTTTCCTTAGCAGTAAATCATGGAAGGCATATGAAACATTAGTAACAAACTCAATGTTTAGCTCCAAAGCTTTAAGGGGGAAATGTGAAATTCATATAACTGGGCAGTTGTAAGGGTGTATATGACATACCTGGAAACAAATGGCTTTTGTACAATCACCAAGTTTGTGGAGTTGGTGGTATATTTTTATTCAGGGATCTCTCTGTTCCCCAGAAAAAAATTCTATCCAGAGGCCATAAAACATTAAAAGGATATCTTTCTTTTTTAAAAAATAAATGTGATAGCCCTCTTGACATACTCCAATTTTGTCAGTTACATACTACTTAATATGAAGCAAAACCAGTTTCACTCACTTCATGAAAGTAGCTCTGGGTGCAGAGTGGGTCAGAACATGCAGTCCTCTCTGTTCCACCTTGCCTCCCTCCCTCTCTCCCATAAGATTAAACTGACAAGGTAAATTTCAGCCTGGGCCCTGACAAAATGGTCATGAATTCCTAACGGGGGTTGCCCTGAATTACGTAGCTTTTTAATGGATCAGTTTGCACCTCAGTCTGTCTTACTAATATAAACAAGACAGGGTGGTCCTGGAGGGAAGAAAAACAAATTTACAGTGGTGACTTATGAAAGAAAAAGGAGGGAGAAACATTTTTTGTGTACATAGCCCTCTGCTAGGAACTTCACATAGATCATTTACATTTAATCCTTTTAATTGACCCTCATCCCCCAGGGAGTGGGTACAGGGTAGGTACGTTGTCCCTCCATTAGAGAGGAGAAAAATGAACACTCAGCCTCAGAGATGCAAGCAATTTACCTGAAATCGCACAGCTTGTAAAAGGCAGAACTTAAACTTGAGGTCTATATGCATAAAAATTATTGTTTTTCCATTATAAAATGGTCTGCAGGCTAAATCTGGACCAGGAGTGTAGAACACAGAGCCCAAAAGCCAATGTGGCACTTGAGATAGAAGGAAAAATAGAGCAAAGAGAGGCACTGCCCAGAAGTGAAGACTCAGAGTAGAGGGGTCTAATTTAAGACCCAAACCTGAGATCAATATACGGAAATAATAGTAAGCCAGAGAGAGGAAAAAGTAAAGGACTATTTGTGATAACAAATACATACAAGCAAATGGAAGACACTGAAGCTGAAGAAAAATAAAACAGTTTAAAAAAAAGGGGAGGGTAGTCTAGGTAGGGGTGGAACTCAGAGTATGGTTATTTTTATGAAATAGGTATATCTTCATTTTTTTACATGGAGAAACTGACCCTCAGTTCATCTTAAGACTGACTTAGCCTCAGTCTTAGTCTGAAGTCATCTTGAAGCCAAGATTTCAACGCTGGCTGTCAGACTGTAAGGCCCAAGACTAACCACTAAACCGTTCTGTAGCTAAAAGGCACCCAGAGGACTGGGCTGGCCATCTCATTTGCTTGACTGGTTTAGTTCTTCCCTGAGAGTGAGCAGCAAGAAAAAGGGTAGGTTTCACGACCTTGTGAGGATCTTGCAAGGACCTTCCTACAAAAGGTGTATAAATGTGGAATTAATGCCACAGGCTTTGGTAGGGAGAAAAATTCTCGCTCAGTCTTCTGCTTTTGTAACCATTCAGGTCAGCCTCACGTTTTAATCATTTCTCTGATCTGTTTCACACCACATCACCCAGAGCAAAGACCTGTCCTGCTGTTCAGTGTGATCTCATCTGGACTTTCCTGTAAATCATTCCAGTGGGCCAGTGTGTGTGTATGGGGGGTGGGGGTGGAGGTGGGGGAGGTGTTCAGGGAGGATAAACTCCCTGGGGTACCTTTAAGTGAAGAGTTGTTATGCCATATCTTTGTGACCTCAATAGCCCTTCATTTAAAAATATATTACTTTCTATCTTATAAGAAGCCAATTGGTTTAAATACCTCCTACTCTACTGATAAAACTATGAAAAAAAGGCCACTATGACTATTAACTAAAAATGTATACTCCTGTATTCTTTTTCCTCTTGTTAGAATATCACACATAACAATGCTCTATTTCACCAAATTTTATTCGAACTGGCTTTGGTGTACCCCTGCCATCATAAGATAGTTCCTATCTGCCATTCATTTTTAAATGGTGTTTTTTTTCTTCGATTATGACACTAATATATGTTCACTATAGACAATCTGGAGAAAAATAGTAAGAAAAAATAGTGTTTATCAAAATAACCAAGTGGGATTTTGGTGTACTTTCTTCTAGTCTTTTTTCCCTCTGTGTGTATATTTATATATGTATATATACAATAATTATAAAATATACATATTTATGAATATAGAATTAGAACCCTGATATATATGGTTTTGTATACTGGTTTTTTTTTTCTTCATGCAAAAAATAAGCATCTTCTCATATTATTTATTAAATTCTCTTGGAAAGCCTGTTGTTAAAGTCTGTATAATCATATGGGTATCCAGTGATTGAAAACGTCCTTCCTTTGGGGGCACTTTACCTCGACTACATCAAGCCCTAGGGGCATAAAAATAAGCATCCCATGCCCATGCTCTCCAGTGCACAGTCCCAAAGAAAGAGGAACATCCACATAAGTGATCACCCAGTAAAAGAGCTGCCACCAAGAGGATGAAATCGTGGCATGAAAGCACAGGAAAAAGAACCCTGGTCAGCTGGGGAGCTCAAACTTCAAATCTTACTACCTAAGCTCAGAAGTAAAAGATGAGGTGAGGGACTTCCCTGGTGGCACAGTGGTTAAGAATCTGCCTGCCGAAGCAGGGGACACGGGTGCGAGCCCTGGTCCGGGAAGATCCCACAGGCCGCAGAGCAACTGGGCCCATGAGCCATGGCTGTTGCGCCTGCACGTCGGGAGCCTGTGCGCCACCACTACTGAGCCTGCGCTCTAGAGCCCGTGAGTCACAACTACTGAAGCCCGCACGCTTAGAGCCCGTGCTCCTGAACAAGAGAAGCCACTGCAGTGAGAAGCCCGGGCACCGCAACGAAGAGTAGGCCCCTCTCGCTGCAACCAGACAAAGACCGCACAGCAACGAAGACTCAACACAGCCAAAAATAAATAAATATATAAATTTATTTTTAAAAATGATGAGGTGAGCATTCAAGGAGCCAACATTGAGAGGGAGGGTGTTCTGGGTGAAGGAAGCAAATCCCCCTGATCACAGAGCTTCCGATGACACGGAAGAAGACTTCTCAGAGGAGCTGGGGATTCTGGAGGCGTTCTGGCGATGAGGAAAGGGCTACTAAAAACAGAGAGTAACTAAATAGGAAGCTGAGGCAGGAGGAAAGTTTTTGTGCAGAGATGAGAAGATGAGGCTGAGTAATACAAGGGGGCTATGGGCCCCAGAAGGAGCTTTGCTCCCAATTTAATTTCTTTTAGCCATTCCTCATAATCCCTGGAGGAGTGCCTTCGTGGTGAGATAAGAGGAGCTTGCAAGAGCAACTTAATAAACCTCCCAAGCCCTGGGGCTTCAACGTGGGATCTCAACTGCAGAAATACATAAAACCCAAGCATTAAACAAATGAGAGATTTGCCCTAATTGCATATGTGTACCCATCAGTGGCCTGCAGTTAGTTCAGGTTTCCTTTGGTGATGCTGGTGTAAAGGAAACAGGAAGCGCGTGTTTGGGAAATGGAAACTGATTATGTGAGATCTCAAAGCACAGAAATTCTCTGTTCAGCTTGCTCCTTACCCACTAAATACAAATATTTCTGGTTCTCCTGTTTAGAAAAAAAAAACCTGATTTTTTTTTTTAACGTAACAAACTAGGCCTTGGGCTGGGAATAGCAATAAAGAACAAGCCAAACCTTAACACATCTACCTCCAGACTCACACACTGCACCCCTCTTTGTTCCCCAAAGCAAAACAGGTCAAAAACACTGTAGTGTAACCTAATACAAAATACTTCTGAATCTAGAATCCATTCATATGGGATTTCCTTTGGATTCTTAATGTGATTAATTCCTGAGAATAGAAATTCATGACAGCAAGAAGAGTTTGGTAGAGAAGTTTCATTTTCCTAATTCTGTTCTTAATAAGTATATTAGTGGGACGTAATAGTTAGTAGTGTTTTTTTCATTGGGAGATTTGTCCAAGCCTATTTTCACATTCCCTCAACTCACCCTCTGAATTATTGGTCTTTCTCTGGACAAAGATTCAAATAACCATTCTACAGATATCTTCATTCCAATCCGTTTCCCCAGACAGACAATGTAAGTTATAGTTATCTCCCCATTAGGTACATAAATCAAGACAAGCAGTTTTGTAGACAGTGAAAACCACTGGGCAGTCCTAAAGTCAATAGCAGTTTGTTGAATGAGTGAATTCATAATTTTGACTTTGGAGTGAAAAATAAGTTTTTGCCAGGAGCAGATTCATCTTCCTAGTTGGATTTTGTTTTGTCTGGTAATAGATTTTTGGACTGCTGAAGGGAGCGAGATGGCATTTGGCTGATTTGGGGAACAGACTGCATTTCTTGTATTTTCTTTCTATGTTTCTTCTGTATTGAGGACTGGGAAACTTTGCCTTAACTTTAATCCAAGTTTCTGGATATCATGCAACCTAGGACATGTGCTGGAGCTGAGCCACTTTTGGTGACTCAGGATTGTTGGGATTTCCTGAACACACCACACAACAGTTTACATTGTCTGGGCATATAGCAACTGTCAGTGGCTTTGGTAGCCTCGAGTACTCCCCATGCAGATGAGTTCATATTCTTTATAGTTCAGTGGAGTACACCTTCCCAATTCCCAAACTCTGGAAGCCTTAGTCAAAATAGCGTAGCCACCTTTTTGTTTCTGTTTTTGTTTTTGTTTTTCCCACAAAGCCCTGTGATTTGCAGACAAGCAGAAATTCATATACAATCTCCCTCATGTTTCACAACTACCAATAGGCAGGCTGGGGAAGAGTTTTGTTAAGAGTAATGCTCCTAGGGGAGAAATGGAAAGAAAGCCAAGCAATGCAGTGACTGTAGAAATGCCAAACAATGGAGACAATGTAGACAGAAAACTGCTTAGGGGCAGAGTACAGAGAGACAACCACCTCCCTAAAAGCTCTGTACCATGCAACCATGGTAGAAGCAGAGAAAGGACAAAGTTTGCTGAAAAAGAGCCTCTTAAATTGATCTTTTGTGAATCGGTCTCCTTCTCCCTCTTTTTTTCTCATTTTCTCTAAGCGAAGCACTCTGACATTTCTACAATCACCCCTAGCCCCTCTCTCACTTGGGTTTTCTCCTGGGGAGTGAAGAGAACTTCTAGTTGGACCGAGAAGAGTAGAGGCAGGGTGCTAGTCATTAAGTTATCTTTTAAATTGTGAGACCCAAGGAAAGATACCAACTTGGCCAAATCTCCCCATCCAGTGAGTAGAGAAAGTGAAACTAGAACCACGGTCTCCTGAATTTCAGAAACAGGCAAACTTAAGCTTCCCCCCCAAATTTTCCCACCTTGCATCAAAAAGGTAATTGTATCAGGCTTATTTCATTTAGTCTGTCAAGGACAAATAATCTGTGGTCATACAGCGTTCTGGTTATGAAAGTCCTGCTTTTAACTCCTACAATATAGGTGGGAAATTCCTTTCTGTTTTTAACCTCAACACCTTGCCCATATCAACTGTGCTAAGCAAAACCACAGGTAGCACCCCCGCCCCAAGGCCCATTCTATTCTTGAAAAGAAGCCTTCTTTTCAAAATATAGGGGACTTCATCTTTTTTTTCTACCATCTTGCAAAGGAAGATAATGACAAAACAGAAATAATCCATCATAATCTGTTCAAATAACAAAGCACTCTGTTTCCCTTTTAACCTGGATCATAAGTGAAAATGGTAGCTATCACAGAGAAAAGAACTATGAATCTGAAAAGATTCAGCTCTCACATATAGAATCCCCAAAACCAACCTAAATTCATGAGCCATAAAATATATCTGACACGTCACCAAATCCTCCCCAGGCTCAAAGTTCAAAGGGTCTCCGAATCTCAGTATACACACTTTCTGAGGAATTTCAAATTTAGGATGAAATGCGGTCTTCTGATGGAATGATACGCATGGTAGCCACAGAGAGTTCCTTCCACTCCACACAGATCCTTTCCCTGAATAAATATTTATTGAGCATCTACTGTGTGCTGGACATGATCACAGGGTAGTTGCATTTACCAGTTAAGGCCAAGCAGCATGCTAGGGAGGACTGACATTACCTCAGAGATGCAGGGGAAAGGAAGAAACACGCTCCAGATCTCAGCCACCAAAAGGGAGTCCAGTAGAGCATCCCTGATACAAGCAGCTGCCACTTTCACCTCAGAAAAAAATGTCAACAGGATTTAAAGAAAGGAGAGGTCACTTAGAAGTGTGGGGAGCAGGAAAGGAGGAATTACTTTTGTGGCAGCAGTTAGATAGGACGCACCATGGTGAGAGGGCATCAGAGAATGAAGAACATTTGAACTCGGCAAAGAGGGGAAGGAGTGAGGAAAAGCATGAGGCAAAAGAAGTCTGAAAGAAAATGTAAATTATGGGGTACTCGCAATAGTGCTTGCAGCAGTAATTAGTTACATTTGCTGTATCAGGGGAGAGAGGTGGTAAAAATAACAACCTTTTATTGAGCCTTTACAGTGTTGTAGGCATAAAAGTGTGCACTTTATATGCATAATTTTAATTAATCTTCAAAACAACCCTCAGGAGATAGGTTCCATTGTTTGCTCCTTAAGAAAATAGGAGGTTTAGAAAGATTAAGCAATTTGCCCGAGGTCATCCAAGAGGCAGAATCAGATATTTAATCCCAGAATCTATGCTCCTAAACACAACACTATTCTAGAATTTGATTGTAAGAAAACTTAAGTGCAGAGTGAATGCGGAAGACTTTCTCTACAAGTGTTGGGGAGCTGGTGAAGGGTTTTGAACAATAACATAATCAATGTCATTCTTCAGGAAGGCAAAGAGATCCAATAAGCATCCAAAATATGCACAAAAAAGACCTCCTAGAATTTATACAGAGAGTAAAAAAAAGTACAGCTTTCAAGAACAAAGGCTCTTTCCCAGCCTCAACTGACCATTAAGGAATTGAAGCAGTCAGTGAGTCTCCACCCTTTCATGCGTAGCTCCAGGTCATCAGACTTTGGGGACCAGACAAAGGAGGCTGGAGGGACAGGTGACTCAAATCCTCACAGGTGGTTGATGGAAGGTTCAACACACAAATTGCCTCACCTTTTAAAGCTGTACAGAAACAAAAAATCAATCACCTATAGAGGTGGTACACAGGTTGGAGATTATCTAGGGCAAATGATTAATCTCAGTGTGTATCCCTACTACCCCCCTCACCCCCCTCCTACCTCAGTAGTATGAACTGTTTGGCTTTTCAAAACCGCCAAAGAAAAAAAAAAGGTGCACTTTTTACAGCAACTTAACACAACAGAAAGTGTGTTAAGAATTTCTTCATTAGAAAAATAAAGAGATAAACAAATTACTTTTCAAACTTAAAAAGAATCTATTGATACTTGGTGAATTATCCATTTCAGTGCTACCAGATATGTATGCTAAAGCTCCTTAAGAAGTTCCCATTGATATAGGAGAGACCCACATGTTTGGTATCATGTGTCAACTTATTTATTTCTTGTCTATAATTGGTATCTTTAAAATCACTTTCACGGGAAATTGCCTATTCAGTTATTGGAATTTGAAATCTCACGGGCAGTTATCTTGGCATCTTGGCATACGTGGTCAAATCCTGCCATAAAGGAACAGGAAGATTAGATCATGGGTTATATAATTCATTCATTCATCACTAAATAAATCTTTATTGAGCCCCTACTATTTGTCAGGCACTGTGCTGGGTGCTGGGGACACAAGAAGAACAAAGCATACTTGGTTCCTGCCCCCCTTGAACTTTTATGTTCTTGACGGGCAACCAGAGATAAATAAGTTAAATAATTAGTTAATTAATTTCAGCTTATGATAAGTGTTATAAAGAAAATGAAACTACTGAATAAAAATAACTGGTGTGGGAGAAAGAGGGTGGTCTGTTCCTTTCCCCCAGCATGGCTACCTACAGTACATTGTAGATCCTGCTAATATGAGAAGACTCAATGCCCTGGGTGCCGGCATTATAGCAGGAGCTGACTGGACTCTGATGAGGATGCTTTGTTACTGAAATATCTCCCTAGCAAAGGATGCACAGCAGTTTTCAAATGGCATTTCCATTCATCACTGCAGCACTTCTGAGAGGCAAGACAGAGATTCAAGCCTCATTACTTCTATTTTTTAAAAAAAGAGGAAGGGCAATGACTAGAGAACTACCCCCAGCCAAATACCAAGGAGCAGGGCAGCTGTAGGGTTGATTCAGTGGCTGGGCTCAACTCCCCTGTTCCTAGCTGTTTCCACTAGTCTGTTCATTCTCTCCTTCACTGTAAGTTAGGAACTCACACATGCCTGGAGGTTTTGGAAATAAACCAGCTCAAACTAACTCAGCAAAAAGGGCTAATTTGTTACACCAAGAAAATTATTCCCAGTAGTCATTAATATGAAATTTGATTACCTAGACTTATAAAATATCCTATGTGAGAAATCTAATAAGTGGAATCACAGACTGAATAATTTTCTTGAATATTTTGCCTGGCTTCTTCCCTCCTTCACAATAACAACAACAAACAAATAATAACCTTCCACTGGAAATTTCTTTGATGTCATAGTCGCCGCATCAAGTGGAATGTGTTATAAGGCAAAGTCATTATGAACCACACCCAGAAGAAAAGATTCAGTTATTCAAATATCCAAAGGACATTAGAGAATCATAAAGGAGTGTTCTGGAAGGGATGAAGAAGAATCAAAGAACACTTTAAATCGTTAACATTCCAGACACGATTTGAAGCCAAGAAAAGTAAAATGACTAATCAAAGGTCACACAACTACTGAACCAGAACTCAAATTTCAGTTTCTTGATTCTCAATCCAGTGCTCTGTTGCAGGTATTAGAAACACTACTCAACAGTCAACATATCTCAGGGACACAGTGAAGACAGAGACAGTGTGGCTTAAGAAAGCCGAGGACATTTTATTTATCTCATAATGTCAACACAGCAACCTGTAGGTAAGCAGGGCAGTGGCTCAATGACTAAAATGCCTTACACTTTTTACATTTTTTAATTTTTGCCATACTTAAGATATAGACAAAGGCTTCCCTGGTGGCGCAGTGGTTGAGAGTCCGCCTGCCGATGCAGGGGACACGGGTTCGTGCCCAGGTCTGGGAAGATTCCACGTGCTGCGGAGCGGCTGGGCCCGTGAGCCATGGCCGCTGAGCCTGCGCGTCCGGAGCCTATGCTCCGCAACGGGAGAGGCCACAACAGTGAGAGGCCCGCGTAACGCAAAAAAAAAAAAAAAAAATATATATATATATATATAGACAAAACCTGTGAGAATAGTACCGAAAAATTCCCGGATACCTTTTACCCAGATCCTCCAAATGATAACATTTTACTACATTTGTTTCATTCTCTCTGTGTCTCTCTTCTGAACTGTTGGTTTCTTACTGATGTTCCTGCATCCTTAAATAATTCAGTGTGCATTTCTCAAAAATAAGAAAATTCTCTTAAGTATTCTAAGCATAAAAATAAGAATATTCTTGTACATGACCACAGTACAATTTATAAAATCAGGGCCATTGATAGTGATAAAATACTATTATCTAATCTAAAGTCCTTATTCAGACTTTTTTTCAATTGCCTTAATAATGTTCTTAATAGCAAAATAAAAACTCAAGATCATATATTTCTTTTAGTTTTCAAGTATTTTTAGTCTCCTTTAGTCTGGAATAGTTATAGTTCTTGAATCTTCCTTTGTATTTCATGACATTGACATCTTTTAAGAGGACAGGCCAGTTGTTTTATAGAGTGTCCCTCAATTTGGTTTTGTCACTTTTTTTCATGGTTAGATTCAAGTTATGCCCTTTGGGCAGGAATACACTGAGATCCTCTCAGTGCCTCACATCGGAAGGCGGAAGGCAGATGATTTTGTCCCATTGACCAATTAGATAATTTGCTTAAGGTGATGGCTACCAGATTTCTCCACCGTCAAGCTACTCTTTGATTCTTTGTAATGTCCTTGTAGGGAAATACTTTGAGACTATGTAAACTCCTGTTATTTCCAAATTTTTACCCCTTGGTTTTAGCATCCACTGAACTTTCTTGCTTGAATCAGTTATTATTATGATGTTTGCCAAATAATGATTTTATGATTCTATCCTCCCTTCTTCATTTATTAGTTGGATTTGACTGTAGGAAGAACTTTCCCTTCTTATTTATTTGTTTGTTGTTTCTTTATCAGTGGACTCATGGATCCTTACTTTATTCAATAGGTAGTAATCCTTTATAATCATTATTTATTGTCTAGATTTGGCTATTGGGAGTTCCTTCAAGCTGGCTCCTGTGTCTGTATGACCTACTCCCATAATTTTTTTAATATAATTTTTAAATTTTATTTATTTATTTTTGGCTGTGTTGGGTCTTCGTTGCTGCGGGCGGGCTTTCTCTAGTTGCAGCGAGCAGGGGCTACTCTTCGTTGCAGTGTGTGGGCTTCTCATTGCAGTGGCTTCTCTCGTCGTGGAGCACGGGCTCTAGGCGCACGGGCTTCAGTAGTTGCGGCATGCAGGCTCAGTAGTTGTGGCTTACGGGCCCTAGAGCACAAGCTCAGTAGTTGTGGTGCATGGGCTTAGTTGCTCTGCGGCCTGTGGGATCTTCCCAGACCAGGGCTCGAACCCGTGTCCCCTGAACTGGCAGGTGGATTCTCTACCCCTGCACCACCAGGGAAGCCCCTACTCCCATCATTTTTTGAGTACTCAAAGAAATTCACTCTTCTAAGGGTTTACAGATATTAAGCAATTGAGCTGTAAGGAGCAGACCCTGAGGCAGGACAGGAATAAAGATACAGATGTAGAGAATGGACTTGAGGACACAGGGAGGGGGAACGGTAAGCTGGTACGAAGTGAGAGAGTAGCGCTGACATATATACACTACCAGATGTAAAACAGATAGCTAGTGGGAAGGAGCCGCAAAGCACAGGGAGATCAGCTCGGTGCTCTGTGACCACCTAGAGGGGTGGGATAGGGAGGGTGGGAGGGAGATGCAAGAGGGAGGGGATATGGGGGTATATGTATATGTGTATAGCTGATTCACTTTGTTATACAGCAGAAACTAACACAGCATTGTAAAGCAATTACACTCCAATAAAGACGTTTTAAAAAAGAAAGAAGTAGACCCTGAGATTTGAATGGAATTACACATCTTCCTTGACTTGCGATGGGGTTATGTCCCCATAAATCCATCGTAAGTTGAAAATATCGTTAAGTAGAAAGTGCACTTTATATACCTAGCTACCGAACATCATAGCTTTGCCTAGCCTACTTTCAGCATGCTCTGAACATTAGCCTACAGTTGGGCAAAATTATCTAACACAAAGTCTATTTTATGCTAAAGTACTGAATATCTTCTGTACTGTAATGAATACTACATTGAAAGTGAAAAACAGAATGTTTGTCCGAGTACAGAATGATTGTAAGTGTATTGGTTGTTTACCCCTGTGATTGTGTGGCTGACCAGGACACGCAGCTGCCACTCCCCAGCATCAAGAGGGAATATCATACCACATATCACTAGCCTAGGAAAAGATCAAAATTCAAAATCCAAAGTACACTTTCTACTGAAGGTATATTGCTTTCACACCCCTGTAAAGTTGAAAAATCATAAGTAGAACAATCGTAAGTTGGGAACCATATGTATTTGAATGTGGGAGGTTCTTCCAGGAAATGGGGGTTAGTGAAACAGGAAAGCGAAGGAAACCAGGAAAGGGCATATTAACCAGCAAGTAATCAACATGGATAGCTGGAGCAAAGGCCTGCTGGGAAACTCTGGAAACTGTGCAGAACGTATGCTCAGATCTCTCTCACTCAAGGAGTGGGGGAACTGGGTTATTTTACACTGAGGTAGGCAGAATAATGACCCCCAAAGATGTCTGTGTTCTAATGCCCAGAACCTGTAGATATGTTGTTAGCTAACAAATGGGACTTGCTGGTGAGATTAAATTAAGGAAGGGCATTGAGAAGGGGAGATTATTTGGACGGGTCCAGTGTAATCCTTATAAGAAGGAGGCAAGAGAGTCAAAGTCAGAGAAGAAAATATGACCATGGAAGCAGAGGTCAAAGTAATATGGGGCCACAAGCCAAAGAAGTCTAAAAGCTGGAAAAAGTGAGGAGACAGACTCTCCCCTAGGTCTTCTAGAAGGAACTCAGCCCTGCTGACACCTTGACTTAGTCCCACAGGACCTGTGTTGGACTTCTGACCTCCAGAACTGTAAGATAATAAATTTGTGTTAAGTCACTGAGTTGGTGATAATTTGTTACAAAAGCAAGAGGAAACTAATATATACACCAACTCTTATGAGTTGTTGGCTAGGGACTACTCCTGGGGTGCTAATTCCCCAGTACTTCCAGCCTGAAGGCAGGTGAGTGCCCTAAGGTGATCAAAAAAAGCCTTCAGGCAAAGGTGCAGGCATAAGCATCTACACCTCAGGTTGGTATACATCCAACAACATGGTAAAAGTGGAGCACCCACTCCCTCTACTATTTTCACCAAACTGCAGCCGATTTCCTCATCCCCTCCCAGGGCAACACACACCCTCTCTTCCACCACAACAATTCAGTCATTAAATAAACAATGGGGAGTATTATGGAAAGAGGCGAAAGGAGAACACTTTGCCATGTCTCTCTGTGGATCTCATCTTGGAATGTTATTTTCTTGCTATGGGTTCTTTGCGATTTGAGATAAATGGTCCTGTCTATTATCACTGGAAAAGACCCCAGATAAGGACAAGGACTTGTAATTTATAAAAGTTAGCTTCACAACATCTTCTGCACGGTTTAATATCCAAGTATCACAGATAAGACAAAAGGTCAGTTTACAAACATCTACAAAGCAAGCCCAGGAAAAGTGAAGGCTCTCAATTTATTCTAGAATCACAAAAGGAGACTGTAAAAATATTTTTTAAAAATATTGGGGAATGTTACTATTTGGCACTCTTCATAGAAGGAAATACAAAATCTAATCAGTAATATAAGGAAACAACCCAAAGAGAAATGAAGTTTAAGGTGGGTTTGAAATACCCACTAACTGGCTACCTCTGACCATTAAGTTAAGGGCTCAATACGGGTCCCTGTGAGCATCTTCCACTAGCCCATGCTGTCTCCTTCTACATTTCTTTATCTACATGCCTACCTGTAGGACAGCATTATAGCGAGATTCTGGTGTTAATGCCAAGTGCAGAACCACTCCTTCAGAAGAGAGGATAAATAAAAACACATGTTGGGGAGGATATGGAGAAACTGAAGTCCTTGTATACTGCTGGTGGGAAGGTAACATGGTGCAGCTGCTGTGGAAAACAGTCTGGAAGTTCCTCAAAAAGTTAAACATAGAATTACCATATAATCCAGCAATTCCACTCCTAAACATACACCTAAGAGATGTGGAAACAGATGTCCACACAAAAACTTATATATGAATATTCATTATAATAGCCAAAAAGTGGAAACAACCCAAATGTCCATCAACTGATGAATGGATAACAAAATGTGCTATATATTATAATAAAATATGACTCTGCCATAAAAAGGAATGGAGTACTGATCCATGCTGGTATGTGGCTGAACCTTGAAAACATTAAGTGAAAGAAGCCTTCACAAAGGGCCACCTATTGTACGATTCATGTATACAAAAAGTCCAGAATAGGCCAATCCTTCGGAAAAAAAAAGGTGCAGAATGTAGATCAGTGGTAGTCAGAGGCTGGGGGAGGAGGAGAGAATAGGGAGCGACTGCTAACGGGGTACAGGATTTCTTTGGAGGTGATGAAAATGTTTGAAATTAGCAGTGATGGCTGCACAACTTTCTGAACATACTAAAATAAAAACCACCAAAGTTTACACTTTTAAAAGGTAAAAGGTAAATCTTGTGGTATATGAATTATATCTCAAACAAAACATATAAAAAATAAGAGAGAAAATAAGTGAGCTACTCCTTTATTTCAGACGGTACATTTTACAGCAAAACCACCGAATATAATAAAGCATTGTAGCTGTTTCCAAAAAATGCTGTTAAATTTTAATAAATAAAGCATGGTATTTTCCAGAAATTCCCAAAGGAGAAAGTGTACACGTGATTGGAAATTTTCCACTGCCTCTTGTTTCTGTTTTTAACTCAATTAAGTTCATGTTATTATCTACCCAGCACCAGGCTGACTCTAGGTGAAGATTTAAGAAGAGTAGGGGGAGTACTGTCTGATCATATTATTCTGCTGCTTAAAAACCTGCAGTAGTTTCACATTCCCTACAGCATAAAGTCTATCTTTCCAGTATGCCATATTATGCCCTTCACAACTTGTCCCTTTCCCCATAGCCTCTTTGTCCAGTGCTCCCCAAGAGGCTCCCTCCCTCCAGGTGTGCTATCTCGTCCTCACACCTCCTTACCTCATATGCCACACCATCCTCCTCCATTGCAAAAACTCATTGCTCAGCGTGGGTGAGCAATGAGTCTCCCACCCTGCCTGGGAGACTCCTGCTCAGGGAATTATCTGGACACACAGAGGGGACAGATACACCCATCCAGAGTGGGTGTATTGCGTACACACCTCTGTTAATGCTCACCACCTGTGAGGGTGAGGGTGTGTATTCAAGGGAATGTTTGGTCTCCATGCCTGAGTTGCTTGAGGTGGGACCATAGTTTATTCCTTGTATCTCAATTCCTAGTGCATGTGTGACACACGGGAAGCATTCTGTATATGTCTGTTAGCTGAATGCAAGAATGAATATTTGGATGAGATTTTTAAAAATCGAATTTAGAAGGCAAGAGGCAGTGCAATCGGTGCAATCCAAACTCCTAGTCCGACAGCAAGCAGAATTGTCTTACAATTCTGGCCCTGTCCTTCACCTGCTGTGTAAACTTAGGCGAGTAACTGACATTGCCCAGGCCTCGATTTCCACATTTGGAAATGAGGGGCTTGGAAAAATGGTGTCCAATGTGTCTTTTAACTGTAACTTCTAAAATCTTAGAATTTTAGGAAATCTTGCAGCTGAGAAATATCTAGACAGCAAAAAGTCAAATACTAAGTTGTGTAATTGAGATTCCTATATAAGGAGTTCAGAGGAGGAGAGAATGGATGGGGAAATTTTGCAGAAAGGCAAAGAAAACATCAAACAAGCTTCTTCTATGACCTGCTAGGATGTACTTCATATTAAACCGTGTATATAGAAACAGGCCCAGCCGAACATTACTCTGTCTAATTATCTTATTCTTCCAATTCCTCTTTCATGCTTTGCTCCTTTTCCCCTCTTTCTCTAAAAACACAGTACTTCTGAGAGTTGAAAAGTAAGTTTTCAAGAAGAGATGAAAAGAAGTGACTTTATTTTGCCAAAAGACCAAGTTGAGAGGCAGCAACAACTGTACAATGCAAGAAAAGACAGCATACTTCTTCACTGAATATTTCATCAAATCCTACTTTTCACCAAAATGGTCTACAAAGTTGGCATCTTGAAACATGAACTAGAGATGCTCAAGACAAGACTGCTGCATTTAAAGCCCTCATTTCAGTTGCAAAGTTTTCAGGGGTATAGGCTCTGAAGGCAAACTGTCTAGGGTCAAATACAGGCTCTGCTGCTTACTAACCGAGACTCTGGACAAGAACTTAACCTCTTTGAGTCTTTTAACTTACCTGTAAAATGAAGATAATGATAGTAATTACCTCCATAGGATACTACTATAAAAATTTAAGAGATAATACATGTAAAGTAGTCAGCATACAGCCTACTTGCAACCTTATTATAAGCATAGCTGACACTTCTCAGACTTGTACTACTTTTAAAGGAAATGACATATTAGAAATACATATAGTCTGGTATGATTAGTGTATAGATTTCAAGATGGGGAGCAGTTAGAAATGAGACAAGTTGGAAGGATACGTTTCCTCCAAATAGTAACCAACTGACTGACTGATTGAATGACTGTTCAATTGATTGACTGATTTAACAATATTTATTGAGCACTTACTATATGTCAGGTTAATACCTGCTGATCACTAAGAATGAGCAACAAAACAGACATGATCTCTGTCATCCTGGAACTTACCTTCTAGTGAACTGTTAGCTGCAAGATTGCCATTCTAAACATTTTTTTTTCTATTTGAGAGCTATCTAAAAGTTTCACATGAGGACAATGGCAAAATTTCATGAACCCAAATTATAAAAATATCAGTTTATACAGATATTTGAGGGAAATTTTCATTTAAAAATGAATGAAAGCCTAGTATTAATAATACTAGTAATACAAAGCTCTTGTATTTACAGAAACAATATGGTTTACAATGTAATTCACACTTGTCATGTGATTCTTCATTTAATCCTGAATTAGATAAGTGGTATTAGCTCAATTTACAGATACAAAAACTAAGATGCAGCAGATTATTGGTTTGCTCAAGATCACAAGTGAATTCTCCTCTTAAATCTTGAATAGAGGACACATAATCTGCTGGGCCAACCGCAGGAGGAAGCCTATCTGGGAAATCTAACAAGCCCTCACTCCCCCTGGTGTCATCTACCTGAATTACAAGTACAGTTCTTGAAAAGAATGAACCAATTCCCAACCTACGGAATGAGGAATGAATGTACTTTGCAAAGTAAATCTTGCTAAGCGAAGATAAACATCACAACCTGAATATTAACAATAGTAAAACTTACCAGATAACATAGTACATTCAAGGCCCTTGACTTAGATTATCCTTTAATACTCACCATAATCTGATGAAGTAGTTACTGCTGTTAATTCAGATAACAGCTACGCAGATGACATGGAGGACAAAAATAGGTTGAGTGATTTGCCCAAAGTCACAGAGTTCGTAAGTGGGGTAAAGGGCATTTGAATATAGTACACTCTGATTCTGGAACTGAAACTTTTCACCAATGGGCTGTGTTCCCTCCGGCATCTCAAACAATCATGTGTCTGTTCAGCCTTGAAATCCAGGAATGTTATAACACGTGTTATAACACATATAGTTGTTCTCAACTGACAAAAATCATGGCAAGGAATCTGGTGGGGAGCAGAACCCAGACATTTCCCTTGCCTAGAAGGACCCCCTATTTATGGGAGTTAGGTGGCATTTAGGAAAAGAATAGGGTTTTTAGGCATTTAGGAAAAGAATAGGGTTCTAAAGTGTCCTGTAATTCTTTCTGTTTATAGACTATTCTCCTTCCCTCTTCCATAAAACACCCCAATATCTGGCTAAACCACTCACTGCTCCTCCTTGTTATAGGCTTCTACAGACCCTCAGGTGACTCCTAATTATCCTTGGAGATTTCAGGTCCCAACTCACTGTCACTTTCTCCAATACTACTCTTGTCATAATTCCTGATGACTTTAATATTGCTGTAGATAACCCTTCCAATCACCTGGCATCTTAATCCCTTAATGTCCATTCTATTGTTCAGTTAACTTGTCCCCCATGTGACCTCAGTCACTCACCCCACAGCCATATTCTGGACTTTGACATTCCTAACAACCCTCTAAACTCTCAATTTCAAATATCCCCCTCCCCACCCATCACCTCCTTTCATTCCAGCTTACTTTGATTATTCTTTATACCCAAATAGGACAAGCAACACTTCAGTCCTAATGCCATTTTCCCATCACTTCCATCTCCCATGTGTCCTCACTTCCTTCTTGCCCGGCTTGCATTCCTGGTATATATCATTACATTCCTGATGTACATACAATCCTTACTCCCCTGCCCCTTCTTGTTTTCATACTCTCCAGGCAAACCCTACACTAACTAATACCAGCTCTATACAACACTGAATTTATACCTGCATAGCTGAACATGGCTGAGGAAAACAAAACTACAACCACTAGAAATGCTCTGCCTTTAAGTTTATGACCACTAACCTGAAAAGGGTCTCAGTGGTACCCAGTAATCCTGCAGCATTTCCCAATCATTCCCTCTCCCCCTCTCCTAAGAGAATTATTTCATGCCTTCTCTCTCCAGCTCCCCAACTCCTCCTCCTACCTCACTGTCAGCTAATGACCTTCTCCCAATTTCACTGAGAAAATGGACACGATCAGAAGAGAAATTCCATATGTTCTCACCACCACATCTACACACCCATCTGCATCTGTGTCCTTATGCTCTGCCTTCCCTCCTTTTACTCCTGTTTGCTTCCTGGAATAACCACCCTTGTTCCTAGCTAAATTCATGCCTCTCCTCACTGTTCACTAGATCCCATCCCCTCTTGCCTACTTTAGGATACTGCCCTAACAGTTGTTTCCTTTCTTTCGTGCATAATTAAAATTTCCCTCCCTACTAAATTATCCTTGTCAGCATCCAAATGTACTGTAATTTCTTCCATCTCAACAAACCAAAATAATCTTGGCCCACTTCTCCCCCCAGCTATGGCCTCATTTCTCAGCTGTACTTCAAGGCAAAACTCCTCTCTATTTCCTTTCCTCTCATTCTTCCTTTGAAACCTTCCCTGAAACTGGTCTTGACAAAGACACCAATGGCCTCCATGCTGCTAAATCAAATGGTTGATTTAAGTCCTCATCTTACTTGCACAATGAGCAGCATTTGGCACAGCGGATCACCTCCTCCTGGAAACAGTTTCTTCCCTTGGTTTCCAAGGCATCACATCCTCTTGGTTTTTCTCCCACCTTACTGACCAGTCCTTCTCCTTATCTCCCTGACTTCTTCACAGTGGAGTGACCTGCAGCTCAGTCCTCACACCTCTTCTCCATCCACACTCACTCTAGTCTCAGGGCTTTGACTGGCATCTGCACATTCATGGTTCTGAAATTTCTATCTCCAGTTCAGAACTCCCTCCTGAATCCCAGTCTTCAGCTGGAAGACTGCAGCTGCTTACTTGACAGCTCTACCCTGACACCTAAAGTCACCTTAAAGTCAACATGCTCAAAACTGGATCCCTGATCTTTCCCCAAAACATGCTCTACCCCCAATCCTCCCCATATGAGTTAAGAGTAACTATCCTTCATTTGTTCACACCTTGGAATCATCCCGGACTCCTCTCTTCCTCTCATACCACTTCTACAGTCTATTGGCAAATCCTGTTGGCTCTACCTTCAGTATAAAATCAAAATCTGATTACTTTTGCCACCTCCAGTAATACAAACCCAATCCATGTCACTCATCACTTGAATTACTGGTGATAATTCTATCCTATAGGGTTTACCTTAAAAATATCCAGAACCTGGTTCTCACCTGGATTATATAACCATCATCTCTTGCCTGGTTGAGCGCAGTAGTCTCCTAACTCATCTCCCTGTCCTGCCTCTTGCCCTGCACAGTATATTCTTGACAGAGTAGCTAGAATGATCTTCTTAAAACATAAGGCTGAGCACATAATCCCTTCACTCAAAACCCTCCAATGGCTTCCCATCACACTAAGAGTGAAAGCCGACATTCTTCCAATTGCCTTCCACACTCTATTAGTATGAGCTCCCACCATGCTGCCAACTACTTCTGTGAACTCCTCCCGTCCTGTTCTCACACTCAGTCTTCCGCTCCTGCCACACCAGTCTTCTTGCTGTTGTTCAGACACTTCAGGCTCTCTTGCATCTGAAGGCCTGTGTACACTAGCTAGTCCCTCTGTCTACCCAATAGCACTTTCTGTGATCATGGAAATGTTCTGGACTTATGCTACCCAATACCATAACCACTAGACAACTGTGGCTGTTGAGTACCTGAACTATGGTGGCACAACTAAGGAACTGAACTTTTAATAGTATTTATTTTAATTCATTTCAATGTAAACAGCCACCTGTGGCTACTGCCTAGTCTTAAAGCAGGTCTAGTGTGCTCTTCCTTGAGATACCCACACAGCTCATGCCCTCACCTCTGTAAGGCACCTGCCCAAATGTTACTTTATCAGTGAGGTGTTCTCTAATCAAGCTACTTAAAACAGCAAGTCACCCCTGCCCTGCTACTTCTCATCCTCCTTCCCTGCTTTGTTTTTCCTAATTTCACCATGTGAATTAGAAATAGCAGACATACTGCATATTTCATTCACTCATTTATTTGTTGCCTATCTCTCCAAACTAAATTTAGGTCCATAAAGTCCAGAACTTTGTTTCCATTGCTTTATCGGTGCCTAGAACAGCACTGGTACATAGTAAGAGCTTAATAATTACTCCCCGATTCAACAATCTCTGTCAAACACTAGCTTCTGGAGTGGCCTAGAACAAGTCATCAACCATGTTTTTGCCTCAGCTTTCTACTTCCTCCTACTATCTTCTGATATTGTACTTGTTTGTTTTCTTCTTCGTACCTGCAACAGTTTACACACCCTCTATTTGTTCATGTGCTTATTGTGTATCTCCGCAGCAGACGGAAAGCTCCCAAAGGGCAGGAACTATGTTCATCCTATAAATATAGCATCATGCCAGGCACGTAGTTGTTGCTCAGAAAATAACTAGTTTTTCTAGGTTATGAGGCAATAACATCTGCCACCCAATAGAGGCTCAATAAGTATGTTTTGAAGATTACTTTACTTATATAATCTTCAAAATGAAGGGTTTTAACTAGTTGGAATGTGTACATCTCTTATAATTTAGTGATTAAATTCTGTGATTCTTAGAGAAGTGTTCAGATATGGGTCTACACAATTGCACAGATATCAGACTGGTGTGACTTAGGCTTATAGGACCACGGGCTCTGAAAGGCCCTTGGGGGTGTTGAGGTGCTCACGGAGACTTAGCATCATACCTGCCTATCTGATGTGACTAGGGGGACTATAATCTTTCACTGTCCAGGGAGGTGTTTTGTTGTGGTGCTGGTTTTGTTTTAGTGGTTTTGTGAATAGGCTCTGGAGGGCCTTTTCTTGTTAATGCGGTCTTCTTCATAACACCTGCCAACTGTGTTAAACGGCCATCCTCCGCTCAGTCTACTGCTCTCCTTCCACCCTCATCTGTGGCTCCCAGGGGGCAGTTCCTGTTAACAGGCCCTTCATTTCTTCTCTATGTGCAGCTTTAGAAAGCAGCAGAGATAGGACACTAAATCGGCAGTAAACTTGTCCATTTACCTTTCACATTTCGACTCCATGAAGAATGCTTTACTACTTGCAGAAAGAGGGGAATTTTCCTTTTTGCTTGACAGATTTTTTTTTTTTTTACAGGGATTCAACATTTTCTAAAAGGCATTCACTAATCTCCCAACAGTTCTTCCATAAAATAGAACTGTATCTAAGATTATTATCTTCATTTAAAAATCCATCTTATCAGAATAAATAACATCACTTGCTTAGTCATTTAAGAAAAATGTACAATCACCTCCAGGTCATCTTACTGTAGGAAAAATTACACTGGGCCTTATTTTGATATCTCCCAAAGTTACTTTTCTTCTTCTTCTTGTGACCTTAATGCTGCTAACAATAATCAATAATTGAATACATATTTGTGATACAATTTTTTAGTGTCAAAATCTAGTTGACTTTATACATTTGTAATCTATGTTCCTAATTCTGAACTGGGGCTCTCACTTTCTATTGATAAACCCATCTATCAAAAGCTGAAATTTCAGGGAGCCTAAACCTTGTCTTTGATGTCCTACTGATGAACTGCAATGTAAGTCGTGGTTTTCACAGATAACGGAAAAGGGCTGTCACTTTCTAAGTCTCAGATTGGTGTCCCTTCTCATTCTCCTCTGACTACTTATTTCTGACAAATCACTGGCAGCAGTGTACAAATTAAGTTTCTAAGAGGGCGGCAAACCCCTTACTCATGAATTAACTTAGGATAACTTGGTCTTGCTCATTGCTAAATGGCTTTAGTCCACGATGAACACAGTGATACTAAAATCAATTTAATATTCTCTCGTTGGTAGTAAACCTTACACAGCTGAAATCTTGGGGCACAAAGTGAATTTGTAATGGAGTAAAAGGTAAACTTACAGAATATAACAAATAAGTGGGATCTTCTTATTGTCAAGGGTAGCTAATGACACAGATTGAAGGTCTAACAGTATTGCCAAGCAGAGTTATGGACCAAATCTACGGTAATTAAAACTCTAGAGTCATTTGTATTAGTAAGTGGTTTTCTAGAAAATGCTTTTATTTTCCAGGCACCAAAACAAGTTCCTTAATTTCTGGTGGAAAATGCCTAAGGTTGTACCATTCTTCACATTAACTTCCAGGTAGGTTTCCTACCTGGCTTACCTACCCAGGTGGCATTTGTGCTCCTTTTAGTCTGCCGCCCAAAAAGAACAGAGGCAGCAGGAATGAGAAGGGGGAGACTGTGAATGAGGTGCATTCTCATCTGGAAGACTTGCAGTTATCTGTCATGTGTCTCAGGCTTTTGAAGTTCACATTCATGTAATAAAGCAGGACAGGTCAGCAGCGGAGGTGTGGTGTGGTGGAAATCACCCTGCCTTGAGGTCAGGAGACCTTGACTTGAGCCCTTGACAACCTCTAACTACTGTGTGACTCTGTGCCAATGTCTGCCTGCCATTTCCCTCATCTACTAAATTAAGGGGGTTGGAAAAGCTGTTCTCTAAAGGTCTCTTCCGACACTAAAGTTCTGTGATTCAATGAAATATAATGACATGTAAAAGTACAGAGATAATTCATTCAATCAAGTCATATTGCCTTAACCTAAATGATTTTTGGTTTCAAAGTCCAAATGTAATTACAAAGACATGGAGGGGACAGCAATGAGTGGCCAGTTAAAGCTGACAGGCATCCCAGGCAGCAGCTCACTTTCCTGAAATGCACACTGACAATTAGCAATTAACAATTTCTAGAGACAAGCCAACGATCAGGAAGCCTTCTGGCAGAAAAGAGTCATAAAATTTCATTGTACCACTTAACAGATATTTTATCACATGATAAATTAGGTACCTTTTTCATCCATGGTGATAATATATTTCCTACAGTAATTAGAGATGATTCAAGGCCTGATGCATTCTGGCTGGGCCTGAGCCTGAAGAAATTGCTTGTTTAATAAGATTTTGGCAGGTTTGTGCCAAAAAAGAAAAGAACAATGAACTCATCTTATCTTTTGATGCCAGTAACACAAAACTGAACCCCCAAATTGGCTCAGGAATCTGGAGAGTCCAACCTTAGGCTTGGCTTCGGGTAAAGGTGGATTCAGGGGATAACACAATGTCACCACAACCCAGTCCTTCCCTCTTTGGGCTCCGCCCTACCCTGTGGTGGCTAATTTCCAGGTTCCACAAATAGTAACATGGGTGACTGCCACCAACATGGGTGATTGCCTGCATTCTCCCAGGTTCTATTTCAATGCAAGTGAGTACTAATTCTTTTCCCTTGAAAGTCAGAATAAAAATCATGAACATGATTATTACTGGCTAGAATTAAGTCACATGACCAAGCCCGTGGCCCAAGAATGAAAGTGTGATTAGCTTTGTTCTAGGTAACATGCCCATCCATGAGGGAGCTCATCCCCAACCTCAAACTCTGCCAAGTAGGAGCGGGGAACAGAGTTTCCTCTTAGAGTAGTGGTAGCTGCGTGACTGTGGCTTGGTTACAAATTACAGATTTCAATTTCATGCCTGAAATAACATGTGTTCTTAGAGAAGAGTCACAAACTTGGAAAGCTTCCTAGAGATTGCACTCTCATCTCTTCATTATTTAAGGCTGAAGATACTTCATTTAAGGCTGAAGCATAATGATTAAGCTCATAAGCTTTGCAAGCAGTCAATCCTGGCTTTGAGTTCTGATTCTATTACTTACTAGCTCTGTAACTTTCTACCATGAGCCTCATTTTGCTCATCTGGAACTAGGAGCAGTCATGGTCCACCTCACAAAGTTGATATGAGGATTAAATGAGATAACGGATTCATAGCACCTAGCAAACTATATAGCAGTTAGTGTTCAATAAATGATAGTTGTTATTAACAGAGAGGAAAAGACTGGCCTGAAGTCACACAGCTAATTAATGTAATGGCAAAGCTGAAACTAAAATTGAGTCTCTTAACTTCTAGCTCAGAGCTAGAATTGAATGAAAGTGAAATTTAACAGCACACAAGTCAATTATACCTAAAACGTCATAGAATAAATCAGTTTTTCTTCCCAAATGGCTACCTGGAGTCTGACAGTTCCCATTTCACAAAACAGCCACGTAATGTTAACATCACCAGAACCTCTTGAGAAAGGGCCGAGAGACGCATCATATTTTACTCCACCAACCACGACGAGGCAAATTAGAGAAAGACACCATTGCCCTGACACACACAAGCTGACACCCTTGGGAAGATATGGCTAACCTGTCTGATTAGCCAGGTACTTGCTGAGCACTCTGTGTATCCAGGAATATATGAAATAGGAAAATAAAAATATAAAAATTAAAACCACATTCTCTACATTCAAAGACCTTATTCTTATCAGGAGATGGGTCAGCTGGGTGGTGGAGACAGAAAGTATTCAAGGTGTTAAGGCAGAAGGATCCCTAAGGACAGGTTTGGAAAATTCATGACCAGCTGGGGCAGATTTGATTAAGAAGAAAGGAACAGGGAGAGGGACTCCTGCTAAATTCACGGCAAGTCCAAACTTCTGCTTAAAGGGGCCCTGGTATTAAATTGACAGTTGCCTTGGAATCGAAAGTAGAATTGGTTAGAACAGACTAGAGAAAGGTTTTTTTGTTTTTGTTTTTGTTTTTTGTTTTTTTTTTTGCATTTCTCTACTTATTTCCATTTCAGAGAAAAACACTCTGTCACCTGCTCCTTTGCTCTGATTACAGCATACAGCAATTTCTGAAATTCTTAGATTAAACTGGAACCCCCATTTATACCAGATAGCATGGTTCATTCTGAAAGTCACAAAACCTTAACATGAAGTTAAAAATCTTGATGTGGTCAAGGGGTGTTAAAAAAAAAAAAAACATGAAAACATTCAATTTGATGAAGGAGTATCCAGGGAAACAGAGCTAAAGATGCCCATGCATAAATACATGTACATTTGCCCAGGGGATTATCTGAATCCAGTGGTGGCTTCATTATTCTTATAAAATCTCTGACCCTTTCCCCAGAGGAGAAAACTGGAACACAGAAATTTTAAGTCAAGTGGCAAAGCAGGTCTGATGCTTTAATAGCCAGTTCATGAAGAACACTTCAGATTTGGGGAAAGCATATTCCTCAAAATCTTAGCTTCATTTTCCATTTATGAATGAATACATTTTTTAAGTATTTTTAAAATTTTATTGATTTTATTTTTGGCTGCGATGGGTCTTCATTGCTGCGCGTGGGCTTTCTCTAGTTGCAATGAGCGGGCTTCTCATTGCGGTAGCTTCTCTTGTTGCGGAACACGGGCTCCAGGTGCGCAGGCTTCAGTAATTGTGGCACGCGGGCTCAGTAGTTGTGGCTCATGGGCTCTAGAGCGCAGCCTCAGTAGTTGTGCTGCACGGGCTTAGTTGCTCCGTGGCATGTGGGACCTTTCCAAACTAGGGCTTGAACCCGTGTCCCCTGCATTGGCAGGCGGATTCTTAACCACTGTGCCACCAGGGAAGTCCCTGAATGAATACACTTATATCTAAAAAAAGCACTACACAGGTATTAATATTTTTATTTGATATGATTTTTTAAATCATTCATACAGCTAGAGTCCTGTTCAAAACTGGAGGTAGGAAGCTGCTTAGAAGTTCTGGTTAAGATGTCAAAGATGACAGAGATAGAAAAGCCTGGCACAGAGCTGAGAACTGGTGATCACATAGCCCTACAGCTGAATCAGGGAGACAACTGAGAGTAAAACATTTGTATCTTCAAAACCTGAGGGCTAACCTGGCACAGGGGAGTGAGGGAGTTTGGGCTCTGTGACTATGTATTAAAACACTGAATGTGGGCTTCCCTGGTGGCACAGTGGTTGAGAGTCTGCCTGCCGATGCAGGGGACACGGGTTCGTGCCCCGGTCCGGGAAGATCCCACATGCCGTGGAGCGGCTGGGCCCGTGAGCCATGGCCGCTGAGCCTGCGCGTCCGGAGCCTGTGCTCCGCAACGGGAGAGGCCACAACAGTGAGAGGCCTGCGTACCACAAAAAAAAAACCCCAAAAAACACTGAATGTTATCTAGATTCTCAGAGCATCTTTGTTTACAGGATTATCTCAACACATAATGATTTCATTTATTCTCAGACTATCCCTAGTGGGTAAACTGCAGTTAAAAGACACTGCTTTACTCCTCCAAGGAGGAAACAGAGAAGAAGGATTGCAAGAGAATTGTCATGCTCCCCAGCGGGACTGTAAGTCCACAGAGGACAGAGTCATGAAGATCTTTTTACCACCGATACACCACATCTCCCAAACTAAAATTCTTAATTCTGGAAAAAATTAGAAAATTAGGGACTTGGGTATATAGAAAAGTGAATGTCTGAGGAAAAAGTTAAAAAAAGAAATTCTCATTGAAGTATTAGGAAAGATAAAGGAAGCTAAAGCTAATTTTGCCTACTCAAATAAAGGGTTGAATGGGTCCAATCAGTGTTCTGCTACGCTAAGATGGGCTCTGTTTATGATGCCATCATGAGCAAAGTAAAGGCTGTGTTCTGGGAAGCGTTGAAGGCATACTCTTGAGTACATCTGGTAATTTCTCTCATTCAGTTATACTAAACTGAATAGGTTAAATAAAAACGACCAGGAGCTTTTTCTCTTATCAGGCAGCATACTTTGTCTTCTTCCGTATTCTAGAGAAAACTGGGAGGCTGGAGCCAACACTTAAAATAATCTAAAGAAATGCAAAATAAAGCTACTTTCATTAAGAGAAAGCCCCAACAGAGGTCAAAAATTCCACTTAAAACCACAGTGGTTTCTCAGTCTGATCATTTACTAAACTTGTGTTTATCATATGAGGGAGGCTGGTTAGGTTATATTACTTCCATTTTAGAGATGGGGAGGCTATGGTTCATAGTAATGAAAAGATATCAAGTAGTTCTTCAGGTTTAATAGCACAAACTATGTAGAAAGTGGCATTTACTATAATGGAAAAAAAGGCACTTTTTTGTTTGTTTGTTTCAGTTATATTTCAACCAGTGGAATCAATGGAATGGCCTAGATGTTTGATATTGATATTTCTATTCTTCTCATAGGCTGTGAGGCTGGCTATTCCCATTACTGATTCCTCAATCTATTTTCAAAGGTGGACTTGTAATTGTAATGGTAATTGCCAAAGTAATTCCTCTATTATTGCTCTGCTCTTTGGATGCCCTTTTCTTCAGCTAAAGGTTATTCTACCCGCTAATCAGAAATATGGAAAATGCCCTCAAAGTTCATTTTTGAAGCCTTGTCTTAAAGAGAAATCTCTTTTGCAACCAAGTCAGGATCTTTTGCTGTTTTCCCATGAAAGTAATTTCATGGACATTGTTCTCATGTGCAAGAAGTTACCAACATTAACTGAAATATTTTTAGGGGGAGAATTAAGTTGGGAGTCAGTAGGCCAAGGTTCTACCCTTACATATGCCACCAATTGGCTATATGCTCCTGGGTAAAGCATTTAATCGCTCCAGTAACAAAATTTCTCATTTGCAAATAAGGAAGTTGGAGTAGATGATCTCTGAGGTACATTCCAGTCCTAGATCTATTATAATTCCAAGACAAATATGTTGAGTTATTAACAATAAAGAAAAATATTTTACAATGAACTCTAGTGAAATGTTGGTATTCTATAAACTAGAGATAACGAATTATTGCCTGTCTTTTGAGCTATAAAGGTTTTTTGTGGGGATCTGTTTTTATCTCAGAGACTGAGGAGAGGAAAAAGAAGAAGTTTGGGGTTGGATAAAAGTAAGACTTAATTTACCCATCTTAGTTATTAACCCTTTAACCAGCTGGTAGGTGCTTCATTCACCTTGAGATCTTTGATTAAAAGGCAATCGTCCAGGGACAAACATAATTCATATCTTGCATAAAACATGGGGTGCTTAGGGAAGGATACCCAGTTTTCTAAGTAGCAATATTTCTAACCAAATGTTAAAGCTAGACATCCCATTTTTACCCACATTGGTTAGAAGATTAGAAGCGGGGAGTCCCAGAAAACAGGATTTTCAAAAACCAATAAACCCAGATCAAACACCTATGAAGACTTAAAAGACAGAACAAATTGATATTAAAGAAGCCACCCAACAAAGACAAAATGAAGTGAAACAGTGATGGATGTCTTAGAAAGCTCATGTTTCTACCTGTGTAAGTGGAAAACATTTAAATTCCAGAGGGCCCTTCTTACTCTAGAATCCTGTGATTCTGTGGCTTTATGATTACCTAGGTTATTTAATAAATGAAAGGAATAGAATTATTTGAAAGTAATGTCAATTTAGCTATAATTCTCCTATTCATTCAGACATAGTCCCTTTTATGGGATTTCTTTGTTGGCCATAAATCACTAGAATAACAAAACAATAGGCTTAACCCCAATACATTAATATCCTGCATTTTCAGGTCATTCCCTATAAAAATGAAACTATATGGAAGAGTCATTGGCCTGAGTTCATTTATCATATTTACCAAGTCCACAGATCCATTTTAGAAACTATTATTATCCATTGTTTTTAACGTCCATTTGATTTAGATAGTATTTTCCTTAATTAGTTAGAAATGCAGAATTATATCTCAGAGTAAAGGCTTATACATTGTAATAGTTTGTCTTTCCATAATCCAGGGGATGATTGTCCTTCTGATGCTAATCAGCATGGACTCTGACCCAGCTTTTATTTACTTGGCCCTAATGAAGTAAAACAGTTCCAGTTTTTTAGCTTTCCTTGGGGTTTCTTTGGATGGCTTATACCTTTTTAAGAAGGCTTTTAAGAATGTATTTTAACAGTGTTTTATACCTTTGAATACAAAATATGTAAAGGAATTTGCATTTGCCAGGTTATTAGGCTACGATTAAATTGGGTGTTTGTGAAAGCTTATTATAAATGGTAAAGTACTTCACCATTAATAATAACAAATATTTGATGCAATTGGAGGTGGTGGTTAATAGCATGGGCTTTGAAGTCAGAGCAACCTAGGTTTGAATCTTGCCTTGCTTCCTACCAACTCTATGATTTTGGCAAGTTTCTTAACCTCTGAATGTCTCTTTTGCTGGCCTAAAAGTGAAAATAACATCAATACCTACCTCCTAGCATCTTCCTAGGTACTAAGTATAGAGAGTATTTTTAAAGGACTTACATAATGCCTGCTCAATACAGGTTAATTATTATTATTAATTATATTAGCTCAATAAATATGTATTGATAAGAAAAAAGTACTGGTAAATTAATTATTTAATGGATTATTGTGAGGACTAAAAAAGAAAATGTATGCAACAGACTTAGCACAAAGCCTAGATGATGCCCTATTACATTGCCTCTCAGAAGTCACCCATTATAAGGTGCACTGTTATTGTGTGTTCCTCTAAGAAAGAAAAAACTTCTGCCAATTAAACTTACGACACCAACAACCATGAGACACATCCCCATTGCAGAGAGAGAAAATTCTGGGAGAAAATTCACCTTAGAATCCATGAAACATAATAGTTTATATAAGTAGTACAATGATAAGAGATAGAGAAGAGGAAAAGGAAAAATAGAAAATTCTCAATAATTTCTCAGTGACCAGATCTATCTGTGAATTTTTCATTTATTTACAGACCCCAAATTATAATTCTTGTTAGTGAGGAAGAAAAATTAAGGAACTTGCCAGAGAGAGCAAACAAAGAATCATAATATATGATCATGGTGACTTATGACAAATCTCCTACAATATTCATGGAGTCCCTGAAAGGAATGAGAACTCCTCGGGCACTAGTTCCCCACCTCCCACTCCAAGTATCTCTTCTACAGCATCTCTGAAATACTCAGATGATAGTTATGTTGCATTCCATTCCAGAGCTCCTTTTGACAGCTCTTAGAATTGCTTTTATGGAAATGTAAATCCCCTTCCACGGGCTGACACTGGGGTAGGTGGGGAAAGAGTGGCAGCATGTGGAGGTGTGCTAATCATCGGTGCCAACCTTGATGGGAAGGTGGGTGACACTTGCTAGTTCTAAGTGGCAAAGCGGGGAAGTAGCATTTGAAGTGAAATTCAGGCAGAGTTGGAAAATAAATGACACAGAAGAGGGGGAAGAGCTCTCACTTATTTCAGAAAACTTTTCCAGCAACTGAAATAGGTGAGAGAGAAGAGGAGGAAGAAGGCATCTGCGAGAATGCAGGAATGTCTTTGAGCAAAGGAACTGAGAGAAAACAATATAGCTGTTGCTATTTGGCGGGGGCGGGGGGGCGGGTGTCAGCAGTTACCAAAGAACACAGATTTTTTACCCTACCAGTCAGCATGTCGGCCTTGAACAAGTCCTTATGGCCAACCAACCAGTCCTATTAGAACCTAAATTAGTTTTAGAATAGAAGAAACACTGGAAACCGTCTAACACAGTGGTTCCCAATTCTGGCTGTACACTAGAATCATCTAGAAAGCTTTGTAAACATACAAGTTCTTGAGCCTTACCCCTGGGGATTCTGATTTAATTGGCCTTGGATGCAGCCCAGCAAATGGTGTTTTTTAAAAGCTTCCCCAGCTTTTTAAATATACTGATCTAATTCAACCTCTTCACTTTACAAATAAAGAAGCTAAGACCTTGAGCAATACAGTGGCTACAAATGAATGCATAGCCTCAGCTCTGAGGAGAGCTGAGATTCTGTGGTAGTTCAGTTACTGATCTTAATTATTCATTTCTCTGCAGTCGTGTTGTACATCCACACCCAGGCTATGGCCTCATAGTTGGCTGGAGTATATGCCTCTGCCCTTTGAATTTGGACTTTGCCATGTGACTTGTTTTGGCCACTGGGATGTTAGCAGACACGGGACGAGCAACGGCTTGAATCATGCTTGCATGGTTGGGTTTGTCCTATTGTTCTCCTGTACTTTGCCATGAAAAGAATATATTCTCAGCAACTGGGTAACCAGTTGCTGATCCAAAGAAAATGAGAAACTCACTGAGCAGGCATGAACCCAGCCACACCCAGACATGTATGAGTCAGAAATAAATGTTTGCTATTGTGAGCCAATGACTTTGGGGTGGTTTTTAATGCAGCATTATTATGGCAAAAGCTGACTGGGACAGACTCATACCCAAGATTTCTAATGTGTCGTTCACTTCATCGCTCGATCTCTAATGGCTTACTATATATAGGCTAGGGGGTACAAACTGATGATGATCTGCCAGTGCTCACAAAAGACAAAACCAGTTAGATTCCTCATGTGTATAGCACATCAAACATGGACATGTGTAAGTCAAAGGGTTTTTTTTGATTAGCTGTTCAAAGACAGACTTTTCCTCCACTGGGAACACTGCTTACCCACTTTTATATTTCATTCACTCCTAGATAATTATAAGTAACAGTTTTTGAGCTCTTACTGTATATAAAATTTATTTGAACCTGAGAAAAGAAAACCCCCTTGAGATGGGTACTATTTACTAGCCCCATCTTACAGATAGCAAATCAAAGCCCTAAAAGATAAGTAATTTGCCCAGAGTCACAGTGCCAGAATGGAAGCTACCAAGGCTATCCTCTTAACTACTATGCTATACTGCCTCCACGTTGATTTCATTTTTGTGATTAATGCAAACTACTTATATTGGTTAATTTGGCAGAAATGCATATCACTCCAACGTGATGTTCATAGAAAATGGCTTATTCTTCAGGTATTATCTCTGCATGTTGACTGTTCTTACTCTCTCTTCACAAATTGTGTGACATTTAACTACAGTGCATCCATTCAGTCTGAAAAATATAAATTAATTTTATATTAACAATTCAGCTCAATTATGACACTATATACTTGGAGATAGCATCAGATCCCATACGTTAAGGGCTCAGTCCTATAAGACTGCCCAGCCCTCACTTCAGATGCCAAGCGCAAGTCTAGGTGTCACCTCTAATTCTGACCAACTGGGTATAAATTGTAGGTTTCATCCAACCCCTTCTTGGGTTCAAGCTAATTTGTTACAGTCACTCACAGAACTCAGAGAAATATTTTACTATCTAGATCTTCAGTTTATTAAAAAGGATATAACTCAGGAAGAGGCACATGGAAGAAATGTACAGGGCAAGGTGTAGAGAAACGGCGCAAAGCTTCCATGTCCTCTTTGAGTGCGCAGCTTTCCCAGAATCGCCACTTTGTTCACCAACCCAGGAACTCTGTACCCTGTCCTTTTCGGCTTTTATGGAGGCTTCATTACATAGGCATGACTGAATAAATCATCGGTCACTGGTGATTGAACTCAATCTCCAGCCCCTTTCCCCTCCCGGGAGGTTGTGGGTGGTACTGAAAGTTCCAACTCTCTTATCATAGGGTTGGTTCCCCTGGCAACTGGCCCCCCATCCTTAGGTTACCTAAGGGCTTTCCAAAAATACTTCATTAACATAACGAAAGACACCTTTATCTCTCTCATTATTTCTTATCCAAGGTTTTTAGAATCTCTGTGCCAGAAATGGGGATGAAGACCAAATAATATATATATTATTATAAATCACTATATATATATAGATACATATATATATCTTATTGTAAATTGCTAAAGATATATATCTCATGATAAATCACTATAAATATGTGTGTATGTGTATATATATATATATATATATATATATATATATATATATATATATATATATTCTCCCACCAGAGAACTGAGATGTGACATAGACTCTGCCAATCAGATACTACTTACTGATGCCAACGGAGGTCTACCCCCTTCTATAAGGAAAGTGAAAGTTTTCCTTCAGAAGCCCCCATCCTAGCACACTTCTGTTCTCTTCTATGGACCAGCACTAGGGCACGTGGCCATCCCGAACAGCAAAAAAGCTGTGAATGAGAGTATTAAATTTTTAGCTTCTGTGGTGGGACCCAGCAAGAGAGAAGGAGAATGGCTTCTGGGTAGTCCTTTAGCAGGTAGGTATTACTATTCCCAATTTATACATAAGGTAACGGGCTCTGAAAGGATAGGTGATTAGCTTAAAGTGAAAAGCTCATGAAAAGAAGAGGTAGGTTTTGAACCCAAAACCTGTTGGCTTTAAAAGTCCACATTCTTTCCACTGTGCCATTATGATGGCTTTAAAAATATATCCACAATTATTTGATAGTTCTTACTCCAAGAGGCGGAACTTAATTCCTCTCCCCTTGCGTGAAGGCTGAGCTTAACGACTGGTTTCAAACAGAGGAAAAAGGAAGTTATGGTGCCAGAATTATCAAATAAAAATATAGTAAGGGTTAGAACGAAAAGGGCAGGAATGGTTATCTTAGACTTTAAAAACATGGCTAGCTTCTTGAATTCCCTCAAAAACTAAGGTAAATAACAAGAACAAATCATTCTGAAAGAAGTTAAATGAAACAGCCTATATATTTAAGTGAAAGTTAAATATATTTTCATAATTGTTTAATAACTTTCATATATAAACTTCATTGCTATTATGAGAGTTAAAAATGTATCTATCATATATGTATAAACATATGCTAAAATCGGAATTACTGTAAAATTTTTGTCTATTTTAAAACTGTAAGTCTTAATTATTTTATAAAAGTAATTATTTCTGATATTGTTTTATGTCACCCACGATGGAAACTAAAATATATATACACACAAACGTACATATAAATATAAACTATTCCATTTAAATATTTTCATCGTTTCTTTTTTGATGCCTGTAATTCGTCATTTCTGCTGGCTTTTTCTCCACAGAACTTTTTGAAATCTTTTGATATGTTCTATCCAGAAGAAAACCATCCTGAAACATTAGAAAAACCCATCAAGAGACTTGCTTTCATCAAGCACTTTATAAGACTTTGAGAAGTTATCAAAGGTATTGAAAGAAGTCACTGACTTTCAAAGTCATCTCTTATTTTTCAAGAAGAAAACAATGGAAAAACAAATTCTCTTCATTCAGCCAGTCCCCAGTTTGGGTGCTGGGAAGCTTAGAGACATTGTGAAATCAAATCATGTGTTATATTTTTCTCCTGGTTCACTCTTTTTGAGATTTATGAGCAATATGGCTGCTGAGACATGATCTCCTCCTAAGAAAATCTTTTGCAGGAGACAAAAAAACCAAAAACAAAAAAACACAAAATAATACCCAGAGAAAAACCTGTCCTTCCTGAAGATAAGTAAGAAGTACTGAAAACATCTGTGGTCGGTACCCTTCTAAACTCCCCTTGCTCCAATAATGCAGGTATATAATAAATGGTAAATGCAGTGGTTTTATTTCAGCAGAGAGGTAAACTGGTTGGCTGCAGCAGCAGAAGGAACTCCTCAGATTGAAACCTACTGACTTAAAATCTGCATGGGAAAAGAGACAACATTACATACCAAGTGAAGCAAAAAAGGGCAGAAATGGTAACAGACCTAAGATTCCTGGATTTTGATTCCAGATGATCCTTTTGAAGCGGCCAGTGATCCTTTTTGCTAATTACCTCATTGAGAAAATGGATGAAGATAAATGACTATGTTTTTTTTCAAGTGGATGATAGAAATACACAGCATGAGGAAGCAGTAACTCTAACCTGTTTGATTCAATATGTTTTCTAAAATAAAGGTACTGTGAACTAGGGTAAAAATATAGGATGCCCAGTTAAATTGGAATTTGAGATAAATAATGAATATTTTTAGTACAAATATATTCCAAATGTTTCACGGGATATACTTATACTAAAAAAAATATCTGTTGTTTATCTGAAACTCTAATATAACTGAGTATTTTGTTTTGTAGCTGGCAACCCTAATGGAAGTACCAGTGTGTGATTTCAGAGACTAGATGGTAAAGGCATTGTGACTTCCTCCTTCCTCTCTCACTGGGATCACTCCCTCTGGGGTAGGCCAACTGTCATTTTGTGAAGACACTCAAGCAACCCTATGGCTAGGCTCACATGGTGAAAATCTGAGGCCTCTAAAGAACAGTCAGCAAGAAACAGAGGATGCTTGCCAATAGCCTTTAGATGACTAAACCCAACTGACATCTGCACTACAATCTCATGAGACACTAGGCAGAGCCACACAACTAAGCAGAATTCCTGACCCAGAGAAACTGAGATGATAAACATTTATTGTCTTAAGTGGCTAAGTTTGGACTAATTTTTTGTGTAGTAAGCGATAACTAATAGAGGCATATCACTTAAGTAGATGTACATCTGTTCAGAATTCTGGTCAATCTTTCAGGCATATGAAGAATCTTTTTGTTTAAAGGAAAATTTTCCTGCCTTTTATTTGCAACTATCATACTAACTGTGAAATATCGCTTAACAGCATTCTCCTGTCAAAGGCAGATCCAATATAATACTGACTGAAATCTTTAAGGAAAATTTGATCAATAAGAAAATTTTAAGCAAAAACCAAAAACTAAGTATATTGTCATATACAACAGGTTTGCAATGTGCATTACAGATTGTAAACTTTCACACTGATGTTATCTGATCACTGAAATAAACCAAAACTATTTTACAGGTTAAAAAAAAAACCACAACGCTTTAAAAGGTTCAATGATATGCTAAGGTCATACAGCTAGGATTCCAACACAGATCATTTGACAACCAGATCCTTCTAAAGTGCTGCCTCTCAAATCTGAAGAGTGTCCCTTTCTGACATTGGCCATTGATCTTAAATGGTCTTCTGTTTCAGGTAGTTTTCAATATCAAAAATGTTAAAATGAACTGTAGAAAACTGGTTGTCAATCATGTGAAGTCAAACAATAGTGAACTTCTCTTGACCTCTGAAAATGGAGTTTTAATTTTCCTCTTATTCAGCAGCCATGGTTGACAATGTCATTGGCGGTCAAGAGTTGACTCAGTCCTTCAGCAAGTCGGATCATGCTATTTGGCTTGACATTTCCTATCATGAGAAACTGTCCTGAACAACAACAACAAAGGGACAGATACTGAGATAAACCTATCATAAGCAGGAAATGCAAGACAAAGAAAAACAGGCTAAAAGTATAATTCTGCACTTCTACCCCTCGGAGTTTCATGCATGACTCCTCAACTCCCTTCCCAGGATCACTGGGTGTTGACAAAAGCCAAACTATGTTAGTATTGCTATATAACTCATCATCAATTGTTCCTCAATTGCACTACTCAACTTCCATGTAAGAATATGTATTGGAATCTTATTTTAAAATTTGAATCAAGGAAAAGCTTTGTTTCTCCTGTAATATCGTTACATATTGAAGGAGCAATATTATAAATGGAAGGGGAAATAATTATAAAAGGAAAGAGAAAGGTATTAAAGTTGGTTAGTAAAAATTTTTTAAGTAAATAAAACTCAGGTCACAGTCAGAAATCGTGGTGAAAGAGAGAAATAATACAGTCAGAGAGTCAAGAGGAACCTCGGAAGAGTTTACATAATTTTGACTTGAAGAGTAGGAGGAACCAAAAACAGAGTAGGAAGGTGAAGTGGAAACCTGTTTCTTGTTAAATACTTCACTATGGATAATTCACTCCTGCTTGTCCTGGCATTCAAAGGAAAATATTTGCATGCAAATCAACGATCTTAGTTCAAGCTGCTATAACAAAGTACCATAGACTGTATGGCTTGTAAACAACAGAAATTTATTTCTCACAGTTCTGGAGCCTATAAGTCTAAGATCAGGGCATCAGCATTGTTGAATTCTGGTGAGGACCTTTTACAGGCTGCAGTCTGCCATCTTCTCTTTGTATTGTTAAGTGACAGAAAGCAGACAGAGGAAGCAAGCTCTCTCATGACCCTTATAAGGGCACTAATCCCATTCATGAGGGCACCACCCTCATGATCTCATCTAAACCCAATTACCTCCCCAAAGCCCCACATCCTAATACTACCACAAAGGAGGACAGAGTATCAATATAACAATTTTCAGAGGACAAAAACTTTCAGTCCATAACAGGAAGCAAATAGTAATTAGAAGGGGAGCTATAAGTTATCTTCATCTGAGAAGAGGTCTAGGGAGAACTTGGGAGATAAACAAAACAAAATAAATCAGGAAGGAAAAGAATTTAGGCATAAACAAAAAATTACTTGAGCTTATACCATTAAGTGAATTTCTAGATTCTGCAGACCCGTTGTTTTTCTCAACAAAGTTGGTCAAGTCATTGTAGGAAAAAAAATAATGTACTTGCTTATTCAGATTCTCTTACCTGTTCTACTCATTAGCATTGCTGCTTGAAAAGAAGTCCCAGGAACCCAGAACTCACTCTCCTGGCACCCTTAATGGGTTGGATGAAATGGAGAAATTGCACATCCAACTCTTCCCATGACACACAAATGGATGGTGTCTCTGTCCCAGATATAGAGCAGAGAGTCAACAATGACCTCTTCCTTTCTAACAAAGAGAGCGCATGAAATAAATGGTCATGAAGCCCCAAAGTTTCCACCAGTTACACTGCTCTCTTCTGAGAAAACTATTACAGGAAGATGATTACCCAGAGATTGGCATGTTCTTTTCCATTTTCCCAGGCCAAATTAGCCACAAATGGTTGAAATGGAGCTCTATATGCTGGGAAGTGACCTTTAGGGTGACTTAACTTGAGAACTTTGCCCAGTAGGAATGCTCCATATTGCTAATGAGCAACTGTTCCCATCAATTTTCCTCTCCTGTAGAATTAGAATGCAAGATAAACAAAGAGCACTGGCAATCAACTCAGTAAGGGAATGGAAACAAACAGGAAGAAAAAAGTCTGAGTCATGAAGGTAGCTGACTTAAGGTTTGTTCTTGGGTCACTAAAACCCCTGACCTACTGTGAACATTTGAGCTCTGAATGAGGCATGTCTATATATTTACTGAGAGGATTTCTAGTCTTTCCTTACCTGTGGAATATTCTAACAGTAAAATCTCTACTGCCTGAGGTAAAATAAACATGTATCTCCCTCTTCCCATCAGAAGGAAACTGGTTTAAGAAGACAACCTTGTAATTTTCAGGGTTTCCATTTTTGTCGTGGCAACTAGGAACCTCTTTGCCAAATCTTATGTTGAGCAATTATATTAACTCTAATGGTTAGAGTTTTGTTCTTTTCCATGCCTTGGTCCTGAATTTTATATTTCCTATATATAAGCTCTGTTTGTGTGCATATGTGTTTCAGACATCAGAAGCTTCCTGAAGCTAATTGCTCAGTCTTTGGAGGGTCAGACAGCCAAGAAAATAAGACATCCAGATTCATGGAGCCTCCTAAAATCTGCCTTCCCAAATATTTTTATGGTGGCCTTCAAGTGTCAAGATCTTTGGGCTTTAGCAATTTCTAATTTACCTCACAAAGAAAGAAATTGAAGACTGAAGTACCAAACAGCTGTCCACAGTTCAGACACAATCCTATACAAACAATTCTGACCCCAGACACAGATGGAGAGCTGCAAAATACCACAGATTTTGTGTCTGCTTTTCAAAGGGTGATGTAGAGCTGGTACTCTCTCAAGTGGAGAAATAACTATCTACAGTGAACTCTCAGTATTACTCCTAAAGATACGCTCACATTTCTCCACTTTATGAATTTTATCTCCAGATTCCCAAAAGGTAGATGAATTGAAATTGGCAGGAGAATAAATATAGACTCAGAATCCCCTCACCCTATCCTAATTAGGTAGATAGCATTCATTTCATTATTTCTAGCCCTCTTCCTTCTCTATCACCTGATCACATGAGGAAAGATGTAGAGAAACAAAATTAGCAGCAAACTGCTTGGCAGTCGGCATTGTAAAGCATCCCAAGGTCCTCTTACCCAGCACTTCAAATGGCTTTATTATTTTTCCCTCTCTCCACACCAGTCCAAACCAAGCAGGAGCTAGCTGCACTCACTCAATAAAACGTACTTTTATTGAGCACTGCTTGTGTCTCGGCAGCATGCTTGATACAAGGAATGTATGATGCCTGCCTTCTTAGAATGTATATCCTCCATTGGTTCTCAACTAGGAAAAATATTCACCCATTTAGGGAATTTGGAAATGAATGGTGGCATTTTTGTTGTCAAATGATTGGGACAATCTACTGGCATTTAGTGAGCACCATATGGGATAATTTAACACAATGAAGAATTGTCATGAACAAAATGCCAAAAGCTCTGTGACTGAGAAATAAACAATTACAACAGAATGTGTTAAGTGCTATTATGAGAAGTACAGGATGCCTTTGAAAGCACATGTCAGCAGCACCAACACAATTTGGAGGTAGAAGAAGCCAGTTTTCAACGTCTAAGCTGAAAAAAACAATGGTAAGAGTTAGCTAGGTGTCAGTGGTGTAGGAGAGCTGAGTTTCAGATAATTTTCTAAAATTATTGAATGGATAATTAAGTATATGAATAAAAGATGGATGATTCTTGTTTATCTCCAATTTTTAGCCATTAATTGTTGGGTTGAGGTCAAAAACTCTCTGTTTGTAATGTTATTTTAGTTATAAATATAGTTAATTACTGGGTAAGTTTACATTTATGCTACACATTGTTTGAAGGAAGAGAGTAAAATCTCCAAGAAGGTAAAGGTTTACACTAAACATTTCCATGGACTTGACTTGAAATTTTTCTAGTTCACCTTCCTTTTCTCTTTACTATATCTTTACACTTCATTGAAGTCCACATATCATTCATCAGAGAGCAGGCAGTGCTTTATCATTCTCCAATATTCATAGCTTCCTCAGTAATAATCAAACCTGAATGAGTGATAGGCTAAATCTTAATAAAATAATTCCATATATTTACTATCACACATTCCTAAGTAATCCCCAATTCTCACATGCTTCTGTTTCATAGACGGTCAGCTATTACCTGTTTTCCTCAAGTCTTAGCTCTTATTTGGCTGACAACATTCTACTGAACACAGTCATTATCTTGCTTCTCCCAAGACTTGTCAAATGCCCCCAGAGATCTGCTCTCAGACATCTCTGTAGGCAAGGATGGGTGTCCCTCAGGGCCGGAATCAGACACAGAAACCAGCAATGTCCAAAATGTGTACGTGGTCTATTCGGGTCAGTTTAAATTTTTAGAAAAAGAAATAAAATAAAATGCATATACACACTACTTCTCTGCAATCCATCCTCAGGTAATTTGACAGAAAGACAAAGGAAAGAAGGAGTTAGGAAGATGAGTTACATGCATGGAGATTCTACCATGTTTGGGTTTGATATAAAGCATTCAACACACCTAAAATCATAGAATGTAAGAACTGGAAGAGTCTTAGAGACAGAACCCAGCGCCCTCAGTTTACAGATGAGAAGAGTGAGAATAAGAGCCAGGAAAAGACTAGTCTATGCCACCATGCTGGTACTAGGGGAGCCAAGACCGGAAACGGTTAAGAGCATAAGCTGTGGAGGTCAGGTAATCTGAGCTGAGCTTCCAACTTTTCCCCTTATTTCATCCCACTTAGCTTCAATTTCCACCCAGGTAATTGAATTATAAGGATTCTAATATGTCTACATTATAGGTTTAGTGTAAGAATTAAATAAGACATACACATAGAGAACTCAGTACAATGTTCAGCACATAGTAAGTGACCAATAAATATTAGCTATTAGCATAATCATCTGTGGTAGAGAGCCACCCTAAAACACTGAGGGCTCAACCATACTATCTGGGGAAATCCTTCTCTCCTTCAGTTTTGCAGCAAGACGCTGGGCTAGGATAGGTCCTGAAAGCCCGAGGTGGAGATGGGAGTTGAGTTCTGGCTACATTTCCAAACTCCTCCATAAATAGGCCTCCAATCCAAAGACCACTGTTAGATTCATCCCAGACTTCCCTGGAGGTGTAAGAAGATGACAATCATCATTTCTGAATGTGAAGAGACCCCAAATCACAGGCTTTTATGCTGAAAAATAACTTAGATATAGTTAACTTGAATCATATTTTGATTATGGAATTTTCAAAAGCAAGGCCTTACTCCCCTGTTATTATTATTTAGTTTTTGGAGGGCCAGAGATCCCATTATAGTGCTATGCACATGTCAAACTCAAAGAAAGTTTATGGAAGGTAGGAAGAGAATCATTTATTGGTCTGTCTGCCTTGTCTTTGTTTCATGGGGTTACCTTCATCCAAGAATTCTGTGAAGCAATCATTCAACAATGCTTTTAACCCTTGAATCGAAGATAATGATAGCCAACATGAAGTATGTACTTTCTAACTAGACAATGGCCAACAACTTAACATAATCACCCATAACAAGTCTGGGAGAAAAAGATTATTATCATTGTCATTTTACATTCCCATTATTATATTATCTCCATTTTATAGACTGGAAAACTGAGGCTCAGAGTGTATAAGTAATTCACCCAAGGTCACACAAGTGGTAAGTAGTGATGCCAAGAATCAGACACAGGCAAACTTGAGATATTAACACTTGATTTTATGCTCTTAATACCCTTGGGGCTCTAAATGATAACAAACGAATTTCTAATTTTTCCCATACTCTTCTACTCTGGCAAATTCATGCACTTCTCTTACCATAATTCCTACCCTTACCATATTCCTACCCCGAAGGAAGTAACAATAGGGTATTGTATCTTTCATTTTTTCCATATTCTTAAGTTTTCCATGCCACAGTCAGAAGTGGTCACTTGTTCATGCACAAACCCAACATAAGTCACAGCACATGGGTATAATGATAACAAAGAGAGCATACACTAACACTATTGCCACACTTGCAAACTGCCCTCCACCAAAGGAAATCAAGTAAGTTTAGGGTATATATTGCAAATGCAGAGCAAAGCAGTATGTTTACCAACACCTGGGAAAACTGAAATTCAAACCCAAGACCAGACATTAAATATCACTTTGTAAGGCACCAATGCTGTCAAGTCCTTGCAAGGCTTAACAACCAAATTAGCAATAAATTCTGACAGCCCCATCAATCAGCTCTATTCAGCCAGTCTGATGGCAACTTTGTGTTTCTTTGCAGGCCCAGGGAACACACACTTGCTGAGGGAAAAAAAATGCACTTGATTAAATTTGGTTTTGAATAATTGGTTCATCGAAATTCTTCTGCTAAAGAAAAATGGCATTTCTAATTTATAGAAATCACTATTTGAAACATAGTTATGAGTACTCAGAGAACCTCTGAAACTAAATAAATTTAAGTCAGCACAGTTAAGAAGCCATTAAGAGGTATGTAATGACAGCCCCTGCAATTATCACTCCAACAGAGCTAGTGTGGAAACCTGCCAAAAGCCAGCTCCCCTCCTCCACCAACTGTGGTCACTGCGCTTGAAGCTTGGGAGCCCAGGTCAGGTGCATCAGGGGCTCTCATCCCCCTTCCGGCAAGCCCAGGCGCCTGATGTTACCTATGAAGGAGCATGACACATTCTGGGCAGAAAAGGTGGAGGAGATTTTTTTTAAAAAAATCTTTATTGGAGTATAATTGCTTTACATTGTTGTGTCAATTGCTTCTGTACAACAAAGTGAATCAGCTATATGTACACATATATACCCATATACCTTCCCTCTTGCATCTCCCTCCCACCCTCCCCGTCCCACCCCTGTAAGTGGTCACAAAGCACCGAGGTGATCTCCCTGTGCTATGCGGCTGCTTCCCACTAGCTATCTGTTTTACGTTTGGTAGTGTATATATGTCCATGCCACTCTCTCACTTCGTCCCAGCTTACCCTTCTCCCTCCCTGTGTCCTCAAGTCCATTCTCTACATCTGCGTCTCTATTCCTGTCCTCCTGCCCCTAGGTTCTTTAGAACCATTTTTTTTTTTTTTTTTTTTGGTGGTACGCGGGCCTCTCACTGCTGTGGCCTCTCCTGTTGTGGAGTGCAGGCTCAGGACGCGCAGGCTCAGCAGCCATGGCTCACGTGCCCAGCCGCTCCGCGGCATGTGGGATCTTCCCGGACCGGGGCACGAACCCGTGTCCCCTGCATCGGCAGGTGGACGCTCAACCACTGTGCCACCAGGGAAGCCCAGAACCTTTTTTTTTTTTTTAATTCCCTATATATGTGTTAGCATATGGTATTCGTTTTTCTCTTTCTGATTTACTTCACTCTGTATGACAGACTCTAGGTCCATGCACCTCACTACAAATAACTGTATTTCGTTTCTTTTTATGGCTGAGTAACATTCCATTGTGTATATGTGCCACATCTTCTTTATCCATTCATCTATCAATGGACACTTAGGTTGCTTCCATGTCCTGGAAGCATAGCGCTGCAATGAACATTGTGGTACATGACTCTTTTTGAATTATGGTTTTCTCAGTGTATATGCCCAGTAGTGGGATTGCTAGGTCGTATGGTAGTTCTAGTGTTAGTTTTTTAAGGAACCTCCATACTGTTCTCCATAGTGGCTGTATCAGTTTACATTCGGTGAGGGAGATTTTCAAAAATCTATTGGCAGCCCCAAAACCTGTTTGGGAGGATTCTTTCACAGGTACCCAAGGCTTGCTTGCAAATATCCCCACTAACCTGCACTGGGCTTGACCTCCCATTCAAAGTGACCCCAGCATCCTTGAGAGCCAGGAAGTCCTACTCCAGACCTGGCTGGCCATTGCAAATTAACTTGTAATATTATTGCATATGATATCTGAGTGAGAAGGGAGAATCTACACTTTTCCTCCAGCCCTGTTCTATGGGCACATGAGTGTGGTGTAGACTTTATCATATCTCCTAATTGTGACACAAAATGCAAGCAGGCAATATGGGAGAGAAGACATCTCCAGGTCACTTTGCAAACCAATGCCTCTGTAGATGAGTCAGGAGTCAGCCAGGGTCCCTGAATGAGAGAAGTAAACAGTAAACTTTTTCCCTCTGCTTTGCATGGACCATAAACCACAGACAACAGGTCCAGCTGGGGTGTGTGATAGGTGAGAAACACCTCCCTCGTTTTTGAAATAGCATGGAATTTAAATGAGATACATGTAAACCCCTACTTTTCAGTTAATTCAATTGCATTTGATGGATGGGAGGCAAGGAGAAACCTGACTTATCTGCAGTTTGTGAGAAAAAGACCTGCAGGTATTGATCACAACTGAGCCAACATGTGTGTGGTTGTTACCTGTGCTACCGCAGACTCTGTGGTGTTCATAGGTGTGTATCGTCTAGGACAAGGAAGGGTGAGTCTCACGGTATGCCACTTTGGTCATACTAGGTCCAGCATACTATATTCCTTTCTGAATTCCACATTTTAAGAGGCAGTAAAGGCAGAGAATAACCAAGAGGGTAAAATGTTTGGGAACCAAAATAATAATGACATCAATAACAGCAATAGCTAATCCATTCTACAAATGAGGACGCAGATTTGGACAGAAACTTTCCCAAGGTCATACAACAAGTAAGTTGGAGTGCAGAATTCAAATATGAGCCTGTCTGATCCATGCTTTATCGCATCATGTGTATTTGTTTTATTAGCCACACCAAGAGTGGCTTTATAACTGAGCCCATATTTATCCTTTTTTTAAAAACAAAAATCATATATTTATGGTATGTAACAGGATTTGATATACATAGTGAAATGATTACTACATCAATCTAATTAACATACTATCTGAGACTAATTTTTGACCTTTAAAAGCCTGCAAACATCCCATAATTGCCTTAGTAGAGCCCTATTCTAGAAATCCACCAACTTCAGAAAAACAATGAAATCTGGCGACCTAGTTTGGCCTGATCTCATTGCTGTGATGAGAAAACATGGCTCCTGCCTTTTGATACAATGTGGCCCAGTTCTGAAATTGCATCTTTGAGAAGTAAATAAGACCACCGTGGTTTGAAATAAATGAGGCCAGACTAAAAGATGTCCTCCTACAAGCATTTTAGCAAGCATGGAAATGACATCTGCAGTCTTACCATTCCCAGGCTCCTACCCATTTCAGTCAAATAGGCCTCCGGTCACCACTTGCAGTAACACTCATTGGACACAAACCAGAATACGGGCAGAACTGGAATATAGTCAGAGTTTGCCCTTAGCGTCACTAAGACAGACACGGAAATGCACTGCCCAGATCCCCTTCAAGAAAGGCCTTGCTTTTTACTTGCAAGGAGTGTGGTCAGCAGAGAGCCTCCGGCTATCACTTCTCCAGGGCCTGCCTCAGCTCAAGGGAGCAGGCTCACTGAGGTCACACCTTTTCCAGGGGAGCCTGTATCCAGTGACTAAGCAAAGTGGGGTACAAAGCCCTCACTGTTCAGCTGGAAGAAGGACGCTCTGCAGAGCAATACTTACTTGCACATTCCCTTCTTCCTCTGCCCAATTTTGTTTGTTCCTTCCCAAGTGCTGATCTCCAGTAAACACCCTGCACCACAAACTCCATTTCAGCATCTTTTTCTGAAGAACCCAACCAGTGATAATCCCCTTTTTCTGTTCTGTGACTTTAGCCCATCATCCTAAAATAGGATGGTAAAAAGACTTAATTGGTTGGAAGCTTCTGGTCCAACTTTCAACTATTGCCCAAAGCATGGCGAAGCAGAAATGAGCAAAGGTGTTGGAGACAGACAGTTCTAGGTTCAAATTGCAGCCTTGGCATTAACGAGCTGAATAACTTTGGGCACGGTATTTAATCTCTCTGAGCCTCAGTTTTCTCCTCTGCCAAGTGGTGATGTCACTGTCTACCTATGAAGGTTGTTCCAAGAATGAAACATAACCACATATGCAAAGCACCAACCACAATGCCTGGTACACAGTAGGTGTCTCGTAATTGGTTATTTATGGTTATGGTTATTTTGACACTAGACATACACTTTCCTTGTATTCTAATTTACCTTTTCAGGTATTTATTTCTTGCTTCTCCCATGAGACTTTATTTTCCCAGAGAGCAGGGACTGTGTTTTGTTTACTTCATCTGGGTCTTTTATAAGGTGCCAAGAATGGATTGAAATATATCAAAGGTGCCCACTATACAGTGACCACCCTGAAACTGGGTCTTGGTGTGTCACAGTTCCAATGGCAAGTGTACACTGAACAGCATATGTAGATGTATAAAGACGTCAAAGTAAATTTTGCCTTCTACTTGGCACTGCAAGACCAAATGCATAATGGTTAATAGTGTACAGAAGACACTGTGGTCGGGCCCCCAATGTCCATTCTACCCCAGATGACCAGTCCAATCCAATCACCCCACTCAAGTCCTCCAGGGCTCAGCTGATCCAAGGATAGACACAGGTCTTTGCTTGGCCCAAACAGCCTGAAGAGAAGAAATTATATTGTGTGGTTGGCTGGATTTTCTTCTCTCCCACTGGATATGAAAAAAGAAGCATGATGCTCCAATGTACATACAGCTACTAGGAGAACCAGTTATATGAGAGATCACACATCAGAGACGGAAAGCTCCTGGGCTCCTGATGACACTGTTGAGTTGCTGAATTGCTGAAATATAAGGCCTGCACTACCTCTCTTCTTCCTGTTATGTAAGATAATAAATGTCCTCATTGTTGAAGCCATTTCAGTCTGGGATTTTGTTACTTTGAATATGCAGCTGAAAGTATCCACAGAAGTGAGGCAAACATTCAATATACAACCACACCTAGCCAGGGTGTTTTTTAAATCATTAGAGCTATATTAGAATTGCTGCTTTTTTTTTTTTAGCAGAAAGAGGTCATTTGCTCTGAGTTCCACATTTATAGATTAGGAGACTGAGGTTCAGAAAGGCTGAGTCAGTTGCCTGAGGAGACAAAACTCATAAGTAGCATAGCCAGGACTAGACTTTAAACTCCTTGACACCCAGCATCCAGGCATTAATCCATTCATTCAACAGCATTTATGGGTATTTACAATGTTCCAAGCACTGTATTCTTTTTTTTTTTTTTTTTTTTTATTTCGGTATGCGGGCCTCTCACTGCTGTGGCCTCTCCCGTTGCGGAGCACAGGCTCCGGACGCGCAGGCCTAGCGGCCATGGCTCACGGGCTTAGTTGCTCCGCAGCATGTGGGATCTTCCCGGACCAGGGCATGAACCCGTGTCCCCTGCATCGGCAGGCGGATTCTCAACCACTGCGCCACCAGGGAAGCCCAAGCACTGTATTCTTGACTCGGCAACATACGGGTTCCCAAAACACATCATGGAAATGAACTCTTATGACAATATTTGCAATTTGAGTGAAAGGACCACGATAAATGTTTCACGAGGCCCTGTTAAGGCAGAGGCATTTGCAGAACGCTACAAGCACTCCTCACCAGCCAGAAAATAAGAGTGACCTAAGGAACAGATGGGAGGAATGTCAAGCTGTTTGGAAAGATTAATCAGATTTAAAAAGAAATTCCAGTGCACTAGGAGGAAAGAGATATTTTACAGGATTACCCATGCTCATTCACTTTTTCTGGCTATTGAACTATAAAATGCATTCCTATAAAAATCATATAAAAAATGAAACAGAAGGAAAATAAATGTCATTTTACTCAAGGCATGTACACTGGAGCTCAAGTCAGGAGTGCCATAATCCACCAACTCAGCTAAAGAATATTCATCACTGAAAGGAATTTTGGAAGGTATGAGGGGAGGTGAAAACAGGTACCAGTTTTTCCACAATAATAGCAGCAAAGGTTCATGTAGGGTCTGTCACCTTTGTTCACATAAAGCACAGCATTTCAAAAGCTGAACAGCTGAACGCATTGTGGTTTCAACGCTATTAGAAATATCTCAGTGACCTTGAGCACAGCAGTCTCCAAAAAGAGATGCACATGTGGGAGCCAAGTAAGACAGCACTGACCTGGGAGGTCAGCCACAATGCTTCCCACTCACAGCCCCTTCTGAGGGAACAAGTTCCTCGGGCAGGGAAGGCCGTCTTCTGTATAAAGGACTCTGGCTACACTGCAGCCACAACTTTCTGAAGATTGGAATTGCTGGGTATACATGGGGGGTAATGAGGGGTTTTAAGAAGCACCATCAATGATGACTATATGAGGACATCAAGAACTTTTAGTAGATGTCAGTACCTTGGGACAAGTAGAAAGAGAGTTTCTAAGGCACATAAGGAACTTAAAGATCATCCATGGACCACTGCTCTCAGAATGGTCCGTGGGGCTTGTAAAAAATGCAAACTCCTGATATCCAGCCAGAACCACCAGTGATATCAGACTCCTGAGGATGGGTTCCCACACCCTACACTTCAACAAGGTGATTATCATGCACAAAGCTAAAGTTTTAAAAATACTGAACTAGGGGCTTCCCTGGTGGCACAGTGGTTGAGAGCCCACCTGCCGATGCAAGGGACACGGGTTCGTGCCCCGGTCCGGGAAGATCCCACGTGCCGCGGAGCGGCTGGGCCCGTGAGCCATGGCCGCTGAGCCTGCACGTCCGGAGCCTGTGCTCACAACTGGAGAGGCCACAACAGTGAGAGGCCTGCGTAACGCAAAAAAAAAAAAAAAAAAAAAAAAATACTGAACTAACTTGGACCCTTTATTTTATCCATGAAGAAACTGAGGCACTGAGAGGTCACAAAGACAAAGCAAGACACACTTCATGCACTTATTCACTACTTCTATTGAAGGTGTTGCCACCCCTCTTTGCTCTGACTGACGGCTTCATTCACAGTGCCTGAGCAGCTTCATTCTGCTTAGAGTGGATCTCCTTTCCTGTGCTTGCATTTTGTATTCATTCATTCAGCAAACACTTAAGGAGTGTCCCTTAGGGACCGAGTCTCTTCCTAGGCTTCAGACAAACAGAAAGAAATCGAATCCCAGAATCAGTGATCAAAAAGTGTGATTAATAAGAATTGTTGACAAAACATACCCACACTCCCCCAAGACCCCCATCCCCGATAAAAGGTCGATCCATGTCAAAAACTAAACCTTGCTTGGGCTCTCATTTAGAAACAGTTAGAAATACGCCTTCCTATAATGAGACCTTAGCTAATGTAGCCAGATTTCAAACTGTTCACCCAAATCTAAGACCACCCAAAGTTCTAATAGCAATGGTCATTAAACATCTAATAACCACCCGCACACAAAGAAGACCACTAGCCATGCAAAATGGCTTGTACCCAACAAAGGCAATCTGAGCACATGGTGCCTGGTCCTTTCATTTAAAATATGTTCCTCTCTTTTATTGCCTGAAGACTATCATGAAATGTCATCAGCCAATGCAAAAGGGACACCACTTTTATTAAAATGGAGCACATAAAGAAAAAGAACAAGAAAAAGATAAAGGAAAAATACCTTCTCATGGAGGCAAGGGATAGGTCATAGGAAAGTGAGATATGAGGAAGAGGACATGGGACAGGCAGGTTTACAGGGCCAGGATGCTGAAGCAGAAAGAAATGATGACTCAAATGGAAGGTTTTTAACACAGGAATGCTATGAAATGGTCAGGCAAAAAAGATACAAATATGCTGCCATTAGTTCATTCATGGCTTGAAGGACAGAGGCGAGCAAGGAAGAGAGGGCAAGGAGTAGCTTGGTCAGACCTTCCAACCTTCACTTACTGGCCCCTCAGTTGTTAGCAGCAGAACAGGAGGAAGAGCCAGAAGAGCACGGAGGAGGAAAGAAAGGGAAGAAAAAAGTGTTAGAAAGAAAAATCCAACCTGACCCTTGCATAATTTCAGAGAAAGCCCAGGGAATTTAAGCTGTTAAAGCAATAAACAAAAATATCTCCAATCTTTAAACATGGCCTTTTGCATATTATAGAGTGTTGAAGAGTCATTTTTCTCTGCTGTGACCTCCTCACTCCATTTCTCCTTAAACCCCTGTCTCTAATCTCTGGGTGCTGATGTCTCTCCATGTCAGTAAAATGTGCAACACCTCGGTTCTGACCTACAATCTCTACACTTTTTGTTTCCACTAGCAGAAGCCCCAGAGGAGTATGAGAGCAGAGGAAAGTGGGCTAGGCCTGTTTATATATAGTTCCGCAGAATAAACTAGGACGCATGTCCCTTTCCCCACCATGTGTACAGTGGATAGTGACACCAGAGCATCAAAGAGATAATCCTGCAAATGTTCCCGTCACATAGTCTGGATTGCTGGATAAAGCACTCAGCCTCACTAACAAAAAACAGCACATGGGAAGTAAACCTACTTAGGGGGAAAAAGTCCCTCTCTCTGTGATGTAATAAATGCAAAAATCACCATTAATAAAGACCCAAGGAGCAAAAGAAACCTGAAATGAGAGCGAAGCTGTTCAAGATCAGTGAACTATGAATCCAAGTATTTAAATGTTTAAAGATATAATGAAATTTCCTTTCAATCTACATAGTGTTTGCCAAGAACATCACAGGATTCCTTAATAATGGCTGATGGGTTTCCTTGCAAACAGAGTTCCAGAGTCTGTAGTGACATAGATGTTACTGGCACAAGTCATATTTTCCTCACATACAGGAACTTCCATTAGTCTCCTGTCACCATTAAAATAATAAATAGGTATTTTTTCATAATTTTTATTTTTTTAATTGTCAAAATTTCATGGCTGCAACTGAGATGCTTTCTTCCTATTTTCCCACTTAGTTCTATTTTAAGTGACCCTATTAATGATATTTCTCTACTTAAAATAATTGGATAATCTAAAACTGAGAAATAAGCACTTTCCTTTCCTCATTGTTTTCCCCTCTTCTTTATATTTAAAAGCCCCAGGAGATCATAAACATTTGTCCTTAGGGCAATATCAGCAGTTAATGATTCATGTTCAAAGGCCTGAAGTTGTCTAATTAACAAAAGGCAATGTTTTACAGAAGCCATTTTTGCTTTCAAGTTAATAGCATAAAACACTGGATTGCATGCAAGTTTCCAAGCTTGTGGTGTGCTATTAATTCAAAACTTTCCTATTTCATTTTATCTGACCCAAACTTCAAGTCATTAAAAATGTACCATTTTCGTTTCATGCTAGTTTATTGGTGCCTTTACAGTACAGTTCACGCATCACATCCTCCTATAATGTGCTCATAAAAATCACTTTTCCTATTTTTATTAAAATATGCATTTGATTAATGAAAATAATATCAGCATATTTTCTGTGAAGTGTATTTTTTTGTTTTTTTCTTTCTAGTATGCGGGCCTCTCTCTGTTGTGGCCTCTCCTGTTGTGGAGCACAGGCTCTGGACGCGCAGGCTCAGCGGCCATGGCTCATGGGCCCAGCCGCTCCGCGGCATGTGGGATCTTCCTGGACCGGGGCACGAACCCGTGTCCCCTGCATTGGCAGGCGGACTCTCAACCACTGCACCACCAGGGAAGCCCGTGAAGTGTATTCTTAATAGTATAAGTCATTACAAATATCAGAATCTTTCAAATAGTCCAATCATCCTTTAATGTAAATGATGGCATGGACTAAGTATTTACCAAAAGCAGACATTTGGTATAATTTCTGGTACTTATCACTGCGACATCATGAATTTTTATGGAGAGTCTGACTTTAAAATGATAAATACTGACATTTCTAAAGCTCTAGTATGTATTTATGTTTCTGATACCAGTGACTTTGAAATCAGCAGCACTCCGAAGATTACAGGTTAAACTTTCATAGATTTATCATGGTCTTAGATTTCAAACCAAAGTTGATCCCAGGGAATTAAGGGCTTGTTTCTCCAAAATGCCTGGATACTTTGCACATCCATTTAATAGGACTGTTTGTTTTCTTCTCTGTGTCCACACTAGCGGCAGGGATTGTACCTTTGCATATTTACAGTATAGTACAGCGGTTAAGAACATGCACTCTCAACTGAAAGCTGTCTTGGTTTGAATTTTAGTCTCCCTGCTTTCTACTTTATATAATTTGGACAAGTTACTTAAACTCTAAGCAGAGCTTCCTTATCTGATAAATGAGCATTAGGGTATCTATTTTACTCATAAAGCTGATGGGAAAAATAAAGGAGCTATATTTAGAATGGGCTTGCACTTGCTTAATACTCACCAAACATTACCTATTATTATATGCCTCCCTAGTACACACAACTCAGGTATGAGAATAAGTACTTCATGTTTATTAAAAGAATAAATAAATGAATTATTAAGACAAGTACTAGTATTCTTGTTTATAGAAGAGTTAAACCTGCTTCAGCAAAGTAAAGAAACTTGCCCAATGTCAGTCAGCTAGTAAGCGGCAGACAGTTTTCAAACTTGGGTCCATCTGTGTCCAAGCTGCAGTAGAAGACTTGCTGTCTCCCAGAGAGGTCTCTGAGTTTGCTAGGGACTGAGACAACATCTAAGTTTCAAAAATGAACCCAGTGGATTTTTTTAAAAGAATGATTAAAAACTATTGGGCAGAAATGTCATGAGCCTCTCTCCCAAATCACTGCCAATTTATCTGTGAAGGAGTAATAGCTATGAAATTGGGACTTTGTTCCAAAATACTCTCCCAAATTCAGAAAAATGGGAGACAGATGATATTCTGACAGCTAACTTTCCCACTTAAGTCTCTGCCACGCTTGATCTTTGTCAAAATGGGTTTCTCATAATTAAGAATCATGGTTCTCAGAGAAGACAAGTGGCAACTCAATAGCTCAAAATCTGCTGAAAAATTCCATTGCATATTGAAGTGCCCACACGCTTGAGCATTCGTAGCCACCTCTCTGATCCAAAAGGCTTTGCTTAGTGAAGAGAGCAAGAAAATCATCTATACAAGAATACTTTAAGTAGGCATTCTCATTCTTCACTGATAATTACTTGAGCTACTACCTTATACCTTTGCTATGAAGAAAAGGATATTTTTATGAGAAGGAAATGAGTTCATTTCTTAACTCTAGGTAGATGAAATCCTTCATATGTGTTCATCTAGTAGAAGTTATTACTAAGATTGATGTTCTTAATATATACATTATAAGGAAGATCCAGTTTTCACTGCAAAAGCCCTGCTGTTTACCACCCTAATAGATACGTAACTTTCCCTCGACTGTTCTCAGAAAAGAGGCTAAACTTATATGTGAGGTTTTTTTTTTTTTTTTTTTTTGCGGTATGCGGGCCTCTCACTGTTGTGGCCTCTCCCGTTGCGGAGCACAGGCTCCGGACGCGCAGGCCTAGCGGCCATGGCTCACGGGCTTAGTTGCTCCGCGGCATGTGGGATCTTCCCGGACCAGGGCACGAACCCGTGTCTCCTGCATCGGCAGGCGGATTCTCAACCACTGCGCCACCAGGGAAGCCCCTATATGTGAGTTTTTAATTGTACCTGATATATCTACATTTTAAAGAACTTCATTCTCAAAGCATATACTTATAAGACTTATCTTTTCCTTTCATACCTTGTATTTATTAAAGGGAATTGGATTTCATTCTCCCAGAGCTAAATGAGATGAAAAATTTTAAAATATTAAAGAATTAGTCATTAAAAAGTTGCCTGCAAAATGTGATGGGTGGGGTTCAAGCATGCACTCATTCAATAAGTATGTACTGAGCTTCTCTAACATACAAGAGGCATGTCCTGGAGATAACGAGATCTTAGCTCTAACCTCCTCTATAATCCTAATTACTACAAGAATGTAGCAATGTCTCTAGACAATTGAAGATTAAAAAATAACTCTGGACCAAACTATTTGTTTTTGTTGACGGCAACAAAGGAAGATTCCTAAACATTCAAGTTTCGCAAAATATACCTCCCATGTACCCTGATCTTAGAAATTACTGGAAACTCAGAACAGAAGCAAAATTTAGGAAGGAAGAAGTCTTATTATAAAAGACATGGCAAAACTACCAATCTATACTCTCTCTAACCCTTTCTTTCTATTAATAAGATGCCCTTGCTCCTAAAAATGCACCTATGTTCTCACAGGCTTTTTTTCTGTAATTAATGTGTCTATTTCTTGCATTATTTTTAACACCATACAAACATGATTTACTTCACCCATCAAAAAATATGTATGTTTAGGGGGCAGATTGCATTACTGCTCCCAACCAATCACTACGTCTTCCGTAGAGGACAAGCATACATACCTCTCCATTACCATGAGAAGTGCAGGGCCTTCTGCAGGAGGAGTATACGTCTCTACCTCACTGACATTGAGCTTAGTCATGTAACTTGCTCTGGACAATAGAATGTGAACAAACATAAATTATGACAAGTGCAAGCTGAAGACTTGAGGCATAGTACAGTTCTGTTTCTTGCTCCTCCCCTCTTCGATCAAAGGAGCATATCCAACGTTGAGAGAGCTCTGTCGGCTTCTGTCCAGAAATCAGAAGACCCATGGTGCAGGGCCATGGCTGACTCTAACTACTGACAGGTAATATAGTCAAGTTTTCTCACGATTTTATTTGGTTTTTGTTACTGTAGTATAACCCCCATTCATCTCTACCCATCCATATTTCTGTTCTATCTCCTAGCAAAATTCTTGAAAAAACTATCTAAATGAATATATTTCTGCTTCTTTGCCTTCTAGTCTCCTCTCAATCCTTTCCAATTAGGCATCTTCTCACACCTACCCCCACCCCAATTCCACTGAAACCACTTTTACCAAGGTGTTTTCCACATTTCTAACTCAAATGATTATTTCTGCATACTCATCAGGCCTGACCTTTCAGCAGCATGTGGAATGGCTGTTCACCTCTTTTTTCTTGAAATATTCCCATCTCCTGATTTCTCCCAATTTGGCTTCCACCTCACTAGCCATTCCTTCTCAATCACTTTTGCTAGTTCCCTCTCCTCTTTTCAATCACTGAAGTGTGAGTACACCAAACTTATCTTTCATCTTCTTTTCTGTCCAAATATTCTCCCATATGACCTCATCTGAACTTTGGTTTTAAATACAGTCTCTATGAAATAATTCTCTAGCCCTGACCTCTAGATTTAGCTCAAAACTGATTTAAGGGACTTCCCTGGTGGCACAGTGGTTGAGAGTCCGCCTGCCAATGCAGGGGACACGGGTTCGTGCCCCGGTCTGGGAAGATCCCACATGCCACGGAGAGGCTGGGCCCGTGAGCCATGGCCGCTGAGCCTGCGCGTCCAGAGCCTGTGCTCCGCAACGGGAGAGACAACAGAGGCCCGCGTACCACAAAAAAAAAAAAAAAAAAAGAAAAAAAAAACCTGATTTAACCAATTACCTATTTGACATCCTCAACTGTGTACCCTATAGGCATTTTAATCAGAACTTGGAAAAATAGGACTGTTGAGGGCAGACAGCAGAAGCAAGAAGAACTACAATCCTGCAGCCTGTGGAACGAAAACCACATTCACAGAAAGACAGACAAATGAAAAGGCAAAGGACTATGTACCAGATGAAGGAACAAGATAAAAGCCCAGAAAAACAACTAAATGGAGATAGGCAACATTCCAGAAAAACAATTCAGAATAATTAGAGTGAAGGTGATCCAGGACCTCGGAAAAATAATGGAGACAAAGATTGAGAAGATGGAAGAAATGTTTAACAAAGACCTGCAAGAACTGAAGAACAAACACTTAGAAGAATTAAAGAACAAACAAAGAGAGATGAACAATACAGTAACTGAAATGAAAAATACACTAGAGGGAATCAATAGCAGAATAACTGAGGCAGAAGAATGAATAAGTGACCTGGAAGACAGAATGGTGGAATTCACTGCCACAGAAAAGAATAAAGAAAAAAGAATGAAAAGAAATGAAGACAGCGTAAGTGACCTCTGAGACAATATTAAACGCAATAACATTCACTTTATAGGGGTCCCAGAAAGGGGAGAGAGAGAGAAATGACCTGAGAAAATATTTGAAGAGATTACAGTTGATAACTTCCCTAACATGGGACAGGAAATAGCCACCCAAGTCCAGGAAGCACAGAGAGTCCCAGGCAGGATAAACCCAAGGAGAAACACGCCAAGACACATACTAATCAAACTGACAAAAATTAAAGACAAAGAAAAATTATTGAAAGCAACAAGGGAAGAACAACAAATAACATACAAGGGAACTGCCATAAGGTTAACAACTGATTTTGCAGCAGAAACTCTACAAGCCAGAAGGGAGTGGCACAATATATTTAAAATGATGAAAGGGGAGAACCTACAACCAAGATTACTCTACCCAGCAAGGATCTCATTCAGATTTGATGGAGAAATCAAAAGCTTTACAGACAAGCAAAAGCTAAGAGAATTCAGCAACACCAAACCAGATCTACAACAGATGCTAAAGGAACTTCTCTAAGCGGGAAACACAAGAGAAGAAAAGGACCTACAAAAACAAACCAATAACAATTAAGAAAATGGTAATGGGAACATATGTATCGATAATTACCTTAAACTGAATGGATTAAATGCTCCAACCAAAAGACACAGGTTTGCAGAATGGACACAAAAACAAGACCCATATATATGCTGTCTGCAAGAGACCCACTTCACACCTAGGGACACATACAGACTGAAAGTGAGGGGATGGAAAAAGATATTCCATGCAAATGGAAATCAAAAGAAAGCTGGAGTAGCAATACTCTTATCAGATAAAGTAGACTTTAAAATAAAGAATGTTACAAGAGACAGGCAAGGACACTACATAATGATCAAGGAATCAATCCATGAAGAAGATATAACAATTAGAAATATATATGCACCCAACATAGGAGCACCTCAATACATAAGGCAACTGCTAACAGCTATATAAGAGGAAGTCGACAGTAACACAGTAATAGTGGGGGACTTTGACACCTCACTTACACCAATGGACAGATCATCCAAACAGAAAATTAATAAAGAAACACAAGCTTTAAATGACACAATAGACTAGATAGATTTAATTGATATTTATAGGCCATTCCATCCAAAAACAGCAGGTTACACTTTCTTCTCAAGTGCACACGGAACATTCTCCAGGATAGATCACATCTTGGGTCACAAATTAAGCCTTGGTAAATTTAAGAAACTGAAATCATATCAAGCATCTCTTCTGACCACAATGCTATGAGATTAGAAATCAATTACAGGGAACAAAATGTAGAAAACACAAACACATGGAGGCTAAACAGTACATTACTAAACAACCAAGAGATCATGGAAAAAAATCAAAGAGGAAATAAAAAAATACCTAGAGACAAATGACAATGAAAACACGACAATCCAAAACCTATGGGATGCAGCAAAAGCAGTTCTAAGAGGGAAGTTTATAGCAATACAATCCTACCTCAAGAAACACACAAATAAACAATCTAACCTTACACCTAAAAGAACAAGAGAAAGAAGAACAAACAAAACCCAAAGTTAGTAGAAGGGAAGACATCATAAAGATCAGAGCAGAAATAAATTAAATAGAAACAAAGAAAACAATAGCAAAGATCAATAAAACTAAAAGCTGATTCTTTGAGAAGATAAAATTGATAAATCTTTAACCAGACTCATCAAGAAAAACAGGGAGAGGACTCAATCAATAAAATTAAAAATGAAAAAGGAGAAGTTACAACAGACACCGCAGAAGTACAAACCATCATAAGAGATCACTACAAGCAACTCTCTGCCAATAAAATGGACAACCTGGAAGAAATGGATAAATTCTTAGAAAGGTATTACTTTCCAAGACTGAACCAGGAAGAAATAGAAAATATGAACAGACCAATCACAAGTAATGAAATTGAAACTGTGATTAAAAATCATCCAACAAACAAAAGTCCAGGACCAGATGGCTTCACAGGTGAATTCTATCAAACATTTAGAGAAGAGCTAACACCCATCCTTCTCAAACTCTCCCAAAAAATTGCAGAGGAAGGAACACTCTCAAACTCATTCTATGAGGCCACCATCACCCTGATGCCAAAACCAGACAAAAATACTACAGAAAAGAAAATTACAGTCCAATATCACTGATGAATATAGATGCAAAAAACCTCAACAAAATACTAGCAAACAGAAACCAACAACCCATTAAAATGATCATACACAATGATCAAGTGGGATTCATCCCAGGGATGCAAGGATTCTTCAATATATGCAAATCAATCAATGTGATACACCATATTAACAAATTGAAGAATAAAAACCATATGATGATGTCTATAGATGCAGAAAAAGCTTTTGACAAAATTCAACACTGATTTATGATAAAAGCTCTCCAGGAAGTGTGCATAGAGGGAAACTACCTCAACATAATAAGGACCATATATGACAAACCCACAGCAAACATCATTCTCAATGGTGAAAAACTGAAACCATTTCCTCTAAGATCAGGAACGAGACAAGGATGTCCATGCTCGCCATTGTTATCCAACATAGTTTTAGAAGTCCTAGCCATGGCAATCAGAGAAGAAAAAGAAATAAAAGGAATCCAAATTGGAAAAGAAGAAGTAAAACTGTCACTGTCTGCAGATGACATGATACTATACATACAGAATCCTAAAGATGCCACCAGAAAACTACTAGCGCGAATCAATGCATATGGTAAAGTTGCAGGATACAAAATTAATGCACAGAAATCTCTTGCAGCCTATACACTAACAACAAAAGTTCAGAAAGAGAAATTAAGGAAACAATCCCATTCACCATTGCAACTAAAAGAATAAAATACCTAGAAATAAACCTACCTAAGGAGGTAAAAGACCTATACTCAGAAAACTATAAGCCACTGATGGAAGAAACCAAATGTGACACAAACAGACAGAGAGATATACCATGTCCTCGGATGGGAAGAATCAATATTGTGAAAATGACTATACTACCCAAAGCAATCTACAGATTCAATGCAATCCCTATCAAACTACCAATGGCATTTTTCAACTAGAACTAGAACTAGAACAAAAAATTAGAACAAAAACTAGAACAAAAAATTTTATAATTTGTATGGAGACACAAAAGACCCCGAATAGCTAAAGCAATCTCAAGAAAGAAAAACGGAGCTGGAGGAATCAGGCTCCCTGACTTCAGACTATACTATAAAGCTACAGTAATCAAGACAGTATGGTACCAGCACAAACAGAGAAATATAGATCAATGGAACAGGATAGAAAGCCCAGAGATAAACCCACACACATATGGTCACCTTATCTTTGATAAAGGAGGCAAGGATATACAATGGAGAAAAGACAGCCTCTTCAATAAGTCATGCTGGAAAAACTGAACAGCTACATGTAAAAGAATGATATTAGAACACTTTCTAACACCATATACAAAAATAAACTCAAAATGGATTAAAGACCTAAATGTAAGGCCAGACACTATCAAACTCTTAGAAGAAAACATAGGCAGAACACTCTATGACATAAATCACAGCAAGATCCTTTTTGACTCACCTGATAGAGAAATGGAAATAACAAAAATAAACAAATGGGACCTAATGAAACGTAAAAGCTTTTTGCACACAAAGGAAACCATAAACAAGACGAAAAGACAGTCCTCAGAATGGGAGAAAATATTTGCAAATGAAGCAACTGACAAAGGATTAATCTCCAAAATATACAAGTAGCTCATGCAGCTCAATATCAAAAAAACAAACAACCCAATCCATAAATGGGTGGAAGACCTAAATAGACATTTCTCCAAAGAAGATATACAGATTCCCAACAAATAAATGAAAGGATGCTCAACATCACTAATCATTAGAGAAATTCAAATCTACAATGAGGTATCACCTCACACTGGTCAGAATGGCCATCATCAAAAAATCTACAAACAGTAAATGCTGGAGAGGGTGTGGAGAAAAGGGAACCCTCTTGCACTGTTGGTGGGAATGTAAACTGATACAGCCACTATGGAGAACAGTATGGAGGTTCCTCAAAAAATTAAAAATAGAACTACCATATGACCCAACAATCCCACTACTGGGCATATACCCTGAGAAAACCATAATTCAAAAAGAGTCATGTACCACAATGTTCATTGCAGCTCTATTTACAATAGCCAGGACATGGAAGCAACCTAAGTGTCCATTGACAGATGAATGGATAAAGAAGATGTAGCACATATATACAATGGAATATTACTCAGCCATAAAAAGAAATGAAATTGAATTATTTGTAGTGAGGTGGATGGACCTAGAGTCTGCGATACACAGTGAAGTAAGTCAGAAAGAGAAAAACATATACCGTATGGTAACACACATATACGGAATCTAAAAAATTTAAAAAATGGTTCTGATGCACCTAGGGGCAGGACAGGAATAAAGACACAGACATAGAGAATGGACTTGAGGACATGGGGAGGGGGACGTGTAAGCTGGGACAAAGTGAGAGAGTAGCATGGACATATATACACTACCTAATGTAAAAGAGAAAGCTAGTGGGAAGCAGCCACATGGCACAGGGAGATCAGCTTCGTGCTTTGTGACCACCTAGAGGGGTGGGATAGTGAGGGTGGGCGGGAGGCGCAAGAGGGAGGGGATATGGGGATATATGTAAACATATAGCTGATTTACTTTGTTATACAGCAGAAATTAACACAACATTGTAAAGCAATTTTACTCCAATAAAGATGTTTAAAAAAATAAAAATAAAATAAAATGGATATAACGGGAAGGAAATATTACTGGAAACTTGAATGTTTTCCCACATTAACTTTTCATAGTAGGTTTAAGTAATCTGCATCTCAATCCCGTATTCTACAAGAATAAGCTACAGGAAATCTGAATATTACTCCTACTGTGTAGAAATGAAAGGAGGAATAAATGTTATTGATTCTATAATAGCCATAGCTGAAAGGTTGCAGCATTTAAATTTAAGTGGTCTACATATTAGGTCCAAACTGCTCTAAATCCATCATCCTCAGAGTTAAGATGAATTTCCAGCTGCTCTTGGTTTGAGGGTAGTCACATATCACTAGAAGGATTGGGAGTCATTGGTCTAAAGAAGAATTAAAGAACCTTTTAATAAAATATCAGGGATTATAAAAGTTTTTATCATCAAATCATCTCCAAGATACAAAGAGCACATTGTGGAAAGACGAACTGCCAGAATCAACTAAAGATATGTTCTCAGATATTTTGCTCTTCTCTGATTGAAGCTTTACACTTAAACCAATTACAATATAAGAAAATAATAAGCTTTTCTGACAACATCATGAACGTTAATACAAAGCGTTTGAGTTTATACTATTCCCGTCAAAAAATGGTTTTAATTATCTCAGACTCTTTTCTATGTAAACACAGCATACGTGTTACACAATAATCCATAACTGTGCTTTTGCTTTTCATGTGCCCAGATATGAGTCCATATACCAAGTGACATTGATGAGATCTATGCTGCATTGCCACTTTTGGAAAATGTTGCAAGCTCTAAAGACATCAACATTGGATCCCATCTTGGCAATGACACAGCACTGAGTAGTAATAATGTAACTTAACTGTTGGTGTAATTACCAAAGCATTAGCATGCCTGATGACATCCTCCATCTTTCACATAAATACCTTACAGATAGCAGAGCTCTACGACTTTCTTCTGTACCAGGGTGACACAATGTCATCCAGAGGACAAAACTGGCTTATAAAACCTTGTAATCTTCCTCCCTACTGACCACTTCCGCCTGATCATCACTTCCCGGGATACCCGATACCCCACAATGGAGGTAGTATTATTCCCATTTTATAGGTGTAAAAACTGAGGTTCAGAGCTGTTAGGAAACTTTTTGTGACCACTGATAAGGGTCAGACCAGGATTAGAACCTAGTTCAGTCTGTCTTTCAGTGAAACCCATTAATTCTAGACTAGTCTAAGCCTCCTATGTATGTCTTGTCATTTTATGCAATGTTGCAGATGGGGTGGTCATAAGGACGAGAGGTAAAAATTATAAAGAAGCAGAATTTATCCTTTCTCTATCTATGGCCACTTTCAAATTCTCCAAGCCGTGATACTCACCCTCCCTCATTAAATCCACTCTAAGAAAAAAGTATCTATCTGTTAGTTATATACTAGCATGAATTTCCATCAATAATCCAGATTCTGGAGCTGCAAAGAATGACAGAAATCATCCTTTATGAACACACTCATTTTAGAGATGTAGAGACCAAGCCATGGAAAGGTTAAGTGACCTATCAGAGTTCACAGAGCTAACTGTCTACAGAGAAGAGGTGAGGGTTCTGTATCTGACTCCCATCTTAGGACTCTATCCACTACATCTTCACAAAGGTGTTTTCTACTGGAGTTTTTCTTTACTTGGCAAAGGAAGGGCTCTGACCTCAAAGAAATTTCACGCATCAAGGACCAAATGGACAAAGCATATTGAAAGACATGAGCCTTTCATGAACCCCTTAAACAACATTTGTAGGGAGCTGCTTACCCTCTTCTTGTGTAAGACCAGCCACGCTGAGGGAAGCCATTGGTGAGCATGGGAAACCTCTCTCGCCTGACAATGGTATGCAGGAATGTCCTCTGTGCCCTACCCTCCACATTCCTGCTTCCTTTTAAAACAGTACGTGTCTCTTCCCTTTCTTTTTTTCCCCAAGAGGAATCAACACAATCACTGTATTAAGGCCCCACTGGAAGCCACCACTGGGTAAAAACAACAATAAAGTTTCAAATTGATCATTTCTAGTTACTGAATGAAGAAAAGAAGAGACTTTCCCTTCCTGATTAGGTTCATTATCATAGATTTCAATTTGTCTCAAATTACAAGAAAAAGTAGATTGAAACCCATAGCTGGATCCCCAGGTGTAGCATTTCATTTTTAAAAAATCAATATGAAATTGAAGCCATTTTTTGTTAAGTATCTTTGGCTCCAGCCCTAAAGTACTTAGGCTATTATGCTGCATTTAGTCATCCAGATAGTTGATCATATTCATCTTATAATATTTGCTTTTATGTTCAGACTTTATGTCCTACATAAACATGAGACTCTGAATGTCAGTGGTTTTGAGAGCTTCTGACCTGTCAGAATAGCTGTGTGTGGTCTGTGTGGGATGGGGTATTTATGGTTGTTTATCTGGGTCTATATCTACAAAGACCAATCAACGGTGAATTGGATCATCTGGATAATTCTGTGGGGGAAAATGGGAAAAAATAGAAATGGTGTTTAGAAAAGAGGGAAAAACCACAAGGACCTGACTATACTCATCATTCTAGTTTCATGTGTAACTGTTCAGTTTCTAAAACAGTACATAGAGTTACATGAAAGTCAGAGCCAGAAGGAACCTAAAAAGTCAGAGCTAGAGGAAACTAAGCAAGCAGCTAATTCACCTTCCTTGTTTTGCAAATGACACAACTAAGGCATAGAGAAAAGAAATGATTAGACCTACATCATAACCTAACTGGCAGAGGTGGGATTTAAAACCATACGTCCTAAACTTGAGTTCTATACTTTATAACAGTGATGTCTTACTTTGGGTTTTCCCAAAAGCAGAGCATGAGAAAAGGACTGAATGCAGGTGGTTTATTTTGGAAGTAGTCCAAGAAATAAGGGCGAAGAAACAGGAAGATGAGGCAGGGAAGGAGAAAATACATGCAACATAAATCTTGTTACTACTGTGGATTCCTAGGGCCCAATCCCTTGGATCCCCTAGAATTAGAGAATGTGCCAAAGAAATGTGCCTCCACAGGATGGAAAGCCAGGACACTTATGTATCATCCCTGTAGAAGGTTGACCACAGAAGCATAAATTTTCCTGAATTTTCAGGCTGCCTATGTCTATGCTAAGCAAACCAAGTGACTTAAGAGAATCCCAGGGACAAAAAGGCAGAGAGACACAGCAGGATGCTTGAGTTGGGCCACATAAAGCAAATTGCATCACAGCTGCAGTTGAAATCAGGTGGAACTAGGGGTTATGTCATAGGCCACGAAAAGGTTTACTGCAAGTGGACTTTAATGTGTGTTGCCTAGAGCTTTAGGGTTGTTCTGCATAGAGTCTCCAGGAGTTGCTGAGGGAGGCCTGGGGAAAGCCATATGGCAAGATTTGAGGGATTCTATTTCTGTTCCATTCAGAGCAGATCTGCAATTATCTATTTTATACTTCGGGGGCTCTGCATGGGACATCATTTGAAAGAGGAAGTGGGGGTTTACTTGTGTATTAGCCAAGATTCTTTAGTTGGAAGTGCACAAATCAAATCAAATTAACTTGAGAAAAAAAGAAAAAAGTTCACATAATTAACTCAAGGGCTAGTCTGGAGCTTCAGGCACAGTTGGATTTAGGGTTCAGACAAAGTTGTATGGACATTATCTTACCTATGGGCCAGTCTCATTCTGTCCTGCTCCATAAGGACTTCTACTACAAAGGGAAAGACAATGGCTGCCAACAGCTCCAGGGTTATATCATACCACCGTAGCAATGCCATCAGGAAAAGACAGCATCCTCCTTCTAGAGTTCATATAATCATAGGAAAGGACTTCATTCAACTGACCACCTCTTGGACCAATTACTACTGCCTAGGACAGTAATTCGAAGACTTTAGCATGCATCAAAATCACCTTGAGGATTTGTGCCCTATCTCCAGAGTTGCTAACTTAGTAAGTCTGGGGTAAGAAAAATAATATGCATTTTTAACAAGGTCTAGGTAATGCTGATACTGCTTGTCCAGGTACCATACTTCATGTACCACTGTCTTCAGGGATGAAGTACTCTTAGTCAAATCAAGTCACGGGGCCAGTCCAGATTTCAAGAGGGGTAGGGCTGGAAAAGACATAGACTCCACCCCTTCCTGGGAAGAGGAGCAAAGAATCTGTGGCCACCCTTAATACACTACAGAAAACATGGTGAAGTGCTCGAACAAAAGTGTAATTGCATCTTACAAAAGAATAGAAAAGAGAACAAAATAGGGCTCCAATACGTGAAGAAATGATGGCTGAGAGTTTTCCAAAACTAATGGAAGACATTATACCAATATATTCAAGAAGTCCTTACAAACTCCCAGAAAGAAAAATACAAAGAAAATCTCACCTAGACACATCATGGTAAAACTGCTAATAAATGAAAAAAAGCAAAGAGAATATCTTAAGAGCTACTAGAGAAAAGTGACATATTACCTTCAGAGAAACAATAATAATGGTGAAAGGTGATTTCTCAAAGTAAGTGATAAGACCCAAGGAAAAAAATGGGATGATGTATTTGACATGCCAAAATAAAGGAAAGAATATTTTTTCAAAGAAAAAATAAAAAGAAATGCTAGAGATCAAAAACACTGTAACAGAAATGAAGAATGCTTTGATGGGCTCATGAATAGTCTGAAATCAATAGAAAAATTCACAGAACTAAAAAGCTATTATAACAAGTTGGCAGGATACAACATCAACATACAAAAGGAAATAATTTTCCTATATATCAGCAATGAACAAGAGGAATTTGAAATAAAAAACGATACCATTTACATTAACACCACAAAGAATTAAATACTTAGGTATAAATCTAACAGAATATGTACCAGATCTATATGAGGAAGACTATAAAACACTGACAAAAGAAATCAAATAACCAATAAATGGTCAGATACTCCATGTTTATGGATACGAAGATTCAATATTGTCAAGATGCTAGTTCTCCCTAAACTGATCCATAGATTAACTGCAATCTTAACCGAAATCTCAACAAGTTATTTCATAAATACTGACAAACTGATTCTAAAGTTTATATGGAGAGGCGAAAGACTCAGAAGAGTCAACATAATATTGAAAAGAAAGAACAAATTCAGAGTACTGAAATTACCCAACTTCAATATTTTCTCTAAAGCTACAGTAATCAAGACAGTGTGCTATTGATAAAAAAAAATAGACAATTACATTACTGGAACAAAATGAAGAGTTCAGAAACAGACTCACTTGAACACAGTCAGGTGATCTCTCACACAGGAGCAAAAGCAATACAGTGGAGAAAAGACAGTCATTTCAACAAATGGTGCTGGAACAACTGGACATCAAATGCAAAAAAAAAAAAAAAAAAAGAATCTAGACACATACCTTTCCCAAAAAATCACACAAAATAGATTGTACACCTAAATGTAAACTGCAAAATTATAAATCTCCTAGAAGACAATATAGGAGAAAATCTAGATGACTTTGGGTATGGTGATTACTTTTTAGATACAACACCAAAGGCTTGATCCATAAAAGAAATAATTGATAAGCTGGACTTCGTTAAAATTAAAAACTGCTCTGTGAAAGATACTGCCAAGAGAATGAGAAGACAAGCCACAGATTGTGAGAAAATATTTACAAAAGACACATCTGATAAAGGAGTGTTATCCAAAATACACAAAGAATTCGTAAACTCAACAATATGAAACCAAACAAGCCACTTAAAAATGGGCCAAAGACCTATATAGACACCTCACCAAAGAAGATATACAGATGGCAAGTGAGCATATGAAAAGATGTTCAATATCATATGTCACTGGGGAATTGCAAATTAAAACAACAATAAGATACCACTACACATCTATTAGAATGGCCAAAATCCAAAACACTGACAACATCAAATGCTGATGACAATGTGGAACAACAGAAACTCTCATTTATTCCTAGTGGAATGAAAAATGGTACAGACACTTTGGGAGATAATTTGAAAGTTTTTTTTTATAAAACTAAACATATCTTATCGTAAAATCTGGCAATCATGATCCTTGGTATTTACTCAAATGAGTTGAGAACTTATGTCCACACAAATCCTGCATGTGGACGTTCATAGCAGCTTTATTCATAAATGTCAAAACTTGGAAGCAGCCATGATGCCCTTCAGTACATGAATGGATAAATTAAGTAGAGTTCATCCAAAAATGGACTGTTATTCAGTGCTAAAAAGAACTGAGCTATCAAGCTATGAAAAGATATGGAGGAAATATAAATGCATATTACCAAGTAAAAGAAGCCAATGTGAAAAGATTGTTCTCTGTAAGACTCTAACTATATGATATTCTTGAAATGGCAAAACTATGGAGACAGTAAGATCAGTGGTTGTCAAGGTCTAGAAGGGAGGTTGGGATGAAGAGGCAGAACACGGAGGATTTTTATGACAGTGAAACTTTTCTGCATGATATGATAATGGAACACATGTATTGTACATTTGTTAATACCCACAGAATGTCAAAGACCAAGAGTGAACCCTAATGTAAACTATGACCTTTGGGTGTCAATGTAGATTCATCAGTTGTAAAAAATGTACCACTCTGGTTAGAGATGATGATAGTGGGGGAGGTTTGGAGTGTGAGGGAGCAGGGAATGTATGAGAACTCTCTGTACTTTCTACTCAATTTTTCTAATAATCTAAATGTGCTCTAAAAATAAATCCTATTAAAAATAATTGAGATAAATTCAGAAAATCTAATTAAATGGAAACTATACAATGTTCATGGACTAAAGCCTTAATATTATAAAAATATTTTCTATAAATTAGTCTATAGACTCAATGTAATCCCAATCAAAATCTTAGCAAGTATTTTTAAATCATACATTGATAAGCTGCTTGTAAATTTTATATAGAAATTAAAAAGGCCAAGAATACCCAGGAATAAATTTTTCAAGGACAGGTTCTGTTGGTTTTTTATTTTCCTTTGAATGGTCCATAATTTCTTGAATCGTTGTATACCTTGTGATTTTTTATTGAAACTAGACAACTGAATTTAACGATGTGATACCTCTGGAAATTAGGTTCTCACCCATCCCCAAGTTTTGCTGTTTTTTTTTTCTTTGTGCTTGTGTGTGTATTTTAGTGCTGTAGGCTTTCTATAGGCCAAGTATCAGCCTGAAGTGTAAACTTAAGGTCTTCTCAGATCTTTTATGAATGTGCACCTTCGCCTGGGCATGTGGGATCACTTTCTAATTTTCCCTTTCTATGTGGTTCCTTTTGAATGTCCCACTATTTAATATCTGGCTCCCAAAAGAGGACAAGGAGAAAAATGAAAGGGGGAGGGGAGAATGGGCTCTTGAAATTCTCTGGAAGTCACTTCATCCAGAAAGGGAGGGGCTTGCAACAATGAGCGGAGGTACAGCAACAATGGCCACCTACCCCTTTGTCTGCACCTCTGTGATCAGAAGCAGCAATCAGCAATGAGAGTACAGATCCCCGATATTTGGAAGACAGAGTGCTTTTTGCTCACTCTGGCTTCCAAAAGTTGTGTGCAGGTTGATCCAGGAACACTTGCCCAGCTGCCTGCTATATGGCTAAGGGTGGAAGATGTGTAGCTACTACTGTGCTAAGAGCTGAAATGGACCAAAATTAGCCACAATTTACCATCTAAGTTTACCCTGGAGGATGCAAGACTTCAGTACATCCGAGAGTTCCAAAATAGTTACATCAGACAGATTCAGCTAGTATAATTATTGTCTAGGTTGGAAGAGAGATTCGTGATGCTTCCTACTCTGCTATCTTCCTACAATCCTCCCTCCAGGAATATCTTGAAGACCAAAGCTGGAGGACTTATACTACCAGACACAAAGACCTACAAAAAACTATAGTAATTAAGATATCATGTTTTGACCTAAGGACAAGCAAATATACCAATGAAAGAGAAAAGGAACTGTCTCACACATATGCAACCACTTGATTTAATTATAGATCTAAATATAAAAGTAATGCAATAAAGATCTAGGATATGTCATTGGAAAATATTTTCATGACTTTGGAGTAGTCATAGATTTTCTAAACAGGACACAGGAAGCAATAACCATAAAGGAAAAATTGATGAATTGGACTACATTAAAATTAAATACCTCTGTTCATTAAAGAGACATTTATAAGGCAAGCCACAAAGCAGGAAATTTTATTTGCAGTATATATAACATTTCTAAAGAGCATATATAAAAGGTCTACTGCAAAAATAATAATGATAAAATAGAAGAAAATGAGCACAAAACTTGAATAAAAACCTTCCAAAAGAATATATCAGCATGGTCAATAAATGTTTGAAAAAGTGCTGAATTTTATTAGTATCCAAGAAGTGCAAATTTAAATCACAATAAAATATAACACTACTATATAACTACAAGAATGACAATACTTAAAAGACTGACAATGCCAAGAATTGATGAAGTTGAGGAAAAACCACAATCTTCATATTGTTGTTAAGTATAAATCTGGAAAATTGTTCAGCAGTATTTATAAAAACTGAACATACACATAAACTTTGACCCAATAATTTCATTGCTATCTATTTATTTATCCAACAAAAATGCATACATATTTGTGCACCAAAAGGCATGTAGATGATGGGCATAGCACAATATTTTTATAGCTAAACACTCTAAATGTCCATCAACAATCAAACAGATAAATAAACTGTGGTGTATTTGTGCAGTGGAATACTACGCAACAATGAAAATGAACAAGTTACAAACACATGTGACAATATAGATGAATTTCACAAATATAACATAAATGAACAAAGCCATTCACAAAAGATATGACTCCATTCATTTAAAGGTCAAAAACAGGAAAAAGGACTTCCCTGGCAGTCCAGTGGTTGGGACTTTGCCTTCAAATGCATGGGGTGAGGGTTCCATCCCTGGTCGGGGAGCTAGGATCCCACATGCCTTGGGGCCAAAAAACCATAGCATAAAACAGAAGCAACATTGTAACAAATTCAATAAAGACTTAAAAAAAAACAGGAAAAAATGATTATAGCAGTCAGAAGAATTGTTGATTCTGGGCATGAAAGGGTGTATGAACAGGGTTTCAAGAGTGCTGATAAAGTTTTATTCTGATCTGGGTGATGGTGAAATGGGTGTGTTCACTTTGTGGAAATTCATTGAGCTATATGAATATTTGCACTTTTTAATATATTTATGTAACTTTTTGAATACATATTATTTTGTTTACACAGACAGATCTAGAGAAAAACACATATGCACAGATATTCACATAAAGATAGAAAATGATTTTAAACATGGTACTGAATTCACAAGCTAAAAAATAAAATACTTATTAAATTAGCAATATTCACAATATAAACAAACAGCACTACAAAAGATGCATTTAAATCAAACTTTTTATGTCTATATATCATAAGTTTCTTTTTTTAAAGATTCATCCCTGAGTTCCTTGTTATTTCATGTTGCATAAAATCATTAAAATAGGTGTCAGGTCTTATAAACCTGAAGAAATATGAGGAACTTTCCCAAGTATAGGGAAGAAAAATGAAAAGAGCCAAAGACTATTTCCTTTTTGAACCACAAGCCTCCCATATAACAAACAAACAAACAAACAACAACAACAAAAAACCCTAATACTAGCCTAGATTGGTATCTATGTTAACTTACTTACAAACTGATCTTTGTGGCTTTGAATTAGACACTATTGTTTTTAATTTGTCACTGAAACACTAAACAAGAGAGACTCCCAAAGACACCCACTTAAAAATGTTCCAAGGGCTTCCCTGGTGGCGCAGTGGTTGAGAGTCCGCCTGCCAATGCAGGGGACAAGGGTTCGTGCCCCAGTCCGGGAGGATCCCACATGCTGCAGAGCGGCTGGGCCCGTGAGCCATGGCCGCTGAGCCTGCGCTCAGCAATGGGAGAGGCCACAACAGTGACAGGCCCACGTACCGCAAAAAAAAAAAAAAAAAAAAAATGTTCCATAATGTTAACTCTTGCATAAAATACACAAATGGACTCTGTTCATTAACTGTCCTTAAATATGTATCATTCATAACTGTGAAGTCATAGTAATTACGAATTTATGATGCTAGTTCAGTAACATCAACTTTGAAAGTGTCACTTCCTTCTTTCGAAATTTAAGATTGTTAATCAATATTAATGTTGATATAGCTAGAACGTGTAATTGTGCTACAACTCTTTAGTATTCTACTCTGTCTAAAGACTATATGAAGGTACAGAATCTCTTTTTCTCCCTTGCATTTTTGGAGAGAGACAACACAAATAATATTCTCAGAAAAAATACTGGGTTTCCCATATATCTCTGATACCATTGATAAGAAATCTGCAGTACACTTGGTTAGAAACAATGGTGGGAGGGAAAAAAATCAGATGCATCCAGAAGACAGTACTCTTCTAGGAAAGACTATGTTCTTTTCAAACATGTCATCAAGCTGTACAAGTTATTGTCAGGAACTGGTATATCTCTATAGTAAGTGGCAACATTAAAGGAAACTGTTATTGTTCAAATTTGGAGATCACCACGGTGAGAGAACTCAAGGAGGGAGTTACATAAAGCACAACTTGTATCAAAAGTAAACAAAATGTCTCAGAAGGGCACTATGACCCACTCGAATGTTACCTGATAAAAAGACAGAATAATAGATTCATTATCCAGTTAGAATGTCTATGTTAATGAAGTATGTTGTGCTCCCCAAGGGTATGAAGAGTAACATTAGATAATTAAACAAGAGAAAAACCTAAAGAAACTGAAATAGTATGACTACCCATGCTTTTCAGCCCCAAATACTCTGGTGTTAATATTAGAATGACCTAAAAGTACTCTCAGAGGATAAAAAAATTTAACTGAAAATACCTTTGTAGCAAATATCCAGATTAAATAACATACCTTGCCCAAGGTCATAGAGTCAGATAGTAAAAAAGCAAGGAATAGAACCTGTTACCAATAACAGGCAGTGCTCAGTAGTGTTGACCTCCCAAGAGGTCAGGAGACAAAAAAAAAAGCATATCTAGGTGTCAGGTACTTAAGAGACTTTCTTCATACTACTGTATATGGGTAGACAAGGTCACAACATAAACCCTACCCAAAGGAGTAATATGTAATACACACAGACACACACTTTTTACTATAGGTACATAAATGTATAGATAATAGATAGATAGTATATATTATAACCCATATAATATATATTAAATTCCATTACACATAGTAACATCTTTTCCAGCCCATCTTTTCCAACCCATTCCCAGTTCTGTGCCCTTCCGCCAACTATAACCTTCACAAACCACATTCCATAAAAAGCACAGGAGGGGCCATTATCAAGAGAGGCAAAGAATGGAGCTTTTGACTCTTTTCAAAGATCTAATGATCTTCTCTTGTAGAAGAGTCACATTGTTATAGCACTATCCAGTTAGAACTGAAAAATGTTCCCAGATGAATCCAGATAGTTCCAACTTCTCTTGGTCAAGCAAAGATAATCAGCGAGACTCCTTATGTGCCTTCCATAATATTTAAAAGATGTAATTATAGATAACCCCCAAATTATATAAATCCTGCATAGCAAAGACAGGGGCAATCCCAGCTCTAACAAAATTACTAAATTCTCATCACCACAGGATACTGTAAAAATGGTTTAAAACAAAAAGGTCTGTAGGAAGTCTTGCTGATGGTTTAAAAAAATTAAGGTAAAAAAAAATAAAAATAAATAAATAAATAAATAAATTAAGGTATTACCAAGATGTAAAAACATTAAGGACAATGGAGAGGAATGAAAAGTTTACCAAAGTAGGCTTGGAATGTCTACTGGTCCAGACTTTGGTGTCTTAAGCTAGGTGCCCATCAGAGTTCCTCTTAATTCTTTTTGAATAATTCCATTTAATCCTGCCCAGCATAATTTATTTTCCCACACTTCACCTAGTGTTCTTTATGCTTTATCTTCCTGCTCTTCCTCTTTTGTCTGCTCAAGATTAATATTAGTTAGTGACAGATTGTTTGGCTATTTAAACCTTTAAACATGCAAAGAATTCAGTGGGAAATAGATAAGTAATTGAGGATATTTTTCCTTGAATTGTCAGAATAATTGCCTCAGTGATCCCTTCCACAAAAACACATAGGCTGGGCCTTAGTAAAACGATATCTTATTATTAAATCACCTACTATAACCCACAATATAGTGGACTATGGAAGATCCAGTCTGAACCTTCCAGCCTTTTTGGTTAAAGATACCACCACTATTCAAACTAGTTTAAGAAAAATAAGGTAAAATAGTGGCTCAAGTGGCTGGTCAATCCAGGGGTATATCTGTCTATAGGCATAGCTAGATCTAGGGGATCAAAAAGACCATCAGAATACTCTTTTTCCATTTTAGGGCTCTGCTACATCAGTATTCTCAGAAAGGCTCTATCCGTATCCTCAGGAAGACTCTATCCATATCCATATCCATATCCATAACCATATCGTGGCAAATATGAGAAACAGAAGCTTCCCACTTACATTCTCTTATCCTAGCAACCTAGTGGAACAAAAGCACCTCTTTCCAGAAGTTCCAGTAAAATGTTCCAAGACTGATGCTCCCTGATCATGACCTGATTTGGGTCATGCACCCATCCCTGACATAGCACGTGAGTTTTCTCTTTGGTCCAATCTGGATTTTCATGCCCTTTAGAGTCACTGGGTGGACTCTGGCCCATCCAAACTATACAGGCTGATTGGGAGGGAGGAGTAGTTCCCTCCCATACAAAAATCTGGTTTTCTTACTGGAAGAGACAATGGAAGCCGGTCTGAGGGGCAAGAAACAGAAATGTCCACTAACAGGACACATACTCTGGAAAGGACATAAGTACCTCATGAAAACACATATGATACCATGGAATATTCCCAAAGATTGTATTGTAAAAATGTGTCAATATACTTCGTACTATGGAGGACCATTACTACAACTTTTAGTATCTTGCAGATAAAGATGTCATCTTCTGAAAGACTATGAACTTTATACGTCAATTGGAAAATTATAAAATGTTATTATCTTTTTAACAGTAGGCCAAGGAACTAAAGAATCAGAAAAAAATTCATATATTACCTCAAAGGCACTATAAAATTTTTAATTAAAATTTCTTTATAGTTAAACTAATGATTTATACATTCAGCCATTTTTTTAAAACTAGCTTATATGATTTCAGCATTGCATTTAAATGACATTTAAAGTTTTTTATGGCTATTTACAGAGATCTCGAATTTCTTATAAAATCTGCTACCATAGTGATCTCAGCAAATAATTAGCTCCTTAGGGAAAATCCAACTCTTCATAACTTCCAGTTGAAACAGAAAATAGCCTTTAGCTCTTCTGCCTAAATTATGATACATTTACTACTTATACATTGCTGCCCACTGTATTTATAAGGAAAACTGAAATATTTCTTATAAATGCTTTCAGACATTGCATCTAACTTTTCAACATATTTAAAGATGAAAAGTTATTACATTTTAAGTAGATCAGTAACAGGTTTAGAAAAATTAATACAACACAGTTTATAACCCTGCAACTTATTTTTTTTAACATCTTTACTGGAGTATAATTGCTTTACGATGGTGTGTTAGTTTCTGCTTTATAACAAAGTGAATCAGCTATACATATACATATATCCCCATATCTCCTCCTTCTTGCGTCTCCCTCCCACCCTCCCTATCCCACTCCTCTAGGTGGTCACAAAGCACTGAGCGGATCTCTCCGTGCTATGCAGCTGCTTCCCACTAGCTAGCTATTTTACATTTGGTAGTAAAAATAAGTCCATGTCTGTCATACAGAGTGAAGTTAAGTCAGAAAGAGAAAAACAAATACTGTATGCTAACTGCTAACACATATATATGGAATCTAAAAATAAAAGAAAAATTTTTAAAAAAAGGTTATGAAGAACCCAGAACAGGACAGGAATAAAGACGCAGACACAGAGAATGGACTTGAGGACACGGGGAGGGGTAAGCGTAAGCTGGGACAAAGTGACAGAGTGGCATGGACATGCAACTTATTTTTAAAATGAAAAAACAATTCTGTTCCTCCCACCCCATTTCACAATCCCCTGTGGCTAGAAACAGACAATAAATTAAGTGCAATGAACATTCTTTCTGCTTACTCAGGGAAGGTGACTATTTTCAAGCCAAGAGTATTAAATGTATCTCTAAATAGTTCATAAATAATAATGTGAAATGTAAATATGAATTCTAGTGTAAATGTTTTATCATTTATGTCATATTTATTTTAAAAGGCTTTTTAAGTGACTTTTAAAATGCCAAAAATAGAGCAAAATAAAGATAAAACAAAAGGAAAACAGGCATATGAAAGCAGTTGGAGCCAAACATAAAAGTTTGTACTCAATATTCATTCCATAAAGTTCACTTGCAAATTGTGGATGTTAACCTACATACTTTAGTTTCAAAACTCGTGAGGTGAACAATTATGGGTTATGCTGACAAAAAATAAAATAGTGATTGGCAAAAGAGAAGAATCCTAAGCTAAGGAACATGTCTGTAAACATTAGAACCTGGCAAACTGAGTATATATATATATATTATATAGATATATAATATATATATTACACTTTACATATATAATACATTAAAAGATATATAGAGATATAGGTATAGATATCAGAGGTAGAAAAACAGAGAGAGATAGAGAGAAACAGGAAGAAATGTAATGATAATGTTTATATCTTTTTTTTTTTGTCTGACCACACCATGGCTTGTGGGATCTTAGTTCCCCAACCAGGGATTGAACCCAGGCCCCAGAAGTGAAAGTGCCAAGTCCTAACCACTGGACGGGCAGGGAATTCTGATAATGTTTATATCTTAGTTTAATTTACTGTAGAGAAAATAATTGTAAGGCTCTCATCCAAACTATTTTTTATGACTCTCAGTAGTTACGGCTAGAGATGTAACGAAGTAAATTTTGTTGAAAATAACCCAAAGGGTCAATGTCTAGAGATCACAATGTACTATGTACTGAGATTCTAAACTTACATCATCAAAAGCATTTTAAACCATGGGTGATGGTCTTTTAGACATTGCACAAAATAATTCTTTCTGTTTGGGATAGACCAGGGTCTCCTAGCAACCAGGTTGACTCTTACACAGCTCATTAGGACTTTACTGCAGAATGACTAAAAGAGAAAGTTTTGGCAAAAATGATTCAACATTTGAAATCAATTAATATAATCTCAATAGGCTAAAAAGAAAAATCACATGATCATATCAATAGATGCAGAAAAAGCATTTGACGAAATCCAACTCTCACTCATGATTTAAAAAAAAACTCTCAGTAAACTAGTAATAGATGGGAACTTCTTCCACTTGATAAAAGAATATCTACAAAAAACCCACAGCTAACATCATACTTCATGTGAGGAATTCAAAGCTTTCCCACTGAGATCAAGTGCAAGCCAAGGATGTCCCCTGTCTCCACTCCTTTTCAACATCATACTGGAAGTTCTAGCCAATTCAATAAGACAAGAAAAGGAAATAAAAGGCATACAGATTGGGAAGAAATAATTAAAACTGTCTTTGCAGATAACATGATGGTCTATGTAGAAAATCCAAAATAATCAATTAAAAAACTCCTGGAACTAATAACCAATTACAGCAAGGTTGCAAGATATAAGGTTAATAATATATAAAAGTTAATCATTTCCTAAATACCAGCAATGAACAAGCATAATTTGAAATTTAAAACACAATACCACTTACCTTAACACCTCCAAAGATGAAATACTTAGGTGTAAATATAACAAAATATGAAAAATATCTATATAAGGAAAACTATAGAGTTCTGATAAAGCAATTAAAGAACTTAGGAAATGGACAGACAATTCATGTTCATGGGTAGGAAGACTCAATATTGTCAAGATATCATTCTTCCCAAATTGATCTATAAATTCAATGCTATTCCTATCAAACTGCTAGTAATTTATTTTGTGGATACTGACAAATTGAGTCTAAAGTTTGAATGGAGAGACAAAAGACCCAGAATGGCTAACACACTATTGAAAGAGAAGAAAGCTATGCTAATCAAGACAGTGTGATACTGTCAACAGAATGGATAGGTAGATCAGTGGATCAGAATAAAGAGTCCAAAAACAGATCCACATAAATATAGTCAACTGATCTTGACAAATGAGCAAAAGTAAAAGTAAGTGAGAAAAGACAGTCTTTTCAGCAAATGGTGCTAGAACAGTAGGACATCACACGCAAAAAAAGAAAAGAAGAAGTAGAAAAGAAATAGACACAGACTTTACATCCTTCACAAAAATTAACTGAAAATGGATCACAAACCTAAATATAAAGTGGACAACTACAATATAAAGGAATTCTAGATGAATTCCTTGGAATTCATGGCTTTTTACATATAACACCAAAGCCCCAATCCATGAAAGAAAAAATTGATAAGCTGGACTTCATTAAAGTTTAAAACTTCTTCTTTACAAAAGGCACTGTCAAGGGAATGAGAAGCCACAGACTTGGAAAAAATATTTGCAAAAGACACATCTTATAAAGGACTGTTATCCAAAATACACAAGGAACTATTAAAACTTAGCAACAAGATAATAAACAACACAATTAAAAAATGGGCCAAAGACCTTCATAGATACTTCACCAGATAAGATATAAAGATGGTTACTAAGCATATGAAAAGATGTTCCACATCATTTGCCATCAGGGAACGGTAAATTAAAACAACATTGAGATAACACCACACATCTGTTAGTATGGCCAAAATCCAGAACACTGACAACATCGAATGCTGCCAAAGGTGTGGAACAACAGAAATTCTCATTCACTGCTGGTGGAAATGTAAACTGGTACAGCCAATTTGGAAGACAGTATGGCAGTTTCTTAGAAAACTAAACATACTCTTACCATACAATCCAGCAATCATATACCTTGGTAAATATTTACCCAAAGGAGTTGAAAACTCATATCCACACAAAACCCTGCACATGGATGGTTATAGCAGTTTTATTCATCATTGCCAAAACTTGCAAGAAATAAAGATGTCCTTCAATAAGTGAATGGCTAAGGAAACCGTGGTACACAGAGACCATGGAATATTATATAGCACTGAAAAAGAATTGGGCTATCAGGTCATGAAAAGACATGGAAGAACAAAAGTGCATACTGCTAAGTGAAAAAAGCCAATCTGAAAAGGCTACATACTATATGATTCCAACTACATGACATTCTAGAAAAAGTAAAAACTATAGAGACAGTAAAAAGATCAGTGGTTGCCAGAGGTTGATGTTGGAGGAGGGGTGAATAGACAGAACACAGGACATTTTGATGGCAGTGAAAATACTCTGCATGATACCACAATGATAGATACATATCATTATGCATTTGTTAAAACCAATAGAATGCACTACACCAAGAGTGAACAGTAATGTAAACTTGAACTGTCTTGGTTTCCTCATCTTATAATAAGGGTAATAATAGAACTTATTGCATTGATTTGTTATAAGAATTATATAAGAAATTCAGAGTACCCAGGCACAGTGCCAGTATGATTATCTTCACCAGCATTATCATCTCCATCATCACCATTATCATCCTCATTCTTATCGATGGAATCTTTATTTCCAAAAGAACCAGCAGAACTTGTAACGCAGTTTCTCAATTAGCTGTCCTTGAACACCAATTCTAAAGGTAGCATTCCTACCTGGAGTATAATTATGCATCTTATGCCTATACTTGAGAAAAGTCCAAGTGTAGAGGACTCTGTGAGTACCATTCAAACTGTTAAGTCAGTTTCAACAGAAACAGAACTAACTAAATGAAAACTAAGTCAACTGTCTGTCTGTCTATCTATCTATCTATCTATCTATCTATCTACCTATCTACCTATCAAGTCACCAAAGTTCTTAACACTGGCACTTGTTATAAGTTCATTACTTTATTGATTCTGATCAACCGAAGCCACGGTGATTTTACATTTGTTCTACTACGGACTCCTTTTTCAGTATGTGCTGATATTACAGGTTGAGGAGGATAAAATGGTTTGTTCTAAACAGCCATTTTTATATGGTAGGATGAGGCACAAAAAAAAATCACAGATTTGAAGTATTGTACATAACAGAGAGGGCAGGTCAGGCTAAGATCCAAAGAAGCGGAGTCCTGGAAGCACCCAAAGCCCACTGATTGGTGGATGGAGGATACAAGGAAGCCCTAGGTACAGAACATGACAGGCACATAAAATTACTGTTAAGAGGATTAAGATTTGAGAACACAACTTCAAGAAAAAAAAAGGGAAATTAATAAAAGACAGGAATGAAAATATTCCCACCTATCATTCAAGTGGGTTACTTTTTAGAGGGGTAGTAGAGCTTGCTCTTCAACTCCCTTCTTGATAACACACTTGATCACTTAAAGATTCAAAATTAATTTACTCATCTTTCTGCAAATAGCTTAAAATATGTTCACAATAGTTATAATCAGCAACAATCAAAAGAAAAGGATCTTGAAATCAGGCACAGGATACAATCCTGGGTATCTGGTGTCAGCATAAGGAGCCATTGGCAGTGCTAAATCAAGGGTTTGTTGGGATTCCTGGTGATTTTCCTCGATCATGCACCTTCAAGTTCCCTCCCCCACTTCCTATTTCCAATCAGACTGCTACCTCTAAACTGCTCCCAGAGACCACTACAGCTTGATGTCAAATAGACCTAGGCTAGACTCCCAATTCAACTACTAACAGGGCAAGCTATTTTGCCATTCAAGTTATTTAGCAGTTCCAGGGCTCACCACAGTAAAATGGGAATTATAATATCTATCCCAACAATTTGTTATGGAAATTAAATGAGATAGTGTTGCAAAGAATCTAGCTATATGCCTGACCACCATAAAGTGGTATCATAGGAAGAAAAGAGTAGTTCAAGAGTATTGGTATGACAGAAAAATATGGTCTTCCAGTAGCTGAAAGATCTTCTTTTTAGACACAGAAAGCCTGGTTCTAACCCAGTCATCTCTTTGTCCTAGTGGGAACCTAAGGTATCAGTGCCTCAACCTTAGTATCTGCAAAATGAAGTTGGATTAGAAGTGGTAAATCATCTCTAAGGTACCCTTCTACTATGAAATTCCATGGCTGCACACGTATGTCAAATTAGAAATAAGTATCCCAAGTTAGGAATTTTCTAATTAATTTATCTTTGAGCTTAACGGTCTTGCACTGGATTCCCTTCCTGTGTTCTCTAGTTTTCATCACCAGTATTTCAAATGGTCATGAAGAACATGTAAGATGATACTAACCCTAAAGAAGGCACATTAGTATTGTGGTATCATCAAAAACTTTCAGAACTGCCTAGATCTTGCATTATATGCTGACTCTGCCATACTGTTATATAATTTTGAACAAGTTATTTCACCTGCCTGAGAATTTGTTTTCTATTCTGAAGAATGAGGCTAATAAGTAACAATATTTACCTTAGAGTACTAGCATGTGAGAACTTGAATTAATGCTCTTGCCATATGGTATGCATTCAATATTGTATTTTATTTTTTATTATTTTATTTCAATGACTTGACCAAAATGCCCCCAAAAGAATCCGGCAATGTTTTAAACAAATCTTAACAAAAATCCCTGAGCAATTTAAAATAAAAATTAAAGCAACAATGAGTTATAAAAATGATTGCTCTAACTTTGCTACCAAATTGTGGCAAGATAAGACTATTAAACGTGTAAAAAGTACCTCAGATTGAACTATCAAGAATTAAAACCACATCAAAAAATACATTTTAAATTGTTGTAATGAGCACACATTAATGATGAGACCAAAATTGTTGTTCACTTCTGAAAGACCCCTAAACTGAATATTTGAGAACTATTTCAAAACCTATTTTCATGAAGTACATCCAAATGTTCAGAAAGATTATTTGTGAATAATGAAAGACCATTTCAAAGCCAGGAAGAAAACTACATATCGGCTCGCTTTTCAGTTCTCATATTATTAGTTCAATAGATTTATGTAAAAATCTTTCTGATCTCTGACTTACTAAAAGCAAATTTTGAAAAGTGGAAAACCTATAAAGCTTTTCATTTTCTATTAAGTATCATCCACATATCCAACATCAATAAAATATGACAGCCTTTATATTGTTCTAACACATTGCTTAGCCTATCAGCAGAACAATCACTAAAATCAGCAAGAAGGAAGATCAATCAGTGAAAATAGGAATGTGAATTGAATTCAAGTATCAGGAATACCAAGTTACTTTCATATATTCTCAAAACTGATTACTTTTAGAAACGAAATTGAGTTATTTGTACTGAGGTGGATGGACCTAGAGTCTGTCATACAGAGTGAAGTAAGTCAGAAAGAGAAAAACATACCGTATGCTAACACATATATATGGAATCTAAGAAGAAAAAAAAAGGTCATAAAGAACTTAGGTGTAAGACGGGAATAAAGACACAGACCTACTAGAGAATGGACTTGAGGATATGGGGAGCGGGAAGGGTAAGCTGGGACAAAGTGAGAGAGTAGCATGGACATATATACACTACCAAATGTAAAATAGATAGCTAGTGGGAAGCAGCCGCATGGCACAGGGAGATCAGCTCGGTGCTTTGGGACCACCTAGAGGAGTGGGATAGGGAGGGTGGGAGGGAGACGCAAGAGGGAGGAGATATGGGAACATATGTATATGTATAGCTGATTCACTTTGTTATAAAGCAGAAACTAACACACCATTGTAAAGCAATTATACTCCAATAAAGATGCTAAAAAAAAAACACTGATTACTTTTACAAAGTCATGATGCTTTTTAAAAAATAAATGTGTGAGGGCCTCCCTGGTGGCGCAGTGGTTAAGAATCCACCTGCCAATGCAGGGGACACGGGTTCGAGCCCTAGTCAGGGAAGATCCCACATGCTGCGGAGCAACTAAGCCCATGCGCCATGACTACTGAGCCTGCGCTCTAAAGCCTGAGAGCCACAACTACTGAGCCTGTGTGCCACAACTACTGAAGCCTGAGAGCCTAGAGCCCATGCTCCGCAGCAAAAGAAGGCAGCACAATGAGAAGCCCGTGCACCGCAATGAAGAGTAGCACCCGCTCGCTGCACGACGAGAAAGCCCGCACGCAGCAACAAAGACCCAATGCAGCCACACACACACACACACACACACACACACACACACACACACGTGTGTGAGTGTAACTGACTAAAGACGCATATGTTTCATGAAGGTAGTGATGATTTCTGCCTTGTTAGATGCCTGGAAATATTCAACTGATATTTATTGAACACCTTCAATAAATATCCCAGACGCCTTCTAGGTGCTGTGGTTACACTAGCGAATAAAACAAACACCAGATCACTGCTCTGGTGTCTTTAAAAAGAGAACAAATGATAAATAAATGACCAAAATAATTGCACAGCATGGTAAGTGCTCAAAGTTATGAAGGATGTTCCAGAAAATGATTAGGAGAGGGGGTGCTGGTTTTGCTTCCATAGTCAAGAATTGCCAAGGAAAGCTTCTCCAAGCTGAGACCTAATGACAAGGAGGGTGCTTTGGGAATAACCCAAACATAGAGAATTTCAGACAGAAGATACAGCAAGTATCAAAGCAGTTTGAGAAAAACAAGGTTGAGTTTGGTGTACTAGAAGTATAGAAATAGGGTGACTGTGCTTGGAGCTCATTTAGTAGGGAGGAGGGTGGTAGGAGATGAGGTCATAGAGGAAATGTGGATTCTACTCTAAGAATAATGGAGAGACACTAGAAGATTTTAAAGAACTTGCAGGTGGCTATGCAAAGAAGGGTCAGCATGAAGACAAAAGTGGAAGTAGGAGGTATCACTTAGGAGCTATCAAAATAATTTAGGCTGGAGGTGACCAGGTCTGGATTAGGATGATAAAAGAAAAACAGAAGTTGTCTGATCAGAATATATATTTGAAGACAGATCTTAGGTCTTAGCCTCTGGTGTGGGTGAGATTAAGGGAAGACAGAGAGGGATCATGTATCTGGCTTGAGCCGATCACACAGATGGATAAGACTACAAAAGGAACAGATTTGGGTGGAAAGAGTTCTGTTTTAATAATTCTTTCTTTTCTTCTATGGATATCAGCTAACATTCAGTCTTTATCCGCAGAAAGATTAAGATACTGGCAGAATAAATTCCACATCTATTATGTGTTCAAATGCTTGCTTCTAGCCCAATATCACCTTACAACTCTATCCATGAAGTGACTTTTGTCAAATTATATGTACACTTTCATCTACTTAAAGGTACACAGATATGTTTGCTCTTTCACACCATTTGCCCTTCAAGTGGAAATATTTGACTATTATTATTAGAACTGAACAACCCAAATCAACCTTTGAAATCAAAGCCATAAGCGAGTTATATCTACTCATGGAGATCTGAAAGATCATAATGACCTACTAGTGGTCCTAATGTTTTGCTTCCACCTGTGTGAGGCTTGCAGCACTCAGAGTGACCAGTGATTTAATTACACAAATAGTGGACTAAGGCTCAACCCTGTTGTATCAGAAATTCCCAGGTCAAATATCATTACACCAAAGTATTCCCTAAGCGGTATCGTATGCTTATCCACAGTCAAGACAAAATTTAGTTGACTTTTATTTTTAACCATAACAATGATAATAACAATATCCAAAACAACAACGGTTAACAATTTTTTGAATACATACTATGGACCTGAATCACTGACCTTACTACTATACATGCATGACCTCATTAAGTCCTCAAAACAACCCTACTCACAGTTGAGAAACACAAGCTTCAGCAAGTTTAAAGAACTTGTCCAGATTGCACATTAAGTAAATAAAGGATTCCAAAAGATGGGAATTCAGACATGTCCTATATCTTTCACTCATTCATTCATACCTACCTGTCTGCATTCAATGAATGAATCTTTTCTCAAAAGACATGCCACTGTAGTATTATGCAAATCATAATAATGAGATAAAATTATTAAACCTTGGTATTGGGGTCAACACTTATTTACATGACCATGTAATTCAGACAATAAAAGTTTTTTAAGTGATACTTTATGCACAAGAAATCAAAAGATAAGCAAAAGAACAAAATAAAAATTAAGTGTAAAATCAAACTAAACTACCCAAACTTAACAAAACAATGTCTCTCCAAATTTAAATGTATTACTATAATAACTAAGAATCAAAATACTCTGCCACCTGGCCTCAGAACTGGACATGTGATGAAACTGAGTCAGTCAAAGTTCTCCCCCTAAGAAATTTTAGATTTATAGCTGATACAGGAAGAGCTTGAGGTTTGAGTCACTGATCCAGAAGGATGTGAATCAAATACTGCCAGTACCATCTTTCCTGCTACATGGAAAAAGCCTATATTCTATAGAAAAATATGAGATCCATCAAGAAAAACAGAAGTGAGGGAGATAAAAGTCTTGAGAACATCACTTGGGCCCCTGGATCCACCTGTGCCTGAAGCCATTATAACCCTTAACTTCAAAGTCATAAGAGTAACAAATTCCCTGTTATTTTTCAAGTTAATCAAAGTTGGATGTCTACTGGTTGCAACCAAGAGATTTCTGAGTAAAAAATAAAATTAGAGCATCAGAGGGATATTGAAATCATCTGTGACCTTTTATAAATTGTTTGGACAATTAATCTCTCAGGATAAACGCATCTCTGATCTTAAAACAAGACGTTAGTTAAAACAAAGGGGACATGTGATACCTTCACCCCAGTCACCAACCTGATTGCACCCTTTACCATCTAGTTGAAGCCCTTCCTCCCTTTTATAAACACAGACCAACACAGATTTTGTCTTAGTCTGTTTTTGAATTTCTATTTCACAAATGGTTATCCTTCCAGGATAGCTGGGGAAAGAGTCAAGAAGGAGAAAGGGAGAATACAATTTAGTTTGTCACCTGTTGGCAAAATAGGTAACACCTCTAGTCGCCGGCAGACACTCAGAAGTCCTGACCCCAGAAAGTTTTACTCATTACCACTAAGGAAATGAATCAGGTGGGTTAGCTACACTTAATATGTTAGGGAAATGGAGAAGCATTGCTATTTGGATAATCAACTCAAAAGAAAATTAAATTTACTAATGGAAACTACCACTATTCATTTTCTGGACACATGTAAAGATAAAATCTGTTTAAAAGAAGAAATAGCCACCTAATCTCTTAACCTTCAGATATGGTTCAAAATCATTACTTAAAAGATATTTAATCGTTTCCACTGAAGTAGGCTTCAGTCACAAACTGTACCTTAGACCACTCAACATGTGCCCATCAGTCTTGTGCTGCCCTTTCCTCTCAGCGCCCTAGACATCAAGTAACTTGGCTGCCAGACTGAGGTTGTGATCAGTGTGCTCTGGGCTCTCCCACCAAAGCCCAAGTCATGGGGCAAAGAGGCAGACTGTGAAACAGATTCTCTCTGAAGCCTGTCTTGCCCCTCCAAATGCTGTGTCTGCAAAATAAATTAGTGTAGGGCAAACGAGGCTCTATCTTTCCCTCAACTCTGGTCCAGGAAAAAGCAAGAGTCTTGTGGTCATTTTGCCTTTGCTTACATCCAGAGCTGCCTTAAGCATAAGAAAGTCTCCTTAGTAGACCATGGTGAGCTCCTTTTTTATCCTCCTACTTTCAGGGATAAAAGATTCCAAGCTTCAAGTGCAACAGAGCTGTGGGCACCGACTTCTCCAAAAGACAGAAATCAAAAATCAAAATCCAAAAAAGACCACAAGTTCCCTTTGAAAGAGAGAAAACCCGGCCTTCTCAGAGTGACTACTTTCCAGACCCTCAAATGCTTTAAAGATAAAAACAGGTTGTCATATAACGTTGTGCAAGTTTATGGTATACAGTATGATGATTTGACGCATGTATATACTGCAAAATGTTTCACCACAATAAGTTAGTTAACATATCCTTTACCACACATAAAACAAACAAACAAAAAACAGGTTGTCATATCTGTCAGGGCAAACAAAAATGCCTACAGCAGGGCTCTCAAGTCTCTCTTTTTCCGATAAGGAACATCTTCCCAATCCCTTGAAGCTTTAAGACAAACAAGGACAGGGAGATGATGGGGAAACTGCTTGAAGAAGGCAGGGACAGTGCCATACTCTATATGCTGGCGTACAGGGCCCAACACACTGGGGCAGCGATGGCAGAGAAAAGGAGTCTTAGTGCTTTTCCAGGAGTGCCCAAGCTTTTGGTTGCAGATCCTGTCATTTAATCAAATATTTATTGAACACCTACTATATATCAGGCACTATTCTAGGCCCTGTGGATACACCGGTGCACAAAACAAAAGAAGCAAAAGAAAACTTGCTCGTGTAAAGGTTATATTGTAATGGACTCTGGGGAGAGAGATTGACAGTAAATAAAACAAATGAGTAAAGTGTATGATACCTTAGAAAATAAAAAGTACTACAAGGAAAATTAAGCCAAGGAAAAGTACTACAAAGAAAACAGAAGTGTTATAAGTACTGTAAGGAAAGGAAGAGGTATGGGGAGAGCCAGGGGAGCAAACTGTAGGTTTGCAATTTTAAATTGGTGTTCAAGGAAGACACTAGTAAGAAGGTAAGTCTGAAAAAAGATTTGAAGGAGAGAAGAGAGTAAGCCAGCAATCTGGGATGAGCAGGGTGAGAGCCAAATAAAGAGAAACTGCAAAGACCCCAAAGAGAGACCTTGCCAGTCAGGTTCAAAGAGCAGCGAGGAGGCTAGTGTGGCTGAAATGGAGTGAGTGACAGGGGCAGAGGTTAGAGATGGGGTTGGAGAAGTCATGTTAGACAAGATTAAGTATAAATTTATAAACCTTTAGCCTTTTCTCTGATATGGGAAGTCTGTGGAGTGTTTTGAGCAGAGGCGTGAAATGATCTTACTTAGCTGCAAAATTGAGGACAGAAGTAAGGAGATTAGTTAGGAGGCTTTTATAAGACAGCTTTGGTGCTCTGGAGAATGCAGGATGTATATTCATTTTAACATAGTTTACCTTCAAATGAAATTAAACCACTTCACATATAATGTATGACTCTCACAACCGAATACCTCCATTTCTCCCTCCTATCCATTGTGCTATTATCATATTTTACTCCTGTGTTATAAACTACATAATATATTATTTTTACTATAATTATTTTTCAAAGAAATATATACAAGAGAAAAGAATCTTTTGTATTTTCTCACATATTTACCATATCCTGAACCCTTCATTCTTTTTGTAGGTCCAAGTTTCCATCTGGCATCATTTTCCTTCATCCTGAAACTTCCTTTAGTATTTACTGAAGTGCAAATATGCTGGCAATGAATTCTTTCAGCTTTTTTTGTTGTCTGGAAATTTCTTTATTTCACATTCATTTCTGAAGGATATATTTATTGGATATAGAATTCTAAGTTGATGGTTGTTTTCTGCCCAGCATAGTCAAGATGCCATTCTACTTTCTTCTGGATTGCATTGTTTCTAATAAGAAATTTTTCTTATTTTGTTCCTCTGTGTGTAAGGTGTCTTTTTTCTTTAGCTGTTTTTAAGACTTTTAAAATCACTGATTTTCCATAATTTCATTATGATATGCCTTGGCATAGTTTTGTGTTTATTCTGCTTGAGGCCCATTGAGCTTCTTGGATCAAGGGACTTAGAGATTTCTTCAAATTTGGAGATTTTTCAGCCATTATCTTTTTATGTCCCTGTCCCATCCTTTCTTTCTGGAACTCCAGTTACATATGTTAGACCGTTTATGATCCCGTGAGTTCACTGAGGCTCTCTCACTATTTTTAGAACTTTTTTCCTCTCTGTGTTTCAGTTTAAATAGTTTCTACTGTTGTGTCTTCAAGTTCTATGGTCTCTTTTTCTGGCGGGTAGGGAGGGTTGTGGGGGGTCCTCATCTGCTGTTATACTCATTCAGTTAACATTTCATTTCTGCTATTGTTTCTGTTTTAGAAGTTCTATTGGTTCTCTTTACATATTCCATTTATCTCTTCATTACATTCATATTTTCATTTAAATCTCTGTGCATATTTATCAGAGCTGTTTTAAAATCCTTACCTGTTATAATTCCATTGTTTCTATCATTCCTAGGTTTGATTCTACTAACTGATTTGTCTCCTGGCTGTAAGTCACATTTTCCTGCTACTTAAATATCCAGTAACTTTTAATTAGATCAAAGACATTATGAAAGTTATATTACTGAGTATCTGGATTTTGTTGTCTTTCTTTAAGGAGTGTTGAAGTCTGTTCTGAAAGGCAGTTAACATTACTGGTAAATGAGCCTGATCTTTTCAAGGCTTATTTTTCTGCTCTGTTAAGATAGGTCAAGAGCAGCCTTTACTTTAAAGCTAGTTTAGTCCTACTACTAAGATATAACGCTTCTGGGGTCTCTAATGACATTCCAGGTGTTCAGTGAAGTCTCTCCAATATGACTGGTTGCAACTGAAATAGTCCCCAGGCTATGTGATATGTGGAAGCCACATGGCTCACAACTACCAAGTCACTCCATTGCCCGACATTATGCAGTTTCACCATATGCATTTATATCTTAGTACTCAGCAAAGATTCAGGTGAATGCTATGCAGATTTCTAGAGCAATTTTTCTACATAATTCGCTCCCCTCTGACGCTCTTTATCACATATTTCAGTGCCCTTGTCATCCACAAATTCCAACATTTTTCTCATCAGCTCAGCAATACTGCCAGGCTTTGCTTTTCACCCTCTCTGAGGCACAGTGCAGAAAGCGCCTGCAAGCCAAAAGCTAGAGTAATCGTAGCTTTTCTTTTTTTGCTTCTCTCAGCGAACACATTCCTACACTGCCTGTTATCCAATAACCAAAAAGCATTATTTTATGTTTTATACAGTTTCCTAATTTTTTTAATAGTGGGAGAATAAGGCTAGATTTAGAAGGACTTGAAAGGGAAGTCCAAATCTTCATTTTACAGATGAAGCAACAGAGGCGCAGAGAGAGATTGTGACACACCCAAGGTCACACAGCTACTAGTAACAGCATTAAGCTCAGAACCTATGTTTCCTAACTCTAAGTCCAATGCCCTTCTATTCCAGCATGCTGCCTCCTACAGAATGCTTAACAGAAGGTGGTGTATTAGTTTCCTAGGGCTGTTGTAGCAAATTATCACAAACTAGGTGACTTCAAACAATATAAAAGTATTATCTCACAATTCTAGAGACCAAGAATCTAAAATCAAGGTGTCAGCAAGCTTCTGGAGGCCCAGAGGGAGATTCAATTCCATAACTCTCGCCTAGTTTCTGATGTTCCTTGGCATTCCTTGCCTTATAGACAAATCAAATCAGTCCAATCTCTGCTCTATCTTCCTTGGTGTACCTTGGCTTACAGACAAATCACTCAAATCTCTGCCTCTGTTTTCACATGACCTTATTATACCTGTGTGTTTATATCTTTTCTTCTTAAAAGGACATTTGTCATTGGATTTCGGGGCCACCCAGTTAATCCAGGATGATTTCATCTAGAAATCCTTCATTTAATTGCAGCTGCAAAGATTCTTTCTCCAAATAAGGTCACATTCACAGGTGCTAGGGGTTAGGACTTGGATATATCTTTGATGGGGGCTACATTCAACTCATTACAGTGGGAAGGGGGAGCCAAAATTATATAAAAGTTTGGAAATGTTTGCCTCATATAAACACAGATATTGAGGCTGACTTCAGCTGGGTCTCTTTTAGAGAATTTGAAAGGGTTTACATGTAGAACTCTAGGAGCATGAGGAAGAATGCAAATAGATTGCTAACGTTCCACTTCATCCAAGCGCAATCATGTTACTGGCTCACACCTTCTCACCACTTTCTGCATTACACATTTAACACTACTGGTAATTAAGTTGAATCACCCAAGACACAACTGGGAATGATTGTTTTCATTTAATCTAACCCCTTCTATCTCTTTATGATAATAACCATATCAGCCATGACTAGAGCCTCAAATCGTGGAAGGAGTGACACGTAGAAGAAATAAATTGCTGACAAGGCCTTACCTATGTCAGGAAGATTGTCATCACTAGAATAATTGTATTCCTTCTTTCCTGAGATGACCCAATGCCAGTTTCAGAGATTTTTTTTAGCAAAAAAGAATGTCTGTTAATGAGACTTCTAATTGCTATTTTATCTATCATTTTTCACTAACCAACAACCTTTGTGTTTCGGCTTGAACTCTTTTTTTTAATTTTTCCAACACTCTCAGCAGGTTCAGATGGTACATTGTGAGACAAAAGCAAAAGCAACAGGGAGAATCGTCTCACAAAAAAAATCAGCAATAAAGCATCATGACTGGGCAACAAAGGCACTTTGTTAAGAAAAATCATTCCAACATGAGTAGTTTGACAGTGTTAATTTGTTAAGAAAAAAATATCTAGGACAGATACTACCCTGAGATCCTTAAGCAATGTTCTGAAACTTCATTTGCTACAAACACATCCACTACATTGCAGTTGGGAATACACCTTTCAACCCAAATTTTCACCTGGGTTATAAATCCTATGAGGTACTGAGCAGTGGCAGTCAATTTGGTTTGCTTTATGATATGGACAAAACACAAACATCAACCCCTTTCATTCCTCAAATCTCTAAAGCTGATTTAAAATAGACCAGAAAATTGAGTTGAAGAGGAATAGTACAAATAAAGGGACTCATTTTCAGTGAAAGAGGAAGCCTATCAATATCAATCTCCACAGTGCTACAGACTTCCCCACTCCCAGACTGAATTGGAACTTAACAACTCAAACTGCCCAAAGAGGCACAAGTCGGCAGGGGACGGCAAAGATTTAGAGTAACTTAATGCACCCAAAATTACAAGAGTAAATTAGAAAGGAGTATTCTGGATATGCTAAACCTAGGTAAGTAAAGGAAGTAACAGGTAATGGCCAAAGTAATTGGGAAATGAGCCTAACACTGAATGAGAGCTGAATCACAGAATATTGGCAATCGAAAAGAATTGAGGGCTCGCACTCTTCATTTTAAAGAAATAGATACTGACAGTCAAGAGAGAGGCAGTGACTTGTTCAAGGTCATCAAGTTTAAAATAGAAATGGGATCAGAACCCACATGCTTTTCAGTTTGGTGCTCTCTCTACTCAACTCCTTGTTTCCCAAGGCCGTGGGGGATGTTAGAGTTTCTCGGGGTTCACACCTGGGGACCCTTTCCTTCTCTTTCCTCTTTCCCTTCACAATCTCATCCTTCCCCATAGCTTTTATTGCCATGGACAGATTAGTGTCACCGAAATGTATTTCTCCACTGCCAACTTCTCTTAACTCCAGACTTTGAATCAATTCCACCTGTGTGTTTCACAGGCATCTCAAACATAACATGTACAAATGCAAACTTGCAATTCCCATCCTTCCCATTATAAACATGCTCCTCCCTAATCATTCTCCATCTACTATGCTACTCTTCCCAGTTCTTCTACCTAGAAACCAAGATGTCAGCCTAGAATTTGTATCTCTCCTTTACCTCACACTACATCCAACCCATCAGTGAGACTCCTTAAGTACATCTCAAAAATGTCTCTATCCATTTTTACTGCCACCAATACAGTCCAAAGTACCAACATTTCCCTCCTGGACGGTCTCCTAACTGGTCTCTCTGTTCTGATATTCTCACTGCTAATTTGTCTGCCACACAGCACCCAGGGTGGTCTTTTAGAAACATTCCATATAGAATAAAATCAAAACCTTCATCATTGTCCATAAGTTCAGACATTATTTGGCCCTTTATTTCCTTCTCTAACCTCATTGCACACCATCTTCTCCCTTAACGCCTCGGCTCTAGCCAAACTAACCTCGAATTCCTCAAACACAACACTCTTTCTCCTTGAGAACCTCTGCACATGGCGCTCCCTCTGTCAAGTACGTTCATCTCTGCATTCTAAAAACCTTGTTCCTTTTACACCACAGGGCTTGCAGTAAATGTCACTTATAGAAAGAGGCCTTTGCTAATCACCCATCTAAACTAGGCATAAAGTTTCCTCCTGCTCTTCTCTACAGCAGTAACTTGTTTCCTTCATAGCACTTACTACAGTTTGTAATCACATATTTATTTGGTTATTGGTTATTATCCATCATGTCTCTTAGCTAACTGCCAGCAAGAATCAAATCTGTCTTTCCTGCTGTTTCACTACCGTATCACCCACATCTAGCACATGGTAGGTAGTCAATAAGTGTTCTTTGAATTAATGAAAATGAAAGACATTTATAATACTGTTCTCTCTACCCAAAGAGGACACAAAATATTATGGGCTTCCATTCTATGCCAACATATTCACTAAGACAGAAGGAATGTCGCAATTGAAAATTGTTAAAATCCTAATGGTTGTCAACCCTTTCTCTTTAGAGCTTCTTGTGAAACAGCATCCCATCCATCACGGGTGAATTAAATTCAGCCCTCCTTGAAGACAGAACGAAATGACTTCACCCATCCCATTATGAACTTACGATTTTATGAAAAATCCATAAACTCTCATCCTTCTAACACACTGATAACTAGGTAATTACCCTTCTGATGAAAAAAGAACCCTTTTTTTATATCTATCCTCATGGAATTATGGACTTCAGAATTGAATTGGGGTCTAATAGACATCAAGCACCCTACCTACCGGTTCCCAGCAAAGATGAGAGAAAATCTGTAGTAATATCAGGGGACTCAGGGCCAGTGTTATCAGAATATCCTTCCTGCCTTCTCTGGTGACTCTTTGCTCTGAGCATCAAGTCCACGGGTGTACATTAGGTGCCCTCCTCAGTTTGTGAGTCATTCCCTAACAAAGCAGAAGAGGCATTAGCTCTCCTACCTTAACTGTTCATGGCTTTAGAAATTAAGTCATTCAGTTGAAGTATTGTACAGACTCTGTTGGAGATGCAACTTTCTCCATTCCTACCATGTTGGCTGAGGTCAGACAGCTCTGTCCTGACAGTACATCATTTCCCACACTACAGTGGACCTGTCCCAGAATTCCAATCTGTTTTCTAGTGTCCTGACACCTGTCTAAGCCCCTAACCCCAGTCTCCCCCACTACTGACTGAAGGCTTACATCAAAGGACTGATTGTTGGGGGCTTCCCTGGTGGCGCAGTGGTGGCGAGTCTGCCTGCCGATGCAGGGGACACGGGTTCGTGCCCCAGTCCTGGAGGATCCCACATGGTGCGGAGCGGCCGGGCCCGTGAGCCATGGCCACTGAGCCTGTGCGTCCGGAGCCTGTGCTCCGCAACAGGAGAGGCCACAACAGTGAGAGGCCCGCGTACCGCCAAAAAAAAAAAAAAAAAGGACTGATTATTGGAACCACACCATTGACTCTCCACCTGACTTGTGCCCAGAGCCCACAGTCTGTATGTCTGCCCCATGATCCTCCAGTCTATTGGTGCTGTTCACTTGTCAGTAATGGTTCAAAGTAAGCCCTCACCAGGTAGCTACCCCATTTCACAGTCAAGCCTATTACTCTCAATCCTAGATTTTCTTGCCTAACTCCGTTTTCAGGGGATCAGACTACAGACATTCACACTTGAGCCTATCCAAGTTATTATGCTCACAGCTAAGGCCACGCTTCGACCTGGTCTCTCCATATTAATCCTCTGTAATTTCTTTTTATACAACTGTCAGATTGGAGGCATAATCTTGTAAAGCTTTACTTTCTGACATTAGCTTTGGAGAACTTTATTATTCTTAGTTAAGATACAACACAGAGTGACAAATGTAGCCTCAAAAGGCTGAACAACCTCTTTGCCCTTGAGAGTTTTTGCACACTTTCCATATTCAGTACCCAACGACACTTCTTTTCTCTCTCTGCTAACATGGAGTACAGCAAGGTTACATTAGCTAATAAAAGCTCTCTGCTGACAAAAGACACTTTTTGAAAAGTCACTAGAAATGGGAGAACTGTCGATAGCTTTATTAAAGTAAAATGCCACATCGTGGTGAAGTTAAAAGTCTCTGGATTGTGGTTAAAAGTCTGGTCAGCCCCCAACAATGGAAAGTCTTTTAAAAACCATGTTTTTCTCAAGCTGGCCTCAGCATGCATAACAGCTAAAGTATAAATCCAGACTCTTCCAGCCCATCTATCATTTCCTTTCCGTGTCATGTAGGGGCTCCCATGTGAAGGGAAGATCTACAGAATTAGATGAAAGACGGGTTCTATTCTGAACATCAAATAATGAAATTATGAAAATCAGGATATTGAAACTATTTCAAGCAAATTAAAACAACTGTTAGGTACCATTTTTGCTCATCAACTAGGCAAAAATGCTTAAATTTCAATCTTGGCCAGTATGCAAACAAACAATATTTCCATGCAATGTTACTGTGAGAACATATTTGTACAGTCTTTCTAACAGACATTTTGATAGCATGTATTAAAATAAAAAATGCAGATACCCGTAAACTCAGTGATCCCTCTTCAATGTATCCTTGCACCTGTGCAGAAAAGGACCTTTACGAAGATGCTGACTATAGCACTGTTGTTTTTTTTTAACATCTTTATTGGAGTAGAATTGCTTTACAATGGTGTGTTAGTTTCTGCTTTATAACATAGTGAATCAGTTATACATATGCATATGTTCCCATATCTCTTCCCTCTTGCATCTCCCTCCCACCCTCCCTATCCCACCCCTCTAGGTGGCCACAAAGCACCGAGCTGATCTCCCTGTGCTATGCGGCTGCTTCCCACTAGCTATCCATTTTACATTTGGTAGTGTATATATGTCCATGCCACTCTCTCACTTTGTCCCAGCTTACCCTTCCCCCTCCCCATATCCTCAAGTCCATTCTCTAGTAGGTCTGTGTCTTTATTCCCGTCTTACCCCTATATAGCACTGTTTTTAATGATAAAAAATATCAAGACTCACCAAAATGCCCATCATCAGGGGAATGGCTACATGTACATCTATGCAAAAATTGAAAATAGTGAAGTAGATTGACATGGACGATGACCCAGGAAGATATCTACACGACAATACAAACAATATAACCCCACATGTACAAAAAAGAGAAACCTATTTAAATCTTTACATATACAAACATATGCACAAAAGTAAACACATATTTATTTACATGTATATAAGAAGGTTGTGAAAAAATATTAATAAATAATATATCTAATAAGGTATTTATATCAAATATATATAAAGAATGCTTATAACTCAGTGAAAAGACAAATTACCAATTTTAAAATTTTAGACAAAGGATTTGAATAGACATTTCTCCAAAGAAGAAACAAAAATGGCAATAAGTACATGAAAGATGATCAAGATCATTGGTCATTATGGAAATAAAAGTCAAAATCACAATGAGACATCACATCACACTCACTAGAATGGCTATGGTAAAAAAGACAAGAACAAGTGCTGACAAGGATTTAGAGAAGTTGGTATCCTCATACACTGCTGGTAGGAATGTGAAATGGGACATCTACTGCGGAAAACAGTTTAGCAGTTCCTCAAAAAGTTAAACATAGAGTTACCATATTACCCAGCAATTCCACTCCTAGGTACATACCCAAGAAAATTGAAAATATATGTCAACATAAAAACTTATACAGGAATGATCATAAAGTATTATTCACAAAAGCCAAAAAGTGGAAACAACCTAATGTCCACCAAATGATGAATGGATAAACAAAATATGGTACATCCATAAATAGAAAATTATTCTGTCATAAAAAAGAATGAAGTACTAACACACGCTACAAAATGAATGAATCTTGAGAACATTATTCTAAATGATAGAAGTCAGGCACAAAAGGTTTACTGCATGATTCCATTTATGTGAAGTATCCAGAGTAGGCAAACCCATAGAGACAGAAAGTAGATTAGTGGTTGGCAGGGGCTGGTGGGGGGGCGGGGGGAAGGGGGAGAGAGGAATGGTGAGTGATTACTAATAGGGTGATTAAAATGGTCTAAAATTAGATAATGGTAATGGTTGCACAACTCTGCGAAAATGTTAAGAATTGTTCATTTTATTTTATTTTATTTTATTTTATTTTTATTTTTTTATTTTTTGCGGTATGCGGGCCTCTCACTGTTGTGGCCTCTCCCGTTGCGGAGCACAGGCTCCGGACGCGCAGGCCTAGCGGCCATGGCTCACGGGCTTAGTTGCTCCACGGCATGTGGGATCTTCCCGGACCAGGGCACGAACCCGTGTCTCCTGCATCGGCAGGCGGACTCTCAACCATTGCGCCACCAGGGAAGCCCAAGAATTGTTCATTTTAAAAGAGTGAGTTTTATGGTATGTGGATTCTATCTCAATAAAGCTGTTATTAAAAGTAAATAAATAAATAATTCTGAAAAATCCTGAAGGGTACCCATCAAGCTAGTAACAGTGGTTACTTTGGGTGAATAAATTAATATACTTTTTAATAAGAATAAATTCCCATATTTATTACTGTGTAATAAAAAATATTGAAAAAAAGGAAGAAAGAAAAAGTCCTAAGTACTACACAAAATGGTGCTATATAAAGAGAAATGCATAGTAGTATGTTTTATTCTTCCTGATTTACTACCTAAGGACAATATTCATTGTAGAAAATATGCTCTTTTTCAAACACTTTGCCAGGCCCTGGGTGCATAACAATGCATAAGCCATGTCCCTTTTCTTCCAGGAATTTATGGTGCATATAAGCCTAGAGACAGGTATGCAGCCAATTGTTAAATAGTGTGCTAAATGCTGCCTGTACATCTAGCTGTGAAAGCACAGAGGCCAATGTTCTTAATCACTGTGCTCTCCTGCCTTTGACCCAGGGGAGAGAAGCTGAACTTTGGAAGATAAGCAAAAGTTAGCCAAGCAGAGAAGAGCTAAAGGCAGACAGGCAGCGAGAACAGCACGGGCAAAAGCCTTCACGGGTGCTGGGGCATGGGAGTTTTCAGGGACCCATGAACATCAGTGGCTATGGAACTAGTTGATGTTTTATGGGGGAGATTCTTGCATATGGAAGGGTAGGCTGGAATCAGACTGACAAGGATTTTAAATAATGTCTAGCTAAGGAGTCAGGACACTATTCTGTAGGCAAGGGAAAATAGCAAAGGAAAGGAGCAGACCAGATGGGAAGAGACAAGAGAAAGGAAAATAAGGTAGAGATTCCTGAATTAACCAGGCAGGAGAGAAGAGCATGTGAGCTACAGCAGGGGCAGAGGAAGTGAAGAGGGAGGTCAGACTCAAGAAATATTTCAGAGACAGAATAGGCAGGACTCAGGGACTCACTGGTGTAGGAGGGAAAAGGGGGTGTGACAGTGACTCCCACAAGCCATTAGTTGTCAGAGCACAGAGCACTAGAAAGATTCAAGTCAAACTTGCTTGCCCCTCAGGAAATAAAATGGAGATGAAAGAAAGGACTTCATATCCAGTAAGAGAAAATATGCCCTGCACTTTGTTGGCCTCTGAATAGACAGACTCTCTTGCACGTCAGCTGTTGTGACATTATGTGTTAGGGCAAAGAGCATTTGTTCACATGTATCATATACATACTTAGAGTATGTGCCATGCACTGTGCTGAGTACTTTACATGCATCATTTCTCTGAACCCTCAGGCTACCCCTTTGTAGAGGCAGAAAATGGAGGCTTACTGAGATTAAGAAACTACGTTCAAACACAGGCAGTCTGACTTCAGAGGCCAATGTTCTTAATCACTGTGCTCTCCTGCCTTTGACAAAAATGCCTCTGAAAGGTTGAGTTAAGCAGCTTTGCTTGTTCACTTCCAACAAAGTCAAGTCAGATTATAAACTCATCCTCTTTTCCTTTTCACAAGATCCAATGCACATCCAGAGTATTCATCACTTCCTCTCAGTTGAGATCAAAGCGACTCTTCAACCTTCTCACTGAGTTCCAGGACGTCTACAATGGCCATGTGAGGCAGGCATATCCCTCGAGGAGCAGCGTGGCTATATGGCCTGCCAGGTAATCCAGGCAGAACCAAAGTGCCCTCCAAAGAAAACACCTAACCCTTTGGGCCAGTGAAACTCTTCAGCCTAATACTTGGGGATTCAGAGACTCACTAGAGTAGAGGATGATCTTTTGCTTTTACCACCTAGCATATATTTTCTTCTTTATGTTAACATCATCCCAATTTTCCTTTTGGGAACCACACTTGGTCTAGTCTCAGTATGTATGGTTGGGATGAATGTACTTCATTTCTACCTTCAAGGGTGAGATTATGACTAAGGCTTGACCAATCAGAATACCTTATCTCCTTTGCCCCAGTCATTGGTTTTGACTTGGGCAACAGATAAAATTCATACCAGTGAGACTCAGACGCACGACACTTTTTCTAACTGACTGGAAGAAAAAGGTCTTCTTGGACCCATAAGGAAGAATGGCTGAAGCTTCCAGGGCCATCAGCATGGCCCGACTCTGAGTAGACCAAACAGAGGAATGAAGAGTTGCAAGATAAAAACAAGGAAACTTTGCGCTCCTTTATCAAGCCACTCCTGAAACCTAAGCTGAACTTTTCAGTTGGTTACACAAACCAATACATTCCCCTTGATATTTGAGCTATTTTGAATTTCTGATATCTGCAACCAACAACAACAAAATCACAAGAAGGAAAAACCTAAATACCTGACTCAATAACAACTAGAAAGTACTGAGTATGCAGCTAGCTAGCCTTCCTGCAAAAGAAACATTCAGAGGGGGACGCCAAGAACTGCCTAGGAAAAGCAGCTAATGTAAGAGCTGTCACACCTGGAGATGCTCAGCGTTGGCCTTGTAAATAGTGCATTACATAGAGCAGCTGTGGGGTGTAAGCAACAAAAGAGGTTAAATAATTTCTGTGCCCATAGCATGGATCTGCTGTCAGCCCTGCTTTCTCACCTTCTGGTAAATACAATTTCTTCTATTCTGACATCTTGCATGAGAGTCCTCCCACTCAGAACGTCCTCCCAGAACAGCTCAGCTGTTTTAATCTTAGCCATTTTCAAAACTCACCTCTGGTTTCACCTCCAACAAGGAATTTTCCCTAGTCACTGCAGCCTTTATGGGCATTTTCTTTGAGTTCCTATAAAGCTTATACTTAGTACCTCCTACATGGGATCCAGGCAAGAGTTGAGTTTGCATATCTAGCTTGGGAAAATATTCCTGAGGCTTGATTTCCATACGTGCTGCAAGCCCACAGGGGCTATTGTCAAATCTAAGAGGACTGGATTTTAATACTGCAAGGAGAGAACAACAGGGTCTCTAATATTCTAAAACTTTGCAATTCTGTAGAGCGCATCCTGGGGAAAAACAAGTGCTCACCAAGAGCCAAGGGTCTGGGCACTCAGGCCTTGAGGACAGGCGCCTTTGTGGCTTTCTTCCTTCCTCCCAAGGGTTGTGAACTGATGCAGAGCTGTGGGTGCAGTGCTGTAAGATGTTCCCCTGAGGCGATGCTAAGAGTACACTCCAATGTGCAGATGAGAGCCCAGAAAGCCAGACTCCAATAGACATCAAAGAGTCTATGAGACTGCCCTGATAGGAGAGTCCCCTGGGAGCAACATCGACCAGTAACACCCCCATGGAGAGACACCAAGGAGAACTGCTCCTGAGGCTGAGGCCACAAGCAATAGGAAAATCGTTTGTCTGGAGCTGCCTTTGTGGAGAGCAGCTAGGCTCTAGCTAGAGGGTCTCGCTGGAAACATTTCCCAGTAACAGCTCAGCCTCTCAGCCCTTCCAATAAGAGAGGCTGTATGACACTGTGTTCAGCATAATGGGCCCTAGACTGACAGACCTGGGATGTTATAATAGCTCTGTCCCTGTCTATTGTGTAACTGTGGGGAAAGCTCTTAACCACTCTTAAGTTCCAATTTGATCACTCATAAAATAGAAATAATACTATCACTTCACCAGGGTTTGGGCCTGATAAAATGAGATAATGCACATAAAGATTTTAACTATGCCTGGCACACGATAAATGCACAGTAAATATTAGGCATCATTATCATTACTGTGATTATCCAGGAGAAGATGGTGGGGATTCGAAACTGTTAGTGTATCAAGATGCCATTCATTGAGAAGAAAGGATAATAAATTCCTGACCTGGAAACCCAGAGCAGTTGGAGGCCCAGGCTCAGCTCAGAGATCATACTAATAATGGAGACCCTATACTGTAGAGACCTCAGATTCCAAATGTGAGAGGTGGCTTACAAAGAAAGATTACAGAGATTCTGTTTTAAATTATTTGTTAATTTTTCCATATGCCTCATTTGTTATCTCAGTTGGATTATAAACTTCTATAACACACAACTATACCTTTCACTTCTTATTCTTATCTCAAGGTCTAAATCAATGCCAAAGGCCCTCAATGATTGGCTGTTTGGCGCCAAAGGCTTAGAGTAGAGGGCCAAAGTCATTCCTACAGTGTCAGAATAGCTTGCATGTTATCTGCAAAGTGTGGAAAGAAGAGACTCAAAAGGTTAAATAGGATACTGCACCACAACAGTTCTATGAAAATATTATGTATCAGGAGTCTTAAAAATATTCCTATCCTTCAACGTGATAATTACACTTTAGGAGATTATCCTACTAATATAATCTAGTGAGTAGAAGAAACTTTAGGTGGAAAACCATTCTTCTTGACGGACTATATACACAAGAATATCTTAAAATAACCTAAATATGAAACAATAGGAGATATGTTATATAAACTCTGGATATTTTTTCATGTAAAGCAGCTATTTAAAAAATACTTAAAAAGCATTTTTAAAGGCTTAATAGGTGCTTATGATTTAATGTTCAGTGAAAAACGTTGTATACAAACTATGATCTCAATTATGTTAAAATGCATAGAATATTAGCAGAGGTTATTTCTGAGCACTGGGATTTGGGATGGCTTTTACTTTCTTGTTTATACTTCCTGGTCTCTATCTCCCACATTTTCTAAAATAATAATGTATTGCTTCTTAATCATCAAAATGTTGAAATATTTTTAATTACACATATAAAAAGATCAGAGCCAGCTGAGGCTAACTCTAGCTAGACCCTGGCCCAGGTCATGAGGGATTAGTAGATTAGGGGGGCAGGGTGGTAAAGCCTAGAAACCCAGTGGAGGTGAGGGAGCCCATCCTTCTTTATCTCTACAGAACACTGGAATATCCAAAACAAAAACTTCTAAACTCTCCCCTGGGGCAAGGGAATACCAAGGTCTGTGATTTAGCTACTCTCTTTTGAGAGGGAGAGGAAAAAAGAAACAAAGACAGGTCTCTCTCATTCAAGACATGAGTAGTGGGGCATAACATCACCATAGGTGGTGACATAGGTGTCCTTGACTTTTGTCCCCTCACAAAAAGAACTAACAACTCTTCAAGAACAAGACACCACTGAGAGAATCCTAGAACACAGAGGTGAGGCTGAAGCACCCCCTGCACCACAGGAACCAAGACCGATTGTATTAGAAGGGTTAGAGAAGCAGCTAACATCATACTCAATAGTGAAACTTTGAAAGGTCTTGCTTTAAGATCTGGAATAAGGTAAGGGTACTCACTCTTACCCCTACTGTTCAACATAGTACTGGAAGTCCTAGAGAGAGCAATCAGGCAAGAAAAAGCAATAAAAGGTAACAGAATTGGAAAGGAAAAAGTAAAATTGTCTCTATTTGCAGATGACATGATTATATATACAGAAAATCTTAAAAACTTAATCAAAAACTGTTAGACCTAATCAACTCGGTGAAGTTGTAGGATACAAAACTAACATAGAAAACTCTGTAGCATTTCTATTCACTAACAATGAATTTTCTGAAAAAAGAAATTGATCCCATTTACAAAAGCATTCAGAAACAATAAAATACTTAGGAATAAATTTAACTAAAGAGGTGAAGGATCACTACTCTGAAAAGTATAAGACACTAATGGAAGAAATCAAAAGGGACAGAAATAAGTGGAAAGTATCCTGTGTTCATGGATTGGAAGAATTAATATTGTTAAAATTTCAATACTACTGAAAGCCATCTGAAGAGTCAATAAAATCCCTATAAAGATTCCAATGGCATTTTTTACAGAAGTAGAAAAAACCCTCCTAAAACTTGTGTGAAATCAGAAAAGACTCTGAAGAGCTAAAGCAATCCTAAGAAAGAAGAACAAAGTGTGAGGCATCATACTTCTTGATTTCAAGATATACTATAAAGCTATGGTAATAAAAACAGTATGGTACTGGCATAAAAACAGCCAAGATAGACCAATGGAACAGAATCGAGAGCCCAAAATAAACCTAAGCGTATATGGTCAACTATTATCTGACAAGGAGACAAGAATATTCACTGGAGAAAAGACAGTCTCTTCAATAAATGGTACTGGAATAATTGGATATTCACATGTAAAATAATGAAACAGGACCTTTAGCTTACATCACTCATAAAAATTAACTTGAAATGAATTAAAGGCTTAAATATATAAGTTCTGAAACCACAAAATTATTAAGAGAAAACATAGAAATAAAGTTCCTTGACATGGGCCTTGAAAATGATTTTTTGGATATGATACCTAAAGCATAAGCAACAGAATCAAAAATAAACAAGTGTGACTATGTCAAACTAAAAAGCTTCTGTACAGCAAAAGAAACCATCAACAAAGTGAAAAGACCACCTACAGAATGGGAAAAATATTTACAAACCGTATGTCTGATAAGGGGTTAATATCCAAAATAATGAAGAACTTAAACAAATCAACAGGAAAAGCAAAACCCACCACAAATAACCCAACTGAAAAATGGGCAAAGGTAATAAACTGACATTTTTCCAGAGAAGATATACAAAAGGCTAGCAGGTACATGAAAAGATGCTTAACGTCACGAGTCATTAGGGAAATGCAAATGAAAACCACAATAAGATATCATCTCATGCCTGTTAGAATGGCCACCATCAAAAAGACAAGAGAAAATAAATGCTGGCATGGATCTGGAGAAAAGGGAACCCTGTGCACTATTGGTGGGAATGTAAATTGGCATAGTCACTATGGAAAACAGTTTGGAGGTTCATCAAAAAATTAAAAATAGAGCTACCATATGATCCAGCAATTCCATTTCTGGGAATATATCCAAAGGAAACAAAAACACTAACTTGAAAAGATATCTGCACCCCACGTTCATACCAGCATTATTTACAATAGCCAAGACATGGAAACAACCTAAGTGTCCATTGATGGATGAATGGATAAAGAAATTTTGGTATAAATACACAATGGAATATTATTCAGTCACAAAAATGATGAAATCCTACTACTTGCAATAACGTGGATGGACCACGAAGATATTATGCTAAGTGAAATAAGTCAGAGAGGAAAATACGGTATGATCTCATTTATATGTAGGGTCTAAAAAAACAAAAACAAAAAACCCAAACTCATAGAAAAAGAGATCAGGCATGTGGTTACCACAGGAGGAGGGGGAGGGGGAGGGGGAATTGGAGGAAGGTGGTCAAAAGGTACAGAGTTTCAGTTATAAGATAAATAAGTACTCGAGATGTAATATATAACATGATGATTCTAGTTAAAAGTGCTGTATAATGTATACGAATGTTGTTAAGAGAGGAAATCCTAAGAGTTCTCATAATAAGGAGAAATTTTTGTTTCTTCTTTCTTATAATATATCTATATGAGAGGATGGATGTGAGCGGAAGCTGTTGTGCTAATAATTGCACAGTATATTTAAATCAAACCATCAGGTTATATGTCTTAAATTTATACAGTGATGTCCATCAATTATTTCTCAATAAAACTAGAAAAAAAACACCAAAGACACCAACAGTTTTTCAGTCAGGTTAACCTGCCATATACCACTGAATGCAGTGAAGCCAAAGACTGTCTCCTCACCCTCCTGCCCAGTCAGCCCTCTGTGGGCTCTGACCTGCTACCCTCACTGCCCATCACCTTCTCCAAAGTTCTGAATAACACCTAAATGCACTGAAGCCACAGGTCCCATTCTCATCCTCTCATCACCATTGCCTCTTTCAAATACCCAGGACCCCTGACAGTTAGGAAACTATATCATCAGTGTATATGTTAATTACTACAGGGCTCTGTTCATGATACCACTTAATAATAAAATGCATTTCAAGGAAAGAACAGAGTCATAATCTGCCCAGATATCAGAACAGCTAGATAACATTACTGATGTACATATTTGAAAGCAGTAACTTCAATATTTGCTTTGTTTTAATACTTCATTGATGAATTGTATATTTTACAAAATCATCTCTTCTTACCTGATATACTTGTTTAAACATGTTTTCCTAACACTGAAAATCAGATGAAAAAGAATTCCTGAGTTATTTCCTTTAGGCTTGTGAATTTCAAAGGACTTTGGTTGTAAATACTGATAAAATGATTTATTCTCACTTTCCTAGATTTTGGTCATCTGTCTGCTAATCAATTCATTAAAAATCCAACTCAAAAAGAAAGTTCTTGGACATACAATGTTAAAACACCAGTGCAGGGCTTCCCTGGTGGCGCAGTGGTTGAGAGTCCACCTGCTGATACAGGCGACACAGGTTCATGCCCCAGTCCAGGAAGATTCCACATGCCGCAGAATGGCTGGGCTCGTGAGCCAGGGCCGCTAAGCCTGCACGTATGGAGCCTGTGCTCTGCAATGGGAGAGGCCACAACAGTGAGAGGCCTGCACACCAAAAAAAAAAAAAAAAAAAAAAAAAAACACACAAAACCCACCAGTGCAGAGAAAACAACGTACAATTGCTTTTGCATAAGATCATAGTTTGAGAACTGCCTAGAGACAATGAGATATTCTAAAGATGATCCCACATCCCTTCTAACCCTATGACTATTTCAGAGCACAAACCTAGGATTTCAGCTCCCTTCACTAATACCTAATGATAAAAAAAAAACCCTCCATGTATCATTGATAAGAACAGTTAAGCAGGTAAATAATAAAATCTCCTGCCATTTCAAAGGAAAATGAAGAAAATGTGAGTAAATATAAAGTCAACTCATCAGAAATATCTTAAAATCACAGCTGTTAGAGTTAGAAGGAACCTCAAGAGATCATTTCACTTCTGCTGGCTTTATGCTGATAAGGTATTGCTCTACCCATGTGAGTGTAAAGGAAGCCTCAGAAGGTTAAAGGGCAGGCCTCTTGGCAGACAGCTGATTAGCACCAAGAAGCAACGTGAAGTTAGATTTCAGTTTCCAGTATCCTTGTCAGACCTCTTCCCACTGCACCAAGCTGCTTCTCCTCTAAAACGTATTCTGTTTGGAGCATTAGTGGGCATTCTTATATTCATTCTACATTTTTTGAGCACACTGTTTGCCAAGCAGTATGATAGACAGTAAGAATACAAAAAGGAAACAGTATATAGTCTTAACACTTGAAGAACTCACAATTGCTAAGTTGAAGAACTTAAAGGAAAAACTCATCATAAACAATGAGCTATATGGTAACTGCATAGCAATATCAGCAAATTGAACATGGAATAGAGAGCAATAATTTCTGCCAAGAAAGTGGGAAGAAGATTTTACAGGGGAGTTAAGCCCCAAAAGATGAGTAGGAGATATTCTAGACAGAAGGAACCATGAGAAAAAAAGGCATGGGTTTGAATAGCATGTTTGAGAAACAGCAAACATAAAGCATGAAAGACATTCCACATCATGAACAAGACAGCCTTTGCTTTTACACAAACCTAATATGATAAAGCAGCCTCACAGCTGTACAATGTAAATTATCTCTGCATTCCACAGGCCTTCTAAATGTTCCACTTGCTTTAATCCAAGCTGTGCCCCCAGTCAGGAAAGCCCTTCCCCTCTTCCTCCATACCAATGCCCCACTGTTCTCCCTGAGGGAGCTCCAAAATTACCACTTCTCCAGCCTCTCAGGAGAGCTTACTATTCCTTTCTTTGTGTTCCAATTTTTGTATCTCTTGCTAAAGAGCATTTTATTTATTTACATACACATCTATCTTCTGAACAAGTCTGTGAAGGTCTCAAAGACAGCAGACCTTTGGATAATTGTATGTTTGATAAACATGTGAAAGAATGAGTGACTTTTTAGATGAAAATCTAAGTGCTAAGGGTGATAGAGAGATAACATGCATAGTACAAGTCCTCAAGGGAAATAGACACATGTATAACTCATACATGGAAGAATAATTTTCAGATTTGAAACCCCCAGGGAAACATTTCCACTCAGATGAAGTCCTAACTGTTATCCAAAGATTTTCACATACAACTGCTTTGGCATTGATTTAAAACTCCACCTAGTCAGACTCATAAACTCAGATCTTGTTACATGCTTAGAGCTCATAAAGGGTGGCCGCTAAAGGTAGATCTTTAGGTATAATTTAGACGTATTAAACACAAGTGTATGGGGGAGAAAATGTCTGGTTTTTCTTTCATCACCGGGCATGTAATCCATCATAAAGGTGTTAAACTCATTGCTAAGTGTGAAAATGAGAGGAAATGAGGCTACTGACAAGAAATGCAATGAGACAGTAAACTAAAATTAATGCTGCACAAACCCTCAGCTTCTCAGCCTTATTGTCGCAATTTGTTCTTCTCATGAATTATCAGGGAGAACCATAGCCACCACTCCTAAAAGTAAAGATCGTATTAAACTTCATTATGCACCAAAATGCCTGAAGACCTTGCCTCTTCTTTGACCTGCTTAAGCTACTCAGTCCTAGAATTAAAGAAATATCTCATTAGCAGCATCTGATGTCAGCAGTTGTGTTATTTAACTGCTTGTCACTCGATATGGAAAAATACCTAGGACGTCCAATCCTTTACATAACCCCCTTCTCTTTGCAATATAAAAGCAGGAACAGTAGTGCCTGGAATTGCTATTAATAATAATTCTCAAAACTTGATCATTTCTGGGATGTCTTTGAGTTAATGGGAAAGAAGCTACTACCTGCCAAAGTGCTACACACCAGTAAGAGATGAGTGACAGAGAGATGATAGACAGCGTGTTACTCTGCTCAGACTGTTATAATAAAATACTACAGACTGGGAGTCTTAAACAGAAATTTGTTTTCTCACAGTTTTGGAGGCCATAAATTCAAGATCAAGGTGTCAACCGGGTTGGTGTCTAGTGAGGCTTCTCTTCCCAGCTTGCAGATAGCTACCTTCTCACTATGTCCCACATGGCCTTTCCTCTGTGCTCACTCCTCGTGTCTTTTCTTCTTCTTATAAAGACACCATGCCTGGGCTTCCCTGGAGACACAGTGGTTGAGAATCCACCTGCCATGCAGGGGACATGGGTTCAAGCCCTGGTCCGGGAAGATCCCGCATGCCGCAGAGCAACTAAGCCCGTGCGCCACAACTACTGAGCCTGCGCTCTAGAGCCCACGAGCCACAACTACTGAAGTCAGTGAGCCACATCTACTGAAGCCTGAACACCTAGAGCCCGGGCTCTGCAATAAGAGAAGCCACTGCAATGAGAAGCCCACGCACCGCAAAGAAGAGTAGCCCCTGCTCGCCGCAACTAGAGAAAGCCCACGTGCAGCAACGAAGACCCATCACAGCCAAAAATAAATAAATAAATAAATAAATAAATAAAATGTATTTTCTTTAAAAAAACACACTCATCCAATGGGATTAGGGCCTCACCCTTATTATCTCATTTAACCATAACCACCTCCTTAAAGAAGCTATCTCAGAACACAGGCACACTGGAGGTTAGGTCTTCAACATATGAATTTGGAGTGGGGGCACACAATTCGCTCTGTGATAGATAGATAGATAGATAGATAGATAGATAGATAGATAGATAGATAGACGGCAGGAGGGAGGAAAGGAGGGAAGGGAGGAAGGGAGGAGATGAGGAAGGGAGGGAGGAAGGAAGGAAGAAAGGGGAACCACTAACCTTCTAGAGAAGTAGGATTAGGATCAGATTTAAATCTCCAAGAAGTAAGCAATGGCCTGTGAGGTTAAAAGCTGAAATGTGTTATAAAAGCTCCACTCTGCTCCAAAATGCTGCACCTTGAGCATACGCACATGCACACACACGCACATATTTGTACGTACACAGGCCACAGTGCAATACATTAATCAAACATTTAACAAATATTTATTAAGAACTTTGTCACTAGCACTTAGGTGTTATGGAGTGTGCTAACTGAATTTCTGGTTGAAGATGCTTACATTCTAAAACGGAAAAAAGAATCTATACATTAAGAAAGTTGTTCTTAGCCTCTATTGCTGAAAGGATCACTTGTGGGCCTTTTTAAAAATGCATATCCTGGGACTTCCCTGGTGGCGCAGTGGTTAAGATTCCACAGGGGGCCCGGGTTCAATCCCTGGTCAGGGAACTAGGTCCCACATACTGCAACTAAGAGTTCGCATGTCACAACTAAGGAGCCCACGAGCCTCAACTAAGACCCAGTGCCACCAAATAAATAAATTTAAATAGAATAAAATAAATGTAAAAAAATAAAATGTTTTTTAAAAAGGCATATCCTGTAATCAAATCTTCTGAATCTAAATAGCCTGAGGAGGGCCCTAGGCATCTATCTATCTATCTATCTATCTATCTATATATATATATATATATAAATCTCTCCAAGTGATTCTAAAACATAGACAGTATGGAAAACCAATTCAGTCCACTACGATAAACATTGGTCTTTCCTTCTCAACAGCAATGCCCCTGGGAGATAATATGTGAAGCTCCTACTACCTCAATGTGAGTGGTGAACTCACTAGATGGCTAATAATAAATAATCCAGGACAATATTAAACTACTGGGCAAGAGAAGGCATGAATGATTTAAGCTAAATGTACAACTACGAAATGCCTTTATAAATGTAAGAGATTATTATCATGCAGTAGGTCACTATTTTATAATTTGAAGTGTAACTTTCTTCTAATGTTTCTAGGAAACACTCCCTGCTTTCTCTAGAGGCTTTCAGAGAAGACTCCACAATAACTTAGGTCTGTGACCCAGCCCTATGGGGTGCCTGAGTAAATCTGAACCAAGGCCGATCAAGATCACTATGCTTAGCCCCACAAACAGGTGAGTCTGGAATTTTGCAGCCATTACCTGGGCATCAGTGACTTATGAGCCCAGGGCAGCTGTATGTCTGTTGAGCTGCATCCTTCCTCTCAACCCCACTCTACCCCAGTCTAGTCCGTTCAACTGGACCTCTCTCTGGGTTTCCTCTTCTCTATCAAAGCTCTCCCTGGAACCCTAGCCTTCTTGGCTGGGGCACTGGCACTCTGCCCAGGCATTGCCACCTGTACACTTCAGGGCTGGCTTCCATCCTCTACATTTAGTCAGTGGCTGGGCTACTTTTACTCTTGGCGTGCGCAAGCTGCTATATGAATCTCAGTTGTAATGGTTCTGCCTCCAGTGAGGTTTTAGAAATTGTTGATGCTACGTTTCGTTGTCACAATAGAAGCTGCCTCCTCTCACATCATCACCCTGCTTTTACTAGCATTCAGAATGTGGGCCCAGTGAAAACAGACATCCCACAATGCACTGGACATCCCCACATGAGGATTAGTTGGACCGTGTCTCTGTGAACATTCATGTAGGGGGATAAACCTCTTTGATACTATCTGAGTCTAGATGCTAACTTTGTTTTACATATAATCTCAAAGTATATTTTGCAGCAAGTCCTAATAGCTAACAAATTTTCCAGAACAGTCTCTAGCCTATCAATGAAGTGGAGACTATAACATCTAGCTGGAATCTTTACCAAGAATTGTTCATTGCTATAAAAGTCACTTCACCAATAATGCAATGACATTCTTGGTACTTGAGTCACAGGTACGCAGCCTCTGTATCAGGCTGCATTTGTGGTTTCCATTCACCATGTGGGTACAAACATGTGACTGCTTCATTATGCCTTTTAGTGAAACCAGGCCCATGTACTTACATATTGAGATATATACTGTTACTTTAAATTATATTTGCTAGCCCTTTACATTAAAATTAAGGCATTATATTAATTTATTTTCTGCGTAAAATGATATGTGTAGCTAGATTTTACTATCTATGAATTTTGTGTTATCTTTGACAGTAAAGTGGGCATTACCAAATATCTCTTGGAAAGAGATGTTAGGTGCGATAGGTTTGAGATATCACTATGAGCCTTTATTCAGGATAAGGTAAACATTCACAGTAACCTGTGCATCCTTGACACACCCTGTCAGGACTCGGCCCTTACAGCTACACCAGTTCCTGCCATCCTGCTCCCTCCATGCCGAGGACGCCCCAGTATGCGTTGCTGCCAAGACTACCCATTTATAGGTGCCGTCCTATAATTCAAAAAGAAATTCTAAAAATTATGTTTATAATCCATTTGAATTAGAAGCTAAGTCCATATTAACAATGATAGCACATGAGAGATTAATAATTATTTTTTAAATCTATATTTAAGAATGCTTTCACATGTACTGATTGTCTTTGATTTTTACAGTGAGATGGTAGGAAAGATTTTGCATTTCTGTCTCTGCTTAACAATGGAGAATCCTGATCCTCTGAGAGGATGACTGGCTCAAAGTCACAGATCTCGCAAGAGAGAGCTGGGAATCAAGTCTACACCTTCAGAAGCCAAAAGCTGTGTTCTTTTGCCCTAAATAACACTGCCTCTCAGATGAGACAAGCAATAAGAGGAGAAAAAAACACCAGCAAGACTAAAATAAAAAGAATCAATATGAAATGCTAAAACGTGTAAACACTCTACAAGGAGGGTAATGGTAATTTCTGAAAGCCTTAAAGAGGACAATTCGAATCTAGGAGATTCGATTAAGGTGGCTCGTTTGACATGTGAATATACTCTCTACTCTTCCACTGCAACCCACCACGGCCCATATCTACGGATCCATTCTGTATAATGCTGAGGTACACACGCAAATGGCTCCCCATGAAGACACTTGAAAATAATAACTGTGCCGCCCTCTACTGTTCACAAAGGAGTAGGCATGCAAACAGCAAACAAACTTGCTATTTAAGTTGTCTCTGAGCTGATAATAAAAATGGACAGCTGCCAAGCGCTACAAACACCATTTCACTTTTATCAATAAGTGATTCAAAAGTATCTTTTTCATTGAAGTGATATTTGATTCATTACTGAGATCCAACAATTCCTGTGGCTTAATACAGACAATATAATTATTATTTCTAATTGTTGTTATTTGGATTTTGTGTTCAAGTGTAACTGAAAGGACATGAACAGACATTTTGTACTTGTAGTTAGTTTGCAAATGTCAGGGCTACATGAGCCTTAAAGGTCAAATAGAGGCAAACGGATGTCTTCCACATGACAACTCTGATATGTAGGAGGCAGCTGCCTGGAGAAATGTATTAACAAGGATTCTGAGACCCTGTCTAGGCTCAGTGAGAAGGAGTTCCATAATTGATTAGTAATATCTTCCAAGGAAGGGAAACTGAGATGACAGTACACAGACACAACATTCTTGCCATCCCTGTGCTAGTCCCATTCACTCACTTTACAGACGAAGAAATTGAGGTCCAAAGATCTTGTCGAAGATCTCACTGCTGCTTGAAGTTAGGCTGGGTCAAGAATTCAAGCATCCTATACTCTGGACCATTCTTCTTGTCATTAGATGTAAGTTTCTTAGCTAGACCTCTAAGAAGAGTGCTAAAGAAATTCCAGCCTAAACTTCAGAAAGTAAAAATGATGTTAATTCTCAGCATAGCTTAAGATAATTCCTGACGAGCAATGATGTGCATGTTTTCTCCTTTTCATAGACTGAGAGCCTTTGTGAAAGCTATAGGCCCAGGCAGAGCTCTTTCATCTTACAATTGATCTTTCTGATGATTTCTTCATAAGGAAATAGAATTTCCCATTGTAGAGTCATTTCCATGGTTACCCATTGATTTCCTATAGGAAACATCCTGTTTACATGGCCATTATGTCTTTATTGTAGAGGGTAAATCACCTTCTGAGCCTTCATTTTATCTGCAACCTGAGGCATATAAAAATGAGCTCTGCAAAATTAGCAGAACAAGATAAATAAATGATTCATGTGAGTTGGTTTTGCATGAACAAGTGATTAATCCTCTCTTTCAACCTTGTTAGGAGAGAATGCAGAATTAATGTCATTCTAGGCAAATAGAAGCCCACTTTTCTGAATTCTGACCTAATTATAGGTATTTGTTAAGTAAAATATATGTGAAATTTCTAGCAGTTAAAAAAGTCTGATAATACTGCTACTATAAATCAGGAACCAAATTTCTCTTTGTAAACCTGAACTGCAGTTGTACATAGATTATATTGTGATTTACACTAAAGGTTCTTTCAGAACATCCTGTATTGTAGCATGCCAAAGGTAAATGACCTTAGTGGCCCAAAACAGGCCTTACCAATGACTGCCAAATAGCCCGACCCTTGACTTAAACCAAACTCCATGTGGCAGCCTTAGCAGTCTGAACTGACTACTCTCTTGGAAGCAACACATCCAGGATACCAGCGTCTTGACACAGTGATAAATGACCACTCATTAAATCAGTAGAACACTCAAGAACCTAACGTCAACAGAACGAAAGTCCCTTAACTCAGGGGGAGGAGATGACAGAGAGTTCCATCCTATAGAGATGTGCCTTGGCTCTGCTAGAGGCTCAGGTCTCTGCCTCCAAGAGCATTTCACCCGTAGCGGGGACTTTGGACATAATCTCAGATCCACCAAATAATTCTACACAAGTCATAAAATAAGACCGCTAGGAGAAACAGGTCACCTTGGACTGGAAGACAGTCAAAAAAGACTTCTCGTGTAGGAAGTGAGAGTGTATTTTGACTGGCGGCCCTGAAGAAGCAGTGAGATTTGAATAGGTTTAAGTGGAAAATTAAAGAGCTAATAGTTAGTGAGCATTTACTATTATAGGCTGGGTACTCTGCTAAACCCTTTACACTACCTTATATCATCCTCACAACTATCCAATGAAATGAGTAAGCCACTAACATAACCTTTTATAGGTGAGAAAGCTGGGGTTAAACAACTAGTGTTGCAGAGCTGGTCGCAACGATTTCAATACAGACTGTCTCCTGACTCTGTAGTGGCAACCACACCATTCCAGGCAGAGGGGGAAGAAAGGAACAGACTCCATGGGGATGCAAATCACATAGCAAGAGAGTGACAGAGGGTAAATCACTCAATCAAGAGATAAGTGGTATAGTTAGATTGAGGAAGGGCTGGGAAAACTCCATGATGATGGATTATAGAGATCTCTGAATGCCATTCTTTTTAGTATAAGACATGTGAGAACTGAACTCCAACTGAGAAAGCGCCAATTAATTCAGGTGGCAATGACCTGCGAGGTGGGGGAGGTCTTAATCACCAGAACACGAAATGCTCATTATCTAACCTTGTAATTGGCAGCCTGGAAAAGTTAACAGCAAAAAACCAAGATTTGATCATGCTGTTAAGGAAAAGAAGAGAAAAGAAAGAAATAATCCTCTGATCTCTCCCAGACAACAAGTCTGTGTTTCAGATGTATGTTTTCCTATCTTCCTGTCCCCATTGGAGATAAAACGAACAAAAGGAAGAAAAGATGGGACTAAAAGCAGAAGTTAGATGATGAAAGAAAACAGCAAGGCTGGAGGAAGGGTATATAGAGGACTTAGAAGGAGAGCAAAGGATTTGGAAATGTAAGGTCATCTCCCCAGCTGAACTAAACACACTAGTGACTATTTTGCAATGTTAAGCGGCTTTATCAAGTATTGGTAGAGAGATTGGTGCCTAGGAATAATCACACAGATCTCTAAGCAGAAAGGTCACCTGACAAAACCAAGTCAGCTATGAGACTCTCAGGCATGCGCATCATCAACCCTTAGGCATACAAAAATGCAGAACAGAGTCAGAGACTATTACCGTACCTTCGACTGGTACATGTGGAAAATGAAAGCGGAGAAGGTCAAGGGAAAGGGCATTGGACTGGGGATCAGGAAGGTGGTTAGTCCTCCTGAGAGAGGTTATGTGCATTTCCCCCAGGTGATAAGGTAAGTGGTGGACTCCCCAGATCCTGTTTCCTGCCTCTTAGGAGAGCATGCTTTCTTCCATTCCCTCGAGCTCCAGAATGAGCCGGACTTTTATTCAAAGCCTAGCTCTGCTGCTTATTAGAGGTGTGAACTTAGGCAGGTTACTTTCCTCTTTGCCATCAGGATAAATAAAAGACGTTCTTTGCTTTCAAAGAGCTAATGTGAATCTGACACAAATAGGTAGACAAGGTCAAACAGGAGGAGCCAGCGCTAAATTGTTTGACTTTTTGCCCTGCAACAGGCCTATCTTAATTATAACTAAGGAGGTAGAATGTCCGTCCGGCTTCAGCTAGGGAGGGATAAACCCCTCCCCCTTCTCCACAGCTTCCAGGCTGACTCTGGAATTGGTCTAATTGTTTTGGGGGAAGGGCAGGAAATCAGGACAGCACCTTCAATACTAGATAATATTTATTGATCATTCAGAGCTGTCTACTATACTTAGAGCTTTATACACACGATCTCATTCAATACCCCAATAATCCTGTGGATATTCATCTCAGTTGTACAGATGAGTAAGTGACTTGCCCAAACGTCACTGGAATTGGGACCTGGGTCCAAACTACTGGCAAGCTGTTTCATGAACAATGATATTGCTGCAGCCTTCCTGGTGTTTTTGCTGTGACCAGACTCAGGACTCTCCAGTGCAAACAAGAAGGTCTTGCCAGTCCAAACATACATCTTAACTCCCAGGCATCATTGCCATTCCCTGTAGAGCAGAATTTTTGAATATGCCAATTCAATACATTTCGTTGCATTCCACCAATTTCCCAGGCACTAGGGTGATAATGCGATTACAAAGAAATAAGAGGCACATTTCTGTCCTCAAGAAACTTACAGTGTGGCATGAAGACGACAAAGAAACAGATAGCAGCAAATTAAAGCATTTTATTCCGAGATGTATTTGAAAAGTACAGGTGTACAAAGGAAGTAGGAAGGAAGGGAACAGGGAAGGAAACACTGAGGGGTGACTACGGAAGAAAGGAAAGAAGGAAACAAAAGTTCTTTTAGCGCTTACTGTGAATCAGGCACTGTGCTAGGCTGTGTATCACCTTACCTCTCAATTCTCCCAACACTGTTGTAAATAACATTACTCGCAAAAACGTCCCTACTCCAAATCCTGCAGAGGCTTTTCATCACACTTAGAATGACCTGGTCCTCCATGATCTGGTTTCTTGCTTCCTCTCTGACGTTACGTCCTACCACACACAACTCCTTCACTATACCTTGAACATTCCGAGCTCCTTCCAACCTTACAGCCTTTGGTACTTGTTCTTTCCACCTGTAAGGCTCCCCACCCTACCCCCAGGTAGCCATGGGGCCTGCTTCTCTCCCTCTCCTCATCAGTGTTTCTACTCAAGTGTCACTTCCACAGAGAGGCTCTCCCTGACTCTCCTAATAATCGATCTCCCACCTTCACTCTCCGTCTCCTTGCTCTGCTTTCATTTTCCTCAAGGCACTTACATTACCTAAGCTTGAACATGAGCTCCATGAGGGCAGTAATACATCCCAAGTCTAAAGGGTACCTGGCACTTAGTAAGTACTCAAGGAAAATATTATGAATGAGCTAAACAATCTGCCTTTGCGAGATAAGGAAACAGGGACTCAGGTTAAGTTCCTTCACCAAGTCACACAGACAGATCTAGTGATTTCAGGGGGTTGTTAGGAGGCTCACTCCTGCCTCAGGCCTTTGGCCTTGAAATTGTCTCTTCTGCTAGCTCTTCGCATAGCTGACTCCTTCTCCTCTCTTTAGAAAGGCCTTCTGAGGTAACTCTATCTAAAAGCTCCCCCGTCACCGCACACTCCCAGTCACCCTCTATCACATTACTTTATCTCATACTCTTCACGACACTCACTACTCTCTGATGTTACGTTATCTCGTGGGTTGTTTACTTTTTATTACCTTCCCTACTAGAATGTAAGCACCATGAGCACTGAGACCACATCTTTCTTGTTTGCGGGTCCACAGTGCAAGCACAGAATAGACAATGAAAAATAAACCAATAATTAAGGAGGTGTACCAAATGTAAAACAGACAGCTAGTGGGAAGCAGCCACATGGCACAGGGAGATCAGCTCGGTGCTTTGTGACCACCTAGAGGGGTGGGATAGGGAGGGTGGGAGGGAGACGCAAGAGGGAGGGGGTATGGGGATATATGTACATGCATAGCTGATTCACTTTGTTATAAAGCAGAAACTAGCACACCATTGTAAAGCAATTATATTCCAATAAAGACGTTAAAAACAAACAAATAAATAAATAAATGAAAGAGGGTGTGCATGTACATCTCTTGGCACCGTAAATGGCCCATAAGTGCTTACTAGCTACTAATTATATATTTTTTTAGTAATAGAGATGATGAGAATAGTAATACTAAGATTTTAACAAGCAAAGATCGTAGGAAAAGGGATTCAAAGCAAAAAGATTGTGTAAACAAAGGTGGTTTTTCTTAGATTGTATTCCCAAGGTAGTTTTGCCCCACAAGTCTGTGCTCTGGGTAACAATCGTAGAAACTGGCCTCAGTGAAATCACAGAGGTTCAGGGAGATGCTTTCACTCTTTATGGGTCAAAAATATTGTTTCAACAAAGAACATGGCTTTGGGCACCTTCTCACACAATTCCACATGTTTAAAAGACGTACAAATATTACCGTTTCAGAACGGCATCCAATGTGTAGTTTAGTTTGGATTCAGTTTTGTAACTCTCTACTCCAAGCTGACAGGAGAACAGTCTTCCCTCAGTACCCCCTGCGGATTGGTTCCGGGACCCCTACAATACCAAATCTGTGGATGCTCAGGCCCCTTAGGTAAAAATGGCATAGTCCGATTGGCCCTCCATATCCTCAGGCGCATCCACAGATTCAACCAACTGCTGACGGAATCTGATCCAGAATCTGCAGATAGGGAGGGCTGAACTTATTTATTCTTGCGAAAAAGAGTTTGGCGAATTTATGAGTGATCATCCAAGAATGGCAGAAAGTAAAACACCAAACAACAAGGGCAATGAAGTGAAAATCCACAAGATGTGTAGCCTGAAACATACACATTTTAAATTCATAATTTAAAACAAGAATTGATTCTTCTAAAAGAAAACTGAAAGAGGTGATAAAATTGAAGCTCTAACATGGAGTAAAATGAATAAAGTGTTCATATGTCTTTAAGATTCCCTCACAGCTAACAGAGAGGGCAGGGTAAGTTCTTGAGCCTAGAGTAAATCTTAACTTTATTTTGGAATTACTTAGGCAGAGCTGCTGTTGCCAAAAAAAAATAATCCCTTTATACATATGATACACAACACCCAGAGGCTCTAAAATCATTCCTTATAAAAATATATGAAGAGCTGAAGGATGTTGCAAAGAACAGTGGATGTGGAATAAAAACATCTGCATTCAAACCTGGGCTCTGAGTGTGTAAGACTGGAGGGACAGGACAGGAAGGCTGGGGTGTTGAATCTTGGCTCAAATACAAACTCCCCGGCTACCTACCTATCTCTCTTCTCTGTACCGCTACAATTTCCCTTGAGACAGAGGTTTAACATGCCCAAGACTTGTCCTTGGAAGGCAGGCCTCCTAGGAAAGAAGTTAGCTTTCTGAAAACGTCCATGGAAACTCATCAGTGGCCTATTGCTTAAGTCAATTAATCCTGGTCAATGATGGCAAGTCTTGACCCCAGTCCCCCAATCATGCCAGCTTCCCCAGCCTGAATGCTGATGTGGCAAATCCTGCCAATAGCTTGCTAGGTCATATAGCTACAACCATAAGGCTTGGACTCTAGCCTGCTAATCACTCTAGGAGAGGGGCTGATGCTACTACCCCCAACCATAAATGCTGAGTTAAGAGCATGTAGCTGGAGCCAACTCATAATGCTATGGTATTGTGACTGGCTACTGACTGCAGCAAGGGTGAACTGATGCTTCCCTAAAAATTCGGCTTAAGAGCCCCAAAGCCCAAGGATGGGAATCTCTCTCCCAGAATATGACTTCCAGCCATGCCAGATTGCTGTGTGCAACACCAGAATGTGATGAACAAAGAGAAGAACTACACATCTAGTTCATGACTCTGTTAAGTTCTCCCCCAGGGCTGATATGTGTACAGTCTGATGATTTGCCCTGGTTCCCACAACACCTCCTCTATTGATAATGCATACCAAGGGAGGGAGAGTACTTCTTAATAACCATTTGGAGGTTGTGGAAATAGAAAGGGAAAGCATATGTATATATACATTTATTTACAGCTGAAGACTGGGTTAGTCTGTCTACCCATCTCCATAATAAATACTTATCAAATATCAGGCAATGGCCTGGATATTGGAGGAACACAAAGAATAGTCACAGTCATGCCAATCGTGCCCTCAAAGAGTTTAGATTCTTATAGGAGATATAAGATAGATACATAGAAAATTCCAATATACAACAGAAAATTATTAGTGTCACCAAAAAAAGTACAGTTTAAATGTCACAGTAGTCGAGGAAGGAAGATATTGTGGAAGTGATGACATTTAAGCCAGAAGAATGGCATTAACAGACAAAGAAAATGGCATAAGCCAAGACAGAGAGGAGAAATTGAAGACTGACTGGAGTACAGGGCATATTTGGGGAAGCTAGGGAATATGGATGGAAAGGTCATCTATCAGAGGGTTTAAGCACTAGCCTAGGAATATAAACTTTATTCTGAAGACCAAGAGGAGCCACTCAAAGATGATGAGCTCTTGTCAGAGGAATTCCAGAAGCAAGAGGTCACCCTACCAGATGACCTCTGATGGCTCTCCTCCCTCTCATATCCCCTGAGTTTCTAGATTCATGCTGAAGAAGAAATAATCCTTCAACTTAGACATGACCACATTGGCTGTGTTAGGGCTCGGAGTGTCGGAAAGCTACTAAATGTCTTATGAAAGCACTGGCTATATCACAGGTGATACAGAGAGAGCAAAGTTCAAGCAACTAAAGGGAAGAGAAAACCCAAGCCAGAGGGGGCTCTTCTCTTCCTGGTGATCCTCTTGGGCAAGAAGTCAGTTCAGAGATTCAGAGACGTCATCAGCTTGTTTTCTCACAATTTCTCAGCAGGGAAGTAATATTTTTCCTCTTTACCTCGTTGTTTGACACATAAGTGGTAGTCCCTCCCAACACCTGATAGTTTCATTAAATAACTGAAGGGAAAAAAACTATTGTGGGCTAGAAGGAATAACCTAAACTCTAGGCATCTTTAACCTGATTAGATCCATTTACAGGGAACTCGAGCCAAGTGAAGCAACTATTTACACAGCAACTAGAAAGAACTTGCGGGATTCACTGAATTGGAATTTGCTGTGCTGAGTTGATTCTACAAAACTGTGATTACAAAACCACAAAGCTTGACCAAGGAAAGATTCATGTGTTCAATGACCTTATCTAAAATCACACTCAGTCTGAAATCTCCTTCCTTTCCTACTACAGGAATTAGCTAACTATATTGCTTTACTTATACAATTTTGTATCTAAATACTATGACTAACGTCAAGTGTGGTTTCTAGAAATTTATTATGAAGAAACAGATAAAGATGCATGCAGAAGGATGTTCACTGCAGCATTTCGTAAAATAGTGAAAGACTGGAAACAATATAAATATCCAACAGGAGAGACTTGTTTAAGTAAAGTACAGTCACAAAATGAACTACCAGCCAGCCAAGAAAAAGAATAAATTAGATGTACTAACAAGAAAAGATGTCCATGTGTCCCTTAAACATTGCTCAGAAAAATAGGATGCAAACAGTACGTATAATACAATCTAATTTTTAAATATATATGTTTATATATAAATACACATTTATATAATTTAAATGTATATATAAATTTGTATATAAATATGTAAGGTATATACTCAAGATCAATGTATGAAAACATATATATAGTATATGTATGTACATATATATCACAGCTAATGAGATATATTTATAGATAGATAGATAGATGTAATTATATATACAAGAGTATGAGAGAAAGAAGAGCCTAAAAAATCATGAACCAAATTAACAAGTTAACGGTGATTGTTTCTAGGGGGTTGATATCATGGAGAATCCTCATCTTCTACTTAGTGTACTTCTGAATGGATTGAATTTTGTTACAATAAGCATATATTATTTTTACAATCAGAGAAAGGATATTTCTATCAGAAAAGGAAGATAGAAAATGAGACTTCGTTAACTTTTCCAGATGTAAATATTACTTATATTAGAGATAGTTTTAAAATCTTTTTAAGTGTACTGAAAATAAAGGGTGGAATAAAATAAGCCACCTGGTATACTGAAAAGAATACTGGACATAAATTTCAAAGTCTTCAGTTATGCATCCTAGCTCTCCATTTTCTCTCTCGAAACCACAGTTCTTTATTTATAAAATAAGAGGCTACATTTACTGGCTCTCAAAGTCCCTCCCAGCACTAACATTTCACTAATCCAACTGGAAATAAACGTGCCAGGATTCAATACTCCCTTATTAGAAATGGCCTGCAATGAGTTCTACAAAACTGCTGTAATTCAAAGACAGGTGGGATTGGTCCCAAACCTTTGTAAGAGCTGGGTTACATAATGGAATACATTTCAATCTTAGATCCCCAAATAACAAGCACATTCTAGCTCACTAAGCAACAAATGTGAGGGAAAAGGGAACAAGGCCTTTTTGTGACTTGCAGTTAGAATTTCTGCCAATAATTCTATAATGATTCCCTACATACAAACACACACACACACACACACACACACACACACACAGCATTTTTAGAGATGAAATTTACTCCAGAGAGGTAAAGGGGACCTGCACAAAATCTCACAGTTAATGAGAAGACAATGCAGGACTACAAAGATGTACTTATATCTAGACTGAGTGTAATATGCTTTAGACCTCACAGCCTGCATCTGATGAGTCTCTTCGTAATACCTCCCACAGCTCAGTTTACTGCTCTGAAACTGTAACAGATTAAAAGAGAAAGACTCTTTAAAAAGGATGATTTCCATTTCCCTTTTCCCACCCTGATACGTAGGCACGCTGACATATACCTACCATCTATTTTGAGGCTTCAGTCACACTCAAGGTGTGGATCTGAGTTACCCTACCCACTTCCAAGGAACCAAACAAACAACTACTTTAAGATGGAAGATAAATTTAAAAGGGTCAACTTAGAAGCATAAAGCAACTGTGTTTAATAGAAAGATCACAAAACTAGGAAATGGAAGACCTAGGTGCAAATCCTAGTTCTGTTACGTGGTTGCTGTAGGACCTTGGTCAAGCTATTTAAGATTTCTAGGCCTCAGTTCTCATCTGTATAATTTGGAAACCATTCATTCATCTATTCAACAAATATCTGAGTGCCCACATGTGCCAGCCATAGTACTAGATGTAGAGGATACAATGTTGGGCCAAACCAGATGCACCTAGTCCTTCTTCTCACAGAATCTGTAGTCTAGAAGGAGAGTTGAACATTAAATAATCATACAAATAAGTGGATGAGGATTAGAAGACAAATAATGATCATTTCAGAGCATATAACAGAAGTACCAGACCTAGTCTTGAGCAAGTGATACTTCAACTTGTACTTGATGAACGAGTAGTCGTTATCTTGGTGAAAGGAGGGGGGAGAAAGAGGAAGTATATTCCAGGAATAGTAAGCACTATGTTCAAAGGCCCTGTGGTAGCAGAAAGCATAGATGGTTTGAGGAACTAAAAGAAGGCAATGAAAATGGCTATTGAAAAGTTTTAAGCATGGGAGTGAATGTCACAGGGTAGTTGTGATATGATATGAAACAGGGCATAGAACATTGCTTTAGTGATTAAAGCACAAGATATGCTAGACGTTAATAGGAGGAAAAAGTATACAATCATCTGAAACAACTCTCCCCCCAACTCAAAGGCGTTATCAGAATACTAGCTGATATTGCTCAGTGACTAGCGTACTTCGCCAATAAAGGCAAGAATGGAATATAACCGCACCACAGTAACTTTTTTTCAAGTTAAAAATCTTCCAGCTGAAAGAGCAAAAGATATAAGGTTCACCATGTTTAAAAGAACGGTCTGACTTTAGGGAAAGCAAATGACAGGATTTGTCAGAAGTCTCCACTGCAGAGCCACCAATGAATGCTAACCCAGTTTGATACAGTAGAGAAGAAATGCCAGAACAGCAGCCATCCAGGTTCCGATCAAATGCAGCTGCTTGGAAACAATTCAAAACGCAGTCACCTGACTTCCTGAACTCCTGAGTCAAGTCCCAACCAAAGAAATTATAAGCTGATTTTGCCACAAGTAAAATTTCTACTGAAACAAAATAAAATGGGTATTTTATTTTGAACTTAAATGAAACTTCAAGAAAACTATCAACAGAATTGGTGGGTCTTTTTTCTTCCTGAAGAACACTGCTGGGAAAAAAAAAAAAAAAAGAACACTGCTGGGGAATTTACTAATAGACTTATAAATGAGGGTGATAGAATGTCAACCCTGATAAGGATATTAATTAAATGAAAATTGACTGTTGACATTTCTGTCAACAAGCTAGTAGATCAAGCACAAACCCAAAGGAAGACAGAAGGTCAAGGTGATATTCTACGTGCCAGAAAGTAAGTTAAAAGTTTCTGAATAAGCTAAGACATATGAAGTTGCAGACATGTGGACTTTTTTGCTTATAAAAAGTCTAAAATAGAACCATCTAAAACTTAAGTGGCAGGGAATTTGCAAGAAACATATTAGATACCAATCAGCATGACTTAATATAGAATAGACCAATGTAAATTTTCTTCTTTAAAAAAGCAGCAGATCAAAAAAATAAAGGAAACAAGGATATGCAATCTATCATAACTTTAGCAATCTTCTAAGTTCTACCACGCAATACATAGTACCGTGTAAGGAGAAATATAATGAAGTGGCTAGAAGGTTATACCCAAAGAGTGGTTAATGCATCAGAATAAATTATAGGAGTATTAAAGATTTAAATATACAAAAAAATCAAATCATTAAAAAGCAATTGAATATTTATTAAATCTTTGGAAAGGGCAACTAGAAGCAATTTTAAAAACATAAAGGAAAAGAAAAAAGGAAAAGGACTTACTACATCACCATCAGATGAACACACTTCCAAATACAAAAAGCAAACCAAAAAATCCAAAATAGAGACAAATAACAGATTGGGGTAAACACTGGCAAATAATATGGTAGACACCAGATTAGCTTTTTTAGTACACAGCAAGGTCACAAAAATACCGATGGAAAAACAAGTAAAGAATGATGAAGACAAATTAAGGTCTGGTTTCTAATGCGGTTTTGTTTGGGTCATTGCTTTGATCCCTATGTGTATTTGTTATCTATTGTCATATAACAAAATTACCTCAAAATTTAACAGCTTTAAATACTAAACATTTATTATCTCATGGTTCCTGGCAGCTTAGTTGACTGGAGCAGCAGTCATCTGAAGCCTTGACTGGGGCTGGAGGATCTATTCCTAAGACGGCTCATGTACATGGATGTCGGCAGGAGACCTCAGTCTCACTTCTCCACAGGTTGCCTGAGTATCCTCTCCACATGGCAGCTGACTTCCCCCTTAGTGAATGATCCAAGAAAGAACAAGAGAGAAGCCACAATGTATTTTATGATATAGCTTCGTAAGTCACACTCTGTAACTTCCACAACATCTTACTGGTTACATGGGTCAGCCCCATCCAACGTGGGAGAAGACAAACTAGGGCTTAAAAGTCATAATGCTGCCCAATAATACTGATTAGTAATAGACAATGTAAATCTTTCCTTCATTCACTAAACATCTACTGAATATCTACAATGTGCTATCCAGAATACTAAGTGCCACCTTGGTAAAATCCATTCAAAACAGTTGATCTCAGTCACAAATCACTCTAGCATTAGTAGTACATTTCAAAATTGAGCAAGAGGGCTTCCCTGGTGGTGCAGTGGTTAAGAATCCGCCTGCCAAAGCATGGAACACAGGTTCTAGCCCTGGTCCGGGAAGATCCCACATGCTGCAGAGCAACTAAGCCGGTGAGCCACAACTACTGAAGGCCGCGTGCCTAGAACCCGTGCTCCGCAGAAAGAGAAGTTACTGCAATGAGAAGCCTGTGCACCGCAACAAAGAGTAGCCCCTGCTCGCCACAACCAGAGAAAGCCCATGTGCAGCAACAAAGACCCAATGCAGCCAAAAATAAATAAATAAAATAAATTTACTTTAAAAAAAAACTGAGCAAGAGTGAGAAATGTAGTTTTCAAGTGGCCCAAATTCTGTGGGCCAGTGCACCAATGGGAATCTCAAAACTATTCAATGGCCAAAGAGCTGTCCATCAATGTCAAAATACTTCTGTCTAACACTACAACTGTCCCAAGCATGTCAACACAAATTTCCAAACAGAGTCAGTAGCTTTCTAGCCAGGATCAACACAAGAATCATCAACTAATGCTGGAAAGGCTTAGATCTGGAGCTTGTAGAAAGTCTCAAGATGGTTTCAAATCTAACTCATAAGCCTTCCTGAAGGTCTAAAACTCCATCTTATGTACCAAAGATGATACTTTTAGTCCACTAACCCTAGAGTATGCATTTTGCTTTGTCTACTATCCAATCAACAAATATTTGTGGAAAAACTGTTAGATAGCAGGCACTGTACTAGCTCTGGGGAAATACACACTGTCTTCATGGGAGAGATAGGCAGTAAGCAAGCAAACAAACTAAATAATATAGCTTGTTGGACTCTGGGAACGAAACCCTTAAATAGCAGACATTCTTAATAAACCAAAATTGGATTATTCTTTTTGGGATCTTTGCAAAGTCTGACCATGTCCAAGTAGATCAAAAAAATACAGAAAGCTTTAGTGAATGCACAAACATATCTCTTTCTATGAGGAGTGTTCTCAGTTAAGGAATGCTTCACTTGGAAACTCTTTTTGCCCTTTAAATATTCTATTGCTTTATAGAGACCTTGCTTTCTAAGATTCCAGATCTGCTAATGATATAATCAATAATAATAATTATTGTACAGTATTTGCAGTTTGGAATATATTTTTTCATAAATATTATCTCATTTAAAAAACAATAATACAAATTATTATGCTGTATTAATACAGCATATTAAGCATTATGAAAATGCTTGGCAAGAGCTTGGACCTATCAGATGACAGTCTGGCTGAAACAGGGGAAAAGGGGAGAGTTCCTCAAAATGAGATAATAGAGCTATGGGAAAGAAGCCAACCTATATAGCGCCTTAAGGCCCATGGCAGGAGTTTAGGTTTTATGCTACATGCAGTGGGAAACTAGTGAATGATTTTCATCAGGCAAGTGACAAGGTCAGATTTAAATTTGTAGTTTGTGGAATGCTGTACTATACCCATGTAGTCATGTGATAACTGCTAAAGAGTGAGTAGGTCAGTCAGGCCCAAGAAATCAGGCAACCTGACTTGGCCCATATAGAGACCCCGACCCTTGGCCTTATCGTCATTAGAACAGTGCCATTTACCCTAGGCACTGAAATAAATGCAGCTATTTCTGCTGATGGTTATTTTCTCTTCATTTACTGAAAGTGAAAGGTCTTCTCTTCATGATTCATTCACAAGTCCTGCTGATCCTCCTAATTAAAAAGTTTTCAAACAAGTTGATACATTAGTTATTATGAGCCCAGACACACCAGGCATAAATCCTTTCTGCCACCATATGCATGCCAGGATTTCACTGCTGTATCTTTCATCATTATAAGGGAGATTCTTCAATATAATTTTCATGACACCATCTGCCATGTTCTCCTCTCAACTTTTTTGGTGGGGTGACTGCTCAGTGATTATGAATATCATATCTGGAGTCTTAAAAAAAATAAAACCCTAACAGAGACTCAAGGGGAAAAAAAGAGTCATAAGACTTATCAACTGGGAAGTGCCACGGAGCACACTTAAGAATGCACTGTGGGTTGTGCTTTTTTACACCAAAGTCAATAATGCAGTAAGAAATAAACTGAATTTGTAGTCATCTTAGGTTTCAGAAAATTAACTGGCTCATTCTTGCATCCTTTTTAAGTATTGCACCTTTTCATCAGTATAACTGGTTATAAAGGCGGAATGGGCAATTCTGAAAATTAAGCTGTCTCTCCGCTTATGTTAAACCTGTTTATCCAAGGACAGGACTTTGAGGTTCGATCTCCTCTGAGGTAACTTCTCTAATTAATCCAATAACATGATTTATTCACATTATATGTGGCCTCTGGCACAAAGCCACCAGCAAATAGGCATGTATCTTTTTTTTTTTTTTTTTTTTTTTTTTTTTTTTTTTTTTTTTGTGCTAGGCGGGCCTCTCACTCTTGTGGCCTCTCCCATTGCGGGGCACAGGCTCCGGACGCGCAGGCTCAGCGGCCATGGCTCATGGGCCCAGCCGCTCGGCGGCACGCGGGATCCTCCCGGACCGGGGCACGAACCCGCATCCCCTGCATCGGCAGGCGGATTCTCAACCACTGCGCCACCAGGGAAGCCCCCTCATTTGTTTCTGAGAAAATCATTCTGAAGGTACAAAAGGTCCCAAGCTAAATCCTATCCATCTAGCAGATGTAGAAGATTGTAGTGGAAAGCATGTACTTGTATACTGTAGCTTCATACTAGTTTTCAAAACTTTACTATTAAACAACTCATTATAGTACATTCTTGCATGATCTGTGACACTCAAATTGCCAAGAGGCGGAAGCCAGCAGTGCTATGTAACAGAAACTGGAATCCAGAGATCCAGATCGTAGGCCTGGCTCTTCACTGATGGCTGTGTGGCCTGGGACAGTTCATTTCCCTCTCTGGTTCTGAGTGCCCCTCACCCCATAAAAGCAGAGTTTGGACTCACATCTAGTCTTATCCTACTATTCCAAAGCACCTGACTGATCATCTTTAAGAGCCTAATCAGATATTAACTTTTCTCAAATCCATTTTTTTTCTGTCCTTTTTCAAGATCAATAGAGGTGACACTTCATGAATTAGACTGACCTTCATTTTTAACAGCTGTACCAGGCAGCTTTGGAACAGGCTCCTGTCTCCAGTGGCTTCTGCACCTGTGATATGGCTGCCTTGAGCTCTCTGTTTTCTGCCTGCTCTGGCAGCAGGCTGGAAGTGAGAGCAGTACCTACGTTGTTGTCTTAGCTTCATATCCCTGATGACTGAGCCAGGAGATACCGAAGGGCCTTGTCAACAGATGAGGCTGTCTCTCCTTCTCCTTGGCTCAAAATATAGTCCTGGAAATTACCTTGGCTGGATCTAGCTAAAGATCTGCCTACCAAAGTAAAGGTTGACCTTTTATTAAACACCAACCAACAAGAAGGCTAGAATAAAGTGGTCCTATCATAACTTGCCAACATTAACAAATGCATAGAATTTGGACAGCAGATGCTAAAATAGTCATAAAAGATAACTGATTGACACTTACTATAGACTAGACACTGTTAAGTAGTGTACATGGACTTCTAATGTAATATTTATCACATGTCTATGTAACGTAATAGGTACTTTTACCATTATTACTATTCTTGCCATTTTACAAATGTGGAAACTGAGATTTAGAGAGACAAAGTAACATTCCCATAGACTCGTAGCTACTAAGTGACAGAGGTGGGATTTGAATACAGCTAGATCTGTTTAATTCTAGAGCTCATAGAAATGAGCTTTACCATCAGAATAGTTTTCTGAAGCTGATTTTGATCAAAAAATTCAAGTTAGGGGTGTCTGACTTGATCATTTCTTCTGCCTGTGATCCCTAAACATCTTGAATACTTGTGCATTAGCTCAAGTCCATTGAGAAGCAGGTGCCAAGGCAGATCAGACGTCACTATTTATTTCTAAGATTCCTTCCACTCCTGGGTTTTTTTTCCCCCTTCCTTTTCAGGAAAAAGGCTGGCAGGAAGAGGCACACACAAGCTTCATCAGGGAGCAGGCAATTCACAAATTTCTACAGTTCATATTCAGTACCAGTAGGCATGAGAGAGTACAACTTTCTCAGGTACATCCTTGAAAATCTCCTTAGAAGGAACTGAGAGACCTAGGACATTTCTGCATTTATGCTCATCTAACTATTTTTATCCTCTAAATTCATTCAATGTCTGCTCTTCCTTCCAAAGGTAACACAGATCACAACACAGCACCAGGGAACATAAATCATTCTGAACAGAACTCTGTTTCTGGGGCACATCAGCGTATACTCAGGGGATCAACCTTTAAAAACTACCCACCAGTGCATATTTCAGTGGTCTACTGCAATACCTACAACCTGACCCCATTTTCCAACACCATTGCATTTTTCTCAGCTTTCCAGAACTACCTTTGGAATCTCATCTTGTAGGAGGGAGCTTATAAAGAACAGATAATAAGAAATCATGTTTCCAGCAGCTCATCTAGGGAAACAGCTAAGAGGAAAGCATGAAGCTTATTAATAAGCCCCCAACATCCAGATCTGACTGCTTTAGATCTGCCAAGTTAACTAGAACCTTACTGGGTATACTGGTCTGCTCCACTGTATTTCTCAGGTTAAGGACACATCTCTGAGTCTCCCACTAAGCTGAGGCTGATTTATCAGGTGGTGCCTGCCAAAAGCCTATGGCTCATGTGAAAAATGATCGAGGACGCCTTAGACAACTTCTCCCGCAATTTCACCACATTCCAAACCTACCGGACCTGGACTCTCATTTAGAGAGGCAGCTGGTGTACTGGAAGAAGGTTTCACTAATAATAATAGCTACCAACTACTCACTACATGCCAGGCATTTTATGTACATTATTTCCATACTGCTGACAATCTAAGGAAGCAGGTATGATTATCTCCATTTTAGAGTCAACTGAATTGAAGATTACAGGATAATCCATGATTTACCCAAGGTCACAGATTTAATGCCCGATGGAGCCATGATATAAATGAGCTCTTTTTGATTCCATATAATTCTGCCATATCGTTACCATCTCCAAAAAGAAGGCAGGAAACTTGATCTGAGTCCTAAAACTGACAGCTGGGTGGCCTTTGATAAACCTGACTTAATTTTACCCTGGGTCTTAATTGGTTCAGCTGAAGAATAGAAATAATGCTATGGAGTCTTAGTTTAGGATACAGTCCTGGGAGTCAAACTGACTGTGTTTAAAACCCAGTTCCATCCTTACTAGTTGGGTGACCTTGAAGAAGTTAATTAGCTTTATTTATAAACGGGAATAATAGTAGTACCTACCTCACAGGATAGTGAGAGGATTAAATAAGATAAAATGTGTAGAGTGTTTGACATTGGCATGGTAAGCATTCTTCATCATCATCATCATTATAATGATAGGATTTTTTTCCTTCACATAATGTTTTTGAGGGTTGAATGAGAAAACATGTAAAAATGTGTTGTAAATGATAAAGAGCTACACATATGTAAGGAACTAATTTGACACTTAAGGCCCATGCCATGAGTTTATAATAAGGATTCAGCCGGAATTAGGAGAAAGTTCTAGGCTCCTCACTTAAACCTCAGAAGTCTAGAGTCTTATCTACACAAGATTAAACAATACCAAAGTACTCTACCCTGCACTTACTTATGAATGAAAGAGAGCCACTGGGTAATAATCTGAAAACTCTTTGTTTTTAAGTGGTTTTCACCTTTGCCTGGCCTAGAGGCTATATAGGCTCTATCATTACGGCATCATCTGTACATAGGAGAGGAGCCCAAATGCCAAGGTGTCTGGTATCAGATACCTCAGGCAAGGGCAAACTATAAACACTGTCAAAGAGTAGAAAAGAAAAGATACAAATATCTCCATCTTAGAAGAAAAGATTACAGTGGTCACAGAATGGAGTGGTTTAATGCCAGGATTCCAAGGTTCAAATCCCAGCAAGTTTGTATATAAGTTTTTCAGTTTCCTTGCCTAAAATGTCCAGCTATTAATAGTACTTATCTCATAGGGTCACTAAGTGACATAAGGCACTTTGCATAGATTAAGTATGAAATAATCATAGATATGATCACACAAAGTATACCACATATTTGCTGAGATACACTTTTGTTCCTAAAAATGTTTTCCTCCAACCTCTGATGAAAGTTTTGGTGGTGATAATGTTACAATGGAAAAAGTCTGAAATTAGGAGAAAGCTGTGAAAAGAGCAATAAGATGTTTGTGCCCTATGTCAGTAAGACTTGGTCACAAACATACATCTTTGATACAGACTTAAGAGTTCTTTTTGGCTTTGGGACCATCTGTGGATAATCAAGTTATTGAATGTAGGCCAGTCATTTTTTTCTTTTAAGTTGTCCCAGGCCATAAGTACAGAAAAGGGATTACTGACCCTACCAGAGCCCATCTTATAGCTTAACCAAGTGTAATTCCAAACTTGGTAGATTCTGCAGGTAAAGTGCCTAGATTTGCATACTGGCTTCATCACTTACTATAGATTTGATCTTAGGCAAGTTATTTAATCTTGCTAAGCCTCCTTTTGTCATTTGTAAAATGAAATCCGCTTCATAGGAACACTAGGAGAATTCAATGAGACAACAAATGTGTGGCAGACAGAGTAATGCCCCTGCCCTCACAAAAGTCCATGTCTTAATACCTAGAACCTGTGAATACGTTGTGTTACATGGCAAAAGGGATGTTGCAAAAGGAAGTAAGGTTACAGACCTCAAAATACAGAAATTGTCTTAGATCTTCCAAGTGGGCTAAATCTAATCACATGGACACTTAAAAGTGGAAGAGGACGGCAGAAAAGTCAGAGATGAAATGACAGGAAAGTTCCAAAGTATGAATAGGATTTAACTCACCATTGCTGGCTTTGAAGATGGAGGAAGTAGGCCAGAAGCCAAGGAATGCAAGCAGCCTCTAGAAGCTGGGAACAGCCTAAGCTGACAGCCAGCAAAGAAATGGAGACTTCAGTCCTACAACAGTACGGGACTGAGTTCTGCCAAATACATGAATGAGTAGAAAAGTAGAGCCTCCAGAAAGAAATGCAGCCTCCCCAACACCTTGACTTTAGCCCACTGAACCCCCTGTTAAACTTCTGACCTACAGACTGAAATAGAAAATCTCTGTTTTTTTAAACTGCTAAGTTTGTGGAAATTTGTTAGGGCAGTAATGGAAAAGTTAGGCAGAATGTCAAGTACTTAAAATGCGCCTGATACAAAATAAACAGTAATTAAAATCCAGCAATTTGATGATAGTGATGATAGTGAGGAGGAGGAGGATGACAACAATGAACTCGAGTTCCATCTGAAATTATGAATATTAAACTTGGTTACTATTTACAAGGGTAACCATTATTGAGGCCCTCTTATAGGTCCAATATCATATTAAATGCTTCCTATATAGCAAATGATTTTATCTAATCCTCACAACTATCCTGTGAAACAGGCATGATTATTCCTATTTTACTGTGGCTCAGAGAAGAAATTTCATCCATCTTATACTGAATTCTGCTCTGAGTTATTTGTATAATGCAGAAGTTATCGAGGATAAGACATTTCTATGCAGGAGGGTGGAAATTCATAATGTCTCAAAAGATAGAAAGACAGCACACTGATTTATTCCTTTAACGGACATAGATGCTTATGCAGCCCTTTTTTTCTATCAATGCCTAAACTAATGCAGTTAGAGCTCTGTGAAGACAAGTTAAACAGGGAGAGGAACACAGAAACATTAGAACTTGTGACTGCTTAAGAGACAGAAGAGGATTGTGCTATTGGAGTTAGACAATTTTGACCATGTACCTGCGGAGAGCCCAAAGCATATGGGTTTTAAATAAGAAACCCAACCTCAAGCCTAAGCAGCTCAGGAAATATGAAATGGATTTCAGTTGGTCTGGGACAGAGTTTAGAAATGGTATCAAATGTGCAGCCTCTTTTGACCAAAGTCTTAAAGGATGATTTGACTCTTCTTTTCCCAAGCAGAATGCAAGTTTAGGTCACTCATATCCCAGGAGACACCCATAAAACTAATACTCAACAGGTGGACACCACAGAAGTTTCCAATCCAAATTTTAGAACACTGTTTCTCAAAGTACAGTCAGCCAACCACTTGCATCAAAATTATTTGGGATGCCCCACTCTAAAGGCAGTAAATATGCAGAAGCCCAGAGATCTGTATTTCTAACAAGTTCCTTAGGTGATTCTCTTACAAATTCAAGTTTGAGAAACTTTTGTGTAGAGATTCTCAAGGGCATAGAGAGGTAAGATAGTTCTCATCAACCATGAGACGTTCCATGATTGAAACGATAGAAGTGATACATGGAGGTACAAGTAGACTGCTCTGGGAACACGGACACAGCAGTTAATTCTGGCTGGGGCTCTCTCCCCAGGATTTCAGGAAGAGGTATCATTCAGGCTTGAGAATGAGATCAGTGGCAGAGTATGGAGTGGGACAGGGGAAGGGCAGGCTTCCGGGGGTCGGGGGGGACAAGGTGAGCAAAGGCATGAAGGCATGTGCAGGACATTGTGCAAAGACTGATACTACTGTGAAAGAGAGGTCTTCAAGTGGAAGTGGAAAAAACAAAAAATTAGCCTAACTGTAAGACACCAAAGACATCAATGATCATAATAATAAGATGAGGTGGTGGGCATTTTAAGTTTTTAAAGATATGATATGAATCAGCCTATATTTTAAAAATGAAGCAGGCTATGCATTAGTTTCTAGTCACTAAAATAACACATTACCACAAAATGAGTGGCTTAAAACAACAAAAGTGTATCTCCCACCGATCTGGAGGCCAAAAGTCCAAAATCAAGAGTTGGCAGGGTTGTACTCTATCCAAATGCTATAGAAGAAAATACTTCCTTGCCTCTTTCAACTTCTGGTGGCTCCAGGCATATCTTGCCTTGTGACTTCATCACACCTATCTCTGCCTCTGTCTTCATAAGGTCTTCTTGTATTATCCCCATGTCTTCTGTCTCTTACACAAACATTTAGGACCCACTCAGAAAATCCAGGATGATTTCATCTCAAACCCCTTCATTTAATTATATCTGTAAAAACCCTTTTTACAAATCAGGTCACATTCACAGGGGACAGGACATGGACATATCTTTTTGGGGGCCACCATTCAACTCACTACCGGTGACCATAACATAATACAGAATTGTTTTTGAAGGCAGATCTATCTGAATTTGAATCCTTATTCAAAACAAATTTTGCTACTTATTGTGTCACCACAATAAGTGGAACAAGTATGTAAGATGGTGATAATAAATTTTCACGGGGTTGTTACAAGGATTATGGGTCATGTACCGATCTAAGATACCTAGCATAGTGCCTGGTACATAGTGGATTCTCAATAAATTATAGCTAATGTTAATCATATAAAGGGACTAGTGTCACGTGAGATCTGTTAAACAGGCCATATATTTTAGGGCTTAAATGCACAGGGTTGAGAGATGAGTGCCCTGGGTGCAATTCTTAGCTCTGTAATAGCCTTTGTTTAAATCTGAAATTGGTAAAATGGAATTGATAATATTAACTACATAAATTAGGATTAAAAGAAGTAATATATGTAAAATACTCAGCCCCATCCCTAGCGCATAGTCTTAGCAATTATGAATGTGAGACAAAGAATCATATTTAAAAGGGAATCTAGTCACTGACATCCAGAGATCTAGTGTTTAGAACATAAATCAAGCACTTTCATATGTAATATCTCATTTGGTTCTCCCCAAAGCTGTTTGTCATCTTATTATTTTGTGTCTTTGCCTGGGGCAAGAATACTGCCCCTCCAGATGCTCAGGGAGGGGACTGCTCCCTGGACTATATTTTTAACCAAGTTAAATACTGCTGAGAATTTTCTGGTGACTTTTGGAGGGCAAAGGGGCCAAAAAATATAGGCTCTGTGGAAAAGAACACCTGTGTATGGAGTCCTATAACTCTTTCCATAAGAGTTATGAGCAGAGACTGCTGCATGAGGAGCTTTCTCACTCTTTCTCTTGCCATTTTCCTTCTTTGTTATGATCCTCATAAATAAATCCATATGGAAAAACAGGTCAACCAACACTTGCTCACTCCACAGAAGCTGCACAGAGCCCAACTGTGAGCAAAAACTAACGTGACAACCTACTCTGATACTAGAAGTTCTGTCTCTGCTTCAACAAAGTACAGGGGCTCTGCTCTAAAAAAATGAAAATAATAAGAAGCTAATTAATTGTTAGAGCGCCCATGTGAAGCAGATCCTGGGCAGCTTTTGTCATTTCCATTTGATGCTGGGGATCAGTGAGGCAGAAAGAAAAAGCCAAGGTGAAAGCACATAGTGAGATGCTCAGAGAGCCTTCACACTGCTCTGGGCACTGTCAGGGCTTCAGACTATGAAGACAACAAGGTAAAAAACAAACAGCTCTAAATAGTCAAGGAGACACAAATCAGACAGGTGCATCACCTCAGAAGAGAAAACAAGTAAATTCAAGTATTGCCTAAACCATAGAAATATTCTAAGGATTCAGATCTAGTCAAATACATTGAGAGGAGAGTGACCTATTGGCATGAGTGAGGCAGTATAAAGAAATGGTACAGACAGACCACATTTCTTTTCAATGAAGAAGGCCCCATAGCAAAGGTGAAATTGACACTAGACTTCTAAACAATCTCATATCAGGTCCCTACCTTCTCATTCAGACAGAACCACTCCCATCATTCAACTCCTACAATGATTCCTAACTAGTCTTCTTGACCATCTCCAGTTTTAACCCATTCTTCACACATCTATCACTTTAGCATTCTTCCTAAAATATACAAGTGGATACAATGAAATAGAATTGCACACGTGCTAATATAATAACAGAAAAAGCGAGAGGGAGGAAAAGTGAGTACACAATCTCTTTGATAAAGGCAGGCCATTTATTTTCTAAAGTTGAAATATTTATAAAATAGATAGCCATATTATTAAAAGAAAAAAATAAAACCACTATGATAACTAACAGAGTTCTTCTCATTATGTCCTCACATGGCAGAAAGAGCTCTCTGGGATCTCTCTTATCAGGCCACTAGTCTCATTCATGAAGGCTCCACTCTCATTACCTAATCACCTCTCAAAGGCCCTACCTCCAAATACCATCACATTGGGGGTTAGGCCTCAACATATAAATTTAGGGGGGATAGAACTTTTTTATACCACTTCATGTTGCGTTTGCTGTCAAGAGAGAAGGAAGAGTGGTCAGTTATGGAAAAAGAACAAAAGGCCCTTTTCTTCCCCATTTTTTCTTCCCAAGATTATGCTCAAAAAAGAAAGACCACCTGAATGATGGATGCTGTTCCCCACATGAAAGGTGTGGCCTCAGGCTCCTTATCGGGAAACTTTATGCCTTACAAAGACCCACCCAGATAATCAAAGACAGTAACAGTCCCCCAAAACTGCCTGCAACGTTGAACTAAACTGCAGTTAAGTGTGATAAGAGAAAATTACAGTCAAGTTTGAGGCAAAAGGACTATTAGCCTTGGGACCATGAAGAAACCACCTAATTTCTCTGAATCAATCATCTCAAATGTTAAATGGGAATAATAAAACTTATCTTGGATCCCTTGCAAGCTAATTTTGAGAGGCAAATAAGGTAACAGACGTAAGAAAGATTTGGAAATTATAAAGTACAATATAAATATAAATCAGTGAAACAAATACATCTATTATGTCATCTGATCTTTATAACAACTCCAGGATATGGGCAAGAATTATTATCCCCATTTACTGATGGGGGGAAAAAAGAAACAGAAAAGGGTTAATCTATTTGTTTAAAGTCCTCTGCTAGTTGATTCCCTAGCCAAGACCGGTACTTAGTACTTGGACCTCCCCTACTTCCTGGCTCTCACCTGTCTGGTTATTCTCTCTTGTGCTGTTATCCCCAAACCATTCTCTGCCCTTCTGTGCATCCTGTCTCCTCTGACTTCAGCTTGGACTGACCAAAAGAAAGACAAGAAGGTGGGAGGAGAGAGAGGGTGGGACATTTCTTCTGATGCTCTCCCCTTGCCTCAGCACTGTGGCTCTGACCATGGCTGGATCCCTCTACAATTTCACCTCATGTGTAGAGCCTCATTCTACAGTGACAGGTCTCATGGGGCTCCAGTAACACTGGGTCCCAATGTTCACCCCTTGCTCTTCAGACCTAGACAGTGTAACAGCTTCTTGATGTTGTTAATCCCCGGCACCTCATTGTCTTTTCCTGGGTGCCTCAGCCCTGCCTACACAGCTCTGAATAGTACCTTCATTAAATCCTCTACAACATTCTAGTTAAGCATGCTTTCTCTTGTCTGCTGACTTCCTGACAGATAAACTCCACATTCCCAAACTACTTGTTCATAGGCTACCAAGGAAATGTTTACCACCTATCTCCAATTCCTCTCTCGTCCCTGTCCTCACTTTTCCCAGACTCCTCCTGCAGGAAACCCAGGCCACGTCCATTCTTCTCCAGATACTAACTTGCCATCAGTCTGTATCTTCCTTTTCCCAATTCTTCTTTACCAATTTAAAAGCTGCTAAGCCCTCTCCTTAGCTCCTATTCCCCCAGGCTTTCTTATTCCTCTGTCTCACACATCCTTTCCCCAGAGTTGACCTGTCTGGGTTAAGGAACAGCATTAAAGCACTCTCTGAGTTTACCTCAGCGGAAACATATTCTACTCAAACCATGAATTTCTCCCAATTCCAAATTTGCAAACTATCCTTTTTATTGTTTTTTATTTATTTTTGGCTGCGTTGGGTCTTCATTGCTACGCTCGGGCTTTCTCTAGCTGTGGAGAACAGGGGCTACTCGTTGTTGCAGTGCACGGGCTTCTCTTGTTGTGGAACACGGGGTCTAGGGGTATGAGCTTCAGTGGTTGTGGCATCCGGGCTCAGTAGTTTTGGCGCACGGGCTTAGTTGCTCCATGGCATATGGGATCTTCCCGGACCACGGCTTGAAACGGTGTCCCCTGCATTGGCGGGCGGATTCTTAACCACTGCATCATCAGGGAAGTCCATGCGCAAAGTATCCTTTATAAAAAAGGTCATTCTGCCTAAAAGGGATAAAAAAAAATCAACCACCCTTATCAGTTTTTTCCTCAAGGTTATAAATACTGTTCTTACACTGATGGTACAGTCAAGTCCCTCTTCTTTCAAACGAGATCACAATTGTTACTAGGCACGTGAGCTGGTAACTATCTCCAAGCCTGCAATAATCAGTGGTCCAACTCTTTTCCACCATCAAAATTTATGGCAGAAACAGGCACAGTAGTCTTTTGGCCTCTAGGGTGCTTTTCACTAAAGACCATGAGTTCGGTGGTTAGGCATAACCTATGATAACAGCTTTGTCTTCCTAGAGTGTGACTGGAGGGAAGAAAAACAAATAAAAATGTCCTTGCCTTCTTGTGTTAGAATGCACAACCAAAGCATCCAAAAGCTGACATTTCCTTCAGAATTTCTGAACTCCCTGCTCCTCTCCTTGCTGTGAAAAAATAATAATCTGTTGATCTCTGCTTGTCATTCAAACCATGTGCCCACGAAGCCAGCATCTGTCTCCTCATTGGCCTCCTCTTCCCTAAATGGACTGGCTGTCACCAAAAGGGAAAGAGCACTTCTCGTGACACTTTGCAAACCACACTAGTCATGAAGCGCTGAAGATAATTACGCACAAATTGAAACAGGTGCTCCAAACGATGACTCTACAGACACAAAATAACTGGTATTTTAACTACAGTTCAAGAGTATGAAAGTTCATCAGTGATTTTATGACATTTTGGCTACTGATCACAGGTACAAATTATCCATGCTCAATTAAAGAAAGATGAAAGTTCAGCTTTCCATAATTATACCAATAACTTCTTCAGCCTCACAGCTGGAAATAAATGTTAAGGTTTTGTGCCTCTTGCGATCCTGAATGAAGAATTACAGGGCTTCCCTGGTGGCGCAGTGGTTGAGAGTCCGCCTGCCGATGCAGGGGACGCGGGTTCGTGCCCCGGTCCGGGAAGATCCCACATGCCGCGGAGCAGCTGGGCCCATGAGCCATGGCCGCTGAGCCTGTGCGTCCGGAGCCTGTGCTCTGCAACGCGAGAGGCCACAGCACTGAGAGGCTTGCGTACCACCAAAAAAAAAAAAGAAAAGAAAAGAATTATAGAAGAAAACTCTACTATCATTGACTTCCTTAAAATCAAGGTTTTATCCATATTGGCAATTATTCACAATGGGACTTTTAAATAGGAGAAAATGAGTCATTCTCATACTCTTTTCACTGCCATACAGTGAATGACTTGCTTCACTATTATGTTTTGAATATTATATCATTTAGATCACTCTCGGTAAATCAATCCAAAAATTTTCTTTGGATCCTGCTGCAAACATATGTAATTTAGGAACTTGAAAAATACCTGAGTATATTTCAGCATAAAAGAAAAAGCCCAAAAAACCAGCTCTGCAACTTACTACATCCCTGTATTTCCTTATCTGTAAAATGACGCGTGATGATCAGTTTTACGTGTTAATTTGGCTAGGCTTAATCCCCATTTACTGAACAAATACTAATCTAGGTGTTGCTATAAAGACATAGGAGTAAAGTCGGTGTTGACTTTTGTAAAGGAAATTATCCTAGGTAATCTGAATAGGCCTGATTCAATCAATTGAAAGTCTTTAAAAGCACAACTGAGGCTTCCCTGAAGAAGCAAATTTACCTGTGCTTTTCAGCTTATGCCCAAGAGTTCCAAACTGCCCTTCCTGACAGCCTGCCTTAAAGATTTCAGATGCCTAGCCAGCCCTCTCTTGTGTAAACCAGTTCCTTGCAAACAATCAATCTATCTATCCACCCTAGTGGTTCTGTTTTTCTGGTTATATATGACTGATACATGGGGATAATAACACCTATTCTGTAGAAATGCTGTATGAATAAAATGAGATAATGAGATTATGTGCATAAAAGTGAATTAACACAAAATGAATGTAACGACGTATACACAGCATTACTTTGGGATGTGACAAACTCCAATCTAGCTAATAACTCCATAAAAATGCCATTCTTTCCTAACAGGCCTTACCAAACCATTGTGTTTTTTAGATACTGCAGATTCTCTTACACTCTAAGGCTACTTTTTAACACTACCAGATCCTTAGTCTCGAAGAGTAAGACAATCATACTCAAAGCCACAAGCACCCCATCCAGCTATGTTACTCTTCATGAGAAACTGATAATGAACTTGAGACAGTCTGTGGGCATGGATATCAGAGGTCAAGAAAAGACAGAGGAGTAAGGTCGGTGTTCAAACAGGAGCCTAGCCATGCCCAAGATGAAGAATGCGTTCAGAGTCAGAACTAAAGGATAAAAAGTTAAATGAAATCACAGGAGGGGAGGGTGGAGTGGGGGGGGAGATCAGGGGCTATTCCAGACACTAGCTCTGCTCTTAGCTGATCTGGGCTGCCTCAGCTCCCCAGTGGCTGTCAGGCTCAGGCGCTCTCATACCCAAGAATCAGGTGACCAGTGGCACCGTGTGAGAGAGATAATCACCAAATTCATGTCTTTTTCTTTTTAGGCCACCCAGCTGAATTACATTCCCCAGCATCCCTTGCACTTAGATATGGCTGTAAGACTGAATTTTAGCCAGGGGGATGAGAGCAGTTTCCCACTTCCAGGCCTGGCTCATAAACACCTCCCATGCCCAACTCTTCCTGTTCTTTTTCCCTGCTGTCTGGCTGGAACGGAGCCAATTCCCAGTGCAGCCGTAAGAGCCGCATATTGAAGATGGAAAAGCCATACAATACAGAGCCTAGGTCCCTGAATCACTGATTGGAGGAGAGAGATTCCAGGAGAGCCAACTGATTGAGAACAACTGCATCCGATTATTATCTTAGCAAGAAAAGAATTTGTACTGTGTTAAGCCACTGAGATTTGGGAGTTTATCTGCTAGATCAGCCAGCTAACAAAAATTGTGACCGAATTTGCCATGCTGTTGTAATAAAAATATACAGCATTGGCTTACTCAGGTAGCCAGTGGCAAGGAAACTGAGAATGGAAACGGAAAAATGGGAATTCATGCTACACAGTAAACAACCCATCACTTAAGCCAACCACTGATTAGAGGCTTTTCCTCAAGTCAGCACAATAATATGACCATTGTTTTAACTTTTTTCCACCAATTTCCCTCTCCAAATGGCCAGATTCCCCTGTTTCTGATTTCCCACTTCCTCCTTCAGTCCTTTAATCAGACTGCTTATCCCATCTGACGGCACCATCCTCCTATCCCAATCCTCTTCTTCCTCAAGGCCAGATCAAGCCTCATCTCTCTCCAGCACTTCAAGAAATGCTTTAATACTGCCCTCCTCTAAACATAGTTTAGACCACTTGTTTGGACACTTAATCATACACTGTCCTGCACTTTCCTTTGATCCCACACCCCCACCCGCCATGGGTGCCGTGTAAACTTCTTTAAGGAAGGACCAATCCATATATTGATTAACTTACTAGAACACAGCACCTTGCAGAGCAATGGACTTACACAGTGGCTCTTAGTAAATGATGAAAGTGAATCATATTTCACTAGCTCTACCTTTTACAATAAAACCAGTAATAAGCTGAGATGGTTGATCAAGAAAAGATGCTAATGCCACACAGAAGGAGTGGCCAATAGATGTCTTTCGAACACCAACACCAATGGAGTCGTGTGGCTGCCTGGAGCACTGCGGCTCCTCAGGAGAGAGCACTGTAATCTAATAGCAATGTCTGTATGGCACTGGATAGGGGAGGGGCATCGTGAAGTTCTAGTATTTTCCATAGGCTTATACAGCCAATGAGTGGTGGTTAGAACACTCAAGGCTTCTAGAGCCAAGTACGTACTTGAAAGTGCCACCTGGACGTCACCCTGGCATCTCACACTTATTTTACCTATAACACTACACATACTTAATCAGATGCTCCCACCCTCTGCTCTTCTCCCAGATTTCCTCATCTCGGTAAATGTCACTCTACCATATAGCCGGGTGCTCAAGGCAAAAATCAAGAAGTCAATCTTGATTTCCATTCCCTTTACCTTAATCTCTCCCAATATCCTGCCAACTCTCTCTCCAAAATATATTTCCAGTTTGTCCATTTTTCTCCCTCTCCTCCAGACTATTACCTTAGTTCATTCCATCATCACCTCTCATCCCAGACTATTGGAATAAAGTCCTAACTGGTCTCCCTGCTTTTATTCTTATCATTAGCAGGCTATTTTCCACAAAACAGCAGAATGATTTTTTAAATCATTAATCAAATTGTGTCACTCCACTGCTTAAAACTTCCCAGTAGCCTTCCTTTCCTTTGTACTTACAATAAAATTTGATCTCATTTTAGTGGCCTAAAACCCTAGAAATTTTGACTTATAATTTATAGTATTGATCACTGTTTCTCTGTGACCAATATTACCCTAGATCAGTGGGCTTCTGCCACACTCAGATGCAAAAAAACTAAGTGTATCCTTGCCTTACAAACTTTGAACATGCTCTTCCTTCCATCTGGAAAACTCCTGCCTCAGATCTTTGTGTGGCTGCTGCCTTTATATATTTCAAGTCACAGCTTAAATGCCACCTCTTCAGTGACTCTTCCCTGGTTATCTTATATAAAACATCCCTCAAGTTCATTACTCTTTGTCACTATAACCTGTTAGCTTTTGGAAATCTTTGTTTTCTTGCATTTGGTCTCTCTTTTTCAATGGATCATTAGCTCCACAAGAGAAGGGACCTTGCCTAACTTCTTCATTATTATATCCCCAACAGTGTGACCTGGGCCATCTCATTCCCCTTTCTAACCTTTATTTTCCCATTTTTAGGATGAGGACTTGGCATTAGCAGTTTACTAGGGACCGACTCTGACATTCTTTGCATCCACAGTTCCAAGGAGGCTTTAGAGCTCAGAGCTTTCCAGACACTGACATTTCTAAATGCATTTTTCAGATGAAGTCAACCCCCTCAGGCAGCCCAGTGGGGAGGTGAGGGAGAGCCAGCAAGAAGGAAGTCTGGTGAGCTGAATTACACATTTTCTTGGCCATGCCACTCCACCCATACTGAGGAGATGCAGCTCATTAGGTACTAAATGTTTAGGGACTGTCACCATTAACTGGTGGGTATTAATACTCTAAGGAGACAGTAAATCTCACATTGGACTCAATGACATCAGCCCCTGGCAGTCAGACAAAGCATAAGAATTTTGAATTTAAGCATTACAAAAAAGAACCCAGGACTTCCCTGGTGCCGCAGTGGTTAAGAATCCACCTGCCAATGCAGGGGACACGGGTTCGAGCCCTGGTCCAGGAAGATCCCACAAGCCACGGAGCGACTAAGCCAGCACACTGCAACTACAGCACCTGCACTCTAGAGCCCACGAGCCACAACTACTGAGCCTACATGCCACAACGACTGAGCTCGTGCACCTAGAGCCTGTGCTCCACAACAAGAGAAGCCACCACAATGAGAAGCCCATGCACCGCGACAAAGAGTAGCCCCCGCTCACCACAACTAGAGAAAGCCCACTTGCAGCAACGAAGACCCGATGGAGGCAAAAAATAAATAAATTTATTTTTTTTAAAAAAAAGAACCCAGAGCTTGTCCCTTCCCTACCTGTAAGAATAAATACTGATCGCTAGTTATACTGAGCATTTCCTCAGTTGCTAAGATTGGTATTAAATATTTTACACACCTTTTTAATTTCATCTTCACAACAAACCTAAATAATAGGTATTCATATACTCATTTTATGGAAGGGAAAACTTCCATATAGAGAAAAGAAGCACCTTGCCTAAAGATCACAAAGCTAATAAGTAATGGATCCTAGATTTGAATCAGGGTCTGTCTAGTTCTGAAGCCTATGATCTTGGCTGCTAAGTAACATCACCTGCTTTTTATAATTATCTCATCGTATAATTACAATTATTTTTATCAAAGCTATTTCCATTCTTTAAGTCTGAGCTCAAATGCCACTTCTTCCATGAAGACTTGATTAAATTGCAGACACACCTATCCCCCACCTCACCTTTCCCTGCATTGGTCATGTGGAATCAATCATATAGGGGAAAGAGGGTCAGTAACTAACATTTAAGATGTGGTACATATATACAATGGGATATTACTCAGCCATAAAAAGGAATGAAATTGGGTCATTTGTAGAGATGTGGATAGACCTAGAGTCTGTCATACAGAGTGAAGTAAGTCAGAAAGAGAAAAACAAACATCGTATGCTAACACATATTTGTGGAATCTAGAAAAATGGTCCAGATGAACTGGTTTGCAAGACAGAAATAGAGACACAGATGTAGAGAACAAATGTATGGACACCAAAGGGGGTGGGGGGGTGGGATGAAATCGGAGATTGGGATTGACATATATACACTAATATGTATAAAACAGATAACTAATGAGAACCTGCTGCATAGCACACTGAACTCCACTGTATGGCAGAAACTAACGCACATTGTAAAACAACTATAGTCCTCCACCCCCCAAAAAAAGTATACACGATGTGCAGTGTCACAATAAAAGCCTGTATCGTTCTCACAACTATCCTATGAAGTAGGCATTAAATCTGCTCTGAAAGGTGAAATGCCCTGGGCAGGGTCTTACAGCTCAAAGCAGCAAAATCCGAATTTAAACCCAGGTTGGCTTGACACCTGCCTGAGCCCAAGGTGTTTTCACAAAGTTACTCTAAGCTCTCCATTACACCCCTAGACTAAATACATCCTCCCCTCAAAGGGCCATATACCTATTCTTTGGAATCTTTTCCATAGTTAATATTTTATTTATAATTGTATGATTAATTTTAATTCCCTTTTTAGCCCCTAACTCCATGAGGCAATGACTACATCTCTTTTTGCTCTACTAAATTGCCAGAACTTGACAAATATAGTAGTAATGGACCTACACAAATATGCCTGAATAAATGAATGAACTATGTACATTTCATTGTATATATTTCATATGTAAATTTAGCCCATTTTTGCTAGACTGTAAGCTCCCTCAGGCAGGTTACCTACCTAATTTATCTCTGCATCCTTCATAATGCTCTGTACATAGTAGGAATTCAAAAAACATTTGCAAAATGAATTTTACTTATAGGTCTGTACCATTTCAAACCCTATGTCATTGAAGGTTCCTAAGTAGGCACTAGATAAAATCACCACATAGTTTCTTTTAGGAGAAGTTTATTATCTAAGAGGTATAGGTTTGAAAGCCAAGAAAAAAAAATCTGTAATGTGAAACTCAAGTCACACAATATTATCAGTCAGGATACATTAAGCTATGCTGCTATGATAAGCACTGGCCCATCTCAGTGGCTTAAAGAAAAGTTTTTATTTTTCATTCTCACTATAAGATATTGTAGGCTGAGGGCACTGTTCTACATCATCCTAACTCCAGGGCACAAGTTAACAGAGCATAACTGGTTGCCACGGCAGAAGGTAAACGAGAGCAAAAATCATATAGCAGCTGTTAAAGCTTCTACCTGGAAGTAACGCTGTGTCACTTCTACTCACATTTCATTAGCTACCTACAAGAAAGTAAAAAGTGCACAAATACTAAATGCTGAAGAGGGGGTAGAGAAAAAGGAACCCTCCTACACTGCTGGTAGGAATTTAAATTGGTACAGCTACTATGGAGAACAGTAAGGAAGTTCCTAAAAAAACTAAATATAGAGCGACCATATGATCCTGCAATCTCACTCCTGGGCATATATCTGGAAAAAACCATAATTCGAAAAGATACATGCACCCCAATGTTCACTGCAGCACTGTTTACAATAGCCAAGACATGAAAGCAATCTAATGTCCATCAATGGATGAACTGATGAAGAAGATGTGGGGTGTGTGTTTGTGTGTGCGTGTGTGGGGGGGTGTATATATATATATATATATACATACACACACACATACACATACAATAAAATACTACTCAGCCATAAAAAATAATGAAATAATGCTATTTGAAGCAACTTGGATGGACCTAGAGATTATCATACTAAGTGAAGTAAGCCAGACAAAAACAAATTATGATATGATATCACTTATATGTGGAATCTTAAAAAAAAAGATACAAATGAACTTATTTACAAAACAGAAATAGACTCACAAACCTAGAAAACAAACTTATGGTTACCAAAAGGGTTGGGGGGAGGGATAAATTAGGAGTTTGGGATTAACATACATACACTACTCTATATAAAATAGATGAACAACTAGCACCTACTGTATAACACAGAGAACTATACTCAATATTTTGTAATAACCTATAAGGTAAAAGAATCTGAAAAAGAATACATATATTCAAACTGAATCACCCTGCTGTACACCTGAAACTAACACAACATTGTTAATCAACTATACTTCGATTAAGAATTAATTAATTAATTAATTTAAAATTTTTAAAAGAAGGATAAACCTGAATTCACACACACACAAAGAAGGTGTGAGAATGCCTTCCTATCCCATAGCAGGGAGGAGAAGCAAAAACACTGGTGAATGGCTCTAATGACTGCCCCAATAACAGACTGCTCAGGAGAAAACATTGAGAAATGACTTAGTTAGAACCTGACATACCATCCAGAAAAACCCCTACATATTCTAAAAGCGATCTATTGTTACTAAAGTGATAAAATTGGTAGTTTTTCCATCAGCTCTTTAGAAGTTTATCTCTGGACCTCTGTGTCCTAATCTGTAAAATAGGAAAAAAATAGAATTTCAGAACTTCTTTGTAAACTGTAATCATGTATGTGAAAGCACCCATCAAGGGCCTGGTACAGCTGATCACTAAATATTAGACTTTGGGGAAACACAATCTTCAAAACCAAGTACTCTCTTGTGAAGTGTAGGAAAAATTAATTCCTCCAGATCTTGGAGAGACAAAACCACCCACTTTCCCTTAAGCCTGGCAATTTTATTTGGCTGATATTATTGGTTGTCTACCTGTTAAAATGACTTGCTGCAAACACTCATCCACACACCCTTCTAATACCAGAACTCAAATAATTAGGAAAGGACTACCTGTATATGGCAAAGGAAGAAGGAAGGCAGTGAAAGAAAACCATTAAAATAATGAAACTACCTGTCCTTCCCAGACAGAGCCAAACCAAGGGTTTGTACCTTATATCCAAGCCCTTGTATCCAAGGGCTGCACAAATTGCCATGATTTCTCTATCCTTCTGTGTTGTCTTCATATCCCTTCCCCACACAGGGCTCAGTGGAGGACCCGTGTTGTACATTTCCCAGCTTGCCTCCTTATAGATAAGACTCAAGACCAGGTCCAACAAGCTTGTAGTACTTCCCATGATGGACAGCATTTCCACCATCCCACAGTCCACACTCATCCAAGTGTGTGACTGAAGGAGCTTTAAAAGGTAAATACCCCCAAATTAAATATTACTATACCCCCTATTCCATACAAGTGTTCTCAGGATGAGGGGATAAGCACATGTTAAAGCTGTATTGTTTCTAAATAGATGTGCTATGTAAATACCTAAGAGGGAGGAAGCCCTCCACTTTCTCCCTCCCTACCCACACCTTCATTGATGCTTCTCAAGGACATGGCCTGATTCCAGGACACTGGGCCATGTTTGCTACTGAAGGCGGGCTATTGGGCAATAAAACACCACTGCTTAGGTGCTGCCTTCTCTTTTCTCCCTTTCACGCTACTGGAATTACAAGGTTGTGGACATGCTCCCGCATGGGAAGAGATCTGGCCTTCTTAGCTCTTAGTTTTTCCTCCTTCACTTCTATCCCTGCAGCATAAGTGCTAAACTGGCCCAGAGAAAGGCCATTACTGCACTTTGGATCATGACTGACACAAAACAAGAGAGTATCAACCAATTACCACATGGCATGTTAACTTTCAAAATGTATTTCATCTTCTGTCTCACTTTATCTGCAAGGCAACCTGTATGAGATTCCTTGGGCTGCAGCATCAAAGCACCACAAACTGAGTGGCTTATAAAAAAACAGAAATTTATTGTGTCTAAGTTCTGGAGGTTAGACATCTGCAATCAAGATGTCAACATGGATATCCTCCCTCTGAAACCTGTAATGGAATCCTTCTTCGCCTCTTTGTAGCTTCTGGTGGTTTGCTGGAAATCTTTAGAGTTCCTTGGTTTATATCACTGCAATCTCTGCCCTCATCGTGACATGGCATCCACCCTGTGTCTTCACATGGCCATCTTTTCACAAGAACACCAGTCATATTGGATTAAGGGGCCAACTTACTGCACTATGATCTTGTCTTAACTAATTACATTTACAATTAGACCTTATTTCTAAATAAGGTAACATTCTGAGGTACTGGAGGCTAGAACTTCAACTTACCTTTTTTTAAGGTGGGGACACAATTCCATCCATAAAACAACCCTATGAATAAGTTTTGCAGGAGGTATTTTTGTTAATGGGTTGAAAGAGTTTATTAAAGATTTCTAGGCCTATAGTCCAATCTCTTCATTCTCTACATAAGAAAACTGACTCAGAAATGAAATGAGCTCCTCAGTGTAACATGATGATAAGTTACAGACGCGAAGGGAAGGGATGGGGGAGTGGTGGGTGATTTGGTTCTGTAAAGGTCACCTTGCTGATTCAGTAGGTTTGCCTAACTGGACAGGTATAGCCTCCAAATATATCCTTTCCACACATCATTAGTGAAAGAGAATGAATATTCTAGTTAGAGGAAGGCAGGTCTACAAATGAGGGGTTTATAAGTAGTTATCCTCTCCTTCCTGGAACTGACCCAAGGCTAGTCTCAGAGCTAGCACACTGCTCTGTACATACATGCTTAACCCCCATCGCGTGTTTCCCAGCTCATGAACACTTCCCACAGAACTACTATACTACCAAAAAACTGCTGGAGAAGCTCCTCTCTCAAATGCAGTATTACTGACCTAGGTGCTTACTTGAAACTGCTACATAACAATCCATCCTTTTCTTTGAATTTTTAGTCCACTATTTTTGCACACATAACCTGCTCCTCACTATACCTATGAGAGATAGGTAGAACAATTATTATTTGAAAAATGGAAAAATAAGGATCAAAAAGGCTAAGAGGAATGCACAGATTTACAGCACAATTTAAGAGCTGGACTAGAATCCCAGAATCTCCTCTCCCAACCTACAGAGTCCCCACTGCCCTCCCCCATCCATTTGACATGGCCTTTAAAACTGGGGGAAAGAACAGTCATAAGATTCCAGAACTGGAAGGAAACTAATCTTATTAAGTAGTATAGAAGGGAAAGCGGAGGACAAACAATTCCCAAGACACACACTAAAACATCGAATACCTGTCACTGCCTCCGTGTGGTCTGTGTCAGTTAATAATTTCACCTTTCCAGTGGAAGAGAAATATGAAATATGCAAAAGCTTAGGAAGTAATATAACACCTATAAAATCCTTCCAATGAAAAGTAAAGTTTCACCATAATCACTGTCTCTAGAACAATCTGGAAGCCTTACAATCACCTTTTCTGTGGGTTAAAAACCTTCCACAAAATTAGTCTCTACCAAATCAATTACCAAAACAATCAATAGTAACACATTCAAAAAAGAATGTCTGAGAAATAATAAAGACCAATAAAACTAATCACATCAGAGAGAACTCAAGCATGACCTTTTGAGCAATACCATTTGTTTAGCTGACACTCTGTAAAATAAATAACTTTTAAATAAATAAATGCAGGTCAGTAATGATAAAAAGAATAGTATACGAGCATAATTTCAATGCAGATCTCTAATATGGCTTTCAAAGCAAACGTACCTTCACCTGAAACAACACAGATTCAATTTAAAGAATTTATCATATATGGGCTTCCCTGGTGGCACAGTGGTTGAGAGTGCACCTGCCGATGCAGGGGACGCGGGTTCGTGCCCTGGTCCAGGAAGATCCCACATGCTGCGGAGCGGCTGGGCCCGTGAGCCATGGCCGCTGAGCCTGCGCGTCCGGAGCCTGTGCTCTGCAACGCGAGAGGCCACAGCACTGAGAGGCCCACGTACCGCAAAAAAAAAAAAAAAAAAAAAAAAAGAATTTATCATATAAATGATAAAATGTAAAATGTTTTCAAATGTCAATGTTGGGTCCAGTAATCCTCAAAGGAAACATAAGATTAGTAGAAACTGAAAAATTTGCTGACTGCAGCAAAAATGCCATGACAATCCACCACCTTGTTAAATTATTTTTCTTTTATTATCTCTCTGACATCACTATCCCATCCTCTGAAACCTCTGCAAATGCTGTAGCAAACAGTTAAAATACTTTATACATGTGTATTTTTATTTGCCTGCTTTTAAAGACTTCTTTACCCTCTACCCTCCATTTACCTGTCACAATCTTTCAGCATCAAGAGCATGCCTGTTCCCAATACTATGTAATATTTATGATACTCACACTGTGCTCATTGCAAATAACACACAGAAGGTCTGACATCTCCATACCCAACCTTCTTGACCCAGAATTCAAGAGAAACTGATAAATAAACAACAACAGTAATAATACCTTTTAACAGGTATCAAGGTTTGGCTTTGTGCCAGGCACTATGCTCAAGGCTAATACACATAATGTTTGTCATCTGCACAACGAACATGGCTGTAAGTATTATAATTATGCCCATTTTACACAGAAGAAAACTGAGACTCAGAAAGGTTAGGAAACATCCCCAAGACCACGAAGGGGATATAAACGAAGGTTTCCCCGACTCCCACCCCTGAGGAACAGCACTCAATCAATACACTGCACAGCTTCACCAGCTCACTTTCCTCAGTGGTGCTGGAGAACTAGATACTACAGTGGAGGGAGCATACCCTTTCTTTATTCAGCACGTTGCTGATACTCATCTGCTAAGCCAAATCACTGCGCACAGTGAAAGAGAGTTAGGGAATGGTTGAAAAATGCTCCGGTACAAATGATGTTATAGCAACAATATAAAGAAGTGGAAACATGTGAAAAGCAAAAAGCAGATTTTAAAACATTACAAACATGCAAAATGATGTTAGCTAGCCTTTATTGTTTACTATGATCTAGGTATTTTCTGAGCTATTTTTCTGTATTCATTGACCCCTCAGGACAACTCTATTTGCATATACCAGGTGTATTCATTTTGTATGGCTACTGTAACAAATTTCCACAAACTTAGCAGCTTAAAACAACATGAATTTGTTATTTTACAGTTCTACAGTTCAGAAATTTCAAGCAGCTCTCAGTTGGCGAAAATTAAGGTGTTGGTAAGGCTTCATTCCTTTCTGGAGGCTCTATGGGAGAATCTGCTTCTTTGACATTTCTGGCTTCTAGAGGCATCCTATATTCTTTAGCTCTTTTTTTAAAAATTTTTATTGGAGTATAGTTGATTTACAATGTTGTGTTAGTTTCAGGTGTACAACAAAGTGAATCAGTTATACATATATCCACTCTTTTTTGCAATTCTTTTCCCATATAGACCATCACAGACTATTGAATAGAGTTCCCTGTGCTATATAGTAGCTCCTTATTAGGTATCTATTTTATACATGGTAGTGTGTATATGTTAATCCCAGTCTCCCAAATTATCCCTCCCCCCCTATCCTCTGGTAACCTTAAGTTTATTTTCTATATCTGTGATTCTACTTCTGTTTTGTAAATAAGTTCATCTGTATCCTTTTTTTAGATTCCAAATATAAGCAATATCATGATATTTGATATCCTCAGTTTCCTTATCTACAATAAAATATAAATGAGAATAATGCCCACGTGCCTCACACAGTTGTGATGAGGACTAAATTAATTACATGGTGTTTGTGAAAAGCACTTTGAAAAATATAAAGACTCATCATGGGGAAGGAAGGAGGAAATCATCAGTAAAGCAGCAGCTGAAGTGGCCCAGGCAAATGAAGGTAGAAATTGCAGGTAGGTGGAAGGTAGGCTGGCATTTGAGGTAGCTTCTGAGAATAGATGATTTTTAAAGAGATGAACACTCAGGCTCCAAGAATTTAATTAACTTGTCTCAAGTCACATAATAATAAATGGTAGAGTTTGAACCCTATGCCTCTAAATTCTGTGCTCTTTTCTCTGTCTATATTGCCTTATGAAACTAGAGATTCAAGGAGTTAAAAGAATGGCAGGGCAGGCTTTGGAGCCTAGATGTACCAGTAGTTATAATTGAGTGTTTTCTCTGTCCTGGACACTGTAATAGGCACTTTGTATATAGTAGTTTATTAAATTCCCCAATTTCCATGTGAGATAATTGTTCCCATTTTTTAAAAATGAGAAAACTGAGGTATCAAGAGGTTAAATACAACCTAAGAGCACAGAGATAGTAGACGAAAGAGCCAACATTCGAATCAAGGCAGTACAGCACCAGAATCTGTGTCCATAACCACTAGGTGACACTGCTCCAAAGCAGATACGCACGTATATTCTACCAGACTGCCCTGTCACCCCCTTAAGCACTGCCCACACACCCACACCCGTTATAAAAGGTTACATGCACAGTAAATGCTCCTTTAATATTTGTTAAGTTCAGAAAAAGCCTTGGAATGCAGTGATATTTAGGGTCATGATAAGGAGCAGCGTGGGTCGGAGAAGAAGCAGACATTCTGGGAGATTGACTGGATATGGCAAATCTAGGAGAAACATGGTCAAGAAAGTGCCAAGGTTAAGGGACCAAGGCACTGGCTGGATCCTCCCGGGATGGAAAGGAAGCTCTTTTGAAAGATGTCTGGGAAGGTAAAAGGGAAATCAAGTAAAAGAAAAAACATGGGGCTAGGGAAACCATTTTGTGACTGTACAGGTGATGCATTTCTCAAGATAATATGTTGACCTTATATCTCTAATTATGCAAAAGAAAAAGGAAAGCTGAGGAAAAATAGTATTATTAAAAATAAACTTAGACAAGTATGGTTCCTGGAAAAGATTCTAGGAGAAGAAAGGTTTTTAAGACACATTCAAGAAAATACAAGCAAAAAAACACTCATTAATTCTGTTAACCTAATACCCCTTTAGCATACAGGTTTAGTTAATAGCTCTTATACTGCATTTAATTTTCAATTTGTGAGATGTCAGTCTGGGAGCCTTTGTTGGAAACCAATGAGGTGAGATTACTCTAGCAATTCCTTCCAAATAATGGATTACTGCATTTGATAAACCTGTAAATAAAAACAATCCCTTTCTTTTCATTAGGGGGAATAAGCTATAGAGAAAAGGAGGAATTTGGGACAACATACTAGAAAAGCTGGTCACTCCAAATATACAGTAAGCTTTTATGTGACAGGTTCCTAGAGGCCTTTATAATACTACCACAAATATGCCTGCACTAAATAAATAAAAAGGCAGCTCAAGTCCCTCCAGAGAACACCAGCTCCAGCATAAAGCTAGAATATGGACAGACAAATGCCTTTGCCACTCTTGCAATACTGACTCAGTGTGAAGGCTACGGCCAACTGAGTACCTAACACAACTTGGTTTGTTATCTGTATTTATAGGAAAGTGATATACTTTCTCTCTCCTGATGCCCATTTTGACTGGCCCTGCTATGTCAGTAAGAGCAGGAAAAGAAGGTCCTTGGAAATTGCCATTCTGCAAATGAAAGCTTAAATCTTCCAGGCTGTCATTAACTTTTAAAGAACGCCTGAAATGTCAACTCTGTGATACCCAAGAAGATGGTGGGGATAGTTCTGTTTATGGCATGACAGAGGCAAGAGATCTGGATAAGGAGAGTGTTCCTGGAAGAGGGGACAGCATGTGCAAAGGCCCTGCAGCAAGATGGACCACAGTGGAGTCAAGGAACTGAAAGAAGGTGGGAGTGCCTGGAGCACAGAAAGCCTGGGGGCTGTGATAAGAGCGGGAGAGACAGGCAAGGTCAAACCAAGCCAAGTGGAAAATTTTGGCTCTTATAAATGCAAAGGAAAGGCACTGAAGCAGAGGATGATAGAGAGGTGTGATAGGAATCAGATTTGCATTTTGAAAATACCCTAGCTGTTCTATGTAAACAAATGGGTGGAGATAAGAGCTAATGGCAGAACTCAAGTGGTGGGGGTAGACATGGAGATTAAGGGGTGCCTGAATTTACATGATATCATACGTACACAAGTACCTGGGCAGAGCAATTAAGGGCAGTCTCAATCTGTATGGTTGGCCTTGTGAGGAGAGTACTGTGTGGTGGGTATCAGGGAATTTGTGTTGGTTAAAAGCACCGACTATGAAGCCAGGCTTCCTGGCTTAGAATCCCAGGATGCCAATGTATACCCTTGCACAAGTTAAGAAATCTCCTTGCCTCGGTTTTCTCATCTGTAAGATGGGCATAATAAAACAGTTTCCACAATCCCTTATCCAAAGTCTTCAGAGTCAGATTTTTTTTTAATTCAGAATTTTTGCATTTTTTAAAGGTATGAGGTTATATTAAATATTCAGTACCATCCCCAGCAGAGTCTTGGGCAGGACCCCATAATCAAACCATTGATATGTTTCAAAGCAAAATGTAAAGCTATTAACACTATGTGGGATAATTAAGACAATAACTAGAGGTCAGCTATGTCAATTCAAATCAGGTTTTCCTACCAAAGAGTTTGCACCAACCTTAAAAAAAAAAAAAAAAAGAAAGTTATGTTTTTTCAGAGACTTTTAAAGTTCAGAATTGCAAGCAAGAGACTGTAGACCTGTATTATCTTCCTCCTAGGGCTGTTATGAGGAATAAATGAATCATCGTTTGTAAGCACTTGGGACAGTGCCTGACACACAGTAAATGCTATGGAAGAATTTGTTAAACAAAGCTCTTGGTACAAAGCTAGCTACCTGCATGAATGTAGGAATTCCTAATCTATAAAATGTAAGTTATGAAAAAGATGACCTCTTAAGTCCTTCTAGTTATCAAGTTCCATAAGACCCCCAAATGCCTCGAGGATTGTTTTACCATATGCCAAGGACTACTCTAGATATTTCTAAATGTGTTATATAGTCAGAAATCTCACTTTTGTGAACATCACCATATGTCTTATTCAATTACTAAATGTTTCTTGGACTTTATTTCAAGGTGAATACAGCTTAATGAAAGTCAAATTCATTTATGAGAGATTGTTACCTTAGAAATAATAACCCCTTAAATCAGCACAGCGCTTGACATTTAATAAAGGGCTTATTTCAGTCACTGTTGCATTTGTTTGTCTCAACAAGATACAATTATTAGCCCCATTTGACAGAGAAAGAAACTGGGGCTGAGGTAACAGCCTGATAAGTGAGGAACTCACTTCCCTCCTGTGTCAGAAGGTACTGTGGAAAGCCACAAGGCAGCCTTAATAGGTTCTTCCACATTTCAAGATGGTTTTTTTTTTTTCTATTGCTTTTTTACTTTATTTCTACAATGAGACAGAGAAGCAATTACCTCTCTGTCTGCTCATCTTGATACATAGGCTTTCTTGAGCTGGAAAGAAAAGGAAATGGAGTGGGAAATCCAAAACCAAAGATGAACAAAGTTTTTAATTTAATGAGATTGGCATGGAAATCTGCAGTTAAAGTTTCTACCCTACTCCATGTCTGAGAAAAACGTAATTGCATCTGATTAAGGCAAGACAGACATGAATGACTATTTCTGAAATAATATTTTTAAGGTCTAGGAAGTCTAACATAAGAATATCTTGCATTTGGATAGTGATTTACACTTTACAAAGCACCTTCACATACATTATCTCATTTATTTCCTAAAACAGTGGTAATTCTTTAAGCAATCATGTGAATTTAGAATTTTCAAGCATCTGGGGAAAAAAAATTGTCATTTAGAGTGCCTACCAGGTGCTAGTCATACTACTGAGGGATTTGCATTCATTATCTCCAAACATCAAAACAACCCAGCAAGGCAGGCACATCAGTATGGGTCCCAGCAGAGTTTAAAGTCATCTAACAAGGAGTGCTGTAGTAACTTGAGGCCAGAAACAGCACCTGGGGACTCAGAGAAACTAGCAAATGGCAACAGGAATCATGGCTTTCTGTGGAGTGAAGCAGTCAACCCTTGTGATACAGTAGGGAGATGGCCAGGAAAACAGATATTCTGAACTCTTCACCTGCCCTCTCATTTGTTACCCCCGCCTTCACCCTCCACTGACTGAACACAATTGGAACCAGAGGCAAGGGATCCCACTGGTGCAACCTATTTGAGTGCCTGGGCACAGAGTAGGATGGATAAGGGTGAAAAGTGGATCTAGAGGAAAGAACAGAAGTTATCCAGCACAGACCACTCTTTTTTGTTGCCTCATGATTTACTTTTATCTTTAATTCTGTGAAAGGAAAATCAAAAAGGTGTTGGTATTGCTAAGAGAGCTCTCTAAAGTGAAGCCCGGAAGTCACTCAGGAAGTGGGACTTAATGCATGTCTCAGCCTGGATGAAACGTGAACTACTGACCACTTACTGTCTAATGCAGGCATCCAGAACATCTGCAGAACATCTGTTCCAGAAACTCAAGATATTTATTGGACCCTTACAATAAATAACTCATAACAGCCTATCCCTTAAGAACAAATATTTTCTTTTTACATCAGGCCAATCATAATTCTTCCAAGACAACTTTAACAGCCTCCTGGCTTTTGCCTTTACAAGCTTCTGAATCTTTCTCTTCCACAAACACTTTCAGTTTTACCCGAATTTGTGTCTCCCAGGTTGCAATTCCTAAGACCTCAAGTAAAGCTCTTTGTTCTTTGCAGCCTTGTTACTAAGATACTAATTGTTGTTTCACAATCCAATTGAAAAGAATGCCAAATCAGGATGGGATGATGTCAATTTCAGTCATCTTCCCAACTGAAACCCAAAACATGAGCAACCATCAGTGTTTTTCATAAAGTATATCAGAGTAAAAGAGGGAGATAACTATTTAACATAAAATCTAACTGTTAACAGTTTCTGTAGCTTCTATATTTGAGCATAAGGCCTCAGTTGGTAAACAGAGCAGCCAGTCTTTGTCCACCACTATTGCATGCCCCCTTCACCCTCTGCCTGCTTCTCAAATGGATGCTGTTCTTTACTTATAAGGTGACTCAAATCTTTATCCCTGAATGATCTGAACTCTTGGAGGTTTGTCTTTATTGGGTTGCTGCAGATGTCCACTGACCAGGACTACTGGGCCAGAGGTACCACAGCGACCCTTTTAGTCCCAGACAAAATCCTCTTCACTCCATTGTGTTACAGCAACCTGGCTCCCCCTGGTTATCAGGAGCAGTCACCCTGCTAAGTACGTTGAACTCTTTTCTACCTGCTGGTCCAGCAGCCCATGGAGCTCATAATGGCCAGGTGCAGTTGCAGCTTCCAGTTCACTAGAACTACGACTGTATCCCATTTGGAAGCATTCTTTCTTTGAATATCAGGATCTCTGGAACATGAAACAGAAGTTCTTCCCGTGGGTTATTTGGTGTATTTGTAAGACAGCCACTCCCATTCTCCACCCTTGGTTCTGACAGAGTCTCTCCTTGGCCAAACTTTAGTCAGGCTCCTCTGAATGCTCTTCTCAAAAAGGCCCAGACTTTTGGGCTTCTGTGTTCATCTCCATATTGTCCAGTTTTAGCAAGAACTCCGCTAACTCAGTTTAACCTAATCTCCCATCCTCAATATCTGATCATCTCAAATCCAATGAGGTTCCTCATCCTCCATCTTCCCCCAGGTGATGTCTGAGGTCCCTGGCCTGCCTTCAGCAAGAATTCTATTAGGTCAGTTTAGCCAGAATCCTCCTTATCCTGGATGCTTCCTCTCAGTAATTTTCTGTCCAATCACCCCCACCCTGCTTCTTGGCTATAAATTCTCACTTTTACTCACTGTTTTCTAATGTCTCTCCCCTACTGCAAAACCCCACTGTAGAAGTCTCTCGTACATAAAATATTCCTTACCATCGTTGACAAGTATCATAAATAATTTTTTTTTTTTTTTTTTTTTTTTTGTGGTACATGGGCCTCTCACTGTCGTGGCCTCTCCCGTTGAGGAGCACAGGCTCCAGACGCGCAGGTTCCAGACGCGCAGGCTCAGCGGCCATGGCTCACGGGCCCAGCCGCTCCGAAGCATGTGAGATCTTCCCGGACCGGGGCACGAACCCGTGTCCCCTGCATCGGCAGGCGGATTCTCAATCACTGCGCCACCAGGGAAGCCCTAATTTATTTCTTTAACAGTTCCAAGATCTAGGCTTTGTGTCTATAGGGAATGACACTATATCCTGACCATTTGTTATGAGGCATGTATACCACATCATGAAGGAAGCATCCAAATTTGTAGATTATCTTTGTACTAGTCATTCCACTATTCTGTTAAGTAGTTGCTTCTAGGTGAAGACCAATGAACTCCATGGTCATGAGCTGACTATGGCATGCTTTTTGCCAGAAGACGTGACTCTGAGTCAGAGATGATATTGAGATAGCATTGTGATAGCAGAGGAGCAGAGAACAGGGACAGCAAATATACATATGAAATATGTCTTTATCCTATGAGGACAAATAAAAGTCCCCTCTGTGAAGTAAGAGGTCCAACATAATAAATCTGTCACCAAGTAACCACCGTTCCGTTTAGGAAATGGTTCCGTGTAGCTGGAACATTGGCCTCTGCCGTGGGCAGAGGCTAATGTTAAGCACTTAGCCTTTTTGAGAGAAGTCTATGCTGTTGAGCCCATGAATGACAATCCCTTCTTGGCCCCACGGCCATTTATTCAGGAGCCCATTGAGCAAGCACTGCGGCATCCACAGAGCGGGTATCTCATCCGCCTGGTTATCTAGAGCATCATCCACAGTGGGTGCTTTCAATGGTCATCAACATAGAACACAAATATCTGTGCTTACTCCAAAAAAGTCTATCCACATACTTCTTCCACAAAATTTTGACATCCAGAGGGTGCCCACTACCATTGTCCAAAGTGAACCTGAAACCAGTGGGTAAGGACAGTAGTCGAGGTATTTCATAGGTCATCCTCCCAGAGTGCAGAACAAGCTAGAGAAGGATGAAGACTGTCTCCAGAGGGCAAAGCAATCTGGCTCAGTAGATATTATCGTCCCTTTTTTAGATAAAGAAACTGAGACATCAGAAGGCTAAGTAGTTTGCCTGAAGTCACATAGCTAGATGAGGAAGCTGAGATTCAAATCTTCCATTCTAAAGCTTGTGCTCTTCCTTAGGCCATTTACAGCACGTGAAAGAAAAGAAAGCCTCTCAGCTTCCTGTCACGGAGAATTAGGTTCATTAGGTTCATCTCGGATGCAAACCAATTACCAGCTTAAAATGTTTTCTACACTGATAAGTAGAATCCACATTTCCTCCTATGGTCATTAAAATTAAATCTTAAAGATTATGATAAGCAAGGAATTCAAAGAGCTTTATTAGCATGCTCAGTGGAATGTGTTCTTAAAGATGGCTTTACTTCCAATTGTCAGCCTTCACACCACAGCCCTTAAGCAGTACTGTCTTACAGTAACATAAGGCAGCCACATCAGCAATTTTAAAGTTGTTTTTTTTACTCTTTTAAAATGTGGCTACATTTTAAAAAGTAAAAAGAACATAGATAAAATTAATTTTAATAATGTACTTTACTTAACCCAGTATGGCCAGAATATCATTTTAACATGTAATCAATATAATAATACTCATAGGATTTTCACATCGTTTATGTGATATGAAGTCTTCAAAATCCAGTCTGTCCTGTATATGTATGCCGCATCTCAGTTCAGAGCAGCCACATTTCAAGTGTTCACTGGATGCATGTGGCTGATGCCTGCCTTATTGAATGGCACCATTCTGGAGACAAGAAGGTCTTCCACCGGCTGGCTGCGTCTTCTAAACGTCTCTTATATTCCTCATCTTGAAATTGGGAATAATGATACACTTGGGAATTAAATGAATAATAACAATAATAGTAATAAAAAAGAAGAAGAGCTAGATTTATTTGTCATGTGACAGGCACTACTAACTCTTACAGGACTTATGGCATTTAATTCTTATAACAAAATATAAAGAAAATCAAGACATAAAATGACTAAGGGGCTTCCCTGGTGGCGCAGTGGTTGCCCGTCCGCCTGCCGATGCAGGGGACACGGGTTCGTGCCCCGATCCGGGAAGATCCCACATGCCGCGGAGCGGCTGGGCCCGTGAGCCATGGCTGCTGAGCCTGCACATCCGGAGCCTGTGCTATGCAACAGGAGAGGCCACAACAGTGAGAGGCCCACGTACCGGAAAAAAAAAAAAAAAAAAAAGACTAAGTATCTTGCCCTAGTACATAGCTAGGAAGTAACAATTTGAGCAGTTGCAATCTGATTTCAGCATCTGGACTCTTTTATGAGAGTAATAATAACAAAAGCAATAATAATGACAGCTACCAAGTATTATATTTTAATAAGATAAGAGAACTGTAATTCAAACCTCAACAAGGCCAATCTTGCGTGATATATGGAGCCATTATTATGACTGTGCCAAGGAGCTTACAATGTGGAGAGAAAGAACACAGGGGAAGAAATTACTAATCATTTAAGGCAGTTTATAGCATTGTAACAGGCAAAAGAAAGGTGAACTCTACAGAAGTGTAGTGAAGGGTAGTGATCAACACGGGCTGTCATAGTCATGATAGTCTTTCCAGACAGAGCTGGTACTTAGGGTCCCATATGGGAGAAATAGGCTATGACCAGCAAATGCAAGTAGGGTCAACTTCATGCACATGTGACCTGTGCAATCACACAAGGTCCTATAATCAGAAAGTCCCCACACTTGGTTTAATGCTGTCTTGAAATTCTTAATAATTTTATCTTTGAAGTTGTGTTTTTAAGTGAAGTGTGCTGGGACAATGAAGCATGTGCATGAGCAGAAGAAATACACGTAATATGCAGTGTTAAGCGTCCACCTCCGTTTCTTGCCGCTCTGCTTGCATATTGTGTTCACGATGCCTTATGAGCAAAGAATTGCAGTAGACCTACAATGTGTGGGAGTTCAGAGAGACTCAAAGCAAGTACAAGGTAAGTATGTTATGACTACAACTGAATAAGCAGATAGCCCCAAGAGGCCACAATTTTCCTTTGAACAAAAACTTGCTTTGAACACAAAAAAGACGGTAGCATTCTGAGAAACATGAACAACCAATGAATCCTATCATATCTTTCCTATTTGGTTACTTCCCTGTATTAGCCAACCACTCATACTGAAAATGAGGACATAGAAGAAAAGGGAAAGACACAGAGCTAACCATAGTTTCTTTTCCTTCTAGTCCTTTCTTATTCATCAGTAAGTCTAAGGTAGAGAGTGTCAGTAGAACATGTGCTTATCATGAACTGAAGAAATAACAACTGATTTAGTTTTGTGCATTTTCACAGTTCTGATAAGAATAAAATATATATGTACAAGCTATGAAAAACAAATTGAGTAATTTTGGTGATTCTGCATACAAGCTAAATGCCTTATATTTACATTTAAAACTCACAATGAACAATATTACATGAATGGTAAAATTCCTGCTAATAATTTAAATTTTTAATTTTTTAAAAATTTAGAACAATATTAAATAGCAAATAAAAATACCAGGACAAATCAAGAGAGAGAGAGAGAAACCATGAAGGAAAGGAAGAAGCTTTATATTTTACCACCTGTAATGACACTTTTTTTTCTGCTTTTGAACACGGGTGTCCACATTTTAATTTTTCACCGGGTCTCACAAATTATGTAGCCAACCCTGAAAGCAAGCGTGCAGCTTTCCCCTTTCATACATTTAAGGCAAATGTTATCACATACGGCACTGTTTCTCATTGAGCCCATACATGACATCACAATCATTCTCAAAGCAGTGCTCCAAGGAGCAATCTAAGCAGGTACACAGGTTAAATCTATGGACATCCCCCAAAACCAAACCGTGCAGATAGAAGGGGAGTGGCAATCCAGGCAAAGAAAATACTGGGTGGTGTGCATGATGGTAAAGAATAGGCCAAGCTTGCTAAACTATATGTGAACTATCAACTCCCTGCTAACCCACCATTCCATCTCCATGTATGAAACAACATAACAAAAGTCAACTTAATAAATGAGGTAATCAGATTCATATCTCATTAGTTACAGAAGTGGTCCACAATTTAGAGCTCTTTTTAACTACATTAGAGTTGAAACCTTTGAAAAATATATAATGCAATAAACTGATCAATATTTCTACAGTGCTTATTATTCTATGGTGCTGTTTTAATTGATTTGTGTATATCAACTCATGTAATCCATACAACAACCCTATGTGGTAGGTACTGTGAGTATGCCATTTCTATATGTGAGGAAACTGGAACACAGGGGAGTTAAATAACTGGCCCACAGTCATCAGCTAATCAATACCAGAGCCAGCAGTTGAACCAAGGCAGCATGGATATAGAGTTTGTACTACTATAATCTCTTGAAAGAGTCTCTGCAGAATGTGTCCATCACAAACATGCCAATATTTTGTAAAAGATGCTGCATCTGGATGCTGTTGGCGGCATGGTGTCTTGCAGTCTCAGGCCTTCTACCATTTGACATTCTCTGTCATCTGGACTCCAGAGCAGTTTTATTTAAAGCTGCCTCATAAAGTACCTGATGAACAATGTCACCTGTTTTAGTCCTTCCTACTCTAACCAAAGGGTTCAAGCTCAGTCCAAGAAATAAGAACATGCAGGACATCAGCTCAGCCAGTCAAATATCTTGTATCCTAGTTTTTGTAAATATTATTATTTAATAACTTCCTTTAATCCTTAAAATCACATACTAGAATTGTGGAGCCAGAACAGTCCTTAGAGATCATCTAATCCAGGGATAATAGAAAGGTTTATCTCACATGCCTGCTCTGATCTGATCAGTTGGTAGTAGATGCCTGGAGCAACCTGACAGGATTTTGAGGCCACTTTGGAACATATTGGGAAAGAGTACATATCTGATAAGTGATGGGTTTAGAGAGGGCACAGCAGAGGCTCATATGCTATCCTGGCAATATAGTAGAGCACTTAAGAATACGGGTTCTCGGGTTAGATTCCCAGAAATCCAAGTCTTGCTTCACTGCTCTCTAATGGGGCAACACTGACCAAGTTCTTAAATCTCTCTAACCATCAATTCACTTATTTGTAACATGAGGATAATAAAATCTACCTCACAGGTTGGTTGTGAGAGTTTAACAAAATAATATACGTAACATGATTGCTGCAGCATCTAACATACCCTAAATACTCAGCATACTATTATTACATATCGGCCATAAGCCATTTGTTGTGTCTGGCATGGTTCCTAGAGGAGACGGGCAGCAACGGTGCCATGCATGCGTCATTTCTGATCTAGTCCCATCTCTTTAAACATAACAGATGGAGAAACTGCAGCTGTAACAATCTGGAGACATTCTCCAAATCACATTTGTTGGAGGCCCTCAAAGAACACCAGGTTCTTGCCCTGACTCGGCTCGTGAGGCACACGTAACACTGGGCACATCACTGCTCTCTGGACTTCAGCTTCCTTATTTACAAAACACAGGAACTAGAATCTAATTGATCTCCACAGAGCCCTCACACCCAGATGGTCCTGTGTTTCCAGGGGGTGAGGACACTTTTCCCATAATTCAATGGATATTACAAACAGCAATTCTTTCTTTCCAGTTTTGACAACTTTGGTATTAACTAACCACTAAGGTGTTCTTTTCACAGAAGATATGTTCCATTTGCTTTGTTCTGAAAATTCAGGTTTTTAGTAATGAAGGCCACAGCTGGACACCAAAAGATTACACAATTATGTCTTCAGCATGCCTCAGGGGGTCTAATAGGCTATGACCCACAACGATCATATCAGCAGCTTTTCACTTCCTCTTGAGTCTCAGCCAAGGTGGTGTTGTGGTGCACTTCCCAGATTATCTCTCTCCAACTCTCTCCCTAAATTCAGACTTTCTGGACATATTCTAATACTTTTTAAAAAATTATTTTTATTGAGGTATATTTAACAAATAAATGGACCTATGATATTACTTTAAGCAACTCTTTTTTTTTCAATTGAGTCCAGCACAGCTGGATGCCCTGCTTCAAAATCCAACACTGAATTGGAACCACTGGGCAAAATCCAGGTTTTTATTAATTTTCTGATAGGCATTAAATTCTAATAAACACACAAACAATGGCATGAAAAGAAAGAAAAAATATAGACTTAGAAACAAGCATATATATGTCATAAAACACATATTTGTACTTGACAGTTTTGTATACATGTTTTAAAGGCTTCCCAGCTCAAGGATTATTAGAGCACTGGTTTTGTAAACCAGGAATCACATATTCAGATTTCACTAAGACCTTCCCAATGTATTTCAGAGAAGTATATCATAGAGGTTAAGAATCTGGACTCAAAAGGCTAATTATTTGGGTTCAAATCCAGACTCTTCCATTTTCTAACCTTGAGCAAGTTATTAAATTGTCTTACCTCAGTTTGCTCATCTGTATAATGGGAATGATAATGACTAACCTCATAAGAGTTGTTGTGAGCACTCAGTGAGGTAATGCACATTAAGTGCTTAGCCCAGTGATTGCACATATTTCAAGACAATGGTGAGCACAAGCCTCTTGGATTGATGACTTCAGCAATCAATTTATTTATTTCCTCTTATTTTGCAGACAAAGAAACAAGTTCAGAAAAGAGCTGTGTTGCTTGCCTAAAGTTGAGCAGACCAAGGTAGGATGCTATTTCACAACACAGCCAGGAGCAGAACCCAACTTTCCTAAACCTCAGACCCTGCTTTCCCCAGGTCAGTGCTCTTTCTGCCTCATTTGGTGTAGATACACGTATAAGTAATGCTTCACTACCTGGTTCTAGTTAGATGGGCTTCTTGAGAGGAGGATTTTTGTCATTGTATTCTTATTGCCTGACATAGTTCCTGGCACATAGTAAACTTAAATAATATCTATTGAGTTGAATTAATTTGTCAGTTTTTTATACATTGGAGTTCTTTTTAGATGTTGCAAATAAACTAAGAGCCAGTTATTTAGTTCTTAGAGAGACAGTCTAGTGTAGTGGTCAAGAGAAAGTGTTCTGGAGACGGACTGTATGGGCTCAAAATGCACCTCTACTAATTATTAGACTGCAGACAAATTACTTAACCTCAGTTTCTTCATTTATAAAATGGAGATAATAACGCCTCTGTCATAGTTATGAGTAATAAACTGATAATTTGTGATGGTCAGTTTTTTATGTCAGCTTGACTAGCCTATAATAAATACTCAGCTATTCAATCAAACACTAATCTAGTTGTTGCTGCAGTATTTTTTAGATGTGGCTAACGTCTTTAATCAGTGGACTTTAAGTAAGGAAGAGTATTCTCCATAATCTGAGTGGGCCTGATTCCAGTCAGTTGAAAGGAGTAAAAGCAGAACCAAGGTTTTCTTGCTTAGGAAGAGATTCCACCTACGGACTGCAGTGTCAACTTCTGCTCAAAAGTTTTTAGGCTTCCTAATGGCTTAACCTACAGACTTTGGACTGCCCCATCCACAATCACATAATCACGTAAGCCAATTCCTCTCTCTCTATCTCTCTGTCTCTCTAACATATATATGGTTCTGTTTTTCTGGTGGAACCCTGACTGATACAATACCTGGCCCACAGCATTTACTCAATGAATGTTAACTGCTAATAGTGTTAGTAGTATTTTGTTATTTTTAAAATATTATTTATTGAACCCATAGAAAAAGCCTTCAACAAAATGACTCTTAAGTATAAGAATACGTTTTTGTCATTGTCTAAAATTCTCCTTAAGGATGATGCCTTCAACAAGTAAGTAGAAAAACTGTATATACAGATAGATAATGATAAAGCAAATATGGAAAAATATGAATGAACATTTGGGGAACCTGGTAAAAATATATGGGAATTCTTTGCATTATTTCTGCAATTTTTTATGTCTGAAATCATTTTAAAATAAAAAGTTAAAAATTTTTAAATAATAAAAATTAATAGAATTAAACTAAAATTAAAATTTTCCAACAGATTGACTCTGGCAAAATCCAAAGGTCTGAGGCAAGGATTGCTGATGTGGAGTGAAAGAGATTAGTATACGATGCCTATTTAATCTTTTTTTTTTTTTTTTTTTTTTTTTTTTTTTTGTGGTACGCGGGGCCTCTCACTGCTGTGGCCTCTCCAGTTGCGGAGCACAGGCTCCGGACCCGCAGGCTCAGTGGCCATGGCTCACGGGCCCAGCTGTTCCGCGGCATGTGGGATCTTCCCAGACCGGGGCACGAACCCGTGTATCCTGCATCGGCAGGCGGATTCTCAACCACTGCGCCAGCAGGGAAGCCCTGCAGATACTATTTAATAACCAACTCAATTTCTCATAATAATTGTGCAATATCTCTACGAACAATTAATAAGTAGAGGTTCAAAAGAGAAAAAGATTATATTCTGCTTAGGGAGAATGGAGGGAGAATGGGTATGATTTCACTAGAGAAAAATGAATGATGAAAAGGCTGAAATCTGGGGCCATCTGCTGGGATGCGGCTTCATTCAAACACATCACTTTTGATTAAGAGATTGCAAACTGACTTGTTATTAAAATTATAATTCAAACTTTGCTGGTGGCTACACAATTAGAACCTCGCAGACAGGCCGCCTACCCTTTAAACATGACATTTGAGCTAATACCCTGTCCTTTTGCCAAGACACACACTACAAAAAATCACTGGAAACTGAAGGCACTGAAATTCAGCAATCAAACCCCAAATGCTGATCGTCACTGCTCAGTGCCCACAGTGAGAAGCTTCATTTAGGCTTATGAGGATGCATCAGCAGACCAGAGCTCATCACCAGGGCATCTGTGGGCTGCCCCCCACTGTGACTGTGAAACACCCAGGAGACACAAAGAAAAATCTACATGCCTCATGACTTCATCTAATTTCCTCAGTCTTCGTCTATCACTGTCTTCCATCTGCAATCTGTTCCAAGGAGAGCACAGACTACCCAAAATTAGGGTCTTAAAGTAGAATTTAAATCTCTGACTTCTATATTTTACAAAGTAGTCTTTAAAGCCTACCAAATACGCAATACCTTGTTAGACACTGCCCAGAAATATATGAGGCACCATCTCCATCTCTCTATTTATAGAGAGTTTATAATCTATGGGAAAGATAAGACATACAAATATATTCCAGAAACAAGTATGACATCATCTTTGGCCACATAGACATTCCAAAAGCAAAGAGATTAGAAATGAATTTTGTGGGATGTTCACCATAATGTTAACTTGTTTTCTCTGAGTGGTGGGAATTGGGTTGATTTTTACCTTCTTCTTAGTACTTTATACTTTGTTCGGATTTTTCTGGTAAGTATGAATCATTTTCACAAAAACAATACTGCTATTTCAAAAAAGAAAAAGCACTTCATGGAGGAAATGGTACTTTTTAAATGGATATTATTTGGTAGAATAATAGTAAATTTGTTGGGTGCCTGGTCCCCACGTTACCCCCTTGGGAAATCATTAAAGGAAGAGAGGCACCTCCTCCATGAGCATGAGCAAATTCACAATTCCCCACTACGTGCTCCTAATTATTCTCTCAGTAAAGTCCAGGAATGTGCAAGTGGCACAAAAAGCAGGGCTCTTTTCTTTTCTGTAGTCATTCCAGCAGTTCCAATGGAATGACTACAGAAGAGGCTACACAGGAGCAGATGTTTCAGGAAATGCTGTAATTTGCCAAAGAGAAAAAAATCAGCTAATGAGAACCAGCTCATGGTTCTGACCTGCCTGGGAGCAACTGTCTACTCACTGGTCGGTCATGGCAGCCAATGGAATGTCTTCTCAGAGGAAATAACTCACCCCCGCTGGAGAGAATCTGCATACAACGGGACTCTCCCATCCCAGAACCCTAGAACAGTCTATGCTTAAACTGCTTGACTGGTTAGAACTAAACCTTTTCCCCAAACATGGTAACATCATGAAGCACACAGAACACAGGACTGAGAAACAGAAGACATAAGTTTCTTCCCTACTTTGGCACACAGCATAATGTGCAACCTTTGATTCACGGAGCCTCTTTTGAGTTCAATTAGCAACATTACTCTCTAAATTGAGAATATTATCGCCTTGCACTTACTACTTTACAAGGTTATTTTAGAGATTGGTAAATGATTTTTGTTAACATGTTTTATACCTAGCAAAAGCAAAGGATTATAGTTATGATCCCTATATTTTGGAAAAACACAGTGTGTGGTTATCTTGTTTAAAGATGAGGACAGGACTTTTTTCCTCCAGAAAACACCGATCCCACATCTTTCCTGGATTTTAACATAACAGGAAGGTGTCAAAAAGACCATCTTGAATTTTCAAGTGACTACACGTGAATGAAATACAAGTTTTATATGGTGTATCTTGATTCATTCATTCAAGAAATAGACATTGCCTATCTACCGTATGCATTTTAATATAGAAGATCTATTGCTGTACAACAGATTCAGAAACAGATTAGAGGTGGGCCAGCCACTTGGGTAATCCAAGCAATATCAAATAGGGGAAGCTGAAATATAGTCTTTGTGACACTAAATTATTATAAATGTAATAAGATGAAGAACATGTGTTTACCAGAACCCCAAATAGGGAAAAAATATATACGGCTGGAAACAATTACTTACTAAACTGCTTTGGATGTTCTGTGAGACCCTACAAAGGCACATCCAAAATGACTACATTCCAAATCTGAATGAAGTGAATTCAAGAGAATGGGAAGATAACTAGAGACAGTGAGAACACACAACTCTTTTGAAGAGTTCTGCTAAAAAGGGAGCAGAGGAATGGGGGATGGTCAATGAAGAGTGATGTAGGATCAATATGCTGTAGTTCTTGCTATTGTTTACTGTTGAAGATGAGAGAAATTTATGCAACTCTATATACTTTGAGCAGTAAAACAGAAAATAGAAAAAGGTTGCCTTCAAACAAAGGTAGATGTGAGAAGCCGAGAGCTTTGACTTTGCTAAGTTTAAAATATACACTTGGGGGCTGGAGATTAGACAATAGAGATGAGGTGGGGGGATGCTACCAGTAGTGATTTTTCTCTACTTTATTTCATACAGTGCTTAAACTCACCTCTAAATGAGGTGAGTAGTATATCTGAGTAATACATCTGAGTAGTACATCTACTCAAACAAGCATCAAATTATTAGCCTGTAAGAGATCCCCATGTGTCTTGTTAAGTTGTGAATAGTCCTGTTTGCAGGACTACACCATTATAAAGTTGAAAACTGTAAGTGAAACATGGACATTCAATTATGTCCATGTTTCTTATACTTCTCTAAAGCCACTTTAGACAAGACTGATGCCATACGGCAAGACATGGAAAAAACAATAATGCTAAGGAGACTTGATGTTCTTCGTTCTCCTTTGTCTTTTAAATTTATTTTTAACTTAAGAACTACAAATATGAGACATGAAGCTGTTTTGATACAAAGCCCAAAAAGGGACAGAAATATTATTATTCTGATGCTACACTAGACATTCCTCCTACAAAAATAGATGATGTCCCAATGATTTGACATTGGAATTAGTAATTCTTTCCCTCCTCCTTCTCCCAGAAAACCAACAAACAAATACACAGACCACCAGTCAAACAAAAAAAGTGTTTAAAATTGAAATTTGCAAATGTCTGAAATAAAGCTCAATCTGGGAAGCAGTCAATGTATCCCTTGGTGCAAGTTAATGCCGACTGCCTCCAACAAGATCCACAACAAAATGAGGCTGAGATTTTAAACACAGAGAACACAAAGATAAGGGGCATTAAACAACCTAGCTGATGAGGCAAAATATGCATCACCCCAGTTATGATATATATTTAAAACACTAAACCAATAAGCCCCACAGTGTTTATACAACCCAGAATCAGAGGAAAATAGAATTACTATTATTAAATTTAGGTAAACTAAAACCTAAAACAAAGAAACACAAGAACCTGGAAACCACACGTACTATTTTAGCTTCTTCTGCACCTTATTTGGGAACTTTGTACCCTTGGAAAGTCACTTTACCTCTCCAGGACTAATTTTCCTCTGTGAAATTAAGTTAGATTAGATGATATTTACAATGCTGAACAGCTACATAATATAACACAGGGGAGTTATAAAGCCTGGGGTCCAATGCCTGATCTGTCATAAAGTGCTGGGCAAGTCATTTAACCTTCCCCGAGCCCCAGAATGTCTCATCTATTAAACGGAGACAAATTCACCTGCTCTGCCTACCTTGTGTGGCTGAAGATAATTGGATTGAAAGTGGTTAGAGAAATGTAAATGTTATACAATTATAATTAAGTAGGATTATGATCAAAACATCTAATAGAAAAGATCTTTTCTTCTTAATTTCCAAAGGTAAAACAAAATGTGATGTTTCTACTGCTCTGAGCAATTTTGGAGCCAACAGCTGAGGAAGTATTGGAGATGCAGTGTGGAGTAATGAGACTCAGAAGACAAATTCCCACACAGACTCTGTGTGACTTCAAGTAAGGTACTTAGTCTGATTTCCCTCAGCTTCCAGATCTCACAGAGCTGGGTAAATTATAATACTTACCATTTACTGAATGCTTAACACTTGCCATGCATTGCTCTTCACATACCTTCCTTCTGTTATACCTCAAAATAGTCCTATGAGATAGGTAATATCATCATTCTCATTTTACAGATGAAGCAACTGGCACTGCAGGGGGACTTAACTTGCTCAGGGTCACCTGGTGCTCAGTGACAGGCAATCAGTCTGATTTCAGCGTCTATACTATTGACCTCTAATCAACAGTTCTCAAAATTTTTGGTCTGAGAACTCAAAAATTACTGAGGAGCCCAAAGAGCTTTTATTCAGAATTATATCTGTCGATATTTACTATGTTAGAAATTTAAATTGAGAAAAACTTTAAACTTTATGAACTCATTTAAAAATAAGAATCATAAATCCATTGCATGTTAACATAAATAAAATATTTTGTGAAAAAAAATTACATTTTTCCAAAAACTAAAATAATGAGAAGAGTGGCACTGTTTCACAGTTTGGGGAGTCTCTTTAATCTCTGGCTTCATAAGAGACAGTGAGAGAAATGGATTACCTCCCACCTCCATCCCCCAGTGGCAATAAAACAAAAGAGTATATAAGCAAATGGAAAGGAAACTAGAAAAAGATCATTACAATTATACAAGCACCATTTTAACATTTATCTAATAAGCATCTTAAAATTTCTAAATTAGAAGGTCACCACATTTAGTGAATGAAATGGAATAATAATCATAATGAGATTCTAAATTGCATTTTATACTTCAGTTATAATCCCAGACAAATCAGCCATTACTAGCAATTACTGATAAATTATTTTTGTTAACAGCCTGAAAAAGTTTTTGAAGGGAAATTAACGATTGAGAGTTTGATTAGGAAAAAAAAAATGTATACGTCTATTTGATTCTAAGAAGGTCTAATACAAATCTTCCTAAGCAGAAGCGTGGTCTAAGCGGGGGAAAGGATGACAAATGAAGGACTAATAAGGCAGGGAGACACAGTTTGATTCCTGTGAGAAGATGGGGTTAGAGGCAGCATCTGAACTCAGTACTAAGTGTGCATTCTTTCTGCACACCTGTGAGTTATTTCCACCATTTCCTTCTTCCAGCCACTGCCATGCCTTTCCTTCTTTCCACCTATCTCTTTCACTTCCACACTCAAATAGGGCCAGTCTGCTCTTTATGGTGCCATGAACTTGACATTTCACCTCAGGAAACAGGCAAAAATAATATTCTGAATTCCTTTCCCCACTTGAGCCATCAGGTAAACCTCACTTAACACTGAGACTATCTTTATTCACTCATTTTATTCACTTTATTCATAATGCTTTGTGAATAACGATTATCTGTCTTTATCTCCTTCAGGTCTTAATGCAAATATTACCTTCTCAGTGAGGGCTTCCAGGGACATCCATCTAAAATTGCAAGCCCCGCCAACATTACCACTTCCTTATTACTTCCCTCTCCTCTCGTTGTTCTCTATTTTTTTCTATGATATTTATCACTAGCACATTAAAATTTTCATTTATTCATTTTATTTACTTCTATCTCCCCAACTAAAGTGTAGCTTCCATGAAGACAGGTATTATTTCGTATGCTTCTCTCATGCTTGAGTCCTCGGCACCTACGATGGAGTCTGACACACAGGAATTGATTGCTGCCTTTACTGCACATAGCTCCTTCCTTACTGAAGAGAATTTGACAAGCAGAGTCTTCAAATTGGCTGTCTTAGTCAGATTCCCCAGCTGCCTTAATGCCTACAAGCTCTTTAATGCTAAATAGATAGATGTGAGGAGCAAAAACCACGAAACTCATTCATTGAATGAATGAGTGAGTGAATGAATGAACAAATGAACGTAACATTCTGTATCTGTGGGAAGAAAAAGAAGTAATTAAGTCATGCACTATGCTCTTAAGGAGCTCATGGTTTACCAGTGACTCTCAACCAGGCACATGTGACAGATGACATTCACACCTGTCAGACAGTTCCACAGCCATGTCCAGCATTACAAACTCTGGCACTAAAAAAATGAACTACATGTATATGTGTAATTCTCTAGTGTCCTGAAACAACACCCTTTTGCTCCTACTCAGGAAAGCATTAGGAGCTAGGAATTCAAGAGGATGAATACTATTTCCACATGGGTAACCCTGAATCTGTTCTATTCTGTAAAGTAATTTTTCCTAAAATTTAATACTTTCATTGTGATTAGTAATCAATTACTTAGGACATAAATCACAAGTGTTGGCAACATTCCAGAATTTTAATTGTGCCTTATAGAACCCCTGTCTAGAAGACAAGATGAAGAATGTCACTTGAGAAATAAGAGAAGCTAGTTGGTCTATTAGAATAATATGTAGTAAGTAATTGGGAAACACTTGGATGATACAGGAAAAATACAGGACATGGTTCTTGAATCTGTCTCAGAATGTGAACTTTTATTCTTCTTTGTCTATCCCCCAGTGCCTCTCTAGCATAAAGCCTATCATATACCTGGAACCACAGGGTTTTACAAATAAATAAACAAGTCACTGGATGAAAAGCTTCCTTTGCAGAACAAAGTAAGAATAATAGATTTTCTACTACCTGATATGCCAGAGATTCTAAAGGCCCCCTAACCTATGTAGCTCACAACTCATTCTTCAAGACTCAGCCACTACCTTCTACCAAAGTCTCTCTGACTTTCCCAACCCAAACGTCATTTTTCCTACCCCTTGATCACATGTTTTATTAGTATCTTCCTTAAGATACCCACCACATTTTACCTTGTGGAAATCCTTCAATTTCAGCGCCAAAGTCTTTTCATTCCCTGACCACTTCTGTTATCTTGGACGGGTTCCTTTGTTATACATACTCATGAAACCATGTTCGTTTCTTTCAGGGCAGTTATGTCAGCTCTAGTTACACATCTGTCTATAGAAACAATTAATTTGGAAATGTCTCCCCCACTAAACTTTAAGTTGCATGAGTCTAGTGACCACATATTATTTCACCATGTATTCCCACCATGAGCATAGTGCCTGGCTATAGTAGCTGCTCTATTAACACCTGTTAAATTAATAAATTAATGATTAATATGTAATTCATATATATGTAGTATCTTCCCTAAAGATTTTAAGCTCCTTATATCTCTCATAACACGTGCTTTATAAACATGATAATGGCTTAATGAATATTTGATAGGATATATTTTCCTAAAAGCTGTGTATATGTGCATGAAAATATATGTGCATCTATGTGTCAGGGAAAAGAAATGAGATACACAAGGAACTAAATGCAGCTTTAAGAATTCATCACTGCTTTCTGTCTTTGGCCTCCATCTTCCTTCAAAAGACTTCTTTTTGTATGTGCGTTCAAACGGAATACTTATTTAAACCATTACAAGGTGTTATGCTGTTGACAAAAGAACCTGTTGCAGCCTTTAAAACAACCTCAAACAGGAAAATAGCCCTTCATCACTTGAACAAAAATTCATTTTTATTGAAATTAAATAGCATTTATCAGAATCTAAAAGAAAAAAAATAATAATTCTGCCACAATTGGCAGCTTGGCTGGACCAGTATGTACAACATATTCACTGGTAATAATGGTTATGTAGGATGCCCTTTGGGACCATCATTTACTCACAAGGACATAAACATCACAGCTACTTCAAACACATTCAGTATTCTGAATATTCCATTTTCATTTCAACTGTATTTTTTGAGCATGTAATTTTCTTTAAGAAGAAAACATCTTCAGGAGATGACTAAATAATCCTTAGACCCTTCAAAGGACAGATGTAATACACTGTAGTCACCCTGTCATGCAACTATCACCCCTTCTCCCAAAAAGCCAAGTCAGCATAGAGTAAAGGAAGAGATTGGAAAATCCTCCCTGGCACCCCGGCCAGCTGCAGGCACTTGGCCTGACATGTGGCATAGACCAACTATCAACAATCAATTCTTAATCCCCTCCTAAGGCTGTTTGGCTGCTTGTCCTGCTCCAGAGCTTGCTGTCATAGTCTCCTATGAAACCCTGTGGCAACTGAAAAACAATTCCACACAGGGCTAGGGTTCCATTCTGGAACACTCTTAAGTGCAAAGTATTTGCATTTGACCCTTTACATGTTCACTCACAGATGCCTCTTTTCATAGCAGAGCATAGGTCCTGAAATAACCAGGAGATCCAACTTCACTGGCCAGGCTCTGCTGTATAGGCCGGGGGATTATGAGCATGGCAGGTAGCAACATAGGGTCTCCCTCAGTTCCCCTTCTGTTTTCAGAGGGAGGTGAATTATATGACTTCGAAGGACTCTTTCAAGAACAGAGAGAGTATGCATTTGGTGGGATCACTGTTTTGATGTGCCAGGCCTATTTTTCTTTCCGTTTCCTCGTTGTTGAAAATAGGTAACCCTTTTCTTAGTGAAGAGAACTTGACAAGGATGAGTCTTCAAAGTAGTTAACCTGTCAGATTCCTAACCTATCTCCAACTTAGAGAGCCTCAAAGAAGGAAAACAAAAACAAAAAAACCCCAACTACATGTGGTATTAAACCAAGAATTTTTAGCTAAGTGCTATTAAGTATCCATAACTGTGATGTGTGTGTGTTACATGGGGCTGGGGGTAGAGTGTCATTTAAATAAAGATCACAATCCAAGTCCAGAAAGAATCAAGAAATGGATTTTTAAATTAATACATGTCAAGCCATTCATATTAAAGTACTGAACTTTGTGCAACACATGGCCAAATAAGTAAATGTAAGAAGGTAAGGTTGATAACAGTCATGGAAGGAATGAGTAGGAATTAGATTGTGACCTGTGCCTTAAATTTGATAAAAAAGAAAAAATTAGGGAGGAAGTTCTTCCATAAACATGCCAATGTTTAGAGATAGAAATGAATAAATATGTGCAATGCTTAAAAGTATGAGCTTTGCAATTTGGTAGCCTGGTTTCTGATCCTTCTTCTGTCATGTAGTTTTTTTGTCTCTAGGTAAGTTACTTAACCTCATTGAACCTCTACATTTCCTCATGTGTAAAATAGTGATATTAAGAAGGCCTACCTCAGAAGGTTGTTATGAGGATTAAATTATATGAAATCACACAAAGTAATACGTAGCACAAAGCAAGTATGCAATAAATGTTAGCCATATTGATAGCACTGTACATTAATATTTGCTGATAACTTATTGTGTACTAATCATCCTTAGGCCCAAGAGATACAAATAAAGTAAAACAATGCCCTTGACCTCAAAAAACTCTCAATCTGAAAATGAAAGAGACTAGTCAATAATTCACTGTGATACATATTGTACTACAGCTATGAAAACAGAAGCACAGAAAAAGAATGCCTAACAATGGATGGGGAGTAGAGAAGGATGAGGAAAAAACACCACAAAGAGGGTAATGATTATGATAATTCTAACAGAATGAGTAGGAGTATATAAGTCATAAGAGAGAGAAGTTTCTCTAGATAGAATAAATATAACTTGCAAAGGCATGGATGTTTAACTGATCTAAGAATTGCAAATAATTTAGCGGTGGATAGAGTTCAGGGTATGGAGGAGAAAACAGCAAGGAGCAAGGCTGGAAACTTGATAGAAAACCAGATTTGAACATTTTTTTAGGCAAAGGAATCAGATGATGAGGCCGAAGAATTCTAAAAAGAGGAATCAAAAATTCCAAAGGCAAGGTTGAATCTGTAAATTATACCCAGTTATTGAAGGGCTTTAAATGCCAGTTTGAGTATGAATTTTACTCTATGGGCTGTTGGAAAGGATTCTTAGTTCTAAAATAGGGGAGAAATACTGAAATTCTATTTTAGGTAGATTAGGCTGATGTACGTCCAAAATAGGAATTAAAAAGAAATTCAAAACAAGATAACTAGCTAGCAAGCTGCAGCATACATCCAAGAATAATACAATAAGGCCCTGGACCTGGATTTTGACAGTGGGAATGAAGGAAACAAATCCAAGTTATGCCTACATAACTCTGGATATAGCAAATAAATAAGAGGGAGAGTCAAAATTGCCTGGAAGAAATAAAATTTATGAGGGATGTGTGATGGTGAAATACATTGACTGTAGACCATTTATTTTAAGAGGAGAAAAAGATAACAGTAGAGAAGGCTATCAGACTTTTGGTGTTAATCTCATTTATTCATCCATTCTGTTACTCACTCATTCAAAACTATGTATTAATATTTATTAAGACAGAGTAATATGAATCTGTACTGGGGAAAGAAAGATGGTATAAATATAGATAGGGGAGATATGAAATGTACCTTAGTAGCCATTAAGACAAGGTAGAAAATGATACTTTTTTTTTCTAGGTTTTTTTTTTGGTGGGGGGGAGTATAGTTGATTTACAATGTTGTGTTAGTTTCAGATATACAGCAAAGTGATTCAGTTATACATATACATGTACCTATTCTTTTTCAAATTCTTTAGAAAATGATACACTTAATAAAAGAGGGATTTCAGTGTAGTGAAAAATTACCTTCAATTAAGGAAACCAGAAAAGTCATTATGGAGAGGTTAGCATGTGAGCTAGGCTTTGAAGACAAAGTAGGTTCTTCAAACACAGGGTGACTGAGAAGGAACAAAGGTGGCGGAGTAGAAGGACGTGTGCTCACTCCCTCTTGCAAGAACACCAGAATCACAACTAGCTGCTAGACAATCATCGACAGGAAGACACTGGAACTCACCAAAAAAGATACCCCACATCCAAAGGCAAAGGAGAAGCCACAGTGAGACAGTAGGAGGGGTGCAATCACAGTAAAATCAAACCCCATAACTGGTGGGTGGGTGACTCACAGACTGGAGAACACTTATACCACCCACTGGAGTGAAGGCTCTGAGCCCCATGTCAGACTTCCCAACCTGGGGGTCCAACAACAGGAGGAGGAATTCCTAGAGAATCAGACTTTGAAGCCTAGTGGGAATTGACTGCAGGACTTCCATAGCACTGGGGGAAACAGAGACTCCACTCTTGGAGGGCAGACACAAAGAAGTGTGCGCATCGGGACCCAGGGGAAGGAGCAGTGACCCCAAGGGAGACTGAACCAGACCTACCTACTAGTGTTGGAGGGCCTCCTGCAGAGGCGGGTGAGGGGTGGGCTGTGGCTCACTGTGGGGACAACGACACTGGCAGCAGAAATTCTGGGAAGTACTCCTTAGAGTGAGCCCTCCCAGAGTCTGTCATTAGCCCCACCAAAGAGCCCAGGTAGGCTCCAGTGATGGGTTGCCTCAGGCCAAACAACCAACACGGAGGGAACCCAGCCCCACCCATCAACAGTGAAGTGGATTAAAGTTTTACTGAACTCTGCCCACCAGAGCAACAGTCAGCTCTACCCACCACCAGTCCCTCCCATCAAGCCTCTTAGATACCCTCATCCACCAGAGGGCAGACAGCAGAAGCAAGAAGAACTACAATCCTGCAGCCTGTGGAACAAAACCCACATTCACAGAAAGACAGACAAGATGAAAAGGCAGAGGGCTATGTACCAGATGAAGGAACAAGAGAAAACCCCAGAAAAACAACTAAATCAAGTGGAGATAGGCAACCTGCCAGAAAAAGAGTTCAGAATAATGATAGGGAAGACCTCATAAAAAGAATAGAGGCAAAGATTGAGAAGATGCAAGAAATGTTTTAAAAAGACCTACAAAAATTAAAGAACAAACAAACACAGGTGAACAATACAATAACAGAAATGAAAACTACTCTAGAAGGAATCAATAGCAGAATAACTGAGGCAGAAGAACGAAAAAGTGACCGGGAAGACAGAATGGTGGAATTCACTGCTGCAGAACAAAATAAAGAAAAAAAGAATGAAAAGAAATGAAGACAGCCTAAGAGACCTCTGGGACAACATTAAACGCAACAACATTCGCATTATAGGGGTCCCAGAAGGAGAAGAGAGAGAGAAAGGACCAGAGAAAATATCTGAAGAGATTATAGTCAAAAACTTCCCTAACATGGGAAAGGAAATAGCCACCCAAGTCCAGGAAGTGCAGCGAGTCCCATACAGGATAAACCCAAGGAGAAACATGCTGAGACACACAGTAATCAAACTGGCAAAAATTAAAGACAAAGAAAAATTATTGAAAGCAGCAAGGGAAAAAGGACAAATAACATACAAGGGAACTCCCAAAAGGTTAACAGATGATTTCTCAACAGAAACTCTACAAGCCAGAGGGGGTGGCATGATATACTTAAAGTGACAAAAGGGAAGAACCTACAACCAAGATTACTCAACCCGGCAAGGATCTCATTCAGATTCGATGGAGAAATCAAAAGTTTTACAGACAAGCAAAAGCTAAGAGAATTCAGCACCACCAAACCAGCTCTACAACAAATCCTAAAGGAACTGCTCTAAGTGGGAAACACAAAAGAAGAAAAGGACCTAGAAAAACAAACCCAAAACAATTAAGAAAATGGTCATAGGAACATACATATCGATAATTACCTTAAACGTGAATGGATTAAATGCTCCAACCAAAAGACACAGGCTTGCTGAATGGATACAAAAACAAGACCCATATATATGCTGTCTACAAGAGACCCACGTCAGACCTAGGGACACATACAGGCTGAAAGTGAGGTGATGGAAAAAGATATTCCATGCAAATAGAAATAGAAAGCTGGAGTAGCTATACTTATATCAGATAAAATAGACTTTAAAATAAAGAGTGTTACAATAGACAAGGAAGGACACTACATAATGATCAAGGGATCAATCCAAGAAAAAGATATATAACAATTATAAATATATATGTACCCAACATAGGAGCACCTCAATACATAAGGCAACTGTTAACAGCTATAAAAGAGGAAATCGACAGTAACACAATAATACTGGGGGACTTTAACACCTCACTTACACCAATGGACAGATCATCCAAAATGAAAATAAAAATAAGGAAGCAGAAGCTTTAAATGACACAATAGACCAGATAGATTTAATTGATATGTATAGGACATTCCATCCAAAAACAGCAGATTACACTTTCTTCTCAAGTGCGCACGGAACATTCTCCAGGATAGATCACATCTTCCGTCACAAATAAAGCCTCAGTAAAATTTACGAAAACTGAAATCATATCCAGCATCTTTTCCGACCACAACTCTATGAGATAAGAAATAAATTACAGGGGAAAAAACACAAACACATGGAAGCTAAACAATATATTACTAAATAACCAAGATATCACCGAAGAAATCAAAGAGGAAATCAAAAAATACCTACAGACAAATGACAGTGGAAACACGATGATCCTAAACCTATGGGATGCAGCAAAAGCAGTTCTAAGAGGGAAGTTTATAGCTATACAAGCCTCCCTCAAGAAACAAGAAAAATCTCAAGTAAACAATCTAACCTTACACCTAAAGGAACTAGAGAAAGAAGAACAAACAAAACCCAAATTTAGCAGAAGGAAAGAAATCATAAAGATCAGAGCAGAAATAAATGAAATAGAAACAAAGAAAACAATAGCAAAGATCAATAAAACTAAAAGCTGGTTCTTTGAGAAGATAAACTAAATTGATAAACCATTAGCCAGACTCATCAAGAAAAAGAGGGAGAGGACTCAAATCAATAAAATTAGAAATGAAAAAGGAGAAGTTACAACAGATACCGCAGAAATACAAAGCATCGGAAGAGACTACTACAAGCAGCTCTATGCCAATAAAATGGACAACCTGGAAGAAATGGAAAAATTCTTAGAAAGGTATAACCTTCCAAGCCTGAACCAGGAAGAAAGAGAAAATATAAACAGACCAATCAGAAGCACTAAAATTGAAACTGTGATTAAAAATCTTCCAACAAATGAAATCCCAGGACCAGATGCCTTCACAGGCGAATTACAACAAACATTTAGAGAAGAGCTAACACCTATCCTTCTCAAACTCTTCCAAAATATAGCAGAGGAAAGAACACACCCAAACTCATTCTACAAGTCCACTATCACCCTGATACCAAAACCAGACAAAGATGCCACAGAAAAAGAAAACTACAGGCCAATACCACTGATGAACACAGATGCAAAAATCCTCAACAAAATACTAGCAAACAGAATACAGGAGCACATTAAAAGGAGCATACACAATGATCAAGTGGGGTTTATCCCAGGAAAGCAAGGATTCTTCAATATATGCAAGTCAATCAATGTGATACACCATATTAACAAACTGAAGAATAAAACCATATGATCATCTCAAGAGATGCACAAAGAACTTCTGACAAAATTCAACACCCATTTATGATAAAAACTCTCCAGAAAGTAGGCATAGAGGGAAGTTACCTCAACATAATAAAGGCCATATATGACAAAGGCACAGCCAACATTGTTCTCAATGGTGAAAAACTGAAACCATTTCCACTAAGATCAGGAACAAGACAAGGTTGCCCACTCTTACCACTGTTATTCAACATAGCTTTGGAAGTTTTAGCCACAGTAATCAGAGACATAAAAGGAATCCAAATCAGAAAGACGAAGTAAAACTGTCACTGTTTGCAGAGGACATGGTACTATACATACAGAATTCAAAAGATGCTACCAGAAAACTACTAGAGCTAATCAGTGAATTTGGTAAAGTAGCAGGATGCAAAATTAATGCACAGAAGTCTCTTGCATTCCTATACACTAATGATGAAAAATCTGAAAGAGAAATTAAGGAAACACTCCCATTTACCACTGCAAGAAAAAGAATAAAATACCTAGGAATACACCTACCTAAGGAGACAAAAGACCTGTATGCAGAAAACTATAAGACACTGATGAAAGAAATTAAAAATGATACAATCAGATGGAGAGATATATCACGTTCTTGGATTGGAAGAATCAACATTGTGAAAATGACTATACTACCCAAAGCAATCTACAGATTCAATGCAATCCCTAATGAACTACCAATGGCATTTTTCACAGAACTAGAACAAAAACTTTCACAATTTGTATGGAAACACAAAAGACCCCGAATTGCCACAGCAATTTTGAGAAAGAAGAATGGAGCTGGAGGAATCAGGCTTCCTGACTTCAGCCTATATTACAAAACTACAGTAATCAAGACAATATGGTACTGGCACAAAAACAGAAATATAGATCAATGGAACAGGATAGAAAGCCCAGAGATAAACCCACACACATATGGTCAACTTATCTTTGATAAAGGAGGCAAGAATATACAATGGAGAAAAGACAGTCTCTTCAATATGTGGTGCTGGGAAAACTGGACAGCTATGTGTAAAAGAATGAAATTAGAAAACTCTGTAACACCATACACAAAAATAAAGTCAAAGTGGATTAAAGACCTAAATGTAAGGCCGGACACTATAAAACTTAGAGGAAAACATAGGCAGAACACTCTATGACATAAATCACAGCAAGATCCTTTTGGACCCACCTCCTAGAGAAATGGAAATAAAAACAAAAATAAACAAATGGGATCTAATGAAACTGAAAAGCTTTTGCACAGCAAAGGAAACCATAAACAAGATGAAAAAACAGACAGCAGAATGGGAGAAAACATTTGCAAATGAAGTAATGGACAAAGGATTAATCTCCAAAATATACAAGCAGCTCATGCAGCTCAATATCAAAAAACAAACAACCCAATCCAAAAATGGGCAGAAGACCTAAATAGACATTTCTCCTAAGAAGATATACAGATTTCAATAAACGCATGAAAGGATGCTCAACATCACTAATCATTAGAGAAATGCAAATCAAAACCACAATGAGGTATCACCTCACACCAGTCAGAATGGCCATCATGAAAAAAATCTACAAACAATAAATGCTGGAGAGGGTGTGGAGAAAAGCGAACCCTCTTGCACTGTTGGTGGGAATGTAAATTGATATAGCCACTATGGAGAACAGTACGGAGGTTGCTTAAAAACTAAAAATAGAACTAGCATATGACCCCGCAATCCCACTACTGGGCATATACCCTGAGAAAACCATAATAGAAAAAGAAGCATGTACCACTATGTTCACTGCAACACTATTTACAATAGCCAAGACATGGAAGCAACCTAAGTGTTCATCGACAGATAAATGGATAAAGAAGATGTGGAACATATATATAATGGAATATTACTCAGCCATAAAAAGAAATGAAATTGAGTTATTTGTAGTGAGGTGGATGGACCTACAGTCTGTCATACAGAGTGAAGTAAGTCAGAAAGAGAAAACCACTACCATATGCTAATACATATATATGGAATCTAAAAAAAAAAAAAAAGAAAATGGTTCTGAAGCACCTAGGGGCAGGACAGGAATAAAGATGCAGATGTAGAGAATGGATTTGAGGACACGGGAGGGGGAAGGGTAAGCTGGGATGAAGTGAGAGAGTGGCATGGACATACATATATTACCAAATGTAAGATAGATAGCTAGTGGGAAGCAGCCACATAGCACAGGGAGGTCAGCTCAGTGCTTTGTGACCACCTAGAGGGGTCGGATAGGGAGGGTGGGAGGGAGATGCAAGAGGGAGGAGATATGGGGATATATGTATATGTAGAGCAGATTCACTTTGTTACACAGCAGAAACTAACATAACAATATAAAGCAATTATACTCCAATAAAGATGTTTTTAAAAAGGCGAAGAAAGGAAACACAGGACTATATGACCAAATAGCAGCAATGTTGAAACAGGAAAATAAACAATGAATGGGGTACTGATCATAAGTAATGCATTTCTAAATATGAGAGTCTAGGGTAATTCTGTGTCAACTACAATGTAATTTGAAAGTACTTATACAGGAAAAATCTATATAAAATACAAATCTCTTAACAATTTCTTGGCTTTTTCAAAGACATAATTATTGAATTTAAAAAGAAACGACTTTGTACAGGATATAGTGTATCCATAGGTCCTAGACTCTAGGTTTCATGATTTAAAATGGCTTTTAAAATGCCAACCATGGGACACCATGAGTAACAGAACAAATGTTGTTCTGCTTTCTTGTTAAAAAGGATTATTGTGCAAGCCATCTCTATGAATGTACATGCCAGAAGCCTCCTTAGCTGCAGAAAATCTAGTGCCTTTCAAAGTTTTCTTTTGAAATCTCTGAAGAATGAGATTGATGAAAGAATCCCTAATGTCTCTTCTTTGTAATCCACACCACACAAGATTTAAGAGCTAAACCAGAAAACATCAAAAGACTTGTTCAGAATTGTTCAAGGAGAAACACTGATGTTTTTTGCCACCAACAAGAAACACTAAAATTTTTATAAAAGGTAAAAGAAGATATGACCTGCAGCATGTCTGCTACAAGATGCTGTTACACCAGCTATCATAAGCAGATCAGTATAAAACAAATTCGTATTTCTGACTGCCTGAAAGGAAAAAGACCCTCACAAATTCACAGTGCATGAAAGAAAAATGGTGTTAGCACAAAATGAATAGAAAGCTGGATCCCAGTGAACTCCAAGCCCATGAAAATCCAACACATTTTTATATAACATTATTATTTCTTGTTTGGAGCTAGTGGTAAATAACTCTGGTATTCATTGAAAAAGGGATAGCAAGACACTCTTTTATCATTTTAAGGCCCTACTTGGCCGATAAAGATACATCTTGTTGTAACTGAATTCTCTCTTCAGTCTTTAAAAACGGAAACTACATCACCATCAGGAAATATAATTAACTGTAGTGGGGATTATATTGGTCAAAGAGAATTACCTAGACATAACCCACCATTTTAGGATTTCATATGCACATGATGCCTAAATTTGTAAAGTTTTTATAGTTTTCTACACTGGTTTTTTGTATTTTTACAGTTGAGATTCTCAGGGAGTTTGTGAGATATAACAGGCAGGTGATATAATCCACATAAGACGAGGAAGCCGAGCATCACCAACTTAGTCATCACACCTGAGAATGAAGAGTAAGTGAAGAGTTGGGATTATAACCCAAGGACCTTAATTCCCTATCTAATGGTCTTTCTCCAACACTACAGCTGACAAGCAACCAAGTTCTCTACACTTTCTCCTCTATACCAAAATTGACACATGCCTCTTTTACACTAAGTTTTAAAATAAATGATAACATAAAGAGTTATATTCACCTAGTCAAAAATGGGTGAAATGTGGGCATGGACAGTTTTTGTAGGTCCCTTTCAAAGTAGCAAACACCAGCTTACAGGCTCAGTCTTCATACTGCCATAACACACAGCAGCTTGTCTGTGCACACTTAATATCTACACCTAAGTAAGGATTAGTTCTCAGAATGCAAAGAAATCTTTATAGACTACCATGATAACCATGGTCTACAGCACAGCGCAAGACCAAAATGAAAAGATGAATCCTATAAAGATAAGGCCAGGAGAAAAACCCCAGGGGTATCATAGCTGAAGAATGGGTCACAAATGGAAATGTCTACAGAGATCAGGCAGACAGCAGCGAGAGAACCGGGCTGGGTGGTTAAGTGCGGTAGGCTGGAAGCATACTGTTTTGAAGGGAGCACTATTTAGCTCTAGTTGAGTACTGCCATGCAAGAGACCATGCTGGGTGTTGCCAAACTTTCCTTATTTTTAAGAGAAACTGGATTATTATGAGGAATTTGCTTTACAAATTCTAGCAACTAATTGAAAAAATTAACACTGCATGGATCAAACTAAACGTGATTAAATTTGACCGTGTGTCAGAATCAGCCTGTAGACTGACAAATTTCAACCTCAAATTTCAATTTAAAACTTTCAGTTTAAGCCACGGAAACTCTTTTATCCTTTCTGGGTTCAATTGTATTTAATTGCTCAAAGATGCCCAACACAGGGGCCCTTAGAGGTAGACTAGAGTCTTCATATACTCACTGCGATCGGGTGGAAAGGAGGTGATCAGAATCTAACCTACTACGAGCTTATTATTTCCTTACACTCTCTAGTTCTATCTTTAAACTTTATGCAATTTTTGCCTTCCGATTCACGATACATCTGTGTTGTTCCCTTTAATATCAAAAAGATGATCTGCACCTCTAATCTTCTAGTAAAACCAACCCTCCAGGAAAATACACTACATTTATCCTGTGGCGTCCAAAACTTCTGAGTACCTTGTTCAAGAACCTCAGCCCTAGACTAACCAGAGTTCTCTCGGGAGTGTCACCCTTTCCTACCCCCAGCTGTCCCTGCAGCTAAAGCTTCAGCTCCAGCTATCCATCAGACTGACGACAGCCCGGGGCTGGTTTGGCATACACAAAGAGATACCTCCCACGGATTCTCAGGGCTCACTGAAAATGCAGCCTGCTGGTCCTGCTTAATCTGATCAACACCCCAAAAGCCCTCAGAAACAATGGCCATGATTTTTCAGGCCTTCTCTGGCCTCTTGCCTTTCAAAACAGTGCCCCTGCCAAAGTGCCTAGAAGAATAATTTATCTTCCCCTCGGGGTTGAGATTTCAAAGCTTCCTTTCTCCAAAATTGCTTCACACCACTTTCATCTTTAAAGCTAAACTTAACAAAGAAGTGAACATCAGAAAAGCTCAGTGGGAGAGCCTCAGATGGAAACTGAGGGTCCCACAGCAGTACTGCTCATTGCAGGTGTTGAGGTATTTCACTTACTCAGGCTATTCTTGAAGATATCTCTTCAGAGGAGCAAAATAATTATGTTCCTTCTAGAAGCACACTTGCTTCTAAGTAGTTGATGTCTCTTATAAGGTAGATTAAGCACCAACATACATATACATTTCAAGGGTATGAACATATATGGACATACATCATTATATATTAAAATGCAGCAGAGCCTGAAAATCTATTTATTTCTTTGTTTGTCTATTTCATTTCAAAATGAATGCTTAGATGTATTTCTCTTGTATTCTTCTATCTCCAATACTAGAAATATCCTTTGTGTGGCAATGATTAATGGCTCTCAAAAGGTAAGGAAGGGCTTCCCTGGTGGCACGGTGGTTGAGAGTCTGCCTGCCGATGCAGGGGACACGGGTTCGCGCCCCAGTCCGGGAGGATCCCACATGCCACGGAGCTGCTGGGCCCGTGAGCCATGGCCGCTGGGCCTGTGCGTCCGGAGCCTGTGCTCCGCAAAGGGAGAGGCCACGGCAGTGAGAGGCCCACGTACTGCCAAAAAAAGGAAAGGAAGTTGTTTCCTCTGAAAGCTTTCTGGGACTCTAAGTGTACGCTATTTTTTCTGTAATAAATATCTCCATATTTTTATGCACAGTACCTTTTTTCCCTGACAATTGCATGATCATATTAGCTAAATGTTTGTACAGTATTTCATTTTGAGGCCTTCAGAATATTTCCTACATCCACCAAAAAGCATCCTGCAGATAATTCATTCTTCATGGTTTCAAACCAAAAGAGAAAAAATTGTAAAAATTAAAACTGCCAGAGAACCACAGTTAACTTACCTCCACTCACAGGCCTCAGAGGAAGCCACAAAGGAATTTCTGACGATTTCAATTTGTCTTAAATATGCCAATACAGTGTTCACATTCAAGACTCATTAAGCAGATTTGCAGCATGCACTTCACATCTGATGTACTAGATCTTCAGAAAATGGATTTTTTTAACCCACTGGTGACAGAAAAACAGACTTTCGCCACTGGAGTCTTTAGCAAAAACCTAAGCAAGCCTATTCCCTGTGAGTCATGAGATGGCATAAGAAAAGATCAGAATCTGCCCCAATATAGTGCCCAGTTAATAGTAATTTGAGGAGAAACTACTTTGCTTCCAAATCAGGAGCTGGATAAAAACAGAGAGTTGTGGACTTTAAACCACCCCCTTACCATATACTTCTCCACTCCCTCCCCCAGCAAGATTCTATAAGAAGCAGTGGTGGTTAATAATCTGGGCTTTGGATCCAAAGACTAAACTCAATTTTAGTAGAAATATAGTCTTAGGGATATTTACTTCTCTGGGCTTAAATATCTTTATCTTTAAAATGGAGATAATATCATATACTTCATAGCAATGCTGTGAAGATGAAATAAGATGATGTGTATAAAGCTTCAGATTAGGACTTGACAGGGTAATTGACCTATAAATGTTTGTGTTACTGTTGTTATTTACTGAGGGCCTACTAACGTTAGAACATTCTTCCAGTGACTATAAAACATAAAAATAAGAATGAACACGACTTCTCCCTAACCTCACTCAGATTCAGGGCTCCTAGGAACAACCTCACCATGTTCCACAACCTTCTCTGAGAAGTCCAACATGGATTCTGAAGTTTCCATGCTTTCCTGATTTGAGGGAATGGTGTTGTCAGCTGTCAAAAGATGATCTACTGTCCTAGAAGCCAGTACACGCATTTGAGATTCCTTTACCGACTCTGTTAAACATTGGTTGGGTCACATACACTCTCTGTGCACCTGTTTGCCCAGGTGAAAAGTGGAAGAAAGAATATCTTACACAATTTCACCTACAACTTCCTCCTTCTACTCCTTTTTCATCTTCGTTTCACAGCCAAATTTCTCTAAAGACTTGCTCATGTTGTTTTCACTTCCCTCTCATCTCTCAACCAACTTCAACCTAAAGTTGCATTGTCTCAATAATCAAATAGGGTTTCCCTGGTGGCGCAGTGGTTGAGAATCCGCCTGCCGATGCAGGAGACACGGGTTCGTGCCCTGGTCCGGGAAGATCCCACATGCCGCGGAGCAACTAAGACCGTGAGCCATGGCCGCTAGGCCTGCGTGTCCGGAGCCTGTGCTCCGCAACGGGAGAGGCCACAACAGTGAGAGGCCCACATACCGCAAAAAACAAAAACAAAAACAAAAAAACAAAAAACAAATAATCAAATAAATGCTATTATATGTGTACACAGTGCTATTGTGTGTGTTGGCTAACAGTGGCCAACACATATGAAATACTCCAGAAATGTCAGCTATTAATATCATTAATAGGCATTACCTAATAAATTGCTTAATAAAAGATGGGTAACAGCACAAAACACCTTCTCTTTCTCCATAGTTGCATACATATTTTATGTTGCATATTAAATGCTATAATTGGAGAAGGTCTCAGGATGTTTATCTAGCAAGTCAGTTATCTGTGTTTCCTCCTCTGTTCTCTGTTTTCATTTGATGGTACAGATCTGGTTATTTTCCAGCTATAATTATTATATAATTAATTTGCATCACACAGCCATGTGACCCCCTCCTGTTCTTTTAGCTCCATAGACTCTGATATAGACTTTGTTTCAGAAAGAGGCAGAGAATGTGTGTTTTACTTAAAATGTGATGCTTGCACGTAATAATATCTGGGCTATGCTCCTTAACATCATTAAATCCATACAAAGACATCCACTGGTACCAACTCATCACTCCAAACTTGATTGTGAAAAATCAGGAGTTTGTCAAAAACATCAGTAATCATGGCTGGAAACATCTTAATACTAGAAGATGTTCATCTGGAAAGCGCCAGTAAACAGGTCATTGCCCAAGCCCTTGGCTGGAATACAAGCTTCTCCAGGCTAACGTTACTGTAGCAAATATCCCGGAAACCACACAGCAGTAATGGTACAGTCCAGCCTTCATTTGCCGTTATGGCTCATTCCCTTCTTCGCCAGCAGTGAGGGTATCCTCTTATCCATATATATATATATATAAAATATACAATATATATAATATATATAATATATATAATATATATATTGTAATTATATATATTATATATATATATATATATATATATATAAGGATAAGAGGATACCCTTATCCTCTTAAGAGGATAAGAGGATAGATATATATATATATTTATATAAAAATTTATTTATTCTTGGCTGTGTTGGGTCTTCGTTGCTGCATATAGGCTTTCTCCAGTTTCGGCGAACGGGGGCCACTCTTCGTTGCAGTGTGTAGGCTTCTCATTGCAGTGACTTCTCTTGTTGCGGAGCATGGGCTCTAGGTGCACGGGCTTCAGTAATTGTGGCACGCGGGCTAAGTAGCTGTGACTCACGGGCTCTAGAGCACAGGCTCAGTAGTTGTGGCACTCGGGCTTAGTTGCTCTCCGGCATGTGGGATCTTCCCGGACCAGGGATCGAACCCGTGTCCCCTGCATTGGCAGGCAGATTCTTAACCACTGCGCCACCAGGGAAGCCCCTCCTCTTATCTTAATTTCTGGCCCTTCATCAACTCTTTTCTTGCTGAGGTCTTCCCTATTCTTCAAAGTTTATCTTTCTGTAGTTTAAATATCCAGAGACTTCAACTGTAATTTTTAAAAAGTGCTTACTATTTTCTACATTGTATAGTATTTAACACGGAATAATTATGACTGTAGTTAATATATTCCTGTGTCCTATCTCAACTATATCTTTTTTTTTTTTTTCCTCAACTATATCTTAAGCTCTATAAAGGTAGAAGAGGATTCCATCCATGTGCATCCCCAAAGCAATAGCGTAGTACCTGTTAGGTCCTCAATAAATTAATACAGCTTAATTGATAGATGAAGAAAGGAATGGGGAAGAAGAGAAAGAAGAAAGAAAGAGAAGGAAGGAGGGAGGGAAAGAGGAAGGAAAGATGGATAGATTAATAAATACTTCTAAGAATTTTTTTAAAACAATTACGTCTATCTTCAAAAAGCTTCTGATCTATCTGGGTAGACAGTAATACATATTTTTGTACAACAGGAAGCCTGTATTAGGTGGTCTATAACCACACAATATAGTATTTGGCTTCTAAAAAGAATGCTATAGATTGAAAGATGATAGTCTGTGGGGTACAGAACTCAAATAATGCTTTAAAAAAAGGTGCTTTTTTTGGCTAGAACTTGAAGTGGAGAATTGGATAAGCAAAAATGCAAGAGGATGGCCAGTCCTAGAATGTTCCTTGATACTCAACCTCACTTCTTGTATTGGCCATTAGTAACTAGTGACTTGTGATCTAACACAGTGATTGCAGCTTGACTTTCTTGGGCTTGGACAATAGTTTTCATAACAATGGAGGATAAACCCTAATATTTAATGTGTACATTTATTATGTACCAGGCCCTGTGCTAGGAGCTGAACATAAATTATTTAACCTAATCTGTAGGAAAGCCACTATGATTATATCCACTCTACAGATAACAAAGCTGAAAGAGAGAGGCTTAGCATCTTGCTCAAGATCACACATTTAGAAAGCAGCTAATGTAAGAATCAACATCTGGTGCTTAGAAAACCTGGAAAAGCAGAAACAGAGCCTTCAATTCCCTCACACATTTTTCGTTTTAGTGATAACACAGAGTTTACCTGACAGCAAAGTTTACCTTGTTTAATTAGTTTTTGTCTATACATCCTACATCTGTGTTTTCAAAATTCCAGACATGAGAAGATGAGATGGCATGCTGGATATTCGCATGTAGCCTTCCAGATCCACTCCCTACTCTTCTCCACCCTGCTCTGCACCCCAGCTGCTGACCTGGAGGACCTGCAGCAATGCACCTGCTCTGTGGCTTCCCACTGAGGTTATGCAGAGAAATGCATGGACGGAGAATCAGAAAAAAGTCAGGACCTGTATTCCCCAGATGCCTTACTGATGTACCCCCTCAGGTTGGCTGTGACCTCTACTAAGGAGAGAAGACTCCTGGTAATTCATTCTCTCTCTCTCTCTCTCTCTCTCTCTCTCTCTCTCTCTCTCTCTCTCTCTCTCTCTCTCGTGCTCTCCCACCCCAGCTCTCGCTCTCACACACTCTCTCTCTCATTTTAGTAGTTTTTTTTCCTCTTAACCTTTCAGGTCTACAGGTGGTGTGATGTACGATTTTCGTGTTACCAGTCTATACCCACACTTGTTGCTTTTTCTATGCTCATACATTTATGAAGTATCCCTTTATTAAACTTTCCTCAATCACAACATTTAAGTGTGCCATCTGTTTCCTGCAGGGAGCCAGAATGATATAGGTGATAACTTTGTGAATTAAAACAGTGATATTAAAAACATAAAAAAATGGCCACTTCTGAGATACATTCTAAAAGAAGTAACACACATGGATGAAAGACTGATGCAGATAATAAAACAGAAAAATAGAATTTATTCTTAGATTTCTGAGCCCAGGTAATCTAGAAAACAATAATGAGAGAAATGAGGACACTAATAAACATTTAGGAGTTTATATGTTACTGTGATTATCTGTCTCTTCATTTAAATATCTGTTTGAGGAACTACAAGTCCTTTTTTGTTAAAAAGAAATTAAACAAGACAGATAAATTGAAGTGCCCTCCATTCCACACTCCAGTTTTCTCCTGCTAGCCCCCTTTCCCAGAGAACTCTCTATCGTAAATTTAATATATACCCTTAGAAACTATTTTTATATTTTACATACTATTATTATTATTTGTAATGATACAATTATAAAATTTTATGTTACATTTACTCTTTCCATAATTTGGTAACCTGAGATTTTCATTCAAAATTATGTTTTGGAGATCTATCTGTATTGACATATATAGATCTGTCATTTAACAGTTATGCAATAATCCATCATATGAATACATCACATTTTCTTTATCTCTTCCTCTATTGACAGACTTTTCACGACAATGCACAACGCTTCAGTGAATCTCCTTTATAAATCTCCTTAGGAACTACCTCTAGGGCTCTTGTGGCATCGCTGGACCCAAAGAAAACTGAGTTTAGATACCTTGACTTTGAAGTGCTGTGCTATTGGTTGCCAAAATTAAATTTTAACAGTAGTCATAAACAAAATAAGAAAGAAGAAATGAAGATAAAGATATTTCTGTTTGCAGCAGCTAGATTTCTATTTTTTTCAACTAGGAGATGAAAATAGCACTGCTCACCAGGCCCTAAATCAGGTATCTTGCAATCCTTATCTCATTTAATCTTCACACCTACACTTCAGGTGATGACTGAAATCCACAAATGCCTCATTTTAGGTAATAGTTTCAATCTCTACTACAGCTACATTTTTAAAAAGACTTTTTTAAAGAATAGTTTTATATTCACAGCGAAGTTGAGAGGAAGATACAGAGATTTCTCTCATACCCGCCCCCATCCAGGCATGCGCAGGTTCCCGCATTATCAACATCCCCCACCAGAGTGGTATATTTGTTACAAGTGATGAACCTACACTGACACAGCACAATCACCCAAAGTCCGTAATTTACATTATGGCTCACTGTTGGTGTTGTACATTCTATGGCTTTGAACAAATATACATGTATCTATCAGTACAGTACCATAACACAGTATCTTGATGCCCTAAAACTGCCCTCCAACTACATTTTTTATGAGAATAATCTAAAAAATAGAAAATTCCAACAGTCCTAAGTGTATTCTTTTTTAAAATCAGTTTTTCAGTGCAAATAAAGAGTAAAGTCACTAACAAATAAATAACAAGTAACTTGCAGGAGGTGGGAAAAGTATAATTTGGATAATCTACAAACTAGTCAACCCCAGGAGAAATCAGGAATTGACTCTACTTGAACTTGTAAATTTAATTTGTCCTCCCAATGAGGGTTCCCTGATTTGAGGCAAAAAGATCTATTCTTCAATTAACTGCAGATGTCAAACTTGTGCCAGAAGCCCTCCAGAAGGTGAAATAAATTATGATTCACCGTAGGTAAACATGGGCCGTTTCTATTAGAATCTTAACAATAAAGCTACACCATCAGATAAATAAACTGTATTTTTCCATGATGATTTTAGAACAAAGGAAAAATGTTAAAAAATTCACACGTCCCTCCAACCCATTCAGAAAGGAAGGACAAAATTACGTAGGGAGATTTGTGGGGTTCCTTTTGTTTTCTGTTCTGTTATCTTTTCAATTTCATCTTTCTGTTAGCTCTTCAGATCAATACCCCAACGGGGATAAAAGGAGCTTCAGGGACAAGAAGCAGAAGCTAGTGCCTCTGGTGTCACTAAAATCTGACTTGAGGTGACCCTCACTCTGTAGACATGGAATAAGCCGTCCAGGAACTATGATTTGCCAGATTTTCTGCCCCTCTCTGTAGGAGGCCACCAAGTTTCTATCGAGGGCAACAATTAAGAAACTGCTGATGCCCAATTGATTAAATGCAGAATAAAGTTTTCCTTATGAGAGGTATACAGAGTTAGCCATAGAAATATGGGCAGTAATAATGAAACAACGACATTTTGCAGTGATGTACTGTCTTGTTTACTCCACACGACAGCCCAAAGAGGTAGCTATCACTGAAGATCAGAGAACTGACAAAACTGGCAAATGACAAAAGTTGAGAGATTCAGGGCTTCTGACTCTGATCCTTTCCCCACAACACTATGACGCCTAGGTCTTAATAGGTGCTTAATAGATGTCTGTAAATAAAGACCTCTCTGTCCCACCTGTCTCCTAATCACCTGTCAGAACTGCCTGGCCTTAAGAAATTATTCTCTATTAAAGTGCAAATATAAAGACCATACTTTTTAAAATCTTTGCACCAGTAATTCCATTCTTGGGAATAATTCAACAAAAGCAAACTACTAAAGACATGAGCCATTTGGTGTAATATGTTCTGTGAAAACAAAAAGAAAAGGAAAGAAAAAGAAAGGAAGGTCAGGAAAGAAGAGGAAAAAACTTCTAGAGATAATCCATATGCCCAACAATAGGAGAGTAAATGGTAGTATATCAATCTACACAGAATGATGAAAATATTTTACTTGGTCAAAGCCAGCAGTTGTTTTTTTTAAATGAAATGGATAAAAAAGAAAAGAGAGTGAAATGGAATGGAAAATATCAGATTGCATCACCCTTTGTGAGGGCAAGTATTGTCTCCTGAAACCTTTATTTCTATGTACATATGTATGTGTACATGTGCATATGTACATCTATGTATGTTTGCAAAATACAATGTAAAATATATTTCTTAGACTGAGGCATGGTGAAAAAATTTTGAAATGTACTGGCCTAGATACATTCATTCCTTAAAATTTACTTGCAAGAAATCCTGGAGAATGTTTATAATAATGTTAAGGGAAAAGTAGGTTCCAAAGTGATACAGATGTTAGAGTGGTAATTGTAGAAAATATGACTGTACGTTGGTAAATAACAGGAAAGACATGAGCAAAAAAGGAAACAGTAGCTCTCCTAGGGAGATGTATGTTATTATTACTCTCATTTTACTTTTCATTTGTAACTTGAGACAAACAGAGCTATGCTACAATTAACTATAGTTCAAACTTGCCTTAGACTCTATCAAGAATTCAAGTAAATAAAACAAATCAAAATACACACCAAGCAAGCAAGAAACCAACCTACTAAGGAAACTTATAAATGGAAGTAGAACATTAGGTACATAAAATGTGCATGGTGGATGGACCAAGTGCCTGGTTTCTAGGACCAAGCACATCTTTCTGTTCAAACACTCGACTATGCACACACACACGATGGGAGGGATAACAGATTAAACTCTCTGTTGTTCATTTACTCCTTAGCATTAGTGTACTTGGTACCTTCCAGTAAAAGAGTTAGCATGTTTCAAGAATAGATGAAACTGCTAATGGTTACTAAAAAGGTGAGAAGAAGTTGTCAAAGGGTCATTAGAAAGTGCTGACTTGTTTGCCTTCAGCACCTTCTAGTATCTCTTTTCAATTTACAATTTTCCTTCTTGACTTTGCTTAAAATTACCTGTGCTTTATAGAGAAATACCTTAAGTGACCAACATAAAGATTAATGAGACTTGTATAAAGTTAAACTACTTTATAAAGCTACCTTAATGAGTCTGTAGTTACTTTGGGTAAGAAGAGGCTAAACGCAGGGGCTAGATGGGGAAAGGAAAGGGAGAGGGGGACAGGAGGTGAAACGGCTGTCATCAGCATAAGTAGAAACTACAGCTAGTGAAAGCAGAACAGTGAACTCCAGATTTCTTATTACCCGCTTTACTCTATGACCCAATAAAGTGAGAACAATCTATGCTTTCAAACATTAAAACCTCTAGATGTTTACCAATGCACCCAAGTAATTTTCAAAGCTATTATAGTGCCTGCTAGCCAACAGAATCTAAATTGATCTTGCTTGTCAATCAATCAAATATTTATTGAGTGCCAATCTACATAAACGGTTATTATTTCTAATGCTTGTGGCAGCATGGGGTCTTCTCACTCCACACCATTTATTTCCTCCTGGTTCTCATCACTGATTGAAAAGACATGTTTAGTAAAGCTAACTAACAAGAGAGGATTTTTAAATTAATAATGCTAAAAGAGATGGTCAATAAAAGAGAATGCTTTGTTTGAAAGATGTAAAAAAAATAACCTCACTCTCTGTTTATGTGGGACAATTTAGATCCACCACCACTCACAGATCAGAGTCAGGAAAAAGGTCATCACGACCTTGACTCTGGGTAGGAGAATGACAACAAACCACTCAAATTTATCCTACAGATTCAAATGCCTCATCAAAAAGGTGAAGTAATGGACAAAGTATATATGCCTTCTCTAAATTTCCTTTAGACGTTTGGAATATAGACATTTGTAAAATGTCCTATATAGCAAACAGAATGAAAGTTATTCCTTCTCTGAAAGCTACCATCAAAAGGTACTAAATGAACTTTCCCCAGATTCAACTTCATCTGTTGATTCTTGGTAGAAATTTTATAAGCAAATTTCTTAGGTGGGGGCTGGGAAACGTTCCACAGTTAAATTGAGGAACCAAAAGCCTAAAATCAAAATCAAGTTTTCCCATTATACCACTGAACTTTTTGATCTAGTACAGACACTACCAACGAATAGGGAGAAAATTACTCACACTGGGGAAGGACATTAAGTCTTTTGGGTGAGTTCGGTGCCATGCAGAGCTCTCAATGGTAGAATCGAGGCTTTTATATTCTCTATCACAGCCCTGTGTGATCTACAGTACAAACTCCTAGGACAAAAGAAAGGGAAAACAAATCTAGACTCCCATATAATGAAAGTACCTCTAAATTCTGGGTGTAATTTCCCCAGTTAAGGAAAGATACTTAAAAAGCCCAGTTTTATCAAAGGTAAAGTGTAAGTGTTCCCATGATTTCAGAGTCCTTACTGTACTGCCTTCATTGCCTCTTTAAAATTCTTTCCACTTATGTTAAATATGTAGCCTTTATCGTGGGGAAAAATAATCTAGTTCTTGGACTAGATGAGCAGGTTTTTAATTTGTGTGCTTGCTGGGTTTTGTTTTAGCTAACCACATTCTCTCCATGTTTGAGTCAAATTTTTTAATGAAATGATCTTATGTTTTAGACTACAAACCTTGATGCAGATTTTCTAGACATGAAATTACATTTTAAAATACACAACTGAAAAAATATATCTTCTAAACAAATAATGCTTAACTCTTGGAGGATTCACTATTTGAACTGGTAGGTCTTCTACTGAGGATCTCTAATGAGGGAAACAGTTCTGATGTTTAAGAATTGTATTCTGGGAACAAGAAAACCAGGCACTTGATTGAACAGAAGTAAATGAAAGTTATTATTATTTTTCATGAACCCCTAAGCTGGAGAGCTTGGTCCTTTTCAAAGTGTCTTCAAACTCATTATATCATTCTGTCATTTGATTCCCACAATATCTACAAGGTCGATCAGACCAGAGTTAAAACCATCCCCAAATCTACAGATGAACATACTGAGATACAAAAAGGTTAAGTGACCCGTACACAGTAACATAAAATGTTAATGTAGAACAGGGATCAACTAGATCTCCTGGTTGATAATTTAATTTGTTTACATCACAAAGTGATTTGCTACATCACTTGACTTCCCAACATCAGGGTCCACATCACCTACATCTCCTAGATGTCTTCAAGAAATGCAGAAACACTCATTATTACTCTCCTGGATCTGGCTTTCTCCTTTATCAAAATAAGCAATTTTCAACCACTAACACATGTAGTTGGTTTCCTGGCAAGTTTTCCCATGACCTGAAATTTTCAAAAGATATATCAATTGCTACATGGAGGTATGAGGAACCTTCTGGTTTTATCTTCTCATATTCCATTTTGATCTATTAAATTTTTAACTCAGTGATTCTCTGAAGGTGTTTAAGATTCAGTGCTCAAATCCCAAATTTCTCAAGGGTCAGCAAGTCAAATTCATTTACACTTTGTCCCTGAATTTTTTTCCTTTTTATTCCCTTTTTTATATGAAAAGCAATAAAGCAGTGACCCTTGCTTTTCACTCAGAGCCTCTGTGGTCTGTACTTTAAACACTTCTTATCTGGTGTCTTCACTTAGGGTATCATGCTGAAAATAAGTACTACACAACAATTTACTTCTTCTCAATGAACAATTCCAGCAATTTCTATCAAATCAATTCAATGCCTAGTGAAATTGGCAGTTATAAAATCGTAAGTCCACATCTGTCAGCACCTAGTTAAATTAAGTTCAGGGAAATGGGATTGCAAAGGATAAAAGAAATCTATTTGGAATTCTGTATACAACAAAGCTTGTGAACAGTTAATAAATGCTGGGTGAACAAAACAAAGCTTTACTTATAATCATATAATGAAAAACTCTTAAATCATTAAAAGCAACTGTATAGATTTATATTTACTGACATGAGATGTTCACAATAATTTATGGAACTATACATAAAATGGCTCCATTTAAAAATATCCATGAATAAAGAGAGTGTGGAAATTGTGACTTTCTCTAGGTAAAGGAATTATGGAATTTTTTAAATTTTTATTTATAATTTCTAGTTTTCCAAAATAAACTTATATTTCTTACCTTATAATAATGGAAAAGTCAAACACTACCTGTGGCAAGCTAACTAAAACAAAGGTTATCAGAGCCATGATCCACCCTTTCCCAACTTTCAAACATGGAAATGGTTAAAGAGTAAAATAAATATAAAGGAAAAGATTGCATGGGACCAAATTACAAATTATTCCTAGGGAGAAATTAAAATTCTAATACATGCTAATTAATACTCAATAAATTACAAATAGGTGAACAAGGAGTTGCGGGCAGCCTCTTCCTCTTCTCTGCAACTTACTTTCTTGGTTCTCTTCCTTATCTGCTTTGGGAACAAATAGGTGGTTTAGTGGATAAAATTTTGGACTTGGAGTCAGAAGGCCTTGGTTACCCCATTAGTCTCTCTTAACTGGGTAAGATTCATTACCTCTCTGAGTTTCAATTTCTATATCAAGAATGAGACAGTAATACCTACTCATGATGTTACTGTGAAAAATTCCATGAGAAAATGTGTACGAAAATTTGGAGCATGGAGTTAGAACTCAAAAAATACAACTTAAACATGAATCTCTGCCCTGATCTTCACTTTGGTTTGGTTTTCTGCTCTGCCTGAAAAAGAAATCAATATATTAAGTCATAAGGTTCTTGGATCACTCCCATAAGCTACTTGGTTCTAACTGACATTCAAATTAGGATCTGACAATAGCTATAATTTTCTAATCATCCCACTGGGCCAAAGTAGACATGATTCCCTTCAATAGTTTGGTATGGGTCTGAGTTTTGTTCAGCATACAAAACAGAGCCTGCATATATATCTTTGTAGCAGGATTCTTGGCTTTAACCTAAGCTGTGTCTACCCTTAATATTCAACCATGTCAGGACAAATCTGCCTGGTGGGATGGGCCCATGAGAATTCCATTTTCATGAGTGAATAGGACCCTCCTCTCCCAACAACACATAGAAATGTTCTACTTTGAATTCTTCGGAGTTCTCAGCATCATTACTTCTAGTCCTGTCTCTCCTTCCTCCGAAAGATAAAAGAAGACAGTATATACATGAAACAAGAACAGGGTATTGTAAAAAAGAAACCATCAAAGAAGAGCCTTGATGATTTAAAGCATAATCATTTGCCTACATTTAAAATGCAACAGAAGAGGGCTTCCCTGGTGGCGCAGTGGTTGAGGGTCCGCCTGCCAATGCGGGGGATGTGGGTTCGTGCCCTGGTCCGGGAGGATCCCACATGCTGGGGAGCGGCTGGGCCCGTGAGCCATGGCCGCTGAGCCTGCGGGTCGGGAGCCTGCGCTCCGCAGCGGGGGAGGCCACAGCAGGGAGAGGCCCGCGTACCGCAAAAAAAAAAAAAAAAAAAAGCAACAGAAGAGTTTCATGATTTAATCAAGGAAATTTCCAGAAAATAGAACAAAAAAGATTTTTTAATGGAAATAAGGGAAAAGATAAGAAAATCCTCCTAGTAGCCTTTTAGTAGTTCCTGAATTTTCTTAATATGCACATGTATCACCTTGATAAAAACAAAAATTAATTTTAAAATATTATTTACACCTATGATATCCTACATTGTCATTTCTAATTTATTCCTTAACACTCCACAGTAACCACACTTACTATGTCAACAATGATCTCCTAAATGCCAAATCTAATGAGCTATTTTCAATACTCATACTATTGGAGAAGTATGCAACATTTGCATTTGACCACTCCACAATCTTCTCAATTTCTGGGAGGGCAGTCTCACCTAGTTCTCCTGCTTTTAGGTCAACATCACCATTCATGATTTTTCTTCTACATTACATTAAACTTTGATGTCTCTTAGGGTTCCATCTTTAGTTATCCTACTCTTAATCCATGTACTCATGCTGGATAACCTTACTGTCAAGTTTCAATTACCAATCTATAAGCCAATGATTCCAAAATCTGTATCTCATGAGCTATATTTCCAGCTATTTATATCTTCACTTGATGTCCTTAAAAACACCTCAAACTTAACATGTGCAAAACTGACCTCATTATTTTCCCATTTTTCCCCCATCTCCAAAATCCATATCCACTTGTGGTGAGCATTGCCCTCTGAGGAATGCGCCATTAAGACGCTCATAAGCCTCAGGGCCCGATTGTACTCTCCTTGGTATGCATCCTGGACTTTATGGTATGAACATAAAAAAGGGGATGGCCTTTGGCCATCTCAGCTCCAGGGACATGCTCAGATAATGAGAGTCCCTGGTTGTTCCCTAAAGCTAGGAAAAGCATCCCTGGAGGGGAAATTGGTGCCTTTGTGGAAGAAGACGATAAACCCGATGATGCTGATAAGGTGGTGACTAAGCCGAGATGAAAGACTAGTTCTATAGAACAATGACTATGCAAAGTCCCTGCTTTAGGGGTATATATATGGCTATGATTTGTTATTAAATTTGCCTTGCAACCATCAGTTGTTTGTGCCCTTCTGATCCCATACCTTGGTGCTCTCCGTTCCCTACCCCCTCTCGTCGATTGCTGCTGCACTTTGAGGACCCGCCGCCACTGGTGGCATCCACTCTGCTACATTTTTCATCCAGCTTAATGGTCTGACCAAGTTAGAAACTGTGGGCATTCTCAATTCCTCCTTCAACCTTCAGATCAGAAAGATCTTTCACATTCAGCCTTCCCTACTCATCCAAACTGCCACTGCCTTATCTTAGTCCTACTTTTTCTCTTCAAATGTCATTCTTTTCCCATGCTAACCGATCCTCTGCATTACTGCCTCTTATATTCCTAAAAACCAAATCTGACCACATCCTACCCCTGCCTAAAACCTTTCAATGACTCATTGTCAGTACAGTTTTCTTTTCCTGGCATCAGAGTCCTCCACAATCTGACTACAACCCACACTCCAGTCAATGTTGCCTTAATATACATACAACCTCTGCTGCACAAACACACTGGACTCCTTACTGGTCCCTGAATGCCTCAAGCTCTTTCATTACTTTCATCACATCACATTCTGTTCCCACTGACTGGCATTTCCTCCTCAACTTCTTCAACTGGAAAACTCATACTAATTTTCAAGACCTTGTTGAAATGTCACCTTTTCTGTGAAGCCACACAAAGTAGATTCATCTTCCTCAGTGCTTTCACAGCCTTGTGTTCTTAACGCCTGCAGCACCAAGGTCAGGCTCTGGAGCTGCAGGAAGAGGACACATATATGCACATGCACACACACAGAGTTTTCAATGTATTTCCCTAATGGCTAAACACAGAACTTAACAGAAGTGGCTGCAAAGAGCAGGAGCACATGCAGCTTATTCTTGCATAGCTTTTTCCTTGTTTGGCTCCCCACAGGTTGTGCAGCTGCCACTGACACTCGTCCTTCTGGTAGGATCCAGCCATATTCGAGAAAGAAGCTGAAATCGTTTTGTTGTTTTTGGTTTTATATATATATATATATATATATATATATATATATATATATATATATATATATATATATATATAAACATATATACACACATAAATTTTTATTCATTCATTTATTTAGTTTTTGGCTGCATTGGGTCTTTGTTGCTGCTGGCGGGCTTTCTCTAGTTGCGGCAAGCGGGGGCTATTCTTCGTTGCGGTGCACGGGCTTCTCATTGCAGTGGCTTCTCTTGCTGTGGAGCACAGGCTCTAGGTGCACAGGCTTCAGTAGCTGTGGGGCACGTGGGCTTCAGTAGTTGTGGCTCGCGGGCTCTAGAGCGCAGCAGGCTCAGTAGTCGTGGCGCACGGGCTTAGTTGCTCCGTGGCATGTGGGATCTTCCCGGACCAGGGCTCGAACCCGTGTCCCCTGCATTGGCAGGCGGATTCTTAACCACTGCGCCACCAGGGAAGTCCCAGAAGCTGAAATCTTGCTACACCACCACCCTTTTACACTTGGGCTTATAATCACCATTCCGGAAGAGTTTTTCTACTAACAAGCTATGATCTTGCTTTTTAGGAAATGTTAACAAACAACAGGCCCTCCTGGTTCTTAATCCAAACTCAGCACCAGCACAGGCATATCCTCACAGAGGGAAGAAAGCTGAGTCAGGACACAATGTTCCTGAATAATGAGTATGCCTGCAGATCTCCAGACACAGAAAGTCTGTCTTCTCACACCACTAAGATAAAAGTTGCCAGCTTGTATTGTAATTTATACATTTGTTTCCATCTCTACCATTGGACTGTAAGCTTTCTGAAATCAAAGGTCATATATTATTCATGTTTATATACTCAGTGACAAGCCCAGCGTTGGTCACCTACCACGACACTCAATAAATTTTGTTGAATGAACAAACCTAATATGCCTTTCAGAACCAGGCTCTCTGAAAAGTTTTTCACGTCTCAGAACCTATTTGCAATTTTAGGCTTCTATAATTTGGTGAAGGATGTACACTTTAGAAAAAGGTATTTCAAGGAAGTACTCTGGGGCAGCTAAAATTACAGGGTATTTGTGATATCCTTGCACAAATCTGACCTGGAATACCATCTTCTGTTTCCTCTGTGGGGAAAATAATCATGATATTACCTGGCTACCTGGAGTCACAGGTAGCCAGGTAATTTCCCACAGGTAGTGGGAAATTCAAGGCCAAATGGCAGGCTAAAAGAAGGGAAGGGTTCCTCTCTCACCAGAGATTTCAGGTAGAGATATATGTAGGAGGGGGTTTCTAGAATGCTACAAGGAGGATGTTTGGGCAAGACAACTTGTAGGTAGATCACTCTAGCTGGGCTGGGAAGGCTGCTGATTCTACACTCTACCCCTCCCTTCTTTAAGGTCTCCAACTTGTGGTATCAGGAAATTTCACAATTTGGTGTCAAACACACTTGATTGCCAATTTTGGCTCTACCATTTACTAATTGTATGACCATGGGTAAACTGCCAAAACTCCATGAACTTCTGTTTCCTCATTGGTAAAATGTAGGATTATTGCAAGGACATGAGTTAAAGTACGTTAGATGCCAGGCCCAGTCTCCAGCTTATACTGGGTAATCAATTGTTGGAAACAAATAGGAAGTAAGTGAACTAGAACTTACTTTATGGGATGGAAAACCCTGGACCACACTGCAGACCAGGGTGATAAGCTCAGCGACAACATTGTGACCATGGGCTAGTCACATAATCATTCAAGGATGTAGCTTCCTCAACTGTATTTTCAGAAAATTGGACTTGACTATTAAGATTTTTTCTAGGCCTTCCCTGATGGCACGGTGGTTAAGAATCCGCCTGCAAATGCAGGGGACACAGGTTCGAGCCCTGGTCCGGGAAGATCCCACATGCCGCGGAGCAACTAAGCCCCTGTGCCACAACTACTGAGCCTGTGCTCTAGAGCCCACAGGCCACAACTACTGAGCCCACGGGTTACAACTACTGAAGCCCGTGCGCCTAGAGCCCATGCTCCACAACGAGAAGACACCACAATGAGAAGCCCACACACCGCAACGAAGAATAGCCCCCGCTCGCCACAACTAGAGAAAGCCCCTGTGCAGCAACAAAGACCCAATGCAGCCAAAAATAAATAAATTTATTATTTTTTAAAAGATTTCTTTCTAGCCATCAGTAAATTTCTAAGTTCCATTAATTGAGTTTTTTTCCCCAGGCCCCCAATTTCATGAATAAGATTATTTTTAACAACAAAAGAACTGAGACCAGAATGATTAAATGACCTCTCTAAGGTCAAGTAACTAATAAATTATGAAATATGGTAATTAATATATAGTAATCCTTACTATATATTAGATTCCATGCATGATTCTTGGATCTCAATATTCTCATCATCTTTATGCCTATTCTATAATAGGCATTGTAGCTGTTTGGGGAACAGCAGGGGACGTTTGGGTTTTTGTTTTTTGGCAAGGGTAACTACCTTTTAAAAATGATAGTTGTTTTTAATTTGGTGGAACTTGGGATGTCAACTTAAAGTAGACCTTTCCTTCTGCCATAAACCACCTGTGAGGCTCCTTGTGGCCTAAAGACATAGTTTTAAAAGTAAATACCAAGTTCCTCAAAAATTTAAATATAGAGTTACCATATGACCTGGCAATTCCATCTCTAAGTATATATCCAAAAGAATTGAAAACAGGGACTCAAACACATGCTTGTACACATATGTTCATAGCAGCACTGTTCAAAGTAGCCAAAAGGTGAAAACAACTCAAATGTCCAACAGATAAATAGATAAACAAATTGTGGAATATCTATACAGTGGGTAATATTTACTGATAAAAAGAAATGAAGTATTAATATATGCTAAAAATATTGACGAACTTCAAAAACATGTTAAGTGAAAAAAGCCAGACACAAAAGTCCACATATTGTATGATTCCATTTATATGAACTATTCAGAATAGGCAAATCCATACAAATAGAAAGCAGATTGGTGCTTGCTAGGGGCTAGGGGAGGGTATGTGGGGAATGGGAAATAACTGCTTAATGAATACATGGTTTTACTGGGAGTGATGAAAATGTTTTGGAACTACACAGAGGTCGTGGTTATACAACACTGTGAATATGCTAAATGCCACTGATTTGTTGACTTTAAAATGATTAATTTTATGTATGTGAATTTCTCCTTAAGAAAAAAAAAACCTACATGCCTACTAATATGAGGAAAAGGAAAAACTGGACATGAGAATGAAGGAAAACTAGTCCTAGGAATCTGAAGTCCTTATCAAGACCTATGTTCAAAGTTACTAAAACCTGCTGAGAGGGACTACTATGGCTATGACTGGTTAACTAGGAGGAAAGAACCCCAGGGGTTGAAAAGGGAAAAGTGCCTTTAACAGAGGGTAGAATCTGAGACTGTTTACCTCACTTCAACAGCAGGATTTCAGTTGCTTTTGGAGGAGACCAGGCATTGGTGAGGTTGATGTTACCCCTGCATCAACCACCCAGGCACCAGGGGGAAAGCAGATGTGTGCCCAGTCAACGGCAAATTCATTCATTGCATAAATATCTACTGAATATCTACGTAGTACCAGTCATTATTCTACAGTTTGCGTAAGACAGAGATGATCCTTGTTTTCATGAAACTTACATAATATTGAGGAAGATGCACAAATGATGAGAAAAGAAAGAGAATAAATTCAGATAAGATCACAGAAGTGAAGAAAAGAAGATAGAGTAATACAGATGTGAGTAAAGGGGATAAGAGGTGCAGCATCAGAGAAGGTGGACAAGGAAGCATCTTTGAAGAAGTGATATGTTAGGTGAGTGAGACCTAATCTTCAGAGTGAGGGCTGGGGTGGGAGAGTGATACTAGAGCACTGCAGAAACTAGCTTTACTAATACAGATACTTCATCTCACGAGCTAACTCCTTACAGAGCTAAGTCCCACATTCTGCATACAAAGGACACAACAAATACTGCTGTAAATCAGAATAAGAGGAAGAGGCTAAATGGCATACAACCATGGGTGTTTCGGGGGGGGGGGGGATGGGGGTTGTTTTGTTTTTGAGTTTTGTCTGTAGGAAGCAAATCATTGGCCCTACAACATTTTCTTCTACACACATGTAACTTACAATGAAGCCCAGAGTGAAGCACAGGTATTGTACTTGCTGTATTAATCGATATTAATATTAAATGGTTGGAAGCAAGAATTAAGCCATTTTCAAACTTCTACATAAGCAGGACTGGAAGAGTAGCACAGTAGAGAGAAAATAATGCTGAACTGGGAATTATGAGACCCCATCTTTGTCAACATTCTGTGCAAACACGGGAAAATCACTTCACTACTTGCAACTCAATTTCCTCTGTACAATGGGAAAATTGGACTACAAAATCTCTGAGGTCTTTTTCTGGTATTCAATACATACGGCGGCAGAGGGAGAGTAGGGATCAGAGAGAGAGGTACAGCCAGGGTTCTGCAGACATTGACCAGATATGGGGACTCAAGAATGGCTGACCCACATGGGCGATGATTTCTGTGGGGCATAAATTGCTTTCCCCATCTTTACCTCCACCCTGGCAATTCTCAGATTCAGCTCCTTTTTTAAAAATCTCTCCCTCCCTCCTTTTACTTACCAGAATAAAACAAGAGGATTTAAATAAACCAATAACCGGAGTTTAAAACTACATCGATTTCTTAGGGGATTTTTTTCCTCTCTGAAAAATAAAAATCCCACTTTACACATCACCTCCCTACACTTGAGGAGACAGAGTTTTCTTTAAAATGGCATCAAGACAATCCATTTCTACTCTTATGAAAATCATACAAGCATGCATATGCCCATTCAATTTGATATTAGAAGGAGGAACTGTCTTGTATCTTGGGAATTGGAAGAAGATAATGAGTTTACTTTGGTACAAATAATATTTGAAATACAGTTTTGTTCTCTTTCTTCTAAATACAGACTATAAATCTTATTAATCAAACTTCATTTCTTCCCCTTGTGAATGTAAGATTTCAATTGTTCTAATCCCTTCCCTGTTGATTTCTTGCTACAATTTCGCAGAGCAGCAGGTCACCTCTTTCTTTTTTCAGAAATACATTAGCACAGTGCCATAGTCCTAAATAATATATTTTTTAATTGAGTGGAGGAAAAAAAAGAGGAAATCAACTCTTAAATTCAGGGACCTAAAAATAGTCTTCCCAAGAGGATACACATTTACTCATTGTAAGCTAATGTTAATTAGCTTTGGCCTTCATAACTGAGAAAAAAATCTCAACATTCCATTTTTAGGAATCCATATATATAAAGAGTCAATATATTGACTGCAGATACTACTTATCTTTACTCATTATCAAAAAAATTCAGAAGGAAAATTTTTTACTGCTTGGTCACTGGAAGTCAATATCTAATACCCACTTATATACCTATAAAGGGCTATTTTCTACTATATGGTACATGTGAAAAATGTATTCACTGAGATTCAAAGAACCTTAGTTTGAGTCCCTGTTCAGTTGATAACTGTGTGATTCTGAATAAATCATTTAATTCCTTTGGGCCTCATTTTCATCAACTGTAAACAGTTATAATATAGTTGAGGATTCTCTTAGCAAAACCATTTCATAATCCTATAAAATGTTTCTTTAAATTAATCTTAATAAAAAATATACACTTTGCATGTGTTTCATTAAAAATCTGGAGATAGTTTAAAGTTGTGCTGTACAATAGAGTAGCCTCTAGCCATATGGGGCTATTTTAATTTGAAGTGAATAAATATAAAATAATATAAATTCAGTGCCTTAGTTGCACTAGCCACATTTCAAATGCTCAGAAAACCGTATGTAGCCAGTGTACTGAACAGCATAGATACAGAACATTTCCATCATCACAGAACATTCTATTGGACAGTGCTGGTATGAAGGGACAGAAGAAAAGCAGTGGGCTATATCATCTTTGTGCAGCCCTAAAAGAAATGTTTCTTTCATTCTTTTAACTGATTATTCCAACAGATACCAATCTGTACATCAATGCTTGTGAGTACAGTTTTTAACCAGTTATAAATCTGCCTGCTTTATGCCATTAGCCAACTAACTTTCTTCTTGTTATTCATAAGAATGTCATGAGAGATATTATCAAATGCCTTGCTGAAATCCCAGTGCCAATGTCTGTTGTAATGGATATCCGTAACTCTGTCGAAGGAAATAGAGGATAGAAGGCTCTACTGTCACGCTCACTGACTATTAAACCCATGTCAGTCCCTTGTGCCATCTTTTCTAAGCATGAACAAACCATTACTAGAATTACATCTTCTATAGTCTCACCTACAACCAGTGCCCTGCCCATCAATGTCCCCTCAAATAAAAAAATCAGAATTGTAGATGCTTCCCTTCCATTTCTAATGTCACTCTTGTAACCAGGACTCCACAAAGATCACTGATGATGGTCCAGTCATTTCTTTGTATCCATGGACATACTTTTTACATCCTAGATAATTGTAAACTCAGTTAAAATGAGGTGTTCCCTGTGGATTTCAACTTTCTTCTCCATGAATGTTCTACTTACTCAAGTTTGAATATAATGTTCCGACAGCTTTTTCTCTTTTCTCTGTAGCCTTCCCTATTTTTTCTGCTATTGCTACACCATTAAAACACCCTTGCTTACTCTTCTTTCTCCAAACAAACTATAAATAGAATCTTATTCATCTTATTCTTAGAACTTTTTAAAACAAATTTCAGTAAGTCTTATCCTCTAGCCCATCTGCCAGGCTCATATTCATCTTTAGTTAATAAGCTTGTGTTTGTTAAGAACTTTGGTTGCAAGAAGCAAAGCTCACTGGAGCTAATTCTGGCAATTGAAGTTTAAGAATAAAGGGATATGAAGCCCAAATAAGGGTATGAGAACAACCACTTCTCAGAAAGGACTAAAACTGGCAAGTGGAAGTGTGTCACATTTCAAAGAGGGCAAAATTAATAATAGCAGTTGATAAAACTCATAGTATAAGAAAAGTAGGAAACAACCATAAGTTAAATTGAAAAGGTGTGTTGAAAAGATCACAAAAATAAATATTTTTTCAGTCCTGTCACTATCAAGAGAGACTTAATGAAAGTAATGGCTCTCTGACCCACCTTCAATCTCATGCATACTCTTTGATCTCTAGTACTCTTCCCTAGGATCTCACCAACACTCCGTGGAGGGTAATTGATTCCACATCTTGGGAAAAACAAACTTAAAATGGGTTAGAAATCCACTATTTCAAAAAAGTAAAGATTGCTTCCAAGAACTCCAGAAGTCAAATGAGACAATTTAGAGGTCTCTCACTGACCAAGATATGTCAATCTGAGCAAATAATAATAATAAATTGAAACAAGTTAATGTATAATTTAATGTATAAAAGACCATGAATGTGTAAAAGGCCATGAGCCCATAATGATGCTGAAGAGAAAAAAATTAATGTAAAGAATACAAAAACGCAGTGACACAAATTTAGAGTGAATATAACAGATTACTGAACTTTTACTGATTTTAACAAGTAGGAAAGAATAAAATATAAATGAATATTTATTCTTTTGTTAAGCATATGTCTAAAAAATATAGATATATACCAGTTTCTTCAAGAGTGAATTAACACATGTGAGCCAAAGAGCACCCAAAAAAGTAGTATCTATGCAAGAACAGGAAGAACAAATCCACAGGGTTCATTGTTATAACCAGGAAGAGTGAAAGCCCTGAAGTTGATTAGCTCTGGCAAAAGTATAACTTCCAAGATGATCAATTAGCCAAATGTCCTAAAGAAGCAAAAAAATGACACATAATCACATCTTTGCCTCCCAGGAACAAAGCCACTAATTATAATAAAGTATACTAATTATAAAAAATGGTTATCTAACAATATATCGTGCCAATATGATGAGTTATCAACGTCATGCCATATAAAATAAAGAACAGATCATTTGTCAAAAATGTATGTATGTAGTCTCAAAAAATCAATATCTGTAGGAAAAACAAATATAAAAGAGTTCTATGATTAACAACTGGCACATTTTTGATAAAAGTTTTGCAACCCATACTTCCACTTCTAGGTTCCGTGTAGTACGTCAGGGCAACACTCCTACTGAAAACAAGGAATAAAAAGCCAGATAAATTACAAGAAAGTATATGGAAACTGCATGAAACTATAAAGACAATAAGGTTTAGAGGAACTAAAATTCCAGCTAGAAGAGAACTATTTAGAGGTAAATTAAAGATTGTGGCAGATATTTTTTCCCCTGGAGGCGCTTGCTGATTCAGAGCACCTTAACTGAGTATCTAGGTTTGATCTAAACAGAGATGCAATTGGAGTAAAAGAAATCAACATCATTTTTAGCACTTGCACAGGTCTGGAGTGAAAAACTTGGAGAGTTAAAGGGCCCCAAATGCATCTCAATAGTATTTGTTGAATTCTGATGTTTATGTGGAAAGCTAAAGAGCAATGCCAAAGTCTTCTAAAATGCAGGTTGAAATCCTGCAGTGCTTAAGAAATGAAAAACCTCCAGGACTAGGGAGATTGCAAACAAAACAGGCAAGAGATGAAAACGCTAGAGGGAGTGGTAAATTGACCCTGAGCTCCACAGCCACTTTTCATAGAGAGGCACTTATCAATTCCTGGCTCACCAGAAGCTCAGGCTTGACCCCTGACTGAAGGCCACTGTTGGAAAAAGAGAAACCAGCAGAGGATTTGGTATTTCTTTTGAGCTAGAGGGATAAAATTGGATACTTGGGAGTCCTAAAACACATGGTCAATCTATCCCTTAAGATATTTGCAAAATTTTGAAGCTGCATGGGACAGGAAGCTAAAGAGCTGAATTTCCCAGTCTTACAGGGCTAAGGAAACAAAGACCTGGCAGGCACTCAGTTGAATGCCACCCTAGAAATGTAGGTGAACCAGCAGTATATAGAGTCTTACCAAAACAGTTACCTAGGCCAGACTCAAAGAATTAACACTGAATGGATTGACATGATCAGTCCTCTGCCCTGTGAGCCTATGAGAGGAAAGAGGAATTATCTGTGGTGGAAGATAATATCATCTAGAACCTTTTTGGTTCTATTATGTATAATATTCACAATATCATTTGTGACATAATAAAAAATATATTTTATTTTTGCACCACTGCTGCATTCTGGCACAGAACTCCTAAAACTTTTGGAACTTCCTTAAGAGATACGAGTGTCTTTTGAGCCCCTTTTGAGCATGAATTTATGCATGAGTTTAAGCAATGAAATGACTCAAGGTATGGCCCCTAGATAGCTTCAGGATGAGGGCTAGTCACCAGAGGAACCAACCACGTGATTATAAGGTTGGAAATTTTAGCCCCATTCCCTGACCTCCAAGGAAGGAACTAAGGTAGGAGGTTGAGTTCAATCACCAAAGGCCAATGACTTAATCAATAGTGCCTATATAACAAAACCTCAGTTAAAAAAAAAAAAAAAAACTTGGAAAAAAGAGGTTTGGGATAGCTTCTGGGATGGTAAACACATTGATATGCTAGAGGATGGTACACTCAAAGAAGGCATGGAAGCTCTGTATCCCCCATAACTTGCTCTATGTACCTTTTCAAATGAGTATTCATTTGCATCCATTACAATAAACTATAATCATAAGTACAACACTTTCCTGAGTTCTGTAAATCAATGCAACAAATTGTCAAACCTGGAGTGGCTTGTGGGAACCCCCAAAGTTGCAGTAATCTGAGAAGAAGTGTAGGTAGCCTAGGGACCTCATTTGCAGCTAGTGTCTGAAATGGAGGCAATCTTGTAGGAGTAAGCCCTTAACATGTGGAGTCTGCACTTACTCCAGTTAGTGTAAAATCTTAACTGAATTGGAGGACACCCAATTGGTTTCAGAGAATTGGAGAACTAGTATTTGATCACTGGACCATCAAAAATTAGACTTGGGAAAGGCAAGATCATATAACTGATACGCAAAGAAAACATAGATGATGAAAGAAGACCGATAGGTGATTGAGATATTGGAATTAGCAGACAAGGACTTTAAAATAACTATACTTGTTATCTGGGGGTGTAACTGGTGGGGGGACTTCTAGGGATGCGTGTTGTATCGTTTCTTTTTTTTTTTTTAACATCTTTACTGGATTATAATTGCTTTACAATGGTGTGTTAGTTTCTGCTGTATTGTTTCTTGATCTGGGTGCTGGTTACACAAGAGTGTTCAACTGTGAAAAGTAATTAGGCTATACACTTATAATTTGCATAGTTTTCTGAATATAACTCACATTTCAATGAAAAGGTTTAAAAGCTAAAATTGTATGACCAGTGGCTTAGTTCTGAAAAACCTTTGTCTATAATATACAATCCATTAAAAACACAAAACCTGCACCCCAGCTTGTCTGAAATATTCTTTAGCTTTTGTTTTGGTAAGATTTCAAAGAACAACTTGACGAAGATATAAAAATATATTCGATTTGAACTTCTGAAACTCTAAGAAACTGTAGTTTTTGAAACCGTATAAAGATGAGGCAAAAAAATAAGAAACAAAGTTAATTAGAAGGTATTAGTATTTTTGTAACTATCCTTGGTAAAGCGTTATTCAGAAGATCTGTAGTCATTATACTACCTATGCTTCATTTGCTGTTCAAGGAGTTTGAGGAAAAGAATCAACCACACTAAATGTATAACTTTAGTATAAATTGTTTAGAGGACTTTAATCAAAATTTGCAATCAATATCTAAATGTAGGGGCTTCCCTGGTGGCGCAGTGGTTGAGAGTCCGCCTGCCAATGCAGGGGATGCGGGTTCGTGCCCCTGTCTGGGAAGATCCCACATGCCGCGGAGCTGCTGGGCCCGTGAGCCGTGGCTGCTGAGCCTGCGCGTCCGGAGCCTGTGCTCCGCAACGGGAGAGGTCACAACAGTGAGAGGCCCGCGTACCACAAAAAAAAAAAAAAAAAAAAAATCTAAATGTGAATTCAATAAAAAATAGTTTTCTACATGAATATGAGATTAATAATTGAACAAAGAATACAAAGAATAATGAGTTTTCCTTCTCATGCTCAAAATCCCTCGGACATTTTAAACAGCATGTATTTTTCTATCTTTTCTCTTCTTCTCTTTGCATGTGCATCTGCTTCATTCCTTCTAACTGGCTTTCTATGCCCCTCAGTAAACAAGGCAGAGAGAAGATAGCTGCCCAGAATCCGCATGTCCCTATGGTATAGTTCCAGATACACAGAGAAACTCATTCTCTCACAAATCAATGTCTAATAATGTTTGGGTCAGACTTCCTTCCCACTTGCAATTTACTGCTCCAGGAGGTACAATCACATTGTATGAAGATAGTTGCCAGGAAGTTATGTCCACGGACACAAGAAAAGGCTAAGGACATCATTGTAAGATGGAAAGACATCCCCAACTACATCTACTTTATCCTAAACTGATAAGGGAGCACTCTTTGAGTTGGTGCCTTTTCTTTAGATCCTAATACCTTTTCTTGTTCACACTATGATAATTAGAAACTTTTTTGAGAACTGTCAACCCTCTTAAGCCATCTTTTAGCTCAAAATGCTTTAAATGAGGATTTTTTATATGTGACTTCTTAACTTCTGGGGTTCATATATGACTCTGAACAAACTTCTGTTCTGTATTTCATACTCAAAGAATCAATCAATTGATTGATTGGGAACGCTCCTACACTGTCAGTGGGAATGTAAATTGGTACAGCCACTATGGAAAACAGTACAGAGTTTCCCTAAAAAAATAAAAATAGAGCTACCAGATGATCTAGCAATCCCCAATCCTGGGTATATAGCCAAAAAAAAAAGAAACTCTAATTTGAAAAGATACATGCACCCCAATGTTCATTGCAACACTACTTACAATGTTCATAGCAACACTACTTAAAATAGCTAAGACACTGAAACCACCCAAGTGCCCATTAACAGATAATTGGCTTAAGAAGAAGTGGCATATATATATATATATATACACACACACACACATACATACACATATATACATATATATATAATGGAATATTACCCATAAAAAGAATGAAATATTGCCATTTTCAGCAACATGGATGGACCTAAAGAATATTATACTCAGTTGAGTAAATCAGAAAGAGAAAAACAAATACTATATGATATCTCTTATATGTGGAATCTAAGAAACAATAAAAATGAATCCATACACAAAACAGAAACAGAGTCACAGACATAGAATACAAACCTATGATTATAGGGAGGAAGGGAGGGACAAATTAGGAGTATGGGATTAACAGATACAAACTACTATACATAAAATAGATAAGCAACAAGGATTTACTATATAGCACAGGGAATTACATTCAATATCTTGTAACAACATATAATGAAATGTAATCTGAACAAAAGAGAAATGAATCACTATGCTGTACACCTGAAACTAATACTACATTGTAAACCAACTATTCTTGAACTAAAAAAAAAAGAGAGAGAGAGAGAACGACTAGACCAGGTCATCTCAAAGAACTTCTAGCTCTAAAACGATCCACAATCCCTAACAAAGGATGGCCATGCTTGCCTATATCAAGTCCCAAGAGGAACTCAGACTCAACAAATAGAAATGTGAAAGGCAGCTGCTTCCAAGACAGAAACTTCGCTGACAAAGTTTGGGACTCTCTGGAGGTAAGTGTCTCTCTGCAAAAAGGTTATTTGTGTCCTCAGGCCTAGGTCAGCTGTTTGTACAAGGCTGGTAGAGGAGAAGCATGTTTGCCTCAGGAGTTTATTGCAGGCAAATTATCCCGGGAAAATACTGCTGGGGAAAATGCTGACCAAACAACATCTATATTTACACAGTTAGATATTCATTAAAGCAGAAAATGACCACTAAATTTAGAGAGATGCTAAGTGCCAGATTCAAGAACAGACCAACGCAGAAAACTTGGTTCAAATTTGCCCCTAAAGTGTGCCAGGGATAAGGTGAGTTCCATGGCAATAACCTTTCCCAGGTGACCCTGACTATAAGAATGTCAAATGTACCCCACAGGAAGCAAGTTCTGTTTTTTCCTAGGGAACATAAGGAGAAGGTCAGATGGTAGGATTTTGATCAAGAACAGTAGCCGTTATGTCTGAACAGTGAGTTCACTCTTGATATTCCAATGCACCCCAATGAGGTAAGTCATTTAGTAGCTTAGAGCCTGTATTATTTTGATACAAAATGTGACCAAACTGCATTCGCAAGCCCACTTTGTGAAACAGGAAGTAGTTTTCTTTGTATGAAGACTAGTTGAACTTATATTGGAGAATATGCAGAGAAAGGGGGGACTGGCTTATCTCCATTCTTATATAAGTTAAGCCCAGAGAGGTAGGTAACTTTCCCAAGGTCATAAAATCAAGCAAGAAAGTTCCAAAACCTAATTCGTCAAACCCTTGTTACTCATATTGTGATCTGCAGTGCAGCTGCAGTAGCAGCATCTGGTTGCTTGTTGGAAATGCAGAATTTCAGGCCCGAAGCCAGTTCTGCTGAAACTTATTCCGCATCCTAACAAGAGACACAGTGACGTGTATGCATTAAATGATGTGTACGCTTGAGAAGCACTGCACCAAACAATGTGCCCTCCTTAATGCAGCCGCATTTTTAATGTTACGATGGTAGTTTGGGAAGCTGGATTGAGGAAAAGAATATTTATTTGAGAGATGAGAGGAGAGGTGGTAGAAATGTATGATTTGGAAAGCTCTAGACACTTTTTGAAGGGTGCTGGAAGATAGGAGACAAAGTGAATTATGGGAACCTTGGACCCTGAGAGTACCACTGTCCCTGATGCAAATAAGAGAAGATTCTGCAGCTGGGAGAAGAAAGCAAAAATTGAAGGAAGGGACTAAAAGTAAATTACCCCTTCTCTTCAGTTTCCTCTACAGGTGTATCGTTAGGAATACAAATGCATTTCAATACTAGCCTTCAAAAAAACCTAATAAGAGAGGTGAACATCTACTTATAATCCAAGTCACTCCAAAGCACAATCAGCTTTCTTCTGGTACTTGTAACTGATATTTGGAATGATGACCCTATAGCACTTAAAATCTAGAGACGAGTTCATCTGAGTTTTGTGTAATTTCAGTTCTGAGTAAGTTTTACTTCATTCTAATTCTTGAAAAACAGATAGTTCATATGTGATGGCTTCATTTATTTTTAACTAATTAAAATCCTAAAAGCTGAACAAATCCCAGATTTGTTTGTCCCTTAATCTGCGATTAAGGGATCTTAAAGTCACATATGTAATGTCTGAATCCTCCAGATATCTCTGCTCGTTGCTGGGTCCCAGAACCGAGAAGAGTGCTTGACATCGAATAAGTACTCAGTAAATATCTGCTGAATGAATGAGTAAATCCCTTGCAAGCTGTCTTCCTTCCAGCTTCTCCTGAACTGGAAACTCAGAGACCCATTACTTAGTGAGAAGGTTTGCTTATTAGATAGTCTTTCCTTACACTCTACTAAATCCTACCTTCCTGCAATTCATATCCAATCGCTCTGGTTCAGAAGAGAACAAATCTGCTTCCTCTTCTACATGACTGCCCTTCAACTGTAAGCAATTACAGTGCTTTTCCAATCTACACATATATTTCTTTGGGATTATTTTCATCTCTGTACACAATGCATTTGACTCACATTTGAAGTTCATAGTCAACTTTTGCCATAAGTTCTCTATGCCTTCTTCATAACTGCCTCAAAATACTGATGGAATTCATATTCAAATCACAATCAAGGAGTTTTGGGGGCTTTGGGCTTCATGATGAATGGTTTCTAGTTATTCTTTATAAAAGACAATGGGGGCAGAGGACAAGGATGAATCATCAATGGAAAAGTATTTTAAGGTACTTATTGTAAAAGGCTGCCCAGCCCATTCACCTCCCCCTTTTTCCCCTCCTACTCCTTCAGGTACACCTAAAAAGAACCTCACTGATTCCAATTCCCTGAGTTCAGTTTTCAGGGAGGCATATTATGATTGATTTCAGCATGGACTAACAGAAAAGAAAAATCCACTGGCTCTTCCCATCGTGTCGACTTGGTCTCACTGTGAGGCTCCGTTTATTCCAGCAGACAGGTACTTGACCTTCGCAGGTCCTTGACACACTTAGCATTCTGCCTGACAACTGCAGCAAAGGCATTTCACCTGAGGACCTCAGCACTGTGAGAGAAAACAGAATCGCAAGTATGCTCTGGGAGGCGGTTTCAAGCCTGTGAAAAAGTGGGGTCGCGGGGGGGGATGACAGAGGGGAAAGAAAAAAGGCAGGGAAGGAGGGCAATGGTGAAAATATGCAGAAATAAATAGACACGATGAGAATGGAAGAGGGAGCAGAAGTGGGGAGCCTTTAGGGAGTAAAGAAGAGGTGAGGGAGACACAGGGAAGTGGGGAGCTTCAGTGTGAGGAAAGATGGAGAGTGATGGAACCTCCTGCAGAGAGAGGGAGAGGTGAACAGAGAAGTCTGTACCATTTTCCAACCTTCTACATGCAGTCAGCACTGACAGCATATGAAGAAGTGAAAGACAAAAATTGATAGTCCTAAATAGCACTGATTATTGGAAGATCAGAAATAAAGACCCACATAAATCATATATCTAACCTTTCACTTTACAGGTAAGGAATCATAGACTTAGAGAATGGAAGTTTCTCAACTCAGCTAGCAGCTGATTGGTACTGGAGCTGAGATAATAAATGCCTCACCTAAAAAGTTGTTTGTTGACAGAATTTATAGTCTTTTTCTAGCCTTTTTGAAAAGGACAATAGCTATATGCCAAGCCTACATAAAAATCCTTTTAGAATATAAACTATGGCCACATATTGTGACTAACTTACTGCTGTGTGGAACCAGATGCTTCCTTATAACAGTTGTGATATAGGATATATATAAAAAGAACTAGCACCACCATCCCCTTTTCCTATGTTCCTAAGTCTGCAGAATTCTCAAATCAAATAAGGACCCATATCAGAGATGGAAATAGTCCTCTAATAAGCAATAATTGCCCCTTCCCTGATTTTAAGTTAGCCAGCTAACCATTAGGCCTTCTAAATATGATGCTTCAGCAGGAACCAGCTAACGCCACTTTTTTTTTTTTTTTTTTCCACCTCAAGATAAGCAGCTCTGTACTAGGCTAGGAAATCTCACTCAGCTCTATTCAGGGAAATTGAGGTCAGATGAAATATAAAATAAACCTCCTTTGGCACATTTTTAAAAATACATAAAGCATTTTTAGGTAAGTTTAATCACAAGGTTTAATATCAGCCATTTCCACACATAGGTATAGCTCCTACACACTCCTCTGAACAAACATTTCTTTTAATGTAATCTGAAATCTTCAAATGCAGAATCAAATTCCACCCTAGCTAATCAGGAAGAGAAAGGCTGCTGTTGAGTCAAGAGATGAGATAAATATCTTTCTGTTAAACCATAATCATTTGCAGAATTTCTCACCCAACAGATGGGGGTTGATTTTTACTGACAATTTTGATGTAGTGATAAGTAGTGTTTCATGGATTCTTTTAATATAAGTTCTTTGCTTCAATTTAGTCAGTGGAAAAACAAGTACTAATAATCTTCCGGGTCAGAGTGCTTAGGCAGGTGAGTTATTTATCAGAATCATTAGAAAACTCTAGCCTTACAGGAAGCCATTTTGTGTGCAAGGGGATAAGTGTATGCAAGTGCAAATGGATAAGTACATGCATGCTTCCTTATCCAAAAAAGAAAAAGAAAAAACAAAAGGCTAGAGCAAACTATTTCCTGTAAAGGGCCAGATAGTAAATAGTTTAGCCTGTGAAGTCCACACACTTGTCACCGTAACTACTTAACTCTGCCACAGTAGCTTGAAAGAAGCCATAATGTATAAACAAATGGGCATGGCTGTGTTCTAATAAAAGTTTATTTATAAACACAGGCAATGGGCCAGATTTGGTCTGCAGACTGGGCCATCGTTTGCCAACCCTGGGCTGAAGGGAGATTCGGTATACTGAATTACACAAAAAAACAAAAACTGCTGCGCATTCCACTGCTGAACATAAATATCTAGATTAGGGGCTTCCTTGGTGGCGCAGTGGTTGAGAGTCCGCCTGCCGATGCAGGGGACACGGGTTCGTGTCCCGGTCTGGGAAGATCCCACATGCCGCGGAGTGGCTGGGCCCGTGAGCCATGGCCGCTGAGACTGCGCGTCCAGAGCCTGTGCTCCGCAACGGGAGAGGGGCCACAGAGGTGAGAGGCCCACGTACCGCAAAAAAAAAAAAAAAAAAAAAATCTAGATTAGGAATTACTCATAATTACCTCAACTTTATTTTCAATAAGAAAAGGAAGCAAAATAATAAAGAAAGAAAGAAAAAAAAGAAAAGGAAGCAACAGTGATGCCAGTCCTCTAAGCCCTATGAAAAGATGCATTGGGACTAGAATGGGACAACTCTAGGCATAAATGACCTTCTCACGTAAGCAAGAAAACTAGCTACGTTTTATCATCTGTCATGTCACCCTCAAAATTCTCCTCTACTTGCTAGGTCGTTTCCAAAACCCTGCTTATTATTCCCTAATTCAAGGATTAGTATGTTTAAAATGCAAGCATTTATGATCTAACATCACATAAACATCTAAGTAGCTGATATTATTCCTGAGACCAGCCTATGGGTCATAAACGTGAGTAAAGATTAGGATCATACAGAAGCACTCAGTTGCATTAAGATAATACAGAAGCACTAAACTGGAGCATTGCAAAGAACAAAGAATTGGAAGAATTTGGATGTTGAAAATAAACTTAGACTCATTTACTAACTAAACTGGGATGAATCAGTAAGAGATGGAAAAGGAAGAAAAGGCTTGATCCAGGAAGGCATTTGATCATTTGCCAGATCACCTGGAAAGGTAGTTCAGTTTCTAAAACAGAAGGGACAGTATATGGATTCACTCTATAACCCACCTCAGAGATGGGTTTCAACACAGACCACTTTGACATCTTTTACAACTGCCTACACCTCACTGGGCCAATGATTCCTGTGGCCCATGGCCATCCTGAAGCCAGTAATAACAGTCAGTGATTCTGCCTGGTGCCCACTCCCTCAAACAAAACCTCAGAAACTCAACTCCAAAAGCACTGTTGAGTAACATCACTGTTGGTCATGGATTCATGGGTAGATACAAGAAATATTTCTAGAATTCTCTCTAAACCCCTAGTCTCGCTCCCTGACAACTGCTCCAGTTTCTGCAGTTTACCTTTTCCCTAGAGATAAATTAAAATCCTGTTAGCTTGTAATCCCCACCCAATACAATAAAAGCTAGTTGTACAGCATAAGCTAAGCAAAGACCTGCTCTTTCACCAAACGCTGGTCTTCTGAATCCCCCAGACAAGCTCTCAGGGTCCTGTTAGGTTACATCCACAGTCACAGTTGATCCTCACAAGTATGACTGGGAGGCAGAGAGGTCACGTTCCATCCTCATCTTACTACCAAGGAAACTGAAGCTCAGGTTAAGACACTTGCCTAAGGAATCAGATCTGACCCGTTCCATCCTCATCTTACTACCGAGGAAACTGAAGCTCAGGTTAAGACACTTGCCTAAGGAATCAGATCTGACTGTATTGATAAAATCTAGACAACAATCCATCCATTCATTTCTTCAACTTGCAAAGAGTCAGGCACTGCAGATGGTGCTGGTGACACAGGTCTAACTGAGCACCATGACAAGGGATATGGGAGAAGTGAACATGCAATGGCTTGGTGCCCAACCTAGACTGAGGAGTCAAAGGATGCTTCTCAGAGCAAGAGGTGACTCCTGAGCTAGATGTTGTAGAATGTGTGGAAGAAGTCAGGTGAAGTGGAGCAAGGATATTCTAGAGAGAATTGGCAGCATGTGGGAAAGCATGATGGCAGATTCTGGGCCTGAATTTAAGTGTTTCTATTCTCCTTCTCAAGCCTTCACATAAGATTATCCTAATCCCTGGAAACCTCACCCCACCAAAAACTAGGAAGCTCTACACCCAGCACTGGAACTTCTCATGACATCCATTCATTTCTTCATTCATCAACATTTAATGAATTACCATGCTATCATGAATGATAAAACAGAGAACATTCATTGAGCACCTACTATGTGCCCGTCACATGATGGGTCACATAGTGCCCGTCATGTTCCCCTGAGTACAGTAATTAGTCCAGGTATGACACATGACCCGAGCTGGGTCCAACAGTTTGACCTGGATTTTAGTTTTTTATCTGCAACTAAGAAAGAAAACTTGTATACCAGACTACAGTAGTAATTTGGCTTGTGAAATGTAAAATGGCAAAGTGCCACTGCCTCCTTATCAGCACAAAGTAACCTGGTTGTGTACATCTGATATAAGGGTTCCTGCAGAATGTAGAAGGTAGCCTGTCCCTCTCATTTAGCAAATAAAGAATTTTTGGCCCAGAGAGGGGAAGCGATTTATACAAGGCTACACAGCTTCTAGAAACCAGAATGCAAATTCTCCCCACCTCCTATCAACACTCCTACACCCTCTCTCTGTATCCTCTACCATACTTTAACTTCATAGTACTGATTAGTACCTAATCTAATGTTATATGTATTCACTAAAGAAGGCTCAATGAGGGAAGAGGTTTTCTGTTTTTTTTCCTCCAATGCACCTTCAGTGCATAGAACAGTGTCTAGCACAGAACAGATGCTCAATAAATATTTTAAAATAGTTTCTCCTAGAGCCCAGTAACTAAGTGCAAACTTGAGTGATTAATGCTACTAATCACAAAATGCATGTGTCTTCACATGCAAATACATGCCGTCACTAAAACATGTTCAGATCCTTTTATTTTTTTCCAAAGTTGATGCAGAAAAAAGCCCGCACAGTCAATTTACCTGCTTTTCAGTACCCAAAGCATCCTCCAGTGTCTGCAGACCAACTTCTTACCATTCATCCTACTGGCTATTAAATTAATCAATAATCCCCTTACCCTCAGGTATGCCCACCCCATTTAAATGCTTGGCATTTGGTCCTATCATGGAGGTAATTCATAGAACAATAGGAGGTCATTTAGCATCACAGACATCTCCAACCCAATACCCTCACTTTTCTAGTGTACCACAAGACCAATTACTTGGGTGTCGTCATCATGTTCTTTGAGCCTAGCACTTCAGAGAAGGGGCTTCTGTCTTTCCTCCCACTCCAGGGACAATCAGCCCTTGACAGTCAATTGAGGATGCATTCCAAGTGGGATATTTATCAGCCCTGAGCTTATGATGGAGTATTTATCAACACTCTGGTCATCATGCTCTGTTCATTTCACGCAGGAAGAAGTGATTTGCTCTTTCTCCAAAATATTTTTAAGTCAATATTTCTCTTCATAGGGGGACCTTCAAGATGGTGGAGGAGTAAGATGTGGAGATCACCTTGCTCCCCACAAATACATCAGAAATACATCTATATATGGAACTTCTCCTATAGAACACCTGCTGAATGCTGGCAGAAGACCTCAGACTTCCCAAAAGGCAAGAAACTCCCCACGTACCTGGGTGGGGCAAAAGAAAAAAGGAAAAACAGAGACTAAAGAATAGGGACGGGACCTGCACCAGTGGGAGGGAGCTGTGAAGGAGGAAAGGTTTCCACACACTAGAAAGCCCCTTCGCAGGTGGAGACTGGTGGTGGTGGGGGGAGCTTCGGGGCCATGGAGGAGAGCACAGCAATATGGGTGCGGAGGGCAAAGTGGAGAGATTCCCGCACGGAGGATCCATGCTGACCAGCACTCACCAGCCCGAGAGGCTTGTCTGCTCACCCACTGGGGCAGGTAGGGGCTGGGCGTGGGCTTCAGAGGTCAGATCCTAGGGAGAGGACTGGGGTTGGCTGCGTGAAAACAGCCTGAAAGAGGCTAGTTCGCCACAGTTAGCCGGGAGGGAGTCCGGGAAAAAGTCTGGAACTGTGTAAGAGGCAAGAGACCATTCTTCGAGTGTGCAAGGAGAGGGGATTCAGAGCACTGCCTAAACGAGCTCCAAAGACAGACCTGAGCCACGGCTACCAGCACAGACACCAGAGATGAGCATAACATGCTAAGGCTGCTGCTGCAGCCACAAAGAAGCCTGTGTGAAAGCACAGGTCACTATCCACACCTCCCCTCCCGGAAGCCCGTGCAGCCCACCACTGCCAGGGTCCCATGATCCAGGGACAACTGCCCCGGGAGAACGCATGGTACGCCTCAGGCTGGTGCAACGTGACACCGGCCTCTCCTGCTGCAGGCTCAACCCGCACGCATTCCGTACCCTCCCTCCCCCCGACCTGAGTGAACCAGAGCCCCCTAATCAGCTGTTCCTTTAACCCTGTCCTGTCTGAGTGAAGAACAGATGCCCTCAGGTAACCTACATGCAGAGGCAGGGCCAAATCCAAATCTGAACCCCAGGAGCTGTGCGAACAAAGAAGAGAAGGGAAATCTCTCCCAGCAGCCTCAGGAGCAGCAGATTAAATCTCCACAATCAACTTGATGTACCCTGCATCTGTGGAATACCTGAACAGACAACGAATCATCCCAAATTGAGGAGGTGGACTTTGGGAGGTACTGTAGACTTGGGGTTTGCTTTCTGCATCTAATTTATCTCCAGTTTTGTTTATTTTAGTTTAGTATTTAGAGCTGATTATCATTGGTAGATTTGTTTATTGATCTGGTTTCTCTCCTCCTTTCTTTTATATATATATATATTTTTTTTTTTTTCCTTTTTCTCTTTCGGTTAGTGTGTGTGTATATGTTTCTTTGTGTGATTTTTCTCTGTATAGCTTTGCTTTTACCATTTGTCCTGGGTTCTGTCTGTCCAGTTTTTTTTTCTTTCTTTCAGTATAGTTTTTAGCACTTGTTATCATTGGTGGATTTGTTTTTCGGTTTGGCTGCTCTATTCTTTCTTTTTTTTCACTTACTTTTTCTTTAATTTTTAATTTTTTTATTTTAATAACTTTATTTTATTTTTTTCTTAATGTCTTTCTTTTTATTTCTCCCTTTTATTCTGAGCCAAGTGGCGGACAGGGTCTTGGTGCTCTGGCCAAGTGTCAGGCCTGAGACTCTGAGGTGGGAGAGCCAAGTCCAGAACATTGCTCCACCAGAGAGATCTCAGTCCCACGTAATATCAAACAGTGACAGCTCTCCCAAAGATCTCCATCTCAATGCTAAGACCCAGCTCCACTCAACAACCAGCAAGCTACAATGCCGGACATGCTATGTCAAACAACTAGCAGGACAGGAACACAACCCCACCCGTTAGCAGAGAAGCTTCCTAAAATCATAATAAGTTCACAGACACCCGATAACACACCACCGTACACAGTCCTACCCACCAGAAGGACAAGATCCAGCCTCATCCTCCATAACACAGGCACCAGTCCCCTCCACCAGGAAGGCTACACAACCCACTGAAACAACCTTTGCCACTAGGGGCAGACACCAAAAACAACAGGAACTACGAACCTGCAGCCTGCAAAAAGGAGACCCCAAACACAGTAAGTTAAGCAAAAATGAAAAGACTGAGAAAACCACAGCAGATGAAGGAGCAAGGAAAAAACCCACCAGACCAAACAAATGAAGAGGAAATAGGCAGTATACCTGAAAAAGAATTCAGAGTAATGATAGTAAAGATATCCAAAATCTTGGTAACAGAATGGAGAAAACACAAGAAACCTTTAACAAGGACCTAGAAGAACTAAAGAGCAAACAATGATGAACAACACAATAAATAAAATTAAAACTTCTCTAGAAGGAATCAATAGCAGAATAACTGAGGCAAAAGAACAGATAACTGATCTGGAAGATAAAATAGTGGAAATAACTACCACAGAGCAGAATAAAGAAAAAAGAATGAAAAGAATTGAGGACAGTCTCAGAGACCTCTGGGACAACATTAAACACACCAACATTCGAATTATAGGGGTCCCAGAAGAAGAAGAGAAAAAAATAGGGACTGAGAAAATATGTGATGAGCTTGTAGTTGAAAACTTCCCTAATGTGGGAAAGGAAATAGTTAATCAGGTCCAGGAAATGCAGAGAGTCCCATACAGGATAAATCCAAGGAGAAACACGCCAAGACACATAATAATCAAACTGTCAAAAATTAAATACAAAGAAAACATATTAAAAGCAGCATGGGAAAAGCAACAAATAACATACAAGGGAATCCTCATAAGGTTAACAGCTGATCTTGCAGCAGAAACTCTGTAACCCAGAAGGGAGCAGCAGGACATATTTAAAGTAATGAAAGGGAAAAACCTACAACCAAGATTACTCTACCCAGCAAGGATATCATTGAGATTCAATGGAGAAATTAAAACCGCTAGAGACAAGCAGAAACTAAGAGAATTCAGCACCACCAAACCAGCTTTACAACAAATGTTAAAGGAACTTCTCTAAGCAGGAAACACAAGGGAAGGAAAAGACCTACAATAACAAACCCAAAACAATTAAGAAATGTCATAGGAACATACATATCAATAACTACCTTAAATATAAATGGATTAAATGTTGCAACCAAAAGACACAGACTAGCTGAATGTATACATAAACAGGATCCGTATATATGTTGTCTACACGAGACCCACTTCAGACCTACGGACACATACAGACTGAACGTGAGGGGATGGAAAAACATATTCCATGCAAATGGAAATCAAAAGAAAGCTGGAGTACCAATTCTCATATCAGACAAAATATACTTTAAATTAAAGACTATTACAGGGGCTTCCCTGGTGGCGCAGTGGTTGGGAGTCCGCCTGCCGATGCGGGGGGCACGGGTTCGTGCCCCGGTCCGGGAGGGTCCCGCGTGCCGCGGGGCGGCTGGGCCCGTGGGCCGTGGCCGCTGGGCCTGCGCGTCCGGAGCCTGTGCTCCGCGATGGGAGAGGCCGCAGCGGTGAGAGGCCCGCGTACCGCAAAAAAAAAAAAAAAAAAAAAAAAAAAAAAAAGACTATTACAAGAGACAAAGAAGCACACTACATAATGATCAAGGGATCAATCTAAGAAGAAGATATAACAATTGTAAATATTTATGCACCCAACACAGGAGCACCTCAATACATAAGGTAAATGTTAACATCCATAAACGGGGAAATCGACAGTAACACGATCATAGTAGGGGACATTAACACCCCACTTTCACCAATGGACAGATCGTCCAAAATGAAAATAAATAAGGAAACACAAGCTTTAAATGATACATTAAACAAAACGGACTTAATTGATATTATAGGACATCCCATCCAAAAACAACAGAACACACTTTCTTCTCAAGTGCTCATTGAACATTCTCCAGATTAGATCATATCTTGGGTCACAAATCAAGCCTTGGTAAATTTAAGAAAACTGAAATCATATCAAATATCTTTTCCGACCACAACACTATGAGATTAGATATCAATTACAGGAAAATATCTGTAAAAAATACAAACACATGGAGGCTAAACAGCACACTAAATAACCAAGAGATCACTGAAGAAATCAAAGAGGAAATCAAAAAATACCTAGAAACAAATGACAATGAAAACACGATGACCCAAAACCTATGGGATGCAGCAAAAGCAGTTCTAAGAGGGAAGTTTATAGCAATACAATCCTACCTCACGAAATAAGAAACATCTCAAATAAACAACCTATCCTTACACCTAAAGCAATTAGAGAAGGAACAAAACAAAAATGCCAAAGTTAGCAGAAGGAATGAAATCATAAAGATCAGATCAGAAATAAATGAAAAAGAAATGAAGGAAACAATAGCAAAGATCAATAAAAATAAAAGTTGGTTCTTTGAGAAGACAGACAAAATTGATAAACCATTAGCCAGACTCATCAAGAAAAAAAGGGAGAAGACTCAAATCAATAGAATTAGAAATGAAAAAGGAGAAGTAACAACGGACACTGCAGAAATACAAAAGATTATGAGAGATTACTGCAAGCAACTCTATGCCAATAAGATGGACAAACTGGAAGAAATGGACAAATTCTTAGAAAAGCACAACCTTCTGAGACTGAGCCAGGAAGAAATAGAAAATATAAACAGACCAATCACAAGCACTGAAATTGAGACTGTGATTAAAAGTCTTCCAACAAACAAAAGTCCAGGACCAGATGGCTTCACAGGCAGATTCTATCAAACATTTAGAGAAGAGCTAAAACCTATCCTTCTCAAACTCTCCCAAAATATAGCAGGGGGAGGAACACTCCCAAACTCATTCTGTGAGGCCACCACCACTCTGATACCAAAACCAGACAAAGACGTCACAAAGAAAGAAAACTACTGGCCAATATCACTGATGAACATAGACGCAAAAATCTTCAACAAAATTCTAGCAAACAGTCTCCAACAGCACATTAAATGGATCATACACCATGACCAAGTGGGGTTTATCCCAGGAATGCAAGGATCCTTCAATATACACAAATCAATCAATGTGATACGCATTATTAACAAATTGAAGTAGAAAAACCATATGATCATCTCAATAGATGCAGAAAAAGCTTTCGACAAAATTCAACACCCATTTTTGATAACAACCCTCCAAAAAGTAGACATAGAGGGAACTTACCTCAACATAATAAAGGCCATATATGAAAAACCCACAGCCAACATTGTTCTCAGTGGTGAAAAACTGAAATCATTTCCACTAAGATCAGGAAGAAGACAAGGTTGCCCACTCTCACCACTATTACGCAACATAGCTTTGGAAGTTTTAGCCACAGCAATCAGAGACGAAAAAATAAATAAAAGGAATCCAAATCAGAAAAGAAGAAGTAAAACTGTCACTGTTTGCAGATGACATGATAGTATACATAGAGAATACTAAAGATGCTACCAGAAAACTACTAGAGCTAATCAGTGAATCTGGTAAAGTAGCAGGATACAAAATTAATGCACAGAAATCTCTTACATTCCTATACACTAATGATGAAAAATATGAAAGAGAAATTAAGGAAACACTCCCATTTACCACTGTAAGAAAAAGAATAAAATACCTAGGAATAAACCTACCTAAGGAGACAAAAGACTTGTATGCAGGAAACTATAAGGACTGATGAAAGAAATTAAAGATGATACAAACAGATGGAGAGACTGGAAGAATCAACATTGTGAAAATGACTATACTACCCAAAGCAATCTACAGATTCAATGCAATTCCTATCAAACTACCAATGGCATTTATCACAGAAATAGAACCAAAAATTTCACAATACGTATGGAAACACAAAAGACCCCGAATAGCTAAAGCAATCTTGAGCATGAAAAATGGAGCTGGAGGAATCAGGCTCCCTGACTTCAGACTATACTAAAAAGCTACAGTAATCAAGACAGTATGGTACTGGCACAAAAAGAGAAATATAGATCAATGGAATAGGATAGAAAGCCCAGAGATAAACCCACGCACATATGGTCACCTTATCTTGCATAAAGGAGGCAAGAATACACAATGGAGAAAAGACTGCCTCTTCAATAAGTGGTGCTGGGAAACTGGACAGCTACATGTAAAAGAATGAAATTAGAACACTCCCTAACACCATGCACAAAAATAAACTCAAAATGGATTAAAGACCTAAATGTAAGGCCAGACACTATAAAACTCTAAGAGGAAAACATAGGCAGAACACTCTATGACATAAATCACAGCAAGATCCTTTTTGACCCACCTCCTAGAGAAATGGAAATAAAAACAAAAATAAACAAATGGGACCTAATGAAACTTAAAACCTTTTGCACAGCAAAGGAAACCATAAACAAGATGAAAAGACAACCCTCAGAATTGGAGAAAATATTTGCAAATGAAGTAATGGACAAAGGATTAATCTCCAAAACATACAAGCAGCTCATGCAGCTCCATATCAAGAAAACAAACAACCCAATCCAAAAATGGGCAGAAGACCTAAATAGACATTTCTCCTAAGAAGATATACAGATTTCAATAAACGCATGAAAGGATGCTCAACATCACTAATCATTAGAGAAATACAAATCAAAACTACAGTGAGGTATCACCTCACACCAGTGAGAATGGCCATCATCAAAAAAATCTACAAACAATAAATGCTGGAGAGGGTATGGAGAAAAGCAAACCCTCTTGAACTGTTGGTGGGAATGTAAATTCATACAGCCACTATGGAGAACAGTACGGGGGTTCCTTAAAAAACTAAAAATAGAACTACCATATGAGCCAGCAATCCCACTACTGGGCATATACCCTGAGAAAACCATAATTCAAACAGAGTCATGTACCACAATGTTCACTGCTGCACTATTTACAATAGCTAGGACATGAAAGCAACCTAAATGTACATCGACAGATGAATGGATAAAGAAGATGTAGCACATATATACAATGGAATATTTTTCAGCCATAAAAAGAAACAAAATTGAGTTATTTGCAGTGAGGTGGAAGGACCTAGAGACTGCCATACAGAGTGAAGTAAGTCAGAAAAACAAATAGTGTATGCTAACACATATATATGGAATCTAAAAGAAAAAAAAATGGTTCTGAAGAACCTAGGGGCAGGACAGGAATAGATGCAGATGTAGAGAATGGAGTTGGGGACATGGGGAGGGGAATGGGTAAGCTGGGATGAAGTGAGAGAATGGCATGGACATACATACACTACCAAATGTAAAATAGATAGCTAGTGGGAAGCAGCCACATGGCAGAGGGAGATCAGCTCAGTGCTTTGTGTCCACCTAGAGGGGTGGGACAGGTAGGGTGGGAGGGAGATGCAAGAAGGAGGAGAAAAAGGCATATATATATATGTATAGCTGATTCACTTTGTTCTACAGCAGAAAGTAACACACCATTGTAAAGCAATTATGCTCCAATAAAGATGTTAAATAAATAAACAATAGTACCTATTTTTAAAATATATTTATCTTCATAGTTTTACAACATAATATTTTACCCTCAGGGTCACTTTCTCAGAATCATTTGCATAACTGGCAAAGTATGAATCGGAGAGGAAGCATTGACTTCTGGAACATCCTGCTGTAATTGGCCCATGTACCTTCACTTCCCAGTGTTTTACCCACTAATCATCAGGATGATTTATATTGTTTCCCTTATCACTCTGCTTATTTCTATATACTTCTCTATTTATTCCCTTTTCCAACATTAGGCAATCAGGATTTTAAGTTCCTGCTACGCAAGTGAGGCAGAAAGGCATCTCTTAGTAACTGCTTCTATTACAACACACCTAGGCTCTAGAATTTACCACTTCCACCCTGTCACCAAGGTAAAAACTGTTTGGCTTTCTGGGCACTAAGCCCATAACAATGATATATCTATACTTAGGTCATGCATCCAATACTGTATTCCGCACTTACACTTTCTGGGTCTGATAGCCCTGCTCAATACTTGGAGCAGGTAAGTTGAACATATTACAGTAAAGCACTGATTTTACTTAAGCTATTGCCCTAATTGCTAGACATCCCAGGAGAATTCAATCCAACTGAGTTCAAATCAGGGGGCATCTGCCCTGTACCAGGTATTGCAGTAGGCATCCTTCACAATTCCCAAGAGGCCCAAAACACAGCTTCTAACTTCAAGGAGCTTATTATGGTCTTAGATGTTTACATAAATAATCTTAAATATACAAGAAAGAATGTGGTAAGTTACAATAAAGATATACAAAAAGCTGTTGAATAGTAGTGAAGAAAAACTGAAAAATGTGTCATGTTTCACAGAGCTGCAAACTCATCACCTTAGGGCCCACTAAAACATAAGTATTTACCCCAGGTGGGCGAGCTGAAGGGGACAGAATTCCCAGTATGGGTCAAAAACTTACAAAGGTCTGAGGTAAAGTCACTGGGCATTAAACTAAGCAGCAGTCTGGAAAATTCTCTGTGTACCTCTATGCCAAGGAAATGTAGCCACCACCTTCCTTCTAGTAGATTGCCAGGATTTCCAGGTCACTGCACATAGCTCACTGAACAGAAGAGGAAGTAAAACAACCAACCAATTCTCTCTCCTTGTTTTCATCATACCAAAAAGCAATGTCAATCTTCTTCCTGTCATTTTTTTAGAATTCCTTTTCATGGGAATTCTCATTATAAGAAAGAGAAAGGGCATGGGTGGGGGGAGAAGGGAGGGAGAGGAAAGAAAAGAAGCTTGTAAAGACTTAAGAAAATCTAACTAGTGACCTATGTAAATACCTCTTGAAGACCTATCATAGGATCTTCCTTCCATTTCTTTGGTGACATTTTGGGTTTCCTGCGTTGGCATCCTGGGATACTGTTCCTGGACTCACTTTCTCAGACATATCTGTACAGTCTTTCAGCCCCTTTGTACGGAAGGAAATTGTACTTTTTAGATATAGGGAAGAGGCAAAGCAGGCATCTGATCATCCCTTGCTTCTCTGAAATCCCAGCATGAAGTACAGTATTCCAACAATGGAGGACCACAGTCTTGCCCAGTTTTGCCCACAGTCTTTCACAGGAGTATGTAATGTGCTCACAGAGGTTTAATACTATCTTGGACACTTAGCAATAACCATTATCTAACACATAGAGCCTCTACTTTAAGAAGTTTACAGTGTAGCAGACTATATGCCTTCAATCACAAGATGATTCTTAATAAGAACTAAGAACTTGAATTAATTTTGTTTTTATTTGGAAAGGTTTCCATTTCCAAATATGATTACAGCCTCCATATGACAGATTTTGGAAGTAGTGGACAAAATCTCTACTTATTACTGTCCCAACCCCGCCCAAAGCACATACCTCAAATTTCAATTTAATCATGTCTCTACTCTACTTAAACATCAATAATGACTCTGATTTGCCTAAGGATGAATATGAACTCTTTAGCCTGCAGTTCAAGGTCTTTTGTGATCTGAAGACAGATGAGGATATCTGCCCTCCTAAGCTCTCTTCAGCAAAATGGACTCCACACTACTTGTCATTAAACTTATGCAGTAGGTAGTCAATAAAAGCTTTATGCAAATAAATTACAGAAAGGTAAAAATAGCACAGTGGTTAAAACATGGTCTTTCTTTCCACTTAAAATACGTACACTTTTCGGTATGCATATTGCACTTCAAAAAAAAGATTTTTTTAATGAGCTTTCCAATTATTTTGACTGGGTTAAAATCCCTGTTTTGCCACCTTCCGGTCATGACATTGAGCAAGTCACTACATACTTCATCTCTCTAAACTTAATCTGTAAAAAGGAGATGTCACAGTAGCCAGTGTCGTGGTAAAGTTTCAGTGAGGTGCACATGAAGCATTTAGCATAGTGTCAAACACACGGGAAGAGATTAACACGTGGTGAGTGCAGTTAAAATGGATGAATGAATGTTAATCTCCATCTCAACTCCAGACATTTCTTCCACTTATGAGCACGTGCTGTGCGTCAGCAACCATGTTAGATATTGTTCAAAGAACTCATTTGTCAAATTCCTCTTGATAACTTGAAGCCCCTCAAACATTTGTTATACAGGTAATAATGATCTCTCTCTCTCAAAAAAAAAAAAGTTTTTGTTTAGCAAAATGTGACTCTCGTCTTTTTTACTGACATAAAGCAAAGAGATATCTCTGCACCTTTCCCAGAGGTAAATATTACATTTTGTAACAGGTGGAACAGATAAGGCTTGCAAAGCCATGAGCAAAGATTCTATCTAGAACGGCTGCTATTAAATCTCAGTTCCCACTTTCACCACTGTTACGGGTTGAATTGTAACCCTACAAAAGATATTGAAGTCCTAAGCCCTGGTACCTGTGAAAGGGACTCTATTTGGGAAAAGTTTGCAGGTGATGAAGTCATTAGGGTGGGTCTTAATCCAATACCACTGGTATCCTTATAAAAAGGGGAAATTTGGACAGAGACAAGACATGTTCTGAGAAAACAATGTAAAGACACACAGAAAGAAGGGGCCATGTGACTGGAGTGATGCATCTATAAAACAAGGCACACCAAGGATTGCTGACAAACACTAGAAGCCAGAAGAGGCAAGAAAGATTCTCCTCTAGAGCCGTGAGAGAGAGCATTGCCCTGAGGACATCATGATTTCAGACCTCTAGCCTCTAGACTGTGAGACAAATTTCTGTTATGTAAAGCCATCCAGTTTTTCATACTTTATTACAGTAGCCCTAACAAACTAATAAAACTACCATTACCCTCTTTGGGGCTGCTGATCTGAGGAAAATTAGAAGCTCCTGTATATGGACAACATACATGGCTCAAGCAACTAGGCATGCTCAAGAGTGAGGCTAAATGACAAACTGCCTGCATTTACAATAAAACACAGATATATAGTAGCAGGCCTTAAAGGTTAACTGGAATAGGTAAAATATTTGACCTCAGCACTGAAAAAGCCCTGTTAAAAGAACTACATATAGATTCACTGAGAGAGTCTTCCTCGAGGAGATTTAAAACAAAGAGGGCCCACAATGATGGAGAATATGGATCTGCAAGAGAAATGAAACAAAGGCCAAGGTTTTAGATGTGGAACAGATGGGAATGGAATTCAGCAAGGGTGGGCAAACTGTGGCCTGCAGACCAAATCTGCCCACCACCTGTTTTTGTAAAAAAGTTTTATTGGACAACAGTTATGCTCACTTATTTACAGACTGTCTATGGCTGTTTTTGTGCTTTCACAGCAGAGTTGAGTCATTGCAACAGACACCATATTGTCTGCAAGGCATACACTATTTACTGTCTGGTTCTTTATACAAGAAGTTTGCTGAACTCTGAAGTAGAAAGCTCTATGTCAGTGGTTCTCAAACATTAGCAGGTATCAAAATCACCTGGAGGCCTTGTTGAAACTCAGATTGCTGAGTCCCCTGGATTTTTTGACTCAAAACATCTGAGGTGGGACCTAATCCCTGCATTTCTAACAAGTTCCAATGACCACATTTTGAGAACCATGTTTTAAGTTCACAATGAGCAGATGCACCCAGTAAGAGTGATTTAAGGGAGAGGGCAGAGGAAATACTGATTCTAAAATGTGTTTGATTTAAAAATGTGTTTGATTTTGTAAAACGAGAAGACAGTTGGAGGACTTAAGCTACCTGATTTCATACCTACTATAACGCAAGTAATCAAGGCAGTGTTGCACGGTCAAAATGATAGACTACAGGTCACTGGATAGAATAGAGAATCTAGAATTAAGCCATCACACATATAGTCAACTGATTTTTCACAAAGGTGAAAATGTATTTCCATGAAGAAAGGACTGCCTTTTCAACAAATGGTGCTGGAACTGGTGGATATCCGCAAGCAAAAAAATTGAACTTTAACCCATTCCTCACACTCATACACCAAAAGAATAGCAGCTTTTTCTTCATGGTTTGTAAAAAGGATAAACCGAGAAGCATATTAAGCCAGACACTGGTGTCTGGTCTATACCTCAATGTTTTTTTTTGTTTTTTTTTTTTGCAGTATGCGGGCCTCTCACTGTTGTGGCCTCTCCCATTGCGGAGCACAGGCTCAGCGGCCATGGCTCACGGGCCCAGCCGCTCCGCGGCACGTGGGATCTTCCCAGACCGGGGCACGAACCCGTGTCCCCCGCATCGGCAGGCGGATTCTCAACCACTGCGCCACCAGGGAAGCCCTCAATGTTTTTATAACAGAGAAATTGTAGAAGTTTGAAGAATGGGATAACACATATGTTCTATGCCATTCACCCAAACTCTGATTAGCCTCATGAGAATATTTCTGAGGCTCTAATATGAAGATTACTTAGTCCTAAAGGTGAAAAAAAACAGAATCTTAACCTCAAATTCACATTTTGTAAAAGAATTATTCAAACATCCATCCTTAAGGAGAAAAGACACCCTATTTTCAAGTATTGCTGAATGAACACCTGGCTCCATATGACAGTCCTCCATACCACCACACAGAATGTCGCCACCTCCTAATGATTTTGCCACCATCAGCAGCAGGAAGTATTTACAGATGCTCTGTAATCTATTCCAGGATCCGCTAATACACAGGGAAATCCCCTCATCATGCATTTAACGAAACGTTAGTCAGCACACAGCAGTTTATGAGAAGTAGGTCCCCAGAACAGGCGATAAAGCCAAAAGTCAGGGTACATTGACTTTGAGGTGTTAGTTAGGTGATAGTTGAATGTGAATTTCATAAATGTATCTAAATGTGCCAGAGAAATCCAAAAATTATCTGAATAATTCAGGCTACATGATTTTATCTAAATTAGACCAGACGACGGTATCAAAAAATAAATTAGCAAATTGTTTCCTTGCCAAAGAAGGCTTCACACTTCAGAACCGAGTCTGAAGAATGACCGGTGTTGCAGGTAGATGGGCTTGTAAAATGGGGAGGAGATGGAGCTCTGGGCTGGGGAGCACATGCTAAACACTGGGGACAACATGTTCGGAGGTGAGAGAAAGCACAGAGTAAGTTCAGGAGTAAGCTAGTTCTTCTGTATATCTGAAACATGAGGCACCAGAGGATGTGGTGAGAAATGCGACTGTGGTCAGACCATGACGTCCTTGTAAGCACCTTCAACTGGAGGAGTGATGTTATTAAATGTGTGCTTTAGAAAAATCCTGTCAAAAGCAAAATGATGTGTTTAATGCAGCAAGAATGGAGGCAGGGAGATCAGTTAGAAAGTTTCCGCAGGACACAGACTTCAAAGAGGACAGTGGCAATACAAGAAGGGGGGAAAGAACAGAATGTACTTAAATCTAAATCTTGATTTGATTTGAAGTGTTTGAAACACTCAATCCACAATGTTTAATAGTTGATTAGACTTAAGCCAAGGGGGGGAAATGAGCTAAGATTATTCACAGATTTCTGGCTTGGGGAAACTGAGTGAATGGTAGTGTCAGTAGCAAGATTAAATACACGTGGGGGAGAAGATAATTTTTTTTTTTTTTTTTTTTTTTGCGGTATGCGGGCCTCTCACTGTTGTGGCCTCTCCCGTTGCGGAGCACAGGCTCCGGACGCGCAGGCCCAGCGGCCACGGCTCACGGGCCCAGCCGCTCCGCGGCACGTGGGATCCTCCCGGACCAGGGCACGAACCCGTGTCTCCTGCATTGGCAGGCGGACTCTCAACCACTGCGCCACCAGGGAAGCCCCAGATAATTTTGAAAGAAAGATGATAGGCTTGATTTTGGACACATGGCGTTTTTAAAGCTATAGTATTTAACATGTGCGTTTTCTAGGTATATGCTCAAAAATAGGGCCTAAAGCCCAGCGAAGAATAATGAATAGCAAACTTTACTGAATGCAGGCATTCTTCCCAGCACTTTCCTTATACAATTCATTTAATCCTCATAACAACTCTATTAGATAGGTGCCATTATTAGCTGTTTTGCAGATGAGGAAACTGAGGTTCAGAACCGTTAAGTGAGTTGCCTAAGGTCACAGCTAAGAGTGCGTTTAAGTGCGTTTAAGCACACTTTCTTAATCTCTAAGATATCTAGCCAAACCTTCACTCTACAAATGAGAAATTGCTATTTACCCAAAGTCATATAACTAGCAATTATTAGCCAGGATTAGATTATGGTTTACCCAATCTGGAAATTAAACTTGGGTTCCCTATGTGGTTGGTAAGAATTCTACTACTAAAACATACCTCTCTTTGAATATTCAAGGAAAATAAGCTTACAATTCATTTCCTAACCAAAACAGTAATATTTTGTTAGTTTGGGAGGTTAGAAAAACAAGTAGAAAGAGTGAAAATATATTTTATGTAACTGCTATCTATACCAGAAGGTGTCATAGGAATTTCTACACAGAGAATAAAGGAGGGAAAAACACTGATGTACAACTAAGAACGTCTCATATTGTGCTCCCATGTGAGGGTGGTCCTCTGACTTATGCTTGGTAAAAGGACCAGTTCTTAAGTCGTGTTTTCCCTAGCTCTATTTTCCATTAGAGCTTTTGTTCAAGGGAACCCCCGTCTCTCCAACTTCACCCCCCGCTTCCTCCTTCCTGGTTAATGAAATGCCACTGCCACCAAGGCTCCCGGCGTAAGTCACTACTTACACTGGGGAACATGGTTATTTAAAAGGATGCTTAAACAACATTCTCCGACCGAAGAATCAATAGAAAATACTTCTACCTGGGGATTTCACCATATATAAAGGGTTGTACACAGAAAGGAAAGGGAGAAAGAAGATCTGAGCTCTAGTCTTAGTTCTGCCATTAGCTACTGTGGGAGTTTGGGCTAGTCATATCAATTCTCGGCATCCCAGTTGCTTTGTTTGCAAATGAAGGCCTTGGATCAAATGATCTCCAAGTTCCCTTTCAGTTTTATAACTCCAATATTTTGCAAAATTCCCAGAATCTCCCTTATAAATGGGCAAGAAGGACTCCTGTCCTGGGACCCAGAATTGATAGAGTCCCTAGGACCAAAGAGATGAGCCTACCCTTGAAACCAGCTCCAAGCAAGCAGGACACTAGAATTCTCTGCTCAAGTGGCCTTGAGCCAGCTTCCAGAGAGGCTGCTGTCTGCAGAGGGTATGACATGCATACTGAAATTTCCACACGCATAGGTGGGCAGAGGGCCGGTGGGAGGGGGCACAGGCCACTGAGTGGTTGCCTCTACTACCATATACTGGCACCAAACTCCGAGGAGTCCAGAACCAAGCCTTCCAAGTCATTACAATATTAATTTGTTAAAGTAGGAGGAAAGAATATATTTGACATTTTGTTAGTGTGATTTACAACTTTTAAATATTTAGACACATAGTGAGTGAGCTATCATTTGTATTCCTGCCCTGGGCCCTGAAATTATGAAAGGTTGCCCTAGAGATTCACATGCAAGAGTCCAGATCTTCAGAGTTCTATAAGTTTCTGTTAAAACCAGATTTTTGCCCACCCCTCTACCCCCCATTTTTTGTTTTGATTTTTCCTGGCCTCGCTCCTGTTCCCTGTAAGCTTAAACATTCCAATACATTAATTCACGTTAAAATGTTAATGGCCGGACTTCCCTGGTGGCGCAGTGGTTAAGAGTCCGCCTGCCAATGCAGGAGACACAGGTTCGAGCCCTGGTCCAGGAATATCCCACATGCCACAGAGCAACTAAGCCCGTGCGCCACAACTACTGAAGCCCACACACATAGAGCCCATGCTCCGCTACAAGAGAAGCCACTGCAATGAGAAGCCCATGCACCGCAACGAAGAGTAGCCCCCGCTTACCGCAACTGGAGAAAGCCTACGTGCAGCAATAAAAACCCAACACAGCAAAAATTAAAATTAATTAATTAATTTTAAAATGTTAATGGCTAATAGTGCTGACCCATATCACCCTTTCAAAGTATTAATATTTTAACAGAGGTTTCAATGCTTTGTTGGGGAGTTCTCAACTTTAGTATGCCTATAAGTCACCAAGAAAGCTTGGTGACTGAGTCCCAGCCCAGAGACTCTAATTCTGTAGGCCAGGGGTGAGGTTCAAGAGTCTTAATGTTCTAAAAAACACCTGAGGAGGTCTACAGATGGCACACTGAGAAACTAACTTATTTCAAAAAAAGTATTTTTGTAGTGCATATTTTAGGCACAATGGCAGGATATGGGGAAGATCTGGGGGGAAATCTCAGGTATAGTTTCCAAACACTTCAGTTTGTACTAGTAGATAGTAATCATAGTTAAAACCAGTACCATACTTTATAGTTAACAAAACAGACTCAAATTCTTAATCTGAGACACTCCTCACAACAACTCCACAGGTAGATTTTATTATCTCCATTTTTCATATGAGGAATCTGAGACTGAAAGAGGGGGCAACTCAGCAGCTCATACACTCAGCCCTAGTCATGAGTCTCCAAGTACTCCTTCCATTACTCCTCAGGCAGCCCCAACTCTAGGCTTATTTTAGACTAAGGACTGCAGTAGACAATGGCATTTACTTGAGGGCTTAGTCGTAACCTGACACCTTTTTACCATTGGTCAGCTGGGAATAAGGGAGTTTACTGGCCTGGAAATTTGCCTAAACGCCTTGGAGAATTTCTCCATTCCAAGTACTAGAAGGAACTGTGCTTACATTTAAGGAACAGATTAGAAACTGAAAGCTTGATGTCCGAGGCAAGGACAGTTAAATTTACTACAATCCCAATATATGAAATTAAGAATGCTTATTAACATTTAGTGGTGTTTTGAAATAACCACATCCAGATTAAAATAAAACAAGAATAAAGCTAAAACAAAAGCAAGTTCATTAAAATCTAATCATGTCCTTCTCCTTTATGTATTAAAATGAAAGCTGTGAGTGATGTCTTTAATTATAGTCCTGATGTTTCAGTTGCTGAGCAGTTTATTTAAAGTGACAGTATCATTTTCTTATTACATAATTACTCCTACTGAGTTTGTAATGTAAACAAATAAAAGGCTAATAATTCAGAGACAGAAGGAAAATTTGATAGCACTCACCAGACAATAATCTTAATGTACTTATTTGCAGATTGCTGATTCAGACTTAATTTAATTTCAGAGCTAACTAATTAGAGGAAAAAGTGTCACATGCTCACTTCTTTGGCAGGATCTGCACCTAAAGAATCTATGGTGTTAAAGACAAAAAAGATTCAAGGAAAAAAATCAGTGTTCACACTGAAAATCAGCATATGATTTTCCTATTCTTCTGAAACCTGCATATATGATTCAGGATATCCAAGACCAATGGGAGGAAGCTGAAAGGAAACAGAATCCTCATTAATTAAAGCAAATAATTGGGAGTTGGTCCACAATGTAATGGGCTACCTTATAAGAAGTAAATACCCCATCAAAAAAGGCATTAAAGAAAAATGGTAAAAATACTTGGTCTCAAGATTGTTTTGAAGGTCACTTCAACTTTAATGTTCTGTGATCTCATAAGGAGATAATAAGTCCAATTTCACCTCTTTAGGTATTTACAGAAAAATAATTTTCCCTGGTTTAAAGTATGCTAGACACTTTCCCATATGTTTTTTAAAACACATTTTAAAAGTTCTGTAAACTTCTCTGTGATTTAAAATAAGGTATGATCATCTTATATCATATACAAGGAGATTCGGTTGGTAAAATCTGAATATGAGACAGTCAGACCTAAGAAGCAGTCTTATGAAACAAGAAGTTAGGAGTTTCACATATCATGCTCCTTTTATGTCTACATATCTCCCTAGAGAAGTCGTGTTGTATGCAGACTTCAGAAGGTATGGTCCTTGCTTACTGAACAATCCATAGCTGAAGCTCCAAAGAGATCATCTGAACATCACATGTACCCCATCCTACTATAAAGACAGAATTTTATATGTTCAAAATGTTCACATGTACACTGAATAACCAATAATGGGTGAAAAACGATTTTCAGCTGCAGAAGATGATGATGGGCTTATTTTATTTTTCATTGTTTCTTTGAATCTAACGACAACTAAAGATGCTTGTGAATTACTTAATGCAAGATATATTATCCTACTCCAGTCCAATAACCAACATGAAAGCTCCCATGTCTTCTGTGCTCAACAGAAAATCTACTGAGTGTCTCCGATGTTCTAAGCCTCAGGCCTAGCAGACAGAAATGCTTCCTTTCTCTAAACTGGGACAGCACACACTGAAGGTAACTACAAAGTCAGTAATAACAAGAACTGTGCAACTGAAATTTAATACTTGGAACTAAAAACAACAATAATAAGGGATGCCCCAGTTAATAATAGCAATAATGATTACAGTAATTATAAATTAATAGATCTATTATAATAAATGTTGTAGTAAGTTAGAGCATAACTTTATGATAAAATATTAATAAGGAAAGAGAAGAAAAAGTGTTTGTACATATATAGATAACCACAAACATGTGCTAATTGCCAGGATTGTGAATTTTGCTGGCTTAAATAGGATCTCCTTTTTCTTATTTATTTAGGAATGTTTTTCCCATGGAGAAAGTTTTTTGTGGTAGGTGGGACTAAAATTAGGAATTCTGAAATTCAGCTAGGATGGAGCCACACTGGACATACCAGAAGCAAATGGATATCTCAAACCCATCTTTATTCCTTCTCTGTCTATCCATACGGATAGTACCTTTAAGATGACCAATTGTATCATCATTTGTGATGGGGTAATTTTAAATACACTCAAGATGTTGCGAGTTCTACGTTTAACAAACACTGAGGGACTTCATATCCTTGGCACCAAGACATTAGGACAGTCTGGATCAACTTGGAAGCTCATGCTATGGGCAGATACTGTATGTCACAAAATACCAAGAACCTACAAGACAATAATCAGAACCTGAAGACCAACACCTCCAACTTGGGGTCAAGTTTGTGTCTGGAGGTTCAATCCTTCCATTTTTTTCCAGTAAGACTCTACTCATGCGGGTTGTTACACTAATAGGGGATAGTTGAACTGGAAGAGAATTATATTATATGGAGCAAGGGCATAGCCAATACAGCAGATTATCAACATATGCTCTTCAAACCTAGACAAATTCAAATATATGTTGCTCAGTTAAAAAAATTAATTTAAATAATGTAGGCAATTCTGTCCACCATTTCATTCAGTAAGTATATGGCCAAGAGTGAGTGGGAAGTGAAATGCATTGATCTACCATTTCTTAACCAATCTCAGTTACTTTGTGCTGAAAAATAAGAATGTCCCTATCATTAAGACCAATTTTATTGAGTAGTCAGAAGTAATATTTATTATACCCAAAATCTGTCTTACACACAGACTGCAGAAGGTAACTTCTCTATAAAGATGCAAATTAACTATTTAACCTTAAATAAAATTTTCTCCTTGGAGAAAATGAGAAGTTAAGTTGGAGAAAATGAGAAGTTAAGTTGTCTATTCCCATCATGCCAGGAATTCATGAGGTTAGCAAAGTTTCTGAAAATGTACTGAGTCAAACTCTTCTCTTTCTTCTCTGTACTACATTGGTGTAATTTTACCCGATTCCAGTACAAGTTTACATCTACTCCAAAATCAGACATCGATTGAAAATCACTCTGAAGGTAACAGATACAAACCAATATGTTACTAGTACCTTCCAGCAGGACCTGAACTGTTGTGACTATACAGTGGGATAGTAGACCATGGATCTTCTGAACTGACAACAGAATTAATTATGAAGCAACACAGACAATATGCCTTTATGTCAGGAAGCAGTTGAGTAAACCTTTGTTAATTCTAAGACTTGTGCTGCACTGAAACATCGATTTTCTTCTTCAGACATTTGAGTTCTTGTTCAAACGTGATTTTTTTTTCATTCAGAAGACTGTGAGCTTCTTAGGCCCTGGGACTATGTCTTGTTTACTGGTATATAACATCCAGTGCCTGGTACATTATAGAGGCTCAAAAAGTTTTTAAAGAATTGTGGATTTTGACTTGAAGACATAATTTGAAGGAGGTTCTGAATAAATGAAAATCAAAGTTGCCTTCAATGCAGCAACTGTAAGTAATCCCACATCTATACTCACCAACCACTGGTAATACAGCATATGTATATGGAGGCAATAGTATTTGAGTATGTGTGTCAACAATAATTGAAACTTACTGATTTATTAATAACATAGAAGAATCAAAATCAATAATTTTTTCTAGTTTTGAATTTAATGTCTACTAGTAGTTTATCTTAAACTTCCTCTGGACCTCACATTGCCAAATAATGCTTTAACTTAATAGTATTTTCTGACCATGCACCTGGACCTTAACACGCACTTCCAATGTTGCTATCTTGTACTGACATTGGTCTTGACCCTTCATAGTAAAACTTGTTTATGCACATGTGTTACCTCTCCAGAAAACCTCACCCAGGGCAGAACTCTAGGCAGTAGGTTTTCAACAAAACATTTGTTTAATGAGAGTACAATAGGCATACAGTAGGCATCTGAGATTATGTGTGTAGAAGTTAAGACAGCAGACTGGGAGACACACTGCTGGACCATCTCTTAGTGCACTTTCAAAGAGGTTACCCTTTGAGCCTCATTTTCTTCATGTATAAAATAGGGTTAATAAAAACCATTTCCTCAGAAAGTGTTTCTGAGGATTAAGTGGGGTCATCCATGTAAAGTACTTAGAATAAAGCACATGGTGTCACCCTCTTCTGCCAGGAACTCTCAGAAATGCTTATTTGTATTAATTTGAATAAACACCACAATGTCACATGTAATTAATGTTAGCTATTATTAGTGATTATTATTAGGTTTGACTGTATAAAATTACCAATATTTCACCATTTTGACCCATGAAAACAACAATTTCAGTGGATTTGATATGACATTCTATGAGCTTAAAACACAGAGGTGATTTGGTCAAGTTTGTCAGTTCTGTTAAATCAGAAAATGTGAGAATGAGGTAAACCGGCTGTCTGTACAAACAAATCCAAAATATTAATCCATTAGTAATAGTCTCTGAATGTAATAAGCTGGGGTTATATTGTATTTGTATCACTGGTCTGGTCTCAGGACAGAGAAAGTTAATTTAGGAGGACTGAAATTGAGGGAGGGAGGAACCTGAATACTCCACACCAACACATTTCTAAACTTCTCTGATTATCACCCACAACTGACTTCCAACTGGTCCAGCTCAAGGCTAATTTTGTCCAGGGAAATTCTGAAAAGATAGGTAGCTTAAAAAGAAATGCGTAAATTTCCAAGTTAGCAGTCATCATCATCTTGGGGTCAGGAATGATATTCCTGGGGGATTTCTGACAAATATGCAAACATGTTACCTGAACAATCTCATGCTGTGCTCATTTAGTACCCACTAAATAGGTTCCGAGCTTAGCTAACAGATGGCTGATGGGATAGGTGAGAGGATGCATACATTGTGATGAGGTGAGTGATGAAAAAGGTTAAATTATACAAGGTAGGGAAACAGAATGGAAGGCCTGGATTAAAGACTCAGGTTGTCTAAGAACTAAAGTCAGGAGAAAACTAAAAATACATTATCCACCCTTACCTAGGCTGACACTATCTTCCCACCCTCTCCCTAATCCTCTATACCCTTTGGATCAGTGAATACACCTTCCACACTTCCAGCCTTCCAAGTGTGCTCCTATTCTTTGGCTGGTCTAAAAATCACACTTCCCTCATACTGAGATTATCTCAAACTGCCTTTTTCTGCCTAATATGAAGTGACTGTTTTCATCTGAGCATCTGCAAAATCAATTTTCTTCACCCTTCACTTTGGAACGCATTTTTAAATATAGCTCCAGTAGCTGTTGTGCTTGACAACATCAGTGAATTGCATTTTAATTTGACTTTTCCAAATAATCATTGATATCTGTAAAGATTCTTAGTCCCACCCTAAAAAAAGAAGTCCCCGAACTGAATGATTACTTTTTTAAAAATAAGAAACAAATATTCTCTGAGTTTTAAACAGTTTTTAAATGAACTAACAATCCTTATTGGGAGTTTTTTTTAATGAACTGAACACAAGCATTAACACAGGAACAGCTGGACGCTAATCATTTAGCTGGAAAAACTATATTACATGGTTAATGGAAACTCTAGGGAAGCACGAGATAAATAAGAACTACATGTTGGCAACAGCAATGTGTCCACAGGCAACTCAAAGTTACCAAGTAGGCTTGCATTACTACAAACAGAACAGAAGCAAAAGAGTTTATTATAACATCTTCCAGCCTCTCTAGAATTTACCATATGAGGCATCTCAGGCCTATGAAGGCCAGTAAGGAGTAGCTTTGGCAATACTGAGGCATGCACTGTTAATATAAGCCCCAATGGCATGTTTAGCAGAAAAGTGACCAATGACAGCAATAACAATCCCCTACATTTGTAGAATACCGTAACCACTGACCTCCTTTAATCTTGACAACCCTAAGAAATGGGCATTATAAATGAAGTTAAAAGAGGTTAAGGCACTTGCCAAGGTGACATAGGTAATAAATGGTAGAAGCCAAATTTTATTCAATATTACTCAGTGAACTTTTATTGATTTCTCACCCTGCATAACTCTCTGTGCTAAGCACTGGGGATACCAGAAAATGTCACAAAGCCTACCTTCAGGGGGTGCACAGCCTGCTGCAGACAACAGTGAGTGTTCATCCACTCAGCAGCTTCTCACTGTTGAGGGTCTTCTATGTGCCCACTGTGATTGGGAAATAAGCAATGTACAAAACAGACATGGTTCCTGCCACCCTGAAACATGCATTCTAGTGAGGCCAGACAACACACAATTTTAAATAAACAAGACAACTTACTGAGTGCTATCAAACTCAGTAAAACAAGTAATATCATAGAGTTTGGAGGATCTAGGAAGCTATAATGGATCGAGGAAAGTCCCTCTGAAGAGATGACATTTTAACCAAGGCTGGAAAAGAAACAAACCTAAAGATCCTGGCAGCAATATGGTTGGAAGGGAGAGACCAGGGAATTCGTTTCTTGTCTTGAGGCTGCATTTGTACAGCAAGCCAACTCTTGTTGGAGTGGCTTTCGGGGAAGCTAATGGAAAATATGGGGGAGGAAAAGCTGCCAAATCTCCCTCGCTCCCGTCATGTACACACAACAAGCCATACCTTGCTGCAGCCTTGAGAAAGAAACAAACCTGGTGTGTTTGAGAAATAGAAAGAAATATAGAGAAGCCAGCACCTAGCCAGTGAGAGGGCCTGGAAGAAATGCAGGAGGAATGGGCTCCATCACGTACGTCCCTTCCAGGCACAAGAGAAGTTTGGATTTTATTTTACTGAAAGTATAAACCAATGGAGGAGTTTAAGCTAGAAGTGACATGAAGTGTTTTACATTTTGAAAGAACTCTGGCCCCAGTTTGGAGAATGTATTGAAAGAAATCAAGAGTGGAAATAGAGCAGTTTAAAGGTGAGAGGTGAAAGCTTTGGGATATATTTAGGCTGTAGTATCAAAGGACTTGCTGTTAATTAGATGTGCAAGAGGATGACAAGAGGGAAATCAAGGTGACTTCCAGATTTTGGGATGGAGCAGCTAAGTCACTGATGATGATGCTATCTCGGGATTGGGAAGACAAAGAGAGTAACAGGTTGAGTGGCAACGAGGGTGAAATCAATAATTCTGTTAAGGTTTGAGATGTGGAAAGAGAATTAAAAATACAGTGTGACAAGTGCCACTGAGATAAAGGCATATGCTAAATAATGTGAAAAGGAAGAGAAAGATTAACTCTGTTAGAGGAGAGAAGGTCAGGGAAGCCTTCACAGGGAAGTGAGGTTTACCTTGTATATTTAAAAACAATTAAGAAATGGCCAGTGAGTGAGAATGGCACTTGAGGCAGAAAGAACAGCACACGTGTAGAGGCAGAAAGTACAAAAATGGAGTCTGCGCAGAGCTTCACGCATTGCACGAAAGCTGTATCCTGAGGGCACCCTGAGGTTTCTGGGCATGGCAAAATGGTGAGAAAAGTATGAGGTGATAATTATATGACTAATGTAAAGGAGAAGCTTGAGATTATGAAGACAAGAAGAGTATTAAATTTAAGATTACAAACCCTGAATTCCAGTCCCTACTCTGCCACTAACCAGCAAGCCACTTCACTTCTCTGGGCTTACTTCTTCATCAAAAAAAATAAGAGCATAAAATGAAGCTATTTCTAAGGCAATCTATAGATCTGGAAATTAATAAATCTATGGTTAGTCCTTTTGCACCTAAATTAAAAGCTGTTTATTTATACATGTCTACATAAAATGTTTATGTTTTTATTTATACTCACACACACACATAAATCTTCCACCTCATTTCAAAACAGATTTCAGTCAGCCTAAGTAAATACATGACTGTCTCAAATATTTTTTGAAATGAAATATTTATGTACATGTGAGTATAAGTAAAAACATAAACATTTATGTAGACATGTATACATATTTTTATATAGGTGCAAAAGGACTACTAAATCATAGTTTTATAGATTTCCAGAACAAATGAACAAATGTAACAAAACAGAAATAGATTCATAGATATAGAGAACAACCTAGTTTCCTCCTGGTTTCCAGACAGGAGGAGGGCAGGGTATGGGTATTTGCAGATAAAGGAAGGTGAAGGGGATTAAGAGGTACCAACTTCCAGTTATAAAAGAGACAAGTCGCAGGTATGTAAGGCACAGCATAGGGAATATAGTCGATAACACTGTAATACGGTGTATGTATGGTGACAGATGGTGATCATTTCATAATGTATAAAAATACTGAATCACTATGTTGTACACCTAAAAGTAATATAATATTGTAAGTCAACTATACTTCAAGAAAAAGGGAAAAATACATACCGTTGTATGATAAAGAATTTATCTGGTCTTAGTCCCTGGTTCCTGGGAGATAACCTCTAAATCCTTGGAATTTCCTGAGTGATAGGAGTGACTTTGTTATTCCTGAGTCCCTTGCATCATACCTGATTTATACCAGTGAGATAAATCAGGACGGGGGTTAGTCATCGGAAAGACCAACCATGGGATTAAAGGGCTGAGGCTTTGAGCCAGCCCAACCTCCAGCGAGGAGAGGGGGTACTAAAGATTGAGTTCAATCACCTGGTCAATGATTCAATTAATCATGCCTCTGTAATAAAACCCCAATAAAAACTCTGGACACCAACTCTCAGATATGCTTCCTGGTTGCTGAACACATTGATGAATGGGAAGGGTGATGCATTCCGCTTCCTTTCCAGGTCTCATCCTAATTGTCTCTTTATTTGGCTGGTTCCGATTGACAGCCTTTCTAATAAAACTGTAATCGTAAATATAGTGCTTTCCAGAATTTTTTGAGTCATTCTAGCAAATTATCAGACCTAAGAGCATTAGCGCAACCCCCAAATTTATAGCCAGTTGGTCAGCAGTGCAAGTGGTCTGGGGACTCCTGAAATTGTGACTGGTACTAGAAGTGAGGGTAATCTTTTAGGGAATTGTGCCCTTAACTTGAGGAGCCTGTGCTGACTCCAGGCGGCTGGCATCAGAATTTCACTGCAACATTATAATAACAGAAATTAAATAAATGAAGAACTACAGCCAGAAGGAACAGGAATATGAAAATAATGTGATAAAAGTAATGAGGTTACTACTCCTATCCTGAGAATGAAATCCAAGACAGCATTATAGGGATTTCAGAGGCAGCATGGTGTGGTGGTGAAGAACAAAGGTTTGAGCCAGACTAACAGGACGCAAATTCCATCGCCACTCTTTACCATCTGGGTGACTACAGGCAAGTCACTTAACTCTCTGAGCTCTGTAAAATGGAGATGGTGATAATGCCTACTTCACAAAATTGTTACAAGAATTGAGTTAATTCGTAAAAACTGTTTAAAACCATTTCTGATACATAAGAACACTCAATACTTAATATTAGAATGGGCCACAGTGCAGGCCACGGTCAACACATCAAAGCACAATTCAATGAAAATAATAATTTTTTTAAAGAAAATCCAGTCCAGATGTGAAACTCTTAACAGTTTATCACAGCATTGCCCAATAAAACTTTCTGCAAGGACCATAATGTTCTATATCTGTGCTGTCCAGTATGAAAACCTCTAGCCACATGTGGCTATTGAGCACTTGAAATATGGGTGTTTTGACTGAGGAACTGAATTTTTATTTTATTTCATTTTTAATTTATTTAAATTTAAATAGCCACATGAGGCTAGTGGCTACCATATATTGGACAATGAAGATGACCAGGGTGTATTAGACAGCCCACATGCCCTTCGGGTGGTCTTTCATGAACAATATTCCTCACAACCAAGCTTCCAGCAAGGACTGCAGATGAGAATTCAAGTCCACTTAACTCTACACTACTGGTTAAAGGCGGTATCGTGTGTTCAGTGTGCATCCAAGAAAAGAACACGTTTAAGATTTTGTTAGATAATCAAGAAGCCTACCAATCAGGCATGAGCCTAGAGAAAAGCCCACTGACTGTGACATGGAGTTGGGCCAAGGTAATATTTGCAGATAAAGGAAGGTTTTCCTTAGAAAACAGCCCAGAGTTGACTATAGTTTATGAGAACAGGCCCCAAAGTTCTACCTACTTTAACAGGCCGTGGCAAGAATTAGGAGAGAAAATGCATATAACTGCTTGGCACAATGCCTTGCACAGCAAATACAAAATCAGTTTTACCTCTTTTATCATTATCAGAATTATTCTGTGCTATAAAATATGCCTCTAATAACTGCAACTGGAGACGTTAATAATCTCAATACAGTACCCATGTAATATTGAATTGCAAACAGTATTATTTACTGAGTAACTCTTTAAGACAAGCTAGTGGTAAGTGAACAAGTTGACCTTCTATATAGGGTTCTTAGATTTTGACCAATTAAATGTTTGAAGACCTCTCCCAAAACTGATGACTTGGGTTTTGAAGTAACTGATTTAAAGTAAAGTAATGAGATCGAAGGGCCATTGTTTGTGGAGGCTACTGTAAATTTGAGAAAATAAACTATATCATCAGCATGTAGGCAAATGCTTATCTATTTATTCCTTATAGAAGGGAAGCATGAATTTGGCTCATCCAGGAATAATATCAAGTCATTAAGAAACACATGAAAGAGGAGAATTTGAAACATATTGTATTTTGTCTACCTTAAAATTATCTAATCTACCAAGAAACTTACTCTAATGACCTGAAATATTGGCAGTGGTTTTATAAGTCTCACATAAGTATCAATAGCTAGGATTGTGTATCTAGAGCATAACCCATTCCTGTACATAAGCCAAGGGCTGATAGAAGGTCAATAAAATCAAAGTTTATTCAAGGTTCCTAAGAAATGTATTCACAAACTGATGAAGCTTATGTAATGTTGGTCAATAAGACAAGAGCTGTAGCGCCTAAGACCCAGATACTCCTGAAAAATACTGTCCTGAGAAACCTAGAGGAGCAACTTATCAGAAAGGAAACTGGCCTACATCTACATGGAATCATTTGGAGAGATCATAAAGTATTTTTTACTAGAATCATCCTATACATGGTCCCACTAGGCAATAGGATTAACAAGTAGACAAGGACCTAAGCCCATCAGGGTAAGCAGTGCTGAAAATTCCAAAGGCAAATGACCTTTACCTGGGGCTTTATTTAATTAGAAACTGTTACTGGGACCCAGACTCAGGTCTTCAATTTCCAGGTAATTGATTCAAGCTAGGAGTTTTGTCAGTATCACTCTTCTATGAGCACTAACAAATAAACAAAGAATCCTATAGTTTTTCACGTACAAAAAAGAAATAATGACAGCTTCAAAGTATACTTACCACCAATTCTGAATTGCAATAAGATTAAAAGGAAATAGGACTATGGTAGCAGAGGATGGCTGAGATTGTTCCTTTCAGGTACCTCAAACAATATGTAATCATTTAGATCAATATCAGTTATATAACATTTAAAAACACTGCATGATTAAATGATGTATCAATTAGGAATATTTTAGGCTACAAGGAGCAGAAAACATTACTTTGGTGGTTTAAATATTAGAAACTTACTTTTCCCCACATAATGGGAAGTCCAGATGCATGCAGTTGCTGTTTCTGATTTAGTTAACTCCAGAGCCTTTGAATTCCCTTGATATTTCCCTCATGGACACAGGTTGGCTGCTAAAGTTTCAACCATAAGGTCACACTCCAGCTTCAAGAAAATAAAAAGGGAAAGAGGTGGAACCTATTGAAGAGTCCATCTCTAGACCAAAAGCCTGCATGTGATCATTCAGACCCGACCATAGACAATTGCAAGGCTTTGCCGAACAGACATCACAGTGAAAAGCTGCCGTCCCCACACCAGACTTGGTTACAGCCACTGCACTGCAATTTTCTGGAGAGTTGCATTCAAGGAACCCCACCTCCACTCCACCCATCTGAGCCAGCCATGCTCATACACATATCAGCATATATACATCTAGCCCAAGCATTTCTCTTCAGACGCCACTTTTTCAGAGGCCTTGGCTGAGGCACTTTGGACACCTCCACCAAGACCTCATTACCAGGGAGCTTGGCTAAGGCATTTTCTTTATGCTCAATCAGTATTTTTCTACTCCTTAGCCTTCCTCCTCCCCTTCTACCAGACCGTGAAAAGGCATGAGCCCTCTGTTCCAGGCTCCTCAGCAATGAAACATTTCCCCTCATCTGCACTTCATGCATCTCACCCTTGCCAGGTGTTGCTCCACAGGAAAAAAAATGGAGCACTAGGGAGCCAGTGCCACTTTTTGCCTCTTGCTTGCACTGTCACAATAAATAAAGACTTGACTGATAATTTCAGTTTGGCTCATTGTCTTAATTGACCACCTCAACACCTGGCAGCCTGTCATCTACATCAGAAAAATACATCTTCCAAGAGACCCTACAGCAGACTGCTACCATCTTATTAGCCTGAACTGAGATACACATGAGCATTCTGAGTAGTGTCTACAAACAGAAAACAGTTGGTGAACAAACCATCAGTGCTTGTCATAATTTGGAAATGAGTTCTGTGGGGAAAATATAAGCTCAGGAGTTCAGAAAAGAGAGAAGTTTGCTCTGAGCTACAAGGAAATGATTTCATAAAGGAGATTAAACTTTAAACTGTGCTCTAAAAGATAGATAAGGTTTGGAGATGAGAGGGCATGACAGATGGGCTAAACAGACTAAGGAAAGGTTTTGCGGAAGAAATGAGCTCCTAGGACAGAGAAAGGAACATCCCGCTCTTCTGAAAATAGGAGAAAGAGTGTTTTAATTCAGGAAATAGAACACAGTTGTCCATCAGAGGGATGGGGAAGCCACTCTTATGGGAGAATCTTTAGCACATCTAGTGCTGGCAAGTAAACTAAGAAATGCCTATTAAACAATTGCTATTGTCTAGCCAAACATGTCAGTAAACATTTATGCCAAACAACTGGCCTTAATACATGACTATTACACTCTAGAAAAAGCAAGTGAAAAATTCCTTATGCAAAAAAAGGAAGAAACCACCATCCTGCAACTAGCTCTGCTTTAACTCCCACTGAGATCCTCAGGGTATCCGTTCATGGAACCAAAGCAGCATATGGCCCTAAAAATGTAAGCCTCTGATCTTACAATTAACAGAGTAATCTTAAAATTAAAGCATCAAATCAAAAACACTTCTGAATAACAACCAGTTTAAGTTAATGGTTTCTTTCTTTTTGTTTGTTTTAGGTTTTCTTGCGTGGGAAGGGAGAGAGGGGCACTGGTCAAAGGGACAATGTATTCAATAATTGCAGCAGATAAGATCAAAGCAAAATTTTCTCTATATTCCCTAAAACGAATGTTTCTCCTGTTCTTTATTAATTGGAAGCAAAGGTCTAAACAAGCAGTGGTAATAAAACCAGTGAGAGGGGCTCTTTCACATCTCTAATTATACCTCCTATAGAGTAACAGGCAATTGGACACCAAAAGCTCAGGGACCAAGACCTTTCCTGCTATGTCCAAGCTACACCAGAAGGAAATCTATAGTCAAAGTCCCCCTTCAAGATAGTTCCCAATAGTCTCATTTTAAAAGTAGATCCTTTTTCTTATCTGACTCTAACTGGTAATTAGCTATTCCTGCTTATTAATCTACCCAAGGGACTGTTTCTGAATATTAAAATGTGAGATTCTTTCATCCTGTAATTATGCTGGACACAGAAGGAAATAAACTGTAAACCTACAACTGTAACCTCCTAAAAGTTAAGAGAATCACAATGGCCCACTGAAATAGGAGACATTTTAATTAATATGCCTCCCTGTGGCTTTGCCTTTCTTCTTGTATGCTCAGCTGGAGTAATTAGAGGAAAACCTGAGGGGCGCCTACCCCAGAAGCCTCACTCAGCCCTCTCCAGCTGAGTCACTCTTTGTTGGCAACTGTCTCCATTGAGGAAGAGACTCCGCCTGAGCTGTAATGTACATCTGCTCTAGGGAATAATCCCTCCCGAGAGCCACCAGGAAGTAGCCTGTTCAAAAAGCAAAAAATTTAAAAATTTAAACCCTATTCACTTTAAAGGAAAAAACAAGAAACAATCTTAAGAAAGATACCTTCCAAGCTATTAACATCTGATACAACTTCCTCTTTAGAGATTTCTCCTTCTTTAACCACTTTTTAAAGTATAGTTTACAATAGCATAAAATTTACCCATTTGGAGTATACAGATCAAGTCAGTTTTAGTAAATTTACACAGTTGTGTAACCATCATCACACTCAAGTTTCAGAACACTTTCATCACCCCCAAAATTCCCTTGTGTCCATCTGCCATCAATCCCTGCTCCCAATCCCAGCCCCAGGAAACCTGCTGTCTCTATAGTGTTGCCTTTTCTAGCAATTTCATACAAATGCAATCACACAGTATATATTCTTTTGTTTGTGTGGCTTCTTCCACTTAGCATATTTTTGACATTTATCCATGTTGTTACATGTATAAGTAGTTCACTCCTTTTTATTGCTGAATAGCACTCCATTGTATAGATATACCACATTTTGTTTATCTATTTTCCAGTTGATGGACGTTTGGATTGCTTCCAAATATTTGGAGATATTGAGCCTAACAAACATTTGGATACAAGTCTTTTCATTCCTCTTGGGCAGATACCTGGAAAATAAATTTCTTGGTCATTTGGTAAATATAAGTTCAACTTTTTAGGTAAGTGCCAGGCAATTTTTCAAAGGGGACTGTATCATTTTCCACTTCCATCTGCAACATTCAAGAGTTCTGCTTTCTATGCTACCTCAGTAACAGTATTCTCAATCGTTTTTGATTACATATATTTTAGAGGTGTGTAGTATATTCTCAATGGGATTTTAGTCTGCATTTTCCTAAGGACTAACAATGCAGAACACCTTTTCATGTGCTTATTTGCTATTCATAGATCTTTTCTGAAGGTTCTATTCAAAATTTTACCCATTTTTTAATTGTGTTGTGTGCTTTCAGACTATTTACTGTAAGAGGTTTTTTTCATGTTCCAAACACAAGTCCTTTATCAGATAAATAATTTGCAACTATTTTCTGCAATTCCTTTTACTTCTCTTTGTCTTTTCATTTTCTCAGTGCTATCTTTTGAAAAGCAAACATTTTATCTTTTGGTGTTCATCATATTTTTGGTGTCCTATCTAAGAAATTCAAAGTCACAAATATTTTCTCCCGTTTATTTCTAGTTACATGATCATTTCAGCTCTTACATTTAGATCTATGATCCATTTTGAGTAGAACTTTGTGTTATGGTATGAAGTAAGGGTCCAGGGGGGTTATGTTTTTCCTTTTGTTTTGCATAGAGACACCCAATTGTTCCAGCACCATTTGTTGAATAGACTCTCTAACCCCACTGAGTTACCTTGCAAGTCTGTCAAAATCAAGGGACCATGCATGGGTTTATTTCTGGACTCTGTTCTGTTCCACTGATGTATGGTCTGATGCTAATACCACACTGTCTTGATTACTGTAGCTTCACAGTAAGCTTTGAAAATCAGGTAGCACAAATCCTTCAACATTGTCTTTTCAAAATTGTTTTGTTTATTGTAGGTACTTTGAATTTCCATTTAAATTTTAGGATTGATTTGTCGATTTATATTTAAAAGCCTGCTGGGAATTTGACAGGGATTATGTTGAATCTATAGATCAATTTGAGAAGAGAAATGCCATTTTAACTAAACTGATCTTCAAATCTATGACCACAGTTTATCTTTCCGCTTACTTAGCTCTTCATTACTTTCTCTCAGCAACGTCTTACAGTTTTCAGCATACAGTTTTTGCTCCCTTTTGTTAAATTTATGCCTAAGTATTTTATTCTGTTTGATTCCATAGTAAACAATATTATTGTCTTAATATTATTTTTGGATTGTGAACTGCTAATAAATAGGAAAATAATAGTTGAGTTTTAGATACTGATCTTGTAACTTGTGACCTTCCTAAACTTGCTTAGTACTTCTAGTAGCTTTTTGACAGATATTCCCTACATACAAATCAGATTATCTGTGAATAAAAATAATTTTACTTCTTACCTTACAATCTGTATGTCTTTAATGTCTTATTCTTGCCTTATTGCAAGAATAAGACATTAAAGAGTAGAATCTCCAGTGCAGTGCTAAATAAAAGAGGCAAGAGCAGATATTCTTTTAAATCTTAAGGAGAAAAAGCATTCAAGCTTTTAAGATTAAGCATGTTGTTAGCTGTAGCTCTTTATCAGGGTAAGAAAATTTTCAACTATTCCTAACTTGTTGAGAACTTTTATCAAGAATGCATGTTGTATATTTTAAAAAACCATTTTATGTCTACTGAGATAATCACATGGTTTTTGTCCTTTTTAAAATTAACATATTATTTTACCCAAATTGATTTTTGGATAATAAATCAACTTTGCAGTGTAAGACACTTAGAAGTTACCACTCCACCATAACAACAAGGAAAAAGATGAAAGAGTTGAAAAATCAGCTCTTCTTAGATCCATCACAGAAGTGAGACCACAGGACAAACTGCTGCTCCAAAAACTGGAGGGACAGACAAGCAGATACAGAGAATCGGAACCTACTGGAGCAGAAACATCCACAGAAACCAGTACCGGGGTAGGAAAACTTGAACTGTAATTGACAACTGCTGGAGGCTCAGTATGCAAAAGTCGGAGAGATAAAAACTCCAGGGGGACCCAGTCATGGGGTGGGAGGCACACTTCTAAGTTTTACCTCTAAGAGCTTCACCCTGATCTCATGGTGACTATCAGAGAGAAACTCTCTTGTGCTTGCAGCAAGGGACGGGAAAAAGGAATCATTTTGAAATACAGTAGACCATTCTGTTTTCCTTAACAAGGCCTGCCTTCAGGAGAAACAATTTTACAGGAGGCTAACCTACCTGGTAGAGAAGCGTCAAACTCCAGCTCCCTCTAGCCATCCTATCCCACCTACATGGTGGGGGAGGGGAGCGGGGGGAAAGGATGGGGTGGAGGTGCACTAGGAAGCACTGTGGGAGGTCACACAGGTTGGTCCCCTGGTCCGGGAAGATCCCACATGCCGCGGAGCGGCTAGGCCGGTAAGCCATGGCCGCTAGGCCTGCGTGTCCAGAGCCTGTGCTCCGCAACGGGAGAGGCCACAACAGTGAGGCCCACGTACCGCAAAAACAAACAAAACAAACAAACAAAAAAACCCACTGTAACAGAAATGAAGAATGCCTTAGATGTGCTCATTAGTACACTGGACACAGCTACTAATTTTCTGGAGAAAGAATCTCTCAGCTTGAGGATATGACAATAGAAACTGCCAAAACTGAAAAGCAAAGGGAAAAAAAAAAAGACTGAAAAAAGAACAGAAACGAATACCCCAAAACTGTGGGACAACTACAAAAGGTATAACATAACACATAATGAGAATAACTAAAGGAGAAGGAAGAGATAAACCAACCTACATTCCTAGAATAAGTACCATTTGTTCATGGTGATCATCCTTTTTACATGTTGCTAGACTCAGGTTGCTATTATTCTGTTAAGGATGATTGCTTCCATATTCACGAGAGATACTGCTCTATGGTTTTCTTTTCTTGTGATGTCTTTGTCTGGCTTTGGTATCACGGTAACACTGGCTTCATTAAATGAATTAGGAAGAAGGTCTCTCGCATCTATTCTCTTAAAGAGTTTGTGCAGAAATAGTATTGTATTTTCCTTAAATATCTTATAGAATTCCCTAGTTAAACCATCTACACCTGGATACTTCTTCATGAGATAATATTCTTTTGGTGATTCAACTAAATCATTGGGGAACTACGATGTACGCATTGTAGCTCCATAGCTGTCTTTCAGGAAGCATAAATTCCTATTTTCATGGAGTTTACACAATGGTGGACAAAGCACTGGTCTGAGACTTGTATTCAAATTCAGCTTCTGTCTTTACTTGGTAGTTGGGCCTCAGTACTCAGGCATCCTAAGCCACAGTTTCCCCACTGTAAAATGAGAGAGTAGAAGGTTTCTAAGATCCTTTCAGTATTTAAATAATTTGGTCTATGATGAAAGTGTAAAAATGAACTTTATTGCAAATGACAATCTGAGAAAAATTTTTATAACTCATAGCACAGACAAAATGTTATTCCTAATTTATAAGGAAATCTTAAAAATCAAGAAGAATAAACTCAAAAAGCAATAGAAAAAGAAAATCCAGTTGCCATTTAAGGACAAGTGGTCCTAAAATACATGAAAAGTTGTTCGACACATCAAAATCAACTATCTACTAACAATAACCAAACAGATAACATAATTTTAAAAAGATAAACATTTAAATAGCAATGAAAGATGTAAAATATCTAGGAATTCACTGAATTGATTTCGTGGAACTACGAAACACTGCTGAAAGAAATTAGAGAAGGCCTAAATAAATACTCATAGACTGAAAATCTGAGAAATGCTAAAATGTCAATTACCCCCAAATTTATCCTTACATTCAGTGCAATCCAAATCAAAATTCCAACTGGGATTTTCCACACATTCTAAAATTTACATGGAAATGCAAAGGACCTAGAAGAGCAATACAATCTCGAAGAAGAATAAAACTGGGGAGTTTACACAACCAGGTGTCAATATTAAAAAAAAAAAAAAAAAAAAAAAGACGATAATTTTTTAATTGAAATATAGTTGATATACAATATTACACTAATTTCAGGTTACAACATAGTGACTCAACATTAAAGTACGTTACAAAATGATCCCCACGAGTCTAGCAGCTATCTGTGCCCATGCAAAGTTATCACAGTACTGGGCTTCCCTGGTGGCGCAGTGGCTGAGAATCTGCCTGCTAATGCGGGGGACATGGGTTCGAGCCCTGGTTTGGGAGGATCCCACACGCCACAGAGCAACTGGGCACGTGAACCGCAACTACTGAGACTGCGCGTCTGGAGCCTCTGCTCCGCAACAAGAGAGGCCACGACAGTGAGAGACCCGTGCACCACGATGAAGAGTGGCCCCCACTTGCCACAAATGGAGAAAGCCCTCGCACAGAAACAAAGACCCAACACAGCAATAATTAATAAATTAATTAATAAAGACTCCTACCCCCAACATCTAAAAACAAAAAAGTTATCAGAGTACTATTAACTATATTCCTTATGCTGTATAGTATATTCCTGTGACTTATTTATTTTATAACTGCAAGTCTGTACCTCTTGATTCCCTTCACCGATTTTGCCCATCCATCCACTGGCCTCCCCTCTAGCAATCACCCACTTGTTCTCTGTATCTATGAGTCTGTTTCTGTTTTGTATATTCATTTGTTTTGTTTTTTAGATTCCACGTACATGTGAGATCATACAGTATTTGTCATTCTCTGTCTGACTTATTTCACTTAGCATAATACTCTCTAGATCCATCCCTGTTGTCACAAATGGCAAGACTGTATTCTTTTTTATGGCTGAGTAATATTCCATTGTGTGTAGATGTATATATATCACATCTTCTTTATCCATTCATGTATCAGTGAACACTGAGGTTGATTCCATATATTGGCTATTGTAAATCATGCTGCAATGAACATGGGGTGCATATATCTTTTCAACTTAAAAAACTGCAATAATTACAGCTATGTGCTGTGTGTGCTGATGGAACAGAATGAAGCGTCCAGAAATAGACCCACACATATATGGTCACCTGTCAATTCAAAAAATTATTTAATATGCTCTCTTGGCAAAGCTGCGGGGAAGCACAAACTAACACTGTTTTCAGGAATGCAAAATGCTGCAACCCACAGGAAGCACTGCATCTACTCTTTGACAATCTCACTTCTGGAATTGCATACACATACCTGCACACATAGGAAGTGACATATATACAATATTAATCTTCAGGACATTACCTGAAATAGGAAAAGATTTAAATGACCCAAGTGTCCAGCAATAGGGGACTAGTTGAAAAACTATTTTCCCTTCATGCAACAGAATACTATGTAACTGTAAAATAAATAAAGTCCTATGTATTAATATGTGCTGGGTGAAATGTTATACAACTATAAAAAATACAAAATTGTTAAAAAAAAAAAAAAAGAGAGAGAGAGAGAGAGAGAGAGAGAAGAGATGGGATGCTGGTGTACAGACCTCCAGGATACATTATTAGGTGGAAAATACGGGGTAAAACAATGAATATGGAATACAATGTTTTGAGTAAAGAAAGCAGGAAAATAAGAATGTATATTGACTTTTTTTTTCTATGTGCATAATAAAACACTGGAAGTACAAACAAGAAACTAATAAAAATTGTCAACCACAAGGTTGGGAGGGAGGGGAATAAAGTAGATGAAAGAAAGCTCAATATTAATTGTTTGGGAATTATTTTGAATTTTGAACCATGTAAATGTTTTACTTATTTTTAAAAAAGAAGTACTGCTAATGAATTTCATCAGGGAAAAAAAATGAAAGTTTATACCAGCTGAGAAATGATTTACAGAAGAAACAAGATTTCATATGACTTTCATATGGCCTGATTTGGGACACCTACTTTCCTATTTCCACGAGGGATGGGAACTTCACTTTGAAATATTACTTGGTCGAAACATTCAGTTGAACATCATGTTACTTGCTTAAATTCAGCATAGTGGTCTGCAAAGGGAGGGAGAGAAACAGGAATGGGGTAGGAAGGATTTCACAGGAGCTTGAACTGCATCTACATTTAATTTCTTTTAAAAATACATATACTTATTATATAATAAAAGACATGGAGCCAAAGTGACAAAATGCAGAGATTGGACAAACCTCGGTGGTAAGGGGGGGGAAAAATTGCAATTGTGTCCTTTTATTGAAAACACCAGGGGACTCTGAGAAGAACAATAGAATTTATTTAAAACAAAGCATTTCCTTATTTTCTGTGGACAAGCCATACAGGGAAGAATAAACACGTTTGAAGCCAAAATCACAGACTCTGGCTCATCAAGAAGTCACAATATAAAAAATTTTTTAAAAGTCACAATATACAGCCCCCTAAGTTCGCTAAGCTGTGAGTGTTCAGAACAGAGCAACACCTGGCCTGCATGAACGCCCTGCTGCTGTGAGTGGGGCCAAGGCCAGGACATCACGTCAGAATTCAGGCGAGGGCATCAATTCATAAACACCCAGAAGCTTATTGTTCTTGTAATTCCTGCAGGCAATGCACACAGTTTCCAAATTAAAAACTAGACCAAGTAACCATGAAACCTTCAGAGGCAACCTTTTGTTCATATTTCATGATTTCTTTTTCGGGAGATGCACAAGGTCTAATGACACAAGCTGTTTATTCTCCTCATTAGCCTTTCGGGTTTCAGAATGTGTGGTTTTTCTTAAGCTTTTCTCACTGCTAAACTCAGCCAAATTCATACTCACAGAGGAAGTCAGATTCCAGCTCTACAGCTCAACAGCAGAGATCTCCAAGCTACCCAAATCCATGGGGTAATGCTGGCTGCTATATGACTTTTATCTTTTCTCCTACAAATGGCTGTAGCAGGATTAATGTCAACAATACACGCTCCCCCCACAGGCTTAGCCTATTTAACTACAATTACTCTCCTGAGCGAGACCCTTTTTGTCATTTGCAAAGGTGAAGAGAGAGAACAGAGGGTGAAGAGAACAGACTATTAATATAAACAATTACCTTATTTTATTCAACACTTTCCAAGTTTCAAAGCATTTTCATATATTTGATCCTTATAATTATGAGGAGGCAGGGCATTTTACATTCCCATTTCACGGATGGGAAAGCTGAGGCTCAGGAAAGTCAAGGGGCTACACCTATATCTTCTGCATTTATTCCAGACTTCCCACTATGCCAGCTGTCTGGCAGGCTTAAGCCCAAACACTGATGACATGGTTTTACAAATTCCTTTCCATCCATAAGCTGCAAATCCTCCCATAATCATGGTTGTCAATGTATCTCATTCCTATGGATATTTTGGAGACCAGTCTCCCCAAACCTCTCCCCCACTTCTTTTACCTGCCCTAGATCTGAATTTCCACCATTAAAGGTCAGTCCTCTGGCTAAAGAGCTGGACTTGACCATGTAAGCAAATTTTTCGCAGTATTGTCCCTGAGGTAACTGAATCAGAAATACACTGGGAAAATCGTTTCCTGGGCATCATGCTAGATCCATGGAATCAGATTCTCTTAGGGGTATGTTTAGGAATGTGCATTTTTAACAAGCTTCCCCATGTGTTGTTACCAGCTTTAAAGTTGAGAGCCACTGCTTTCAGCAATGAAAACCCTGAGATGTTTTGAGTCAGAGACGAGAATCATCTAAGGATTATTTTAAGAAGATAACCGGGGAAGCAGTGTTTAGATTGTGCTGGAGTGGTAAGAAACTGGAGTCTATGAGTCTGAGGTTACTGGGCAGTAGCCCAGTTTGAGGAGCAGGATGGGAGGGAAGGGTAAATATGGGAATAGAAAGAAAAACTGTAAGAAGCATTACAGAAGTCACTATAATTTCCTCTCTTCATCTTCTACAAAATGTCTAAACTCTTTTCCTTTCATTTCACTGAGGCTCCATTGCCTATTACTAAGAGACCAAGCTGATTCTCTGAGCATATTATATCGTGCCACAGTTCAGCTCCTCTCCCCCTTGTGTGCTACTCTTCATACAAGGGGATTTAGCTATGGCTCATGCAAGATGGCTTAATTAGTCTCCTGTGACTAAAACTGAGTTCCTTTGCTAAATTCATTTAGATTCAAAGAAAAGGTAGTGAGCTTCCACTACTGATGTCCAAAGCATTTCAAATTCATTTTTAAAACACAACCCTCCGTGCTTTTAGCCCACGCAGGAGAAGTTCATGAGAGCAACACTTTACAAATCATTCTGTGTGACTCAAATTCTGCTCCCTAGGAGCTGAAACCACAGAATGCATTACCTAGAAAGGCTCTCATTTGCATTTGTTTCCTTTATCCTTTGTCCTCACTTACCCCCCTTTTCTTTCCTGCCTCCTTTCTATCTATATATAAAACACATTCAAATGGTGGTCATGAGCTGTTCTTGGATGTTTTAAGTTTATCTGTCTCACAGCAAATAGTCAGAAATCACATGGGCCTGGAACTCAGAATGACTGACTTCTAGTTCCAGCTTTTCCACTGACTTGTTACCGGACCTTGAGTAATTCAACTCTCCCTTTGAAGCTCAGTTTCTTCCCCTCTAAAATGAGAAGACTGCACTAGTGGGTATCCAAGGACCCTTCAATCCAAATATTCTACAATTCTAAGTTGAACACTCTGGATCCCAACAACATGAAAGTTTAAAATCTCTGGATCCAAATTACTCTTCGGTTCATTTAAGTTCAGAGCATTTAAAATGTCTCTCAGAATGTGCACTAGAGTCTTATGCTACAGCAGTGGAGCTATAATAAAGTTGGTTTAGCTACTTAACTGTCTGCCCACACATATTTCTCACTGCAACTTCTTTAATCAGGCCTAGCAAAACTAGATAATGGAAAGGCATCTTAATGAAATAAGCAGTCATCTTAGCATCCGGTCACATCAGAGAAGTGTTGCACGCCTTTTATTCACCACAGGTCTCTCTGTGGATAATTTTTCATCGCCTTCCTCCTCCTACCATCACACTCACCAAGAAACATGCAATGACGCCAGGGACACATATGGCATTGCATTAGCAGTACTAAGATGAACAAGACATGTTCCTTGGCTTCCCAGGGCTAGCTACAGAGATGAGGACAGTGAGAGAAAGTGATTTAAGTTGCCATGAATCTTAATAGCCAAAATTCAACTTTTCATCAAATTAAAAGCAGCAAATAGTTTGGGTTTTGTTTGGTTTGGGTTTATTTTTTTTGCTTTGGCTTTTTAAAAAAATGCACAGATGTTGACCATATATAAGCAGAGACATAACCTGACGCCCAAAGTTCTGAAAGCCCTGCTCATTTCCCAGTGATAAGACAGCACTCTTACTATCCCCTCATTCAAGATCCACCACAATATGGACCTACCCTTCAGTCATTCATTCATTTCATAAATATTACTAACTGCCTATTATGTGCCAGGCACTATGCAAGAAGCTGGAAATACAGTACTCTCGTGAATGGGAAAGAAGTCTTTGCCTTCACGATGCTTAAAATCTGTGGGGGTAAGATGGATATTAATCAAGGGCTTCCCTGGTGGTGCAGTGGTTGAGAATCCACCTGCCGACGCGGGGGACACGAGTTCGTGCCCCGGTCCGGGAAGATCCCACATGCCGCGGAGCAGCTGGGCCCGTGAGCCATGGCCACTGAGCCTGCGTGTCCAGAGCCTGTGCTCCGCAACGGGAGAGGCCACAACAGTGAGAGGCCCGTGTACCGCAACAAAACAAAACAAAACAAAACAAGATATTAATCAAATATGTACAGGAATAAAACATAATATATATTATACATATGTATTTTATACATATTTGGAAAAAAGTCAGGAAGTATATATGCTCAAATGCTAATGGTAGTAATTGCCAGGGAGTAAGATTATGTGATTATGTGCTTTTTTTTCTTTTCTTCCTTATAATGTCTTATATAGCCTCTGTTTTTTTTGTTTGTGTTTTTGGCAAGCATTACACTTTTATAATAAGAAAAAAGCCATTTCCATTGTAAAAATTTCATGTGTTTAAAGATTTATTGACATAGAAAAATGGCATACATTGCTAAAAATTAAAGTTGCAAAATAGCATGTATAATAAGATTTCATTTTGAGTATATAATGCAATAATAACAAACTAAAAACACACATACCAAAATACTAATAGCAATTATCTTTGGTGGCATAATAGATCATTTTGTCTTTTATGCTTTTTAAAAATTATCCAAGCTTTCTACATTGAACATGTAGTAATTTTTACTTATCTTATCCTTGGAATCTCACCTCCTCTGGGAAGCCTTCACTGAGCATCTCCACCCTCAGCCCACACAATCTCACTCTGCTGAATACCTATAAATTTTGTTAAATCTATTGCCACTTTAACACCAAGCATGAGACACACTGTTCATAATTATTTTTCTTGTGAGGAAGGTACCAGGTATCTGAGCTCTTTCACCCACACTAGTATTTGATCATGGTCAGCAAACACTGGGAGCTTCAGTGATTGTCTCAAATCCTAGCAGGACACATCGCCACCAGTGTTCAGGGTTGGGCTGTCAGTTATGCAGGCAGTGGCACTGTCCCGGACAGCCCTCACACCTTGTTCCTAGCTCTCTCCAGAGGGCCTCTCATGTTCATCTCCTCACACAGAGGGCACCTCCAAGGGGTAGGAACTCATTTCTAAACTCTTGAGTTTTTCTGCCTCAATCCATCAAGGTTCACTATGAAAAGGAGAACCAGGAGACAGAACGGAATGAAAGGCTCGTTACCATAGAACATAATTTATTACCCACAGGACTCCCGAGTCACTGTTGCGCCGCAAGAAAAGAGAGATTCAGAGAATCTTGACTCTGGAAGGGAGGCAAGCAAGAAGATCAAGCTTATGGATGAAGAAATGCGGTACAGAGATGAGCGACATGCCCCAGGTCCTCCAACAAGTTGGTGACAGAGTCGCTTCCTCCACTGCAGCAAGCCTGAGAGATAAAATACGAAATACTCTGCACAGAATGAAGGGACACTAACGGTAAAGGAAAGCTTTCACATTTGCCTCTGATTCTATATTGTCTGAATCTTTTACAAGCAGACTGCATAATATTTCTAAATTCATTATTAAAACTCAAATCTAATAAAGACACACCTTTTTAAGATAAAAATATCTGACAAGCAACAATTTTTACTCATAGCATCAGGTCTCTGGACAGACCTAGGACTGCTTGTTTGGCCTCTTACCAAATTCCTGCCACACCCTCTAGCAGCAGAGCCTCCTGGTTAAGAAAAGGGACTTCAGGATCAAAGAGGTTCAAGTTTGTATATAAACATTGCTTCTTACTAGCTGTGTGATCTGGGCAAGTTAATTACCCTCTTTGTGCCTCTGTTTCCTCAGCAGGAAAATGAAGATAATAATGTTACATAGCTCAGGGGGTTAGCCTAAGAATTAGACAAGATAGTGCAAGAAAGTGCACAGAAAAGTGCCTGGAGCAGAGCAGCTGCTCACTTTGCCCACTGTTTTTTCATCAGCACATTCCTTGAGGCTACTGTTGTTACTATCACTGCTCCCAGGCTGTTTAGCTGCTTTACTCAGGTGGCTATTGTTCCCTTGAATGGCCTCCCCTCCCCATTCTATCCATCAAAACCCTGAGTTTTCTTCCAGACTCAAGATTCACTACTCCAAAACTATCCCTAAATCACTCTCACAAATAATCCCCCTTTCCAAATTAGGATAATTTATTGGGAGGGTGGCAATACAGTTAAATTAAATGAGCAAACATAGTGACAGAACTTGAGGGAGAGGAAAGATCCTAAGCTTTGGTGTCAGAAGGCTCTGACTAAAAACTGCTAATCTGCCAACTACCAGCTGTGTGATCTGGAACAAACGAATCACCTTAAATTCTCTGAGCCTTCATTTCTTCAATCTGTTGAGTAAGCATCATAATCCCCTCAGCCATTCCTTCTGTAAGGAACAGCTCAATATGGAAGAGCATTAAGGATAAAAGCAAGTGAAAAAGAACAGGGGGAAAAAGGAAGAATCAAGGGTAGACCAAAGGATGGGGAGTGGGGAGTGGTAAGGGCTGATGAAGACGGACAGCGGCTGATGAGGAGAGCAGTATGAAAACTACATGTCCATAATTAGAAGAAAAGACAGTCATGATTCCTAGGGACAGAGTCAGAGGGCTCATGCCGCAAGACTGATGAAGAGAATAGTTTCTATCAGAAAGCAAAGCAGGTGAGCCTGGCATCAGGAAACACCTGGAAAGGGGAGAAAAAGAACTTAGCTTTACAAGTATCAACAGATGACCTAGATGGGGTGCTTAGATACAAGCTATGTAACTACGGGCTGTTTCATATTGAATTCAGCTACCTAATGTTTGAGACATACGACAATGACAATAGTTTTGGGCTCCCTAGCACATTTCCCCCATCCCTTATTTTTATAACAAATCATGCCATGTGTACCACCCCCTCCCCCAGGATCACAGAGATGGACAGATGACCCAGATGTGGCCAAGCAGACAGAGTACCTTGTTTCTAAGGCTGCTACTCAAAATACTTCACAATCAGCACAGCAAGGGCACCACCAGTCAGGATGAGCTCCTACCATGGTTAACCAGTACAACCAGTGTACTGGTTAACCAGTGGGCAACCAGCTCCGCCCACTCCCCTGGGTATATGATGAGTCCAGCAGTGGACCCATGACCAAATAGGGCCAACTGCATCCTTCTCTTGGAATGACAAACAAACCTGAGGAAAAAGAAGCAAAGTTTTTTACATTAGGGTAGCTAAGACGTGAAACCTGAGATACGAAAGCAGAATGAAAACAAAGACAGGCAGAAATGAGAGATGAGCAAAGAGAAAACTCCAGTGAGGTTGTGTCCTGATTCCCAAGTCCCTGGGTCTTGCAGTTCTTTCTTTAATTCTGTGATCTCTACCATCATCCTTCCCAGTTACCTGAGCCAATCAACTCTCTATTTTTCCTTAAGCTTCTTCAAATTGGGTTTGTCACATACAATCAAAGGCTCTGAGTAAAACTCCTCTTCTCACTGAGGCAAACTTCAGCTGTGCACAACAAGTGACCATGTACCAAATTAATTATGGTAGAAAGACCAAAGAAGGAGAAAGGAGGGAAAGACCCTAAATCTAGGCATTGGCTCTGATGTGAAGAAAGCTCCACCCACAGCACATTTAGCCACTAGTGATAGTTTACGTTAAATAAGTATTGGCTGAAAATCATGTCTAGGAGTCCCCAGGATATGCCTCTGTGTCACAGCAACCCTGGCCCACGATAACTTCCACCCACTCCCCACCCTGGCCCCAGGTCTCAGGTCTTCAGTCTGCTTCAAGTTAACATGCACCTTCTTCTGTGCTATAAAACCACTGTCCCCAGGTTGTTTCCAACAAGCAAATTCCACTGTGACAAGATATTACTTCCTTAGCATTCTCCAGAAATGGAGGTTCTGGGCTTCATACACAGTAAATACCCAAGGAATGTTTAGGTCACAAAAGAGTGCCCACAAAACACAACGCAAAGCTCCTCAGTCTCCAACCTGACCAGGCAGGAGAGTTGCCTCAGACCATGGTGTACAGGTCCAGCTTATATATGCATGCAAGCAAACAGCACTGGCTGAAGGGTCCAAATCCCTGGGGACCAGAGCTCAAATGACCAATATCCATGGGCTTATCAGACCCATATCTGGGTGACGTTGATCATGAACAGTGAGTAGGGAAAAGTCAGTTGAGGTTAGGAAAGTCTCAGTAAGTTCTAAGAAAAATTCCTAAAGTGCAAATATTCAGAAATGCAGAGGTTAGGTAATGCCTATACAGAGAAGGCTTTCAGTTAATCCCACCTGTAAGAGTTCATTATAATGGTGAGGATCCCCGGTAAGACATCACTAGGTTTACAAGTGCTTGTGGCTTATTATAAGGCTGTGTATCAAGGGAAGCCGATAATACAGGAACATGTAGGATGGATGGCCCAAGAGAAAGCAGGATGGCAGAAGCAGACACAGAACAGGAGGCTGGACAACAAACCCACGCTCTCACAGGTCACACAGATGTCTGATCAGCCTTCACCATGATCCCCCTGACTAGGGGAGCTTTTGGCCCTCCCCAAATAGACAAGGTCCATTCACTTTCCATTTATAAGCAATAACAGTAAGCATTCAATAAATGTTAACCACGTGCCAGGCACACTGCTTTGTATGCAATGAGTAAGTTAACACTTGTGAAAAGCTCGACACTGTGTTTAGACACTTAGTAAGGTCTTAATAAATGCCAGTTACCATCATCATTACCATTTTTAATCTTCATAGCAATTCCGTGAGTTAGCTACTATTTGTTATGGTTATTTTATAGATCAGGAATTACAGACTTAGAGAGACTGAGTGAGTTGTACAAATAATTAGGGAGGACCCAGGATTCTAAAACAGAACCTGGCTCAAGAGCTCCTAAACATTATACTCTACTGCCTTCTTTCTGCTCAAAAGAAGTTTCAAAAACCCACACAGAAGCCCCTGCCAGTAATTTTTATAGGATACAACTGTGTAAGTGTGACCTTCTTGCTCCTTCCCATCCCCTACTCCAGTGATTCTCAAACATTACCTGGCAACAAAATCACCCAGAGAGCTTGTTAAAACACAGATTTCTGGATCCTGTCCCTACAGTTTCTGATTCCGGAGGCTTAGGCCCACCTAAGCCTAAGAATTTGCATTTTTAGCAAGTTCCCTAGGGATGCTGATGCTGCTAGTCTGGGCACCGCACTTGAGCAACAGCCGCCCTACTCTAGCCCTCAACTCACGCGTCTGTCCATCAATGAAATGACCAAGTTGCCCAAAAAGCACTCCAGAGCTCCTTTAGGTATGAAGAAATGGTTACAACACACCCATCTCCCTCCTTTGGCTACACTCTGATTTCCTTGACTATTTAATTCATTCCACGTGTAACTACCAAGCTCCTACTGTGTGCCAGTCACAGGCACTGGGAATACAGCCAAATTGGAGGAGTATGCAGCAGATATTAACGAAATCAACACACAAAGTACACTAAATTTCAAACTGGACAAGGGCTGTGAAGAAAAAGAACTGTATTCTATAAGGAAAAAACGTGAGGGAAACAAGAGTGGAGATGTGTTGCATTTTCCTATCCAATATGCATTCTTCTCTATTCCTTCCGTACCCCTTCCCCCACCCCACCCCGTTCACACACACCAGCATGTTTTCCACACCATCCTGGGAGAATGCCTCAAAAACAGGGCTCCATGCCCAACCCCCAACCCAGGTCTTGTAGCCCCATAAAAGAGGCATGTGAAGTGGTCTCCAGAAAGGAGGGTGTGACCTCCAGTCTCCCAACCACATGACACAGTCAGTCCCCAGATGGGAAGGATGAGTTCAACAGTGTGTCACCAAGCTGAGTGGAGGGAGGGGCAGAAGAGAGCCAGAACCTAAGAGGTGCGGTTTTTAAGTCCCTAGACCCAGTCATGCCTGAAGCTCCAGATCCATCCCTAGGCTCCCTGGTTCAGAGACCAATGAACTCCTTTTTCTGCTTCATTTTCATTATTTTATCAGAAATAACCATTACAAGTATAGAAACCTAAATTATATTTGAGATCAATGCTTCTTTGAAGAACTAATATTTGAGCGGAGACCAGAAGAATAAGCAAAAGGAGTAGCCAAGGGAAGAGTTGGAGGTCAAGGCTCAAGGCACAGAGAACAAGATATGCAAAGACCCTGAAGTGGGAAAGAGCTTTCTGAAGAAACTAAAAGCAGGCGTGGTGTGGGGGAACCAGAGTGGTGGGAGAGGAGGTGAGAGAGGTAGACGGGGTCAGATTAGGCAGGCTATGTGGTGCACTTGGTAACTCACTTTTTGTATATAATACATGACTATAAATCTACATGTAACGGCATGAGTTAAACTCAGATTACTTTAGCCAATGTTAACTCTCCTAGAAACCTTCTCTAACCTGAAATACAACTATCCCCACACCAAGCCACTCTACCTTGTCTCCTTGACTCTTTCAATACACACTTTGCTACTGCATTCAGCTGTTTCTGGGTCCAAATTCTTCTCATCCTCTGCTAGGACAAAGTACACATCCTCTGGTAGCAGATGGCAGGGGACAGAATACTCAGGATAACACGGCTGTTCCAATAAATACATTTACGGAAACTGGCCCCCATGGGGCCAATTAGAGCCAATATCTAATTCTAACTAGTAGTGGTAGCCGTATTCTCTGATCTGCCCTCACCTTTACGCAGCTCTGCTTCATTGCTTCTCTAGATCAGGTGTAAGGGGAATTTAAGGATGGTAGAAAATGTCGTTACTGAGTTCAAACACCTGCTCCCTCTAAGTAAAGGACATTCAATATTCTTTCCTCCAGGTTTCCAAGGTCCCAAACCCTAAGAAGCACTGTAAATTCTTAAACCCTGACATATCAATTCTTTTAAATGGACCACTTTACTTAATTACAGAAGTACCAGTGGGGGCAGCAGTAGCACTAGATGCTTCGTATAGCCATTACTCCATGTCAGGCACCAGGAGGAGCCCCTACATCCTCTGTCTCATAAGCCTATGAAGTGGATGGTACAATTTTTCCCAAATTATAAAGAGGGAAATTGAGGCCCTGAATGATAAATTTTTATGACAAAGGATACCCAGCAGGTAAAAGTAGGAAATAAGAATCAAACCCAAATGCAAAGAGAATGCCCATACCCACTGTGTTTTGTGAAATTCATCATCAAGAAACTGTGCTGATTGGTGTGCAAAGCAATTTAATTTTTTAATTTTTTTTTTTTTTGCGTTAAGCGGGCCTCTCACTGTTGTGGCCTCTCCCGTTGCGGAGCACAGGCTCCGGACGCGCAGCCTCAGCGGCCATGGCTCACGGGCCCAGCCGCTCCGCGGCATGTGGGACTTCCCGGACCGGGGCACGAACCCGTGTCCCCTGCATCGGCAGGCGGACTCTCAACCATTGCGCCACCAGGGAAGCCCTATGCAAAGCAATTTAGATCAAGACAACAACTAGCCTCTAAGAATGTAAGCTCCAAATGAAATAAAACAAGGACATACAGAGCGATAAGTAAAATGCTGGACAAATAAACACACTCTGTGTGGCCAATTTCTCCCTGGTTGGTCTAAACTTAGGGTTTAAGGGAAGCCCTATTCCTTCCAGCATTCTACCCTTGTTGTCACATGGACACAGATATTACTGCCCACCCCACCAATCATCCTCCCTAATAATCTAGCATCTGGCTACATACATTTTATTCCCCTAAAATCCTCTGTGAGCCTTTGACAATCCACATTTCTTTTAAATGTCTACAGCTCCAAAAGCCAAGAAGAGAAACCTCTACAGGTTGTCTTAGACATGTCATTTCTCCTAAGAGTTTCGGCTCCACTCCTTTTTAACTGGGTAATATGAGGCAAATTATTTAACCTCTCTGAACCTTAGTTCTTTCATCTGTGAAATTACCTTCCATATGGAGTTGCTCTGAGAATTACATGAAGTAATTCATACACAGCATTTGGCATTTGGCATTGTGCCTGGCACATAGTAAACACTTAATAAACTCCAGCTCTTATTGACCATATTATTATGTATTACCTGCTCCAAGAAAATATAATGTGTAAAAGTCAGAGTTTTCAAATAGATAAAGATTATTAACAATACTGAAAGAACCTTCCTTTTACAAGTATTTCCCATAGATAGAAAAATTTCAGATAGAAAATTCCCCTAGAGTGTTACAAACGGGAACTGGTCTATGCTGTTTCTACTCACAACACTTCTGACACCAAATGTGTGGGGTTTTTCCTCACACTAACCAGTTCTCCAACTCTCTAGACACAAACTGGGTGTCCTGCAATTCAATTCTGACACTAACCACCCAGTTAGCACAGACTCCACAGGTTTAAGCGCTCAGTCCCTCGAGTCTACCCCCACTTCAGATGCAGTTGCAAGTACTGGGTGCTCTGGGTACCCACACTTCAGTCCCTTGGGCTACAAAGCTGAGGGTTCCCACAAAGCCCCCTTTCCAGTCCAGTAGTTTGCTAGAAGAGCTCACAGAACTCAGGGAAACACTTTGCTTACATTTACTGGTTTATAATAAAGGATACAACTCAGAAACAGTCAGATGGAAGAGATGCATAGGGGCGGGTGGATGCAGAGCTTCCATGCCCTCTCCACATGCACCACCCTCCTAGTACCTCAACGTGTTCACCAACGCAGAAGCTCTCCAAACGCTGTTGTTTAGGGTTTTATGAAAGTTTCATTTCATAAGCACAATTGATTAAATCATTGGCTATTGGTGACCACTGGTGACTGATTCAAATCCCAAGCCCCTCCCCTATCTGAAGGTTGGGGGTTGGACTGAAAGTTCCAACCCTCTAATTATGCCTTGGTGACTCTGGTGACCAACCCCCAACCTGAAGCACTCTGGGGTCCCCAGCCATCAGTCATCTTCTTAGGAGACAAAAGATACTCTGATCACTCCACAGATAACAAGGGTTTTAGGAGCTATGTGCCAGGAATCTGGGACAAAGACCAAATATATATTTCTTACCGTGTCACACTTGGGTACCCAAAAGCTGACAGCACAGCTTCAAAAAACGTCTGTGGGGTAAGGGGAAGTACATTTGAATTATACTGTTTAATAACCCTATGTCCACAAATAATTTCTAGAAGTGATAAGAATATTAACAAAAAAGACCCATCCATTTCTCTCTCTAGATATCAAACCAGCTAACAGATATTCCCAAACAATTCAGCATGCAAGAGAATGACAGAACACAAAATCTTCTACCCTGGAAGCAAGTAGGGAGCTGGCCTGTTAGTAGCTGGGCACCACCCAGTTTTGAGAGGCGAGAATGAGATTATTACAAGACAGTGAGAAGGACGAGGGTGGTGTAACCAACCATACAATATTAGCTAGATCACATAACCTTTATGGACTTCACTTTTCTTGCTGCTGAAATGAGATAATTGTACATGGATGATTTTCATGCCCCTTTTGCTTTCAAATGCAATAACCTTAATTTTTTTTAAGAAAAAACTATTTTATTAGCTCTTTAAATGTGAATTGATAAACAGTTGCAGAAACAGAAGTTTATAAAATTTATTTTTACTTGATCAACTATCCTAAGACAAAAATCCATTTCAGGGTAGTTGTTTTTTTTTTTAATTGGAGTATAGTTGCTTTACAATACTATGTGAATGTCCACTGTACAGCAAAGTGAATCAGCTATACATATACATATATCCCCTCTTTTTTGGATTTCCTTCCCATTTAGGTCACCACAGAGCACTAAGTAGAGTTCCCTGTGCTATACAGTAGGCTTTCATTAGCTATCTATTTTATACATAGTATCAATAGTGTACATATGTCACTCCCAATCTCCCAATTCATCCCACCCTTCCCTTCCCCCCTTGGTATCCATACATTTGTTCTCTATGTCTGTGTCTCTATTTCTGCTTTGTAATTAAGATCATCTATACCAATTTTTTCAGATTCCACATATATGCGTTAATATACAATATCTGTTTTTCTCTTTCTGACTTACTTCACTCTGTATGAGTCTCTAGGTCGATCCATGTCTCTACAAATGACCCAATTTTGTTCCTTTTTACAGCCTAGAAAGGCTACCATTGCCAGTGGAAATTCATATGGAGAACCTGTCTCAAATGACACTACTCTTCAAATGGAAAGGATGCTATTTTACTTCAACCTCTCACCATGTCCCTGACAGTTATCCAAACCAGGTAACAACTTAGTCTGCAAGAAATGAAACCTGAACTGGGGACAGTGAGGAGCAGGCCCCCAAGGTGTCTGCCATCCTGACAGCCCCAGTGATATGCCCTGTCCTTCTACATACAAAGAAGGATGGATCTTTTTCTCTCTCTCTCTCCAGTTTCATTGATAAGTTCTGGGAAAGAGACTCCTTCAGGAGTCAAGGGCAGGTAGGCAGGTGTAACAGCCTTCCCTTAAGAAAACACCATACCTTGATAACATATACTTCTTCATATTAGAAAATCACCGTATTTATTTGAGGAGTAGGTCAACAATGCATGCTGCTCTCCAGGCAAGGGGGAATCCTGGCAGTAGGAGGTAAGTACATGTGTGCTCATGGGTATCTGGGATATAAAAATCACCCTACCTTTCTTTATGTCACAGTCATAAAGACATTATTGACATTCAGAGTGATCTCATTATAGAGGAATTCATTCCATGTTTTATTAAGCCCAGGGAAGACAGGGATTTCCCTTTCTTTTTTTCTTTTTCTTTCTTTATTCCTTTCTTTCTTCGTTTCTTTCTTTCCTTCCTTCCTTCCTTCTTTCTCTCTCTCTCTTTCTTTCTTGGCTGCGTTGGGTCTTCGTGGCTGTGCACGAGCTTTCTCTAGGTGCGGTGAGCGGGGGCTACTCTTCATTGTGGTGCACGGGGTTCTCATCGCAGTGGCTTCTCTTGTTGCGGAGCACAGGCTCTAGCCGCATGGGCTTCAGTAGTTGTGGAGCACGGGCTCAGTAGTGTAGTTTGCAGGCTCTAGAGCACAGGCTCAGTAGTTGTGCTGCACGGGCTTAGTTGCTCCGCGGCATGTGGGATCTTCCTGGACCAGGGCTCGAACCCGTGTCCCCTGCATTGGCAGGTGGATTCTTAACCATTGCGCCACCAGAAAAAGTCCCAAGACAGGAATTTCTTAATCTGTTGAGTGGCAAAGAGTACAGGTGCTGTTGGAGAGGATTACTTTAATGGCAATGACTGGAAGAGAAATTAAAACTAGCACATGTCCAGTGAAAATTCCTCCCAGTACCACACTGATAAATATAAGTGGAGCTCATTTTACACCACCAGACTTGGACACATGCATCAGTGTTCTGGATTGTAAGCAAAAGAATGGACATCGATTAACTTAATCAAAAGCAACCATACTGTGGGTGGAGGGTGTCACAGATCCAACAGGAGCCCGGAGGAGCAGGTTTAGCACCAGGCAGCAAGTAAGGGAATCCCAGGAGCCAAGAAATAGGAAACACAACAAGCTCATTGTTACAGTTGGACCAGGATACTGCTGCAGCTGCTCCCGTGATGAATGATATCCAACCATACTTTGTGTCCTTAAATCACTCACTCAAGAGACAGAAAGAATCTGATTGCCAGGGCTAGGTCACTTGTCAGCCCCTAGCAGCAGAGGGCAGGAGGCGTTTTCAGATTCCATGGAGGCAGACAGGCACCTGAAACTTTACCATCCCAGCAACACCACATGAAATGATAGAGGACAGTTCTCTCAACGAAAATCAAGAAGGTATCATTCCGAAGGAAGGATTTATCTTTGCTCGTGGCCAAAAGAAAAAAAGAAGGAAAAAGAAGGCTATAAACCATAGCATGTATGTGTGTTTGTCTTTCATTTAAGAAGGCTTTCAAGGTCATATGATATAAAAAAGAACACAATCTCAGGGCATAACATAAAAGACCTCACCAGCCAAAAAGTACAATCTCAGGTACACTCTCACTACCTTAGATACCCAAGCTGTTGTGCATTAAGAAAGTGATTCCAGGCTTCCCTGGTGGCGCAGTGGTTGAGAATCCGCCTGCCGATGCAGGAGACACGGGTTCGTGCCCCGGTCCGGGAAGATCCCACATGCCGCGGAGCGACTGGGCCTGTGAGCCATGGCCGCTGAGCCTGCGCGTCCGGAGCCTGTGCTCCGCAACTGGAGAGGCCACAGCAGTGAGAGGCCCGCGTACCACAAAAAAAAAAAAAAAAAGAAAGAAAGTGATTCCAACATGGTTATTATACCTGTGCTCCAAACAAGAATGTCTAAACACTTGGCTGCTGGACCAAACCCCACAAGTTCAGTGGGTTATTGTGCTTACTTCCTTCCTCATCTAAAGAAGGGTTTAAAATGCAGGAGATTCCACAGGTCTCACCAAGAGTTCCGAACTCTCAAATTCAATTACTTCGTATGTGCAGCTGCAGTTAACAAAAGACTGTGGACTAAATAAAGTGAGGCAAATACCCTCTCCTGAGCCAGGTTTTCAATGGTGAATCCAAACCAAATGATCTGGACTTAGGAAAACTCATGCTCAGATCCAGGCACAAATGGGTGCTTAGCAGCAGCTTACCTTTTGTAGATCAATGAGTAAACACTACACCTTCTGTGGGAGCTCCGCCAGTGTTTATTCTGAGATCCGCAGACGGCATCATGAGGGATGTCATTATGACCCATCATGTCAGTGTGAGTTGATATGCTTCAAAAACCATGTGCTTCAAATCTTCCTACTTCACAGAACAATGAGAAGTAAGTTATAATAATAAAACTTGTAGGGAGTTATTACCTACAGTGGGCAATGTTCTTATTTTTTATAACCAGTTTTCATTTTTTAATATAAAATCATCACAAGCTGTTCTTCCTAGTCCCTGAGGAGGTAGTCAGCCTACATGTTTTCAGTCAGTGATTACTAAACTATAAAAAAGTACCAACTTAATTTGGTGTGTTTTTGAACATCCAGAAACATCCACCCTGTTCTACTAACAGAACATACAACCAATCTGAATTGTTTAATATCAAGTTTGTAATTCAGTAAGGCCTTAAAATATCACACTGCAGTTTCAAAAAGTTTAAGTTATGAAAAATTATTTGAGCACAGATGAGCAGACATGAAATGATGTTATAGAAATTTCTAGAGGGAGTCTCTGAACCTGTATGAGTTAGGTGAGGACATAAGTTATAAAACTGAAGTCAATATTAAATGAGCCCCAGAAAGAAGGATATGTAGGAAAAGCTGTGTACTGATTTTCCCTTCCCCAAAATAAAAGCACAGTGTTTCCAATGATGTACTAATAAATATTTCACTGTATGCAGAGGGGTCCCAACATTCACCAGATTCTCCCAGGAACTAACTAGCTCACTCCTGCCTAACTAGTGATTAACATTTTGTTGTTCATCAGTATCTTACATGTACTGAAGTGATTCCCTCCTAGCCTAAAAGAATTATGGCCATTTTTCCATAGTGCCTAAATTGGAAACTTGAATAATTCTGTATAGGAAGCACAATGCTAGACATTTTACGGGTCTTTAAAATCATACATAGTGCCTGAGAGTCAAGAGAACTGGAATAGGGTTCTGATTGTGTTTCTAAAACAAGTCACTTAACCTCTCTGAGCCTCTGTTTTCTCACTTTTAAAATTAGGTATTGGACTACATGAATGATTTTCATAAATAAATATTTCTATTTTATGAATTAAGATTCAGGGAAATTAATTAATTTATCAAAGTTCAAAGGGAATATTATTTATTACACATTTTTCACTTCAAGTAGAAGCAGCAACTGAAAACTTTATCTTTACTTATTAAATATTTACGTCCATGTTCCTGTTTTTCTTGCTTTTCCTCCCACAGACTTCTTTGTAACACCAAAAGCCCTGCAGATGCTAGATGGAATCTTTCCATTTCTCATGCATATCCAAGTGTTCATTCAACAACATGAATATATGAATATGAATACTGGTGTATATTCATATATATATACAGAACTCACAGCCCAAGAGGATCAAATGTGCAAACAATTACTGCACAGCATGAGATGTGCTCTGATGGAAGAAGTCGAAATATTTCCCTTGGAGCACCTAGGAATGGTACCCATTCCAGACTTTACCGATTCAGAAAGCATTCACAGACAAAGAAATAAGTAAGACAGGTTGAGATACTAAAGATGAGAAAGAATTAACAATTAAAGAGGCACAGGAGGAATAGTTCAGGCAAAAGAAATAACCTGTGTTACACTCCAGAAGCAAAAGAGCATGGTAGAGTGAAGGAAAAGAAAGAAATTCTTCTTGCAAGAGATGAGGTTAAAGAGGTCTGCAAGCACATATCATCAGGCCTCTCACACTTGTGGCCTCTCCCGTTGCAGAGCACAGGCTCCGGACGCACAGCCTCAGCGGCCATGGCTCACGGGCCCACCCGCTCCGCAGCATGTGGGATCCTCCTGGACCGGGGCACGAACCCGTGTCCCCTGCATCGGCAGGCAGACTCTCAACCACTGCGCCACCAGGGAAGCCCCGTGATGGCTAATTCTATGTGTTGACCTGATAGGCTAAGAGATCCCCAGAGACCGAGTAAAACATTACATCTGGGTGCACCTCTGAGGGTGTCTCAAAAAGAGATAAGCATTAGCATCAGTAGACTGAGAAAAGCAGATGACCCACATTAACTCTGCTGAGGGTTTAAGTAGAACAAAAAGTCAAAGGAATCGAGAATTCACCTCTCTGCTTGAACTGAAACATCCACCTTCCCCTGCCCTCTTCAGTGCTCCTGGTTCTCAAGCTCTTGGACTCAAGCTAAGACTTAACCCCATCAGGTCCCTGAGTCTCAGGCCTTCAGGATCAGACTGAATTACACCACCATTTTCCTGGTTCTTCAGCTTGCAGAAAGCACCTCCATAACCATGAGCCAATGCCTATAATAAATCTCCTCTTATATATCTACATATATCCTATTAGTTCTGTTCTCTGGAAAACCATGCCATATATATATATATATATATATATATATATATATATATATATATATATATATATATATACATATATATATATATACACACACAGAGACACACACACACACATATATGTATATATATGTTACACAGATACATACATACATACATACGGTTTAAGAAGGAAAGTAACACTGACTGAATTGGTATTTTAGGAAGATCACTCTGGCTGCAGCACAATGAATACATTTCAGGAGAGTAACACTGAAGGCAGAGAAACCAGACAGAAAGCAGCTGCAACAATCCAGTTGAGAAACAATGGTGGCCTGGGCAAGGAAGGATAACAATGACAGAGACAGAGAAAAGTGAATGAAACAATAAAAAAAGAAAAAAGTAGCAGGGAGCATCAATAGAACTTGATGACCAAGTAGATGTGGGGGGATTAAGGAGATAGAAGAGTCAAGGTTGACACTTAATTTTCTTACGTACACAATTATTTGATGGTGGTGCCATTCATTATAATGTGGAAGATTAACAAGTTCTGGAAAGAAAGGATAAGTACAGTTTTGAATTTCATAAGGTTGAGGCACTTGTGTGATCAAAGACTAGACTAGAGTTAAGATTTGGGAGTCATGAGCATACTGAAGGTAAGACCAACTACGGAGAATACACTAAGAAAGAAGAAAACAGGGCCCAGAAGAAAGCTCTCAGGGATAATCAATCAGCAAATGGCTAAATAAACTACTATACAATTCTGTAGAAACTAAGCAAGAACTAAAAGTTATGATTAGGAGAAATGCTTTATGATATTCTGTTGCATTTAAAAGGGATACCAGAAACTGAGTGATTATCATTACATACGTATACGGGGACATCCCAGGCCCTCCTTTGGGCATTTCTTACAGAACCACATGTTTCTCATGGTAGTGGAAAGCCAGGACAGGAGGCAAGGGAATTACTACTTATGTCCCCTACTATTTTTCTATGTGTAACCGTTGTTTTGAAATGACATTGCTAGAGGCAAAGAGCGCCATCTCCCTCCCTTCTTTCCATACGGCGCTGCCCTGAGTTACTGCACCCCTCCCCCCCCACCATGCCTATTCATCTCTGAGGTGGTTTTCATGACAATGGGGAGACTATTGAGGAGGAAAGACAAATATAACACTACCCCAAGAAGTACAACATATTAAAATTAAGTTACCAAAATTTAGTTTAAAAGCTACAAGGGAAACCAATAGGAAAACCATATACCCCAAAAAATTAGCAGGGGATAATAATGTGAACTGAATTCCTCATCTTTCTTACTATAGCATCAACAGAAACTTCCCAAGCTGAGAAACTGAAGACTAAAGATATAAGAATCTTACAACTACCAGAAAAACTAAGAAGAGAAATGAGATATGGCCAAAGACGGATTTTTTTTTTTTTTTTTCTAATGAATGAGCCTGTAGAAAGGGGGAAAGGGGAAGGAGCTTTTTTTCAGATAGACTCTATTTTTAGGGCAGTTTTAGCTTCACAGCAAAATTGAGTGGAAGTTCAAAGAGTTTGGATAACCCCTTGCCTCCACCCCATGCACACACAGCATCCCTGCACCAGAGTGGTACATTTGTAACAATTGATGAACCAATATTGACATATTATCACCCAAAGTACAGAGGTCACGCTAGGGTTCACTCTTGGCATTCTACATTCTGTGAGTTTGCACAAATGTATAACGACATGTATCCGCCACTACAATATCATACAGAAAAGTTTCACTGCCCTCAATGTCCTCTGTGATCTACCTATTCACCCATCCTCCCACTCCTATGCTCAGCAAACACTGATTTTTTAACTGTCTCCATAGAATTACCTCTTCAAGAATATCATATATTTGGAATTTTATAGTATGTACCCTTTTCAGATTTGCTTCTCTCACTCAGTTATAAGCATTTAAGACTTCTCCATGGTTTTACATAGCTTAAAAATCAATTGTTTTTTACTGCTGAATAATAGTCCATTGTCTTGATGTACCACAATTAGTTTATAAATTCACACTTTGAAAGACATCTTGTTTGTTTCCAAGTTTTGGCAGTTATAAATAAATCTTCTATAAATAGCCGTGTGTAGATTTTTCTGTAAACATAAATTTTCAAGTCCTTTGGGTAAATACAAAGGAACACAATTACTGGAACTTACCAGAGTATTTTAGTTTTGTAAGAAAATGCCAAATTGTCTTCCAAAGTGGCTGTACTATTTTGTATTCCCACTAGCAGTGAATAAGAGTTACTGTTGCCCCAAATCCTCATCAACTTTGGGTGTTGTCAGTGTTTTGGATTTTTGCCATCCTAATAGGCATGTAGTGGTATTTCGTTGTTTTAATTTACAATTACCTAATGACATATCATGTTGAGCATCTTCTCACATATTTATTTGCCAACTATGTATTTTCTTTGGTGAGGTGTCTGTTCAGATCTTTTGCTCATTTTTCAATTAGATAGTTCATTTTCTTATTATTGGATTTTAGGAGTTCTTTGTATATTTTGTATAACAGTCCTTTGTCAGAGGTGTCCTTTGCAAATATTTTCCCCCAGTCTCTGGCTTACCTTATTCTCTTGACAATGTCTTTTGCAGAGCAAAAGTTTATAATTTTAATTCTGTCCAGCTTATCAATTATTTCTTTAATGAATTGTGCCTTTGGTATTGTACTTAAAAAGTCATTGCCAAACCTATGGTCATCTAGGTTTTCTCTGATGTTATCTTCCAGAAGTTTTATAATTTTGCATTTTAGATGTAGGCCTATGACTCATTTTGAGTTTTTTTTATGAAGGTTAAAAAATGAAAAAAAAAAGAAAGAAAAAAATGCTTTAAATTTTTACTTTGAACCCATTGGTACTATTTTATTTTTGTTTCCAACTGCATGTTTTAGGAGGATGATAAAAGTGATGATTCAACTTCTAAGCAATTATCCTAAGAAAATAATCAGAGGTTTGGGCAAAGATGTTTATTCAACACTTCGAATGCTTATTTATGATTATGAGAAACTGGAAACAATCTAAGTATCAAAAAATTACAAGGAGGGTTAGATAAATATATTATACTAAGATGATGAAATGTTATAAAGCTTTAAAAAATGATAATTTAAAATAATTTTTAATTTCCTGTAGAAATCATACAAAATGTTACCAACTTAAAAATGGAATATGGATTATTTATATTTATTTATTTTTATATGATGTATATTAGTTTCATAATGCGAGAAGATTTAAGATTTTCATAAAAGCCCTCAAAATAAGATTTACAGTGACAAATGACATATTTTTCAGGACACTGGACCAAAATACAGATAAAATGCCTTTTCCTATTGTTATCATGAAGTAGATTTAAGCATCCAAAACACACATAAAGCTCCAGAGCAGAAATCAGTGGAAAGTAATTAGCGGAGTTTGGTTTCTTAGGGAGATAATTAGAAGAGAGATTTGGGGGTTAGGAAGGATAAATGAGAAAATTATTGTCAGAAACCAGAAAGGGCTCTTCAAATATCTCCGTGTAACATGGTATTTCAAAAGAGAGCAGGGCTTCCCTGGTGGTGCAGTGGTTGAGAGTCCGCCTGCCGATGCAGGGGACATGGGTTCGTGCCCTGGTTCGGGAAGATCCCACACGTAGTGGAGCGGCTGGGCCCATGAGCCATGGCCGCTGAGGCCGCGCGTCCGGAGCCTGTGCTCCGCAGTGGGAGAGGCCACAACAGTGAGAGGCCCACGTACCACAAACAAACAAACAAACAAAAAAGAGAGAGCAAAGGATCTTCAATTTCTGAAACCCTGTAATATAAACTACATCCACCTTATCCTGACATTTGTCATTTATCTTCGCTAGCGGGCAAGCAGCTTCCAAATGAAATTTCACTGACTTCCTGTTCCAAAATAATAGGTTCTGAAGTCTGAAGGACCCTAACTGCTTATTTAGGGCATAATTTGGGTAAGTCACATAACCAATATGGAACAGTTATTCCATTTGTTAATGATACCAGCTCTGTCTCTATCCTCGAGTGGTCATGAGGACTAAATGAGTTCATAAAAATGAGAGCTAAGATGTGCTAAACAAACAGAATGTATTTTATAATAAAATAATTCTCACCCTATCAACAATAGATTGTTTGGCTTCCAATAGCAATTCAAAGATCAAAAATTGAATCCTTGGTTGAAAGGGCAACTGACAGACATTCTGGACACCAAGGCAAGCAACCTCTTCCTCCCTGGCAACTCCATGTGCAGCACTACTGAATCTCAATCCAAAAGGCAGATGTCCTTCTCAGGTAGACAAGGGCCACTCTTTGGCTGAAGTTTACCTATGGCTGTGCTTCCAAGCTGGAACTAAACAAGCTCTCAAATGCATCACCAGCCATTTTTATATTGTTTTGCCTTATCTACTTACTTATTTATTCATTCAGAGAAGATTATGTGCCAGGCACTGGAAATAAACAATAATGAACAAAAAGCAGACAAAGCATTTGGGGCTCCCACCAAGAGGGGGAAGTAAGTATCAATCACAGAATCACATACTATAAAACGAAAATTGTGATGTCAATAAAAAGAATATTTAGTTGGGGCTTCCCTGGTGGCACATTGGTTAAGAATCTGCCTGCCAATGCAGGGGACACGGGTTTGAGCCCTGGTCCGGGAAGATCCCACGTGCCACAGAGCACCTGAGCCCGTGCACCACAACTACTGAAGCCCACGCACCTAGAGACCGTGGTCCACAACAAAAGAAGCCACCGCAATGAGAAGCCTGCATGGCACAACTAGAGAAAGCCCGCGCACAGCAGCAAAGACCCAACACAACCAAAAAAAAAAAAAAGAATATTTAGTTGAAAGGGATGATCTGGACCAATGAGTTTGGGAAAGTCTTTCCTGAGCTCAGATTTGAGCAATGAATGGCAGAGAAGAAAAAAGTAAAAGGATCAAGTAGAGAGGTCAGCATTTGGAAAGGTCCTGTGGTACAAGACAGTGACATTCAAGATACTGAAAAGCGGACAGGGTGTCCAGAGCACAGACATGTATAAAATGAAGGAGGTGTAAGATGAGAGTAAAAAGGTAAACTATGTTAAAGGTTTCTGTCTTTATTCTGTGAGCAATGAGAGCCACTGAAAGCTAATGACCAGAGAAGTGACAAGATCCATTTTGTATTTTGAAAGATTGCTCTGCCCATAATGGATCAGGATGCCAGGTCACTGTATATTTTACATACAGGTTTTTTTAATATACACAGTTACATACAGGGTCCTACAGCGGAAAACTTTCTATTAACATTCTAACTTCAAAATACCATTGTAAAAAAACAAACAAACAAAAGACCATTGTATTTCCTTGATCCTACTGCTATAAGACAATATTGATGACCCAAAAAAAAAGAGATTCTTGATGAAACTTAACCTAATCAATATTGTCTGGGAGGAATCAATAAAATGTAGTGAGTTTTGGTCTCATTTTTCTCACCCTTTTCCAACATGGTATACCAACATATTTTGGTTACTGAAAAGGAAAAAGATTAAAAGAGGCAAGAGCCAAAGTCTGAAAAAACTGGAAAATTCTAGCAAGCACTGTGAGTTTAAGCATCAACAGCCAGAATGGAGGTCTTACCCTCAATATTAAGATACATTAATATGTTGATCAACAGTGAGATGTCAAAAATAACTGGATTCTAATAAAAGTACGAGTACCAATGTGCTAAAGTTAGTACATGATCAACCACTGTGGATTTCCCTGTAATAATTCCACTCTCACTCACATCCATTCTGAAATGCTTTCTTGAATGAAAGAGAAAGGAGCTGTTACAGCACTGGGACATTAAGCTCACACAACCCTCAGACTACTTCATTTGTGCTAAAAACTTCACTGTCCTCTCATCACTAATACATTCACACCTCCATATCCGCAGGTTCCACATCCGAAGATTCGACCAACCACAGATCAAAGATATTTGAAAAAAAAAAATTCCAGAAAGTTCCAAAAAGCAAAACTTGAATTTGCCAAACACGAGCAACTATTTACACAGCATTTACATTGTATCAGGTATTATAAGTAATCTAGAGATCATTTAAAGTACACGGCAGGATGTGTGTAGGTTATATACAAACACTATACTATTTTATACAAGGAACTTGAGCATCTACTCATTTTAGTATCTGCGGGGTATCCTGGAACCAATCCTCCATGGATACCGAGGGACAATTGTATACAACTAGTAACTGAAACAATTTTAAAAATTATTGTACCACACGCTATCGATAAGTTATTTTTTTCTTCTTTTATTTTTGTACACACAGGCATAAATATTTAATAATAAATCAAGCACAGATTAAGAAAGCTTGAATAGTACACATACACACTTACCTAGTGCATGAGTGAAAGTGATGCTGAGAACACTTCTGCTAATAACAATCACAATTTCTAGGTCAAAAACCATGTGGTTGTTCAAGTGAACTTTAGAGTAATGCTAGCCACACAGATAATTTATTTAAAATCTTGAAATTATAAGCCTTATAATCATCACAATAAAACAAAGCATTTTATGCTTATTCCTTGTTGGCATATACTTGCTTGCTTCATGACCTAGTAGAGCATAACTCCTAAAGTGAAGATACAAATTGTATTAGTGTTTATTGATTTTTTAATGTAAGTTATAATTTTGAGATTATAAAATTGGTAAATTGTATTAGTTACATGCAACAAAATATCTTAAAGAATGCCAAATGAATACAACTGGGTGGTACTATTTGCTTAATTACATTGTATTTTTATCCAAATCTGCATGCATTTGTGGAAGGATAATATGCACAGGAATAACACCCATCCTTATGCATCATGTCAGGAAACATCTGCCATCCAAGGGCCTTGGCAAAGGCAAGTGAAGTACCCGGCCCAGATGAGAGAGGCGGGAGACAGGCACAGGCGAGCAGGAGCAGGGAGGGAACAAAGGACCTCACAGGGTGTGGGCTTTTAGCACAGTGTGGGGAGTATAAACACATAGTGAGGGTACAGGGAACAAGGAGCAAGAACTTTAGTTAGAACACAGAAGAAGTGACCCAGACACTGAGAGTAACAAGAATCCAGGCTCAAAGAAGCTAATAAAAAGGGCCAGAGACCAAACCTTGAAAGTATCGAGTACAGGACTTCAGAGGGAGCTCGAAGGGACAGGCAGTGCTTAAATAAACTGACAGGAGGAACACCATGGTGATGAACCTGACCTTAGCCTGGATCATGTGCCCCTGGCTCAGGGCAGGAGGACAAGGTATATACTGGTAGCCAAAAAGAGGCATGTAGTTCTTGTGACAAGAAAAGTTCAACCTTCTCAGGAAATCTGACTTACAGACTCAAGAAAAGTCAGGGAAAACTACAAAGAGCAGAGCATCAACTGGGAAACATTCATTGTGTGAGATGCTTCAGACGTGGGGATGAGCAATCACCCCTGGATTCAAATCCTGGCTCTATTACCAACAGCTCAAATTTAGGTCAGTTATTCAATCTCTGTGTGCTTCAGTTTCTTTTTCTACACAACAAGATAAATAGAGGTAGTAAGTCCCACTCCTCAAAGCTGTTAAACAGAATAAATGAGAGAACACATGTGAAAGAACATGGAAGCTGGCAAAACAAATATCCATTTCTGTACCTTCTGCCTTGTGTCTACCGACACCTATTAACTTTTATCATCAGATTCCTCCAGTCAGCTTATTCAGTCCCTGCCTGTCCTCCCAGCTCCTGCTAAAGTCTTGCTGACTTGTGTTCCACGTGCACATCAGAAAGCCACAGTGGCCTTTTCTACATGTATTTGTTATCTCCTCCCTTGAGTTTATGTGACGCTTCTTTCCTTTCTACACATGTTGTCATGACTGAATAATATTCTTAGTCTTACAAATGAGTGCCTTTTGCTTGAAATAATCTGGTCACTAACTGAAGTGTGTTATCTGGGGGGTAATTGAAAAGATTCGTTGGTCGGCAGCTCTCCTTTTTGCCATGGTGGCTTCAATGCTCAAAGTAGCTAACTGGCTCTAGGATGCCTGTCTACCAAAATCACACCTCTTATTCAAATGACAGACAAGAGAAACAGCCAGATTATACCAACCTCAAATCCCTGCTGCCTCTGAAATAACTTAAACTGCTCCAATCTTTGTATAAATGGCTTTAAATTAGCAGACGAGCATAACTCACAGAAAATGTCAGGTGAATGATAGCAGTGTCTAAACTGGCCCTGTTGGGAGCAAAAGGTTTCAGAAAGACATATAAAAGATGAAGGATTTCAAAAAATGTTTCCATGTAAAGGTGATTGGGGGGCTACCCATCTATACTTTTTATTAGTAAGTACATCCCTTTCTCCACAAACGGTCATTCTGAAACATCAAACCCTAAAATCAGCTCTGAAAGCTCCATAACCTCAATTATTGACTTAAGTCTGGCCATCAAAAAACACAGCAAATACAAAACTATGAGGTGTTACAATAACGTAATCTCTGTATTTTCATTGTAATTATTGATTGATTCAATCATTCATTCAATTTAACAAATAGTTATTGAATGCCTACCATGTACATTGTATTGTAGTATTAACAAATTATAATTTTGTCCCTCGAATTAAAAGATGAAACGTAAAAGCAAAAGTGTATTGAGAGTCTAAAGAGAAAAAAATGAAAAACACAGTACTCCAAAGAACCAAAATACTTTAAATTATTTTAACTACCCCAAGTGACAGTGTATCTCTTTCATTCACCGTCTATTTCAAATCCCTAGTCCCTATAGGAGTAATTCTGATAACTATTTCACTTAAATCATGATCCTGTTCTCTTACCAGGGTTGAGTCTATCTTTCAGAGGTCTACTCAAATTTTCAGTAATTATTAGGACCTCGTCTCTCCTGGCACGTAATGGGAACCAGTTGCTGATTTGTTTTATTTCTGCTAAATACATCTGCCTTTGTTTCTGTGATAGAGAACCCTGTTAAAATACATCCTCCCGTCCCCGCAACCTTTTGCTACTTTGTCCACTGATGTAATTACATTCTCACATTTTGGCCACAATTTGTATAAAAGCTGGCCTTGGTATATGACCTTATGATACAGAGATTCATAAGAAAGTCCCACTCCTTTTTAGCTGGCATTGTCACCTGAGATTTTTGTTTTTCTCTCTGTTTCCTGATGCCTTGTAACTGAAGCTATTCTATTTACAAGCCACCAAGAGAAGTCGTTAAGCTGCCAGCTTTAGACAAATGCCTCTTAACTCCTGACATTTCCATATTTCCCTATGACAGAAGAATAAGGGCAAATATAACAGTAACCTGAAGAATTATAACACTAATTCTGTAGGTCACAGATCCACAGTTTTTTTATTACATATTTTCTTAACACATAATTCATTTTTGGTTAAGTTCAACCAATTTGTTTCAGGGTTAATGAGTCCCTAGCAACTGTGGAGCTTTAAGCATCTATCATGGGAAATTGATTTCAAGGTGTATCTATGAGTTGACTTTGTGTTTTAAGTATTATCCTCTATCTTGCTACTTAAATGGATTCTATGCAAATAGTAAAACAATATAACGATACATGGCAAAGGAGGCATATAGTCTGCACTGCCCCACTGCTCAGATGGTGAAATAGTGAGTCGGCAGCAGCGGGACCAGAGTCAAGGCCAACTAATTAATTTACTGTGCATCCTCCACTGCATAAAAGATTCAGTACTTAGGAATATGTGTTCTACAATTTCCACCTTTGGCCCAGTCTACTCAGAGCCAATATGTCCTCAGTTGTCCCATGAACAGCAAAAATCATTAATTCAACTCAACTCTGTGCTAGAGTGAAATCAACAGGACACAAAATACCAATAAAGAATTCTATGTAAAGCTATTAATTCAATATTAGGTTCTAAATTTAGAATTCAGAATTTTAGAAAGTGGCATTATTCACTATTCACTACATTAATCATTCATGAAATCTGATTATAATCTCCTACAGTAAACAGGCTGAAGAGGATTAGACAGGGTGAGAAGCCCAGCTGGAAATCTGGAATGCTTGCTGATCTGAGACTAAGCAAGACATGAGTTGGAGCAAGTAGCTGACATCCAGACTAAAAGAAGAGGAGCAAGTTTCAATATAGACAGAAGGAGCCAGACAGAACTGAAGGAAGAGTAGTGGCCTACTAGGCCTAGAAAAGCATGAAGCAGAAGAATGTAATGACCCAGACAAGCTGCCACAAGACCTATTAATGCAGAAACCAAGACTGATAAAATGCAAAGAGTACCTGGAATCAGAATGCCTCAGGCCCAGTCTAGATTCGAAAATTCACAACATAGATGACCTTGGGCTTTCCCCTTGATCTCTCTGTCTAAATCCCCTCATACAAAAAAAAAAAAAAAGAAATTTTAAAAAGCTATAGTACTTTGCAAAGTTGTGGAAGGAATTAAGCATTTCATCAGAAAATGGTTTGTAAAGATGCAAACTGACACAAATGTAAAGTGGTGGTGGTGGTGTTAGTATGGCTTTTGATATTACTAGTATTGTTTCATGGAGTAATATTTTTAATACTGTCTGATATATTTTCATCCTGCATAAGTCTTGTTGCCCCTGTGATGGCTCCAGCCATTGAGGCTGAAGCATCCACTGCTGGAGAGCAGAAAACAAAGCGTCATTGCTCAACCTCAACTTTTTAAAGTCATAATAAGGGTAACGGTCATGAAAGCAAAAGTTCTCAACAGCAAGGACCACACACTTAGGAGGATAAAAGGTTGCCTAAATTCCAGAAGCTTCCCTTTACATTAAAAACCAGAAGCTGACTAATTTAAGGCATCCGTTTTTTTGTTTTTTTCCTGTGAGCAGTAGAGTAAGAAAGACAGAGGCCACAAATGCAAGTGCAATTTTCCACTGCAAAGGAAAGCCCTTAAAACCATTCCTGGGCTGGATTAAGGAGCTGAGGGAAAAAAAGAGAAGAGTTAGATGTAAGTGAGGTTTTTCATTACTTCCCACACATCCCCATAGACCTGGGTTTCATTCCTAGAATGGGAGAATGGGTACTAGAAACAGCCCTCCCTCAGCTACACTCTGAGGATCCAAGAGTAGAAGGGACATTTCTCCTGCTTCCACCTGGAATCCTAGAAGGATGCAATCTTTCAGCATATACTCAACCAACATGGGGAGGCTATAGTAGAGAAAGAGGTGGTTATAGACAGAGGGAGACAAGATCTAGGCAGAGAAAAGGTCTCTGAAAGTAACGTGTTCCTAGAACCTACATGTGGTATGGAAGAAAACCAGACATGCCCAAACTGCCCCACTGGGACCTGCAAACTTGCTGAAAGGATCCTCGATTCAAAAGGGTGTGACACACATTCAAAGAAAGAGACACAGAGACCACCAGAAGCCATGGCAGCTCATGTGCAGGAGCTTTCGTCCCATTATTCCTTTCTCACTGAGTAGCATCTGGTCATGTGCCTGAAGCCAGTAGGCCCACATGGCAGAGGGGGTCCCCGCCCCTAATTCAGGAGGTGTCTTCCTAATGGAATGGCTTGGAAAATTAGCAGGGATAAATAAGCTCTGCGGTCTCTCACAGAGTTGGATGCCGTTTGTCTTTGACAATGAGCAAACCAAATATCAAGGTGATTTCAGTTAACTATGAACTATGCATTCTACTGAGCTTCCAACTATAGAGAGTGGTAGCTTCCATACTAATTTCCTCGTTGTGTTTACACCACTGACATAATTAAATGAATAAATGGGTAATTTGGGATGTTTTACCTGAAAAAAATTCATACATTTCTGAAAAACATCCTTATCTCCTACAAAATAAACAGTATCTGCAAAATGGAGATGGAATTAAATGTTTCAAGTATGTCCTTTTCTTTTCTTTGGGCTACATCAGTGTCATTTCTGGGACAACCAAATCCCCTGAAAAGTCAAGCAAGAAAGTAACAAATAATAGTTCCTTAGGAGGTTTTGGATTCCTCTTCAAACATGCACACATGCGCTCACACACACACACACCCTGAACTGTTCAAAAAACATTTGAGGGCTTCCCTGGTGGCGCAGTGGTTGAGAGTCCGCCTGCCGATGCAGGGGACACGGGTTCGTGCCCCGGTCTGGGAGGATCCCACATGCCGCGGAGCGGCTGGGCCCGTGAGCCATGGCCGCTGAGCCTGCGCGTCCGGAGCCTGTGTTCCGCAACGGGAGGGGCCACAACAGTGAGGCCCGCATACCACAAAAAAAAAAAAAAAAAAAAAAAAAAACATTTGAACAACCTCCCACATTATCTATTATCCCAAAATACAAAAACAAAGGAATCCCTAAATAGATTTACACTTTTGAAACTGCTGGACTTTCAAATATTGAAAAATAAAACCCTGAGTGGCAGGAGTGGGGAAATGAAGGCAGCCAAACTCATTACCAGCCTGCCTCTTCGCCTTTTTTGCAGGTACAGTGAACTCAAAGGTCTCAGGGAGAGAATGAAAAGTAGGAAAATTGAAAGTTACAACCTCAAACAGTTTCCATCAAGCCACTTTCTTTCCAATTTACTATAGGCACCCAGCCAACCCCTTCAATAAAAGGAAAATCTGTTCTTTCACCACGTACAGTGGAAAATCATGGCAAAGGAAGGAACTCTACCTCCAAAGTGAAAAACTGACAATTGCCTGATTTGGTGAATATTCAGGCAGTCAACAGATAATCTGAAATTGCACCTCTGTTTCTTGATATTTAAACACAAAAAGATACCCTATACAAAAGTGTTCATGGTGTATTCTTTCATAAAATGCCAACCTCTCCACTGGCTCATTGCTCTTCTGAAACCAGAATTATGGAACATTTGATTTACATCATCTACTTTCAACGTATTTCATCCCAATTAGACTTAATTATGTGCTTTTCCATAACGGTTAAAAAATTTTTTTAATCCAGCTAAATTTTATGTCTAATGAGTTGTAGTCTAAGAAAAAAAGGCACTGTTAAAAAGCTTTTAAGACGTAAGCTCAATTCATGTTAACTAATTCTTGGTTTACAATTCCAACTCTTTTGTTCCCTTCAAAAAATTGAGAATGAACATTGCTTATCTCTAGCAGTTTCTTTCCATTGCTCCTGAACTTTCACAGCTATCACAATTTTAATGAGTAGTAGCCAATTTGACCTACATATTTCATAAGGCAAAAAGACAGCTTTTGTTGAGTCTGCAATTATTTAAGATGACATGATCATTCGACATAGTAGTAAAATATCAGAAGTGAATTATTTACGTGTTTCTGCCTTTTCATCAAAGTAATATTTGGATTAGATGTGCAATAGGTGACTTTTGGGGACAATGGTTTGGTTTTTTTTTTTTTTCTATCAATAAATCTCAGCACCTGGCCTTTTGGATTATAACTGGCCTTGAATAAACTAGGAAGGGAGTTGCAAGTCTCAAAATACGAAGCAATGAATAATTTTCCATTCAGCTCTCTTTGCCTAGAGCTCAGTAGTAGCCACACAAAACCTAGTAGCAAAAGGATGTTAATGAAATAAATAACTTCCACTAAATTTTTTCAGATTATAAAAGTATCACCTGCACTTTGGATAGCTGGAAAGTACATTTTCAAAAAGAAGGCTATTAAAACAATCCATAAATTACTACCTACAAAACACAGTTACCGTTTTTCAACTTTTCTTTTATAAACAGAAGGAAGCCAATAATATTGAAAACCTCAATAAACTGTAACCCTCAAGGGAGGAGGTATAGTTGTGGTGAGTTAGAAAGTTTACTCAAATGCCATAATAAATGCATAGTTCTTGAACCAGAAAAAAAAAAGAAAGAGATAAAATACAGTAATCTGTTTGTCTAACTCATCAGGGTGAAGATCAATTTTATAGTAGGGCTGAAGCCACAGAAGGGATAGAACAGAGCTTGAAAATTCAAATGCTCACAGAGGGACCAAGCAGGTTATATAAATACGCAGGTACACAACTTTACAGACTTTTACAGGTCTGTAAAAGAAAACCAATGGGCACCTACTCAATTCTGGCCAAGGGCTGCCATGCAAAGGAAGAAAAAAAAAGCCTAGTGTTACCAAGTTCTCCTATTTTGTTGTTGTTTTTGTTGTTGTTGCTGTTTTTATTCTTTTGAGAGAAGCTGGAAATTTGTGTCTTTACGTGAAATTTCCCAATTGAAAAATTTTCAATTAAACAGACATTTTTTTAAAACATGTAGGCTAATTTACATGATGATGAACCTAAATTGGACTATCGATTACCAGTCTGTAGCCCTGGTTATCAGAGATTGAGTTGAACCTGGGGGACCTAGATCATAGTCTTGATCTATAGGACAATGTTGGGAACACGAGAAGCTTCCACAAAGAGAATTCAATATTGATAGAGACTTAGGGATTCACTAACCAGTAAGCAGACTAATACTGAACTCTCCCCAAAGATGTCCATGCCCTAATCCCAGAAACTGTGAATATGTTACCTTACATGACAGAAGGGACTTTGCAGATGTGATTACGGTTAAGGAGCCTGAAATAGGGGGATTATCCTGGATCATCCTGGTGGGCTCAACCGAATCACATGAGTACTTAAATACAGAAGAGGAAGGCAGATGAGTAGGTCAGAGAGACAGGACATGAGAACTTGACCTGCTGTTGTTGGCTTTGAAGATGGAAGAAAAGGGCCACAAATCAAAGAAGGTAGTGGCTTCTAGAAGCTGGAAATGGCAAGGTAACAGATTCTTCCCTAGAGCCTCCAGAAAAGAATGAAACCCTTTGATTTTAGCCCAATGAGCCCTATGTTAGACTTCTGACCTACGGAACTGTAAGATAATAAATTTGTATTAAGTCACTAAGTTTATGATCATTTGTTAGAACAACACTTATAAAATAATACTGCAGTCTAGCTTGACATTTCATAGATTTGGAAACTAAGGTCCACAGAGCATAAAGACAAAGCTAGGAAAAAAATACATTTGGTGATCTTCCCTCTGTACCAGCGTGCCCTGATTGCTTTTGTTTGATTTACGTGATTTTCTCATAAGGGCAGAATCAATAACATGCACAGAAAAGAGAAAGGGAAATGGAAAGAGAAAGAGAAAGGGAGGGAGGGAAGCAGGGAGAGAGGGAGGGAAAGAGGGTGGGGGGAGGGGAGAGACAGAGAGAGAGGGAGAGAGAGAGAAAGGAAGGAAGAAAAAGAAAAGAAAGGAAAGAAAGAGAGACATTCTGTTTAACTAGGACTTACTGGAGTAGTAACAGTTGGTCTGGGATTCAGAACTAGTTAAAAGGACAAGTAAGTGAAAGGAAGAAAGAGATATATTCAGTTTAAAATGCAAAGCCACTCCACTACATAATCAGCCTACCTTTTTATTGTTACCTAAATGCCTACTTTTGATTCTTTGCTGCCTAACCAGTTTGGAATTTGCAGAAATTAAAACAGCTTGGGCATGGGTTACATGTCCTGCTGTCTCTGGAGAATTTGTAAGGATCTGTTAGCCCATGGATTATGCACATTTTCTGTTGGCTTGGATGTGAACCATCTGCAGTATAACTGGAGCTGTGATATGCCTGCCGAGATGATGATTGCCATCACAGCTCGACGGCAAGAGTGGTGCCAGAGTCAGCAGCGTGAAGGACATCAGAGCTTAAGCCTGCCGGGAAAAATCTGTCCACTTTCACTTCTGCTTCCCCTTCCAGTGTGTAGTAAAAGAACAGCCTTGGTGCCACACAAAGACTTCTTCCAAAGGTACCACAATTAGTGCCTGTGTTGCTGGCACTTGAGCACTGATGCATAGAGACAGCTGGAAGGATAGGAGACGTTTCTACTTTTTGGTTTTAAAGGTCCACAGCAAGCATCCCACTCCATTTCTGCAAGCAGCCTACAGGTTGCCCTTTCAGGCTGTCCTTGATGTTCATTTTAGCCAGATTCACCAGAAAAAATATTCTGGGATGAGAACTAAGGGAGAAACCAAGTACATAACACAGTCTGTCCTTCTTCTTATCAAAATGACCCAAACTGATGGTGTCTCCAATCTTCTCTGTGCACTCAGAGCTGCTGTAAGCTAAAGTATGTCTAAGCCATGTCTCATCCTAGGCAGACAGAGTAAAGGTAGGGTGGCTCTCCTTTCCTACATGACGGTGCATGGAAGTGCCCTGTCCCTGGGCCAGGTCAAGAGGAAGCACACTACTCAGCACAACCCCCAGAGTGTGGTGGAGAGAGCTGAGCCTAATAAAACAAAGCAATCCTAGCCATCCTTCAAAGCTTTTATAAATGCCACCTCAAATACTTAACACCTCAAGTATTTCTCTGTGTGTTCATCAGTGACAGAAATACAGTTCAAAGTGACTAAACCAAAAAACAAAATTATTGGCAGACATAACTAAAAACTATTCATGACTATAATGCAGTTGCTGGTGTGGCTGGTTCTCAAGCAAAGCCATCAGAAAGCTCTGCCTCTTTCTCTCTCTCTGGCTCTTGGTTCTGCTTTCCCGCAAGTTGGCCTCATTCTTACTCAAGTGATAGCAAGATGGCTACCAGCAGCTTTAGACTTGCATCCTATTGTCTTAGCAACACCAGTGGAAAAGCACGCTTCTTTTCCGAAAGTTCCAACGAAAGTCACAGAATTGAGTCTATGGTTCATGGACCACATGCCCATCCCTGAACTAATCATCGTAACCAGGATGATGCAACCGCCCATTTGGCCATGCCAAGATCCCTTCAGCTGTAGCAATAGGTCAGGCCCACCCCAGCCACATGGTCCAAGAGTGGCTTGTTTCTCCAGGGAAAGTCAGAGTGCTACTCAAGGAAAAAAGAGAACATATGCCAGCAAGCCTGGCAAAAACAACCAAAATCCAACTTTGCTCTAACCCAGGACCAATGAAAGGAGAGGACTTGTGGGTATGTTTTCCCCTGTTTCCAAATTTTCTTTAATGTCATTATATTGTCTTTATTTTTCCAATAAAGGTGGAAAGCATGGAGGAAAGGGAAAGTAATGCTAAGTTTTAATAAATGTCAAGGGTTTTCTTCAGAATAAGAGAATCTACCATTTGTAATAAGACATTATTCTTTTTAAAGCGTCCATGTATATTACCTCATTTGATCAGTTTAAAAGTCGCTCCTGAAGATGACTAAATAAGACAAATGACATCATGAACTTGTCTTCCAAATGATTTCTGCTTCACTAAGATGTATGGCTCTGAAACCAAGAGCATGACTCCAAAATAATTCAAGGAATAGGTGTGTGATGTTTTTCAAAAAATGAAGAAAAAAAAATGTTAACTAATTCCAAACACAATGGGGAGAGATCTAGTAGTATAAAATTCCCTAGCCTAGCAGATTCCAGACCCTCCTTGACCCAGCCACAACCTGTCTCTCTAGCTCTGTCTCCTACTACATCCAGCCGTGTACCCCACACTCGTCAACACTGGTCTGTTTCTGTTCCAGCAACGCACCCAGCATTCTCATGACTCCTGTCTTCTTCCACTCAGTTCACTGACTGGGAAATGCCCCCAGCCTATTCTCTGCCTAGATAACCCTTCTCATCTTTAAAAACCCCATTCATACATCACATTTTCCTGGGAGAATTCCCTGATCCGCTTATTAAGTTCTCTGAGTTCTTAAAGCATATTATTAACACTCTTTTCTAACCTTATTCAGTCTACCTTATATTATACTTAGATATGCACTCTTTTTTTTTTTTTTTTTTTTTTTTTTTTTTTTTGTGGTACGCGGGCCTCACTGTCGCGGCCTCTCCCGTTGCGGAGCACAGGCTCCGGACGCGCAGGCCCAGCGGCCATGGCTCACGGGCCCAGCCGCTCCGCGGCACCGTGGGATCCTCCCGGACCGGGGCACGAACCCGCGTCCCCTGCATCAGCAGGCGGACTCTCAACCACTGTACCACCAGGGAAGCACCTAGATATGCACTCTTAATGGGCAAGGATGTCATTTTCTACATATTTATAGCCTCTTTCCCACCCTGAAATTGCAACTGAATTGCTTATTTTGTTTATTTATTATATCATTCGGTGGTAGAAGACCTGAAGAAAAGAAGATAGAGTTGTTCCTCCAAAAGCTATAGACAGAAAAATACATAGCAAATCTTTAGTATTATGCACATAACATTTTCCAGAGAAGCCTATCATTTTATTTCCTCTTAGTAGCAAAAGAGAAGAAGAAAACAGTTATGAACGCTACCAAATAAAAAACAAAGGTCTAAGAATGAAACCAAGATCTCCTCACGAGGATCTAACTTTAGCAATCATCTGAACTAGGGAGTAGAGTTAAAAATAAAGCTCTCACCCAAAAGGCAGCCAGGATACAACCCAGTTACTTACGCTGAGCCAGCATCTTTCCAGAGCCACTTTCCAGGCAGTTAAATACCGCCACGCACAGTCCTCTGGGCCAGAGCCTGAGCTAATTAGGGAGTCACTGGAAAGGAACAGTGAGACTTTAAATAAAAGAGCCACCACAAGCCATAGCACTGGTACTGTGCCTCTTCAAAATGTCAGAGTCCCTCTCTTGCCAGCAAGCATTACCATGCTAAAAAACACGGAAAAGGGGAGTTTGGGGTAATGAAAATTTCATAAGCCATAAATGTTTTTGTAATTTGGAGCATCAGAACACTTTTTATAAAGGAAAGACAGCAGGGAAAGGCACATGTTTTATTTTTGCATAGATGTGACTTGCAAAAGTCTAACTCAGCTGCCCTTTAAATATCTTTAAAGTGCTTTTCTTCTGAAAAATAACACTCCATTTACGTTTTCCATCAAGCTTGATTAATTGGGTGATAAAATGGATACTGTTAAAAAGTATATCATCAGAAAATAGGCTCACTGTAAATGGAAGGGGTATGTCAGAGAAGGAGCTCTCCCTGACTCTCAGATTATAAAAGTGATACTTAACCAACATCAGACATCATTACAGCAGCAATTTCTAACACATCTGACTCCAACTCTCATCAGTTAATAAATAGGACAAAAATGTGTCCTCTGCATCTGGTGGGAGCATGGAAAGCCCTGGTTGTATTAGTTTTTTGTTTTATTTTTGAATTCCTGCTTGTGTTTTCAGAGAATCCCAAGGTTGATTACCTTAAAGACACTGTAGCCAAACCTTGAACCCAGAGATCAAACTTGTGGGCCACTTTTTTGTTCCTCTAAAATTCCTATTGTTATTTATAACAGCGACTTCAAGTCAGGTTTGTCAGCTTCTTTGGCAGTAACGATTATGATTCCTCATATAAATAACACTTAGAAAACATTTTTCACAAATGATGTTATTTAAATTCTCAGAGTAGTGTCTCTGTTAACTGCCCCAAGCTTACCTAACTACCCCCAAATTATAGTATTTCATAAAAAGACAAAAATATTTTAAATCTTCACAACTTATTTTTAAGTAGTAAAATATTTTTTTCTTTTAAAGAATGAAAGAATTACAACATCGGATTTTAGAAATCTGAGAGCTTAACTAGTCCTTTTTAGCAGCACACACTTATCAAACTATTGGAACTACAGCATTCAAATTTTCAAGACAAATGCAGAAATAAAATTTTAATTTAGTCATATATCATAATTAAAGGATGTTTAATAGATACATGCAAATACAAAGCAGTCTTAACAAAAGTGCCATATTTCAAATTAGATGGTAGAAGCAGAAAATAGGGCATCACTAAGAGGGGAGAAGAGAGTAGATAAAGGCCTGAAGCAGGGGAAAGGAAGAATGAATCAAGTAGTCATCCTGACAACCAAAACTTCAAGTTTCCCAAAACCCAACAGTCATGCCCAAAGGCAAAATAGCAATATTCCTAATGTGGAATGATTTTGGAAGCCATGAAAAAGCTAACAAAGACACTCCATCATACTCTTCCATTTGATTGGTTAATGCCTGAAATTCTACCAGACATGCATCCCTTCTGTTTGAGGATTTGGTCCTATTAGAGTTTCACCCTTTTGGGGATGATGGAGTGGGAAACATAGAGCATATTATATAAGCTGCTCTAGTTTATCTACACTCCATGTAAGTAGCAGTCAAAAAGAGGGAAATTTTTGAAGGTGAAGAGCTTACAATGAGGTAATATACACATATCCAATGAGTGTTATGTGCTAAGCATTTCATACCCACCATCTCATTTAATCCTCACACTGATGCTATGAGTAGGGTATTCTTAACCATATTTTATATATATAAGAAACCAAGGCTCAGAAAAGTTAGACCATTTACCCAAAGTTCAGGGAAAACAAATGAAGAACTGGCAGTCAGAGCTGGACTATCGCTAAAGCTAAATTGGTGCTAAATGGAAGCTGAGTAAATAGCTGTGGGATCCTTAAAAAGAAACCTCAGTATTGAAACAATCAATAGCTGAAGCACAACCAACTCTGCAGGTGATAAAGGGGCCCCAGGTCTAGAAGAAAACAAGCAGGGAGACCAACAGAGAGGAGGTCCCTTCCCCTCTCCCTTCCTCCCTCCCTCCCTCTCTCTCTCTCTCTCTCTCTCTCTCTCTCTCTCTCTCTCTCTCTCTCCTCTCCCCCTCTCTCCCCCTCTTCCCCCTCCCCCTCTCTCTCCCTCATCTTTCCCTCTATCAAACACACACAACACTTAAGGATTCTGCCATAATAAGGGTATTACGTATTTACAGAGACACAGGGAATTGAGTATAAGGGGAATTTTAATTCATGGCAAGAAGAAGGTCATCAAAAAATAAATGACACTGAACTTTGCCTCAGATTTTAACAAAGGACACCAGCATGTGGGAAACTCCCTAAATATAACTAGTATTAAAAATGAATCAGGTCTGGTGCAGGATATTTCCTGGTTTTGCCAAGCAAAGACGTTAGATAACTTGATATTAACAAAGATGGTTATTTGATTTTCACTTTGTTAAGAACTTCCCTAGAGGGTTTTATATTCTTAAACAATACCATTTCACCCAACAGAAGAGTTCTGGACACCACAAAGTGAAACCAAATCATGCAAAATGGTAACTGGTCAACTAGATCTGACTGAACTAATTATGCAAATTATCAAGATAGCAGATAGAAAATATTGTTGAATCTGTAGAGTTACACATATCAAAAATATTGATAACAGTAGTATTTTAAATGACTGGAAATTCAGAGAAAGAAAACAAATCCTAGAATATGCCAAACTCAGTCACTGAAAATATAGTCAGCCTAATTCTCTGACATTCATACCCATCATTAATCTTATTCAGGAGGATCTCTGTAATGTTTTTCTTTATGAATAAGTGTTTTTAACTCCCTGAAAAACTATAAGTAACCAAAGTCCTCTAAGAGAAGAAAAGGAATAATGTATAGTGAAAAAAAACAGTTGACCAAATTTTAGTTGTAGTTCTCCCTGCTGCTCTTGAACTAACCACTCCAAGTCTTTGACGCCCTGTATTTCTACCTACAAAATAAGGAGGCTGAACTAAAGAAACTCTGGAGTCTAACATTATTTGATTTTATAAGTCATCCATGACTATATTTTAAAAAGAATCCACTTTGTTCAAAAGCTTCAAATGAAACATTAATTAAAAATTAAAACCACAGCCTGTGGTCAGAACTGTCCTTAAGAAAAGGAGCTTGTTGGACTTCTGCTTTATTTAGAGCATACTAAATGAAGTTTATTGCTACACATCCTACAGATCTCTGGATAATATAGGAAGAGCCAACAAAAAAATTTTTTTTTTTTTTTTTTTTTTTTTGAGAACAAAGTGCTGGGTATTTCTGATAATTAAATTCTGCTTTACTCTCACCACAGGGCTGCTAGTTTAACTAGCATCTCACTGCCCTCTCTTGGTAGATACTGAGATAACAGAAGCTGATTTCTATGTAGGGATTGGAACTTGGTTTAGGCTTCAGTAAGATACTCTGATTCTTGCCAACAGAGGGATCTACTTAATAAGACAAGCGTAAATGTAATCTATATTATTTAAAAGGTAACAGTTTGTTGCTTTCAAGACTGGTTTCCTCCAAGAGGCAATTCAGATGGACAGGTACACAATAATGTGCAGAATGTTTATTAGAGTAGTCTGAGGAGGAACCCTTCTTCTGGAGGAAAGGAAGAAAGAAGACAGGGGCTGGGGCTGTAATGCAGTTTCTACAAGGGCCTCAGTCAACCCCAAAGAGAACCCTGAAGCTGGATGGCCCCCTCTGTCATCCTCAGTTGGGGCAAAAAGTGCTTTCATGCTTCATATCAACTACTCATTGGATATAGGCTGCCCCTAGGAAGGAGCCATGACCATGGACAAGGTGACTGCTTAGCCAAGGGCAGTTTGTGGTGAAAGCTGACACCTGAGGACTGTCAGCTAGCAGCACTTCCAGAAGATAGAGGAATAGATCGTTCAGTCCTAAAGGAGAATCTGGGTGTCATATTTGAGTGTCTGCTACACAATTACTCTGTACTGTTGTTAATAACTTTCTGTTTCTTAACAAACACTATACAATTAATCTTAAAATAATTACAAAAAATCAAAGGCAATAAATACAGGAAATGGTGCAACCATTTTGGAAAGCAGTTTGGTAGTTTCTCTGAACAGTAAATACAAATTTACCATATGAACTAGTAATTCCACTCCTGGGTGAAAGACAATGAAAATATACATCTACACAAAGACTTATGCAGGAATGCTTATAAGAGCATTATTCAACAAAGACCCCAAAAATAGAAAAAATTCAATGTCTATAAACTGGTAAATGGATATAACAAAATGTATTATATTCATAGAGTGGAATAATATTCAGCAATAGAAAGGAATTCAGTACTGATACATACATGCTACAACATGGATACACTTTAAAAACATTATGCTAAGCAAAAGAAGCCAAAAGAGACTGCATATTACATGATTCCCTTAATATGAAGTGTCTTGAAAAAGCAAAACTAGAGAGACAGAAAGTAAATCAAGGATTGCCTGAGGCTGGAGGTGGAAACAGGGAATGTCTGCAAATGGACATCAGCAATATTTTGGAAGTGACAAAAATGTTCTAAAATTGGATTGTGGCAATGTCAGTACTCTGTAAATTTACTTAAAAATCTCTAAATTTACTAAAATGAGTAAATTTTATAGTAAGTACATTATACTCAGTAAAGAGGAAGGAAGGAAGGAAGGAAGGAAGGAAGGAAGGGAGGGAGGGAGGGAGAGAGGTTGGTTGGATGTCCTCATTCATCATGCACTAAGTGACAAGACCTGATCAGTGTTTTTTATTTTTTCTGAACTTAGAACCATGGGGTTAAAATAACATCTTAGTCTGCATCTGCCCCCTATGAATGGGAATGGGGTTTCCCCTAAAAAAACTGAATACCCCACTACAAAATATCCTGGGGAGGGCTTCCCTGGTGGCGCAGTGGTTGAGAATCCGCCTGCCAATGAAGGGGACATGGGTTCGTGCCCCGGTCCGGGAAGATCCCACATGCCACGGAGCGGCTGGGCCTGTGAGCCACGGCCGCTGAGCCTGCGTGTCTGGAGCCTGTGCTCCGCAATAGGAGAGGCCACAACAATGAGAGGCCCGCGTACCACAAAAACAAAAAAAAACAAAAAACAAAACAAAAAAATATCCTGGGGAGAAGTTTTTCCTGCAGCTGGAAATTTTTTTTAAAAAAACTTCTTTCTGGCCCATTTACCTGGACACAAAATTTCAGAGAGATTGGGAATGATGGTGGGAGATAAGCTGCTCCTGGCCACAGAGACAGGACAGAAGTGGAATAGGAAGCTGGCCTGGAATCACAGGTTGGGTTCTCCAGAAGCAGATGCTGAGATGGTTTTGGGGTGCAAGGTGTTTACTAGGAAAGAACATCAGTGAAAGGAAGGACTAGGAGGCAGGACTGGACAAAAGAAGGAGTTCAACTGGGACACAGGCCTGATAAAGCCCTGACTAGCCTGGTGAGAATCTCTGGAGCAAGCACTGACCATTAGAGCTCTTATATGTCACATCTCTGTGCCTACTACACCTAGGGAGAGACCCCTGGTTTGATCTGTGTTATGAGCAGCTGAAAATTATTCTCCACACTGCGCATCTTTTTCATTATAGTCTGGCCTCAGTTTGTGCTATGAGGGATTAGAAAAACGACCTGTGACCATGCTAGAATAACAGGACAGATGTAGCCGTTAGAGTGACTTCATCTGCAAGTACAGACAGATTCAATTTGTTGAAATAATATGTATCGCTTCTTATGCAGGGAAGTTCAGAAGTAGAGCAATTTCACAGGTTATATGATTGGGGCTCCAGCTCCACCTCCCTGTGATTATCTTGCTTCTTCTCTCCTCTGTGTTGGCTTCATCCTTAGGCTGGTGGTAAAAGAGAAGGTAGTTCCAGACAAAATATACACATGGACAATATCAAGAGTCAAAAGTGGGATGGTCTATTCTGGGGTATAAGAACAAGAAAGCCTTTCCCAAAACGCCCTACTTCCACCCGAGCAGACATTCCCTCACATCTTATTGGCCAAAAAAGAAAATCACGTATCAACCCTAAACCAATCACTGGCATGTGATCCATCTGGACTCATCATGACTGGCTCATTCTAATCAGGATCTACCTGCTTTACCTACTGCTGAGGCCAACTACCCCTAAAGCACAAAGCTCTGGGGGGGAGGGGTGGATATACGGACAAAGTCAGAATTCTCTCAGGAAGAAGCAAAAAGCAAAGTGTTGGTTGGGTGTACAACCAACATTGTTCCCTGCATAAGTGCTCTACTTGCTGAAATCAGCAAGTGTCACCTTGCCAAGCAACTATGACATAAAGGTCAGAAGTAGGAGAAGCAGGAGCTTGGGAACAAGAACAGAAAAAAATCACATTGTCTTATTTCTGCTCATATCCTAGTGTCCTAAGAGAATGTGTATCTTTTAAAAACTCCCAGGAAGCTAATTTCCCAAATCAGTTTCATTTCACTGTATCTGGTTACCTTACACACGAAAAATAAAATATTTGAACCCTGATGTGCCTGGTACCCAAATTCAGTTGTGCAAGTATGGGACAGTAATTTCTCTCAGATCCCAAGTCCCCTGGGGGAATTCACTGACCAGGAATCCACCCTCATAACTCAACATCATTCTCTAGCAAGAGATTTGAAGGACTTTTATACAGGAGACAGCAGGGATGCTTAACTGAATGGGCAGAAAATACTATTTTTTGGATTTCCTAAAACTAAGATCATGGCAGCACATTATAAATATGCAAACTGATTTAAATGAATATATAGCCTTAAAAGACATTACGTGGCTCACCAAACAAGAAATGTTTAACTGATTTCCCTAAATGCTGTTATTACATTTAAAAATGTAACTATTTCTTTAACTATGAGAAATGAGAATTTCTGAGTATAATTAACTATCAGTAGAACATTCCACCAATACTTTGTTGTAGTTCTATTTGTTTCCACTATAAGAAGAAAAAAAAGAAGAAACTTTATCCCTGTGGAAAATGTCTGTAACTCTAGTTCTGCCACCCATTGGATGGAAAAATAAACTCTCCAAACAATTCCCTGTCCCCCAACCCCCCAAAAAATTCATTAGTTCTGGAGTAAGGTGAGACTGGCCATCTATATTTTAAGCAAATTCCTTGAGGGATACTGAAGCAGGGGCAGGTTTGGGAATCAGAGTATAGTCCAATTGCATTATTTAATGAATGAGAAAAAGTGCAAATAGTTGAAAAAAAGCAAAAGCAAAATATCTAGGTCTCCTTTACCAAAAGCCTGGGATTCTTTCCATTACTTTATCAATATACATCATAATTACGATAAAACAGTAAGCTTAACATTACATTAAGAACCAGTTTGTAACTCGCTGGATCCAAGAAGAAAGACTATTCAAGAGAGAGCATGAAAATGAGGATTAGCTACAGGAAAACAGCTACAGGGTATGACTTAATGCACAGAGAGACACACAGAGCTAATCAAAAAGACAGAGGAAACTGGAGGAAAAGGAGATAGGAACGGCAGGGATGCTCTCCAAGTTAGTAAAGGAGAATAGACCAACAGAGTAGGACCTTAAAAATGAAAAACACTAATATTCTTTACATCCAGAACACCTCAAGAAAACTAGCATAAAAGAGAACGACTTCATATGTACCATTTCTGTGCTATACTTTCTCATTCAGCATAATAATGTGCTAAAGGGCAGTCAGATTTCAAAAGAAAGCTGTAAGCAGTGTTAGAATATCTCCTCTAAAAATTAGGCCAATACACAGTTCACTGGAGCCATAGGAAGAGCTTCCCCTAAGGGTCCACTATTTCCAGGCAAGTACCTTCAAGCAGGGCCCATCCAAAGTTTTAAGATATAGATGTGGTGATTTCATCATCATCAACATCAAATAGGTACTACATACTCACCCACTGTGCTAGAGGTAAAGAGACAGACGACTTGCTCCCTGTTTGATGGGGAAGATTGAAAAGAAACAGAATTAACTCGAAGAGACCTGAAAGCAGTGTTATGCTGGCAAATGTTTAACAACCAAGGGAAAGCCTTGGTTAAGTGTTTAAACATTAGTAAACACTTACAGTGTTTGCCAATTTCCATGGTGTAAATACTCTCATGATGGTCAGTTTCAAGCTACCAGGATGAAATCAACCAGCTAACAAAATACCTATAAATTTAACAGTTGGCTCTTGGGAGATGGTATAAACTGCCTCCAGCACACCACTGCTTAAAAACCATACAGCTGATGCCTCTACCTTCCCCATGTCACATTCAGATAGAAAAACCAAAGCCCAGAGAGATAAAGTGACTTGTCAAAGGCCTCACTAGATTGTACCACAACTAAGAACAGAACCTAATTCCTCGTTTTTTCCACTATAACTCACCCTGTAAGTTCTAAGACAATGCTTTCTGGCATTTGAATTAGAGATTGAGAGCTCACGTTCTGGAGTCCACAGGCCTGGGTTTAAATTCCAGCTCCAACTGGGAAGACTGCATGATTTTGGAAATTTACTAAATTACTCTGAGCCTTATTCTTGTTATCTGGAAAGTGGGGATGATAACACTACCTATATCTTACTGAATTGTGGAGAAGATTAAATGAGACAAACAAGTAAAGTGCTGTCAAACAGCCTGGCATACAATACAAATTTAATATACATTAGCTAGTATTATTATGGCACATTAATATCTACTAGCCCAGTACTATTCAAAGTGTGGTCTCTGACCCAGTGCTGTTTGTTACTGGTCCCTGACAAGATAACTATAGAATATGACAGTAAGTGTTTAGAAACTTCTTTAACCATTTGGCATTGCCACAACATCCAAGCCTGGAATAAGTGGACTCATTTTGATAAATAAAGAATATACAAGTTTGGATGCTGTTAAACTCAAGCGGTGAGCCACATGAGACAAAAACTGCATGCTAGTTAAGCACAGTAAGACCTTATACTACGTGATATCTCAGGTGAATTTGTCACCTATAACCCACAAGGGAATAAAAATCTGATAAAATTCAGATATCTGTTTATTTTTACAACTTGTTATTTTTACAATTATTATGATTTTAGATCAAGCTTATTTTTTTAAATGTACTTTAATAAACTAAATTAAGAATATAAAATTATTTTATTTTTAACTCTAATTTACATATGCCAAGATAAACCTCACTGCAGTTTTTTTTTGTCAAGAATAGACACTCATTCTTCTGCATGCAGCAGTGGTACTAAATCAAATGATAATGATGGGGCTTCCCTGGTGGCGCAGTGGTTGAGAATCCGCCTGCCGATGCAGGGCACACGGGTTCGTGCCCCGGTCCAGGAAGATCCCACATGCCGTGGAGCGGCTGGGCCCGTGAGCCATGGCTGCTGAGCCTGTGCGTCCGGAGCCTGTGCTCCGCAACGGGAGAGGCCACAACAGTGAGAGGCCCGTGTACCACAAAAAAAAAAAAAAAAAAAAAAAGATAATGATGGAAGTTATTCCAAGTAAATGAAGACCAAACAAGTTTGTTCTAACTCTATTAGAGATATGATACTTGTATATTGACTTTGGTCATGTAGCCATAGTTGAGAATGAAGTACTAAAATCACAATGTGTTATTTGTGGAGACGTGCTGAGTGGTCAACACTTGAGTGAATCTTACATATAAATCATAAAGAAATAAGCTCAAAGCCAAAAAATTCTTTGAAAGAAAGGGAGCTGAATTAAAAAGCTAATAGAAGCAGGTGTTCAATATCTCACATATAAATATGAGTGCTTCTCAGCCTTTTTTTAATGTAGCACTTTAGATTGCTAAGACTGAAAAAACACAGAAATGTTTTCTTGGAAATGTAGGTGAATCTAGGGCAAAGAAAGTAGCTCAAAAACTACTTTTCAATGACACAATAGCCCAAAATAGCCAGGCACCGGCTAATGACATGAAAGCTCAACTCATAGAACAAATATAGCCAGTAAAGTATTTTTCATTGTTAATATGGCAATTTTTTAGTATATTTATGATTTTTTCCAGCTACACTGCTTATAAGCACAACTAGTTCTTAACTGTATAAAATTCTAAGTTGTCAACCTTGTCAACACATGATTTGGAATTTCAATTTTATATATGACTGTGTTCAGATGGCACAGTCCCAATGACAGGAAATGCTTTTGGAATAGTTACTCAGATTAGGGAGTCTGAGCCAAAATGTAAACCACTGTACTACTTCCTTCACTGAAAAACTCTTGTTATCAAGAAAAATAAGTTCAGCAGTATTAAACAGTGTGCTTAGTGACACAGGAAAAAATGTGAATCACCATTAAAGCTAATTCACTTAAATCTGATACTAATCTCTTTTTTATTCAATGATAAAAAGCTCATAATAAGAAAACAACAACTATATATGGACTAAATGGCGAAATACAGGTCATTCCCTCTCCCTCACAAGGACAACTCACATCTATTCAAGACCAAAACACCAATGAGAGAATCCTAGAACACAGGGGTGAGGCTGAAGCACCCCTGGCACCTCACACGCCAAGACAGACCACATTAGAAGGGAGAGAGAAGCAGCTCCATGTTGACCACATTGCCCCCGCAGGCCGGTGTAGCACCACACAAAGAGGCCTCCCCTCAGTTTCCGATTCCTCCAGTGGGAAAAGAGAGTGGTGGGGGGACAACCAGCTTTGCAAAGCTCTGTGGGTCACCTTGTGGGGAGCCCTACCCTGATTTCTCACCACACAGACCACGGAGGAATCTGTGGGGCTCAAACACTGGGAATCCAACTGTGACAGAGAAGTGGGGCGGGCTTGCAACAACCAACACAAGGATCTTGTCAGACCAAGTTCATACCTGTAGTGCCCAAGTAGTAATCCCAACTGGTGGCCCTGCTCATCTGCAGAACCAAGTCGGGGGTGGCCTCTGACCAGGGAACTTGGCAGGATGCGTATCTGCTGATTCGGATCCTCAAATGAGGAGTTTTGCCGGTGCTAGATCCCGGCTTCCCACACTCAGGCAAGCTGCTGAGTCATACCTCCACCTGCTGTAGAGAGTGCCTTCCAGCCACATCTAACCAGGACTGATGACAACTCCTAGAGGCTGTGTAACCCAGCAGTCCTCATGCCAAGAGGCCAGCAGGCAGAGCCAATGCTCCCAGAGCCAAGCCACTACCAGGTGTGGAGACTTCCCATGCTAGGCACAGGCAGGGGGATTAATCCACAGCCCAGGCTGAGGGTGGCTCCCGGCCCTGCCCAACTGGAGATCCTCTCTGGGAGATTCAGAGTAGCCTGGAGTGACCCCTCCCACTCGTGCCCGGGCAAAGGGGCTCAGATACAGCCCCACCTGCTGTAGAGAGAGTCTTGTGGCCCCACCCGACCAGGAGGGTAGGCAACAAGTCCGAGAAGTTGTGCAGGCCTGCGGCACTTTAGATGACAAAAGGGCAGACAGAGCCAATAGTTTGTAGAGCAAAGTCAGCGGACCTGCTTGGCCAGGGAACATGGGGTGTGTGATGGCTTGAGTTAAGACAACAAAGAGCTTTACCAGCTTCTGAGCTGCTTCTTTCACTGCACCCAGGCAGGGCATTTAATTTGTAGCCCCACTCATTACTGAATACATCCTTCAGCTGTCTGACCAGAGAATCTAGCCAGAGCACACCAGGAGCTGCATAGCCCATTCAATAGCCCTACACATAGTGGCTCTTGAACACAGAGCACAGCCCATGACTTTCCTTGTCTGCAGAGCAAAACCAGTGGCCAGGGCTGCCCTGGTGGCGCAGTGGTTAAGAACGCACCTGCCAATGCAGGGGACACGGGTTCGAGCCCTGTTCTGGGAAGATCCCACATGCTGCGGAGCAATTAAGCCCATGCACCACAATTACTGAGCCTGAGGTCTAGAGCCCATGAGCCACAACTACTGAAGCTCGCGTGCCTAGAGCCCATGCTCTGCAACAAGGGAAGCCACCGCAGTGAGAAGCCCGCGCACTGCAGCAGAGTACCCCTGCATGCAGCAACAAAGACCCAACGCAGCCCAAAATTAATTAATTTATTAATTTAAGGGGAAAAAAAAAACGGTGGCCACACCTGACCGGGGAATTCGGTGCTCACTCAAGCTAGAATCAGGCCTGAGCCCTGGCCTGTTGCCCTGTCAGGGAAGGGAAGCTAAGTTATAGTCCCACCAACTACTGAGTATAGTAGCCAGTCCTGACCATCTAGTAAGCCTGACCAGAGAATTCAAGCAACCACAGAGATCATCCAGCAGTCTTATCCAAATGCTCTCAGCCAATGGCACATCCCCCCCATCTCCATCCTCAGAGCTCAAACAGTTGCCTCACTGAAAAACAGACCATCTGCCCAAAGATGTTACCAGTAGACACACCCAGAAACCCAAACTAAGCCAACTGGTGAAGAACTGTCTCTGAAAAGCAAACCTGTAAAGTCCGGAAGAGGAGCCCCAATGCACGGATACCAATATAAGGAACCAAAGACCATGAAAAACCAGGTAAATATGACACCACAAAAGGAAACTAATAAAACTCTAATAACTGACCCTAAAGAAAAGGAGATCTATGAACTGTCAGACAAAGAATTCAGAATATCCTCTGGGCAGGGAGAAAATTATGTGCTATAGAGCAGAAAAGAGGAATTGCATAAAATGAAGCTGGACAGGTAAGAAGAACCTAGACCATGAAGAGTATCACATGCTCCTTGAAGTTCACACTCTATACACGTGACACAACCCATGGAAGGACCCCTCTAACTTGCAGTGTGAAGAATAGATGGGCAGGGGCTATACTGGAGACACAGACAATTTGTGAGGTTATTGTACCTCTAATGATGGAAAAGGGTGATTGTACTATGGGAGAGAGAAAAGGCCAGAGGAAAAGGAAGAGAAACTGATATACACTAATTGCCCACCATAGGCTACTAGTCATAGATTACCTCATTTAATACCCACAGCAACCCTATCCCATAGGTAATGATACTTCCATTTTAAAAGTAAAGTAACTGAGACCCTCAAGTTTAACTCAAGGTCACATACTTAGTAAGTAGTAGAGCCAGCACTCATATACAGGTTGGTCTGACCAGAAAACCAAAAAATCTGGGGAAAATGTTTATAGTTAAGAGGTGAGAGAAAATAATTAGAAAAAAATAACACTTAGAAAAATTCAGAATAGTCTACATATTAAGTAAACTTTGGGGGAAAATGGGGGGAGAAAAATTATATGTATTTAGATAAAGAAAAATTGGAAGGATTTAAAGAAACTAATAAAAGTTATTACATGTAGAATAGAATGTAGGAACAGAGAAAGAAGAAAAGTAGGAACAGGAGTAGGAATAAGAATCCTTACCACAAACTTTTTATATTGTTTTGATTTTTTTAATCCATTTGAACATACTTCCTTACAAAAAGCAGCATAAAACACTTTATAAAGAAAGAACAATTCAGTAGAATAGCAAAAATGAGCCAGAATGAAGATTATATAGGTACCTAGAAGTTGGCTTTGACCTTTTGGTGAAAACCCACAATCTTAATTTTGTTTACTTAACATGCCTGATTTGTATCATCATTATACATTTCATTTAATATTGTTTAGAGCAAAGAGAAAACATCTTTAAAGACTCTGCATTGGTTAAAAAGACTACTAAGTCCAATAACAATGTACAATTAGAATCAATAATCCCTATTATCATTTTGTTAAACCACTAATCTCCATGAAACACAAAATCAATGTACTTATCTAGCCATAGAAAGAAATTACATTCAAATGAGTGGGGAGGTAGGGGAAGTTTTTTGCAGTGTTACCAGAAGGAATACCTGGCCATTTATAAGACACAATGCTAAGAATTCTAAACCTTGCTTTTTAGAAAGAAGAAACACACAGAGGGGAAGTATGTAGTGTTAAGACTGCTATTTCTACTTAATTTCTACAGTCAATTAATTAGAATCAAAAACCACTGCATACAAATCTTCCACAATTTCTCTACTCCCCAATTCTTGACTTATCAAAGCAAACAAACAGAACTACTTGATCCTAAGAGTGGGAAAAAAATCTTTATGGAAACATGAATGGCTCTTCGCCACAGTTGTTAAAATTTCAACCATTTTATACTAAATGGCACTTTCATTGAAAATAATGATACCTGCACAAGAGTATAAGGTGAGAGAACTGTTGCTCAGTCAATTCCTGTTTAGAAAAAGATCTTAAAAGGAAATCTTATTTTAAAAATTAAAGGTCATAAATCAGTTCTCTTAAAATAAGCTGTCTGTTTTTTGTCCTGCATCAATCATGTATTCCGGGCTTCCCTGGTGGCGCAGTGGTTGAGAATCCACCTGCTGATGCAGGGGACATGTGTTCGTGGCCCGGTCCAGGAAAATCCCACATGCCGTGGAACGGTTGGGCCCGTGAGCCATGGCCACTGAGCCTGTATGTCCGGAGCCTGTGCTCCACAACGGGAGAGGCCACAACAGTGAGAGGCTCGCGTACCACAAAAAAAAAAAAAAAAAAAAAAAAAAAAATCATGTATTCCTTTTTCCCATGATTACTTTTGGAGACATAATATCTTCAAACACAGTACCAAATAAGAACTCCAAAAACGTCTTTATAGATTGGATATTCTGCCCAATGAAAAAACAATGTTATTGGAAATGACTGTCAGAACTATTTTTATTGCTCTCCTAAAGGCTCAATCTGTAATCACGTACTACACTTTTCTACTCTTGAGTACAAAATGAATTAGATGACTGCCTCTCTTTTTCAGATGGAGTATTATGCCATTCTAGGAGCTCATACTGTGGGTCTGAAAGGAACTGACGTTCTGCATGTAGTACCTTTCCCTTGAGGATCTTTAGACTCTCCGGGAGAGAGAAATCACTAAGGAGAGAAGGCTTGCAAATCCGCTACAAGTGTGCTCCTATTAGTTTAAATCTCTTCCAGAAAATTGCCCCCACATTCAACTTCTGGAGGCAACAATAAAGTCTATAAAACTTTGTGGAAAAAGAATTTCCACATGCCTATTTGCATTAAAAGACAGAAATAGCACTTTTCTATTCTTGACACAACAGAAGTATATATTCAACTGGAACTGTCTGGCTGTCTATAGGATGAACTGGTCTCCAAATATTTTCTCCAACCCACCTGAATATTTAACATTAAGTATTTGCTCTTTCTTGGTTAAAATTTTGCCTCTCTAAAAATTGTTAAAATGCAAATAGGACTGAAAGATTAATAAATTAAAATATCCTAAAAATAAACTAACATTTTGGGGAGGATCAGTACATTAGTTTATTTTTTAACATGATAACAGAGAAAATGGCTGATAATACACATCATCTTTGATAAAGGGAGAAAGAACAGGATAAGCCCAAGTACTGGAGACCACATAATGAGGACAGGTGTAAGTGTTACCCACCGGAAAGGGACCCTAGAAAAATAGTAAGGGGAGCTAAGAATGAGGAATGATAAAAGAGAAAATGGAAAAGTACAAAAAAGTGGGATTGCCACTTTTCTATTTGCACACAGGTGGCCCTGCTATCTATCACGTTTCCACTACCTACATGTGAATGATCCATTTTAAATATCTCTGACATATCTTTTGCTCCAGTGTGATTATTTTCTTGCCACCAAAAATGTCTTTAACCTAGCTCCTCTAAGGAATTCACACTAGTTTCAGCAATTGCTTAAAATTTCTAAATGAGGAGAGATAAATCCATGTTAATTTAAATACTAAGATTTAACTGATAACTTTTATGTGAACATACTTTTGATAGTGGATTTGCTAAGCTTCTACTCCTCATGTATGTATAATACTGTCTCTAAGAATCAGCTTCTCTTCTCTGAAGTAAAATGAGTCTTGCTTCTCTTTCTGAGTAGAACCTATCACATTCTTAGAATTCCATGAATGAGATTCTTCTGTCCCTAATCCACCAGTAAGGGAGCTGCATTATCTATTTCAGATCTCTTGGGCACAACTATAAAGTTACAACCATAATCTCTGGCCAAATCACTACTGTCCATTAAACAACTTGTGCATAAAATAACTTGACTTAATAGCACTTCCTCTTCCAGAACCACCAATAGCAAGGGCTGTATGTAATATTTGCATTACTCCTAGAACTGTACCCAGAATGAGTATCTTTACTTTCCAAAGGGTCTACTTAAAATAATTAAGTGGCAAAAGCCAAACACCAAAATACTAATAATGGCAATTGTTATGTGAAATTACAAGCAATATTTCTTCTTTGTGACTGTCTAGAGTTTCTGAATTTTTCACAATGAGGGTACATGATTATAAGAAGAAATACTGTATATATGGTTAATTTCAATCTTTGACAATGAAATTTCTCAAACAAAACTAGTAGGTCTCCGTGAACACGTTATGTTATTAATACTTCTTTCCTAGTCTTTAGCATTTTCTTCCATATGTTCTATTTACTTATATAGATGTATCATAGATTACATGCTCTCTGAGGACACATTCTGGATCTTATTACATATTTATACTCTCCTACAGTGGTTCACAGTGCCTCATATTTGGAAAGTAATTAGTAGCTGTTTGAGGAATGAATGACACTTCCAAGAATGCAAAGGTTAGAGTTAATATATTCATCTGATACACATCCGAACTGTTAAAATGTTCACATACTTCCATACTGATTGGTAAATGCTATAATGATAAAGTAATAAGCAGGAAGATTAACCAAAACTATAAATTATAAGTTCACTTCATTAATTCAAGCCAATTATTAGGGTATGTCATAAAAATAAATCCTAAATGGGCCTCCCATACTACTGAGAGATAAGAAATATTTGCAATACCCATCTGTTTGGCCCACATCACAGTATGCAGCAAGAATATACTGCATATTCTTTACAAGACACCTTAAAAGCATCACCGGTTTACCATATTCCCAAATTATATAGTTGCTTCTATTTCTAAATTTTTAGTTTTTTTCTTTAGTTTTGATTTCAGTGTATTACTCTTCTTGTGTAAGGAATAACTGCACAGGTTTTTTTTGGCATTTATAAATGCAAAACTATATTAAAATATTAAAAATAAGTACTCAGAATAAAAAGACTATAAAGTTATGATAGTTTCTTAATGCACTTTTTGAATATTATAAACATGAATTTTATGAATATAGAGGAAAACAAAGGAGAAACCATGTTACTAAAGCAATAAGGCTGTGAACATCTTCTAATCTTCTAATCCTGTACAGCCTAGAATGTCTTTTGATGCTGAGCAGGAAACAGTGCAAAGTGAAATAAATTTTAATTCTGAAATGAAAAATGACTTACTTGAACAAAAAACATGATTGACTCATTTTTACAATATGTTAAATAAAAATGATGCTCAAATGTGTTATTGTTTATAATTCATTTTCATCAGAACAGCAATTATGTTAAGCCCATGGTCCCCTAAAGAAAATTAAATGAATACGGAAAATATGAAAGAGGAGATCATAGCCTGGTAACCTCTGTTCTCTCTATTTTGAATAATTACTATGTGCCAGGCACTGTCCTTAATGTATAATTCCTCACTTGAATCTCAAAATAAACCTACATGCACAGACTGGAAAAAACATAGCACATATATCAAAGGGATACTATCCAAAATATACAAAGAACTGCTACAAATTAACAATTTAATTGTTAACAACTACTACAACTTAACAACTACAAATTAAAAATCTAACAGCTTGGTTTTTTAAATGAACAAAAGGCATAAACAAAATTCACAGAAGACATACAAATAATCAATAAGCACATCATCATTTTTAGCTATCAAGCCAATGCCAATTAAAAAGAAAATATAAAAGAATACTATAAATATGGGAGTTCCCTGGTGGCCTAGTGGTTAGGATTCCAGCTTTCACTGCTGTGGCCCAGATTCAATCCCTGGTCAGGGAACTGAGATCCCACAAGCCACGCGGCATGGCAAAAGAAAATAAATAAATAAAAATTAAAAACAATCAAAAGAATATTATTGTCAGAAACCAGAATGGGCTCCTCAAATATCTCCGTGTAACATGGTATTTCAAAAGAGAGCAGGGCTTCCCTGGTGGCGCAGTGGTTGAGAGTCCGCCTGCCGATGCAGGGGACACGGGTTCGTGCCCTGGTCCGGGAAGATCCCACATGCTGTGGAGCGGCTGGGCCTGTGAGCCATGGCCACTGAGCCTGTGCTCCCCAACGGGAGAGGCCACAACAGTGAGAGGCCCGCGTACCACAAAAAAAAAAAAAGAATATTACAAATAAGTTTCATACCCTAGAGTATTTAAAACAATTATAAGTTCAAAAGATATTTTATCAGTGTCAATAAAGTAAATGAAAAATATGTAGAAAAATCCGTAACATACCATGACACTTAATATAAATTTATAACACTATGTACTATAGATAAAAATCATTAAGCATTTTTAGATATGAAGTATTTATATAGAACTTAAAAAGAACATTGCTATGGGTGTATCACTGCAATCCAGATCTAGATTTTCATTTGCTGTAAAACTATATCTATTGCAAATGCTCTCAAACCGTGGCCTAGGAACCCCTGAGATCTCTGAGACCATTATAGTGGGTCTGCAAGGTTAAAATTATTTTCATAATATTTGCCTTTCATAAGTAACATTCTCTCATTTTCATAAAACAGTAACGCCTCCCAGCCTTGTATATTTAAACGAATATGTATATATGTCTTATAGAAGCATGTCCTTGACAGATATAAAAAGATATACACTAGGTTGCTAATGACATATATCAGGTTCCTACCTGGTAGGGAAGTGGGGCGGTAGAAGGAGGAGGTAGAGGAAAGCTAGCAGAAACAAAAAATACCTTAAAAAATAGGTATATTGATTACATCTGTACATTTAGATTAAATGATGGGGGAAAAGTACAAAAGCTTTTAAGAAGAAAAAAGAAAACCAAACCCAATTTTAAAAAATCATTTAACCTATAGGTTGTAAAACTTTTTTGGATCATGGTAATCTTTGTGCCTGACTAATTTTTTCATGACATCCCTAAGCCAGGAGAAAATATGAATTCTTTAGATCCAAACAACTATTTATGTCCCGACAACTTAATAGCCATTTGGAAGGGTAATTCACATAAATTGAAAATTTTTAAAATTTTATTCTTAAGGACAGTTACTTACTAATGAGATGTGTGTGCCTCCTGGTCACTACACAACTCCTCAAACCTTAGAATCAGGTTGAAAACTCACTCTTACTTCCTGTTGATTGTCACTGGTACTTGCGTTTTATCACAGTTATCACCAAAACCCAACTTCACAAAAATATGACCTAATCAAAAGGAATATAGCAGGATCTAAGGTTGAAACTGAACTACACTAGAGCTAATAATTTGCACAGATGTTGAGTATACTGTGTTCCCCTTGAATATTTAAAATAACCTGCAGTACCCCTGTGAGCTCCCCTAAGGCTCCCCAAGGTGCCTCAGTGCAATTTGGGAACAACCGATTTAAAACAGAGTGCTTTTCCTTGTCACCTTGGTTAGTTCTGCGTTAGCCAGTTGCTTGTGGTTAGAAAATTCCATTATTATCAACTAAGCAGAGCTTAAAGTAAATTAGCAAATCATCCAGTATAGGAAAATAGGATGATTTTTGAAGTCTTTCTGATAATTCATGGATTTGGATAATTCACACTGCTGCTCTCACGTACATGCTTTCTTTTCTCCTCATCTTCTGAGCTCCCTTTCCTAACTCTACGATGGCATGAAAAATTTAACGATGATTCTGTATAAAAGCAAAATAATGACCCCTAAGAGTTCAGGCACCTGCTATTTTCAAGAAAGGTTTGTGAACATTTAGAACGACTTCGTCAGAAAACACCTAGGAAAGCTGTGGTTATTACGTCCAATGATATAACCAAGTTCTTAATTGCTTCATCATTGATGCATAAATGCCAGTTTCCTAATCTCAGCAAATATATCTGAGCAGTAGGCAAACAGTACTGACAAGCAGAGAAACTATGTATAGACAGAATTTCTCTCTTGGCGTAGCACAAAAATATCATTGGCTTCAGGCAAAGAATTAAGAAGCAGAAATTATTGCTCTGTATGTCTTTCCACTTAAAAAATAAATACTCTAAAACTTTTGGGAAGGATTCTGAAAGAATTACAGTTGACCCTTGAACAATGAGCTTGTTAGGGGCACCAACCACCCACCCCACCCCCATGCAGTTGAAAATCCACATATAACTGTAGAGCCTGTCCTCTGTATCCACAGTTCCACATTCATGGAGTCAAACAACCACAAATTGGATCATGTAGTTCTGTAGTACATATTTACTGAAAAAAATCTGCAGATGAGTAGATTTGTGTTATTCTTGTTGTTCAAGGGTTAACTGAACTATGATTGGCCTCCATCCCAAAACAGTGAGCTATTCCTATAGGGATAGCATCTAGTTAGTCCTTCTAACCTAGCTTAGTGTTGCAATATAATCATCTCATTAAAAAACTAGAAGTTACACAGCCTTCTATTTGTAAAAAAATTTAACTTTAAATTTAACCAATAAGAATGGTTTTGGAACTCTGCAAATCTCCCTTTACTTTACTCCTTTCTTATTTACTATTTATCTATGAGAACCAAGAAGAACCGCAGGCCCATAGAGTGCTTTATGTTCTTCCTACCAGTGTCTATCCCATTATTCGTTGCTATTCAGCTCTGTAGCAGAAAAAGTATGTAGCATAACCTTCTCCTGGTGGGCTGTAATAACATCACATTCAGAGGGAGGGCTATTTTAACCTTATCCCAGTGAAACCAGAACTGAACTAGATGAAAAACAACAACTGGGAGTTGAGGTGGAGATGGGAAGGAGGATAGTGACATAAAGGAAGCCTATAAAACTCAGACTGGAGGTAAAAGAGCAGCTGGAGGCCAGGACACTCTCAACCTGGGGATGGGGGTCAGGAATCTACAGCTCTCCTTCCCCTCTTAGAACTTAAAAAGCAGTTTCCAGTTCCCAAAACATGCCCCATATTTCCTGCCTAATTAAATCGTCAGGCCTATCCTATGAAACTGAGGAAATGATCTATGAGAACAAGGAGCATATTTGGCCACTTTGGCGTACATTGGTCATTCACAGACGACGTGTTAAGGGAATGTTCTCGCATTACTGCTCCAACATCTAGAAACTTGAAATAAAACTGGAAGGAACCTAAGAGACAGGGCTTAAGTACATGCTTTCATGCAAGTATAGGCCTTAATTACACCTCACCTGTTCTTGAAGATTTCCTGGGAAGCACCACCCTCCCACATATACCCACCTTCCATCATTCATTCCAGTACTTCCTACACTATTATAGACTGGAACTGCCATCTGTCTTAACTTAAACCCATTTTCTTTGGTGCTATCATCCATACAAGGTAAATGTCTAGTTGTAAAGTTTCTAGCTAGAGCACAATGTGCAATAAATGACCATTTAAAATAGCACCTAGCACCGCCCATCTCCCAAGGCTTGCAGCCAGCTACCCCAGGATCCAGCCTTGCCCAACAGTGGGCCAGCACTAGCCCTGGTTCCTTAGGCACCAGAGTAAGCCAACCTGGGATACACCCCTGCCCACTTGCAACCCAGCAGCCACCATACAAGGGTGAACCTGGCAGCCAACTGAGCAGGGAGCCAGCACTGCCTACCTGTGCACACACAGTAATCAGTCCCACAACAGAAGGGCCCACAGAGCCAGCATCGGGGACACTCCTAGAGCATATAGCTCTGGTGACTAGAGGGGAGTGTGCTACTAAGCTCCATAGGAACTCTAAATAAGGCCACTTCAAGATTGGGAAACATAACCAACCTACCTAATATATAGAAATAAACAAAAAGAAACAGGCAAAGTGAGGAGTCAAAGAAATATGTTCCAAACAGGAAAAAAACAAAACCCCAGAAGAACAAAGCAAAGTGGTGATAAGCAACTTACCCAATAAAGAGTTCAAGGTAATCATCATAAAGATGCTCAACAAACTCAGGAGAAGAATGTATGAACACAGTGAGAAGCTTAACAAAGAGTTAGAAAATATCTTTTATAATCAAGCATAGGTGAAGAATATAATAACTAAAGGAAAAATACACTAGAAGGAATCAAGAGTAGATTAGATGATAAAGAAGAATGGATCAGCAAACTGGACAACAGAATAGTGGAAATCACCCAGGCCGAACAGAAAAAAGAATTTTTAAAAGTGAGGACAGTTTAAGAGACCTCTAGGACAACATCAAGGATTTGCATCTTAGGGGTCCCAGAAGGATAAGGTGGGTGATGGGGAGAAAACTTATTTAAATAAATAATAGATGAAAATAACCCCAACCTGCAAAAGAAAACAGATACCCAGGTTCAGGAAGCATAAAAGTCCCAAACAAGATGAACCTACAGAAGTCCACACCAAGACACAATACATTTAAATGTAAAAATTAAAGATAAAGAGAGAATCTTAAAAGCAATAAGAGAAAAGCAACTAGCCATGTGTAAGGAAACTCCCCAAAAGTATCACCTGACTTCTCAGCAGAAACTGCAAGCCAGAGGAAGTAGCATGATATATTCAAACTGATGCAAGGGAAAACCTACAACTAAGAATAATCTGCCTGGCAGGGCTATCACTCAGATTTGAAGGGGAAATAAAGAGTTTTATAGACAAACAAAAGCTGAAAGAGATTAGCACCACTAATCAGCTTTACAAGAAATGTTAAAGGGACTTCTATAAGAGGAAAAAAAATGACTACAAACATGACAATTATGAAAGGAAAAATGCCACTGATAAATGTAAATATACAGTAAAGATAGTAAATCCACCACTTATAAAACTAGTAGGAAGACAAAAGTAGTATAATCATCTATATCCACAATCAGTAGTTAAGGGATACGCAAACAAAAAAGATGTAAAATATGATGTAAAACCATTAAACATGGTTGGAGAGTAAAAATGCAGCATTGTTAGAATGTGTCTGAACTTAGGAAATCAACAACTTAAAATAATCACATTTATTTATTTATTTGTTTACTGTTTTTAAAATTTATTTGTTTGTTTATTTTGGCTGCGTTGGGTCTTCGCTGCTGTGCATGGGCTTTCTCTAGCTGTGGCGAGCAGACGCTACTCCTTGTTGCAGTGCACTGGCTTCTCACTGTGGTGGCTTCTCTTATTCTGGAGCACAGGCTCTAGGCACATGGGCTTCAGTAGTTGTGGCTTGAAGGCTCTAGAGCACAGGCTCAGTAGTTGTAGCGCACGGATTTAGTTGCTCCACAGTATGTGGGATCTTTCCAGACCAGGACTCGAACCCATGTCCCCTGCATTGGCAGGTGGATTCTTAACTACTGCACCACCAGGGAAGTCCCTCACATATGTTGATAAATGTTGTTATATATGAACCTTGTGGTAACCACAAACAAAAATCTATAATAAATGCATTCACACAAAAAAGAGAAGAGAATTCAAATATAACACACAATAGTCATCAAATGTAAAGGGGAAAAAGCAAAAAAAGAACAGAACAACAACAACAAAAGAACTACAAAAAACCCTGAAAATAATTAAAATGGCAACAAGTACATACCTATCGATAATTACTTTAAACATAAATGGACTAAATGCTCTAAGCAAAAGGCATGGAGTGGCTGAATGGACCAAAAAAAACCCCAAAACAATAAAAACAACAACAAGACCCACATATATGCTGCCTACAAGAGACTCACTTCAGAGGTAAAGACACACACAGACTGAAAGTGAGGGAATGGAAAAAGGTATTCCATGAAAATGGAAACAAAAAGAAAGCTGGGGTAGCAATACTGATAAAAGGCAAAATACTTTAAAACAGAGACTATAACAAGAGTTAAAGGATGTTACATAATGATCAAGGGATCAATCCAATAGGAAGATGTAACAATTGTAAATATCTATACTCCCAACATATAAGCACCAAAATACATAAAGCAAAAACATAAAGGGAGAAATTGACAGGAAGAAAATAATAGTAAAGGACTTTAATAATGATAATACATCAATGGACAGGTCATTCAGACAGGATATCAATAAGGAAACACTGTCCTTAAAAACACATCATACCAGATAGACTTAATAGATGTATATATAGAACATTCCACTGAAAAATAGCAGAATACATATTATTTTCAAGTGCACATGGAACATTCTCCAGGATAGATCCCATGCTAGACCACCACAAGTCTCAATAAGTTTAAGATTGAAATCACATCACACATCCTTTCCATTCATAGTAGTATAAGACTGGGAATCAACTATAAGGAAAAGTACTGCAGAAAACCACAAACAGGTAGAGGCTAAACAATATGCTACTAAACTACCAATTGATCACGGAAGGAATCAAAAAGGAAATCAAAAAATACCTGGAGACAAATGAAAATGGAAACACAATGCTCCAAAATCTGTGTGATACAACAAAAGCAGTTCTAAGAGGGAAGTTCATAGTGATACAAGCATACCAAGCAGGAGATAAGAAAAATCTCTAATAAACAATCTAACCTTACACCTAAAGAAACTAGGAAAAGAAGAACAAACAAAACGTAAAGTTAGTAGAAGGAAGGAAATAATAGAGATCAGAGAGGAAATAAATGAAATAGACACAAAAAACAATAGAAAAGATCAATGAACCTAAGAGCTGATTCTTCAAACACATAAACAAAATGGATAAATCTTTAGCCAGACTCATCAAGAAAAGAAGACAGAAGGCCTAAATAAACAAATCAGAAAGGAAAGACAAGAAGTTACAAACATCACCGCAGAAATACAAACAATCATAAGAGATTACTATGAATAATAATGTGCCAACAAACTGGACAACCTAAAAGAAATGGATAAATTCCTAGAAACATACAATCTTCCTAGACTGAATTGGGAATAAACAGAAAACACAACAGACCAATTACCAGTAATGAAATTGAGTAACTAATTTTTTAAAACTACCAAAAAACAAAAGACCAGGTCAAGTCAGCTTCAGAGATGAATTCTACTAAACACCTAAAGAATAGTTAACACCTATTATTCCCAAACTATTCCAAAAAATTAGAGGAAGGAATGCCTCCAAACTTATCAACATCACTTTGATACCAAAACCATACAAAGACACCACAGAAAAAGAAAATTACAGGACAATATCACTGATGAATGTACATGCAAAAATTCTCAACAAAAGATAAGCAAACCAAATTCAACAATAAATTAAAAGAATCATTCACCATGACCAAGTGGGGTTTATCCCAGGGAGGATGCAAGGATGGTTTATTATCTGCAAATCAATCAATGTGATACACCATATTAACAAAATGAAGACTAAAAATCATATAATCATCTCAATAAATGGAGGAAAAGTGACAAAATTCAACATCCGTTTATGATAAAACCTCTCAACAAAGTGTGTATAGAGGGAACATACCTCAACATAATAAAGGCCATATATGACAAGCCCACTTCCAACACCATAATCAATGGTGAAAAGATAAAAGGATTTCTTTTAAGATCAGGAACGAGACAAGGATGTTCACTCTCACCATTTTTATTCAACATAGTGGAAGTTCTACCCACAGCAAGCAGACAAGAAAAAGGAATAAAAGAAACCCAAAGTGGAAAAAAAGAAATAAAACTGTCACTTTTTGCAGATGACCTGACACTATATACACTATATACTATATACATATATATATATATACACATATATATAAAATTCTAAAGACATCACCAAAAAACTATTAGAACTAACACATGAATTCAAAAACTTGCAGGATACAAAAATTAATATACAGAAGTCGGTTGTGTTTCTATATGCTAATGATTAACTATCAGAAAGAGAAATTAAGAAAACAATCCCATTTACAACTGCACCCAAAAGAATAAAATAGCTAGGAATAAATCTATCTAAGGAGGTAAAAGACCTATGCTCAGAAAACTACAAGATACTGATGAAAAAAATGGAAGGCTACACAAACAGGGGAAAGATATACTGTGTTCATGAACTGGAAGAATTAATATTGTTATAATGACCATACTACCCAAGGCAATCTATACATTCAGTGCATTCCCTATGAAAATACCAATGACATTTTTCACAGAACTAGAAAAAAATAATTCTAAAATTTTTATGGAACCACAAAAGACCATGAGTAGCCAAAACAATCTAGAGAAAGAACAAAGCTAGAGGCAACACATTCCCTGATTTCAAACTATACTAGGAAGCTACATCAAAACAATATGATACTGACACAAAAACAGACACATAGATTAACGGAACAGAATAGAGAGCCCAGAAATGAACCCACACTTTCTGGGCAATTAATCTACAACAAAGGAGGCAAGAATATACAACGGGGAAAAGACAGCCTCTTCAATAAATGGTGTCAAGAAAACTAGACATCTACAAGTGAAAGAATCAAACCAGGCTACTCTCTCACACCACATACAAAAATAAATTCAAAATGGATTAAAGACTTAAATGTAAGACCTGAAACCATAAAACTTTTGGAAGAATACATAGGCAGGATGCTCTTTGACATCAGTCTTAGCAATATTATTTTGGATCTGTCTCCTAGGCAAGGAAAACAAAAGCAAAAGCAAAAATAAACAATGGGACTACATCAAACAAAAAAGCTTTTGCACAGCAAACGAAACAATCAATAAAATGAAAAGCCAGCCTACTGAATGGGAGAAGGTATTTGCAATCAATATATCTGATAAGGTGTCAATAACCAAAATGTAAAAAGAACTCATACAACTCAACATCAAAAAACAAACAACTTGATTTTTAAAAAGGCAGAGGTCCTGAATAGGCATTTCTCCAAAGAAGACATACAGGTGGCCAACAGACATTTGAGAAGATGCTCAACACCACTAAACAACAAGGAAATGCAAATCAAAACCACAATATGTCAGTTCACACCTCTCAGAATAGCTATTATGAAAAAAAAAAACCCAGCAACAACAACAAATAACACATGTTGGCAAGGATGTGGAGAAAATGGAATCCTCGTGCACTGTTGGTAGGAATGGAAATTGGTACAGCTACTATGGAAAACAGTACAGAAGTTCCTCAGTAATTAAAAACAGAACTTCCCTAAGAACTAGCAATTCCACTTCTGGGTATTTTTCCAAGGAAAACAAAAGCATTAATTCAAAAAGATATATGCACCCTGTTCATTACAGCATTATTTACAATAGTCAGATACAGAAGCAACCTAACTATCAATAAGATGAATAGATAAAGAAGATGTGGTACACACACACACACACACACACACACACACACACACACACAGGAATATTACTCACCCATTAAAAAGAATGAGATCTTGCCATGTGCAACAAATATGGATGAATCTAGAGGTTATTATTATGCTCAACTGAAATATGTCAGATGGGGAAATACAGATAACATATGATTTCTCTTAGATGTGGAATCTAAAAAACAAAATAAATAAACAAATATAATAAAACAGAAACAAACCCATAGATACAGAAAACAAACTGGCAGTTGGCAGAGGTGGAGAGGAAGAGTGGTGTGATAAGTAAAATAGGTGAGGGAGATTAAGAGATACAAACTTCCAGCTATAAAGTAAATAACTCATGGGGAAGTAATGTACAGCACAGGAAATACAGTCAATAACATTGTAATAACTTTGTGTGGTGATGGATGATAACTAGACTTATTGTGGTGATCATTTTGTAATGTATAAAAATATCAAACCACTATGTTGTACACCTGAAACTAATATAATATTGTAAGTCAATTATACTTCAATTAAAAATAAATAAATAGGGCTTCCCTGGTGGCACAGTGGTTGAGAATCCGCCTGCCAATGCAGGGGACACGAGTTCAAGCCCTGGTCCAGGAAGATCCCACGTGCCGTGGAGCAACTAAGCCCATGCACCACAACTACTGAGCCTGCACTCTACAGAGCCCAGGAGCCACAACTACTGAAGCCTGCACGCCTAGAGTCCATGCTCCGCAACAAGAGAAGCCACCACAATGAGAAGCTTGCGCACCACAACAAAGAGTAGCCCCCTCTCGCCACAGCTAGAGAAAAGCCCACGCGCAGCAGTGAAAACCCAACGCAGCCAAAAATAAATAAATAAATAAATAAATTTATAAATAAATAAAGATACCCGCAGGGAAGGAGACATGTTAATGAATGATCCATGTGGTACTAGATTAGAAATGGAAACACCAGTATGAATTCATGTATGTACATACACATATGTATGTATACGTACTAACTCATATATACATATATTCTCTTGCTCTGTCATCTGAGAGGGCCTAAAATCAACAACACTCCAGAAGCAAGAAGCACACCTAGTGCCCAGATGTTCATTTTTAATAACATTCTCTAATAGAAAATATGAATACAATATGGATTTTAGTTAATATTGGTCCATTAGTTGTAACAAACATACCTTACTAATGTAAAGTATTAATAAGAGGGGAAGCTGGCTGGGGGTTTATGGGAACTCTGCACTATCTTAACATTTTGTTTTGTAAAATTATAACTGTTCTAAACACTAAAGTTAATTTAAAAAATAAAGCAACCAAACATGAAACTTAATTTAATAGCACCTAGCACAATGGCCAACATACAACAGGTTCCCAATAAACATGTGTTGAATAGCTAAATGAACAAATGCTACAAATGAATATTTCTTATTAGAAATGATTCTAACATCAAGTAAACTGTATTGATAAAAATAACAACATGTTTTAAAACTTGTACTATAATTGACTGAGTTGCATTTTTGCAACTGTTGGCAGATCTAGATATAATGAGACCCAGATATAAGCAAAATACACGAATCATACATGTCATAATGACTGGCACATCTAGCCATTCAAACCAGGTGAATAAATTTAAATTATGTTGGTTTTGTTTTTTTAATCACACTGAAACTTAGAAACCTAATTCTTAGCTCTCAAACAAATAAAACATGTTCCCAAGTTTAGTACCTCTGCATAGTATTTTATTTCTTTGTCAAACTTATTCACTCAGTCATCTTAGAATTCTGTACCTAGTGAAGTTATACCTCGAATGTGAATTTCTCTTAGATTGCATATAAATGTGAACCTAAACATATCACGGCATAAGGAAGCATTTCTCTAAAACTCCTCATCACAATTCCTGCAAGTATTTGCAAATTCTTAGTTTCAACAGAGGAAAAAAGTCTTGTCCAGCTTAAGTAAAATGAGTATTTTTATCATTTGCATTTAAATGAAGAAAAGGATAGAGTTATGCTACCACCTCGTGGACTGTTAGGGTATTGCTTTTTCAGAGCCAAAAGCACATTTTAAGAATGAGAGGCTAGAAAACACTGAACAGTGGTTATTCATGCTTTCCTACCGCCTTCAGTTCTTCTGCCCCTAACTCCACATCTTCACATCCTACCCATTACTCAAAATGCAGTTTAAATGTCCCCATCATTGGAACATACTGTATAGCACAGGGAACTCTACCTAATGCACTGTGGTAACCTAAATGGGAGGGAAATCCAAAAGGGAGGGGATATCTGTATGTGTATGGCTGATTCATTTTGTGGTGCAGTGGAGGCTAATACAACATTGTAAAGAAACCATACTCCAATAAAAATAAATAAATAAATAAATATCCCCATCATTATTCGTGAAACATTTTATCACCAAATTATAGACTACCTGTAAGTAATTTTACTCTGGGTATTACTTCTATTATATCTTTGACCAACTTCTGACTTAAATATTTTTGTTTGCCTATCTCTCACCCTTATTTGGAGACAGTGAATATACAAACTTATGGCCTAGCACAGCAGCATGCTCACAGGAGGCAGTTAATAAGCATTCATGTAATGAATAAATACTTGTTAAATGAACAAATATGCATGTGAATGGTATGGGATTTCATAGGGATATATGAGAGAAAATTCAGAAAGCAATTGTTCTGTATGCAACACAAGATTATTTTCATTTGGTTTAAACATAAAATTGCAATTAATATGAAAATATTTAAAATGCTATTTTATGGTATTTTAGATTTTTGCTGGAAAATAGAGTAGTTTAAAAATAAGTAACTGTTGTAAAATATGATAGACAGGAATTTTCAAATACTGAACAAGAGGACAGATTTTTATAATGTTATATAGATATTCACTTTGGGTTGAATTTAATAATTCTAACGAATAAAACCAATGTTCAATTTTTTTTTAAATGTCCGCATCATAGAATCATCTCTAACTGCGAATTACAGTTACAAGAAAATGGCTAAATGAAAATGCATCTCTGCTCTAAACTTCCATGCCACCTTATCTGGTTCCTCTTATTTTCTAGCTGGCATTACTTAGTTTTATACTCACTGTAAGTATTTTGAGGACATGTAGACAATGTGTACTGAAACCAGCTCACATCTGCTCTCACCAACAGTTTAATACTCAGAAATTTTGCAAGCCATTTGTTAAACTGTTGGTAGCTTGAAATTGGAGATGGTAGGTACATTTATCCAACAGAAATCAGGAAACACCACAAATCAAGATACTTTAAAAAATATATTTTTAATCATCTTTAACTTCTCCACATCTCATTTTCTCTACTTGTAATCTGTAGTGAGGAGAGGTGGGACAGCTCCTACCTCACAAGACTGTTGTAAGGACTGAACAAAATAACCCACATAAAAGGCTGTGTCTAGTGTCTGGCATATCGTGTGTGCTAACCAAATATTATAATCATTCTCCATACCCCATCACAGTGCCTTGCAAGTAGTAAATCCCTCAATAAATTCTCAGTTGTTAAATGACAAATGAAATCAAGAATTTCAATGGAATATTTTAAGATATGTTAACACTGATAGTAGTCCCAGATTAACAATAGGACAGATCATTACCAGGAACATAAGCTCTTTACTTATAAATAACCCAGACTTTTTTCTTTGCCTCTTGCTGCTCTAAATCAATTGATAGATTTAATCTCTAAAATTTCTAGTAATATTCATTTAGATAACAATTCTAGATATATGTTCTAGATAAGTATAGATTTAGAGAGATATAGATACAGATCTTTGTTTCCTTCTGCATTTCTCTCCCATTCTGATTCAGTCTAAAGTGCCTTCCTTTCTCCTTGTTCTTTTTAGTTTATTTCATAATGCAAAATACATAATTTATGCCTCACTTTGTTCCAGAAAACATTTGTTGTGAATAATAGATAACTTGGTTTCATGTTTAGCGAATAAGCTTTTTAAATTTCTCCAAGGGAACAAAATAAAGTAGCTTTTTACCACATCTTTCATTGATCCTGTGCTCCTGTTTGATTGGCCCTTTCCTTTGGGAAAAGACAAAATTAAGTTTCCAAGCACAAAGTTGAAAACCAAATTATCATGAATTCCAGACACTTTCCAAAAAGGAACCCAAGAAATGTTCTTATCCTTTAAGGTTGATGTCACCCTCATATCTCTTTACCTACCTCACTGCAATCCTAATATGGTGTTTCTTTAGCTATAAGGCTGCTTCCAATAACTAACTATGTTTAAGGATCTGCTATAGCTTCATTTGCTTGCTAAAAAACAAAACCAAAAAATTGAAACAACTAATTAATTGCAACTAATTAGTTGTTTCAATTTTTTTGTTTTGTTCTAATTAGTTGCAAAAACAGACTGGAAAATGATTTACTCCAGATGGTTTGGAATAAAATTCCAATTGCTCAAATGTAAATTTATTCATCTAAAATAAGTTTTTCCTTACTTAGCTACACAGAGATTTTTTAACGGAGGAAAAAGTAAAATATTTGCTTAGTAATAAAACTAAGATGACCATTTGCCCTAGAATATACAAATCCTGTCCATTTCTGGTTTAAAAATACACAGAGCCTAAAACAAATAGCACATCTACAAGGCACTGGTTGATGCAAGCACTTGTTTAGTGAAATATCTACTGCAATGTTGGTCTACCCTTATCCAAGAACATGTCAATGACATAGTGTGTGACAGGAGGGGCTTCCTCCAGAAGTAGAAATAAGGTGGGTGAGTCAGAAATTAAAATTCCAACTAACCTGCAGGCATCTGTAAGATGAAGCAATACATTATATTTGATTCACCTCCTGGTCTGTTTCCAAAGGACACTGTCAAACACAATGCTTCTTTTTCCCAACAGCTGTCACCACCAAGTCAGCTATCCTTTGTATTTTCTTTTTGTGTTTGAATCCAGACAGAGAGCAGATGGCTGGACTCAGTGCCAGGGCAAAGGTAAAATTAGTTGTCTCACCTCAAGAGGTACTGCCAGACTTCATTCAGACAAAAGTCCCAGCAACAAATACCTACAAAATCTAGGGTCTAGAAAACACAATCTGAACTTCCTGTTTAATTTACCAAGTAAAAACAAAAAACCCACTTTTGAGGAAAACTTAATTAATTTGCTAAGAGGTGATGAGAAGACTCACAGATTTCATCTTCAGAGAGAAGTCGTTTCCCCTGTCATCAACTCTGTAATTTCCAGGCTCTGTAAAAAAGCACATTATGTTCAATGTTCCTCTAAGCTGAGCTCATGGGTGAATTCCAGAATATAAAATATAATATTCCAGAGCTAAAACTTTACTAAAGCAAATAGGTTTAAAAAACATTTGACTAAAAAAACACTGCAAATTAAAATTACAAGGGAACAGCTAAATGAAAGGTGAGACTTTCCAACTGAGGGGATTAAAGCTAGAATCAGAATTAGGGAAGGAAATTCAGAGCTGCAAGATATAACCAGTCACTTATTAACCACATAGTGTAGTTATAATACTATAATAATAACAATTAGAATGACACGGAAAAAACCCTCCTACTATTACAAAGAAAGTTTGATCTGCCATAAAAATAAACTTTTGACCTTCTATTGTTAAGCTGAAAGGTTCTGCCGTTCAAAGAGCCACCTATTTAGCCTCTTCTCAGTGGCACAGGAATAGAGAATTTTGTTGCCTCCATTTACTTATTTAAAATACCAAAAAGATAAAGAGAGTAGAACTAGAAATCGCTTCTATGGCCCTTCATAAATTGGTAATTTTCTCTACACTTTGATTAGTACCAAGACAGAGACAGAATCACATAGGCAATTGATTTGTATTATTCAGCCCCCTCTCTCAGGTAACTCAAAATTAGTAAAATCACAGTAGTAGGAGTTGACTGTCACAAGGCAGAGACCTCAGTAGCCTAAGAGACTGTTCTCAGTAGTCAGGCTTCAGGACTAGGAGACCCAGCACTGAGATGAAGATTTCTTTTGAGGCAGAATAATTAATTATCTATTGTTTTTTCAAAGCCCAAGGGCAGAGACCTAAAAAACAAAACAAAACAAAAAACCACCACCAACAAAAAAATACCTCTCAAGTTAAATAATGCCCTTACTTACGTAAATTACCATATTTTCAAATAAAATATTGTATATACATTTTTAATCCCGTTATTTCTAATCCTTTATTTCCTCCATAGCAGCTGGAAGAAAGGCAGTTTCTGAATATGGCTAAGATTTTTCAAAACAAATGGTGATAAACTTTGTATTTAGAGGCAGTTTCAGACCTGGGCCCAAATCCCACTCTACCACTCATACATGTGGGGTACATGAAAAAAATTACTTAAGTTATCTGAACTTCAATTCCTGAATCTTGTACAAGAGATAATATTGCCTACTTCATGGAGTGGACATTAGATAAGAAATGTATATTTAGTATATTGCCTAGAAATGTGCTGTCCAATACAGCAGGCACTAACTACATGTGGCTATTTAAATTTATTTATTTATTTTTATTTTTGGCTCTGTTGGGACCGTTGCTGCGCTTGGGCTTTCTCTAGTTGCAGCGAGCGGGGGCTACTGTTAGTTGCGGTGCGCGGGCTTCTCATTGCGGTGGCTTCTCTTGTTGCGGAGCACGGGCTCTAGGCACATCGGCTCAGTAGTTGTGGTGCACGGGCTTAGTTGCTCCGTGGGATGTGGGATCTTCCCAGACCAGGGCTCAAACCCATGTGCCCTACACTGGCAGGTGGATTCTTAACCAATGCACCAACAGGGAAGCCCCATGTGGCTATTTAAATCAAATTTAAATTAAAGTTAAATAAAATTTAAAAATCTGTTCTACAGTCACACTAGGTATATTCCAGTAACCAATGATCACATGTGGCTGGAAAGAACATTTTTATCATCACAGAAATTTTTGAACGTTGCTAAAGAATCTAGTAAGTGCTCAATTAATGTTCATTTGATCTGTGTGGCATTTTTTTCTCCTCCTCTACAGTTCCTCTAAGTTCTCAGGCCTCCCAAGTTGTCTCCTTATCATGAAGGAAAGCAATATGATGAGACATATATGTGTTTAACATTTTTTTCTCTCCCAGGAATACTGGAATTCTAAAAGAGCACTGCAAGGAGAAAGCAATGCTTACCACAAATGGGAGAAATTCTAACGATGGAGGTTTCAGGCATTACAGCAGACATTGGGAAAGGTCGTTCTGGACCATGAGTGTGGGGAGAGAAAAATCATCTCCATAGTACCCCTCAGTTCATACCCAAAGATCCACCTACTCATAGCAACCACATAGACTTTAACACACTAACACTTACTGAGAAAACGGAAAAGAAAAAGGTTTTTTACTCTGTAGGATTCTTTTCACACCAAATTTTGGTTGAAATATCTAAAAATAAGTATGAATCATCAGCAGTTCCCCAGAGATACTTTAACCAAGTTAGTCTTGGGCACTTGAGTAGAATTCTTTGCATTAGTCTTTGTGCTCTTCGGATTCATTTCCTTTCTCCTTCCAAATACCAGAATTGGAGCTGGGAAGATACTAGAGAGAAAATTCTAACAGGAGTCTAGAAAGTTAAGAAATGAGGAATTACAAGAAGCTGAAATTTAGAAGCTGAAATTCTAAGAATTCTAATCTCAGATGATACTTGGGGGTATCTGGTGAAATTATCCTATAGACCCTTGTAGATCTGGGCTTAAATGTTCTGCATAAATTTCTCTGTAGCAGGACATTTGTGATACTAAACTTCAAAGGATACACATCTTTGCTTTCAAAATTACAAGTAGAAGAGGCTGGCCCCTGTGCTTCATTATAAATGGGGAGGGGAAACGTCTAGTACTTAAAAAAAAAAAAACATGATGGGGAATTCCCTGGCAGTCCAGTGGTTAGGATTTGGTGCTTTCACTGCCAAGGCCCGGGTTCGATCCCCGGTCAGGCAACTAAGATCCTGTAGGCCACTCAGCATGGCAAAGAAAAAGAAAAAAATGATGCTCTGCCTACAGGTGGTATCCTTATAGGTAATAAGCAAAGCTTCCTTCCTAAGTCAAAATGAAAATGTGTGAACATAACTCATTGAAAGGCTATGCCTTTCTAGATCTAGTTGAAAACAGAGCAAGACTGTTGTCATAGCCTTGGTAATAACAGCTGAACACATCTGATAATAAATTTGACCATAGGTCTTTGGTAAGTGAAATTATTCCTTGCTGATACATTTTAGGTTAAATAAATACGTAATTGGCTTCTTTCACCTCTACACCTATTATCAAACAATCCCCATTTGATTGCATACCTTTATGAGTTAATATTCTATAATCATCAATCCTGGATATTTACTTTACATCTAAAGTACTTACACTAACAACATTCTGATTGTGATCATATCTTGATGTTTTCTGTTGTCATATCAATGAGAGAAATTATGGATTTCATTAAACCACAACACAATGATAAAAACATCGGACAAGAGGCAAGTTTTTTTTTTTTTTTTTTTTTTTTTTGCGGTATGCGGGTCTCTCACTGCTGTGGCCTCTCCCGCTGCGGAGCACAGGCTCCGGACGCACAGGCCCAGCGGCCATGGCCCACGGGCCCAGTCGCTCCGCGGCACGTGGGATCCTCCCGGACCAGGGCACGAACCCGTGTCCCCTGCACCGGCAAGCGGACTCTCAACCACTGCGCCACCAGGGAAGCCCGAGGCAAGTTTTTTATTCTGCTGAAAACATATATTTACTAGCAGTCTAAACTCAAAAACATAAACTACTATCCTTTGGAAAGCATAAGTAACACAGGATCATAATTTTGTAAAATATAACTCTCAACTTATTTTAATCATTTGCCATATTTTCTCTTATTGCAAAATGATCCACATGCAGTATATTTTGACATAAAACTTTAGGTACTAAAAAGACATTTTTTCTGTCCAGTTTACTTTCTATTTTGCCGTCTTTTTACAATATTGGGCATATAGTAGTACTATAACTACTAGTTACTACCGCTATATTATTATTCCTTCCACTAGACAGAAATTTCATATTTTTTACTACTTTTTTATGTAAATTTTTAATCACATTATTTTGAGGAGACGTTCTTTAGTGAAGACACATCAGCAAGACAAAGTGTTAAAAAAGCACAGCCTACCAACTTTTTAAATGAACAAAAATTCATAACATCAACTTCTGTACAGAGCCAATAGCAGCTGATTATACAGACCAAACTTTCTAATAATAAAATGATAATAGAGGCATACCTCATTTTACTGCACTTCGCTTCAACGAGCTTCGCAGATATTGTGTTTTTTACAAAATTGAAGGTTTGTGGCAACCTGCATCAAGCAAGTCTATCGTTGCCATATTTCCAATAGCATTTGCTCACACCATGTCTCTGTGTCACATTTTGGTAATTCTCACAGTATTTCAAACTTTTTCAACACTGTTGTATTTCTTACAGTGATCTATGATTAGTGACCTTTGATGTTACTATTAAAATTGTTTGGGGGTGCCATTAAACACACCCAAATAAGGCAGTGAACTTAACTGCTAAATGTGTGTGTTCTGACTACTCCCCTAAATGGACATTCCTCCACCTTTCTCCCTCCCCTCTGGCCTCCATATTCCCTGAGATAGAACAATATTGAAATTAGGCCAATTAATAAAGCTACAATGACCTCAAAGCTTTCAAATGAAGAGTCACACATCTTTCACTTTAAATCAAAATCGAGAAATGATTAAGTTTAGTCAGGAAGGCATGTAGAAAGATGAGACAAGCTAGGCCTTTTGCTCCAGACAATTTGCTAAGATGTTAATGCAAAAGAAAAGTTCTAGAAGGAAATTAAAAGTGCTACTCCAGTGAACACAAATGATAAGAAAGTGAAACAGCTTTATTGCTAATAAGGGAAAAGTGTGAGGGGTCTGGATAGAAGATCCAGCCAGCCACGACATTCCCTTAAGTTAAAGCCTAATCTCTTCAATTCTATGAAGGGTGAGAGAGGTAAGGAAGCTGCAGAAGAAATGTTTGATGAGGTTTAGGAAAGAAGCCATCTCCATAACATAAAAGTTCAAGACAAAGCAGCAAGTGCTGATGAAGAAGTTGCAGCAAGTTATACAGAAGATCTAGCTAAGATAATTAGTGAAGGTGGCTACACTAAACAATACATTTCCAATGGAGACAAAATAGTCTCATATTGGAAGAAGTTGCCATCTAGGACTTCAACAGCTAGAGAGGACAAGTCAATGCCTGGATTCAAAGCTTCAAAAGATAGGCTGACTCTTTTGTTAGGGGCTAATGCAGCTGGTGACTTGAAGTTGAAGTCAATACTCATTTACCGTTCCCAAAATCCTAAGACCCTTGAGAAATATGCTAAAATCACTCTGCCTGTGCTCTACAAATAGAAAAACAAAGGCTGGATGACAGCACATCTGTTTACACCATGGTTTACTGAATATTTTAAGTAGGTTAAGACCTACTGATCAGAAAATAAAATTCCTTTTAAAATATTACTGCTCATTGACAATGCACCTTCTCTCCCAAGAGTTCTGATGGAGATATACCACAAGATTGTTGTTCTCATTCCTGCCAACACAACATCCATTTTGCAGCCCACAGATCAAGGAGTAATTTTGACTTTCAAGTCTTATTAAGAAATATGTTCTGTAAAGCATAGCTGCCATAGATAGTGATTCCTCTGATGGATATAGGCAAAACAAACTGAAAAACTTCTCTAAAGGATTCACCTTTCCAGATGCCACTAAGAACATTCCGGATTCATGGGAAAAGGGCAAAATATCAACATTAACACGAGTTTGGAAGAAGTTAATTCCAACTCTCCTGATGACTTTGCGGGGTTCAGGACTTCAGGGGAGGAAGAAGCTACAGATTTAGGGGAAATAACAAGAGAACTAGAGTTAGAAGTGGAGCCTGAAGGTGTGCCTTCCTTGCTGCAATCTTATGACAAAACTTTAAAAGGGTGAGGAGTTTCTTCTTATGGATGAGCAAAGAAAGCGGTCTCTTGAAAGGGAAGAGATGGAATCTACACCTGGTGAAGATGCAGTGAAGATTTTTGAAATGACAATACAGGATTTAGAATATGACATAAACTTAGTTGATAAAGCAGTTGGAGGATGTGAGAGGACTGATTCCAACTTTGAAGGAAGTTCTACTGTGAGCAAACTGCTATGAAACATCATTACATGCTACAGAGAAATCATTCATGAAAGGAAGAGTCAATCGATGCAGAAAACTTTATCATTGTCTTATTTTAAGAAACTGCCACAGCCACCACAACCACCCTGATGAATCTCAGCCATTAACATCAAGGCAGGACCTTCCACCAGCAAAAAGATTACAAGTTGCTGAAGCCTCAAACAATGGTTAGCATTTCTTAGCCGTTAAGTATTTTTAATATAAGGTATATACATTTTTTAGAAATAAAGCTATTGTTCACTTAATAGACTACAGTATAGTGTAAACATAACTATTATATGCACTGGGAAACCAAAAAATTCGTGTGACTCACTTGTGATATACAGTTTATTGCAGTGGCCTGGAAATGAACCCGCAATATCTCCGAAGTATGCCTGTAATAATGCCATCATTTTCACTGGTCAAAATTCTTTGACTAAAGTAGCAGAAAACACTGACTTCACCTAAATCCAAAAAAAGAATCTGTTATAAGAATATGAATATGTTGTGTGAATCAAAAAGTGACTGGAACAAGAAATGAAAAGGCATCAGGAAGTAAAAAGTCCTCTCTCCTTGTTACTCATCTGCTCTATTTTTCTCTTGGAAGACTGAGTTTTCTCTGCTTCTTTATCAATATACTGAATAAAGCTACCTCTCGGCTCCCAAATTATAAATAGTTTTAGCTGTTTCTTGGTCTCCACTAATCAAGTGGATCGGATTGGTCTAGCTTGAATCACGTGTGCATCCAGAGGTCAAAAGTCTGGGCCAAGGCTTAGGGGTTGTGTAATATAAATATGACTGCAGTGAACTCATCCCAAGAGATGGGCTGTGTAGGGCTGGCATGTTCTCAGAAATGAAATATTCAACAAGTTGGGCAGAAACCCTCCCAAGTATCAACTACTATGTTTTATTCTCTTCAAAATGATGTCATTTATACAATTTTCTTTGATGAGAGGATCTAGTGCTTATCCTAGGCCTAGTTAATATTGGGTAGTGATAGTTATTATTAGGAAGCTAAGATGATCCAAACGATTTTATTCATGCTATCATTAACACCAATAAATATATAATTTCTGCTAACTTTAGACCTTTCATCACTGGCTGTAAAGTATATCCCAGATTAAGCTCAGATAATGCTAGTGAGGTTTAATGAAGGAATGGCTTCTGAATACAAAATCATGCAAAACTTTATTAAAACACTGGCCAAAAAAAAGCCTAAGGAAAACATGTCAGTTAAAGGCCATTCTTGTTAAAAAACAGGAAGGTCATATGGTCATACTCCATAATTTAGCGAAAGATAATTGAATGTATAAAATGTTAGAATTTTACTATATTGCATTTTCTTTTTCTTTAATTTTTAAATTTGTTATTGACCAGATTATTTTCTTTCCTGCCAGTGAAAAAGCCAAAAGAAATTTGAATAATTAATATAATAATCAGGTCCAAGCCTTATTTATAACAGTCAATTTGGGCAACTCATTACTGTCCAGGGATACATTTTTTTTCACCAAGTAGCTATAACGGTTTTCAGAACAAATTTTGAAGATTTGGGCTCCCAGTAGGTGAAGAACAGGTGTCTGGAGGAAATAAGATAGGTTTTTAGACCTGGAAAAGATGAAAGACTGACTGCTTGGCACTCTGAAGATTGGTTATATCAGCCTGCAAACACCTTCTCATTATTTTATTATCACACTTATATAAAATACTTTGGGATCCTTTGCCAGAAAGATAAAAACAAATTAAACTGAAGGCAGGACATGAACTGAATATCTTAATCTGGAAGCACCATCACTGACAGCTTTAGAAAAAAAAAAAAATAGAATGGATCCTTCAAAACACTTTTTCCAAAGGGCAAACAATATTACCAAGAAAGAGTCAAAAAGAAAAACAGCATAATAAGCAGCGAGTGTGGTTCTCCTCACTGCTCATATAATTCCTTCTTAACATTCTTATAGTTCTTATTAATTTCTGGGTTTATACAGTTCTTTGTTTACTGGATTGGAAGCTCTCCTTGGGCACTATGTCTTCTTCATGGTACATTCCCCAAATAGGCAAATGTAGCACTGTGCATGTACTCAGTGTTCAAAAATGTTTCTTAAAATGAAAGGACAGCACGTTCTTTGGATTTCTGCAAAATTCCTTCATTGTTTACAATTCCTGAAAAATGAAATGAACTGGACCTCTACCCAACATGAAAATACTCTTTTCTCTACACATGCCTTTATTCCTTTACGCCTGCTCCTCCTTCTGCCTGCAACGCCCTTTCCTAATCTCATAAATCCTACTCATTCTTCAAGGCCTATGGCAAGTAGCCCCTTCTCCATGAAGCTTCCTCTGATCTTCCTAGCTACAAGTAATCTTTCCTTCTGTTGAAGTTCCACTTTTCCTAAACCTTCCTTACGTCCCTCATTTATACCATAGCCAGTTGCATTACCTAAGTAACTATCTCCTAAGTTAGAGCAAGTACACAGCCATGTCTGATAAAATATTTACTAGGTGACCACCCTCAAGCCTATGGTTCCAATGGGGTTTAAGACTTCTAATTCAGGATGATCCCACACCCTATTAATAAGGATCTCTTCTCGCATCTGAGCCATCCTCTGGGAAGACAAAGAAGAACACTCCAAGGCAGTTTTGTAACCTACTGTGTAATAACCTACTGTGTAATAACCTATCGTGTGATAACTGCCTGCATGCACTATTCCCAAAGAATATCTGAAGCCTCTGTGCTGGCAGGTTGTGACCTTCTGAGTGAACCTAATGACACGTGTGGCTTATGAGAGTCCTGTGAGTCAGAACATTTAGTTGAATCTAAGATGACTCTCGATGGACCATTTCAATAAGGTTTCAAGTATTAATAGCTTATTATGAAAATTAAATGAATTAGTATATGTAAAATTCTTAAATGGTGTCTGGCACGTAGTAATAACTCAATGAATGTTACCTACTGTTGCCCATGGTCAGAAACCAGCCAAGTAGAACTATGAATTTAGACATGTCTGATTCCAGACCCTATGCACCATTACTCCTTGGTACTTTTCTACATAAAATCAATTTCCTATCTCCTTCCCTCTAAACCTGCTCTCAAAAATGGGTTTTTATATCAGACATGCGTAATTCAATGCAAAATTAAGTGACTTCTTTACCTGCATGGACACATGTCATAAGCCGGATCCAAGTGTCTATTCCCCAACCTATTTGCTTCCGAAGAAATGTCTGTGTCCCCTGAAGTTCAGATGTTGAAGCCCTAATATGATGGTGTTTGGAGGTGGGACCTTTCATGTCATGAAGGTAGAACCCCATGATGGGATTAGTATCCTTATAAGGAGAGGACGATAGCTAACCCTTTCTGTTTCCCCACATAAGGATATAAAGAGAAGGCAGCCTCTGCAAATAAGGAAGAGAAACTTCACTAAGAAGCCAGCCAGGCCGGCACCGCGATCTCAGACTTCCAGCTTCCAGAACTGTGAGAAGTAAATGTTTGTTGTTTAAGCCACCCAGTCTATGGTATTCTGTTATAGCAGCCCAAACTAAGTCACTGTTAAATGCCAGATAGAAGTTATTATAACAGCTGAGGGAATAATGATGAACTATGACTGTAAAGAGATCCCCCACACACAAGAAAACTAAGTAACATACTCTGGGAAGACTTGACAAAAAGGCAAGTCACTAAAAAAAATGTTTTGTTACTGAAGTAAGTGTAAGAAAAGTTTAAAAGACTGGGGGGAGAAAAAACAGACTATGAACTCTGATTGCTTCAGTATCTTTTAGTTCCTGCCCCACTTTAGAGACACCCAAACTGGAACTCAAAGTAAGCATGACATGGAATTCTAATCAGTAGACCCACAAAACAAACAAACAAAAAACACAGAAAAAAAACAAAAAAACCCATCACCTTGGTTGGCCCTATATCAGAAGACTTGTAAATAAATGCACCAAAATTACAGTTGACCCTTGAACAACACAGGGGTTAGGGGAACCGACCCTCTGCACAGTTGAAGATCCATGTATAACTTTACAGGAGGCCCTCCATATCCATGGTTCTGCATCTGTGGATTCAGTCAACTGTGGATTGTGTAGCACTGTGGTATTGACCGGAAAAAAATCGACATATAAGTGGACCTGGGCAGTTCAAACCCATGTTGTTCAAGGGTCAACTGTATTTAAGTTAAAACAAAATGCTTCTATCTCCCTCTCCATGTCTCTCCATGTCTCTTTCTCTTTCTTTGTCTGTCTCTTCCTATGTATATATCATTTTTACGACTTCAATAGAAGACCTTTGCCTATGAGTATACTAAAGAGTTGCTGGAACTATGAGAAACCACTTATAGGGTAAAATGAGAGAACAAAGAAAAAGGTAACCAACGCTATGGGAAACAGGTCAGTAAAGATACAGAGAAGGGGACACTTGAGCTGAGTGGACAGACAGTATGGGGAAAAGGCACTGGAGACCCAAGTACAATGTGAACAAAGGTGGCAGAAGCCCAAGCAACATGGCTTGTTGAGAAAACGTAAATAGAACAAGACTTTCGAAACAGAGACTAAAGAAACAGGTAGGATCTGGATCGTCAAGGAACCGATAAGCCAGAATATAGAAGGTGGACTTTGAAAGAAACATGGAGCAAACACAGCGATTGAAGCAGCAGAATACAGTAATTGGATGTGCATGCTCAAAAGATTATGTAGAAGCAGCACTAAGGGAATGTGAGGGTATGGAGAATGTTAAGATTTGAAAAATATCACTTCAAGAGTTCAAGCAAGGAACAAGAGCCTGAGGGTGAGAAGAAATGAAAATGAAAAACATCATGAAAGTAGAAGCAACAAGATTTGGCCAGGAAATTCTTAGCTACGGCTCTCTACGGAGAGGAAAGAATTCAGGAAAATGCTTTGGTGTGTTGCTTTGGTAGCTCTGGAGATCATGGACAACTTATTCTCCTACACTATTTTAAAGGGGGAAAAGAAAGATGTGCAGAAGAATAAGTCAACTCAGGTCACTTTGAACTTAAGGTTTATATAAGACAGAAACTAGAAACCATAACCGCATATCCATCTCCAGCTATGCTGGAGATGAAGACCTAATACTTTGTAATAGTGTCTGAAGCCAGGGAGTGGATGCTATTACTGAGGAACCCAGAGAAGGTGAGAAAGGGGCCCGGGACAGAAACCTGAGTGACACCCGCCCCCATTTCAGAGTTGGGCCCGAGAAGGACAGGAGAGTGAGGACGGTCTGCGCAAGGCAAGCGCACCCAGGACAGAGGCCCAGAAGCTGAGAGGAGAGACGGTTTCACATAGAAGCAGCAGGACAATCGGGTCAGCGAGCTTTGGCAAGGCTGAAAATATTCCACTGGATTCAGCAATTTCGACGTTATCGGAATCCTTTGCGGGGCGGGCCTCAGTTTCCTCAGAGCAGGGGAAGCCGAAGGGAAACAGGGATCCCAGTCTGGGAGCGCGCGGACTCGACACACAGCCTTCCGACGCCCAGTCAGGCTATTCCGCCCCCGAACGCAAACTCCATCACACACACAAGTTCCAAGACTTCGGAGACCCGGGTGTGCCTTACCCCCTCAGCTTAGGGCGCTCCCCTGCCCCCGCGCCAGCTAGCTTCCAATCCCTCAGACACACGGACAAACGACCTCGCCTCGAAAACCCTCCCTGGGCTCACAGGAAAAATTCAAGCACTTCATTGTGTGTTCCCAAAGCTTTGTCCATACCTTACAAGGTTTTGTATTATCTGTGGTGCACCTGGCTCAAAACAAAAAGCGAGCCAGACCAAAAAGTCAAGGAACGCCGAGTGAGAGTCGAGGGAGGAGACGCCCTCACAGGAAAACTTCCGATAGGGGAGATAAAAACTACGACTCCCATAAGGCTGTGGGGCCCCGGGACCCGACTCCCAGCGTCCTCTGCGAGGTTCAAGAGAGTCTAGGTGGTAGACGCATCGCGTCGGCGCAAAACGGCCTCTAGAGCCGTGCAGAGCTGGCCCTGCGGGATGGCAGCCTCTGAGGAGGAGCCTGAGGCCTTGACGGAGCAGCTGGACGTCGCGCGCCGCCTGGAAAATTTGCCTGTGAGCGCGTGGCCCCCAGGGACAGAGCCAGAGCCCTTTCAGGTAGGGGGCGGGGCTCGGCCAGCCCAAGAGCTGCGCGCGGCCCCAGGGGGCGTGGCCGGTACCCTTTTCTATGGGGGCGGGGTTAGGCGGTCACGAGCGCTGCGCGCGCAGCCAGGAGGCGGGGCTGGCGCTCTTCCATGTAGAGTGCCGGGCCAAGTGGTAGCTGTGCTCAGTTCTCAATTACCCTACGTGGTAGTGCTTCGATTGTTGTCTCCAACTTTCTAGACCTTTTTTTTTACCCGATCACACAGCTATCTGCGGGCGGGAAAAGCTCTTCAATAGGTCACAGGTTTCGGTCTTTTCCCATTAACCTTTCGTAATGACCTTTACTTGGTCTTTTCTGCCCGTAGACTGGCAGTTCGCTGAAGGCAAAACCAGAGGTCTCGTGAGGTCCCTTGGAAAGAGCCGTGAGAACCCGGCTTTTTGTCCTGGTTCTGTCCCCAGAACTCGTTGAGATCCGGGACAAATCAGTTGCCTCTCTGGTCTTAAATGTCTTGTTTGTAAGATAAGGCATGGGGCCCATTAACGGATCTTAGCCTAGTGTCATAATTAAAAACTTAGCCTCTAGCGTCACTTAGTTGAGGTTTCCCTCATGCTGTGAGCGCTTTGGCAGATATCAATAGCCTCAGCTAAGCCTTAGAGTCCTCCCGTGTGCAATTAAAATAGTAATACCTCTCTTCGGATTGCTTCGAGAATTACAAGTAAAGTACAGTTCCTGGTTTGCTGAAAGAACTCAATAAATGTTAACTACTATTATTACCTCAAAGACCTTTGTGCTCCAACCTTCTCACCCCTTTGACCTTGGCCTGCATGTTGCCTAAGGAACAAGGAATGACAAAAACAAAAACAAGGATGTTGGAGTGGAAAGAGCCCAGGACCTGGAAGTAGGAGAGCTAGGTTCAGGGCTTAGCATCTTAGCCATGTCTCAAAGCCTGAATTTTTTCATCAGCAAAATGAAAATAATTAAAGTTTTAGTGCCCTTGTCACACCCATTATCGATATCAAACCCTGTCTGTCCTTCCTAGGGTTATTTTGAGAATCAAGTAAGAGGACAGATTCAGCAGCAGTTTTCAAAGAGTAGAGCAGGCTATTAATGTTAGAAATGGTTATTTTTCCTCAAACTACATTAGGCAGTTTATCATTAATAATACAGGTGGCTAGCACCATATTAAACACTGATCCCTAAAAGCTTATTGAAGACCAAACATTGCTGAATGCCTAGTCAAAAACACTGACATATGTTCTCTTTCTTCAAAAAATAATTGAGTGCCTTTCATGTGCCTGGCACTGTGTTAAGCTAGGCATAGAAGATAAGACGGTGCCAATACAATTCCTGCCCTTGAGCTTACAACAGCATATGGAAAGCACTATATGGGGGGCAGAGGAAACCTTGTGATTGATCCTTATACCTATAGTTGATGGGCATAAATGAAAATCTGGAGACTAAGACTCAATCCTACAGTGTTCTAGCTTCCTGGCTGTATGCACAGCTCTAGGTAGACTTAAGAGTTACACATAGAGACAGGATCCCTTCTTTAAGGAGCTTATAGTCTTAGCAAGAAGATAAAACATGCTTGAAACATGTAAATAACAAGCCTAGAAGGGCCTTCAGCTAGTCTGCCTCCATATATTCATGGAGCACAATACCAATCTTACAAAAGGTCAAAACAGCTTGCTTGCCCCAAAACCTGCCTTCACAGGCATGTGCACACATAAGAATTAAGGCATGAAAAACTCAAAGTAAAAATAACTTTGTGTCTAGTTTGCCTTTGGTTCCTGTATGAAAAGGCAAAAAGAACATTCAGATGTTCAGATCGGAACCAAGCATATCATAATGCCATCGGGGTCAAAAGACAAGTAGAAAATAAACCGATTGATTTACTTGAACTAAGAGTTGGATCTAGCCATTTTTCAGGTTTCTGAAACCAGCTTCAAACATCCTTTTTAAGGTCTCAACATGGCCTTGACAAGAATTATCTGGCTCACAGTCTCTTATTGGCTGCTTGAAGCAAAAACAAACTCATGGGGCTAGAGGCCAAGTACAAAGATTCTTGTAGCTGGTGTTTCAAAACAACCAAAAATGGAATGAAGATTTTCACAGCACTTCCTTAAAATTCAGAACTGAGGCCTAGATTTTAAGCCCAGAATATTGGGCAGTGTCATGTTTCAGTTTCTGGGGCTTTGGTACAGAATGTGACTTAGAAAAGTTAGTCTTCCAATCAAAAATTATTAAGAGCTTCAATTAAGCAATCAAATAATATTTCCTGAGCCACCTGCTCTGTGCCTAGTACCATGGATAGGAACCCAACCCCTATCACCATTCCATACCCCAAACCTCCTGACCATGCCTTTCCTTGAGACATTTGTTAGAAAGGTCAGACCTAACACAGTGAGAGCCCAACAGTCTATGCCACTTAGATTGCAAAGTTCATACTATGAATAAGTGCAGGTCTACTTCAGATAAGGGAGAAATTAATTGTAGCCAAGGAGGTACAATATAATTGCACTTTAACATGCTGTCTTCTGTTACATTTTGGCTTCTTGGGTGACCATAGTTTATTTTTAAAAATTCTCAAGTTTTCTGTCACAAAATGTAAAGTCTCCATCCAGTTCTTCAAGGATCTGGTTTCTAGTGCATTTTGCACTGATCATTTTGTATTTATTCTCAACTCTTACATGATCAATTTTGCACTTTGATACATACCAGGAAAAAGTAAAGCTTTTGTTATGACTACTGAAAAAATGATAAAAATCTCATTCTTCATGTCCTCCTTTGTATTTTTCTGAGAGGTTCTTTCTAAATCCCAGCATGTGCATACAATACACAATAAGGTAATATTTACTGATGATTGAAAGCAGACTGTGCTGGGTCAGCTCTCCGTTTCCCCCCATCAAGATGGATAAATAATGGAGGTAGGACTATAATCATATGGTTTTCCAAACAAAATTTTGGTTTGAGTATGTTTAAACCTGAGAAGTTTAACTCCAAACCTATATTTTTCACCACCCTACTAGATAGCCTGCATAATTCATATTGAACACTTAATGTGCCAGCCACTAGAGAAAGCTTTTTACGTGGTTTCTCACATTTATTTCCTTCACAGCAACCTGTAAGAGAAATAGAAAAGGAATGTTTAGAAAGCTTAAGTAATGTGCCAGAAATAGATGATGTTTTAAATATAAAATCTTGAAATAATATCTAGAAGAATTTAAGAAAGTAACTATTTTAAAAGTACAACGTGGCCCACACAGAGTATAGTGTTATGTTCATTAAATTTCTTGAGAACCTTCCCCCCCTCAGATATTGGTAGTGTCCCTGTTTTATAGTTGCTAACGCATAGTTTAGCAAGTCACTCGCTGTAAGGTCACAGTGCTAATAAGATCCTAGTCCTGTATGTCTCTCCTCCAGGACATTCCGTGTTCTGCATGAAGACATTCTCCACTGCTTGCCCAGTGTTCAGGCCACAGTCAGTTTTCCTGGCTAGCCTCCTTCACGCTTTGCTCCATTCTCACCTACCAGTTGGAGACCTCATTGCTCATTAGCCATTTATATCTTTGACTAAATTTTCCAGGCATTTCCTGGAACCATTCTCAGCTTCCACCCTGGGTTTATTAGTCAAGACTCATTTGTTTGCAAGAAACGTAAATACAACACAAACTAACACAGGCAAAAAAGGGAAGGAATTTCCTCATATAACAGCAAAGTCCGAGACTGGTAACTGTAGGCATCTCTGGATCCAGGAACTCTCAAGGTGTCATCAGATATTTCTCTCTACCACCTCCCTGCTTCACACCCCTGCTCCCCTTTCCTGTGGTGAGCCACACACTCAGTAAGTCTTATGTGTGTGGTACAACTTGGGAATGCCTGATGGATACTCTGTAGTTTAGCAAACCCAGTGGAAAAAGAATGCCTCTTCCCTAATTTTTTCAACAGGAGTCCCAGAATTGTATTTCATTAACCTGGCTTATGTCCTGTGCCCATCCATGAACCAAAAATACTGCTGAAAAGAGCAAGCGATGTTCTGATTAGGCAGGTTTAGGGCCCACCCAACCTGAAGCCCCATGAAAACCATTAAGACAACAGTGAGCAGGGTTCTCCTGGGAAGACTCAGCATGCTTTCATCAGAAGAAGAATAGATGCTGCATGGATTTAAAAACACGTTCAGGATTTGATCTCTCCTTGGCGTAGGATAAGCACAAAAACCCCGCAGGGTAACACCCTATTGGGATCAGTTTGGTCCTGGACTTGGTACCAGGGAGTAGGGTACAGGCCGTGGAAAGAGTGTTACAAATAGGGAGCATTTAAGCTGATGCCAGCTGATTCCTAATTTGTAACACACTTAACATTAGCTTTCTGAAACGCAAAATTTAAGTTTATATGGCATATAAATATTTGAATAAAATGTCAGATTATTTCTGAAAATGATAGTTAACTTTTCAATATGTAGACACCTGAAAAGATAGATAATTACATAATGATATGTTTAATTAGACCACAGTTTTCAAAAGACTCTTCTTTAGTATAGCCATTTTTCTAAATCAGGTAAAATATCTTTTTGGAATGGTATTTAACCAACCTTTTTATGAAGGAGAAAGTAGAAACATATAGAGATTAAATGATTTGTGATTATTATTGGTATCAGGGTCAATGATTACATTGCTCAAGGGGAAAAATTATTCTCTGTAAACGGGAAGATTATCCAGAAGTCTCTATTATCCTTTGGACGGTGTTTGCAGCTCCTTTGGAATCAGCCTTTGCAGCTCATTTGGAATCAGCCACCATTTGTAATCTAAGTCTCTAAAGGATCTGAGATTGTGCAAAAAGTTTAAATTGCAGAATTTTAAAAAATGTATCACCAGATTCTCCAAAATCTCATTTTAAATGTAAAACTAAAAGTAAAAATAAGCAAATAATAGTATTTTTTCCAAAAAGTATTTATCCATATGCAAATAAGTTCAACAAGGAATAATATGCTCTCCTGGTTAGAAAACTGCAGTAAGTCAGAGTTGATTTTAGAAGTTGTTATCTGCATCAAAAAATAAATAAATAGAGATGCAAGAGGGAAGAGATATGGGAACATATGTATATGTATAACTGATTCACTTTGTTGTAAAGCAGAAACTAACACACCATTGTAAAGCAGTTATACTCCAATAAAGATGTTAAAAATAAATAAATCACCTTAGAGTTTAGTGATTTCTATAGTACATTAAAATTATATGCACCTTTAAGAACAAATCAAGTGAAAAGAATTCTTAATGAAAAGTTTAACAAAGTGGTAGTAAAATCGTCATTTTATAAGCACTTCTTAAAATGTCTCAGTAACCATTTCTTTCTCCCGCTGCGGAGCACAGGCTCCGGACGCGCAGGCTCAGCAGCCATGGCTCACGGCCGCTCCGTGGCATGCGGGATGCGGGATGCGGGATTCACCAGACCGGGGCTCGAACCCGTGTCTCCTGCACCGGCAGGTGGACTCTCAACCACTGCACCACCAGGGAAGCCCTTAGTAACCATTTCTAAGTTGACTCTTAAAGTCTGGAAGTAGATTCTGTAAAAGACAGCAGTCACTGAATTTGACTGATGGAGCATCTTTTTCTAAGCCATCCTTTATTCTTTTATGACATCTCTGTTAAGCTAAAGCTGTAAGAACCGACACAAACAAGAGAAGCTATTTCCACTCTCCACCCCCAAATCACTTTTTAAGCAGTATTGGCCTTCCCCCACCCCGCCACACACACAGGTATGCCCACTCACCACCCTTTCACAGAAGGATGTCAGTCCTTCCCCCCTCAGCTCAGCGTTTTTTAAAGCATAGGATTTTGCACCTAACTGCATAGCTCCACCAAGGCCTCCACAGGGAGTATAACTACATGCTGCTCAATACTTTTTCTAAAAGTATTGACACAATATTAATGGGTAATTGACTGAAAGGCTGTTCAAACGATCCTCTGGATATGCTAAATTCTGTCCACTGGTCTCTTGCAGAACTGCTCTTACTAACTTCATATGGCAGGATGCCAACAGCCTTTATTGAGGGTCAGAATGAATGAAATGAAAAACAGCTTATGAAACTGCGTCCTGGAAAAGAATGGTTGAGACAGACTCATTTGTGAAATTACCCTGCCATCTCCATACTAGAAAAAGTCAATGCTTCTGAACAGTGAGATTATTCCTTACGGACAGTACAAGCCATACATCTAATCATATTTCCCTCTTTGAAGTGGCTGTTCTTGGGCGAAGCCAAACGTCCAGTCTACTTCTGCTGCACACTTAGTGTGTCTCAGCTCTCTCGACTTATTTTTCCCTTCACCTTACTTTCCTTACCTAGTGTTCATTTATCTTCCCTCTTTGTAAGCCTCATTAAATCCTTTCTGGAACAGAGTAAGTATAAATAAATGAATTGTTCTATACATGAAGAAATATGCTGGGCTCATGAGAAATACTTCAGTCTTCAGGGTTTGAGAATATGCTTCATTCTGCCAGTGAGGAAATAACCAGAGGTCAGGCTTCACAGAGAGACTTAAGACTTCTTTATCATAACATTTTATAAATGTAACATTTTGAAAATACAGGTACGTTTAAAAGATAGAGAAACTTTTTTGTATTCTCCCTTTTGCACTTAATAAGAACAGGATTTCTTTACATGTATACAATATATCTACAATAAATTTCAATATCTATTAATATTATGTGACATTTTTTGGAATTATCTCTGCAAGTTTTTTGCCAAATTTCTGCTTTTAACTTTGTGAAGACTCAAATAGAACTGTAAGGTAATAGCATTTTTTAAAAACATGAGAGAATATATAAGAATTTAGATAATCTTCAAATTTAAAAATTCGTTTAAAAAAATCAATGGAAGACTCTCTCCCAAAGGCCATTTTTCATTGATTTATCGATTATGACTTTCTTATCCCCAAAAAGGATCTGAGGTAACACACAATAAAAATACATATATGCATTTATATTATCAGATAAACGTAAAAGAGACAAAAAGCCAAGGAGAAAACACATAACTGCATTCAAAACCTAAATTCGGCACTGATTTTCCTGACATCTAAAGCTAACAGGGAAACAAAATGGATTACAAATTTTTCGATATCTGATAAGAGAAAAATACATAAGTTTTTCCACTGCTTAAAAGGAAACCACCAAATTTTAAATCTAAAGATTAACCTTGGTTTTTAAATCAGAGCGAGATGTTTTCAGGCAATGTTGTAATATATTGCATTTTGTCATTTTTGTTTCATTCTGTTCGTTGGAATTAGGAACTGTCTCAGCCAAGAGCTGCTTGAAATACAGATGAGATATATGACATGCCATGCTGACTTAACAGTATTTCTGTTTTTTGCAGTATACTCCTGATCATGTAGCCGGGCCCGGAGGAGACACTGATCCCACTCTAATAACCTTTCCCGGTTGCGTTTGTCTCAAAACTCCCTGCCTTCCTGGAACTTGCTCCTGTCTCCGTCGTGAGAAGAACTATGATGATAATTTATGCCTCAGACACATAGGATCAGAAGCCAAGTGCGCCGAGCCAGTTTTCGAATGCAATGTCCTGTGTCAGTGCAGCGACCACTGCAGGAACAGAGTGGTCCAGCGGGGTCTGCAGTTCCACCTGCAGGTGTTCAAGACAGATCGCAAAGGCTGGGGACTTCGTACCTTGGACTTTATACCAAAAGGACGGTTTGTCTGTGAATATGCTGGCGAGGTTTTAGGATTCCGGGAAGTACAGAGAAGAATTCAGTTACAAACAATACACGATTCGAATTACATTATAGCCGTCAGGGAGCATGTTTATAACGGGCAGGTAATGGAAACGTTTGTTGATCCTACCTCTATAGGAAATGTTGGAAGATTCCTTAACCATTCTTGTGAGCCAAACCTATTGATGATTCCTGTCCGAATCAACTCGATGGTACCAAAGTTGGCACTTTTTGCAGCCAAAGACATTGTGCCAGAAGAAGAACTCTCTTATGACTATTCAGGAAGATTTCTTAATCCACTGGATAGTGAAGACAAAGAAAGGTTAGATAATGGGAAATTAAGGAAACCTTGTTACTGTGGTGCTAAATCATGTGCTGCGTTCCTGCCTTATGACAGCTCACTGTACTGCCCCTTAGAAAAGCCAAACACGAGTGAGGCAGGACAAGTGTAGCAGAAGCGTGTCTGGCCTCGCAGTGGAGGACAATGAGGAGGAACCGAGTGTGTTTGGCTCAGCCCTTCCTGGGTTCCCCTCTTACGAGCAACTTACCCTCAGGGTCAGCCTCTGCTCTGTGGTACGGAGCTTGCCTCTCACTGTGGGGGAGCCCAGTGGCTGTAACTTAGGAATGTGGCAGAGACTACAGACTGTCCAGCAACTCTCTCTCCCCTTCTATCACAGAGCTCTCAGTTTCTAGCTGCGTGCGTGGCTGCCGAGAATACTCACTTTTCCTAGTGAGATGTGGCTAAGGGACTATGTCATAGCTAGTAGGATATGAGGGAAAACGTTGTGCCCTTAAGTGGAGATATCCTTCCCTTATCCCACTCTTTTTTCTTCTTGGCTGGAATGTATACATGATAACTGGAGCTGGAGCATCCATGCCATACCCCAAAATAACCTTGGAAAAGGAAGCCACACATAGCAAATCAGCAAAATTGAAAGGAGTCTGGAGGCTGTATAGTGTCCAGCACTCTACCAGTCCTGATCTGACACCTCTGGACTATTCGGTGAGAAACTGTGTCTTCGTCATTGATGCCACTGTTATTTTGAACTTTCTAGTACTAGCACCAAACCTAATCAGTGATCCAAGGAAACCCTGATGGCCGAATACCTAACCTCCAAACAAATCTAAGACATAGTTCTCCTAGCCTGTATTTAAATATAATTGAATTCCCTCAATTAGAGCTTCCATTTACCCTCAAGGCAAAGTGGGTTTGTTTTTGTTGTTTATTTTGGAAGTGTCTGCTTGCTTGCCAGTCTGTTTCTCCTGCCTTCCCCAAGTCTTAAAAATAAACTCTTTCCCCTTTCCTCTGCAGTAACCAACCTACCTCTTCCCCACACCTCCTCCCCCAACTGTACACTCATTGGAATGCATTCTCAGCTCTTTCGAGGGTGGAAATAAGGATGGTTCAAAGACTAATCCTAGATCTTCAACAGACACCAGACCTCCCACTAGCCTAACCTGCCTTGCAGAAATTGCTCCCAAATTTTTGACTAGTTTAAAACCATTTTAGCTTCTAAATTGTTGATTTTTTTTTTTTTTTTTTGTCTAATGAGAGGACTTACAATAACCTAATATTTACTATCACTACCCTTTCAGAAAGAGAAGGCACAGGGAAGGGGGGGGCACATAACCCCTTAAAATCTCGCGGCAGTTCTTAAAATGAAATCAGTGTAGCTTTAAAAACAACATGACACCTGGCCCTTATTTTTCTTCGCCAAGACCCGTAGTTGGGAAGTGGTTCTGGTTGATCCACCCAGTCATCTAAACAACTGTTATTTGTTCATTAATTCCATTCATTCATTCATTCACAAACATTTATCAAGTATCTAGTATGTGCTGGGTGGTGTGAAGTCAAGTCCCTGAATTCATATTTAATTCAGCAAATGTTTCTAACCACCTACTATGCTACATTCTGGAGAAACAGAGACCAAAAGCCATCTTCATTCCCAAAGTGTTTAGAGTCCAATAAGGGGGAAAAAATTAGAGGGAGGGGGCCTCAAGGGTCTACACAGTATGTCTATACTTCTTAAGTCTTCGAAACACTTTAATTTGGTATGTGTGTACAGATTTGGCATTTGTGTGATTGATTTATGCCTATAGCTCCTCTGTTGGACTGTAAGCTCCTTGAGGACTGGGACCAGATCCAATAGTGCTCGCCAGTTCCTCTCTAGCGCTTAATGGGTATCACTGAGTGAATGAACTATGTAGTGTGATGAACGTGACATCTTTAGGATGAAGTCCAAATTAATTCTTTATGGGAGCACCTTGATGCCTTCCACAGTCTAGCTTTTCAGCAAGACCCCACTGCTCACTTCCCATTCTATGCCCTAGAGCCCCTCTGGGTAGCTCTCCATTTCCTCATCAGGCCCTGGAGGAAGTTCTGCTCGTGCTGCTTTCCTCCTTCCGGACAACTCCCCTCTACCACCACCCTTCCGCCCCTCCCCTCATTGCTTAGTGACTTCTTTTCCATCCTTCTTGAAAGTCTCAACTCAAACCCCATTTCCTCTGTGAGGCAGGAGTGTGGGTTCCCTGGAGAGCACACTCTGAGAGGAAGGTTGGAGTGCAGGAAGATTAGCAGGGGATGCTGTTGGGATTAGCACCTGTGATCCAATGGAAGGAAAGGAGGCAGGATGGGCCAAGGAGAACTTGGGCTGTAATGAAATCTCAACAAAGACCCCAGCCAACCCACAGGGGCCCCTGAAGCTGGGGCGGCCTTTCAGGGTTGCCTGTACTATAGCTGTCGTGAGACGTAGAGCCTTTACAGTCCTGCATCAGCCGGTCACTGGATGCAGACCGCCTGTGGAAAGGGAGCTGTGATAGCACTCTCAGCGGCCGGGGAATAAATCCTTCAGGCCTTCAGAGGGATGTGCGCAGAGCACACAGAATTCACTACACCAATATTTTCAAATTTCAGCACCCATCGAAACCACCCAGAGGGCTTGTTAAAACACATATTGCTTAGCCCTAATCTCAGAGTTTTTTGAGTTAGTAGATCTGGGGTGGGGCCTGAGAACCTGCATTTCTAATAAGTGGCCAGGTGATGCGGATGATACTTTGAGGGATCACAGTGATTACACTGTAACCTCAACACCCTGTAACCACATAAAGCCTTAACCCACGTAATTTCTGACCATTCACATTGCTCTTACCATGTGCTGCCTTGTGCTGTGTTATTTCTGTGTCATCTTTTTGAGTCTCATCCTTTTAAGAACACCAAGCTCTACAGACCGTGTTATGGTTTATGTTTGTTATGGACTGAATGCATCCCTCCCCCACCCTCCAAAATTCATACATCAAAGCCTTAGGTCCTAATGTGATGTTATCTGGAAGTAGAACTCTTTGGGAGGTAATTAAGTTTAGATGAGCTCAGAGGAGTCAGACCCTCATGATGGGATTAGTGCCCTTATAAGAAGAGGAATCTCTCTCTCTCTCTCTCTCTCTCTTTCTCTCTCTCTCTCCCCCCACACCACCCCCTCTCCCTCACCCTCCTTCCATCTCCCTGTATGTCTCCCTCTCCACTAGCACACACCACAGAAGGCCATGTGAACACAGGGAGAAGACAACTGTCTATGAAGCCAGGAAGAGAGCCTCACCAGACACTGAACAGCTGGTACCCTGATCTGGGACTTCTCAGCCTCCAGAACTGTGAGAAATAAATGTCTGTTGTTTAAGCCACCCAGTCTATGGTATTTTGTCAGAGTAGCCCAAGCTAAGATAATATTCTTCCTGAAAAAGATAATATTCTTCCTGAAAGTAAATGGAAAGCCACTGGTAGAGTTTGAGCAGAATGGGTACATGATATTATTTATATTTCAAAAATAAATAAATAAATAAAGGGACTTCCCTGGCGGTCCAGTGGTTAAGACTCCATGCTCCCAAAGCAGGGGGCATGGGTTCGATCCCCGGTTGGGGAACTAAGATCCCGCATGCCACAAGGCACGGCCAAGAAAATAAAAAGAGAATTGACTGTAATGGGGACACCCGACTTGGGTTGGAGGACAGAAGGGAGTTGTGAGAGAAGATTCAGGTGGACCAGTTAGGAGATGGTTTGTATTTGTCCAGGAGAGATATAAAGCTTGGATTATTAAAAATGGGGAAAAATAGATTCGAAGAGGTATTTAGGAGGCAGTAGACACAGAACCTGGAGATGGGCTAGATGTGGGAGATGAGAGACAGGGAGAGGTCAAGAATGACACTGCAATTTCTGGAGTATACAGCTGGATGTACTGAGGCACCATATCCTAAACACTGTGAGAGAAACAGCCTATAGGACACAAGGCTCTCGCATGCAAAACTTTTACAAGTTTGGGGGGGGAGGGGTTTATTTCCCCAAATTGCACATGCTTTAAAAAAAAAATTCATGGGACACACCCCCCCCGGTGGTCCAGTGGTTAAGAATCCACCTTCCAATGCAGGGGACGCAGGTTCAATCCCTGGTCAGGGAACTAAGATCCCACATGCCACAGAGCAACTAAGCCCGCGCGCCCCAGCTACAGAGCCCACGCGCTCTGGAGCCCGTGATCCACAACTAGAGAGGAGCCTATGCACCGCAACAAAGATCCCGCATGCCACAACTAAGACCCAATGCAGCCAAAAATAAATAAAAATAAATATATATTTTTAAAACTCGCTGAGGGCCTTCATTTTGCTGCTTCTTCCCCATAAACGTGATTTTGCTGCACTATATTCCCAGTTGTAGAAAGATGAATGTGCCTCATGTTAACTTTGTATTCACTTCAAAAATATGGGTAACATTCTGCAGTACCTTTTAGATCTAGGCTTTTCTACCACTTTCTGCTTTTTTTTAACTTGAGATATAACTGGCATTTAACATTGTGTAAGATTAAGGTGCACAACGTGTTGATATTGCCATGTAATTATCAACATAGTGTTAGCTGACACCTCCATCACGTCACATAAATACCAATTCTTTTTTGCAGTGAGAATACTGAAGATCTAGTCTCTTAGCAACTTTGAAGTATATAATACAGTATTATTGACTAAAATCACAAACTGTGCATTAGATCCCCAGAACTTACTCATCTTTTAACCCTATGCTTTACCTTTTAAGATTTGGGAGTCTCTTTCTCATTTGCTCTGAATGAATGTATAGTTTGTCTTTCTTTTTTGTTTTTTCTTTTTCATTATGATACCAGATAAAAATATGTTTTTTAAAATTTAGGAGACTTATAAGGCACTTTTTGGCACCTATCATGTAAAATGGTTTAGGCACAACAAGTATTCATTAGGCATTTGTTACTGGACAGAGGTCAAATGGTTTCACTTTTTTTTTTTTTCCTTTAAAAGACTATTTTTTTTTTTTTTACCAATACACCTGTACTTTTGTGGCTCGTTCGACACCTTTTCCACCTCCCCTGACACTGCCATAAAACGTCTATGGTGAAAATAAGTGCTATTCACATTTTTTTCTTAACTAAGAAGACATTAAGCTGGAATTCTCCAATTGCAGTTTCAGCTTATTTGTTTTTGAATAGTGACACTCCGCGGACGTACAAAGCAGTAAGTAATAATTTATCCCTTACCACCAAGCCAACTTGATTATGAGTCTTATAGACATTATGGGACATAAAAGCTCCGAAGCTCCAAGTTCATATTGCAAAACCCACAGGTCCCAACAGAGAAAGCATGTGCCAAGGGTAACCAAAAAGCCACACACCGTCGTGAAGCTGCTATCAGGCTGACGCTAGGTCCTCAATGCCAGCAAATGTCAAAAACTCAGGTCATTTAGCTCTTTTTACATTTATAAACATTTATAAAACACAACATACCAGCTATCATTTCGGTCCTTTGGTACCAAGGAAAGCCTTCTGTTGTTATTGTTTTTCAAAGGTTCTATAAAGCAAAAGCTACTGCTTAGTTTCCTGTCGCTGGCTTCACTTTTGGGTTTACTTCACCAGGGACCCCAGTCACGGAATTCCAGAGTGAAGGGTCCTTAAAGATTGTGAAATGAGGGATCTACCACAGGTCTATGCCAAGAGAGGCACATACATTTTTTTTCAGTCTTGCCTTGCTTGCATCAGGTTTTATGTCATTCCAGAAAGGAGCCAAGAAATAGAGCCTAAAGCAGAAGCACCATCTGCTGGCCAACGTTTCCACCAAAATGGACACACGAGTGACTCACCCGAGCAATTCTCCTAATTGAAAGTCTTCAGGCAGAATTTTCCTGACAACCCTCTCTCCTCCTTTCCCCTACAGGAGAGTTTGATATACTTCAAGCCCTCATTTTACAGATAATGCAACTAAAGCTCCCAAGGGGTAAGAGGCCCAGGAGGTAAGAATGGGGATTTTGCGAACTATGTACTCCTAGGCCTCATTTGAGCCCTATTCACTCAGTCTTCTCGGGGGGGCAGGGGGGAGCTGCTCAGGAAAAGTGCATTTGTGACAACCCCCCGCCCCGGGTACTTCTAACACAAGGCAGGCGTGGCACAGGGACCAGCTCTGAGGACATCAGATGGAGTAGAGAGATGGGGGTGAGGGAGCTGATGAGGCTAGACAGCATGCAGTTTCTGACCTTCAGACTATGAGTTTTTAACTTTCAAGGGCAACCAGCCATACATAGGAAAGTTCAGAATTATTATTAACTCAGAGATGAGCTCCAGATCGCCAGACCGCAAGGAGAAAAATAACATGGAAATTACAGGCAGTAAAGAGGTCACTGTGGATTGTGGGCAGGGGTGGGGAGTGGAAACAATTTACTCCTCAAGACTGATTCCATTAACAGTGAATCACTTTTGCAGACTGGAGTCATCTGCCATCAAAATTGGACCGATTAGCATGCCCCAGGGTTGTATTTCAGCCACAGAGAGCAGGGAATGCTCCAGTGCTGAGGCCACATGAGGACCTCAGTTTGATTTCATTCATCCCCCCCTGACAACTATTCCTGAATCCTACAGAAGAATTTTCCTACACTGAGCTACCTTAGTTGTTCTCAGATTCGTTTTAGGATGAAAAAATAGCGTTAAAAAGCTGCAGATTCACTGTGTGTGGGAACGTAAATTGGTACAGCCAAAAAAAGGAGGGCTGTCAATATCCATCACAATTTAAAATAACCATATGCTCTGATACAGGAGTTAGACTCCCAGAAACTTGTCCTACAGAAAATATCTGCACAAACCGGCAGAGATATAAGTAGGTACAGGTAGGTTTATTGGAACCTTTTTTAACAGTTAAAATTGAAAATAACCCAAATATTCATAAATAAGGGAATGCTTAAATAAATGAATGTCATTAATTCAGCTATTGAAAAAGAGCTAGACCTATATATTACTTTCATGGAGTGTACAAAATATATTAAATGAATAGTATTTGTAGTATGACTCGATTTTGCTTCATGAAAACCAAATATAAGTTGAATACATTGTGTGTGATTTCTGTGTGCATCTATGTATATTTTGATAAGTCATCTGTATTCAATATATACCAATAGACACATGTACAATACGTGTTTGTAAATGCCTAGAAGAAAGCCTGGAAAGGTACACATACTGTTGATAGTAGTTACCTGCTGGCACAGATTTGGGAGAAGACCAGAACTCACAGAATGAAGGACACTCTGAATATTTTTTTAGAGTTTCTAGTTTTACCCTATGCATTTTATTGCTCTTATAATTAAAAAATAATAAAGATTTTTCTAATGAAACTTGATGGAGAGTTATTAATAAGATACTTCTTTTTTAAAAATTACTTAATTTTTGGATGCATTGGGTCTTCGTTGCTGCGTGCGGGCTTTCTCTAGTTGTGGCGAGCAGGGGCTACTCTTCGTTGCGCTGCATGGGCTTCTCTTGTTGCAGACCATGGGCTCTAGGCTCGTGGGCTTCACTAGTTGTGGCACAGGGCTCAGTAGTTGTGGCTCGTGGGCTCTAGAGCACAGGCTCCTCAGTAGTTGTGGTGCACGTGCTTAGTTGCTCTGCAGCATGTGGGATCTTCCCAGACCAGGGCCTGACCCCGTGTCCCCTGCATTGGCAGGAGGACTCCTAACCACTGTGCCACCAGGGAAGTCCCAATAAGATAATTCTTAAGAAAGGCAGTAGAAATTCAGAAAACAATCAGAGTGAAAAGATGAGAGATCTCCTCCCTTCCGCAGGTTAGTCTCCACCTCCATCAGCTCTTTAAAACTCTAGGGACTGGATGGGAGAAAAACTTCAGAACAATTTTTTCCTATGGAATAAAGATTTGCACCCTCTTCTTTATGCTCTCCCCCTGGCTTTCCCAAAGCCACAGAACCCCTAAACGAAAGGTTCTCCAACTCTCGAGATCATTTGTGCAAAAATCAAAACCAATCTGGCCACTAGAGGGGGAACATTACACATAAAACCACTTCCAGTTGCCAGGGGTGGGGGTATCAATACAAGGGCTGCCTCCCAAAGAGACTGTCCAAAGCTAACAGCCCAGAAGCAGTAATCAATGTGATTCATCCTTTGGCTTGCCTAATATTTTCTGGAGCAAAAGATTTTGTTAATAAATATAAAATTGCAAATGTGACTGTGATTCTCACATTAATGAGGTTTTTTTCTCTCTCCACCAAACTATTTACAATGTTCTGGAACAGAGGAAAATGCTGAGTTGGAAGCTGCCCTGAAACCACATCTTAAGAAACAATGCCCAGTTTTCAGTCCCTCAGCGGAGTTAGGGGAAGCAACAAAGAGACTTTAGCCCAGTTTCACAAAGACCAGGGGATTTACTCTTATCAAGGAAGTCCTCCTGTATGCTTTTTCAGACTGCTATTTAACAAGCATGGTGCAGGACACTTCTTTCACTCTTCACACATGATCTCAGTTGTCTTATCAGCTGTAACTTTTTTCATGAATTTGAGCCTGGTATGAATGAGCTGATAATGCACCTTTTAATCTTCATATTTCTAGCAGGTGAATGTTTCCCATATACCCAGCTTTCTCCCACCTCGCCCCTAAAACAAACAAACAAACAAACAAAATCCGCCTCTTTACGGAAACATGATCGTTTTGTAAAAAGAAGAGGCACATTCTGGGAAAGAAAAGGTTGGGATGAAATCACGCCTTTTGAAAATGTGTGGTCCTAACCTTGGATGTCTCATTGCCATATTGAGAATGACACGGAAGGGATGTGAAGCAGGTCAAAAATTTGCACACAGATCACCCTATACTGACAATTTTAACACTCCTGCCTTGATTCTACCTTTTCTGAAAGTAAATTTTAATTTTCAAAATCTGAAAAAAAAATCGGTTAAGTAATTTGCCCGAAGTCACACATCTAGCAAGCGGAAGGGTAAGAATTTAAACCAAGACAGTCTGGCTCCAGGGTCCATGTTCTTAACCACTAATCCATTCCATCTCCTCGCTCTTTGCCTTTTTTCTCCTTCAGGCTCCCTTTTGCCTCAGTAATCTCCCCTCTTCAATCCACCCCTCCTCACACCAGACTCAAAATGAAACTGTGGATCTAGTGATGCCGTAGAGAGAAGAGAAGTCACGAAAATGGTGTGAGTCCTGATTCGGCCTCATTCAGCCATGTCACCTGACCGCCTTGTAAACACCGAGTCCTAGTTTCCTCAGCGCACAGTGGGAATACTAACCAAAAATAACCATTTCCTCCCGAGATCGCCTGCAGATTAAATGAGAACACGTACATAAAGCATTCAGCATAGTGCCTGGCTAAGGAGCACCTAAAACCGTGACTGGAAGATAAACCAGGCAAGAGGAAGGTAAAACAGTCACAATTCACAGCACAGGGAAGATGAATTCCACCAGGAGAAAGTGAGCTGTTTCATGAAAGTAACACTTTGACCCTCCTCGCTCGCTTTATGACACAACCACCATCTGAGGGGGCAGATGCTTGACAATGCAGGGGTCCCACTACCACATCACCTCCAGCAGAGGCTGCAACAGTGGGGGGACTTACACCGTGTGCACCTGCTATTCCAAAGCCCTCCTGGGGAGTCCATGTGTATCAGAGTGACTCCATTTACAGGATTGCTCCGGGCGCTCCACTCACAGAATTGTCTCTCAGAGGACGCAACTCCATTATCACCACCTCTGAGAAAACGTGACAGCCCACGGCGGGGCCACCTGCCTGCACTGCTCCTCAGAGCTTCCTTTTTGTGACCCTTCCACGTGACCACTTCACCTAAATCACTGGTGGGTCTCCTCAGAGCCGGGGAAGGAGATTCTCCTCTGCATTGGATAGGTCTCCAGAAACGAATAGGAAGGAAGCACCTCTTAGCAGATGATTTTACTTTCTCCTGTGGTCATTTAAACTCAATTCTTCTTGACTGTCTTCGGAAGAGCTGGAGAAGGGCTGGTCATTATTCCCAAGACAGACTTGGTCACCACGAGACCTTGCTCTTCCTCTAGATCAGCAGCCCTCAAGCTTTTTGCTCTCAGGACCCCTTTACATGCCTACATCTTACTGAAGACCCCAAGGAGCTTTTGTAACGTGGGTTAGAGCTAACATTTGGCATATTAAAAATTAAGACTGGAAACATTTTAAAACATAAAAATATACAAGCTCATATTCTATGAGCCGTCAGGCTACCTATCATGTAGTCTCTGGAAAATCTCACCATACACTCATGAGATAATGAGATTAAAAATGCAAATCACATCTTATTATGAAGATAATTTTGACTCAGCCTGGGGTCCACACACCACACTTTGAGAGTTGCTGTTCTCAAGACCCATTACACCAATTCCTATGAGCATTGCCAAGCCCCCAACTATTCTCCTTTGGATGTCGTTTTGAGTTTTAAATGTGGTAATTTAGGAAGTCAGAATCTAGATCCTGGACCAAAAATCTCAGAGAAGAATTAAGTAAGAAGAAATCATTTAAATGACTTCCCAGAATTACCTAAACAACTATTCTCTAGAACTGGCACGCAAATTAACATTGAAAACACCACAGAAAACCTTAACAGGCTGACTAGCATAGTATGAGACAACAGACTGCCTTCCCTTTTGTTTTATTTAATTATTGTTATGCCCAGGAATGACATTTTCATTGGTATTAAACCTGCCAGAGGTTCTTTGTGAGGTAGATTGAGAAAGAAAAGCTTCAGAATTATACAATCTATGTAGCAATAGTTAGATGTAATTTTCTCCTTTAAAGAGAACTTTGATGGGGGGAATTCCCTGGTGGTCCAGTGGTTAGGACTCTGTGCTCTCACTGCCGAGGGCCCGGGTTTGATCATTGATTGGGAAACTAAAATCCTACAAGCTGCACCGGCGCAGCCAAAATTCGGGGAACAGGTGGACCATATAGTATCAGAACATTTTCAAATTCAAGTATTAACAGAGATTTGGGGGTCAAACATGCCAGCTTCTTTTTTTATATTTGAGATAGAGATCAAGCTATGCTTTTAAATTCAGCCTTTGTTTTCTGCCTCTTGGCCCTCTTTGCTCTCCGTTCTAAGTTGAACCTCATGACTGACCAGGACTGTCTGGTAGTACCTTCCTGCTCCTTTGATCTTAATAATCATACTCATAGTAGAAACAAGTACCTAGCAAGCACTTACCCAAGTAACTTGTGCTAAACACTTTATTTTTGCATTATTTCATATCTTCCCACAACCTCAAGAGGTAGGTACTATTATTATCCCCATTTTACCTGAGAGGACATTACCTACCTAAAGGTCACAAGGCAAGGAGGTGGAGAGGCAGGGAAACAATCCCAGATAATCTCATTCTGGTGTTCTCTTCACACCATGATAAACGGCCTTTTAAAGAAGATAAAGGAAGACATTAAAAAGGGCATCCTTCCATGTCATTTGAAAGAAAATAAATAAAATTTCATTTGGCTAGTGTCTGGAGCAGAGAAAAATTGTGGGCTTCAGAAAAGCAACCACAAAGGGCCCTTCTTAACAGGCACCAAACTAAATGCAGGTGAACCTTTTATCAGCACCACCGGACAAGGAAGGGCTTATCTCTGTTCCCCTGATTGACTGTCAGCTGCTTTCACTTTCCTGCTAAGTGTTGATTCAGAGCTTCTAACCTTACCCTGCTGAGGTGCCAAACTGACATGCTGGAAAAGGGTTGGTCTGATGGGTCTTCCATTTCCTCAGCAAAGAAAACAAGGAGCTTGTCAAACGTGGCCCAGGCCCAGCAATGGGAGAGAATCCTACCCGGCCTTCGGTTACCCTGCAATGGAAGTGTCTTTTATGCCTGACAAGGATGACTAATTAATTCCAAAGGCCCAACCAGCCTTCTCATAATGATGGCTGTGGAGTTAATTACCATTTGGAGGCAGATTAGAATCTGATCTGAAGCTGAAAAATTCCACCCCCTTGGCGCTAATCCCTTCAACTTTCCAATCCTAAATAGGGCAAATTTCAGAAAAGAGCATATCTCATTTTACAGCCTACCTGAATATTCTCTGTAATGATTTTTCTTAATCATAAAATTAAACTCCCGCTTTAATAGTCTACACACAAGAGTCAGAGGAAGGAAGGAGTTCTGGCCTACTGCCAGGGCTCCAACTGAGGCTCTTGGCGTTAATAATTTCCATGATGTTTTAAGCATTTGAAACAACAAAGGCCAGCTTTCACTAACAGCATGGCTGATTCTGGCAAAACCCATAAAAACAATGCCTACTCTGGGGTAGTTCCTATTACAGACAATTGAATTTTAATAAATGAAACCAACAGTTAAGAAACTGACATTTCTGCTATTCTCTGATATTAGTCTGCAAACTTCATAATAAGTGCCAAAGTTAATGAAAATGAACTGTTGAGTCTCACTGCTGAGACTGCCTATGGCTATTAAATGATTTTAGGTGTGGGATGGGGTGGGGATGGAGAAAAGGTGCTCCCTACGGCATTTCAAGGCAAGATGATGGCCTTAGGCAAGCCACCGCCCTTCCTCAAACTGGGACATTACATACTTGATCAGTCATTTTTCAGAAAGAAGTACATGAGATTTCATGCTCCGTGAAATGAATCAACTTTTCATAATCTCGGTCGAAAAGTAGCACCCCACAGGCTGAATCTGGCTACAGAAGCAATTTATTAGGTCCTTACAGTGTGTTTTTTTTTTTAATCTGAATTGGTTGCCAACATTAAAGACTCAGAAGACTTCGCAGGAAAATGCAAAGAGCCAGGTACGTACTCCCAGAAGTTGGACAATCGAGAAAAGTCTGGGCTCACATTTCTGCATGGCGGCCAAGGGAGGGCAGAGCAGTGACAGCGCCTTTAGAATGGGCGTCAGTCAGCTTGCTTGTCGCCTGGCCCCGGTCCCCACAAGAGCCAGGCTCTGCACCTCCAGTGCTCCTCCTAAAAGCCAGCCTGCAGGTTAACTGCCTGGTGATAAATATTGCCAATGGTAAGGTTAGTTTTGATACCTGTTGGAAGGAAGGGGGAAGAAATGCATACCAAATATTTTATAAAGGAAAAATAAATCCTACACTAGTCCCTTGTATGAAATTCCTGAAGTCTCAGAACAGAAAACATCATATTTCCATGGGTTTTTTTCCCCTCAAAATACTCCTTTCACTAGGTCAACTATGGATTTCACCACATAGAACAACTCTATGTGTAGCTTGAAAACATGATCTGTTTTGAAAAGGTGATTAGCAAGAGGATTCTGAGATTCTCATGGATGAAAGGCCCTTAGCCTTATTTTATGTCAACAACAGAATTCTTAGTAAAGACGGTCCAGGGAAAACAGAATTTACCAACATATTAGTTTGGAGCCACTACCCCACCACGCCCCACCCCAAACCAACACTTACTAAAATAAACAGCATCTTCGACTTCTTTTTTTCCTTTCATGTGGACAACAGAGATGCTCTGTCAAAAAAAAAAAAAAAAAGTGGGGAGGGAAGAGTTAAAAAAAGAAAAACAATGTCTACATTGGTGGAGGTCTGTATTTCATTTTAAGCTGTATGTTGAACCATGCAAAGTCTGATGCCTCTAAGTAATCCGATGTTTTCTAAGAAGGAAAGGTCACTCTTGATCACCACAACCATCACTCCCCATCACCTACCCCCTTCTACTCATGTTCACAGGCTTAAAAAGATGACTTGCTCCCTACTCAGAACCTCATGTACACCCCTGAATATATATTAGGATTGCCCAAGATTCAAGACCAAAGCAGATTTTGAGAACAAACCTTAAATTTCCTCCACTCTTCAATGGGACAAAAAATGAATTAGAAACACACACCCAATATACGAGTTCCTGAAAAAGCAAACAAAACAAACAAAACACAGACTTTCCTGCACTGGTACTGGCACACCAGCCAAGTAGTCTGTTCTGTTACGATGAATATTTCTTTAATGCAGAAATAGCTCATAAGTGATTTGTAAACAGATATTGGAAGACGGTCGAATGTGAAAGTCACGTTGCAGTGTATGTTATTTGAAATGTGTTTTGAAACCATCACGGGTAAACTTTCTTGAAAGTTAATAGAAAACTTTAGCGATATATGAAGACGTCCAAAAAACTCTTTTTTAACCCTATGGAAGTACAAGTAGTGGTTTATTTAGTGGCTTCAAAATTGCTAAAATTTGCTCTATGTTAAATAAACTCTCTGAAAATCTGCGAGTTCAAATAAAGATACTACAAAAACATTGCCCCCCTAACCTTAAAAACACTTATGCAGAAGTCTAAACCTCAATCAGAGCTTTACTTTTGATGGAAGTGGTCTCCATTAAAAACAAATGCCATTAAAAACTTACATCTCAGCGGCTTCCCTGGTGGCGCAGTGGTAGAGAGTCCGCCTGCCGATGCAGGGGACGCTGGTTCGTGCCCCGGTCCGGGAAGATCCCACATGCCGCAGAGGGGTTGGGCCGTTGAGCCTGCGCGTCCGGAGCCTGTGCTCCCAACGGGAGAGGCCACAACGGTGAGAGGCCCGCAAAAAAAAAAAAAAGAAAAAAAAAAAACCTTACATCTTAGAGAAGAAAAACGGAGGAGCCCCCGGGCTTAAGGCTGCAAAGGACTGACTGGCTGTGATGCTGCCACTGCAGATTTAACTGAGCTACTGATTTTACTAGGATAGGTATTATTTTTGTTAGCGCTCCGGCGGAAAAGCTCCTAAACATGTGAGTGGTCTGCCCCTACCTCTATTTTTCCTTATGCTCCCTGTTTTTTACACGCGATTTTGCAGAAGGTGAGGTTTTTCAGAAATGCGTGTACGGCATTAAAGCTGCAGTTCGTATACTACGATCCTGTCGGTCTGTTCGTAAGTCAACACACAATTTTATAAAGCGCAGTGGCCACAGCTATCTGTAGTCTGGCACGCTCTATAGTCAGTAACCTAGAAATGTGGTTGTTAAATGAAGGGCTTGTTAGGATTTCACTTTAAATGCTTTCTAACATTATGCTGCTGCTAAAAATGCAATTCTAAAGACTAAGCCAAAACACACCCCAAAATATTTATGCTATATAACATTAATTACCAAGAAAAGAATCCAAAATCCACACACTAAAAGTATAACCATGTGAAAAATGTAAGTAAGTGGGAGGTAACAAGTAGAAACAAAAACTGTGCTTGAGTAGCGGTGACTTTAAGAATGAAATACCTTATTTCCTCCATTAGCCTTTTCAACGAAGCAAATGCTTTTTTTGGTTTGTTTTGCCCAAATTAATCATCAACTGATGAAAGCGTGTAAAGAAACATTTTATATCCACAAAGTGACAGGCTAACAAATGTGGCCAAACACCCCAGCAACACAACTGTTTCTCAGGATAAATGTTTTAACATTAGGAGGCTAGGTGCAAAAGTAGCAGTCAAGAGTTGGCTGAACACTTAAGAATATTATGTGACTTAGTTTTTGAACAACCAACATAAAGACAAGCCTCTCCTTTGAAATGGCATGCTGGAAACAAATGCGGGGTCTTCAAGGACTGGGGAATCAGGTTGGGATCCTGATGACAGGGACCTCTGGTTGGAAGCCATCACTCTAAGTCAAGGTGCTTTCCTGGCATGTGAAGCAGCTGCTGGGTTTCACAGGATGGAGGCACCGCCCTTGACCTTGTCTCATCTACGGAGGCACGAAGAAGGAGGCTCATAATTAGGTTCCTGGCAGAACAGCCTTGCTTTTTGGAATAAAAACTCCCACGAATTGCTCAAATATCCAAGTTATCAAGTAGCTAAACAACAAGAAAGTTTTCTACCAAACAAAACACATACATATCACAAAGTCATTTCTTTAAAAGGAAACATAATAGAGGGAAAGAGAAAAGGAAACAATGAGAGTGAAGCCTGATTTAGCAGATACCACTTTATTCGACACAGTGCATGATCTGAAGCATCTGACACTCCACAGCCCACAAGATTTCCTACTTCCCTATTACAAAATACTGGATACCCTGAATATAGTTAATTCAAGGTTCTTGTTTTTTTTCTCCTACATTTAGAATTAAACAGGTTTCTCCATGTAGCAAACATTTCACATTCACCAAAGGCTTTGGGGAGAGGGGGAAATAGGGCTTATCGCTGCCCCCCTGAACCAAAGGCACTTAATGTTAAAATATAAAGCACAGTAAAGTCACCTCACAGACAGCCCTGCGTGTTCAGATTGCTGAACTTGAGCGCACCATCGCTGGCCCGAGTGGGATTCGTTATAACAATGTAAAAGACACTGATTTCCTTGAAAAAACAAAGTGCAGTATGAATATAAAGACCCATCACCGCCACCCCCCATTCTTTTCTGAAAATAACATATAAGAGAACAATTATTTTACATGATTAGTACTATACCCAAGGTTCACACATGGGAAAAAACAGCTAAAAAATAACCTGCCATCAACTCTCACTATGAAATCACAAGAGGATCTGATATATTCAGACATTTGAGAGTTGGGAGACAGCCTCAGAGATCATGCTGTACATCCCCTCACTGGACAGATGAGGTCACTGAGGCCCAGGAAGGTCAAGTGTGGGACCCTGGGGTCTAACCCCAGGGGCAGAGCCGGGGTAGAACGCAGACCTCCTGAGGCCTAGCTCAGGGTGCCGTCCACCGCCTTCCTCTTTAAAAGACTCTCCAAAGTAAAACATGAAATACACCACACAATAAAGCACACTTGCTGATGCAGGTCAGCTATTTGGTCTCGCCACACGGTTCCTTTGGCCATTGGGCAGGTATGTGACCCACCTCGGGGTGGGACTTCTTCACACGAGGTTGTTCAGCCTTCTGAGGGAAGCCGCATGCAGGTTAGACACGACTTCCTCTCCGATTCGGGAAGGCTCTTCGGGGCTCTTAGCCTGTGGTGGGCAGGTGGTCGGCTGCACAGCGGAATCCCAGATTCGACGCGGAGCTGTCAGGTGTGTTCTGGCTTCGAGCAGCACAGCGATACCTGTAGCAGTAGGACTTTGCAGAAAGAAGCAGACACATGAGTGCTCTCGGCCTCTGGGCTGAAGGCTCTCAACTGTCAGACTGATGTTGTGCCCAAGTACCAACTGTAGAGAGTTATGCCTATCTGCAGACAGTGCCTGCCCTACAGGCACCCGCCTCCTGCACATTTAGCAGCTGTGTTTCCGAAAAGGGTAGCACATTCAGAGCTCACCACATTATCCAGTGTTATGTTATAAACATGACTAGATATAGTACAAAGATGTTGGTGTCAGCATTACTTAGAACAGTTAAAAAAAATGTAACAACCAATGGTTACATAAGTTATGGCGCATCCATAATTTAGACGAGTAAGCAGCCATTAAAAGGCATGTTTTCATGTAACGTTTAATGACACAGGAATTTCTCAGGATACAATCTTAAATGAAAAAGTCTGAATACAAAACTGTATATGTGCTATGATCTCCATCTAGATAATCAGGTATGCCAAAGAAAAGCAGACTGAAAGATTCAAAATGCACCACAATCCTAACAGTAGTTATCCTCAAGCAGTGGAGTTTCAAATTTCCGATGATAACTATGTATTAGTTTTATAATTTAAAAAGTTATTTGGGCTTCCCTGGTGGCGCAGTGGTTGAGAATCTGCCTGCCGATGCAGGAGACACGGGTTCGTGCCCTGGTCCGGGAAGATCCCACATGCCGCGGAGCAACTAAGCCCGTGAGCTATGGCCGCTGAGCCTGAGCGTCCGGAGCCTGTGCTCCGCAACGGGAGAGGCCACAACAGTGAGAGACCCGCATACCGCAAAAAAAAAATAATAATAAAAATAAAAAGTTATTTGTACATTTAGAATAGCATTTGACAAGAAACCAAGTAATAAAGCTAAATTGCAATTGAGAAAATATTAATTAAGAGCAACATTAAGATATTATTTACTATCCAGCAGGTTGGCAAAAATTGAACAGCAAGCCCAGGAACATCAAGAGTAAGAAAGGCTGTGGAAGACATTTTTTCCTAATACATTGCTTCTGGAGTTTAAATCATAGTAATTCATAAAGCTATGTATCTTTATGTGGGGGACTTGCTTGGTATTGTTTGATTTTATAAGAGCAGAGTATGGTATATACATATGCACAAACACACAGACATCAAGCTCTCCAAGCATGGTGCTAGGTGCCTTCATCACTTGTTTGATTTGATCATAATGGCCAGAGGAATTAAATGAGTTATCCTAGATGACACAGTTGTTAAAAGAAGTAGAATTCGAGCCCAGGTCTAACTGTGGTGTGCTTGCCTGCCTAGCAAGAGTCGACACTCGCAGATGAAAAGGCATCACAACTCATGATTCTGTCCACCCCTGTTATAGCCCCCTGCATGTACACACGTACTTCCACAAAGAAGAAAGCCTAACACATATCCCTGGTCACCTACTGGATATTCAGTGAATAACCACAGATGACTTGATTCAAACACTTCAAAAGCTTCCACGTTCCAAAAATAACCATGCATGGAACTCTTATGTCCTAAGATTATTCTTCGATCAAAAATAACAGAGAATGAAAATAAACTAGTTACCCTGTGTACCAAGAGCATCAACTCTGAGTGGGCCCTGGGAAACTCAACTCCCTGCCGCTGGTTAAAGAAACTGCACAAAGAATCATGTAGAGTAACTTTGGAACTCATAAAGGAGAGAGAATTTGTGGAGGGGCAAAATAGGTCAGCATGAAAGAAGTTTTTTGTTTTTTCCTTAATTCTTATTATTCTCCTTTCTCTCACGAAAGTTGAATGTTTCTAATCTTCATAAAAATTATCTCTAGAGCTGACAAAGGAATTCTCTGGAGCACTTCCACCATAAAAAAAAAAAAAAAAAAAGACATGGTGCTCTGTCTTTTATAGATAGCAAAACAATAGCAACCAATTTTCTCATTTTCCCTGGGGCCGGTGAAGAATGTAACACTATCACCAATATTCAGGCAGGCAGAGGGAAAATGAATAAAACAATATGCCTGAAATACTGAAAGAAGTGATGGCATCTGTTACTACCTGTGATTGGGATGCAATGGAAGCTCTAAAATGACTAGAGGTGACCGTGCAGGAAGACATAGCAGAAGCTTTGTTCCAGGTAGGGCCTACTCACTGGGCTGCTGTGAAGCAAAGTGCTTTGGTATTTCTAGAATCAAGTTCCTGTGGATAATGCAGGGCCCCATGCCCTCCGTGTGTGTAGTGAATTCCACATTGGAACAAGAATCGAGTTCGGGGCAGGGGGGCAGGCAGTCAGACAGGGACTTTCTTGTTCCATAACTGGACCACACATGACAAAAAACAAGCAATCGTTTCCTGATCGCCTCCTGTGCGCAGTGTCCCACTGGACATCACAGGCTGGTTGAGGAAAGAGTGATTACACATCAAAAAGCTACAAAACGAGCTAGGATTAAAAGATTCTGAGGTGGGCTTCCCTGGTGGCGCAGTGATTGAGAGTCCGCCTGCCAATGCAGGGGACACGGGTTCGTGCCCCGGTCCGGGAGGATCCCACGTGCCGCGGAGCGGCTGGGCCCGTGAGCCATGGCCGCGGAGCCTGCGCGTCCAGAGCCTGTGCTCCGCAACGGGAGAGGCCACAACAGTGAGAGGCCCGCGTACCGCAAAAAAAAAAAGATTCTGAGGCTACTATTAATTCAGGGGAGGAAATGGTCACTAAATGTCTAATTTTTTAGGAAAGACTTTTGAAGGCAGAACTTGGCCAGAGCTGGATTTACGTGATTATGGCAGTGGTCTTCCGACTTGAGTATTCAGAAGAATAGCCTGGAGAGCTCATGTAAATACCTATTCCTAGGCCACAAACCCAGAGATCCTGATTCAGTAAGTCTGGTGTGGGGTCTAAGAATCTGCATTTCTAACCAGCTTACAGGTGCTGCTAATGCTATGGGCCCATGGACCACAAACTGAGTAGCACTGATTTATAGGACTTACAAACGAGGAAAGAAGGCATGTTAAGTGGAGAAAACAATGACATCAGAGGCATGAAAATGGAAAAACTCAGGCAAGTGAAGAGGATCGCAAGGCCACAGCCTGAGACTGTCAGGGCATGGTTTATTTATTCATTAGATATTTGAGAGTTTACAACATGCTGGATGCTGTTCTGGGCATGAGGGAAGCAATGCGGAACAAAACAATGTACCCATTATCGGGAAGCTTACATTCAACAAGGAGTTAAGTAGTCAGACAATAAATAAACGGATAAATTCAAGACTTCTTCTGGCAGTGGTCAGCTCGGAAGAAAGTCACATAGGGAGAGAGGACTCGGCGTGAAAAGGTGCTACTTAGATAAGGTGGCCTGGGAAGGCTCCTCTGATGAGGCGCTGCGAGAGCTGAGCTGCTGAAAGATTTAGAGAATGAGAATTCCAGGCAAAAGCAATGAGTGGTACAGAGAGGATAAATGATAAAAAGCAGGAAATGTGGGTGGATAAATAGGATGGAGTCACATTAAAAGTGGTCTTCTGGACAGCAAGAGGTTGGGCTTGACACAGGTGGAAATTGTGGCAGACATTTTGGTAATTTACTCACCTGAAAAGGCAAAATCCAAGACTCATTAGCTATTTAACGTTAGGCAACGCATTTCTGAATCTGCTCCCTCTTCTGATACAATGGTGCTATTCATGTTTATAATGTCAAAATTCTGCATCTTATCTTTTTTTTTTCGGTACGCGGGCCTCTCACTGCTGTGGCCTCTCCCGTTGCGGAGCACAGGCTCCGGATGCACAGGCTCAGCGGCCATGGCTCACGGGCCCAGCCGCTCCGTGGCGTGTGGGATTTTCCTGGACCGGGGCATGAACCTGTCTCCCCTGCATCAGCAGGCGGACTCTCAACCACTGCACCACCAGGGAAGCCCCTGCATCTTATCTTTACATGAAAAAGTAAAGCAGTAGACATGTGGAGATTATTGTAACTGTTACTTTATAATGAACACAACACTTAATTAAAGGAACTCACTTTGCCTGTCTTATCTGACCTCCTTGGGTTAACCTGCTTCCTTACTAAAACAAAAGCAGCTTCTCTGCAGGTCTTAGTGATCTTGTGTTGGGAAGATGATTCCTTGCCAGCATCTGAATATGGTTACGCATTTGCTACAAAATTAGGAAAATTACTTGTTATATAAATGGAAAAGGTGAAGGGGTATCTTTGGTGACAAGGCATAGGACTGAGGTCTTTGTCGGATGGCATAGTTCAACATGCAACTTATCTCTCAAATTGTATAACAAACTGTTTTAAAATTTGGTTTTCATATGCCACAAAATGCAGGCTGTAGCAACTGTGACAAATTGTGCCTGCCTGGAACACTGTTATCAGAAAAGAGATCCATGATGTATAAGAGATTATTGACCATAGTCATATTTGAAGGCCCTGGTACATACAGCATAATTCCATTTTGGGAAGAAAAAATAAAAGTGCACCAAAAAGTTTGGTAGAATACTATTAATAGTTTTCTTCAGAAAGCTTGGTGAACGATCTTTTTCATTTTTATGTTTATTATTTATTTTCTAATTTTCTTTTCTTTTTTTTTTTTTTTTTTTTTTTTTTGCGGTACGCGGTCCTCTCACTGTTGTGGCCTCTCCCGTTGCGGAGCACAGGCTCCAGACGCGCAGGCTCAGCGGCCATGGCTCACGGGCCCAGCCGCTCTACGGCATGTGGGATCCTCCCGGACCAGGGCACGAACCCGTGTCGCCTGCGTTGGCAGGCAGACTCTCAACCACTGCGTCACCAGGGAAGCCCCTACTTTCTAATTTTTATGCAATGAAAATGTTTTGCTTACATAACAAAAAAGCTCAAAATCAGTGACAACAAAAAGAGCTAGTCCTTTTTTGTACCTAAAATCTACCATTAACCTAAACGATGAAGAACTAAACCCTAAAAAGCAAGTCTCACTACAAGTTAGTGTTGAAAGGTCAGGACCATCACATGAGAAAACAGTCAATTCACATTATCATTCCACTGCAAATGCACTCATTCACTCAACAAACATTTATTAATAAGTAGTTCATTTTAAATTCCAGTAATGGGCAACTAATGAAATATGTAATTAAAGAGGAAAATGGCCTGATTTCATATGTCCTCATTGCTCTTTCTTTTTTTCCAAGTCTACTTTTAGCACCAAAAATGGCTATTATTGATGTTAGGTCTTTGAGTGGTTGAAATATGGGTCATTTTATTAATTAAGAACAGAGGTAGTAGTGAGGACCTATTTTAGCCCCATTTCATCAAAATGGCTAATTACTTTGTGAAACTGACCTCGATATCTGCACTAAGAATATGATCCTGGATTCAAGAACAATTTATGTAAGATAATGGCTTACCAGCCTTGGGGCTCTGAAGTCAAGTGGGACGGCAATATGGTTTTTATGAGAGGAAGACTTTTAGGGATAAAGAACAGTTTTAAGGTAATTATAGTTCATTATGAACAAAATGATTACAGAAAAATGACACAGCAGAACTCAGGTCTCTCAATTTCCCATCCATTGCTCTTGCCACTGACACTCGGACAACTCCTTTTGCTACTAATCTTGGTGTAAAATGGTGGGGTTAAGGAGGTAGGGGAGTGAGGATTTCGTCCATGTTGTAGGTTGGGCTAAAGATCCCGTAGAGGTTAATCTAACAACTTCAAGAAAGACTAGTATTTCCTGAGTGCTTACTATGTGAACTGTTCTAAGAACTTCACAGGTATTAAGTGACTTAATCCTGAGGTAGGTATATTATTAGCATGTGCATCGTGTACACAAGGAAGAAACCTACACGCAGGTACGGTAATAGTGTGCCTAAGGTCACATGGTCTGTAACTGTGAATCCAGGATTACAGTCTTTTCAGTCCCATTCCAGAATCTGTGCTCTCAACACCATGTAGACTCACAGTTGTTCTTTCTGTGCCTCGTCTCCTTACTGAAGCAATACTTCGGATGGACTTTCAAAAAGTCAAAAATAATAATCAGAGCTTACTTTAGTCGTGCAAACTGGCCCTGGGCCACGATCACAAGTAAGTTACCTTCTAAGCAAGGTGATTTTTTTTTTCAAAACGAATTACATTCTTCTTTTCTCTTTTTATTGATTTTCTTTCTTTTACTGATTTTTACCTGTGCTATAATAATCATTTCCAGGATTCTGCCTATCTAGTTAGCAGTTCATTAGTTGGTTTTTATTCAAAAGAGAAAACAGGGGAAAACAATCTTTTTATAATAAAGATGATGATTTAGAATGATGGTGTTTGGGCTTCCCTGGTGGCGCAGTGGTTGAGAGTCCACCTGCCGATGCAGGGGACACGGGTTCGCGCCCCGGTCCAGGAAGATCCCACATGCCACGGAGTGGCTAGGCCCGTGAGCCATGGCCGCTGAACCTGCGTGTCCAGAGCCTGTGCTCGTGCTCTGCAATGGGAGAGGCTACAACAGTGAGAGGCCCACATACTGCAAAAAAAAAAAAAAAAAAAAAAAGAAGAATGATGGTGTTAGCAGCAACTAACTTACTGAGACGTAACCATGAGCTAGGCACTATACCAAGTGCTTATTTATTTTGCTGCATTTATTCCTCACAAGAACCTTACAATAGGTGCAATTATGATGTACATTTTACAAATGTGAAAACTGAGGCTTAGAAAGGTTAAGTAATTTGCCTAACGTTACAGGCAAAGACTAGCAAAGAACAGTTACAGAACTCCAACTCAGATCTAATTCGAGAGTCCACATCTTAATATACTTACTGGCAGTTAAAACTGCCACTCTTAATCTAGTGTAAAGAATAAGCACTGAAAGTTAATTCACAGCCAACACTGTGCTGTTCTCTTGACTACACCAAAATAACCAGGCTGAGGTTAAAAACCTACATCATCTACAATTAACTTGACCAATGATCCCAGAGCTGCCGTTTCTCTCTGGAAAACCTTGTGGATCCCACTCAGTTTTGTCACTCTGCTATTCTCTTTTCTGGAATACTCTCTCCATCACTCTGAGCCTGACTAAATTAAAACTTATCCTTCAGGGTGACTAACAAAAGTTAAAGATGTATAATATAAACTCTAAATCAGCCACAAAATTTTAAAATGAAGAGTTATAGCTAATAAGCCAAAGGAGAGACAGTGAAGTGATAAAAAAAAACACTCCAAAAAAAGTTAAGAAAAAAAAAGGAAAAGGAAAAGAACAGATGAGACAGAGAAAAACAAATATCAAGACAACAAATTTAAATCCAGCCATACTAACAATCACATTAAATGTAAATGGTCTAAACAGCAAGAGAAAAGGCAAAGTTTATGTCAATAAATTCATTAACTCAGATGAAATGGACAAATTCCTTGAAAGACACAAACTCCCAGAGCTTAATCAAGAGCAAACAGATAATCTGCACAACCCTGTAGCTATTAACTAAATTAAATATATGGTTACACTTCTAGGCCTCAATGGTTTTCCTGGGGAAATTCTATCAGACATTTAAGGAAGAAAAATGCTAATTCTACATTAACTCTTCCCCAAAAAATTCAAGATGAAGGAATATTTCCCAATTCAATCTATGAAGCCAGCAATACACTGATACTAACACCAGACAAAAAAAACAAAAACAAAAACAAAAAACCAAGAGACCAATACCTATCACAAACATATTTTAGCAAACTGCATCCAAAATATATACAAAGGATAATACATCATAACTAAGTGGATGTATTCCAGGAAGCCAAGGATTGTTTCACATTTGAAAACAGAAAATCAATGACTATAATTCACCATATTAACAGGCTGAAAAAGAAAAACCACATAAACATCTCAATAGCTGCAGAAAAAGCATCTGGCAAAATCCACATCCATTTGTGATAAAAAAAATTCTCAGAAATCTAGGACTAGAAGGAGACTTGCTCAAGCTGATAAAGGACATCTTTGAAAACTCTATAGCTTATATCATAGCTAATTTTGAAAAGTGTTCTTACCACTCCTATTCAACAATATACTGGAGGTTCTAGCCAACACAATACAGTAAGAAAAAGCAATAAAAGATATCCAGATTAAAAAGGAAGAGGTAAAATTGTCTACACTCACAGATGGTATAACCACTTATGTAAAAAACAGAACAGAACCTACAAAAACAACAGGGAGATCCACTTGATGCTTTGTGACCACCTAGAGGGGTGGGATAGGGAGGATGGAAGGGAGGCTCAGGAGGGAGGAGATATGGGGATATATGTATACTTAGAACTGATTCATTTTGTTGTACAACAGAAACTAACACACCATTGTAAAGCAATGATACTCCAATAAAGATATATATAGAAAAAAAGAATCTACAAAAACATCACTTATACAGATGAGTTTAACAAGGTTACAGGACACAACATAAATATACAAAAACCAACTGTACCATGAAAATGTATTTATTAAAAATATATATTATGTTAAAAGATATTTTAAAAGAATAAATTAAGAGGTTTATAAAAATTTAAAACATTTAAAATAACCAAGAAAAATGAAATGTTAAAGTAGACACATTCATATGCATGGTACTGGAATATTTTGGTGTTCATGCTTAAAAAGTTTTTTTTTAATTAATTAATTAATTTACTTATTTATTTATTTATTTGTGGCTATGTTGGGTCTTCATTTCTGTGTGAGGGCTTTCTCTAGTTGTGGCAAGCAGGGGCCACTCTTCATTGAGGCACGCGGGTCTCTCACTATCGCGGCCTCTCTTGTTGCAGAGCACAGGCTCCAGATGCGTAGGCTCAGTAACTGTGGCTCACGGGCACAGTTGCTCCACGGCATGTGGGATCTTCCCAGACCAGGGCTCGAACCCGTGTCCCCTGAATTGGCAGGCAGATTCTCAACCACTGCGCCACCAGGGAAGCCCCACTTAAAATGTTTTATACAGGATTCATTTTCTCCACTTATTTGTGAGAAAAAAAATCTTCCGTTCTTTAATTCTTACAGAGTAAATGGACTCCCAATTAGGAAAAGTGCCATATGTCAGACACATAACTGGTGGTAATTAGGGTTTTGAAATGCTCTTGTGCAAAAAGAGATTCACCTGTTTTTCATGAAAGTCTGGTTCCCCAGCAAGAGGATTCAGATACACCTGCAGCAACAGCTTGAATCAGAGGAAAAAAATCTGGGACTACAGATAGATGGGTATATGAACACTTAAAAGTACTGGGACAATCTAGGGCAATGCTTTTAATTTAAAATTAAAATCAGAATTTTAAAGATAAATTTGTCCACATCTTGTTATAAAGGTAGGTGTAAAGCATAAAGTGAACTCAACTCTATGAACTGCCACCTAAATAACTACACGAAAAATTCTAAAAAATGCAGAAGACACACACCCCTATGAACTCACACATATACATAATTTAAATAGGTTCTCTTTAGGCCAGTGGCTCCCAAACTTTGATGTATGTTATGATCACCTTGAGAGCTTTAAAATCCTGATGCCCAGGTCACAATCCAGAAATATCAAGTCAGAATGAGGTGAGTGAGGAAATAGGCATCAATATCTTTTATAGATCCCAGATGATTCTAATGTACAATAAAGTTTGAGAACCATTATTTTAAGGCAAAGTTTGACAATGCCTCCATTATCAAATTAATAATTTGGAGCCATTACAGTTTTAAGTCTCTAACTGCCTAGACTGACTGAGTTACCATGGGAAACTTCTTGCAGTAACAATCTGCAAAATGCCATGTTTGCATAGAGATAGAAGTTGAAGTGCTAGAGATACTAAAAATATATGATCTAAAGAAAAAAAGGGAGAGAAGTGGTATTCGATTTCTGAACTCCTTAAAAAGGTTACTCATGAAACACTGAGTTACTTCTACTCACCAAGAACAACCAACTCTGACACTGAAATTATAGCCCAAAGAGAAGAATCATTCTCTGAGAGAGACGTTTATTCCACAAAGCACACACTATATACCTAGAACACTTGGGATGTTTCCATTCGAGTATACCACCATCTACCCTCCATTTGTAACTCTCAACAGACAAGCCAGAAATTTACAGGAGTCTCAAATAAATTAAGGGTATGCTTCCAGACTTACATGCTGGAAACCAGATATACAGCTCACCCCGATTCATGGGACAACAAAGGTCTCTCAAAGGGTCAAGATACAACAGATGGGGGCTTCCCTGGTGGCGCAGTGGTTGAGAATCCGCCTGCTGATGCAGGGGTCACGGGTTCGTGCCCCGGTCCGGGAAGATCCCACATGCCGCGGAGCGGCTGGGCCCGTGAGCCATGGCCGCTGAGCCTGCGCGTCCGGAGCCTGCGCTCCGCAACGGGAGAGGCCACAACAGTGAGAGGCCCGCGTACCACAAAAAAAAAAAAAAAAAAAAAAAGATACAACAGATGGAATATGGTTGACAACAGATCATTTACAACCTCTGCTTCCTGCACCACTTTTCCCCATGCCTGTGCACAAACTTTTTTTTTTTCTGGCGTTGATGGAGATAGGTATGTATTAACAGAAGTGGATGAGACATCTTGGGGCTCATGTGTACAATGGATCCATAAACCTGCTGTTAGAACACCAAAACAGAGTTTAGTAACTTGACTTACCTTATGGCACATGTAGGATCCACCTTTCTTCACCCGGTCTTTCCCAGAAGGGGGGCCTTTCTGTGGATGAAGAGAAGAGAACTCATTAGTCCAAAAAGCACAGCTGTCCCTCCCACAGTCAGAGGGTCTGTTTTAATCCAACCAGCTCTCACGTGGTTGCCTGAAGTCTCCACATGCATTTCTGCCGCTGGGCCTTCCGCCTGCACCCATGCGCCTTCTTGAATGCCCACCTTTCCAAATCCTACATCTTCTGAGGTCCAGCTCAAGTTCCGACTCTTTGGTGAACTCTTTGTGACTACCTTAAGCAATCCAAAGCGCTACGGTGTTTCCTACCTAGATGACTAATAAGCTGCTTCGCAGCACCTCTTACGTCACCTTCTCACACTGATGGGCAAATTTATCCTGCATTATAACGGGCCAGCTCAACGAGACTGGCAAGCCTCTTTGAATTATGTTTTTAAAATCCTACTGTGCGGGACTTCCCTTGTGGCGCAGTGGTTGAGAATCTGCCTGCTAATGCAGGAGACACGGGTTCAAGCCCTGGTCTGGGAGGATCCCACATGCCGCGGAGCAGCTAGGCCCGTGAGCCACAACTACTGAGCCTGCGCGTCTGGAGCCTGTGCTTCGCAACAGGAGAGGCCGCAATAGTGAGAGGCCCACGCACCGCGATGAAGAGTGGCCCCCGCTTGCCACAACTAGAGAAAGCCCTCGCACAGAAACGAAGACTCAACACAGCAAAAATAAATAAATTAACTAATAAACTCCTACCCCCAACATCTTCTTTAAAAAAAAAAAAAAAAAATCCTACTGTGCAACACCTAATAAACCCTTTGCTGACTGAATAAACGGATATGCTTTTTATCTTTAAAAACATTTTAGGTCAGGTCAGGTTTACTGAGGTATACTTTATATACAGTAAACTTTTATACTTTAAAAACTTTTAAATGCACACTTTTGATGAGTTTTGACAAGTGTATAGTCATGTAACCACCACCACAATCAAGATATAGAACACAGTTTTTCTTTTTCAAAAAGATTTATACGGTATTTATTATGAACCAAGTAGGGTTCTAAGTATTCTGCAAATATTAACTCATGTAATTTCTGTAACGACTTCTGAGATTAAGCAAATGCCAGAACAAGGATTCACACTGAGGCAGCCTGGCTCCAGAGTTTAGAGACCAAGAGTATAGGAAATTGGGCAAGGCCTAAAAGAAGGCAAGAAGGAACAGTGGCGGGACTTTCTTGGTGGCTCAGTTGTTAAGAATACACCTGCCAATGCAGGGGACACGGATTCGAGCCCTGGTCCGGGAAGATCCCACAAGCCACGGAGCAACTAAGCCCGTGCGCCACAGCTACTGAGCCTGCACTCTAGAACCCTTGAGCCACAACTACTGAGCCCATGCGCCGTGACTACTGAAGCCCATGCGCTCTAGGGCCCATGTGCCACAGCTACTGAGCCCCCGTGCTGCAACTACTGAAACCTGCGCGTCGAGAGCCCGTGCTCTACAAGAGAAGCCACCACAATGAGAAGCCCACACACCGCAGCAAAGAGTAGCCCCCGCTCACTGCAACTAGAGGAAGTCCGCACGCAGCAACGAAAACCCAACACAGCGCTCCCCCCACAAAAAAAAAAAGAAGGAAAGAAGGAACAGTGGCTACCACTGCAATGAGAACTGGAGCCAGAAAAAGCCAGCCAAGAGGTAAGACTGTTTCTTCTAAGGAGGGCTCTGGAAAAATGTGCAATGGAAATGAACACCATAAAGCTGCCAGGACAAAGGCCTCATCATCAAGTAAGCCATGCAAAGAGTATTTGAGAGTTACCAGTAAACTCCTACAAACCAGAGCCACATCTGGGAAGTCTGAGGGGGATAAGAATTTTTTGCTTGTCCTTTGTTACACAAGAAGTCAACTAATCATACAGCTGCCTGTTCTTTTCTTACTGAAAATAAGAGAAGGTTGAATAGAGCCTCCTATCTTAGTTTTCCTTCTCCTTGTCAAAGGCCCAGACGTCAGTGGCAGAAGTTAAAAGAACCATGTTTTCTCCAAGCATGGCTAACACACTGACTCGCAAATGTCAACTTGTGGGCAGAAGTTCATGTTTTCTTCTAAGCCAGGTACTTAAAAGCTGTCAAAGACCAAGCCACTGGTTATTTTTCATTCCACCGCAAGGCCACAGTATTTCTATGGCCTTAAATGTTTTATGTTACATTAACAAATTTTTATTGATTACAAATGGGCAAGCTATAATTGAGAGGAGTTACATGTGAAAATAATGACTTCACAACACAGCATCCTTCCCAGGAGTATCTGGAATCTGACAGCCATTACAACAGAATCTGCTGGGTGAGTTTATCATTCTATAAATGCAGCATAATCACCAATAATTCACTGAAGCAGAAATGAAAGCATTTAAAGCTGTGCAGCTATCCCATAGAATGGCTGCGCTCTCCCCTACATTAAATTTCTTGCTTGGGGATTCTTGCGTTACACTGCTTCAGGGGGTTCTCTGCATGCTGGGTTACAATGTAAAAAATGACAGTTTAAATGCTGATTAAAGTCTCTCACAGTATCTGCTATCATGCAAGATTAAATTCTTTTGTCAAGTTAGATCCAAGAACAACAAAAAGGAGCTGATTTGCCAACAGGAAGGAGAAGAGAACAGTTCCCTTTCACCACCATCTCCAATGAAGGAAGTCCGTAATCAATAAAAATGACACTCATCAAAGTGACCCAAGCACTCATGAGAGGCATCCCGGGCTGACAGGACCACAGCAGTTAACACAGTCTCTAGGTGGCTGCTCATCTGGTCCTTATAAATAAAACTATTTTTGCCAGAAAACAACATGATGTAGGATCAGCTACATTTGTTTGAAATGCTTACCACTTTGCCAAAAAAAAAAAAAAAAAGAAAGAAAGAAAAGAAAAATTACTCGGAGTGTGTAGTGGGTTGAATAGTGTCCCCCCCTCAAATTCATGTTCACTCAGAGCCTCAGAATGTGACCTTATTTGGAAATAGGAACTTTGCAGATTTGTAATTTCTGTATTAGTTAAGATGAGGTCATACTGGATTCGAGTGAGCCCTAAATCCAATGACTGGTGTCCTTATAACAGGAGGAGAGGACACAGAGAAGGCCATGTGAAGATGGACACAGAGACGGGAGTGATGCAGCTACAAGTCAAAGAATGCCAAGGATTCCGGGGAACTGCCAGAAACTAGGAAGAGAGAGGAAGGATTCTAGAAACTCTAAAGTGAGTATGGCCCAGCCGGGACCTTGGTCTCAGACTTCTAGCCTCCAGAACTAAAAGAATAAATTTCTGTTGTTTCAAGCCACCAAGTTTGTGGCAATTTGTCATGGAAGCCCTAGGAAACTAACATAAGGGGGAAATGTCTCCATTTCTTTTCATTAAAGAAAGGATCGCTAAGTCAAAATTAATGTTGTCTCTCATGATCAAGTTTGTTACTGCAGGTTAAAACAACTTGAGAAGCGACCGACGGCAGCGTCTGCATACCTCACCTCTCTGCCTGTATACTTGGCAAGAAGAGAGGCTGCCGTCCCGCACAACCTGCACCACCAGTACTCAAGAATCTAAGTAAAAATACACACTAAACACAGAGACCCTGATCAGAAACAGACAAGAACCCACGTGAATGCTGTCTCCAAAGGGACCAGTACCCATAACTGCTCTACTCCCAGACGGCAAAATATGAACAGGTCTCTAATGCTTGGATGGTTGCAAGGACAGCAAGAAAAAAAAAAAAAAAAAAGCAGCTTTCTAAATGTTAGCGCCGATAATCTCAAAAGGCCAAGCAAGGTGCATCTCAAGTTCTCAGGACAAGAGCTGAAGGAGCAATGCTCCGAGGGCTAGTGCAGGGGAAAGAGCCTCATCCAAGACACCTCGGAAAGCATAAAAGTCCTTAGTGATGAAACAAGTCCACAGCAGATGCCACAGAACCACTCCTCAGCAAGACTGGCGTGTTGAATGAGGAGTGAGCCTGCAGGAAGAGGGCTGAGCAATGTGCTGGGGGTGACCGGGTCGCTCTTCACAGGAGCATAAACAACGACATTTTACGTAGTCAAGAGATGCGCTTCCCTTTCCCTCCGTGGCACATGCAATACAACAAGGACAGCAAAAGAGGGAACAGAGTGTCTGACAAATTTTCATCAGTCAGCAAAGAGACAAAAAGCACTTCTTTTAAACCATGTGTGACGAAGTCCACAGTGTGGAGTACTAAGCAGCTGTTAATAAAAATGAGGCATGTTAAAAAAAATATGAGGCATTTCTGTATGAGTATATTGTACTGTCACTTTCACTTCGGAAATGACATGGAATCAAGCATTTATTCTGATTTTCTTATGCGCTGTGCCCCAGTGGGGAGGTGATTACCCGGAGTGAGCATCTGGCCCTGGGGCCCAGGACGGGGCCCCACCTCACAGGCTCAGGCAAGCACTGGTCCCTGTGTGCTCATTTTCATTCACGTCCGCGCAGGGTTTGACCCATGGATTATTTAGGAGTGTGGTGCTTACTGTCCAAGTGTCGGAGATTTTCCTATTTTATTTCCGTTACTGATTTCTAGGTGGATTCCACTGCAGTTGGAGAACACACTCTGTATGACTTCAGTTTTTCAAAATTTGTTGAGGTTTATTTGATGGTGCAGGATACGGTCTATCTTGGTATATGTCCCATGAGTACTTGAAAAGAATGGGTATTCTGCTGTTGTAGGGTAGAGGGTTCTACAAATGTCAATTAGATCCCATTGGTTGATGATATTGTTGAGTTCTTCTATATCCTTGCTGATTTTCTGTATAATTGTACCATCAATTGTTGAAAGAAGCATTTAGAACAGTCTCCACCTACAATTGCAGGTTACTCTATTGCTCCTTTCAATTTTATTAGTTTTTGCTTCATATGTTTCAGCTCTTTTCACTGTGGCATACATATTTAGTATTACTATGTCCTCTTGGTAGATTAACCATTTTATCATTACACAATGTCCTTCTCTGACTCTGGTGATTTTCTTTGCTTTGAAGTCTACTTTATATGACATTAATACAGCCATTCCTGCTTTTTTCTGATTAATGTTTACCCAAAACATCTTTTCCCATCATTTTGTTTTCAACCTATTTATCATTATACTTGAAGTGAGTTTGTTGTAGACCGTATACAGTTAGGTTATGTTTTTTAATCCACTCTGCCAACGTCGTGTTTTTTTTTTTTTTTTGCGGTACATGGGCCTCTCACTGTTGTGGCCTCTCCCGTTGCGGAGCACAGGCTCCGGACGCGCAGGCTCAGCGGCCACGGCTCACGGGCCCAGCCGCTCCGAGGCACATGGGATCTTCCCGGACCGGGGCACAAACCCGCGTCCCCTGCATTGGCAGGCGGATTCTCAACCACCGCGCCACCAGGGAAGCCCAAACCACTATTTTGTGTGTGTGTGTGTGGTACGCGGGCCTCTCACTGTTGTGGCCTCTCCCATTGCGGAGCACAGGCTCCGGACGTGCAGGCTCAGCGGCCATGGCTCACGGGCCCAGCTGCTGCGCAGCATGTGGAATCCTCCCAGACTGGGGCACGAACCTGCGTCCCCTGCATCGTCTCCCTGGTTCTTGATATGACAAGTCATTATTCACTTGAAACCTGGATAATGTTTATATGTTATAAGACTCTGGCTCTTATTTAACTATTCTGTTCCCCTGGCTTTCTTTGACGCCACATTGGCAGGGGAAGGGAGGGAGCCATCTCGTTACTGCCAGGTGGAAGCAGAAATCTGGGTTCCCCACTCAGCCTCCACTGACACCTCATGTGGGATGCTCATTACTGGAGAAGGTGAGAGTTTCGGCTCCCCAAATGGTAGCCACTTACACCATGGAGAGGGGTGGCCTCATTACTGCCAGGCAACTATGAAAGGCCCGGCACCCGACCTGGCCTTCTCTGACACCATCCTGGCAGAGGTATTATGTCACCTCAGTACAGCCTCATGAGGGTGCAAGTATAGGCTCCCCATCCTGGCCTTTGCAAGCGTGAGAAAACACAGTTTTTTTCTGTCATGCTTCGATGGAGTAGGGTGGTTTACTGACTACGAGTTTTCAGTATTGCTAGACTGTCCATTCCCTATTTCCCCTTTGGCTAGAGAGAGCAGGCTTTTCTTGGGACTTTTTTGGTTTACATTCCCTGGCATTTGCTGGCTTCTTCAGCTCCAACTCTGGGATATATGAGGCAAAAAGAAAATCCATGGAACTCACCACCATGTCATTCCTAGGGTCCCAAGATCTGCAGCTACTCTGCCTTCTTTCGCTCTTCAGGGACTTCTTATGTTCCTTTTCTAGGCAGTGTCCGGAGTTTTAATTGTATTTAGTGGGAAGAAGAGGGAAATGTATGTCTACTCCATTTTCCCGGAATCAAGTCAGACTTCCTTCACATTCATTTTTAAAGGATAGTTTTGCTAGATATAGAAGTCTTAGTTGATAGTTGTTTTTTTCCAGCCCTTTGACTGTATCATTCCACCATTTTCTGACTTGCACTGTTTCTGATGAGAAAGCAGTCATTAATCACATTATTGTTGTCCTATATGTGATAAAGTGCTTTTCTCTTGCTGATTTCAAGATTTTCTTTTTGTCTTTCAGCACTGTGACTATGATATGTCTACGTATATTTCTCATTTGTGTTTATCCTAGTTGAAGTTCACTGAATTTCTTGGAACTGTAGATAATTTTCACCAAGTTTTGTAAGTATTTAGATCATTTCTGCAAAAATGTTTTGTCCCTTTCTCTCTCCCCTCTCCATATGGGAGTGCTATTACACGTGTTGAAATTATGTTGAAACGTCTGATACTGTCACACAGGCCTCTGTTGATCTGTCTCCAATTTTTTTTCCTCTCTGTTCTTTGGTTTGGAAATTTCAAGTTCCCTAATTCTGCCATCCTACCATTTCTAATCTGCTATCAAGTTCATCTAGGGAACTCTTCATTTTGGTTCTTATAATTTCAATTCTAGAAATTTCACTTGGTTCTTCTTTTATCATTTCCATTTGTCTGTTGTGATTCTCTAATTGTTGATTCACATTGTATTTTTTATCAATTCTTTGAATATATTTTCCCTTAATCCTTTAAACATAATAGCTGCTTTTAAGTCTTGTTAAATCCAGTATCTGTGCTTACTCAGTTTCTATTTAACTAATCTTTTCCCTTGGTATTGGTCACAGTTTCCTGTTTGCATGTTAACTGCTTTTTAGGTGAAAAGTAGACATTTAGGTTACTTATACACATACACGTATAAAATCCCCTCACTGGAATAATGTGGGGATTAAAAGAGAGAATGCATAGAAAGCACTGAGCAAATAATAAACAATGAATGTGCAGTCATTATTGTTTACTATTACACATTATTAGTTCATGGCTAACTCAGACTTCCCGAAGGTGCCCATAAACCAAGTGGCATGTAACTTCCAAAATTCCAAAACCACAGTGATAACTTGACCCATTTTTTCTAAGGCCACCCCCCCCCCCCAAAAGGAGTCTAAGTTCTAATAAAACAGCTGACCTGTTACTAACACTGCAGAAGGAAGACAGACTATTGTATAGTACAATGAAATTCACATAGCTTGTCGCTGCATGCAGAGGCTGTTACCACAGCATCCGACTTAGCAAAACGTTAACATTTTTAATGGTAAAACCCAGACGAAAACATTCTGGGGGCCAGAGAAAGAGTGGAGAGAACTTCTCCACGAGAAACTTTTAAAAGTCTGAAAATATAATTTGACTCTGTGCTACTTTCTCTTTCCCTTGCCTGGTACAACCCATACCACAAACACCTGAGGAGAAAACTGAGATTCACTATTTTCAGTTTGACAACGGCAGCTAGCCTTTATTTTAATAACATTTGTGAGAAGACCCAGAAATCTCGTGAGTACCTTAAAGTGTTTTAAATATTGTTTTCATCTGCATATTAGATACCTCTTAAGACCAACAAATGATAACAAGAGTAACTCTGAAGAAACAACGGACACCCAGTAAAGGATCAAATTGGGGAAGGTCAGACCTATTTCTCACTGAGTCTTCCTCCATTTCACTACACCCCACCGGTCTGCTCAAGCCAGAATCCTGAGGCGCAATTCTCAATTCCTCCCTCTTCCTACCCCCGACCTCGAGCTGGTCTGATGAGCTCTACCTCCAAGGCAGATGGCTAATGGGTGGCAGCTATCATCTCCATAGTAACCACCCTGGCTCCGAACCACCACTTCTCCCCTGGACTACTACAATAGCCTCCTAAGACGTCTTGCAGCTTCCAAAATGGTACCTAGTAGCAGGAGCACAATAATATTTGTAGAATGAATAAAAGACTATGCCATTGTGAAAGAAGCTAGACAAAAAAAAAAAAAAAAAGTATACACTGTATGAGTCCACTGATCTAAAACTCTAAAAAAATACAAACTAATTTACTATGACACAAAGCAGGTCAGTAATTGCTCACGTATGAGAGGTAGAGAAGGCAAAATGGAGGGATTACTAAGGGGCACAAGGAAATTTGGGGGTGTTGGATATGTTCACTATCTAGACTATGGTGGTTTGATGGATATGTGTGTGTATATATATTTATTTTTTGATCAGTATATATACTTTTATATATAATTATGTATATATACATATACAAACTGATCAAACTGTACACTTTAGAAATGTACAATTTATGCCAACTATATCACAATAAAGCTATTTTTAATGAAAGTAAACAAATTTTTTAAATGATGGTATTTTAAATAAGATATGAGGAGTGGGATTGGCTTCAAATAATCCAGGAGAGAAGGGGAGCAGGGACGAGTGGACTGAAATATAAATGAAACAAGATTAGCCATGAGTTGATAATTATTAAGGCCGGGTACTAAGGACATGGGGGTTTAATATACTATTCTCTCAACTTCTGCATGTTTGAAATTTTCTATAATAAAAACAATTTTTTAGTTAAACAAGAGAAAATCATAAACCAGTTTAAGCTCATAGAAGAAAAAACTTCCCGAGCCCCAAAATGCTAGGAGTCAAAGGCTTCCTTAGAAGTTTATGTACAGGGGGTTTGGAGTTTAAAAGGACAGATTTCATTCTCCACTCTCTGACCCTGAGAAGCGTCCATCTTCCCTTGGGAGCTAAGTCATCCTCGCACAGATTGGCTAAAAGCTGGGCTCTCTGCACACTTGACTTCTAGTCAAGCCTTCAAGCTATCTTATCACCCGGGCTCCCACAGGCATGGTTCTGGCAGCCTAAAGTTTAGGACTGAACAAAAATGATCCTGCTGCCCATTTGAAGCACTTCATGCAGCGCCCTTGTTTAACTCACCAGGTACTAAAGCAATAGGCAGCTCAGAAACACACAAACAGGAGCAGCCTTTTCAATCTTTTCCTTCAAGCCTCTGCTCATGTGTCTCCTAAAACGGATCTCTTTTCAGTCACCTCAACCATTTTTAAAGAAAGGAGCTCTGCCCACATTTGCTTACGGCACGCTAATACCTCTTCTCTCATTTGATCCTCACAATAACCTTGGGAAGCAGGAAGTATCATGATCCCCACTTTAGGGATGAGGAATAGTGAAACTCAGAGAGACAGAAAAAATGGAGAGCCCAGGTCACACAGCTGGCAAGCGACAAGGCCAGGAGTCAAGGTCCCTCCCACATCTGTGACCGCCTAGCTCAAATCCCTTCCAGGCTAGCTGCATCTCTGACCAACTCACTTTGTTTACCTGATGTCGAACATAACAAGGGATTTTAAGAGTGGGTAGCTGAAACCGGTATTTCAAATAGAGCGTTTTCAATTATGTGTAATTTTATTCATTCCCCCAGCACGAGGTCCAACAGAAGGGACTGCAGTTAGCTTCAGACCTTGCATGAGGAGAGAAAAAGGAGGGTGACACCCAGAGAAAGGTCAAAGAAAGGAAACTAGAGATCAGATTGGAAAGAAAAGCACATTAAACACACAGTCCAAGTTAACAACCCCTGCAGTATTTTCTCTGTAAAATCAGCGTGTGCTGTATGATGATTACCCTGTTAGAGAAACGACTGAAAACAGTCATTTCCTCCATGCTACTTGTTTCACCCAATCTAGGGTAAAAAGGAAGAGAATTCGCAAAGCTGTATTAACTCGCTCTCAGCGACCATGGTCCTCCATTTTCCAAAAAAATATGTCACTTTCATAGCCCAAGGACTATAGTAACAATTCTTGCTTTGGGGGATGATACATAAAACTGGATACTTAAAAACACTGATGCCAGTTGTAGCTGCTAATAATAGCAGCTAATATTTACTGAGCACATATTAGAGTCAGGTACTGTTTTAATGTTTTTCATCTTTAAAACGATATTTTGATGAGGGTTCTATTATTGGTTAGGGCAGTTATATAATTTATTGTCCAAATAAGGATACTTTGGGGAGTGAAGAGGGCCGTGATTAACAACTGTGCCAGGCATGAGCACAGGCTAGGAATGTTTGGACACCCCATCATTAGTCCCATCTTACAAATGGAGAAATAAAGAACAGAAAGGTTAAACTGCCTGTCCAACGATACACAGGCTGGTAAGTGGAGCAGCCGGGAGGCAAGCCTAGGCCATATGGTTCCAGGCTCACACTCAGCCACTCGGCCATGTGCCCCTTATGAGCTGAAGTGGTATCATATTTTTTAAATAAATTATTCCACTGTTCCAGTTTGAAGAGCACGAGGCTGTCCATATTTCACAAGCTCACTGCAAGAAAATGGCTAAAACCCGTGGGAAACTGTGAGTCGAGAGTTCACATTGTTAAAAAACAAAAGACATTCATTAGCTTTGGGACAGAGCTGAAAAAACTCCCCTTGTTAGATGTGCCTCTCCTAAAGTACTTCTCTTGGCATATGACATCTGCTTCTTTCACTTAGGAATAAATACACATTTAAAGTAGCAACACTTACCATTTAAACAGACGTCCATACTCAGATTCATACTGCAGATGCCTTCAGTGGTTTCACTGGCTCAAACCACCCCCCCCCGCCGGGTTTGGGAGTCTCAACCTCATACCATGGAAGCAACTGTTCCATTTCATAGACCTACTTTGTCAAGTCTCATCTCCCCCTGTGTATTACTGGAATGGTTTTCAAAAACCTCCAAGGAAAAATCACACCCCAGAAATAAAGGGATAAGGAGGAAATCCAACATCTTCCTTTCATTACAAAATAAACTACAGGTGCCATGAGACCTCAATGAGCCACAGTGTCAGGTCGGTAGAAAGTGTCTTTATGTACACACAAGACTGCATGTGGACATGCTTCTTAAGGCAACACAATGTTGGTCTGTTTCCCATTATCCCTCTTCTTGGGTCCCTTGTGATATCACTGTCCTTTGCACTTACAGTTCTTTCTGCCTCTTCCCTCAGACTTCACACTCCATTTAGTGTCTCTGTCAAATGACAAGCTTCCAGACAGGCTGAAAGATCATACCCTCCTCCACCTACCATCACTCTCTCTCTTCCTACCCTATATATATATCCCCCTTCTTCCTCGCTGTGGTATCAAAACACAAATATCTGGTCTTTGTCCCCAGTTCCTGGCACAGAGCTGAAACCCTTGGAAAAGATGTATCTTTCTTTTGGCTATTCCTGAGTTGTATACTTTATAATTTACCAGCAATCCTAAGTAAAGTGCTGTCCTGAGTTCTGTGAGTTGTTCTGGTAAATTATCAAACCTGAGGAAGGGGTCATGTGAACCCCCAAATTCATAGGCTGCCAGGCAGAAGTGTGGCTAGCCTGGGTACCTCATTTGCAGCTGGCATCTGAAGTGGACGAGTCTTGAAGGACTGAGCCCTTAATCTGCAGTGTCTGGGATAACTCTAAGAGTTAGTATCAGAATTGGATTGAATTTCTGGACACCCAGCTGGTGCTGGAGAACTGGTGTGGCAAAAGGACACGTATTTGGTCAGAAAAAAACACACACATTTGGTGTCAGAAAAAATTAAATACACCAGCGCTTACCACTTGGTGACAAATTACAAATTGCTTTCATTCTCCTACTGGAAAGCAGGCACCTTGACAGCATGGACTTTGCTCTGTTCACTGCTTTATCATTTGAGCCTTAAATAGTGGCTGGGATTGTAGATGTCAACACTATTTGAACTAGTAGATGATCACCCTGCACTTAAGCTTCTGTGTAATGATTCTTGGCCAAAGTAGAGATTCACCAAAAAAAAGAGGTGAGAAGGTTAGAAAGAAGAGTAAGATGGGAGAGCCCCCTGTGATACAATGAGAAATATATATTTGGTCTTTGTACTGGTTCTCCAGAGTGATGAGTGGTTTCTGTGTGCTAATAACATGACTGGTAGCTGGAGAGCCCTAGAGAGCTTCAGGATGGGAGCTGGTCAGTCAGAAAGACCCAGGCATTATTATCGAGTTGGAACTTTCAGCTCCACTCCCTGATCGCTGGGGAGGGGGAAGGGCTGGTAATTGGAGCTAATCGCCAATGGCCAATGATTTAATCAATTATACCCATGTCATGAAACTTCCATAAAAAATCCAAACAATGAGGTTGGAGAGCTTCAGAGATGATGAACACATCCACATGCCAGCAGGGTGGTACACCCCAACTTCAGAGGCATAGAAGCTCCTGTGCATGGGACTCTTCTGGACCCCACCCTATGTACCTCTTCATCTGGCCGTTCATTTGTATCCTTTATAATAAACCCGTGATAGTAAGTTAAGTGATCTGTGAGCTGTTCTAGAAAATTATCAAAGCTGAAAGAGGGGAGCTGTGGGAACTCCCGACTTAGGAGCCAGCTCAGGCAGAAGTGTGGGTGCCCAGAGCACGCAATACTTGGACTGGCATCTGAAGTGGCAGCAGACTTGTGGGACTGAGCCCTTAAACCTTGGAGTCTGTGCTGACTCCAGGTGGTTAGTGTTAGACTAAATTGAATCGAAGGACATTCCATAGGTGTCCAGAGAATTGGACTTGGCTGTTGGTATGGAAAAAAACCTATATATTTAGTGTCAGAAGTGTTGTGGCACTTTTCACAGAACTAGAATAAAATTTTTGTTTTTAATTTGTATGGAAACACAAAAACCCTAAACAGCCAAAACAATCTTGAGAAAGAATGGAGCTGGAGAAATCATACTCCCTGACTTCAGACTATACTACAAAGCCACAGCAGTCAAAACAGTATGGTACTGGCACAAAAACAGACACACAGATCAATGGAACAGGACAGTGAGCCCAGAAATAAACCTAAATTTTCATAGACAATTAATCTGTGACAAAGGAGGCAAGAATATACAATGGAGAAAAGACAGGTTCTTCAATAAGTGATGCTGGGAAAACTGAACAGCTACACGTACAAGAAAGAAATCAGAACACTCTCTAACACCATACACAAAAATAAACTCAAAATGGATTAAAGACCTAACTGTAAGACTGGACACTATAAAACTCTTAGAGGAAAACATAGGAAGAACACTCTGACAAAAATCACAGCAAAATCTTTTTGGATTCATCTCCTACAGTAATGGAAATAAAAACAAAAATAAACAAATGGGACCTAATTCGACTCAAAAGCTTTTGCATAGCAAAGAAAACCATAAACAAAATGAAAAGACACCCTATAGAATGGGAGAAAAATATCTGCAAATGATGCGACTGACAAGAGATTAACCTCCAAAATATACAAAAAGCTCATACAGCTCAATATCAAAAAACAAACAACCCAGTCAAAAAGTGGACAGAAGATCTAAATAGACATTTCTCCAAAGAAGACATACAGATGGTCAAAAGGCACATGAAAAGATGTTCAACATCGCTAATTATTAGAGAAATCAAAACTACGATGAGGTATCACCTCACATTGGTCAGAATGGCCATCATCAAAAAGCCAATAAATAATAAATGCTGGAGAGGGTGTGGAGAAAAAGGAATCCTCCTACACTGTTGGTGGAAATGTAAATTGTTACAGCCACTATGGAGAACAGTACGGAGGTTCCATAAAAAACTAAAAACAGAGCTACCATATGATCCTGCAATCGCACTCCTGGGCATATATTCAGAGAAAACCATAATTCGAAAAGATTCATGCACCCCAATGTTCACTGCAGCACTATTTACAATAGACAAGACATGGAAGCAACTGCAGCACTATTTACAATAGACAAGACATGGAAGCAACCTAAATGTCCACTGACAGAGCAATGGATAAAGAAGATGTGATACATATATACAATGGAATATTAGTCATAAAAAAGAATAAATAATACCATCTGCAGCAATGTGGATGGACCTAGAGATTATCCTACTAAGTGAAGTAAGTCAGACAGAGAAAGACAAATATCATATGATATCACTTAAGTGTGGAAACTAAAAAAAAAAAAAAAAAAAAAAAAGGATACAAATGAACTTACATACAAAACAGAAATAGACCCACAGACATAGAAAACAAATTCATGGTTACCAAAGTGGAAAAGAGGAGGAGGGATAAATAAGGAGTTTGGGATCAACATACATACATTACTACATATAAAACAGAAAATCAACAAGGACCTACTGTATAGCATAGGGAACTATACTCAGTATTTCATAATAACCTGTAAGGGATAAGAATCTGAAAAAGAATATATATGTATAACTGAATCACTTTACTGTACACCTGAAACTAACACAATATTGTAAATCAAGTATGCTCCAATTTTAAAAAATATAAAATAAAATAAATTTAAAAAAATAAGATCTTGCTTTCAATTCTTTTGGGTATATACCCAGAAGTGGCACTGCTGGATCAGAGTTGTATTTGTAACATTCTGAAGAACCACTATGCTGTTTTTCCAAGAAGCTGCACCACTTTACTTTCCTACCAACAGTGCACAAGGGTTCCAATTTCTTCACATCCTTACCCACACTTGTTATTTTCTGTTTTTTTTAATAGTATCCATCCTAGTGGATATGAGGCGGCCAAGGGCCTCAACTTCTACACCTTCTAGATAGAAACTTCTAGGTAGGAAGGAAAGAGAGAAGAAAGAGCAGCAAAGTCCAGGAAAATGGTTAATACTCTGACTTATACAACGGTAGATACATATGATTTGTTTCAGAGCTACAGACCATAGTAATTGTGCAAATAAGCGGCAGTCCTTAACACAAGGCCATGAAATATCTAAGTGCTAAACACCAGTCAACCTAAACACAGAAGAAGCAACTATTAAGAGAAAATAAGCAGCACATTGGATTTCTGCAACGAAGAGCTAACTTTCTTATCATCTGCTAATAGGTGTACACTGTTACATGGAATTTGTTGTCTAATAATGCAGATGGTTCTTTAATTTCTGAAAGCTTAATATGCTAATGTACTACACAAAAGAACATTCATGGTCTATCCAATCCTGGAGGGGTTGGTTCTAAAGTATAGAGAAATCCGTTTGTTTCATCCTAAACAAGGCAAGGTATACAGTAGCATCATCCTAAAGAAAGGTGACTTCTGGGTCAATGAAAACCAAGCCACCAAGATCACAGGGTACCAGCTACATCTGCTGAAAGGTCTACTCCAGGTTCAGTCACTTCCATCTCTCAGAATAATGGTGTGAAACCGTTCAGTCCTGCTTGCAAAGCCAGATATGGCTCTAAAGCATTGTGAGAAATAAGAAAAACACAGTTTAGTCTTCCTGAGGATTTCGTTTATCACGTTCTCTTACACTCACAATCTACCGTGTTCTTCAGTGACAACTCATTAGCAAGTTATGAGAGAGTATAAGCAATTAGTTTATACCAAATAGTATTTTTAAACGTTTTTTTGCAAAGAATACTTGAACACTTCCATGATTTTATTTTGTACATTGCAAAAGTAGACAAGTGCTAAGTGCCCAATTCTGTAAGTTCTGTCACTTCGCTAGAAGCAGTGTTCACTTTTTTTAGTGAGTATAAAGCAGAGACTGTCCACGGAAAGAAGTGTTATTTACAGTTGCATGTTACCAGATGTCTTATCTCCTTTCCACATCCCGAAAAAGGTCCAGAATAAATGTCTTTCACTCTGAATTAGATTTCAGACTGAGGTGTCATCTCGTAGCTTGTTAGCTTATTGTACTTGAATTTTCATTACACATAAAAACAATAGCCACAATTAAGATTTATCAAGTGCTTACCACATGCCAGTCACTACACTAAACATTTTCTTTGTGATATCTCATTGAAATCTCTCAGTAACTCTACAAGGGGTAACTACTATTTCCTCACTTATAGATGAGGAAGCTGAGTGAGAATTTAAGTGACTTGCCCCAGGTTAATCAGCTGGTAAGTGGCTAAGATAGGAAACCAGGTCGGACTCCAAAACTGCCTAAGTTTAACCATCATGCTATACTTCCTCCTCACATATAGTTAAATACATAAGCACATATATATAATGAGGTGTGTCTGATTGACTCCTCAACATCTGCAGGCTATACGAGGTCAAGCGGATCAGGTCTGTGGGATTCCCAGAACCCAGCACATAAGTCTGGTATTCAATAGATTGCCAACAAATTTTGCTGAAAGAATAAAAGTATATATTTATATAGAAATCACACATGTGGATATGTATATACCTATACTATCAGTATGTCCACATATCTACATGAAAAAAGTCCCCAGAATAACCTGATAAAAAAGATGATTGAACTGTTCTATTTTTCTCTTCTCAATAACATGTTTTATTTCCAGATCCTTAGGGAAAAGACAAGTGAGTCACACTATGGCATAGGAAAAGGCATGAAAGGTGAAGCTATAGAAGTGGAAGATGACGCAACATTACTTCACAATTCATTAACAGGTTAAATGTTCAGTGCAAAAACTGACTTGCCGAATCAATACTTTTAAAGAACAATTTAGTGGAAATAAGAGATTAGAAAGGTAAAAAGGATAAGAAACTGATTTAAAATCTCAAGATATAAAAAACCATAGGCATAATTCACTGCCTCTCCCTTGCTCTGGAAGAAGCCACTGCATGACACAGCAATTCACATCTCTTAAATTAACTTTCACATTTATAACACTTTCTGAAATTACTGACTTAGTGTATGCAGTTTGTGGTAAGATACTATAAGGAAGAAAGTAGACTTTCAAGTTTTGTATTTCAAGTAACATCTGGAGTCTGGTAAATACTGTATGAGTCGCAAGATCAGAAGACCTGGGATTTAATCCTGACTCTGCAAATCAAATTCCAAATCTGGGGCAAAGTGAGAACCTCTCTCCACTCTCTGAATTATCATAAGAAATGAGACTAAAACCACATGTCTCCTTTTGCACAATCAGGAATATTTTGTGGGTATGAGAAATACAGAAGAGTCTCTGAGAAAGAGGGAGGGAGGGAGGGAGACAGAGAGGACTCTGAGTTCTTCAAAGGAGAAAAAAAGCAAACATAAATGTAAAGTATAAAGAACATTGACTTGGATCCTCACAAAAGCACTGGGCAGCTCTGGGGTAAATTCATGCTGTGGACAAGGGTCTGAAGCATACCTCTTCTCCTGCAACCCAAACATTTTACTGTAACAATCTAGAAAGCTAGAGTGCAGAAGGGCTTGGGGGACACTGTCTCCAGGTTGACAGAGACCACACTTTTTCTTCCCAAACAGTAATGACTCCACCTCTGGTTTAGGAGTGCTGTGGTCAAGGTGTTTACGACTGTAGACTGTCATATGTGAAAAACGGTAAAGAAGAGAATTATCCTGTGTGCCAGAATATACACATACACTAACCTTTGTTGACCGTCACGCATGATGAGGCAGAGGCCTCAGCCGAAAATGTTAAGCATAAATTAGGGGCTGAGATACTGGGGGAGTGTTGAGGGAGTCACTGCAATACCAAGAAAAACAATCTGTCCGGGAAGGCCTAGAGTAGGAAGGAGATGGGAAGGGAGGCCCACGGCGGCGGAAGCCAGGATGACAAGCCTGATGCAGAGGCTCTGGCTCCGGATACAGCGCCTGCACTTCCGGCTGTCGATTCATTCTGCAAACCACACCAGGAAAGGAGAGAAAAACCTTGTGCAACAGACCCATAATGGAGGCCTCTTCCACCTAGAATTTGGCAAGTACTTGCCTCTGTCCAGAAATGCTGCTCTGACTTGGCCTGTCAGTGGTGGACCCAAATAAATAAGGGACCCAAGTGACAGAGACTCTGCAAGCCCCCACCCTCCTTTCCCCATGGCCCCTTCCAGGTAAACAGAGGTGCAGAGAAGGAATAAACAACCTCTGGAAGGAAGCCAAAAACCTGGGCTTCAGTTCTGATTTCCTAAGCGTCAGTGGGGCAAAGGCTTCCTAGTATCACGGAAGAAAGGAACCGTAATTAGGGATTATGAAACTCAAACTCTCTGTAGGCAAGGATGGTGTGACATTTATGTCTGCCCCGAGGACAAAGCAAGTGCTCAATGAATGCTTATTAAATAAATGGAAGAAAAGAACATAATCTGGTGTAATAAACAAGAGGACGTGCTGAAGGGGAAAGGATTTTCAAAATGGAAATGTTCCAACTGTGGGGTGCTTGGAAAGTAATTAGCTCTCATTTACTTACCGTGCTTACCGTGCAGGTACAGTGCCATGTGCTTGAATCTCTTGTGAATTCTCAGAACAACCCAATGTCCTTAAATTTTATCATTACTCCCACTTTATAGATGAGGAAACAAAATCAAAAGATGTCACCCCCTTCTCCCAAGGCCACCATGCCATCAGTGGCAAAACTAGGATGTAGAACGAGGTGTGAATCATTTTGAAACCTGTCCTCTTCACCATGTTCCTACCAGCTTCTTCATCCATCACTGCCTGTTTTCCAAGCCAGCACGAGACTCCAGGGCTGCTGTCCAGATTTACTGTACCCTAGGAATGGCTTGCTACATCCCCAGCAAAACAGACAGGTGAAGCAGTAAGCCAGACAAGGGCAAGAGGACTCACCTAAGGCCCCTTGACATTTTAAAGCTAAATCTCAGATGGAAACCCAGGCTGCTGACCTCTGCTTCCATCACGAGGCCACGGTTCTGTCATTCAGTGTAGCAGGAAGAACCTGACTGAGGACAGCAAATAACCACATTAGCAAACTCTTTGCACTTTGCCTGTAACGTTTTTGTTAGAACCCCAACCCATTATATGCCGACCTTCTGTCATCCCAGTCTTAGAGCATATGGCCTCCCCACCCCAGGAGGGCTCTACACTGTGAAAAAGAGAGCTCATAAAAGCCCTTCTACTGAGCACGCCAAACTAGGAAAGCAACTCACAAGTCACTCTCCAAAGCCCCTAGCTGGTTAGCTAACAGAAATTCCTGAAACAGCTCGACTGTGCCCATAAGGAGAAGAAAAATACCGCAAAACTAAAAGAAAGAACCCGCCCCACCCCGCGCCCACCCACTGCTTTTACTTTTACTTTCACCGGGAGTATGGAAAAGGCGCGGCGCTTCAGGACTGAAGGGCAAGCAGAGGGCAGCTGTGGCTTCCGGGCTTTACTTCAAGAAACTGAGAGCAGCAGGGAAATAAAGGAATGAGAACCCTTTCTCTGCTTACCATGACTTCCTCACAAGGCCATGCCATGTCCTTCCTGTGTCTGGATGCCAAGGACCTGGCACACAACTGCTGCCGTCCTTTCTAAGGGCACCTCCTCAGAGAAGGCTTCACGGCTCCAACCAGCAGAGAAAAGGGCTCGGGGAGGCCGTACCTCAACACACCAGCAGCAAATCTCACCGCAGCACGTCGTGATGTACCTGATCACTACCCACCCTCTCCCTGGACTGCGCGCTGCCTACCAGCCGGCCCGTCTCATGCATCTTTGCACCCACGAGAGCCGACACGGCCCCGTAACACAGTATAGGTCCTCAGGAAACGCGGCCTGACCCCAGGGCTGACCTCTGCCCTGAGCCTCGTCCCATTCACGTGGTATCACTGACAAAACCACAGCCAAATTGGTTGATTATAAGAAGCTGGAAGGGAAAACCACTACCATAAATGACAGAGCTGATAGTCACAATGAGGTCTGTAAGCAGTCTCTGAAGGTTGAAACCCATTTAAAAAACATGGAATTTGATGGACAGAAAAGACAGGCTCCTCATTACATTTCAAAACACAGCTACATGGGGCTGCCCTGGTGGCGCAGTGGTTAAGAATCCGCCTGCCTATGCAGGGGACACGGGTTCGAGCCCTGGTCCGGGAAGATTCCACATGCCGTGGAGGAACTAAGCCCGTGCGCCACAACTGCTGAGCCTGTGCTCTAGAGCCCACGAGCCACAACTACTGAGCCTGCATGCCACAACTACTGAAGCCTGCGTGCCTAGAGCCCGTGCTCCGCAACAAGAGAAGCCACCGCAGTAGGAAGCCCGCGCACTGCAATGAAGAGTAGCCCCCGCTCTCCACACCTAGAGAAAGCCCGGATACAGCAAGGAAGACCCAATGCAGCCAAAAAAAAAAAAGAATAAATAAAATAATTTTTTTAAAAAAACAGCTACATAACATAAAGAGAAGATTCAAAAAAGTTTAAATACTTAAAAAAATAAATACATAAAACATAGCTGCATAACAACAATATTTAGGGAGACCTAGCCTAAAATCAGTATACTGGGGGAAGAAAGGGAAGTTTTACTTGGCTACTAAAAGCTGCTCCTCCTGTTGCTGCTACTACTACACATAGTAGCAAGAGCACTCACAGCAGCAGGAGGATAGAACCAGTGACGCTGAAAACAGAATCTGCCATGTATTGTACGCTCGCTATTTGCCAAACATTGTGCTAAGTGGCTACAAACACTCTCTCAGTTCCTCACAACAACTCTATGAAGTAGGAGTCTACACCCCCCTTTACAAAAGAAGCAAACCTGAGTCCCAGAGTAGTTAAGTGACTTGCCCAGAGTCACACACCTGGTAAACCACAGTGACAGTAATGAAATCCAAACCTGGCCCTACTGAATTCCACTGGCTCAACCTTTAACTCCTACCACAACCTGAGACCTGAGGACACACAAGGAGGAAAAAGGACAGCCCCACTATTATTTGCGTCTATCGGGGAACATCCAGAATGCTGTGTACATTTCCAGATGCCCGTTTAGAAAATGGGACTTTTTTAACCACTCATATTATTCAGAGGAACGTAACCTGGGTTGCCCTGGATTGCAAACCAAGTTATTCAAGGTGCAGCTGAAGGAATGGGGATGTTAATCTAGAAGGAGAAAGAGGAGGGGGCACAGGTTATGACTCTCTTCAGGTATCTGAAAAGCTTTCAGATACCTGTCTGCACAAGACAGAAGCTGTGTTCTGTATTCCACCAACCGTAGAAGGAGGGCCAGTGAGTTGAAACTCCGGGGATAGCATATTTGGTTGCCCATGGGAGAACATCAAACAGTGAGAACATCTGATAACACAACTAGACGCCCCAGACCTTAGCGCATTCTTGGCCCCAGGAAGTTTGAAGCTCGAGGCTGCAGGACCATAGCTGTCATGGGTACCAAAGAAAGGGTTCCTGCAGGGGTAGAAGCTAGAAGTTTTCACTTCCCTCCAAGATCCACTGATCCTCCAAACTAAGAGAGGAGGCCACAGTACATTTGGGTGTCCCGCTCTATTTGATCAGGAAGAGTCCAGAGATGTAACATGAGATTGTGAAGGTAATATTATTGTGAATAGCATTTTTACCACCTTCCATATAGCAAGTGGAATTAGCATTCACTCTTTTCAAGCAAGAAGCATGTGTTTGGATAATGTGTTTGAAAATGTGTCTACAGGATCTAAATATCTGAGCCATATACATTCAAGCTTATTCCTTCTATTTTTCAACAGTTTCTTTTCTGTTCTTGTTGTTGAATGATCAACCTTGCTCCAGAACCATGAAGAACAGTGGCAATGGGTAAACATTAGCTTTTCCTCCAGATTGATTTTCATCTTCCACTAGGGAGAAGATAAAATTCTTTTCATAAGCATGGCCTCTAGAGACTGATGATTTTTGATTGCCCTGCTTTCCCTTTGGGATTTATTAAACATAATTTACAACCACAGTAATTTATTATCAAGTTTAAATCAACTTCCTTAACACTTTCATGCCTTTTTCATTTTGAATACCAGGTCACTTCTACATCAAACTGATTTATTCTAAACTGTCCTCATTGAAAATATGTGAATGAAGGCCTTACGGCAGATAAAAATCCTCAATGAACTCCTCCTCCTAGCACATCCTGGGCATGCCTGCTCCACTGATTAAGCTGCCGATGGGGCAGTTGACGGGTGGGGCAATCTCAGCAAAAGATGATGTGATATTTACTGTTTCTTGCCCAGCTGAGACAAGGACAGGCTCACGCCATAGGCAGAGGAGGACTAGGAGACAGGCTAAGCAGGGGTCTAACATTATTTACCTGTTTATTTATTTATTTTTTTTTTTGACTGCGTTGGGTCTTTGTTGCTGTGCCCGGGCTTCTCCCTAGCTGAGGAGAGCGGGGGCTACTCTTCGGTGCGGTGCACGGGCTTCTCATTGGGTGGCTTCTCTTATTGCAGACCACGGGCTCTAGGCGCGCGGGCTTCCGTAGTTGTGGCACGTGGGCTCAGTAGTTGTGGCTCGCGGGCTCTAGAGCGCAGGCTCAGTAGTTGTGGCCCACGGGCTTAGTTGCTCCGCGGCATGTGGGATCTTCCCGGACCAGGGTTCAAACCCGCGTCCCCTGCATCGGCAGGCGGATTCTTAACCACCGCGCCACCAGGGAAGCCCCAGGGCTCTAACATGTCTGATGTACAAAATTCATTGATCCATGTAGTAGTGGGAGGCCAGAGGGGTTATTGGGAAGAGAAACAACCAAATGTGGAGCTTAGAGCAGGGGTCCCCAAGCCCTGGGGCGCAGACCGATACCGGTCCGCGGCCTGTTAGGAACCGGGCCGCCCAGCAGGAGGTGAGTGGCAGGCAAGCGAGCGAAGCCTCATCGGCGGCTCCTCATCCCTCACGTCACCGCCTGAACCTCCCCTCACCCCGTCCGTGGAAAAACTGTCTTCCACAAAACCGGTCCCTGGTGCCAAAAAGGACGGGGACCGCTGGTTTACAGGATGGGCAAACGCAAGTCCAAGCCCCAAGTCCAGTCACCCAATGGCAAAAGCAGGACTAGCCATTAGGCACGTGCCAGCCCCTCAGGTCAGAGGGTTGGCAAGTGCCCTGTGAGATGGGCAAGGGCTCTGATGTGTGTCCCTCAAAATGAGCAGAGTGCAGACTGCAAACCACGGCTGGCACGCAAGGAGGGCTTACAGCCTCCTGGTCAATTCCACCCCACAACAACGCAGACTTGCAACACGGAACACACTTCCCAAAATGTCTAGAGCTATACAATCTAACTGAACAATCACACTCCACGTTGCCAAAAACAGAACAAACAGAATCTCTGGCTAATAGAATCTGGCAAGCAGCAGGGATTCATTCAGAGGAGGAATACTTTTCGGAAAACTTTATTCCCATTGGACTTTAATGGGCCATGAAGTGAGATTTTCATTGTAAGGATGACCATGTGATATGCTAACAAAAGATACGAATAGGAGGAATATTAGGCATTCACTATTTATAAACATCATTTTCTCCCCCTCTGCTTCCAACATTCCTCATTAATTCTGCTGAACAGAAGCATACAATATCCCAGTTAGGTACCCCAAAATAATTTAAACAAAAAGAGTAAACCACCACCACAATAGTACTTTGGGGGTATAAAGTATTTTTACATACAACATTATCAAATCTAACTTCCCAACAATTTCATGAGATAGGTATAGTTATTCCCAATTTGTAGATAAGGAAACTTAAGATATATTATAAGTTTAGAGAGATTCCTTTACTATTAAGTGGCAGAGCTATAATCCAATTACTTTGACTAATTCTAAGACTAGAAATCTTTCCCCTAGAAAAAAAAAAAGCTGCCTGAATGAAACTGTGTACCTCTAAGAGTGGGAAAGATATTATAGATCACTCCATCCTTTCACATCATCCGCGAACAAGGCAGCATGATACCAGGGTAGTACGAGTGAGGGTGCAGGGGTGGGAAATCAGGATGCTATACAAGCTCTACATAGTCTTTTATTGAAAGCACCACACACTGCCACAGATTAATAAGGGTGTCCGGGTTAGGTAACTGAAAAGGAAAAAAAACCACAAATCATCTTTTATTATTATAATTATTGGGTGAAAAAAAAACCAGTAGTATCAACAGCCACACTCTGGATTGTGTCTGTGTGGGAAGAGGTGATGCCACCCTAAGCAGTTCCAGAAAACACATACACGCATGCACACTCCCAAGAACCTTCTGCCAGGTAAGACCAAACTGACCCTCACTCCATGTGGCCAAATAGCTCAGCCTCTCCTAGGATTGTGTGTACAAAGCACACAACGTGTTCCCACCACCTGCTTTTGCCATAAATGACTACCCAATAAGATAAACACTAATGATTAACTTTTGCTCCCTGGAAGTCACTGAACAAGAAAAAGATAATCCCCGAATAGCCTCTGAATACAGAGCACTGACTTTTCCTAAGCTCTCCAAAGAAGATTTAAAATGATGTGCCATTATGATTTAGTCTTGGAACTAAAATATACACATGACACTGAAGAGGTCAGTTCCTGGGTTGAAATGTTTACTAATTACATGGGTATTTTGGTCCAAAGCTTTTCCTGAAAATATCTGTTTTTAACTAGTCTTTGCTTTTGAAACACCTAGAGTATGAACAGTAACCAAATTCTCTTGATTCTAGGTATCTGGAATTGGCTTTATTATAGGACCAGTTATTATGGACCAGGTTCTTTGCTAGGCACTGGAGATACACAGGCCATCAGGAAAGAAAGGCAAATAAATTAATACCTCAAAGAAGGGCCTTCCCTGGTGGCACAGTGGTTAAGAATCCGCCTGACAACGCAGGCGACACAGGTTCGAACCCTGGTCCGGGAAGATCCCACATGCCGTGGAGGAACTAAGCCCGTGTGCCACAACTACTGAGCCTGCGCTCTAGAGCCCGCGAGCCGTAACTACTGAGCCTGTGTGCCACAACTACTGAAGCCCACACACCTAGAGCCCGTGCTCTGCAGCAAGAGAAGTCACCACAATGAGAAGCCTGCGCACTGCAACGAAGAGTAGCCCCCGCTCCCCGCAACTAGAGAAAGCCCACGCGCAACAACGAAGACCCAACGCAGCCAAAAATTAATTAAAAAAAAAAAAAAGACCTCAAAGATAATTGGGAGTTTAAACAGATCAGATGAGAACTATCAGGGCTGTGAGGAATTGCAGGGCTCAAATCCCAGAGAGAAGGGAAGCCCAGAGAGGCGAGCCTATTTTCCCAGAGGTCTATTGATTCCAATGGCGGCAGCTATAATGCTGAGAAGCTGAACAGAACTTTGCATAGACTTTATAGGCCAAGGAAGAAAAACCTGGAGCTCCGCGCCCCACAAGGAAGAAAAGTCATGGAAAACCCCTAGACTCTTCATTGGCACCCTGAAGAACTATACCCAAGTAGCCCTCACAGGGACTGAAGCTCAGCTTCAAATCATCTCAATTCCTGATTGGAATAAGCTAATATGAAATAGAAGCTTCCAGAAGCAAAGGTAAGTCTACTCAAGAGAATGATCCCACTATCCAGATCTCAAATAATCACCACAGTTTTTCTTAAACAATGTCTGGTACTCAATCAAAAATTGCAAGGCATGTGAGAAAACAAGATGTGACCAAAATTCAAGAACAACAGACAGCAGAAGCAGATCAACAGAGTGGCCAGATATGACAGTTGTCAGATACAGACTTTAATATATGATGACTAAATGCAAACTAGTATATCTCGAATGGATAAACAAGGTCCTACTGTATAGCACAGGGAACTATATTCAATATCCTGTGATAAACCATAATGGAAATGAATATGAAAAAGAATGTGTACATTTATGTGTAACTGAATCACTTTGCTGTACAGTAGAAATTAACACAACACTGTAAATCAACTGTACTTCAACAAAATAAATTTTAATATATATATACATATACGATGACTAAAAAACCACAGTGACATAGCACTATACACTGACCAGAATAGCTTAAATTAAAAATAGTGACAAATATCAAGTGTTGACTAGCTTTTGTTCCTGTTCTTTAGCTAAAAGAAATATAGTAAATACAATATACTGTCAATATACGTTAAATCAAAATGGTCGATATCATAGGTATCTGTTATGCTATTTTCTGTACTTGTCTGAACTTTTGTAACATTTCATAATTAAATGTTGAAAGAAGAAGAAAAAGCTGTGCCCATTGAGAGATCAGCAAGGGCTAAATTATTTTAGCCTTCAGAAGTCATGTTCAAGAGTTTGTACTTTATTTTAAACAAAGGAGTGACAGCATTAAGTGTGTCCTCTATAAAGATCATTACAGCTGCAGTACAGCAGAAAGAATGAAGGCAGGGAGCCCAGCTGGGAAGCTGATGCAGTAATGCAGATAAGAGACAGGCAGTGGCTCTACAAATGAAGGAGAGCTGTGAAGACTGGAATGAAAGAGTTAGTTTGCAAGGGAGTTGGGATTTAGTTCTCAAAACTGTTGAATTTTATCCCAGTCAAATAAGGAAGCAAATGAGGCCTCCGTGACAGAGAGAAACCTACAAGGAGAATGATTTATAGACCAAAGACAACATCTGAGATAGAGCCCCGGAATGGGGAAAACAAGAAAAACATGGATTTTTCTGTAAATCCTTAGAAGAAACACAAGCAATTTTAACACTGAAACGAATAAGCACTCAGCTCAACAACAGATGGTCAGAGAGATACATTCACAACTTGCCAGCATTTTGAAGCCTCGTGCACCCCCTTCCAAACATGCAGATGCTTTAATCTGAGGGGAAAAAAAATTCTATTTCTGATTCTGACAGCAAACGCCAAGTCACATATTGCCAGTAGAGAATGGCGTCTCCCGACCACAAACGCACTGAGAACTTCACAACCTTATTCTCATTTTGGAGAGATGGGTTGTCTTTGACCACTACTTCCACCAGCCCTGCCAGAAAGTACAAGGAAAACAAGGAGGAAATGACAGTTTCCGAAAAATTCAGCTTTTTCATCTGTCCCCAAGAAAGTAGATTTCTGTCTCTAGATTATTCATGAGCAATCCATGTGTTATTCTGTGAAGAAAAATCAAGCATATCAAACAAATTTATCCCCGTGTTCTGAAAAATGGCCCGAGGCACAGAGTCTGACAATTTCTTCAATTACTCTGAGCTGTTCAACACTCCACTGAGAAGAGATCAAAGAATTAATTTTCCTTATCACGACATTTTGTGCCTTTTCAAGAGGTTAAGGTTTAAAACTAAACATATTAAGTTCCCAGTCTAGCTAGTTTTGGTATAAATATACATTCTTGGATCTGACTTATGAATGTTTAGTTTGCTACAGATAGGATTTTTAAATGGTATTTTCTGTTTACACAAGAAATATTCAGACATGTTCTTTTTAAAGGAAGTACTTCCCACCCACATGCCCAGTTCTTGTAGCATCTCAATTTTTGTATATTCTGCTGGGAAAGCTTGGTTTCACAGGCAGAGTAGTCCACTAACTGCAGTCAACATTCTTCCCATGCCAGAAAAGGTAAAACTTAAACATGGTTGTCTAAATTCCCAAGGTTTACGATGCACTAAACTGACATACTGTGGAGTTCAGCAAATAATCATGAAATGACTCAACTTCCTGATTCAACATTCACCCAGAAAGCATCCTTTCTCATTTTCTCCAGACAATGCTCTTCAATCAAAATTTCAACCAGTGAAAACTCAGGCAGTTAGCTGGATGATAAATACCATCTACCAGATCTCACTAGTTATTAATAAACGTTAATGAATCTTGCATACTTATTTATATATCTCACTTTGATCACATATATGAGGCTGAAATAATTTCTAAAGTTATAGACAGATCCCCTCAAATCATTATCACCATCGCAATCCAGCGGCATATAAAATGTCCATAGATATGTCTACACAATGCTTTATGGTTGAAATAAGAGACAAGTGCTTAATATCCCTTTGGGGAAATTCCAAGATTAATGTCAATAGAAAATAAATACCCGAAACACATGAAATTACTGCCACAGACTGCCCAGGGGATGGATGTAACCTTTTCACAATACATACTCTGAGACCGATACTCACTGGGTTAATAATCATTTCTTCAACAGAATGGTGAACGGTCCACCAGTCTGAAGTCCACTCCCAGGCATTCCCTACTATATTGTATAAGCCGTAACCATTGGGAGGAAAGGCGTCAACCTAAAAATTAAAAAAAGGGGGAAATGTTGTCAAAATACTCATCTTGTCTAGAAAACCTCTTTGGTACAAAAATGTACAAAGAACTCTTACTTTAAAGTATGACTATTAATTCTCATTCCAACAGTGAAAATACAATCTGGCCAATGTAGAAACAAAGAAAGGTATTTTTCAGCTTTGAGCTCTCAAAGGGAGATTAGAAACCTAAGAAGAGTTTACATTACATGGTAGGAAAGTCAACGAAATTATTCTAATAGAGAGACTAGTACTGGTCATAAGTCAAATCTGTATCTGACTGGGGAGTGAGGGGTAAATGATCTTTAGACCTTCAAAAGCGTAACAGAAACACCATATTAGACCCGGTATCAGTCTTGTCATCAGAGCTGAGCTCTGCTGGCCATGATGTCCTTCTAGCACTGAGAGACCCCAAGCCAATTCTTTCCTCTCCACCAGCCCCCTCCAACTCACCAGCTTATCTTTACGCCTCAGTCATTATCATCACAACACTGAGGGGACGTGTTTTTATAAAGAAAATGTGAATTCATTACCAAGCGTATCCGTAATACATAGAGGGTTTGCAATCTCTGGCACGTGGAAGTATGAGGTAAGCTGCACAGGCTCTTCAGCAAGTAGTTTGATCACATTTCAAAGGCAGACCAGACAGGCTGTCACATAATACTGTCACAGACATGGTACCAAAGTGCAACACTTGTGTAAGAAGGAGGGTGGGGAGGAGGAGAGAAAAATCTTTGACTGAATAGTAAATATGTACAGAACAGTTTTGCTATTTTAGGGACTCAAAAATTTTCCTAACATATTGTAATAGAAATTCTCACACATGAAGAAAACTTTTATTTTTTTTAATGAAAAAAATATTGTTATCTTTGGGGTTCTTTTTTTAAAAAATCTTTTTTTTAATCCATGTTTTTTTCCCAATTAATGAGGTAGAACTAGAAGGAATACCATTCACTTCTACTTGGCTTCAGAAGGTTTTAGATCGACACATAAATATGGAAGCATCTCATACTTTGGCAGTTCAGAGCACTTCAAAGTTATGAAGCTACTCCGAAAAAAAACTTAATCAGGCGAGGTGGAAAGCTGAAACTTTTTACCACTCTGCTTCCTTACTCAGCATTCATTATGGAAACAGTGTTACCTATTCATTGCTTCATTCAGTAATTCCATGAGCCTCGAATGAAAGCAGGAAGGGTTTGATGACATAGACACGAACCAGCTTTAATGAGGGAGAAAGCAGGAGGATACCAAAAATAAAAAATCCAATCCTGAAAGGCAGGGTGGGATGAGTAAGGTGAGGTAATGAAAGAAAAGGTGCAGGAACTCCCAAGAGGGAGAGATTTCGGGCTGAAGGTGAACCCTCCTCAACAAAGGTAGAGGTATCTTGTGGGAACTGAGGTCAGAGTTCAAAAGACAGAGAGACAGTAAAGGAGGAAAGGCCAGAGGATACACTGTCCTTTCAAGAATTTGGAGATGATCAGGAAGAGCAAGACAGAATAACAGCTACAGAGAAGGAAGGAAAAGAAAAAAATAAGTTGTTTCAGGGAAAGAAGGGAAGGAGCAAGGGACGCGAGAGCAAGTGAGATGGAACGAACGTTCTGGAAGAAGGAATGATTTCTCAGGCTCAGAGAGCAGACAAGTGGAGGGGCTCTCAGGCCAGTCAGCCTGAGGTCCCCTTTATGTGCCAACACGCAGCAACCACTGGGCAAGCAAGTTAGCCTATCTGGAGCGGTTAAACCATAAGATGAGGAAATAAGAGCATCTACTCAAAGGATTGAGGGGTTTTCCCTCTTTCAACAATATGATGTTTAACTGAGGTAAAATCAAGAGGTCACCACCCCCAAAATAACCACACGAGAGTATACAAATTTTAAATGCTCATGGTTCAGTTAATCACACCAACCAAAGCTTCCTTCCAGAAAGCTCAGAAGAAGACAAACGTACATGAGAAATACTTCAAACATGTTTATTTTCAGGTGAATGAACTGATAGGCACGAAAACCAAAACATACTAACAACTGTACAACAGAGGCCCAACCAAATACAAATCCAATTCTTCAAGTTCACTGTGGTCAGAACAGTCTGCTCAGTTTACAACCAGAGTGAAAATAATAAAATACATAAAATAGCAGGGGAGTGAGCTATTTCACTGTAGTCCATCCTATCATTGAAGTTCCATTCCTGCTCTCCCCTGACCAGGGCCTGTGGACACAAGGCAGCTAAGGAGGACTGGAGATGATTCTCTGGGTAAACAGTCCCAATTTAAAGGTACAGATCTTGTCAAGTGTCATTCCAAACACAGGGGGAAGTGGCCTGTCTATAACTTGCTGCTTTTTCTCTCCTCAGGTCCTGTTTCTCTAATTGGTTATTTGCGGGCTCCTGGTAACTGTTCTAATTTTGTCTTAGGAACTTCCAAGGCAACTTCTTCAGGTAAGTTCTGGTGCATACTCCAAGCAGACATCTGTTGAACCCACAGTTAAATATTCCAACACTAAATATCTGTAAATTGTCCTTATTTCATGTGGAAACTGGTGTTTTCTGAAAAGGTGCACTGACTTGAGAATAAATGACTATTTTCCTTGGAGGCTCATGTGCTTAAATAATGATAAGAAATTCTGTAGCCATTAAGTGCTGTAAAATACTCATAACTGTCCAATACAGCTTCTCATGGCCTCTTATGAAAACTGGCAGGTGCTAATATAATTTGTGTGGTCCATCAGAAGCCCATGCCATAGGCTTCAAGGCTAAGGGCAGCGGCCCTACTTCACACAGACTCCCATTGAAGAGGGACATCCAGGCTGCCAAGGCCCTTCTCAAACCACGTGATGGCCACTGTCCTGCTTCTGCACCAACTATCATCTTTCCTGGGGTGTCATGAGCAACCTCATTGGGCACCTTATTCTGTTCATCCTGCAGCACTGTTCTTCCAACAAAAGGCAGCCCAGGAGATACTGGCTGGGCTTCTTACCCAGGAAATGGTTGAGAACAGGCTGAGATAGTTTAGACCCCAAGGTCTCTAATCACTCACTTTACTGACTAAAACTATGCACGCATGAGAGCACAAGCGATCCTGAAGGAAACGTGAGAAAAACCAACTTCTAGATGGCCTGATTAGTCTTTTGCTTGTTGAATAATACATCCAGTTCCCATTGGTTTGTGTTGGTACCTTTATCATATACCTAACTCATACATATAGAATTTTAGAAGCACACACATATGCACTCATGTGCCTATTTAAGGGCAACATATTCTCATGCAACTTTTTTTTTTACATTAATTCTGCAAACAAAACAAAACAAAACAAAACTATATTGCTTTAACTATATGGCTCAAAATATTTTTAAAGTTCTGGTAGGTCAAGTGTCTCCTCACCCTTCATCTTTTCCAATGTCTCAGTCTTTCTCACTTGTTTATTATTTCAGTTGAAATTCTGGATCATTTGGTCATGTCCCAAATAATATATGTGTGCTACATTCATAAATACATTTTGGAAGAATTATATTCATGTGAAACAAAAATACAAATATTTTTTAAACGACAACTGTTTGAAAGATTGTTGAAAGAAAATTATTCTCTGTAACAACAAAACCAGTAAGGTGCTATTTCCTCACCACAAGACATCTTTCCTGACTGTGTTAAGAGAAAATGACACCTATCCTTCTCAAACTCTTCCAAAATATAGCAGAGGGAGGAACACTCCCAAACTCATTCTACAAGGCCACCATCACCCTGATACCAAAACCAGACAAAGATGTCACAAAGAAAGAAAACTACAGGCCAATATCACTGATGAACATAGATGCAAAAATCCTCAACAAAATACTAGCAAACAGAATCCAACAGTGCATTAAAAGGATCATACACCATAATCAAGTGGGGTTTATCCCAGGAATGCAAGGATTCTTCAATATATGCAAATCAGTCAGTGTGATACACCATATTAAAGAACTGAAGGATAAAATCCATATGATCATCTCAATAGAAGCAGAAAAAGCTTTCAAAAAAATTCAACACCGATTTATGACAAAAACCCTCCACAAAGTAGGCATAGAGGGAACTTTCTTCAACATAATAAAGCCCATATATGACAAACCCACAGCCATCATCATTCTCAATATTGAAAAACTGAAACCATTTCCACTAAGATCAGGAACAAGACAAGGTTGCCCACTCTCACCACTATTATTCAACATAGCTTTGGAAGTTTCAGCGACAGCAATCAGACGAGAAAAAAAAATAAAAGGACTCCAAATCGGAAAAGAAGAAGTAAAGCTGTCACTGTTTGCAGATGACATGATAGTATACATAGAGAATACTAAAGATGCTACCAGAAAACTACTCGAGCTAATCAATGAATTTGGTAAAGTAGCAGGATACAAAATTAATGCACAGAAGTCTCTTGCATTTCTATACACTAATGATGAAAAATCTGAAAGTGAAATTAAGAAAACACTCCCATTTACCACTGCAACAAAAAGAATAAAATACCTAGGAATAAACCTACCTAAGGAGACAAAAGACCTGTATGAAGAAAACTATAAGACACTGATGACAGAAACTAAAGATGTCACAAACAGATGAAGAGATATACCATGTTTTTGGATTGGAAGAATCAACATTGTGAAAAGGACTATACTACCCAAAGCAATCTACAGATTCAATGCAATCCCTATCAAACTACCACTGGCATTTTTGACAAAACTAGAACAAAAAATTTCACAATGTGTATGGAAACACAGAAGACTCCGAATAGTCAAAGCAATCTTGAGAAAGAAAAATGGAGCTGGAGGAATCAGGCTCCCAGACTTCAGACTATACTACAAAGCTACAGTAATCAAGACAGTATGATACTGGCATAAAAACAGAAATATAGATCAATGGAACAGGATAGAAAGCCCAGAGATACACCCATGCACATATGATCACCTTATTTTTCATAAAGAAGGTAAGAATATACAATGGAGAAAAGACAGCCTCTTCAATATCTGATGCTGGGAAAACTGGACAGCTACATGTAAAAGAATGAAATTAGAACACTCCCTAACACCATACACAAAAATAAACTCCAAATGGATTAAAGACCTAAATGTAAGGCCAGACACTATCAAACTCTTAGAGGAAAACATAGGCAGAACACTCTATGACATAAATCACAGCAAGATCCTTTTTGACCCACCTCCTAGAGAAATGGAAATAAAAACAAAAATAAACAAATGGGACCTAATGAAACTTAAAAGCTTTTGCACAGCAAAGGATAACATAAACAAGAAGAAAAGACAACCCTCACAGTGGGAGAAAATATTTGCAAATGAAGCAACGGACAAAGGATTAATCTCCAAAATTTACAAGCAGCTCATGCAGCTCAATATCAAAAAACCAAACAACCCAATTCAAAAATGGGCAGAAGACCTAAAGAGACATTTCTCCAAAGAAGATATACATATTGCTAACCAACACATGAAAGGATGCTCAACATCACTAATCATTAGAGAAATGCAAATCAAAACTACAATTAGGTATCATCTCACACCAGTCAGAATGGCCATCATCAAAAAATCTACAAACAGGGCTTCCCTGGTGGTGCAGTGGTTGAGAGTCCGCCTGCCGATGCAGGGGACGCGGGTTCGTGCCCTGGTCTGGGAAGATCCCACATGCCGCGGAGCGGCTGGGCCCGTAAGCCATGGCCACTGAGCCTGCGCGTCCGGAGCCTGTGCTCCGCAACGGGAGAGGGCACAACAGTGAGAGGCCTGCAAAAAAAAAAAAAATCTACAAACAATAAATGTTGGAGAGGGTGTGGAAAAAAGCAAACCCTCTTGCACTGTTGGTGGGAATGTAAATTGATACAGCCACTATGAAGAACAGTATGGAGGTTCCTTAAAAAACTAAAAATAGAACTACCATATGACCCAGCAATCCCACTATGGGGCATATACCCTCAGAAAACCATAATTCAAAAGAAGTCATGTACCACAATGTTCATTGCAGCTCTATTTCCAATAGCCAGAACATGGAAGCAACCTAAGTGTCCATCAACAGATGAATGGATAAAGAAGATATGGCACATATACACAATGGAATACAACTCAGCCATAAAAAGGAACGAAACTGAGTTATTTGTAGTGAGGTGGATGGACAAAGAGTCTGTCATACAGAGTGAAGTAAGTCAGAAAGAGAAAAACAAATACCATATGCCAACATATATATATGGAATCTAAAAAAAAAAATGGTTCTGAAGAACCTAGGGGCAGGACAGGAATAAAGACGCAGACAAAGAGAATGGACTTGAGGACATGGGGAGGGGGAAGGGTAAACTGTGACGAAGTGAGAGAGTGGCATGGACTTATACATACTACCAAATGTAAAACAGATAGCTAGTGGGAAGCAGCCGCATAGCACAGGGAGATCAGCTCAGTGCTTTGTCTCCACCTAGAGGGGTGGGATAGGGAAGGTAGGAGAGAGATGCAAGAGGGAGGCGATATGGGGATATATGTAAATGTATAGCTGATTCACTATGTTATAAAGCAGAAACTAACACACCATTGTAAAGCAATTATACTCCAATAAAGACGTTAAAAAAAAAGAGAGAAAACGAAATGGTTTTAACATTGCTTCATTAATGTATGGTTTTGCTGACAAAAGAGCAGAAAAAAAGTAACACTCACGGAGGGAAACATGCGATACGCAGTCTGGAAAAGAGTTTGGTTATATATCTGAAACCCTTATCAAGAAAGTTTTCTAGTCTTTGACTCATTAATTTCACTGTTAGGAATCTATCTTTTAAAAAATCAGCAGACTAATATGGACCTACTGTATAGCACAGGGAAGTCTTCTCAATACTTTGTAATGACCTACATGGAAAAGGAATCTAGAAAAGAGTGGATATATGTCTATGTATAATTGATTCACTCTGCTGTACAGCAGAAACTAACACAACATTGTAAATCAACTATATTCCAATAATATTTTTTTAAAAATCATCAGAGATACAATTTAATATCTATGCATAAGATGTTCAGTGTTGTTTAGCAGAAAAACAGATATAATGTAAATTTGCAAAAATAAGAGGTAAATAAATTAGGGTTCATTCAAATGACAAGTTATCCAGCTACTAAAAGACATGTATTTGTGAAGAACTGCTAATGACAGATAAAATGTTGCTGACCTTATACAGGGAAAAACAGTAGGATTTTAAATACTATAGTATCACCCAAAAGCAATATGTAAAAAATGTATAGGCACATATACACCAGAAACATTTGTGCTGGCATCTATGGTAGTTAAGAGCATGGTCTTTGAAAACAAACCGACCTGGTTCAAATCCCAGCTGTGCTGCTTTCCAGCTGTGTAACCTTGGGCAAGTTAGTTAACCTCTGTGTGCCTCAGAATGCTCACCTGGAAAACGGGGACAACAGTACCTACCTTACAGAGCGGAAGAGACATTAAACGAGGTAATTCATGCAAATGGCTCAGCAACATGCCCGGCACTCTGCAAGCGCTCACTAACTACTAGCCATTATTAGGAGCATCATTAACACAGGAGGCCAATGGGAGGAAATGCACCTAAACGTTAACAGGGGTTACCTATCTCTGGGTGGTAGGATTCCAGATCCTTTCAATTTTCTCCTCTGTACACTTCTTGTTTTCTCCAAGTTTCCACAACAAGTATTATGGAATCAGAAAGGAAAAGGTGTTACAGAAAAGGAACGTCTGGTTAATGATCAGTGTTTGCTACGTGCGGTGGTGGAAGGAGGCAGGAAAGGGGCAGCGCGTGGGGCAGAGAGTGAGCGGCGCTCTCCCTCATTGCTGGCGGTTTCTCGGTGTGCAGCCGCCGCCGCCGCCATCCGTCACAAGCCTCGCTACTCACAGGCGCAGTCCCTCGAAAGCCGTCCTCTCCGGTGTTGGTCACAGGAAACTCGCCCTGCCAAATGTTGGCATAATGTTGGCCCTTCGGCTGCAGTTTGTTGCCCCAGGGGAAGAGTCTGTCAGAAGAGACACAGGCATCAGCCTGTCAAACAGACACAGGCTTCTGGACGAAAGTCAAGAGGAGGAAGGCAGTGAAACAGAGAACATTGCTTGCTTGTTCCGAGTGAGCTATTTTAAAACAAAAAAAAATACATAAAGCTTTTAATCAGGATTTTTTTTTTTTTAACTTCCGCACAACCAGTTCATGTCAAGTTCACAACAACCTTGGTCTCTCCCGAGGACTCAGGAGGCCTGAAATAAATCACAGACTAAAAGAAGGGCTTATAGGAGGCTGGGAAAGCAGACATCATCCTGGACTTATATGGAAGCATGATCAGGCAACATCACACCGCACTTTTTTATAAAGCCTTCGTTATTTTAAGGAGCCTTTCCTAGATGTGACCCAAACATGAGTTTTCTGTCTCATGGCTCTGGAAGCAAAGATATATTGCTGCTTCAGGAGATGCCTAAAATAAGAAAATCCTAAAAGCAAGGCAGCCTGCCAGGAGGCTCTAAGGAAGACTATGTGACACAGGGATGGGGGCTCGATTGCCGTAGCCCACCTCACCGCACACATGGCTTTGGGAGACCGTCAGGGGGTGGTGACCCCTGCATCCATGTTTCCTAAGTAACTTCGCAGGCGGGAAGAAAGCCCAGTAGGAGTAAGCTGCGATCTGGCTGTGGTTTTAAATCGACTGTCCAGCCAACGTAAGTTCCGTAGATTTAGAAAAAGGTCCACATACTGTTAGGCAAAGACGAGACCCTCCAAGTACCTATTTTGCAGGCCTCCTCGACAGCTGTACTCCCACTCGGCTTCCGTGGGCAACCGCTTCCCTGCCCATGTGCAGTAGGCGACGGCGTCATTCCAGGAGACGTGAAGAACCGGGTGATCTGGCCTGGGGAACAGCGAGAGCAGAGTGAGCAGGGCAGGAACCGGAACCGGAACTGGATCCGGAACTGGAACCGGATCCGGAACTGGAACCGGCAGGACCGGCTTCAGCAAAGTGCCCATCAGCACCTTCACCTCAATCTGTGATGCTGAGGTGGACCTGGCCCCCAAATCAAGCCCCAGGGGGGCCATATCTGTCACCCTCTACCACGGGTTTCTGACATCTCAGGCTCCCAAAGAGGTTATGATCCCCCTTGGAACAAGACTCAAAACATTTCTGCACTTTGCAGGCGGGCCTGGACCCCCAGAGAATCTCACTTGGTGCAGTAGGTGTGGAGACGCACCAGCCAGATCCCTCTATGAGGAAGGAATGATTTTCCAGCTGCTGGGCGTGGCATTAGCAGAAGCTTCCAGCTCTCGGCTCCTTCAGGAGAGCCGCAAAGAGCCGCCTCACAGCCAGCAATGACCAACCATGGCAGGGGCATAAAGGCGCAGCCGTGTGAGTTCACCATAGCTAAATCCTACGGGTCATTTATACCCCAGAGCCCCAGGGACTGGGTGGGACGTCCTGGACCTGCACTGTAGTCTTGGCTTCTCTCTCTGCCCAATCCTGATTCCTCCCCATCCCTTCCACAGGCGTGGAACCCCTTATATAAATATTCTGCACACCAAGCTCTATCTCAGCATTTCCAGAGAATCCAATCTGTGATACTTGGCCTTAAACTTTGTGTCTTTCTGCTACAGACGAGTCAGCTATATGTGCCTCACTCTATGAAGTGAGGACTCTAGCAGATTCCAAGTAAGTCTTTATTTTTTCTAAAGGTAGAGGGGTAGGGAAGGTTAGGGGGAAAGTTTGAGAGTAAGAGGATAAACATATTTACCCAGCACCAGATAACTTTAATTCACTGCTCACTCTTTCTCAGGTGGACTCTACATTCCTAGGCTATTTCTTAAGCATCTTTGAATTCCCTACAGTAATTACACCACGACTTTCACTTATTCTTTACAAGCGTTTATTGAGTACCTATTACATGCCAGTCACTGTTTTCAGCACTGACAGTAAGACACGCACTTTTCTCAGAAGAAGGACTCACTTAGTGGATATAATACATTCCACTCTGAGTTTTCCTTCTACCCTTCGCTTTTTCTTCTACTATTAAATTCAGGAAAGAAGAAAATAATTGGGACCTAAGAGGCCGTCAACCTGAGGTACCCAAGAATCCTACAACTTTCCATCTCATGGTCTATTTCTACCACAGAGGCTACCATCTCAGACTTTTTTTTTTTTTAACATCTTTATTGGAGTAAAATTGCTTTACAATGGTGTGTTAGTTTCTGCTTTACAACAAAGTGAATCAGCTATACATATACGTATGTTCCCATATCTCTTCCCTCTTGCGTCTCCCTCCCTCCCATCCTCCCTCTCCCACCCCTCTAGGTGGTCACAAACCACCTAGCTGATCTCCCTGTGCCGTGCGGCTGCTTCCCACTAGCTATCCACCCTACGTTTGGTAGTGTATATACGTCCGTGCCACTCTCTCACTTCGTCCCAGCTTACCCTTCCCACTCCCCATATCAAGTCCATGCTTAGGTCTGTGTTTTATTCCCGTCCTACCCCTACCACCTCAGGCTTTGAAAGATTTCTGACGTTTTCAAGGGGCTCTATCCCTAAAGCCGAACTTCATGTACTTCCAGCTTCCTGACAATGAGGTCAATAACCGGGAATGCTGTCAAAAATAGCAGCTCAAAAATCCCATCTGAAAAATTGGGTTAGGAGAACAGTTTTCTTGGGCTGTTGAGTTGCTGAGTCCTGACCCAAACCTTTCTGTGTCTTCAGGGCTTAAAGTGCTATCCATTTTTGCTTGAGATAATTATTTCTTTGCCACCCTGGAGACTTGCTGACCGACTTGCAGCTCTGTGGTTTTTTGGTCAGACGGTGGCTTTAAAGTATGTCAGTCCAGGACTGGAGATAGCATGAGTCCTAAACCCAAGGCCTGAGCTTCTACGGCGGCCACCTGGCAGGACACCACCACTTACCTGTAACACAGATGGTCTCCTTCCTCACAATGAACCACTCACGAGGGAGAGCAAACAGACAAGTTGTAAAGGTTAAACATGTCACGAGATTTGTAATAAGCCTGTCAAAGGGGGAAAAAATCTCCAAGAGGGAACCCTCTGACAGGCCAAATGAGGGAGGAGGAAGGCCACTTATTAAGAGCTCTCTGTGAGCTAGGTGCTATGTTTGGGTCTGTGCATACAGTATTTCCTGCCATCCTATTTTCCTACCGACCAAGTGAGTAGAGTTTGTCATACTCACTCTTTTATAGAACATGGCCACTGAGTTTCTTTTCAACAGCATAGGAACCTATTTTGGAATGAAACACGTCATCTGGGGTAAGACCCACCAGCCTCACCTGTGCAGGACAGTCGAGTCGGGCCCTTCTGGGTGTCTCCAGTTAGCGCCTTTAACAGGTAACCACCAGGGAGCAGCTGCCACCTCAAAGCAACCCAGAATAAGCTGAGGTTAGCTATGATGCCTCTAGAAAAACACTGACTCAGTCTGTGCAGAAAAAAATCTCTCTTAAGGTCTTCAACTTCCAGTTGACTTACCAAATAACTTTACCAGATTATGAAAAATATAGATTTATATGTAACTAAATCTAACAAACAAGCATTATCTCGGGAATTCTCTGGCGGTCCACTGGTTAGTACTTGATGTTTCACTGCTGTGGTCCAGGTTCAATCCCTGGTTGGGGAACTAAAATCCAGGAAGCCACACGTTGTGGCCAAATTAAAAAAAAAACAAAAGCATGATCTCACATGATAAAGCACCACAGTGATTAAATAAATATGTATCTAAACGGTGTGTGTCTCCAAGAATTTTAAAAGACACACTGCTGGGCTTGCCTGGTGGCACAGTGGTTGAGAGTCCGCCTGCCGATGCAGGGGACGCGGGTTCGTGCCCCGGTCCGGGAAGATCCCACACGCCGCGGAGCGGCTGGGCCCGTGAGCCATGGCCGCTGAGCCTGCGCGTCCGGAGCCTGTGCTCCGCAACGGGAGAGGCCACAGCAGTGAGAGGCCTGCGTAACGCAAAAAAACAAAAAAAAGACACGCTGCTAGCTAACCCTCTATAATCTCTAACAAGTGAGACAGGTAGTACTGCTCCTATTTAAAAGCTGGCGAAACAGCATTAATCTTACAGTTAAGTGCAGGGCTGAAGGTCAACCAAGGTAGTCAGAGACCAAGCTGAAGCACAGCATAAAGACCTGGAGTGTGTTTTCAAACGACCCTGGTTAACATCCAGCCCAACGTTACTTGTATGGCTCTGCGCAAGCTCACTGGTTGCCTGGCCCCGGAGTCCTCATCTGTGAAATGGGCGCAGGCCCACCTGCCTCACCTACCTCAGGCTCAGACGAGGCTGCGTTAGACAAGGCCTGGGAAGTGCTCAGCCCAGATCCTGTTCCCAGAACCTTAACTCCTACTTTACGGTCCTGTTAACCCAAATACTAGTACCAAGTGGCCCTCACTTAGTGACTGACTGAGAACCTGGCTTTGGAGTCAGAGGCAAAACGAGATGGGACTCAGGGCGCTGCCACTCCCAGGGTGACCCCCCGGCGACCTAATCAATCTCCCCACACCCGTTTTCTCATTTGTAGGTGAAGACAGTAACCATGCCTACCTCAGGGGTTATTCCAAGGAGGAAAGAGAACATGCGCGCAGGGCTCAGGACCATGCCTAGCACTCAGCAAGCACTCGGTAAAGGGAACCAGTCTCAACCACGGGCCTCATGACGGTCACGAAGAGTTACAAACAAGTTACCATCATCAGTGATGCTAATACTAAGCAAAGAAGTTTGCAAATGCTTCTTCTAATATGAACCAGAGCAGACTCAAGGTTATCCCCATGACGCTGCTACTCTCAGTCCTCTGCGTCCTGGTGAGCCAGCCTGAGTGCAAGAGAAGGGAGAACGTGTTCCTGCTAACGATTACAGCGATCACTGAAAACAGGAAACCCTGTCGTGTTCTTTTTGCACATCAGCGCAATCAAAACATTCATGGTATTCCAATCACAACTGGATGGGCAAAACCCAAATTCTTCTATATTTCAACAAAAGAGGCATTGCGTCCTTCAAGGACACTACTGTAAAGTGTTTTATTTTTCAGAGAGCAGGAGAGGCGAAAGGCATGGCTTCTTCCTATTTCTTCTGTGGCACTGTGGCATCTTTAATGGGGAGATGTTCTCGCTGACTACTCTGCTTCATGTTTAGGTGCCAGTGACAGGTAACTCAGTCCATGTCAAGGGAAGACCTGCAGAGAAAGCCCAGGTCATCTCACTCTTACATTCCAGTACCTTTACATCACTCATCCACCTCTACCCCACCCCCAACACTAAGGCCGCCAGAAGGTTCTATCTCTCAAATAAAAAAATTAAAAAATTTTTAAAAGGAGAAGAAGAAGAATAAAAACAAACAGGGAAAATGTTAACCTTTGTTAAATCTGGGTGGTAGGAACTAGAAGGCCTATTTTTCTTATACCCTATTGTATTTTGAAATATTTCATCATTAGCAATTTTTTAACATCTTTATTGGAGTATAATTGCTTTACAATGGTGTGTTAGTTTCTGCTGTATAACAAAGTGAATTAGCTATACATATACATACATCCCCACATCTCCTCCCTCTTGTGTCTCCCTCCCACCCTCCCTATCCCACCCCTCTAGGTGGTCACAAAGCACTGAGCTGATCTCCCTGTGCTATGCGGCTGCTTCCCACTAGCCATCTGTTTTACATTTGGTAGTGTACATATGTCCATGCTACTCTCTCACTTCATCCCAGCTTACCCTTCCCCCTCCCCATGTCCTCAAGTCCATTAGTAATTTTTTAATGGATTTATCTATTCTATTACTGATGGGCATTTGGGTAGCTTTCAGTTTGGGCTACTATGAATGGTAGTACTTCTGTGAAGATTCTTGAAAGCTCATGACTTAGTAAATATGCATAAGCATTTCTGCTGAATGCACGCTGTGGAGTGGAAATGCTGGATGCCAGGACAGACACAGGCACAGCTGTAGTAAAGACAGCCGAACACAAGCCTTGATGGCAGAAGTCCTCCACGGTTCCCGACCTTCTTCAACGGGGAACTTCCACGGAGGTGGCTTGTGCGCGGTAGACCCAGGGCAGCTGCTCCAGTGGCCTCTGAGTCCATTACCTTTCCCTCTCCTCTTCCCCTTAACTCACTCTGGTTGCAAATATTTACTGAGCACCTACTATCTGCCAGGAGCTGAGCCTAATTCCTAAAGAGGATCTTCAACTCCCAGAATCCTCTGAGTATGACTTAAGACAGTGGGTATATTGAGAGTTTTTCAATTATTTATTGCACATATTTATCTTACATGGTTAGCTGCACAAAGCAGGATACAAAGTGTGAACCTAGGCATTTTATTTTCTTCCAAAAATATCTACAAAACTCAAATTGGTGGGTCCAGGTACCACCTTACACACATCAGTTCTATAGCTCCTACTCAACTTCCTCCCCGACATATACACACACTTTCCTCTCCTTCTAGATATCTGCTTTTCATTTCTCCCACTATCACTCTTGCCTGAAATCTTTCACATTTCTTAGCAACCCATCGAAAACACACCACCTGAGCACTATTGACTCATTAGGCCACATAATTCCTTGCTGGAAGGGTGCTGTCCCGTGCATTGTAGGATGCTCAGCCACATTGCAGACCCTTCCCCACTACATGCCAGTAGCATCCTACCCGCGACCCAACTATGACAACCAAAACTGTGCCCATATTCACCAAGCCCCAAGCGAGACAAAGCTACGGGTCCTATAAGGGAACCTAAGGGCATCGCCACCTCTCAGAAAGACTAACTCCCCATTGTAATGGTCAGATGCAGAGTCAGGAACCATTTCCACATAGGACACATGAAGAAGGAAAGGTAAGTAATCAAAGTCACGCACAACAGAAGACTGAGCTCAGACGTAGTACATCATTCATCATAGCCAAGTTGTCCTGGGAAAGCCATGTTCTCTGGCCAAACGTATGGCAAATCCCATCGAGTGTCACTCAATGCTTTCTTCCAAATATCACTGTTAACTCCATGTTTTTATTTGTTAGCATCTTTATTTGAGTATAATTGCTTTACAATGGTGTGTTAGTTTCTGCTGTATAACAAAGTGAAGTCAGCTATACATATACATATATCCCCATGTCTCCTCCCTCTTGAGTCTCCCTCCCACCCTCCCGATCCCACCACTAGGAGGTCACAAAGCACCGAGCTGATCTCCCTGTGCTACGTGGCTGCTCCCCACTAGCTATCTATTTTACATTTGGTAGTGTATATAAGTCCATGCCACTCTCTCACTTAGTCCCAGCTTACCCTTTCCCCTCCTCCTGTCCTCAAGTCCATTCTCTACATTTGCATCTTTATTCCTGTCCTGCCCCTAGGTTCTTCAGAACCATTTTTTGTTTTAGTTTCCAAATAAACGTGTTAGCACACGGTATTTGTGTTTCTCTTTCTGACTTAACTTCACTCTGTATGACAGACTCAAGGTCCATCCACCTCACTACAAATAACTTAATTTAGTTTCTTTTTATGGCTGAGTAATATTCCATTGTATATATGTGCCACATCTTCTTTATCCATTCATCTGTTGAGGGACACTTAGATTGCTTCCATACCCTGGCTATTGGAAATAGAGCTTCAATGAACACTGTGTTACAGGACTGTTTTTGAATTATGGTTTTCTGAGGGTATGTGCCCAGTAGTGGGATTGCTAGTACATATGGTAGTTCTATTTGTAGTTTTTTAAGGAACCTCCATACTGTTCTCCATAGTGCCTGTATCAATTTACATTCCCACCAACAGTGCAAGAGTGTTCCCTTTTCTCCACACCCTCTCCGGCATTTATTGTTTGTAGATTTTTTGATGATGGCCATTCTGACCAGTGTGAGATGATATCTCATTGTAGTTTTGATTTGCATTTCTCTAATGATTAGTGATGTTGAGCATCCTTTCATGTGTCTGTTAGCAATCTGCATCTCTTCTTTGGAGAAATGTCTCTTTAGGTCTTCTGCCCATTTTTGGATTGAGTTGTTTTGGTTTTTTTGATATGGAGTTACATGAGCTGCTTGTAAATTTCAGAGATTAATCCTTTGTCAGTTGCTTCATTTGCAAATATTTTCTCCCATTCTGAGGGTTGTCTTTTCTCCTTGTTTATGTTTTCCTTTGCTGTGCAAAAGCAGGTAGGATTCTATTGCTATAAACTTCCCTCTTAGGACTGCTCTTGCGGCATCCCAAAGGTTTTGGGTTGTTGTGTCTCCATTGTCATTTGTTTCTAGGTATTTTTTTATTTCCTCTTTGATTTCTTCAGTGATCACTTCGTTATTAAGTAGTGCATTGTTTAGCCTCCATGTGTTTGTATTTTTTACAGATCTTTTCCAGTAATTGATATCTAGTGTCATAGTATTGTGGTCAGAAAAGATACTTGATACGATTTCGATTTTCTTAAATTTACCAAGGCTAGATTTGGGACCCAAGATATGATCTATCCTGGAGCATGTTCCATGAACACTTCAGAAGAAGAAAGTGTGTTCTGTTGTTTTTGGATGGAATGTCCTATAAATATCAATTAAGTCCATCTTGTTTAATGTATCATTTAAAGCTTGTGTTTCCTTATTTATGTTCATTGTGGATGAGCTGTCCATTGGTGAAAGTGGGGTGTTAAAGTCCCCTACTATGATAGTATTATTGTCAATTTCCCATTTTATGGCTGTTAGTATTTGACTTATGTATTGAGGTGCTCCTATGTTGGATGCATAAATATTTACAATTGTTATATCTTCTTCTTGGATTGATCCCTTGATCGTTATATAGTGTCCTTCTTTGTCTCTTGTAATAGTCTTCATTTTAAAGTCTACTTTTTCTGATATGAGGATTGCTACTCCAGCTTTCTTTTGATTTCCATTTGCATGGAATATCTTTTTCCATCCCCTCACTTTCAGTCTGTATGTGTCCCTAGGTCTGAAGTGGGTCTCTTGTAGATGGCATATATATGGGTCTTGTTTTTGTATCCATTCCGCCAGTCTATGTCTTTTAGTTGGAGCATTTAATCCATTTACATTTAAGGTAATTATCGATATGTATGTTCCTGTCACCATTTTCTTAATTGTTTTAAGTTTTTATTGTAGGTCTTTTTCCTTCTCTTGTGTTTCCTGCCTACAGAAGTTCCTTTAGCATTTGTTGTAAAGCTAGTTTGGTGGCGCTGAATTCTCTTAGCTTCTGTTTGTCTGTAAAGGTTTTAATTTCTCCATCTAATCTGAATAGCGATCCTTGCTGGGTAGAGCAATCTTGGTTGTAGGTTTTTCCCTTTAAATATGTCCTGCCACTCCCTTCTGGCTTGCAGAGTTTCTGCTGAAATATCAGCTGTTTACATTATGGGGATTTCCTTGTATGTTGTTTATTGTTTTTCCCTGCTGCTTTTAATATTTTTTCTTTGTGTTTAATGTTTGATGGTTTGATTAATATGTGTCTTGGCGTGTGTCTCCTCGGATTTATCCTGTATGGGACTCTCTGCACGTCCTGGACTTGATTGACAGCTTTCTTTCACATATTAGGGAACTTTTCAACTATAATCTCTTCAAATATTCTCTCAGTCCCTTTCTTCTTCTCTTCTTCTTCTGGGACCCCTATAAGTCGAACGTTGGTGCATTTAATGTTGTCCCACAGGTCTCTGAGACTGTCCTCAATTCTTTTCATTCTTTTTTCTGTATTCTGCTCAACAGGAATTATTTCCACTATTTTATCTTCCAGGTCACTTATCCGTTCTTCTCCCTCAGTTGTTCTGCTATTGATTCCTTCTAGAATACTTTTAATTTCATTTATTGTGTTGTTCATCATTGTTTGTTTGCTCTTTAGTTCTTCTACATTGTCATTAAACGTTTCTTGTATTTTCTCCATTCCATTTCCAAGATTTTGGATCATCTTTACTATCATTACTCTGAATTCTTTTTCAGGTGGTCTGCTTATTTCCTCCTCATTTGTTTGGTATTGTGGGTTTTTACCTTGATCCTTCATCTGCTGTGTGTTTCTCTGTCTTCTCAATTTGCTTAACTTACTGTGTTTGGGGTCTCCTTTTCGCAGGCTGCAGGTTCATAGTTCCCGTTGTTTTTGATGTCTGCCCCCAGGGGCTAACGTTGGTTCAGTGGGCTGTGTAGGCTTCCTGGTGGAGGAGACTAGTGCCTGTGTTCTGGTGGATGAGGCTGGATCTTGTCTTTCTGGTGGACAGTACAACAACCAGTGGTGTATTTTGGAGTGTCTGTGAATTTATTATGATTTTAGGCAGCCTCTCTGCTAACGGGTGGGGTTCTGTTCCTGTCTTGCTAGTTGTTTGGCATAGGGTGTCCAGCACTGTAGCTTGCTGGTCACTGAGGAGGGCTGGGTCTTAGCGTTGAGATGGAGATCTCTGGGAGAGCTTTTGCCATTTGATAGTACATGGAGCTGGGAAGTCTCTGGTGGACCAGTGTCCTGTACTCGGCTCTCCCACCTCAGAGGCACAGGCCTGACACCCGGCCAGAGCACCTAGACCCTGTCAGCCAAACGGCTCAGAAGAGGGAGAAAAAAAGAAAGAAAAACAGAGAAAAATAAAGCAAAGTTATGAAAATAAAAAATTTTTTTAATTATTAAAAATAAAAGTTAAAAAGTAATTTAAAAAAAGAAAGGAGAGAGCAACCAAACCAAAAAAGAAATCCACCAATAATAACAAGCGCTAAAAACTATACTTAAAGAAAAAAAAAGAAAAAGGACAGACAGAACCCTAGGACAAATGGTAAAAGAAAAGCTACAGAGACAAAATCACACAAATAAGCATAGACATACACACTCACAAAAAGAGAAAAGGAAAATATATATATATATATCTATATATTAAAAAAAAGAGCTACCAAATCAATAAACAAATCTACCAATGATAATAAACTCTAAATACTAAACTAAGACAAATGTAAAACCAGGAACAAATTAGATGCGGAAAGCAAACCCCAAGTCCACAGTTGCTCCCAAAGTCCACCACCTCAATTTGGGATGATTCATTGTCTATTCAGGTATTCCACAGATGCAGGGTACATCAAGTTGATTGTGGAGATTCAAACCGCTGCTCCTGAGGCTGCTGGGAGAGATTTCCCTTTCTCTTCTTTGTTCGCACAGCTCCAGAGGTTCAGCTTTGGATTTGGCCCCGCTTCTGCATGTAGGTCACCTGAGGGCGTCTGTTCTTTGACCAGACAGGTAGGGGTTAAAGGAGCAGCTGATTAGGGGCTCTTGCTCACTCAGGCCAGTGGGAGGGAGGGGTATGGAATGTGGGGCGAGCCTGCAGCAGCAGAGGCTGGCACAATGTTGCAACAGCCTGAGGTACACTGTGTGTTCTCCCGTGGAAGTTGTCCCTGGATCACAGGACCCTGGCAGTGGTGGGCTGCACAGGCTCCCAGGATGGAAGGTGTAGATAGTGACCTGTGCTTGCACACAGGCTTCTTGGTGGCTGCAGCAGCAGCCTTAGCACTTCATGCCCATCTCTGGGATCCGTGCTGATAGCTGCAGCTTGTGACCTTCTCTGGAGCTCCTTTACGCAGTGCTCTGAATCCCCTCTCCCCACACACCTGGAAACAACTGTCTCTTGCCTCTTTGGTAGGTCCAATTTTTTTCCCAGACTCCCTCCCGGCTAGCTGTGGTGCACTACCCCCTTAGGCTGTGTTCACACAGCCAACCCCAGTCCTCTCCCTGGGATCTGACCTCCAAAGCCTGAGCCTCAGCTCCCAGCCCCCACCTGCCCCAGTGTGTGAGGAGACAAGCCTCTCGGACTGGTGAGTGCTGGTTGGCACAGATCCTTTGTGCAGGAATCTCTCCACTTTGCCCTCTACATCCCTGTTGCTGCACTCTCCTCCGTGGCTCTAAAGCTCCCCACCCCGCCACACCCCGTCTCCGCCAGTGAAGACGCTTCCTAGTGTGTGGAAACTTTTCCTCCTTCACAGCTCCCCACCTAGGTGCAGGTCCTGTCCCTGTTCTTTTGTCTCTGGTTTTTCATTTTTCTTTTGCCCTCCCCAGGTACATGGGGAGTTTCTTGCCTTTGGGGAAGTCTGAGGTCTTCTTCCAGCATTCAGTAGCTATTCTGTAGAAGTTGTTCCACATGTAGATGTATCTCTGATATATTTGTGGGGAGGAAGGTGATCTCCATGTCTTACTCCTCCACCATCTTGAAGGTCCCTCTCAACTCCATGTTTTTAAAAACTTGTTCTTGAACTCCTGGTCATGTCTTGAAAATAAATGTTATTCTACTATGTTTAGGAACTTATGAAATAAGCACCTTTTGAGAGTCATCTATGAGCCAATTAACTCAAGGTTACACTGCAAATTATGACATCTCTCATTCCTTTTCTTTAAGAGATAGTTTTCTGGTGTGTTCTTTCCAGATTCACAGCAGCAACATGAGTGGACTAGCATCTGTGACAAGCCTCATCCTAAAAAGAGAAATTTGGGGGGTGGGGGGGAAATGTGGTTGCCCATCTACATATTTTCTGTTCAACTGAGACACTTCTAGTTGAGTTACAACACTCCCTCATATCCAGGGGTAAAAGGACTTAACTTGACCTATTTCAAGTCAACCATCTCCATAGCGACAGTCTTGGGTTTAAGTTGAAACAGCTGTACCAGACAGCCAGCAACCAATTACAATGTAAATAGGATCCTTGTGAGTAGTGATGTCCCCTTGAGAAATGGACTTCAGAGAGCAAAGACATCTTTTCCCACCTCTCCCTAGGGACATAACCATACTGGTAGTAACAGCTTAAAGAAAAGAAAAGGGGAAGACAGCAAAGGTGCCTTTATTCTTGCCAAGAAGTGGTAAATTATGCTTTTCATACACACACAGCCTAGAATGAAGTCAGCACAGGAAAAAGAGCACTGCGTAATTATGCACATTCAAGTGCAAAATGTCAAGTTCACAACTTTACAACTGTTCTTTTAAAAATTAAATGCATTTATACAAGAGAATTAAAAAGATGGACATTTCTTGAAACGTAGTATAAACATGACAGTTACACCATAAAAAAAGCCTGAGAGAATGTTTCAACTGGCACCAGTGAACAATGAGAAATCACAGATCTGTTCAAATTCATGAAGTATAAATAAAACTGGATGAGAATCAAATGCAACTGAAGGAATAAAATGGAATAGAAAGCACACGAGTAAAAATCTCTTTCTTCAACACCCAACACAAATGTAGAAAATTAAGAACTAGGCTTGAATAAAGACTAAAAACAAATTCATCATTAAAATAGATAGGTAGTCAAGTCTGACAGCTTATTTCAAACTAAACCCTAAAGCAGGTACCTTGACTACTTAATAGAACACATGAGAGTGAAAAATCCATGCTTTTTCAAACAGAGTACAAATATTTAAGAAATTTAAGGCAGATCTGAAATTTTTAAATACTTTTTGCTTCAGTTCTTAGTGAAATTCCTCATGCTAGAATACACTGCATTCCCCGAGACCAATCAGTATACCGTAAACATTCGTTACGTGTCCTTAAGAGAGTAGTAGAAATCCTATAGAGTCACTCATTATAGACAATGTGTAAAAAACAGCCAAAGGGAGAGGGCAGACAGCAGAAGCAAGAAGAATTACAATCATGCAGCCCATTGAACAACAACCACATTCACAGAAAGATAGAAAACATGAAAAAGCAGAGGGCTATGTACTAGATGAAGGAACAAGATAAAACCGCAGAAAAACAACTGAATGAAGTGGAGATAGGCAACCTTCCAGAAAAAGAATTCAGAATAATGGTAGTGAAGATGATCCAGGACCTTGGAAAAACAATGGAGGCAAAGATCGAGAAGATGCAAAAAATGTTTTACAAAGAAATACAAGAATAAAAGAACAAACAAACAGAGATGAACAATACAAAAACTGAAATGAAAACTACACTAAAAGGGTTCAACAGCAGACCAACAGAGGCACAAGAACGGATAAGTGACCTGGAAGACAGAATGGGGGAATTCAGTGCTGTGGAACAGAATAAAGAAAAAACAATGACAAGAAATGAAGACAGCCTAAGAGACCACTGGGACAACATTAAACGCAACAACATTCGCATTATAGGAGTCTCAGAAGGAGAAGAGACAGAGAAAGGACCTGAGAAAATATTTGAAGAGATTATAGTCGAAAACTTCCCTAACATGGGAAAGGAAATAGTCAATCAAGTCCAGGAAGCGCAGAGAGTCCCATACAGGATAAACCCAAGGAGAAACACGCCAAGACAAATAGTAATCCAATTGGCAAAAATTAAAGACAAAGAAAAATTATTGAAAGCAGCAAAGGAAAAATGACAAATAACATACAAGGGAACTCCCATAATGTTAACAGCTGATTTCTCAGCAAAAACACTACAAGCCAGAAGGGGGTGGCATGATATACTTAAAGTGATGAAACGGAAGAACCTACAACCAAGATTACTCTGCCCAGCAAGGATCTCATTCAGATTCGATGGAGAAATCAAAAGTTTTACAGACAAGCAAAAGCTAAGAGAATTCAGCACCACCAAACCAGCTCTACCACAAATGCTAAAGGAACTTCTCTAAGTGGGAAACACAAGAGAAAAAAACGACCTACAAAAACAAATCCAAAACAATTAAGAAAATGGTCATAGGAACATACATATCGATAATTACCTTAAACGTGAATGGAAAACAGAATCCAACAGCACATTAAAAGGATCATACACCATGATCAAGTGGGGTTTATCCCAGGAATGCAAGGATTCTTCAATATACGCAAATCAATCAACGTGATACACCATATCAACAAACTGAAGGAGAAAAACCATATGATCATCTCAATAGATGCAGAGAAAGCTTTTGACAAAATTCAACACTCATTTATGATAAAAACCTTGCAGAAAGTAGGCATACAGGGAACTTTCCTCAACATAATAAAGGCCATATACGACAAACCCACAGCTAGCATCGTTCTCAATGGTGAAAAACTGAAACCATTTCCACTAAGATCAGGAACAAGACAAGGTTGCCCACTCTCACCACTCTTATTCAACATAGTTTTGGAAGTTCTAGCCACAGCAATCAGCGAAGAAAAAGAAATAAAAGGAATCCAAATAGGAAAAGAAGAAGTAAAGCTGTCACTGTTTGCAGATGACATGATACTATACATAGAGAATCCTAAGGATGCTACCAGAAAACTACTAGAGCTAATCAATGAATTTGGTAAAGTTGCAGGATACAAAATTAATGCACAGAAATCTCTGGCATTCTTATACACTAATGATGAAAAATCTGAGACTGAAATTAAGAAAACACTCCCATTTACCATTGCAACAAAAAGAATAAAATATCTAGGAATAAACCTACCTAAGGAGACAAAAGACTTGTATGCAGAAAACTATAAGACACTTATGAAAGAAATTAAAGATGATACAAATAGGTGGAGAAATATACCATGTTCTTGGATTGGAAGAATCAACATTGTGAAAATGACTATACTACCCAAAGCAATCTACCGATTCAATGCAATCCCTATCAAATTACCACTGGCATTTTTTACAGAACTAGAACAAAAAATTTCACAATTTGTATGGAAACACAAAAGACCCCGAATAGCCAAAGCAATCTTGAGAACGAGAAATGGAGCTGGAGGAATTAGGCTCCCTGACTTCAGACTCTACTACAAGGCTACAGTAATCAAGACAATATGGTACTGGCACAAAAACAGAAATATAGATCAATGGAACAGGATAGAGAGCCCAGAGATAAACCCACACACATATGGTCACCTTATCTTTGATAAAGGAGGGAAGGATATACAGTGGAGAAAAGACAGCCTCTTCAATAAGTGGTGCTGGGAAAACTGGACAGCTACATGTAAAAGTATGAAATTAGAACACTCCCTAACACCACACACAAAAATAAACTCAAAATGGGTTAAAGACCTAAATGTAAGGCCAGACACTATCAAACTCTTAGAGGAAAACATAGGCAGAACACTATACGACATAAATCACAGCAAGATCCTTTTTGACCCATCTCCTAGAGAAATGGAAATAAAAACACAAATAAACAAATGGGACCTAATGAAACTTAAAAGCTTTTGCACAGCAAAGGATACCATAAACAAGACCAAAAGACAACCCTCAGAATGGGAGAAAATATTTGCAAATGAAGCAACTGACAAAGGATTAATTTCCAAAATTTATAAGCAACTCATGCAGCTCAATAACAAAAAAACAAACAACCCAATCCAAAAATGGGCAGAAGAACTAAATAGACATTTCTCCAAAGAAGATATACAGATTGCTAACAAACACATGAAAGAATGCTCAACCTCATTAATCATTAGAGAAATGCAAATCAAAACTACAATGAGATATCATCTCACACCGGTCAGATTGGCCATCATCAAAAACTCTAGAAACAATAAATGCTGGAGAGGGTGTGGAGAAAAGGGAACCCTCTTGCACTGCTGGTGGGAATGTAAATTGATACAGCCACTATGGAGAACAGTATGGAGGTTCCTTAAAAAACTACAAATAGAACTACCATACGACCCAGCAATCCCACTACTGGGCATATACCCTGAGAAAACCATAATTCAGAAAGACTCATGTACCAAAATGTTCATTGCAGCTCTATTTACAATAGCCAGGACATGGAAGCAACCTAAGTGTCCATCAACAGATGAATGGATAAAGAAGATGTGGCACATATATACAATGGAATATTACTCAGCCATAAAAAGAAATGAAACTGAGTTATTTATAATGAGGTGGATGGACCTGGAGTCTGTCATACAGAGTGAAGTAAGTCAGAAGGAGAAAAACAAATACCGTATGCTAACACATATATATGGACTCTAAGGGAAAAAAATATCATGAAGAGATTAGTGGTAGGACGGGAATAAAACACAGACTTACTCGAGCATGGACTTGAGGATATGGGGATGGGGAAGGGTGGGCTGAGACGAAGTGAGAGAGTGGCAGGGACATATACACACTATCAAATGTAAATTAGATAGCTAGTGGGAAGCTGCTGCATAGCACAGGGAGATCACCTCTGTGCTTTGTGACCACCTAGAGGGGTGGGATAGGGAGGGTGGGAGAGAGGGTGATGCAAGAGGGAAGAGATATGGGAACATATGTATATGTATAACTGATTCAGTTTGTTGTAAAGGAAAAACTAACACACTATTGTAAAACAATTATACTCCAATAAAGATGTTAAAAAAAAAAATAAAATTAAAAAAAAAACGTGAATGGATTAAATGCTCCAACCAAAAGACACAGGCTTGCTGAATGGATACAAAAACAAGACCCATATATATGCTGTCTACAAGAGACCCACTTCAGACCTAGGGACACTTTCAGACTGAAAGTGAGGGGATGGAAAAAGATATTCTATGCAAATGGAAATCAAAAGAAAGCTGCAGTAGCAATACTCATATCACATAAAATAGACTTTAAAATACAGAATATTACAAGAGACAAGAAAGAAGACTACATAATGATCATGGGGTCAATCCAAGGAGATATAACAATTATAACTATATATGCACCCAACATAGGAGAACTGGAATACATAAGGCAACTGCTAACAGCTCTATAAAAGAGGAAATCGACAGTAACACAATAATAGTGGGGGACTTTAACACCTCACTTACACCAATGGACAGATCATCCAAAATGAAAATAAATAAGGAAACAGAAGCTTTAAATGACACAACAGACCAGATAGATTTAACTGATATTTATAGGATATTCCATCTAAACACAGCGATTACACTTTCTTCTCAAGTGCACATGGAACATTCTCCAGGATAGATCACATCTTGGGTCACAAATCAAGCCTCAGTAAACTTAAGAAAATTGAAATCATATCCAGCATCTTTTCTGACCACAACGCTATGATATTAGAAATGAATTACAGGGAAAAACACACAAATGCACAGAGGCTAAATAATATGTTACTAAATAACCAAGAGATCACTGAAGAAATCAAAGAGGAAATCAAAAAATACTTAGAAACAAATGACAATGAAAACACGACGATCCAAATCCTATGCAATGCAGCAAAAGCAGTTCTAAGAGGGAAGTTTAGAGCTATACAAGCCTACCTCAAGAAACAAGAAATATCTCAAATAAACTATCTAACCGTACACCTAAAGGAACTAGAGAAATAAGAACAAACAAAACCCAACGTTAGCAAAGGAAAGAAATCATAAAGATCAGAGCAAAAGTAAATGAAACAGAAACAAAGAAAACAATAGCAAAGATCAATAAAGCTAAAAGCTGGTTCTTTGAAAAGACAAACAAAATTGATAAACCATTAGCCAGATGCATCAAGAAAAAGAGGGAGAGGACTCAAATCAGTAAAATTAGAAATGAAAAAGAAGTTACAACATACACCACAGAAATACAAAGCATCCTAAGAGACTACTACAAGCAACTCTATGCCAATAAAATGGACTACCTGGAAGAAATGGACAAATTCTTAGAAAAGTATAACCTTCCAACAGTGAACCAGGAAGAAATAGAAAATATGAACAGACCAATCACAAGTAATGAAATTGAAACTGTGATTAAAAGTCTTGCAACAGGGCTTCCCTGGTGGCGCAGTGGTTGAGAGTCCGCCTGCCAATGCAGGGGACATGGTTTCATGCCCCGATCCAGGAGGATCCCACACGCCGCAGAGCGGCTGGGACCTTGAGCCATGGCCGCTGAGCCTGTGCGTCCGGAGCCTGTGCTGCAAAACGGGAGAGGCCACAACAGTGAGAGGCCTGCATACTGGAAAAAAAAAAAAAAAAGTCTTCCAACAAACAAAAGTCCAGGACCAGATGGCTTCACAGGCGAATTCTATCAAACATTTAGAGAAGAGCTAACACCCATCCTTCTCAAACTCTTCCAAAAAATTGCAGAAGAAGGAACATTCCCAAACTCATTCTATGAGGCCACCACCACCCTGATACCAAAACCAGACAAAGATACTACAAAGAAATCACAGACCAAAATCACTGATGAATATAGATGCAAAAATCCTCAACAAAATACTAGCAAACAGAATCCAACAACACATTAAAAGGATCATACACCATGATCAAGTGGGATTTATCCCAGGGATGCAAGGATTCTTCAATATATGCAAATCAATCAATGTGATACACCATATTAACAAAGTGAAGAAGAAAAACCATATGATCATCTCAGATGCAGAAAAAGCTTTTGACAAAATTCAACACCCATTAATGATAAAAACTCTCCAGAAAGTGGGCATAAAGGGAACCTACCTCAACATAATAAAGGCCATATATGACAAACCCACAGCAAACATCATTCTCAATGGTGAAAAACTGAAAGCATTTCCTCTGAGATCAGGAACAAGACAAGGATGTCCACTCTCCCCACTATTATTCAACATAGTTTTGGAAGTCCTAGCCACGGCAATCAGAGAAGAAAAAGAAATAAAAGGAATACAAATTGGAAAACAAGAAGTAAAACTGTCACTCTTTGCAGATGACATGATACTATATATAGAGAATTCTAAAGATGCCACCAGAAAACTACTAGAGCTAATTAATGAATTTGGTAAAGTAGCAGGATACAAAATTAATGCACAGAAATCTCTTGCATTGCTATACACTAATGATGAAAAATCTGAAACAGAAATTAAGGAACCACTCACATTTACCACTTCAACATAAAGAATAAAATACCTAGGAATAAACCTACCCAGGGAGACAAAAGACCTGTATGCAGAAAACTAGAAGATACTAATGAAACAATTAAAGATGATACCAACAGATGCAGAGATATACCATGTTCTTGGATTGGAAGAATCAATATTGTGAAAATGACTATACTACCCAAAGCAATCTACAGATTCAATGCAATCCCTATCAAACTACCAATGGCATGTTCTTGGATTGGAAGAATCAATATTGTGAAAATGACTATACTACCCAAAGCAATCTACAGATTCAATGCAATCCCTATCAAACTACCAATGGCATTTTTTATGGAACCAGAACAAAACATCTTAAAATTTGTACGGAGACACAAAAGACCCCGAATAGCCAAAGCAGTCCTGAGGGAAACAACTGGAGCTGGAGAAATCAGACTCCCTGTCTTCAGACTATACTACAGCTACAGTAATCAACATGATATGGTATTGGGACAAAAACAGAAACACAGATCAATGGAACAAGATAGAAAGCCCAGAGATAAACCCACACACCTATGGTCAACTTATCTATAACAAAGGAGGCAAGGATATATAATGGAGAAAAGACAGCCTCTTCAATAAGTGGTGCTGGGAAAACTAGACAGCTACATGTAAAAGAATGAAATTATAACACTCCCTAACACCATACACAAAAATAAACTCAAAACGGATTACAGACCTAAATGTAATAATGGACACTATAAAATTCTTAGAGGAAAACATAGGACGAACACTCTATGACATAAATCACAGCAAGATCTGTTTTTATCCACCTCCTAGAATAACGGAAATAAAAACAAAAATAAACAAATGGGACCTAAGCTTTTGCACAGCAAAGGAAACCATAAACAAGACAAAAAGACAACCCTCAGAATGGGAGAAAATATTTACAAACGAATCAACGGACAAAGGATTAATCTCCAACATATATAAACAGCTCATGCAGTTCAATATTAAAAAAACAAACAACCCAATCCAAAAGTGGGCAGAAGACCTAAATAGACATTTCTCCAAGGAAGACATACAGATGGCCAAGAAGCACATGAAAAGCTGCTCAACATCACTGATTATTAGAGAAATGCAAATCAAAACTACAATGAGGTATCACCTCATGCTAGTTAGAATGGGCTTCATTAGAAAATCTACAAACAACAAACACTGGAGAGGGTGTGGAGGAAAGGGAATCCTCTTACACTGTTGGTGGGAATGTAAACTGATACAGCCACTATGGAGAACAGTATAGAAGTTCCTTAAAAAATTAAAAATAGAATTACCGTATGATCCAGCAATCCCACTACTGGGCATATACCCAGAGAAAACCACAATTCAAAAAGACACATGCACCCCAATGTTCATTGCAGCACTATGTACAATAGCCAGGTCATGGTAGCAACCTAAATGCCCATCGACAGACGAATGGATAAAGAAGATGTGGCACATATATACAATGGAATATTACTCAACCATAAAAAGGAATGAAATTGGGTCATTTGTAGAGACGTGGATGGATCTAGAGACTGTCATACAGAGTGAAGTAAGTCAGAAAGAGAAAAACAAATATCGTATATTAACATATATATGTGGAGCCTAGAAAAATGGTACAGATGAACCAGTTTGCACAGCAGAAATAGAGACACAGATGTAGAGAAGAAACATATGGACCAAGCGGGGAAAGTGGCAGGGTGGTGGTGGTGTGAGGGATTGGGCGATTGGGATTGACATGTATACACTGATGTGTAAAAAACTGATGACTAATAAGAACCTGCTGTATACAAAAATAAAATTAAATTTTAAAAAATCTTTTAAAGAAAAACGGCCTAAGGGATCTTTAGCATCAAAGAACCCTTTAAAAGTGATCTAGGGCTTCCCTGGTGGTGCAGTGTTTGAGAATCTGCCTGCTAATGCAGGGGACAGGGGTTCGAGCCCTGGTCTGGGAGGATCCCACATGCCATGGAGCAACTAGGCCCGTGAGTCACAACTACTGAGCCTGTGCATCTGGAGCCTGTGCTCCACAACAAGAGAGGCCAGGATAGTGAGAGGCCCATGCAGCGCGATGAAGAGTGGCCCCCACTTGGCACACCTAGAGAAAGCCCTCACACAGAAACGAATACCCAACACAGCAAAAAGAAATGAATTAATAAACTCCTACCCCCAAAAAAAGGAAAAAAAGGGGATCTAGTTGACTCATTCTCAGTTGAGAACTCCATAAACATGGGAAAAGTAGATTTATGGCTTTTTACTAAAATTTTTTTTATTGAAGTATATTTGATTCATAATATTGTATTTGTTTCAGGTGTACAACCTATACTCCACTTAAAGTTATTACAATAGCTCTATTTCTCTGTGCTGTACAACATATCCTCGTTCCCTACCTATTTTGTACATAGTAGTTTGTATCTCGTATTCCCCTACCCCTATCTTGCCCTTCATCCCTTTCCTCTCCCCACTGGTAACCACTATATTGTTTCTGTATCTGTGAACCTGTTTCTGCTTTGTTATATGTATTTGTTTGTTTTAGTTTTTGGATTCTATATATAAGTGATAAAATACAGTATTTGTCTCTCTCTGTCTGACTTATTTCACTTAGCATAATGCTCTCTAGGTCCAGGATCTGGGGCTTTTTAAAAAATTCATAAAAACAAGACAAAACAATGTTTTATTTTTTTAAGTAATTTTTTACTTCTTTAGGCAAGGTGACCAAGTAAATTGATATAACCTATCTTGAAATTAATTTGACAATACTCAGCAAAAGGCTACATCACATGCATATCCATAGGGGAGACAGGCTGAGTCCCTTACTGTGCATCCACATGAAGGAATACAACATAATAACTAAAAATTATATGCAGGAAAAAAATGTAACTACTTGGATAATGTTCACAATTTAAAGTGAAAAAAGCCAGATGCAAGTATGGCTATACAAATCTGCTTAAAAATATGTCTAGAAACAGACACACACACACACACACCCGCCCCACCAAGAAAAGATTACTGGTATATATACTAAAATGTCTGCGATGATTATTTCTGGCTGGTGAGATGATGGGTGATATTTAATGTTCTATTTTGTGTCATTTTTCTTTTCTAAATTATCTACAGTGAACATATATATATATATATATATATATATATTTTTTTTTTTTCCTTTGGCCGTACGCAGGCTTCTTACTGCCATGGCCTCTCCCACTGCAGAGCATAGGCTCCGAACACGCAGGCCCAGCGGCCACAGCCCACGGGCCCAGCTGCTCCGCAGCATGCGGGATCCTCCCGGACGGGGGTACAAACCTGCGTCCCCCACATCGGCAGGCAGGCCCTCAACCACTGTGCCACCAGGGAAGCCTTGAATATATTTTTTATTCAGATTTTCTAAGTTTGTTCTAACAGAGCTGAAAATCAACTTACATTGAAAAAACAAAAGTAAGCAATATTAAATAATTAAATATTTATTAATTTAATTAAAATAACATATTCACCGTCTCTATAAACTTTGATTTTATATTCAGCTTCCAATTTCATCAGTAAGCACATACATTTTTACATTTTTTTCCAAATTTATATGTATTGTTTTCAATTACTTTATAAAATATTTTCTTATGCTTTATCTAAACTTCACAACAAATTTTTTTTTTTTTTTTCGGTACGCAGGCCTCTCACTGTTGTGGCCTCTCCCGTTGCGGAGCACAGGCTCCGGACGCGCAGGCTCAGTGGCCATAGCTCACAGGCCTAGCCACTCTGCGGCATGTGGGATCTTCCCGAACCGGGGCACAAACTCGTGTCCCCTGCATCGGCAGGTGCACTCTCAACCACTGCGCCACCAGGGAAGCCCAACAAACATTTTTAGAGGATACACAATATTTGCTCGTGTTGATGTACTGTAATTTACCAAGCAATCTCTTAACATTATACCACTCAGGTTATATTCAACTTTGTTGCTTGTTTTACTATTATACATAACACTACAGTGAACATCTTCAAACATGTTCATTTAGTTTTTGCTTTTGCTAAATTTCTAGAACAGGCATCACTATACCTAACAGTGTGTTTCTGTGGCTCTTGCTAAAAATCATTGTGTTTTTTCTTTTAAAAATCAACAACAGATTTTTAAAAATCTACCAACATTAATAGATGGCATGGCTAGTTTCCCTCTGGAAAGAGGGATGAATATATGTAAAAATCATGGCACCCCACAGCAAGGTTTTTATTACAACTCTTTACAAGAAGGCTCCATTTAGGTTCCTTAAATTGCTACTGACTTACCTACAAGCCTTTTTTCAATGTATAAAACAGGGAAATTACAGAAAGTCTGAATGCCATTTGATTGGTTCTGTACTTTTTTTTCATGGCTTACAAGTTCTGAGGCTACTGAGAAAAACGCTCAAACAGAAGAAAGAACATAGAAAAGGCATGTAAGATGCTTTCCCATCCTGGCTGCATAGTTAACACAGGCAGGATTACAGTGCCGCAGGATTTTAAAGGTGGGAAGGATCAGGGAGGTCATATATTTAAATTCCCTCATTTTAAGCATGGAAAAATAAGCCCTGAAAATTGGCAGGTAGTGACAGAGCCAGGAAAAGAAACTGCAGCTGCAGATATTCAACTTATAACTCTGTTCTACTATCCAAGCATTTCCCAGTGGCTGTTTCCTAAGTCTTCCACATGACTTTAGTAGGTACATGGGGGAGAAAAATAACATAATCAAAGCATTCAAACTGGCCAGGAGAGCACTGGGTTAATCAAGTTAAACTACTTTTTAATTGCAGAACTTCTCAAAATCTTTGAACTGCTAACAGAACAGTTATGGTTAAGTTCTAAGTTAGGGGAGGTTTTTTTTTTTAACATCCTTATTGGAGTATAATTGCTTAGCAATTGTGTTAGTTTCTGCTTTATAACAAAGTGAATCAGCTATACATACACATATATCCCCATATCTCCGCCCTCTTGAGTCTCCCTCCCACCCTTCCTATCCCACCCCTCTAGGTGGTCACAAAGCACCGAGCTGATCTCCCTGTGCTATGCAGCTGCTTCCCACTAGCTATCTATTTTACATTTGGCCGTGTATATAAGTCCATACCACTCTCTCACTTCATCCCAGCCTACCCTTCCCCCTCCCCATGTCCTCAAGTCCATTCTCTACATCTGTGTCTTTATTCCTGTCCTGCCCCTAGGTTCTTCAGAACCTTTTATTTTTAGATTCCATATATATGTTAGCATATGGTATTTATTTTTCTCTTTTTGACTTACTTCACTCTGTATGACAGATGCAACATCCATCCACCTCACTACAAATAACTCAATTTCGTATCTTTTTATTGCTGAGTAATATTCCATTGTATATGTGTGCCACATCTTCTTTATTCATTCATCTGTTGATGGACACTTAGGTTGCTTCCATGTCCTGGCTATGGTAAATAGAGCTGCAATGAACATTGTGGTACATGATGCTTTTTAAATTATGGTTTTCTCAGGGTATATGTCCAGCAGTGGGACGGCTCGGTCATATGGTACTTCTATTTTTAGTTTTTTAAAGAACCTCCCAACTGTTCTCCATAGTGACTGTATGAATTTACATTCCCACCAACACTGCAAGAGTGTTCCCTTTTCTCCACACCCTCTCCAGCTTTTATTGTTTGTAGACTTTTTGATGATGGCCATTCTGACTGGAGTGAGGTGATACCTCACTGTAGTTTTGATTTGCATTTTTCTAATGATTACCGATGTTGAGCATTCTTTCATGTGTTTGTAGGCAATCTGTATACCTTCTTTGGAGAAATGTTTATTTAGGTCTTCTGCTCATTTTTGGATTGGTTTGTTTTTTTGATTTTTAGCTGCATGAGCTGCTTGTAAATTTTGGAGATTACTCCTTCGTCAGTTGCTTCATTTGCAAATCTTTTCTACCATTCTGAGGGTTGGCTTTTCTTCTTGTTTATGGTTCCTTTGCTGTGACAAAGCTTTTAAGTTTCAATAGGTCAAAGGATCTTGCTGTGATTTATGTCATAGAGTGTTCTGCCTATGTTTTCCTCTAAGAGTTTTACAGTATCTGGCCTTACATTTAGATCTTTAATCCATTAGTTTATTTTTGTGTATGGTGTTAGGGAGTGTTCTAATTTCATTCTTTTACATGTAGCTGTTCAGTTTTCCCAGTACCACTTATTGAAGAGGCTGTCTTCTCTCCATTGTATATTCTTGCCTCCTTAGTAAAAAATAAGATGACCATATGTGTGTAGGTTTATCTCTGGGCTTTCTAGCCTGTTCCATTGATCTATACTTCTGTTTTCATGCCAGTACCATACTGTCTTGATTACTGTAGCTTTGTAGTATAGTCTTAAGTCCAAGAGCCTGATTCCTCAAGCTCCATTTTTCTTTCTCAAGATTGCTTTGGCTATTGGGGGTCTTCCTAAGAATTGGTCCATTTCTTTTAGGTTCTCCATTTTCTTGGCATACACTTCCTTGTAGTGATCTCTCATGATCCTTTGTATTTCTGCAGTGTCAGTTGTTACTTCTCCTTTTTCATTTCTAATTCTACTGATTTGAACACTCTTCCTTTTTTTCTTGATGAGCCTGGCTAATGGTTTCTCAATTTTGCTTATCATCTCAAAGAAGCAGCTTTTAGTGTTACTGATCTTTGCTATTGTTTCCTATATTTGTTTTTCATTTATTTCTGATATGATTTTTAAGATTTCTTTCCTTATGCCAACGGGGGATTTTTTTTCTTCTTTCTATAATTGCTTTAGGTGTAAAGTTAGGTTGTTTACTTGAGATGCTTCTTGTTTCTTGAGGTAGGATTGTATTGCTAGAAACTTCCCTCTTAGAACTGCTTTTGCTGCATCCCATAGGTGTTAGGCTGTTGTGTTTTCATTGTCATTTGTTTCTAGGTATTTTTTTATTTCCCCTTTGATTTCTTCAGTGATCTCTTGGCTATTAAGTAGTGTATTCTTTAGCTTCCATGTGTTTGTATTTGCACAGATTTTTTTTCCTGAAATTGATATCTAGTCTCATAGCATTGTGGTTGGAAAAGATACTTGCTATTATTTCAATTTTCTTAAATTTACCATGGTTTGATTTGTGACCCATGATATGATTTATCCTAGAGAATGTTCCACGAGCACTTGAGAAGAAAGTGTATTCTGTTGTTTTGGATGGAATGTCCTATAAATATCAATTAAGTCCATCTTGTTTAATGTGTCATTTAAAGCTAGTGTTTCCTTATTTATTTTCATTTCGGATGATCTGTCCATTGGTGAAAGTGGGGTGTTAAAGTCCCCTACTACGATTGTGTTACTGTGGATTTCCCCTTTTATAGCTGTTAGTGTCTGCCTATGTACTGAGGTGCTCCTATGCTGGATTCATAAATATTTATAATTGTTACAGCTTCTTCTTAGATTGATCCCTTGATCATTATGTAGTGTCCTTCTTTGGCTCTTGTAATACTCTTTATTTTAAAGTCTATCTTGTCTGATATGAGAATTACTACTCCAGCTATCTTTTGATTTCCATTTGCATGGAAAACCTTTTTCCACTCCCTCACTTGCAGTCTGTATGTGTCCCTGGGCCTGAAGTGGGTCTCTTGTAGACAGCATATTTACAGGTCTTGTTTCTGTATCCATTCAGCCAGTGTATGTCTTTTTTTAAAAAACATCTTTATTGGAGTATAATTGCTTTACCATGGTGTGTTAGTTTCTGCTTTACAACAAAGTGAATCAGTTATACATATACATGTTCCCATATCTCTTTCCTCTTGCATCTCCCTCCATCCCACCCACCCTATCCCACTCCTCTTGGTGGTCACAAACCACCTAGCTGATCTCCCTGTGCCATGCGGCTGCTTCCCATTAGCTATCCACCCTACGTTTGGTAGTGTATATATGTCCATGCCACTCTCTCCCTCGTCAGAGCTTACCCTTACCCCTCCCCATATCCTCAAGGACATGCTCCAATAGGTCTCTGTTTTATTCGCGTCCTACCCCTACCCTCTTCATGACAATTTTTTCTTTGATTCCATATATATGTGTTAGCATACAATATTTGTTTCTCTCCTTCTGACTTACTTCACTCTGTATGACAGGCTCCAGGTCCATCCACCTCACTACAAATAACCTAGTTTTGTTTCTTTTTAGAGTTGAGTAATATGCCATTGTATATATGTGCCACATCTTCTTTATCCATTCATCTCTTGATGGACACTTAGGTTGCTTCCATGTCCTGGGTATTGTAAATAGAGCTGCAATGAACATTTTGGCACATGACTCTTTTTGAATTATGGTTTTCTCAGGGTATATGCCCAGTAGTGGGATTGCTGGGTCATATGGTAGTTCTATTTGTAGTTTTTTAAGGAACTTCCATACTGTTCTCCTAGTGGCTGTATCAATTTACATTCCCACCAACAGTGCAAGAGTTTTCCCTTACCTCCAGCATTTATTGTTTACAGATTTTTTTTTTTTTTTTTTTTTTTTTGCGGTACACGGGCCTCTCACTGCTGTGGCCTCTCCCATCGCGGAGCACAGGCTCCGGACATGCACATTCAGCGGCCATGGCTCACAGGCCCAGCCGCTCCACGGCATGTGCAGAGCAGAGCACGAACCCGTGTCCCCTGCATTGGCAGGAGGACTTTCAACCACTGTGCAACCAGGGAAGCCCTGTTTCTAGATTTTTTGTTGATGGCCATTCTGACCGGTGGGAGATGATATCTCATTGTAGTTTTGAATTGCATTTCTACTATGATTAAAGATGTTGAGCATTCTTTCATGTGTTTGTTGTCAATCTTTATATCTCTTTGGAGAAATGTCTATTTAGGTCTTCTGCCCATTTTTGAATTGGGTTGTTTGTGTTTTTGTTATTGAGCTGCATGAGTTGCTTATAAATTTTGGATTAATATCCAAAATATTAATATTATTAATTAATATTAATCCTTTGTCAGTTTCTTCATTTGCAACTATTTTCTCCCATTCTAAGGGTTGTCTTTTGGTGTTGTTTATGGTATCCTTTGCTGTGCAAAAGCTTTTAAGTTTCATTAGGTCCCATTTGTTTATTTTTGTTGTTATTTCCATTTCTCTAAGAGGTGGGTCAAAAAGGATCTTGCTGTGATTTATGTCACAGAGTGTTCTGCCTGTTTTCCTCTAGGAGTTTTATAGTATCTGGCCTTACATTCAGGTCTTTAATCCATTTTGGGTTTATTTTTGTGTATGGTGTTAGGGAGTGTTCTAATTCCATACTTTTATATGTACCTGTCCAGTTTTCCCAAAACCACTTATTGAAGAGGCTGTCTTCTGTCCATTGTATATTCTTGCCTCCTTTATCAAAGATAAGGTGACCATATGTGTGTGGGTTTATCTCTGGGCTTTATATCCTGTTCCATTGATCTATATTTCTGTTTTTGTGCCAGTACCATACTGTCTTGATTACTGTAGGTGTGTAGTATAGGCTGAAGTCAGGGAGCCTGATTCCTCCAGCTCCATTTTTCGTTTTCAAGATTACTTCGTCTATTCGGAGTCTTTTGTGTTTCCATACAAATTGTGAAATTTTTTGTTCTACTTCTGTAAAAAATGCCATTGGCAGTTTGATAGGGATTGCATTGAATCTGTAGATTGCTTTGGGTAGTAGAGTCATTTTCACAATGTTGATTCTTCCAATCCAAGAACATGGTATATTTCTCCACCTATTTGTATCATCTTTAATTTCTTTCTTCAGTGTCATAATTTTCTGAATACAGGTTTATTGTCTCCTTAGGTAGGTTTATTCTGAGATATCTTATCCTTTTTGTTGCAGTGGTAAATGGGAGTGTTTTCTTAATTTCAGTCTCAGATTTTTCATCATTAGTGTATAAGAATGCCAGAGATTTCTGTGCATTAATTTTGTATCCTACTTCTTTACCAAATTCATTGATTAGCTCTAGTAGTCTTCTGGTAGCATCTTTAGTATTCTCTATGTATAGTATCATGTCATCTGTGAACAGTGACAGCTTTACTTCTTCTTTTCCGATTTAGAGTCCTTTTATTTCTTTTGCTTCTCTGATTGCTGTGGCTAGAACTTCCAAAACTATGTTGAATAAGAGTGGTGAGAGCACGCAACCTTGTCTTCTTCCTGATCTTAGTGGAAATGGTTTCAGTTTTCCACCATTGAGGATGATGTTGGCTGTGGGTTTGTCATATATGGCCTTTATTATGTTGAGGAACGTTCCCTCTATGCCTACTTTCTGCAGGGTTTTTATCATAAATGGGTGTTGAATTTCGTCAAAAACTTTCTCTGCATCTACTGAGATGATCATATGGTTTTTCTCCTTCAGTTTCTTGATATGGTGTATCACGTTGATTGATTTGCGTATATTGAAGAATCCTTGCATTCCTGGAATAAACCCCATTTGATCATGGTGTATGATCCTTTTAATGTGTTGTTGAATTCTGTTTGCTAGTATTTTGCTGAGGATTTTTGCATCTATGTTCATCAGTGATATTGGCCTGTAGTTTTCTTTCTTTTTGATGTCTTTGTCTGGTTTTGGTATCAGGGTGATGGTGGCCTCATAGACGAGTTTGGGAGTGTTCCTCCCTCTGCTATATTCTGGAAGAGTTTGAGAAGGATAGGTGTTAGCTGTTCTCTAAATGTTTGATAGAATTCGCCTGTGAAGCCTTCTGGTCCTGGGCTTTTGTTTTTGGAAGATTTTTAATCACAGTTTCAATTTCAGTGCTTGTGATTGGTCTGTTCATATTTTCTATTTCTTCCTGGTTCAGTCTCGCCAGGTCGTGCATTTCTAAGAATTTGTCCATTTCTTCCAGGTTGTCCATTTTATTGGCATAGAGTTGCTTGCAGTAATCTCTCATAATCTTTTGTATTTCTGCAGTGTCAGTTGTTACCTCTCCTTTTTCATTTCTAATTCCATTGATTTGAGTCTTCTCCCTTTTTTTCTTGATGAGTCTGGCTAATGGTTTCTCAATTTTGTTTATCATCTCAAAGAACCAGCTTCTAGTTTTATTGATCTTTCCTATCATTTCCTTCATTTCTTTTTCATTTATTTCTGATTTGATCCTTATGACTTCTTTCCTTCTCTTAACTTTGGGGGTTTTTTGTTCTTCTTTCTCTAATTACTTTAGGTGCAAAGTTAGGTTGTTTATTCGAGATGTTTCCTGTTTGTTAAGGTAGGATTGTATTGCTGTAAACTTCCCTCTTAGAACTGCTCTTGCGGCATCCCAAAGGTTTTCGGTTGTCGTGTCTCCATTGTCATTTGTTTCTAGGTATTTTTTTATTTCCTCTTTGATTTCTTCAGTGATCACTTCGTTATTAAATAGTGCATTGTTTAGCCTCCATGTGTTTGTATTTTTTACAGATCTTTTCCAGTAATTGATATCTAGTGTCATAGCATTGTGGTCAGAAAAGATACTTGATACGATTTCAATTTTCTTAAATTTACTAAGGCTAGATTTGGAACCCAAGATATGATCTATCCTGGAGAATGTTCCATGAGCACTTGAGAAAAATGTGTGTTCTGTTGTTTTTAGATTGAATGGCCTATAAATACCAATTAAGTCCATCTTTTTAAATGTATCATTTAAAGCTTGTGTTTCCTTATTTTCATTTTGGATGATCTGTCCATTGGTGAAAGTGAGGTGTTCAAGTCCCCTACTATGATTGTGTTCCTGTTGATTTCCCCTTTTATACCTGTTAGCATTTGCCTTATGTACTGAAGTGCTCCTATGTTGGGTGCATAAATATTTACAATTGTTATATATTCTTCTTGGATTGATCACTTGATCATTATGTAGTGTCCTTCTTTGTCTCTTGTAATAGTCTTTATTTTAAAGTCTATCTTGTCTGATATGAGAATTCCTACTCCAGCTTTCTTTTGATTTCCATTTGCGTGGAATACCTTTTTCCGTCCCCTCACTTTCAGTCTGTATGTAACCCTAGGCCTGAAGTGGGTCTCTTCTAGACAGCATATTTACGGGTCTTGTTTCTGTATCCATTCAGCTAGTCTATGTGCTTTGATTGGAGCATTTAATCCATTTACATTTAAGGTAGTTATCAACATATATGTTCCTATTACCATTTTCTTAATTGTTTTGGATTTCTTCTTCTAAGTCTTTTCCTTCTCTTGTGTTTCCTGCCTAGAAAAATTCCTTTAACATTTGTTGTAAAGCTGGTTTGGTGGTGGTGAATTCTCTTAGCTTCTTCTTGTCTGTAAAGGTTTTAACTTCACCATCAAATCTGAATGAGATCCTTGCTGGGTAGAGTAATCTTGGTTGTAGATTTCCCTTTCATCACTTTGAATATGTCCTGCCACTCCCTTCTGGCTTGCAGAGTTTGTGCTGAAAGATCAGCTGTTAACCTTATGGGGATTCCCTTGTATGTTATTTGCTTTTCCCTGCTGTTCTTAATATTTTTTCTTTTTATTTAATTATTTATTTATTTATTTATTTATTTATTTTTGGCTGCATTGCGCCTTTGTTGCTGTGCACGGGCTCTCTCTAGTTGCGGCGAGCGGGGCTACTATTTGTTGCGGTGCGCAGGCTTCTCATTGTGGTGACTTCTCTTGTTGCGGAGCACGGGCTCTAGGTGTGCGGGCTTCAGTCATTGTGGTACGTGGGCTCAGTAGTTATGGCTCGCACGCTCTAGAGCACAGGCTCAGTAACTGTGGCACACAGGCCTAGCTGCTCCGTGGCATACGGGATCTTCCCGGACCAGGGCTCGAACCCATTTTCCCTGCATTGGCAGGAGGATTCTTAACCATTGTGCCACCAGGGAAGCCCCTGTATTTAATTTTTATAGTTTGAATAATATGTGTCTTGACGTGTTTCTCCTTGAAAATATCCTGTATGGGACTCTCTGCCCTTCCTGGACTTGACTATTTCCTTTCCCATATTAGAGAAATGTTCAACTATAATCTCTTCAAATATTTTCTCAATCCTTTTCTTTTTCTCTTCTTCTTCTGAGACCCCTGTAATTCGACTGTTAGTGTGTTTAATGTTATCCCAGACGTCTCTATGACTGTCTTCAATTCTTTTCATTCTTTTTTCTATATTCTGCTCTGCAGGAGTTATTTCCACTATTTTATCTTCCAGGTCACTTATCTATTCTTCTACCTCAGTTATTCTGCTATTGATTCCTTCTAGGGAATTTTAAATTTCATTTATGGTGTTCGTCATCACTGTTTGTTTGCTCTTTAGTTCTAGCTCCTTGTTAAACGTGTCTTGTATTTTCTCCATTCTACCAGGATTATGGATCATCTTTACTATCATTAGCCTGAATTCTTTTTCAGGTAGACTGCCTATTTCCTCTTCATTTGTTTAGTCTGGTAGGTTTTTATCTTTCTTCTTCATCTGCTGTGGGTTTCTCTTCTTCTCATTTTGCTTAACTTACTGTGTTTGGGGTCTCCTTTTCACAGGCTGGAGGTTCGTAGTTCCCATTGTTTTTGGTGTCTGCCCCCAGTGGCTAAGGTTGGTTCAGTGGGTTGTGTAGGCTTCCTGGTGGAGGGGACTAGTGCCTGTGTTCTGGTGCATGAGGCTGGATCTTGTCTTTCTGGTGGGCAGGACCATGTCCAGTGGTATGTTATGGGGTGTCTGTGACCTTATTATGATTTTAGGCAGCCTCTCTGCTAGTGGGTGGTGTTGTGTTCCTGTCTTGCTAGTTGTTTGGCATAGGGTGTCCAGCACTGTAGCTTGCTGGTTGTTGAGTGGTGCATGGTCTTAGCGTTGAGATACAGATCTCGGGGAGAGCTTTCGCCACTTGATATTACATGGAGCTGGGAGGTCTCTGGTGGACCAATGTCCTGATCTCGGCTCTCCCACCTCAGAGGCACAGGCCTGACACTGGCCAGAGCAGCAATACCCTGTCAGCCACCCAGCTTAGAAGAAAAGGGAGAAAAGAAAGAAAGAAAGAAAAAAATAAAATAAAATAAAGTTATTAAAATAAACAATAAAAATCATTATTAAAAATTTTAAAATTAAAAAGTAGTTTTAAAAAAAGAAAGGAGAGAGCAACCAAACCAAAAAACAAATCCACCAATGATAACAAGCACTAAAAATCATACTAAAATAAAATCAAGAAAATGACAGACAGAACCCTACGACAAATGGTGAAAGCAAAGCTGTACAGACAAAATCACACAAAGAAGCATACACATACACACTCACAAAAAGAGAAAAAGGGGGCTTCTCTGGTGGCGCAGTGGTTGAGAGTCTGCCTGCCGATGCAGGGGACACGGGATCGTGCCCCTGTCAGGGAGGATCCCACATGCCGAGAAGAGGCTGGGCCCATGAGCCATGGCTGCTGAGACTGCACGTCCGGAGCCTGTGCTCCGCAACGGGAGAGGCCACAACAGTGAGAGGCCCGCGTACCGAAAAAAAAAAAAAGAGAGAGAGAGAAAGGAAAAAATATATATATATATTTTTTTTTTTTTTTAAAAAAAGGAGGAAGAGAGCAACCAAATCAATAAACAAATCTACCAATGATAATAAACTCTAAACACTAAACTAAGATAAACATAAAACCAAGAACAAATTAGATGCAGAAAGGAAACACCAAGTCCACAGTTGCTCCCAAGTCCACCACCTCAATTTTGGGATGATTCGTTGTCTATTCCAGTATTCCACAGATGAAGTGTACATTCAGTTCAATGTGGAGATTTAATCCACTCCTCCTGAGGCTGCTGGGAGAGATTTCCGTTTCTCTTCTTTGTTCGCACAGCTGCTGGGGTTCAGATTTGGATTTGGACCCGCCTCTGTGTGTAGGTCACCTGAAGGTGTCTGTTCTTTACCCAAACAGGATGGGATTAAAGGAGCAGCTGATTAGGGGCTCTGGCTCACTCAGGCCAGGGGGAGGGAGGGGTACGGAAAGCGGGGCGAGCCTGCAGCGGCAGAGGCCGGTGTGACGTTGCACCAGCCTGAGGCGTGCTGTGCATTCTCCCGGGGAAGCTGTCCCTGGATCACAGGATCCTGGCAGTGGTGGGCTGCACAGGCCCCCGGGAGGGGAGGTGTGGATAGTGACCTGTGTTTGCACAGGCTTCTTGGTGGCTGCAGCAGCAGCCTTACCACCTCAGGCCCATCTCTGGTGTCCACGCTGATAGCCGCAGCTCGCGCCCATCTCTGGAGCTCGTTTAGGGGGCGCTCTGAATCCCCTCTCCTCGCACACCCCGAAACAATGGTCTCTTGCCTCTTAGGCAGGTGCTGACTTTTTCCTGGACTCCCTCCTGGCTAGCTGTAGCGCAATAGCCCCCTTAGGCTGTGTTCACGCAGCCAACCCCAGTCCTCTCCCTGGGATCCGGCCTCCGAAGCCCGAGCCTCAGCTCCCAGCCCTCAGCCAACCCGGTGGGTGAGCAGAGAAGCCTCTCGGGCTGGTGAGTGCTGGTCAGCACCGATCTTCTGTGTGGGAATCGCTCCGCTTTGCCCTCTGCACCCCTGTGGCTGCGCTCTCCTCCGTGGCTCTGAAGCTTCCTACTCGTCCCCACCCCCACCTCTGCCAGCGAAGGGGCTTCCGAGTGTATGGAAACATTTCCTCCTTCACAGCTCCCTCCCCTAGGTGCAGCTCCTGTCCCTGTTCTTTTGTCTCTTTTTTTTCTTTTTTCTTTTGCCCTCCCCAGGTACATGGGTAGTTTCTTGACTTTTGGGATGTGAGGTCTTCTGCCAGCTGTCTGGCACTTCCAGGCCCATAGCATACACAGGATCAATATTTATTTAATAAATAAGTTCACCTGTTCCTGAGGTTTCTATGGTTTCCAAACCCCTCAGCACCTTGGGTGACCATCTTCTGGAAAAACACCAATTTTAAATATAGTCTTTCAGTGGGATATACTTTTACAGAGAGAGAGAATCAGCCCTTGTCTTATGCGTTTGGCACAGGGGTCCGTAAGGGGAAAGGTACTAGACTAGTTCTCAGGTACTATTTCGTGGCCCCCCTCAAACATTACTGAGAACTGAGGGAAGCCATTTCCCCTCCTGGGCCATAGCTGCCTCATCTACAAGAGGAAGGGCTTTTGCCAGATGATTTTGAAAGTTCCCGCCATTCTAAACCCTCATTTTTGCATAAATTTTTCTTAAAGATGGATATCCCCTGAGCAGGACTCCCTACTAGATAGTCTGTCTTTGTCTCACCAAGGAGATTTTTACGGCACAAACGCCAACATCTGCGACATGCGGGGGGAGGTGAGAACCATTTTTATTTCTTAATCTAAGACAGACCTCAAAAGACCCATGACTTGAAAAGATACTTAAGAACACCTTAAAAAGATATTTGGAATCTGAGCCCCTGGGACCCCAACACACCTCACTCACACTCATTCTGATCAGGTGCCTTGTCTTGGAGCAGGCTGGAATAAAATATTGTGTCCTGTTATCTTATTATATTGGGTTCTCAGTTTCCAGGGTTAACATGCTTTGCTTCCTGAGCCTACACCACACACTAACTCCTAAGACAGGTGGACAACTACTCCTTTCAAAAACAGACATAAATACGGTTGTCTGACCATGTTCCCTTCTTATCCAATCAGCCAGTCCCGGATCACCCTTGCCAAAACTCTTCAGTTACTGTGAACCCACCTTAACCCTGTTGATTGGATCAGTGTTCTCATGCCAAGGAAAAGCTGCCTTTCCAACATATGACAGGTCATACCAGGTCTGAGCCCCACAGCCCTCAAAAACTAATGCTACCCCAGGTGATACCCCAATGGCAATCTTTCATTTTTCAACAAATATTTATTAAGTGCTTATTAAATGACAGTTACTAGGCTGGGGATATTGTGAATAATATAGAAGCATCCCCACCCACCATCACAGGACATATCAGGTAAAGCAAAGGGCATTCAACAAATACCTACACAAATAATTATAGGTAAGATAAATGACATAAAAGGAAGGCACAAGAAGCCGTAAGAACAAATAAATGGAAGCACCTAAATCTGAAATGCGGGACAACGGAAGGGCATTTCAAATGGACTTCCCAGAGTAAGCTTAGCTGAGTCCTGACCACGTAAAGCTGAAGGTGGATGGTCAACGCATCCAGACATAGTAGGCCCTCCACCAGATGCTGTGCCCTAGTTGATCCCAGGATGAGTTCTTCCTCACCTGCAAGGCTTCCCTAAAATGCCTCTTCCTCACACAGGCCTTCTCTGATCAACCTAGCAAATTCAGCTTTCCAGACATCTCCCCCAACTCCTCACCACATCTTTTCATCACAGCACCTGCTGACGTACTTCCATTACAGAGCAGGATGGACTTCATATACTCTTATTCTTTTCAAGAATTTTTAAACAGATGATATATGTGTTTTCATTTTTATTTCTCTATTAAAAAGTCATAAATCAGAAAAAAAAAACCAAACACCTCATATCAGTTCAGAGTTGATGTTACTGTATCCCTTAGACTTTGAGCAGCTAAAAGACAAGGAAGGTATGTTTCATCGTCGTATTCTCAGGAATAGCACAGTACCTAGAAGATAGTAGGACATTTCTGATGGTTTGTTAAACAAACAGCCTATATTTTGTGCCAGAAAGCAAATCTTCAATCAGAGGAAGCTAGACTCATTTCTATCACTAGAAGTCAAAAAACCTACCCCACTGATGGATGGCAGACAATCAAGGAGGCATGAATCCAAAAAAAAAGATATGTTACTGTATATATCCAAAAGAATTGAAAGCAGGGACTCAGCCAGATACTTGTACACCAATGCTCATGGCAGCATTATTCACAATACACAAAAGCTGAAAACAACCCAAATGTCCACCTACAGATGAATAAACAAAATGTGGTATACAGAAAGAGTGGAATATTATTTCAGCCTTAAAAAGGAATGAAATTCTTTTTTTTGATTGAAGTATATAGCTGATTTACAAAGTTGTGTTAATTTCTACTGTACAGCAAAGTGATTCAGTTATACATATATATATACATTCTTCTTTTATATTCATTTTCATTATGGTTTATCACAGAATACTGAATATGTTTCCCTGTGCTAATCAGCAGGACCTTGTTGTTTATCAAGAAATGAAATTCTGATACATGTTACAACATGAATGAACCTTGAAGACATTATGGTCAGTGAAATAAGTCAATAATAAAAGGACAAATATTGTATGATTCCATCTATGAGGCATTTAGAATAGAGTAATTAATAGAGACACAAAGTAGAAAAAAGGTTACCAGGGGCTAGGGGAGGAGAGAATGAAAAATTATTGTTTAATGGTACAGAGTTTCTGTTTGGGATTGTGAACAAGTTCGGGAAATGCACAGTGGTGATTGAGGGTTGTACAACATTGGGAATGTACATGATGTCAATGAATTACCCATTTAAAAATAATTAAAATGATAAATTTTATGTTATATATATATTTTACTTGCCTCTCCCACCAAAAAAAGATTTATCACTTGTATATTCCTCCAGTCAAGGACTCTGAGATAATCCAAGAGGCTTTATTCCACAATAGCAAATCCTTTGAAAATATCATTGTAATTTGGTAGAATACTATATGTGGCATTGCCAATTCTTGAAAATGGGCAAGAGTGAAGCAAAGAAGATTTAAATAAATTTTCAATTAGGCCAGGCAAAGAGATAGTCCATTTGAAGAAACCAGAATAACAACATTTACTAAAAGGCTCTTTATGTGCTAGATATTGTACTACTAGGTGATTCTGTGTACATTATTTCATTTGGTCTTTACAATACTCTACTAGGTAGGCATTATTATGCCTTTAATCAATTATAAGAAATTGATTAAACAAGTAAAATGTGATAAACCAAAATGGAAAAGAATATGAGAAGCAATATATATATATATGTATAACTGAATCACTTTGCTGTACAGCAGAAATTAACACAACATTGTAAATCAACTATACTTCAATTTTAAAAAATGCTAGTTACAATAAAGAAAAAAATAAATACAGTGCTATGCTAGCATGAAAGGGATGAAGGAACAGAGCTACAAAATCACTACTAGCAGTAGGCAAGACAAAACGTCTGATCTGTACTTAACCAGGTTACCAGGTTGATTGCCTCAAAAAAAAAAAAAAAGTCAACATTCTCCAGAGCATTATAACAGGACCCAGAGAGTCCCAATACTGAAGGGAAAAGAAAGTGAACAGGTGCCAACCCCCAAATGACCCAGATACTGGAATTATCAGATAAAGACCAAAGCAGCTATTATAACCATCAGCTATGAGGTAAAGATGAATGCTCTTGAAATGAATGAAAAGACAGGCATTCATTCTCAACAGAGAAGCAAGAGCTATTTTTAAAAAGGAAACTTTAGAATTGCAAAATACAATATCTGAAATTCAAAATTCACTGGACAGGCTCAAGAGCAGAATGAAAATGACAGAGAAAATAGGAAACTTGAAGACATATCAAAAGAAAGTACACAAACTAACAATAGAGAAAAAAATTTTTTTAACAGTGAACAAAGCCTAAGGCCCCTCTCGGATAATCAAAGGTCTAACATTCATGCACTGGTATCCCAAAATGAGAGGCAAGATTGGGTTTAAAAAATATTTGGAATCATGGCTAAAAATGCCACCAAATATGGTTAAAGACACAAATTTACAGACACAATTATCTCAACAAACCCCAAACAGGATAATCTCTAAGAAAACAATGTACAAAAGCATTATAATCAAACTACTGCAGACAAAAGATTTTTTTAAATATTGAAAGAAGCCAGGGAAAAAAATGACACAATACATATGAGAGAACAGTGATTCAAATGACTGTTATTAGAAACCACATGAACAGAAAAGAGTGAAATATTTTTGAAGTGATGAAAGCAAAGAACTGTTAACCCCAGGACTGTGTATCCAGTGAAAATAGCATTCAAGAATGAAGGTGAAATAAAGACATTTGCAGATGAAGAGAAACTAAGAGAATTCATCAGCATAAGACTTGCTCTCAAAGAAACACTAAAAGAAGTTTTTTAAGGTGAAGGGAAACATGGAACTTCAGGAATGAAGGAAGACCAATAGAAATAGTTTGGGTAAATATAATAGATTATTTTCTCCTTTAAATTATATAAAATATGTATGAGTGCTGCAAGCAAAACTTATAACACTGTCTTGGGTTTTTCTCAATGTATGAAGATGTACTATATATGACAACTATAACATGGGGGTATGATAAAGGAACCTATATGGTTGTAAGGCTTCTATATTCACCTAAAGTGTTAAAATGTTAACTCTACAGTAGACTGTGAGAAGTTAGGTATGTATATTCGAATTCATAGAACAACTACTAAAAAATAATACCAAAGATACAGACAAAAACTAACAGATATTAAAATGGAATATACATACTAAATATATACAGTATAAAGTATACACATATATAAACACTAAATATATATAAGTGTATATATAGAATATATGTATATTTACTCAATAGTGAAGTTAAGAGATGGAAGAGTGAGTGACAAAGTCTAACCAACATCTAATTGGAGCCCCAGATGGAAGTAAGAATGGGGAAAAGGCAATATTTTCAAAAGATGATGGGGGGGGCTTCCCTGGTGGCGCAGTGGTTGAGAATCCGCCTGCCGATGCAGGGGTCATGGGTTCATGCCCTGGTCCGGGAAGATCCCACATGCCGCGGAGCAACTAAGCCCGTGAGCCATGGCCGCTAGGCCTGCGCGTCCGGAGCCTGTGCTCTGCAACGGGAGAGGCCACAGCAGTGAGAGGCCCGCATACCACAAAAAAAAAAAAAAAAAAAAAAAAAAAAAAGATGATGGGGGCTTCCCTGGTGGCCCAGTGGTTAAGAATCTGCCTGCCAATGCAGGGGACACGGGTTTGAACCATGGTCCAGAAGATCCCATATGCCACAGAGCAACTAAGCCCATGTGCCACAACTACTGAGCCTGTGCTCTAGAGCCTGCAAGCCACAACTACTGAGCCTGCAAGCCACAATTACTGAAGCCCGCACACCTACAGCCTGTGCTTCACAACGAGAAGTCACCACAGTAAGAAGCAAACGCACTGAAATGAAGAGCATCCCCCACTTGCTGCAACTGGAGAAGGCCCGCACACAGCAACAAACACCCAATGCAGCCAAAAATAAATTTTAAAACCTTTGTAAAAAAACATTAAACAAATTATTTTAAAGCTGAACTACTTAGAAAAAACAAACAAACAAAAAGATGACTGTTAAGAATAATCCAGGGATCCACCAGAGGACAGACAACAGAAGCAAGAAAAACTACAATCCTGCAGCCTGTGGAACAAAAAACACATTCACAGAAAGACAACATGAAAAGGCAGAGGGCTATGTACCAGATGAAGGAACAAGATAAAACCCCAGAAAAGCAACTAAATGAAGTGGAGATAGGCAACCTTCCAGAAAAAGAATTCAGAATAATGGTAGTGAAGATGATCCAGGACCTTGGAAAAACAATGGAGGCAAAGATCGAGAAGATGCAAAAAATGTTTTACAAAGAAATACAAGAATTAAAGAACAAACAAACAGAGATGAACAATACAAAAACTGAAATGAAAACTACACTAGAAGGGTTCAACAGCAGACCAATTGAGGCACAAGAACGGATAAGTGACCTGGAAGACAGAATGGGGGAATTCAGTGCTGTGGAACAGAATAAAGAAAAAACAATGACAAGAAATGAAGACAGCCTAAGAGACCTCTGGGACAACATTAAACACAACAACATTCACATTATAGGGGATCCCAGAAGGAGAAGAGAGAGAGAAAGGACCCGAGAAAATATTTGAAGAGATTATAGTCGAAAACTTCCCTAACATGGGAAAGGAAATAGTCACCCAAGTCCAGGAAGCGCAGTGAGTCCCATACAGGATAAACCCAATGAGAAACACGCCAGGACACATAGTAATCCAATTAGCAAAAATTAAAGACAAAGAAAAATTACTGAAAGCAGCAAGGGAAGAATGACAAATAACATACAAGGGAACTCCCATAAGGTTAACAGCTGATTTCTCAACAGAAACTCTAAAAGCCAGAATGGGGTGGCATGATATACTTAAAGTGATGAAATGGAAGAACCTACAACCAAGATTACTCTACCCAGCAAGGAACTCATTCAGATTCGATGGAGAAATCAAAAGTTTTACAGACAAGCAAAAGCTAAGAGAATTCAGCACCACCAAACCAGCTCTACAACAAATGCTAAAGGAACTTCTCTAAGTGGGAAACACAAGAGAAAAAAACGGCCTACAAAAACAAACCCAAAACAATTAAGAAAACGGTCACAGGAACATACATATCGATAATTACCTTAAACGTGAATGGATTAAATGCTCCAACCAAAAGACACAGGCTTGCTGAATGGATACAAAAACAAGACCCATATATATGCTGGCAATATTGCTATAAAGAAATGCAGGGAAGCATCTACTTTAAAAAGCAAGACAGTGGCTACTTCAGGGACACAGGGGGTGGTGATCAGGATGTGGCTCGTGGATGGGATTGCTGGGGCAGGGAGCAAAATCCTAATTCTTGACTTAAGGGAAGGTTACAATCACGTTTGTTTTAAAATAACACAGTAAAGCTACACATTTGCTTTGCGTGATGTTCTGTATTTGACTTTTCTTTTACAAGAAAAAGGCTTTCTCTAATAAGGAAAAGTTATATCACTAGTGTTACCTGTCATAAGAGAACATTTATGACATTAAAAATAATTACATTTATTTTAAATAATTATATGAAACATTTAAAATAATTACACGATAGTAAACATCTAAAACAACTATGTGAAAGTAAACAATCTTATAAAATAATCACATTTAAAATGTACATACAGATGAACCTATTTGCAAAGCAGAAATAGAGACATGGATGCAGGGAACAAACATATGGACACCAAGGGGGGAAAGGGAGGGTGGGTTGAACTGGGAGATGGGGAGTGACATATATACACTACGATGCACAAAACAGATAACGAATGAGGACCTACTGTATAGCACAGGGAGCTCTACTCAATGCTGTGTGGAGATCTAAATAGGAAGGAAATCCAAAAAAGAGGGGGTATATGTATACACGGAGCTGATTCACTTTGCTGTACAGCAGAAACTAACACAACCTTGTAAGGCAACCATACTCCAATAAAAATTTTAAAAGTAAATAGATAAAATATACACAAACATAAACCGTATTATTAAATTCCAGCCAGCCACTGATGCCTGAGGAAGGTTCTGAGGCCTATTTTCTGTGTTAAAAAGGAGATTAACAAGTGCCGCTGAGTGTTAGTGACAGGCCAGTGCTCATATGAGACTTTCTTCTCCACTTAATCAGGCCTTGAAAGAGCCCTGAGACAATGTGATTCAGGATTACCTTACGTTTGGCCATGTGCCACCTTAAGTCACCTGCTTCAGTTCAAGTCACCTCGTGGACCATCTCCTATCCTAAACTTCTGGAAACACTGGGCTAAAAACGGGTCTGGTGCATTAGGGTAGGCCAAGACCTAAAAACAAAAACTTAGCCCTCTCAGATCACCAACAGATTCATTTCACTTGTTCCAACCCCTTCTAAACATGCTTAAAAGGTTTGCTTTTCCATTATGAGCATTTAAGCGAGAGACCAACACTATGACCCGGTAAGAGCTGCTTATCCTCATCCTAGTTACCAGCACACACGCTTCACTATGCACTTAAGAGGGCACCGTCAGAGCCTAATAATCATCTGCCTCTGCCTTTTTGCCTAAGGTGCTCAGAGGTTCTCAAGTGACAGGAGGCCTTGTATCGGAAAGCACAAATTACAAAAATAAGTGCAAAGGCCCTCCTCCGGCTGAAGTCCCCGTCATAAAACAAGGCACCACATCCTGAGCTACAGGCTCATCAACACTAAGCCAATCTGACCTCAAAACCCTTTAAAAAAACGGGGTGGGGGGTATCAGGTTATATAATAGACTTATAATATAAACTTGTAGCAAGCAAAGAAAGCTCTGAAATTCAGATGGAATTCAGTCTTTTTTTTTTTTTTTTGGTGGTACGCGGGCCTCTCACTGTTGTGGCCTCTCCCGTTGCGGAGCACAGGCTCCGGACGCGCAGGCTCAGCGGCCACGGCTCACGGGCCCAGCTGCTCCGCGGCATGTGGGATCTTCCTGGACCGGGGCACGAACCCGTGTCCCCTGCATCGGCAGGCAGATTCTCAACCACTGCGCCACCAGGGAAGCCCCTTCAGTCATGTTTTTAAGACATTTTTCTAAAATAGATACATAAAAGTGGCCTGATTCTCCTATAAATGACTTGAGAGCAAATCTGCTTTTACCTCATCTTTTCCCCTCCAAGTTTTGCTACAAGTTTGAAGGGAAAGCAAACCCAAGCCAGGAATGTTTTATTTTTCTGGCACTGCTGCTCACCAGAGAATAGTGACCCCAACACATAAAGATGAGATTCAGGCAGGAGTTGAAAGGGAACTTGTATAACAAAGGAAGATTAGCGCTGAATTCCTGTCTTCAATGTCTGTATCTTAATCAGTCTCCCTTAGGTCAGCTGACCCCATTTCCTTTCCTCTCTTCCCACCTCCTGCTTCTTCTGTGTCCTCAGCCATCCTTCTTTTGTGAACCCTCAGCTTCCCAGCTTACCCACACTCCTTTCCTTGTATATTTTGCTTTCTCATGAGACATGTGAGTAAACAAATTCTCAAATATACACAAACCTACTAAAATGTCTGGAACAGAAATCCCAAGTTCCACTCACCACACAGGGGCTTATGGAGACCTAGTCCAGTCTCCATGATTTCCCTGGACCCCTTTATGAGAGAAGGTACACCCTGGATGGTAAGGACCAGGTCCTGGGTTCAATTTCCTGAGTACATCCACAGCAAAGGGCCCCTTTCATAACTACTACTCTGATCAAGTGAACTCAGGAATGTTTAAATGGGAAGCTCTCTCTCCATACCAGCACCTGATGAGACCAAGACTTTAAGAATAGAAGTAAAAAACATGCACATTTAACCCTCCATTCTAGAAATGGCTATGAGCAAAAGAAACCCACGAGTGTCTAAAGCCCAGCTGAGCTCCACTTATACTCAGGTACACAAGACAGAAGCTCATGTCAGATCCAACGCCTCAGATACTGTCCCAGGTTTGTGCCATTTTCCTCAAGATAGGGTGCCCTGGTCCCATAGGTCTGTTCTATGGGCAAATCTATAGCAGGAAAATGGTGAGGCGTTTTTGGCGGGGAGACGGGAGGCTGGTAGTTTGGATTTTTCACCCAAGCCCTTTCCAATGAGCAACAGAGAAATATGAGAGCCTGTTTAAACATTACTTACTGCCTGTTGGATATCAGACTTCACTTGCTCACTCAACATGCCTTCAAAGACAAAGGAGTCACCAAACTTCTCAGCCTAAAGGAAAGGAAGGAAATAAAAATCCAGAAAAGGTTGTAGTAACATATTTCACACGTGCCATTTTCTCTGTACGCTACTAAAGTGGTTCTTCTTGTCCAAATGAACTTATATTTGTCTTATAACCTCCCAAAGGATTCAGAAATGACCTAAAAGCATCTGGCTTCCTGTTAAAACAGGTTACTGTCACTTACAGAGACCATTTTTATTTAAGGCTCATTTAGCTGATAAGAATGCAGACTGGAAGAGATTAGCTATTGAGACTGTGATTGTTTCTGTTGATGGAAACACATCTCCCCAAGTATTACAAATGACTTTGGAAAATAACAAGATTCTTTACATGTCAGATTACGTAATCAACCTTTGTCCTTTGCTCTGCTCCTGGAACGTAGCTGAAAGAAGTAAATGGCACTGTTTGTGGATATTCTGACACACTCCACTAAGGTGTCCACTGTGCTTATACATCTCAAGTGGCCAGTTCAAGCACCAGATGGAAATCTGTATTTTAATCAGTTTTATTGACCATTACTGTCTCAAGTCCATATCTACCTGGTTTTCTTTGTCGCGTACGACCCCAGTTCTGGAAACACCCAATGTAGTGTCTTGCTCTCCATGATCCTACTCTTCTAGTTTTCTTCCTCCATTTCCGACTCCTCCTTCTCATCTCCTGAAATATGGGGGCTCTTCTTCTTGCCCCTAAGACACTGTTGCTCCTCAGAGCTCTGCCCTGGCTCTCTGCTCCTCTGACTCTACGCCAGTGGCCCTCAGGCTTTGTGCAGTTGAGGTCACCTGGCCAGCTTGTTATAGCTACACAGCACTGCTCCCCAAGCCCAGAGGTTCTGATTCTGTAGGTCTGGGGTGAGGCCAAGGAACCTGCCCGTGTGAACAGATAAGCTGGTGATTCTAATATAGGGGGTCTAAGAGATCACACGATGAGATACACCGACCTGCTGCTGGACAAACTCTTGAAATCCCATGATTTTAATCACCACCGGCATTTCAAATGATGCTCATATCTCCACCTCCAGTCCTCTCCTCTCCTCACCACATGGTATTAACGGCCTTCTAGATCCCTGTATTTCCAGCCTTATGAGCACCTCAAACTCCTTTCGCTGATTAGAGCTCATCTTCTTTTCTCCACCCCAGCTCTTATTTCTGTATTCCCTTGTGGCATCACCATAACTGAGAACCCAGACCATTCCTTCACTCAACAACATGTACCAAACACCTATCAGATGCCTGGCTTTGGGCTAAATGACAGAGATACAAGGTCAATATTACAGAGGCATGATCTCTGCCCTTAGAGCACTCACATATGGGGCCACAAACAAAAGTCAAGCCAAACAAAGAAAGGAAGAATATAATTACAACTTTACTTGACCTTGTAAGGCAGAGAGTATAGAGAGAAGCCTCCTTTTGATAGGGTGGGCAGAGAAAGCCTCCCTGAGAGGGATATTGAAGCTGAGATGACTCGAGAATGAGAAGGCGCCAGCCATGCAAAAGGGGGACAGGCAACGGGGTCAGGAAATTCCAAGCAGGGGGAAGTATGAGCTGCACCCCCAAGATGGGAAAGAGTGTCAAGTCTGCAAGGAACAGAAACAAGAACAGCAGGGCTAGAACCTGGTGAGCAAGGGAAATATGATATAAAATGAAGTTGGAGAAATGGAAGAAAAGAAACATGAATGCCATAATAATATGAAGTATTTTATCCAAAGCAGAGGTTTTAACCCTTTTTGTGCCCTGGACCCCTTTGGCAGTATGGTGAAGCTTAAGGATCTCCTTCTCAGAATGAAATGTTTAAGTGTATACAATAAAATCAATGCAATTACAAAGAAAACTAGTTATATCAAAATACTAGTAAAACAAATTTGTGCTATAGCAACATATACATATATGTGTATATATATCTATACATTAAATATAAATAAGTATAAATAATACATTAAGTAAGATCTAGTGGCAGGTCTCATAATTATCATTTCTAAAGTGAGGATGAATAAAAACAATATTTTATGATCTCTGCAACAACAATAATGGGATACAAAATGTCTGTGATTTCTATTGGTGATAAAGTCATAGGCACTGCTGCCACTACTGTGGTATGTTGTCTATTCCTAACTGAAGGAAATGCTGAACTTCAGTTAGAGGGTAATAGAAATCCAGATGCAATATTTCCCCATCCATGCTCCTAGATGCCCTAAACTCTGCTATTCTATCTAGTCTTGATAGGAACCCTAGTCTAAGGGAAGCTTCTTGCCTTAGAAGCCCACTTCTAACTTCATCAGACTACCGAGGTACTTGACCTGAGAGTATCTTCATGAAACAGAAAGAACAGCAACTTCGTACTACAAATAGGTACAAAAAGACAACTACTTCGTATATTTTAAGAAATTCCAAGGAAATGCAAAACCAAATCTGGATGTTGTTTTGCTTTCAGCATTCGCTCTGAAATTTTTTTTTAAAGAAAGGAAGATGTTCTGGCCTGGAAAAAAACAAAAACAAGGACAGGGACTTCACAAACTGAAGGCAAGGGTAGGGTAGATTCCTTTGGTAAGAAAAAAATGGGAAACCTACATAACAAGGATATTTTAGACACTCACAGAAACTTTCATAAACTAGACAGCATCTCTCTTCCTACTGCCGTTTAGGACAAACATCCCCTTTCAGAACCTTGCTCTGTGATTCAGCGACCACAGGATAAAGCCTGGAACTGCCGAAGGAAAGCTTATGAGTCGTCAGGCACTGGAATAAAACCACAAAAATGAAAAGCTGCACTTCTGCATCTATTACTTATGAATTATGCAATGCTTCTGGAACATCCAAACTATAATTTTTTGAGAGAGAAAAGTGGCCTTACTTTACATGCTATCATCTCAAAAAGCCTGAAGAGCACAGAGATGCTCTTTGGCAGATGGAAGCACTGACACGCGAGAGCATAATGGTTAAGAAGACAGGCCCTGGGGCCACACTGGCCCGGCTCGAATCCCAGCTCCACCACTAACCAGCTGCGGGACTCAGGGCAAATCACTTTGCTGATCCCGTTTGCCACCTGAAAAATAACCTGCCTCACTGGGTTGCTATGAGAATAAAAATTACATGAAATATACAGGAAGTGCCTATCACAGCACTGGGCACGGAGGAAAAAGCGGTCAACTGATAAAGTTCTTCCTCCCCATCCCAACCCCATTACCTCTGTCAAATAGCCAGTTGAGTTCACAAACTTCTCAAATTCAGCATTACTGACTTCATAGGCATCCATGTAAAAGGCATCAATAGCAACTCTCCTCGCAGGTGCTTCCCCATCCTGCTTTATCTGAGGATCATCTGTGCCCATTGTAAATACTCCGGCAGGGATGGGGACCATCTGCAGCAAAAGGGGAAACACGGGAAGTCAGGCCGTCACCGCCAGAGTGAACCTGGGTCAAGCGTAGAGTGCCAGCACACAGTAAGCACCCAACAGCGAGCCAACCTCCACCACAAAAGCCACTGTGAAATGAGTAAAACCATGGCATACCCCAATGAACGATTAGCCACAAAAAGAACTGAAAATTCTTTAGGGTAGGAACTTCTTTAGGAAAAACGCTACATAACACACATCTGCACACGCCATGGAAACAGGTCTGGAACAACAGTCACCAAGCTGCTAATGGCTGCAGTGCAGAGGCGGGGAGAATATTCCACTTCTTTATACATTTGTGCATTTTTGTCCATTATTGTGTCCATATTTCTTTTGAATTATTTTTAAAAGCAAACATAAAAATGCCAAATACAATATTTTTTAACTTTTTTTTTTTTTTTTTTTGGCCACGCGGCATGTGGGATCTTAGTTCCCCAACCAGGGAAAACCCGCGCCCCCTGCAGTGGAAGTGCAGTCTTAACCACTGGACCACCAGGAAAGTCCCCCATATATAATATATTTCAAAACCCACTGAGTGAATCTAGGTTCCCAACGATAATGGAAAAGACTTAAATCATTGAAATGGAAAATCTAAAAGGTTTACTAAAAGACCATGTCTTGTCCTTATTTAATATCTCATTAAAACTCTAATTGTTCCTATCTACTGTTTCACATAACCTCTAAACACCAAGAGGGCAGCAACTGAGGCTGCTTTGTTCACGTTTTCCTAGCACCAAACATAAGATCTGAGGATCACACCGAAAATTTTCAGTTAACAAACACTGGTCCATCCTCAGCATCACTTGGGAAATCCAACACTACAGCGGTCATCCAGTTTTACTGGGTGTCCTAAATATATATCCCTCTGTGCTCTCCCCTGTTCTTTTCCTCGGCTGATGCTGTAGCCTCACAATTGTCTCCTTGCCTCCAGTCTCATCCCTTCACATTTCTCCCGGCTCCTCTCTAAGCCATCAACCTTCCTTTCAATCATTCATACAAGTGTTTAAGCCCCTACTGAACTTTCCAAAATATGTCTTCTGTATCCCACACAATTTATTGAAGCTCTGCTTGGAACAGAAAAAGACTGGAAGCAACCTAAATAGTTTTCAATATTGGAATGATTAACTAAATTGTGGGCCACCCAGAAAATGGAAAATTAGGCAGCCATAAGAAAAGGAAAAGAAGGAAAACAACAGGAAAAAAAAGACACTTTTAATATATTGATATGGAGAGATCTCACCACGATGAAGAGGAAAGTGAACAAAGCAAGGTGCACCCTAGAAAGCATGGTGTGGTATCATTTGCAGGAAAAGGAGGTGGGCGGGAGAACATAGATTCACATCGTTTTTTGTATTTGCTTACATTTGCAGAACACGGCTCTGGGAAGATATTCAAGAAACTCATGCAGTGGTTGTCTGAGGGGAAGGTTATTACGTAAGTGGAAAATTTTTCACTATACACCCTTCTACAGAATTCTTTTTTAAATTTTAAAACCATGTAACGTACTCTATTCAAAATCACAAACAATAAAGTGTCAATCTGATTACACCCCTTTCCTACTTAAATTCTTCAGGGATCCCCAGCACCTCTGAGGGTGAACTATCTGAGCATCAGAGCCTAATCCCCCCCCATCTCTCTCACCCTGTACTCTACCTGCACTTCATCTCTTGTGAACAACATCAACGCTCAAGGGTCACCTCCTACAGAAGAAGGCCTTTCCTGCCTGCATTTCCCTCTGCTGGCTGGGCATATCCCCCTCATTTGGGATCCCCTGATAAACACCTCTCTAAACAACTGACACACACTGTACATATTTTAATGGCTTGTTTTTACCTGCCCGAGATCCCAGGCTCCTTGGGGACCAGAAATAAAGTTTTCACTTCTATGTCCCCAGCTCCTAGCACAGTGCATAATTCATGGAAGGAAGGAAGAAAGGAAGGGAGTGGGGGGGATGGATGGATGAAGAAACTTCATTGACTGAAAGAGGGACATCACGGATACAATGAAAAATGTATCACTTGAATTATTCCTAATTATAAAAATTCTCTTTCTTTTATAACACCATCCCAGACACGGATAGCATGCCTGCATCACAGTGAAACCTGTTTAAGAGACTCTGCTCAAAGACTGAACTAGGTGCACACATTATTCTCATTATCCTCCAAGCATCTGGGACACGAGATTCCTCAGTCAAGATGAGGAGTCAGAATTTCAAGCAGCTCTGCAATGAAGCAGAAAAAATAGAAGCCTGCAGATGAAAGCTTAAAATGATTATTAAAATGATCTAATAAAAGGTTTCATGTTTCCTAAAGGACTTTAAGAAAAAAAAAAAAAAAGCTTTCCAGCAGCAGACAAGTAGGTCCTTTTCTGAGAACAGTTGTTCATCCCAAGGTGCAAACACAAGGCCTATAGGAAACTGTGCCCACTGTTGCCAGTGAAGTTTTACAGTCACCTCGGGTTTTCACCCCTCTCTCCCTCAAGGTGAGCACCGACAATGCTAATACAATCACACCTTCCGCTGTGGACTCCTGGCCTAATTTTCTTTCCTTTCATTAACCATCAGAGATAGACAGCAATGAATAAGCCAAGTTTCCATTCTGGAAGCTACAGGTAAAAATAACCCGCATGGCTCTGACTGGATCAGAATTCCCAGTCTGCACTAATGAAGTCTCTGTCCTCCAAACGTAGAATGTCGTTCTAGCGAAATCCAGAGCATCGGGTCTCACACTCCTACACCAAATACAAAGACCCATTTTGATCAAGTCTTCATGAGGGTCCAGATTCAAACAGTCCACTCCTCCTTGGAGGTAAGTTAAAACCCCTTCTGGCACATCAGTTTCTGCCACTGCCAAGCAAGCGAAAAGGACAGGTGAAGTCAAAGCAACTCTCTTATCACTAGGACCATATTTGGGCTACACACTCTGGCCAGGTGCAGTGGACATCTATGATTTTTGCCCACCTGGCACCCATTCCCTCCTGTTCTTGTAAGAGCGAGCGACATCTCTTTGAAAACCACTTCTTCAACTAAGTATATGTCTCAGGTGGAGCTGGATGACACTGCTCCACGCCCCCTACTCCCCACCCCACACACACCCCGCCCCTGCCCCATGACTCAGGCCTAGCCAATTACCACATTCTTTTGACCACAGAGATGTAATCAGGGATAGGCCCACGACCCAATGAAAGTTAATCTCAGAAGTTTTGCTGGAGCTATGAGGGAAAGAAAACTCTCTTTCTCTTCCAGCTCTTTGATCATTAGGACAAGGAATACTACCTAAAAATGAAGCCAACATAGAAGAAAGAGGAGCTGCCAAGAGGGAGCCAAAAAGAGAGATCTGGAGATGCTGCCTGAGGCCCTGCATCCAGCTGTGTCTGGGACCATATCTGCACTTGAACTTCCCAGCCATGAGAGCCCATAAATGTCCCTACCCACACTTCTTTATCAGCCTACTAAGCTAGTTTTAAGAATCTTTTCTTTCACTTGCTTCTGTGGGACTTTTGTTTTACACACAGAAATGAAATAAGTTTATATGCAACTCTTTTGTGTAGCACTTCTCCTTTTTCCTGCTTTCCTCTCCTCAAACCTAAGTAAAAAGCTAAAGGCTCCAGAGAAAGCTGGGTGAATAACAAGAGAAGCAAGTTCCCTGGATCTGCCCACAAACTGCTGCCTTAACTATCTAGGCAGGGCTTACCTACCTATATCACCCTGTCACTCTACTGACACTAATCATAGATGAAATGGCATTCAAGTTCCTTCAAGCCCTGGGATTTCATGAATTCTATTCAGCCTCAGCTGTCACATCTGTAAAGTGGGGGATAATATCTCACAGGATCCTGGCGAGGATAAGATACAGCAAAAAGACTGCTTTCCAAAGGTTTCTTTAAAAAGTAACTCATACCCTTAATTCCCCTGGCAGTTTCTCAATATTGTATCCAACAGAAAAAAGGTAAAAGATCATTCCAGAAATTGTTACACGATGCCTAAATGTGTAAAGCGCTTGGAGGATACAGACATTAAAACAGGTCGAAAAAATTGCTTCCTGTGTAGAAAGAGATATCAGACAATTACACAAATAACACTACTTTACAGAAAATATACAAGTTTCCATCAGACATTGACAAAATGCTATGAGAATTTAGAGGATAGAAACACCACTTCTTCCTGGAGGAAAGGGGTCATAGAAGAGATGGTATTCAATCGTGTCTTGACACCTGGGTAAGCATTACCCGATCAAACCATCCTCAGTCCAGAAATTGACGGAATTTACCCACATATAGAGATACCACGTACAATTTTATTGTCTCATGATCTTCAATGCCTTTTCAAACAACTCTTTTAAAAGATACACGGAGATTAAAACATTTTGATACCTTTTCATAAAATAATAAGCTATACAGAACATTGTTAGAATAGTTTTCTCAATGAGCACTGTATATTTTTTAACCAGAGGGAAGTTAAGTAAAATTTGAAAATATCTATAGTTTCCCAGACAATTCTTACTGCCATAACTTTCTAGTGAAACCTAAATTCCTTGAGGGTAAAGCCCAGTGCTATTTACTTCTCTGTAAACAGCACTTGCCAAGTGTTCATTAAATTGATTAAAATATGTTTTAAAGATGACTCACGTCTAAAAACTATTACATTAAAAAGAGTGAAAACATCACCCCCAGAAACCTTAAACTACTTACATACCCCAGAACACACCATGCACTTGTACAATGCTTCGTTTGTACTCACACTCTTTTCCTTCTTGCAATGTCCTTCAATCTGCCCTTCCATCCCCAACTCCTGAAAATGTCTCCTCCAAGGAAGGCCTAGCCTCATGTGGTCTCTTCTTTGAGCACTTCCTGACTTGTCCAGGAAACAAGAATCCTTTCTTCCTCTCCAAGTACTTTGTACATACTCCTCCTACAGGACTGTCACTATAGAAAAATGATGCTTGCATATAACTGTGATTGTGTGTGTGTGTGTGTGTGTGTGTGTGTGTGTGTGTGTGTGTGTGTGTGAGGGAGAGGGAGGGAGGGGGAGGGAGGGAGGGAGAGAGAGGGAGAGAGAGAGAGAGAGAGAGAGGTGTACCAACAAGTTAATGCCTTGAGGGTAGGGCATAGGCCTTTCTTTTCTATAAGCCCAGAACACAGGACAGAGTCTTATATAATACGTGTGCCAAGTAAGTATTTATTGAATTAAACTAAATAAGCGGAAAACAAAAATAGATTCAGTACAACCTCAATCCAAATCCCAGCAAGTTATTTGATCGATATCAACAATATGATACTCAAGTTTATATGGAGAGGCAAAAGACCCAGAAGAACCAACACAATATTGATGAGAAAAACGAAGTTGGAGGAAAGACACTATGCAACTTATTATAAAACTACAGTAGCCAAGACATGTATTGGTTAACGAACACCCGAACAGATTAATGGAATAGCGAAGAGAGACCAGAAATAGACCTCCATAAATATAATCAAATGATCTTTGACAAAGGAGCAAAGACAGTACAATGGAGGTAAGGCAGTCTCTTCAACAAATGCTGGTACAACTGGACATCCATGTGCAAAAAAGAATCTAGACAGAGACCACTCTTCAAAAGACAATGTCAAGAGATTAAGAAGACAAGCAACAGACTGGGAGAAACCAGTTGCTGATGACACATCTGATAAAGGACTGTTATCCAAAATAAACAACTCTTAAAACCCAACAATAAGAAAACAAACAATACAATTAAAAATGGGCCAAGGACCTTCCAAAGAAGATATACAGGTGGCAAAGATGCTCAACATGTCAACCAAAAAATGCAAAATTAAAACAAGATACCATTACATACTTTAGAATGGCCAAAATCTGAAACACTGACAACACCAAATGCTGACAAGGGTGTGGAGCAACAGGAATTCTCATGCACTGCTAGTAGGAATGCACAACGGGTACAGCCGCTTTGGAAGACAGTTTGGTGGTCTCTTACAAAACTGAGCATACTCTTGCTATATGATCCAACAATCACATTCCTTGGTATTTACCGAAAGGGGTTGAAAATTTTATGTCCACACAAAAAACCTGCACCCAGATGTTTACAGCAGCTTTATTCATAATTGCCAAAACTCAGAAACAAGCAAGACGCCTTTCGGTAGGTGAATGGATAAACTGTGGTACATCCAGACAATACATGATTATTCAGCATGAAAAATAAATGAACTATCAAGCTATGAAAAGACGCAGAGGAAACTTAAATGAATATTACCAAGTGAAGGAAGCCAATCTGAAGAGCCTACATACTGTATGATTCCAACTATAAGACATTCTGGAAAAGGCAAAACTTATGGAGACAGTAAAAAGATCAGTGGTCGCCACTGGGGAGGAAGGAGAGGGATGAAGAGGCAGAGCAAAGAAGATCCTTAGGGCAATGAAAATATTCTGTATGATACTATAGTGATGGACATATGTCACTGAACATTCGTCCAAACCTATAAAATGTTCAAAACCTAAGTGAACCCTAATGTAAATTACAGTTGACTCCTGAACAACACGGATTTGAACTGCAATGGTCAACTTATACGTAGATTCTTTCAATAGATACGTACTTCAGTACTACATGACCTGCACTTTGTTGAATCCTGGAATGCAGAACCACAGGTATGGAGGGCCAACCGTAAAGTTATACTAGGATTTTTGACCACGCAGGGGGCCAGTGCCCCTAACCCACATGTTTTTCAAGGGTCAACTGTATAGACTTTGGGTGATTAGATATGTCGGTGTAGGTTTATCAATTGTAACAAATGTACCACTGTGGTGGAGGATGTTGATAATGGGCAAGGCTATGCTGTGTTGGGGCAGGAGGTATATGGGAAATCTCTTTACCTTCCTCTCAATTTTGTTGGGAACCTAAAACTGCTCAAAAAAAATAATCCTTTTATTTAAAAAAAGAAAAAGAAAATTAAGAAAATAAAGGGTTATCACTATGACCATGTACCTCACATAATATTGGACTTCCTGAATTCAGAATACATGGCTAAGTGTCAGAATTAGACCAAAGTCATGTGCACATGAACTAAAACATCTGAAACCAAGGAAAACAGAGAGACAAAGAACAGCCTCCTATGAAGTCCTTTGTCTTGATAAGAAGTATACTTCAGGTTCAAGCATTAAGTTTAAGAGTCCTTGAAGGCTTGTGAGCTGTGTTCTCAACAACTGCCAGTTTACTAATAACTTGGGATGCTGCCAAACATTATAGAAACTGAGCGCAAGGGAAGATAAACATAAAATAAATGCACATATACAAAATATAAATTAATTAATTATATATTTTCCCTTTATAAAATGAATGCAAGATATGGCCAAAGATGACTCACACAATACTCAGTCCGGACGTGAAACCACTCTAAAGGGATGAAAAATGTATATCTTATAATGATACATACATCCCATTCTGGAATCAAGAGGACATTGGAGTATTTAAAATGAGCAATGTTCAGTACTGGCCAGAAGGTCCTCGACAAAAGTTTGACACAGACCAATGTACATGCAAATAAAACAGCGCCCCTGTTAGTTACAAAGCAGATAAACAGAGGGCTTTCCCTGCAAGAGGAGGGAGAAATTGATTATCAAGTACCATTCAAGTTATAGAGGAATTAAAATCAAGCACGGCTAACACACACTACAACCATAACCAAGGCTCCCCACCACACAAAAGATAAACACGAATAATGCAGGGAATCCTCTGAGGAACAACAGGAAAAATATTAAAGGCTAGTAATTATACAGGATGGAGAAACAATGAGAAGTCCAGCCACCAACCTCCTAACACTCTATACCCAAGTCACAAAATTATGGTCCTGACTCCCCTCCCTCTCACAATCTAGCTGGGGAGAGACACCAACAGACAAATATCTTCAGTAATGGTTATGTCAGAGCAAACAGGTACAACTGCGGCAGCATATGGAAATACTGAAGGGGACGGAAGGAAAGAGGTCAGGTAAGGCCTGCAGGAGGATGTTACCTCTCACCTAAGTCCTGAAAATTGGTCAAAATTAACCCACAGGGAAAAAAAAACTGGGACAGAAAAAGCTGGAAAGGGTGTACTAGTATTCAAGAAGAACGTCTTTGGGAGTCAGCAGATGTAAGTTGTTTTCACAACCATACCAATATGCAAAATACCTGGAATGGTAAGAACTAAGGAACAGTTATTAATTTTTTTGTTTTTTGTTTTTAATTAAGAACTAAGTAATAGTTATTATTAATGTTATTTACATATCCTAGCACATAAAACATTCAGGTACTGTGCAAGGTATAGATAAGCGATAGTAATAAAACAACTACTGTTTACTTAGTCTCACCATGTATTAAAGTGCTAGGAATAGCAGAATAAATAAGACAAGTCCTTGTCCTCAAGAAGAGACTACTGATAAGTAAACAACAAGGTTAGAGACACTGACACCCAGTGTCCTGATTCCTTCACAATTAATGAGAGGAACGCAGGACTTAAACTCACATCTATCTGACTTAAAATTCTGCGAACCTCATCAAGAAGACAGGGTGCAAGAACGAGGAAGCAGGAGATAAGAGGTAAGGAAAGGAAAGACAACTGTCCTGAAACCAAACTCCCTAATGCTCAGCATTACGCAGAGCCCCAAGACCCACCCGTTTCGGAGGGCGGAAGAACTTCTCATCAAACGGGGTCTGCAAGTGCGCGATTTGGCAATGTGATTATAATCTTTACTTGCCTTCCTCCAACCCCTGGCCTTACCCATCCCAACCCTGTCGAGGAACCCGGCGACCCCAACCCGTCGTTAGGGAACCAAGAGAGCACCTTGGTGGGCGGGAACGGCCGCTCTCCGGATACCGAGCCCGGGGCGTTCGCCTCCCGCGAGTATCGGTGCTCGGCCGCCGAGCTGCCGTGGGCCCCGGGCCGCTGGGGAGTGCCACAACCGCACGAGCCCGCGAGGGACTCCGCGCCCGCCTCGGCCCCGGCCTCTTCGCCCCCCGCCGCCCGGCCCAGCAGCAAGAGCAGAGGCAAAGAGAGAACGAGACCGAGCCCGGCGCCTCGTCCTCGAGCCGGCCCTAGCGCGGGCGCAGCCATGTTGTCCCACTGGCCATGTGACCCTTCGGGTCACGTGGCCACGCCCTCCTTAAAGGGGCCAAGCCCTAGGCTGACTTCAGTGTCCCTAGGAGTTACCCTCTTTCCACCTCTCTCCGGGTACCTCTCCTTTAGAGCCTTCCTCCTTGGCTCTCCTGACGGGAAAACAACAAAACCCAAAAAGTCTTGGCCTTCCGCAGCCTTTGCGCCCCATTTTTATTTTTAGGTGGAAAAAATTATAATCGAGTTTATTGAGCATTTGTTATGTGCCAGGCAATACACTAGGTGAGCACTTTATGTTTTGAAATCTCATTTAATCCTCACGAAGACCCTAAATGTTGCGTGCACAGAACAATTAAGTGATTTGCCCAAGGTCACAAGGCAAATAAATGTCAAAAGACGAGATTTAAACCCAGCCACACTGCGTCTCTAACACATACCTTCAAACCCTGAGTTTTAAACCATTATGCTGTAATGCAGGCAATTCAGTAAGCTTCCCTTAACAGGAAAATGGAAGATAAACTTGTTGAAGGACACCTCACCAAGGGATACAGTTAGAGAAATCCCTACTGTGGCTCTCAAAGTGTCGTCCAGACCAGCAGCAGCTGCATCACCCGGGAACTTGTTAGAAATTCAATACTCAGTCAGAATGTCTGGGGACAGGACACATCAATCTGTGCGTTTAACAAGTTCTCCAGATGATTCTAAAGCATACTGATGCACACTAAAGTTTGAGAACCACTGTTTTATAAGACCCAATCTCTTCAGGGGGGGAAAAAAAGGCAAAAGAAAAACCAGAAAGAAGGGGGACCTATAGATTAAATATGACATCTCACACAATTGTAGTATATATGAATCTTATCTAAAAACTTATTCAAACCTACTGATCTCAAATTTTTTAGGATAATCAGAGAAATATGGCCACTAAATCAAGTTATAATATTTGATAAAATTAAGAATTACTGTCAGTTTTGTTTTTAGTTTTTGAAGAGTGATAATGGTATTTGTGGGTATGTTTTTTAAAAGAATCCCTTCCTTTGAGATATATGTATTGAAATAGATGATAGATAGATAGATAGATAAAAAGACATGCTGTTGCCAAGGAGTTGCTTCTCAAAATATGGTGAATGGGCGGGGGGGGGGAATGGCTAGAGATGAAACACAATTGGCCATGAGTTGGTCATTGTTAAAGCTGGTTTATGGATTTTTGAGTGGTTATTGTCCTATTCTTTCTAGTTTATGTTTGAATTTTTTTAATATAAAGGAAAGTCCGAGGTGATCATTTTGCAATACATACAAATAGGGAATCATTCTGTTGTACACCTGAAACTAATCTAATATGTCCACTATATCCCAAATGAAAAAAAAAACCAGGTGAAAAAAATTTTAAGTCCTTCCATACTGGCTATTTTACAGTTTGCCAAGAGCTTTCACACATTTTCTCATTTGACAGTACAACCCCTTGGCAAGAAATCTACTATACCCATTTTACAACTGATGAGGCTGAAAGATCAATGCTTTAACCAAGGTTTTACATATTAACTGTGCACAAATATAGATTCCAGGTCAGAGATAATCTTTGTCAGTCTCTTTGCAAGTGTTCAATCTCAGCAGGAGCCTGCTGCCTTACCGAGCCCTGAGTTCCTTTGATTGATGGTCCTGCTACACTATGAGGCGACAAGCTTCATGAAGGCAAGGATCCTGCCTATTTGTTCACCATTGTATCTACAAAATTAGGCCAAGAGCTGGCACTTAATAAACACTCAGTGAATATTTGTTTATTTTATTTATTTATTTATTTTTTTTTTGGTGGTATGCGAGCCTCTCACTGTCGTGGCCTCTCCCGTTGCGGAGCACAGGCTCCGAAGGCTGCAGGCTCAGCGGCCATGGCTCATGGGCCCAGCCGCTCCGCAGCATGTGGGATCTTCCCGGACCGGGGCACGAACCCGTGTCCCCTACATCGGCAGGCGGACTCTCAACCACTGCGCCACCAGGGAAGCCCAGTGAATATTTATTGAGTTAATGGAAAAATGAATGGCAGTAATCATGAGCTCTCTCCCTTAAAGAGAAGCAAATTGTTGAGAAAATAATACAGATTTTAGACTCAGAAAGAGCTGTGTTTAAAGCTGGCCACTTACAAGACGCATTCACCTTTCTAAGCCACTATTTCTTCATGTGTGAAACGGGGATAATAATAGCACCTTCTTACAGATTTTATGAAGATTAAGTGAGAGAGAGTTGTAAAAGTCTTAGCATTTCACAATACCTCAAAAAATTGTTTGCTATTATTAGCCATCATTATCAAAGATGGAAACTTTGTTGGTTCTCCAGGAAGTATCAGCCTTCTCTCTCAATTCATTAAATAATGTCTCATTGGTCACTAATCAATGAGTAAGTGGGGAAAAAATGATGAGAAATCCATAGGTGAGAAGGCCATGCTAGGAATCAGTTAAGGGAACAGCTCAGCCATCAACTCTACAGCAATTAGGGCAATTTGTCTAGACTTTGTCTCACACTCTGGCTCCCACTCAAGTTCCTTCTACCGGTCTTCTTGCCCCTTCCATCTAATGAAGCTGTAGATGAAAGACCTCAGACCTGACAGTGACTTCTGTGTTCACTAAACAGCAAGACCAGTGTGACTGCAGTAGAATGAACAAGGGAGGGCGGAACCACGAAGGAGGTCAGAAAGTAACAGGGGGCCAGATTATGTAGGATCTAGTGAGCTTTTACGCTAACTGAAAGGCAGTGTCATTACAGTTTTGAGAAGACATCTCACACTTTTCCTGCTAATCAGGGTCAATTTCCCTGCCAAGTTATAGACTCCTTGTCTTGCCTGCTGGACCCTGAACACAAGGAGTCCAAAGTGCCCTGATAGCAGTCATGGCTTGTAGTGCAATGCGATATTGCCTGTGCACAGAAAGCGTGTACTCCTCTGAGGACCAGGGCGAGGTGAGCCTCTGTTGAACTGCTGGGTGATGCTGGTGCCGCCTCTGCCCCATGCATGCCTGACAGCCTTGGCACCTAGCATCTCGTGAGGGCCCTCCCAGGGAATACAGTCCTCAGTGGGTCTTCTGGCCTCTCAGAATAAATCCAAACAGCAGTTTTACTTCCCTGAGCTGTCAAGTCGTTTCTTCTATCTGCCTCAGCAACCCATGCATTTCACCTTCATTTAGAGTAAGCCACTGCTTTCTCCCGGCTTCTAGATCCACGCTAGCAGTGAGTCTGCCCCTTTCCCTGGGGTCCTTGCCAAGGTATGAAATCCCAAGTCCTAAGGGAGAACTTCCAAGTCAATACATTCTTGCCCATCCATTCTTGTGCTTTGGGCCCGTAATCAAATACCCACACAGTTCAGGCCCAAGGTTACTCCCCTGGCTTTGGTTCATATGCGCTAGTTGATTCCTTTGTAAAACAGCTTTACTGAGATGTAATTCACACACCATACAATTTACCCTTTTAAAGTATATAATTCAATGATTTTTCATATACTCACATTATTATACAACCATCATCACAATCTAATTTTGGAACATTTTTATTATCTGCCCCCCCAAAGAAACTCCAAACCTCATTAACAGTCACTCTTCATTCCCTCATCCCCCCAACCCTGACCCAGGTAACACCCACTTGACTTTCTGTCTCCATAGACTTGCCTATTCTGGACATTTCTTGTAAATGAAATCATAAAATATATGGCTTTTTGTGTCTGCTTCTTTCACCTGGAGTATTTCTGAGATTCATCCACGTTGTAGCACAAGTCAGCACTTCTTTCCTTTTCATGGTCAAAATACCAAATTTAATTCATCCGTTCATCAGTTGATGGACATTTGGATTGTTTCCACTTTTTAGCTATTATGAATAATGCAGCTATGGACAGTGTATGAACATTTGTCTACAAGTTTTGTGTGGACATATGTTTCATTTCTCTTGGGTATAAACTAGGGGTGGGATTGTTTGGTTATATGGTAACTCTGTGTCTAACCTCTTGTGGGAGCTGCCAAAGTGTTTTCCAAAGCGCCTGTACCAGTTTACATTCCCATCAACAATGCCTGAGGGGTTCTACTTTCTCCATCATGCTAGTTAATTCTTGCATTTCCTTTAGAGTAAAATCTCTTTTCTCCTTTCTGAGGCCCAGCATTTCCTCAGTTTGGCTATAGTGGGATTTAACTCTCCTTATAGCCTGGCAGGCACAGAGGAGGTGGGGGCACTGCCTGGGGTGAGGGGGACCTTCAGCGTCTTCCCACGTGGAGGAACTGCTAATTCTCTAAACTCGATACTAGTTCTCTGCAGGCTCTGCGGCTCAGAGAAATCTGCAGGGCCACATTTCTCAGGGGCCTCCACCTATATGTTCCTGCCCCATGTTTTGGGTCCCAGACTTTTCCAGTCTGATCCCTGACTTTAGCATAGGAAGCCTGCCATGGCTGAGCATCCAAACATCTCTGGAGCTCTGGATTCTAACAATCAGATCATTAGCCTGACACTCAGCTCGACCTGCTCTTAAACAGCTACCAAAGAGCCCCTTTGGCTTTCACATGTACTTTTAAACTGTTTTTCTAGCTGCCCTTGTTTCTCTTTGTCTCTCTGTAGGGTATCAATGCCACTTGGTAATAACCAGCCAATCCCATTATTCTTGGATCCATTGTTCCTCTACATCTTTCAAATTCCCAAAATCAGCACACTGGTGTAGCTGTTCCTTTCCACATGGACATTTTCCCAGGTCAGCACCAGGAAAAATTTTAACAGTTGGGCTGCCACCTTGTGCCAGGGGCTGTCCATACCCCACATACCACTCAAGATGGGGGTCCTCTGAGGAGGAAGAACAGAGCTGGAGGAATCATGTTTGCTGACTTCAGACTGTACTACAAAGCTACAGGATTCAAAACAGTATAGTACTTGCACAAAAACAGACACATAGATCAATGGAAAAGGATAGAAAGCCCAGAAATAAATCCACACCCGTATGGTCAATTAATCTACAACAAAGGAGGCAGGAATATACAATGAGAAAAGACAGTCTCTTCAATAAGGAGTGCTGGGGATACTGGACAGCTACATGTAAAAGAACGAAATTAGAACATTCTCTAATACCATATACAAAAATAAACTTAAAATGGATTAAGACCTAAATGTAAGACTGGAAACCATAAACCCCCTAGAAGAAAACATAGGCAGAACACTCTTTGCCATAAATAGCAGCAGTATTTTTGGTGGGGAATCTGTCTCCTAAAGCAAAGGAAGTAAAAGCAAAAGTAAACAAATGGGACCTAATTAGGCTTGAAAGTATTTGCACAGCAAAGGAAACTATCAACAAAAGGAAAAGACAACCTACTGAATGGGAGAAAATATCTTCTAATGATATGACCACTAAGGGGTTAATATCCAAAATATATAAACTGCTCAAACAACTCAACAACAACAAAAAACAACCCAATTAAAAAATGGGCAGAAGACCTGAACAGACACTTTTCCAAAGAAGACATGCAGATAGCCAACAGGCACATGAAAAGATTCTCAACATCATTAATCATCAGAGAAATGCAAATTAAAACCACAAAAAGATATCACCACACACCTGTCAGAATGGCTATCATCAAAAAGAACTCAAATAGGAATGTTGGTGAGGATATGGAGAAAATGGCACCCTCATAAACAGTTGGTGGGAATGTGAATTGGTGCAGCCATTGTGGAAAATAGTATGGAGGGTTCTCAAAAAACTAAAAATAGAATTATGATATGAGCCAACAATTCCAGTCCTGGGTATACACCTGGAAAAAAAATGAAAATACTAATTCAGAAAGATACATGCACCCCAATGTTCATAGCAGCATTGTTTACAGTAGCTGAGATATGGAAGCAACCTAAGTGTCCATCAATAGTGGATAAAGAATATATATATATATGCACACACATATGTAATGGAATACTACTCAGCCATAGAAAAGAATGAAGTTTTGCCATTTGCAGCAACATGGATGTGCTTGGGGGATATTATGCTAAGTGAAATAAGTCACAGACAAATACTGTATGATATCACTTATACATGGAATCTAAAAACTAAAACTAGTGAATATAACTAAAAGTAAACAGACTCACAGATATAGAGAACAAAGTAGTGGTTACCAGTGGTGAGAGGGAAGGAGGAGGGGCAAACTACCATGTATAAAATAAAGAAGATACAGGGCTTCCCTAGTGGTGCAGTGGTTGAGAGTCCGCCTGCCGATGCAGGGGACACGGGTTCGTGCCCTGGTCTGGGAGGATCCCACATGCCGTGCAGCGGCTGGGCCCGTGAGCCATGGCCGCTGAGCCTGTGCATCCGGAGCCTGTGCTCTGTAACGGGAGAGGCCACAACAGTGAGAGGCCCATGTACTGCAAAATAAATAAATAATAAAGAAGATACAAGGATATATTGTACAACACAGGGAAAACATCCACTATTTTATAACTGTAAATGGAGTATAACCTTTAAAAATTGAACCTGTAACTTATATAATATTGTACATCAACTCTATCTCATTAAAAAAAGATGGGCATCCTCATTGCCAGCCAGGCAGTAGACGACCCAGTCCTCAAATCCCATCTTATCACCTGCTTTCTCAGACCACTTCTAGTACCAACTCTGTCAGTGTGGTTCATGTCAAGAACAGATGCCTCCAAAACCAGAAATATAGATCAATGGAAGAGGATAGAAAGCCCAGAGATAAACCCATGCACCTATGGTCACCCAATCTATGACAAAGGAGGCAAGAATAAACAATGGGGAAAAGACAGTCTCTTCAATAACTGGTGCTGGGAAAACTGGACAGCTACATGTAAAAGAATGAAATTAGAAACTCTCCCAAAGCAAATAAACAGCATCCACAAAAATAAACTCAAAATGGATTAAAGACCTAAATGTAAAGCCAGACACTATAAAACTCTTAGAGAAAGACATAGGTAGAACACTCTTGGACATAAATTGCAGCAAGATCTTTTTTGACCCACTTCCTAGAGTAGTGAAAATAAAAGCAAAAATAAACAAATGGGACCTAAGGAAACTTAAAAGCTTTTGCACAGCAAAGGAAACCATAAACAAGACGAAAAGACAACCCTCAGAATGGGAAAAAATATTTGCAAATGAAGCAACTGACAAAGGATTAATCTCCCAAATATACAAACACAGCTCGTGTAGCTCAATATCAACAAAACAAACAATCCAACCAAATTATTACAGAATTATTAGAGAAATGCAAGTCAAAACTACAATGAGGTATCACCTCACACCGGTCAGAATGGCCATCATCAAAAAAATCCACAAACGATAAATGCTGGAGAGGGTGTGGAGAAAAAAAATGGAACCCTCTTACTCTGCTGGTGGGAATGTAAATTAATAGGGCCACTATGGAGAACAGTATGGAGGTTCCCTAAAAAACTAAAAATAGACCTACCATATGACCCAGCAATCCCACTCCTGGGGATATACCTGGACAAAACCATAATTCAAAAGATACGTGTTCCCCAATATTCAGTGCAGCACTATTTACAATAGCCAGGATCTGGAAGCGACCCAAATGTCCCTCAGCGGAAGAATGGATACAGAAGATGTGGTACATATATGCAACGGAATATTACTCAGCCATAAAAAGGAACAAAATTGTGCCATTTACAGAGACGTGGATAGAGCTAGAGAGTGAAGTAAGTCAGAAAGAGAAAAACAAATATTGCATAATATCGCTTATATGTGGAATCTAGAAAAACAATACAGATGATCTTATTTGCAAAGCAGAAATAGAGACAGAGATGTAGAGAACAGACGTAGGAATGCCAGGTGGGGAAAGGGGGATGGGATGAATTGGGAGATTGATTTGACATCTATACACTACTATGTATAAAATAGATACCTACTGAGAACGTACTGTATAGCACAGGGAACACTATTCGGTGCTCTGTGGTGACCTAAATGGGAAGGAAATCCAAAAAAGAGGGGATATATGTATATGTATAACTGATTCACTTTACTGTACAGCAGAAACTAACACAACATTGTAAAACAACTATAGTCCAATGAAAATTAATTTAAAAAGAAACAGATGCCAAGATGTAATCAGAAATGCAAGAGATTTATTGTTGGTAACACCTGTGAAAACTAAAGGGACAAGGGAATACAAAGGAACAGGCATTGAAAGCCTCCAGACCGTAATACAGATTTGCAACCTGTGAAAGGAAGGAGGCAGGCAGGTGTATTGAGCAGGAAAAGCCTCTCTGTCTAGTGCATTTGAATTGGTGGACTGAGTAAAGCAGAAGGCCCTCTCCAGGCTGGGTGGGCCTCGATGTTAGGATTTAGAAGAGAAGCTAGGACGTTGATTTTTTATGTTATTCCTTCCTCTCTCTTCCCAAAGGCCCATAAAGCATCTTTTACTTGCTCTGAACTTCTTTTGGTGCACTCTGGCTTCTTCCCATCTTTCTCTCCAATCACCACTGTCCAGGAACAGCGGGAATATGAATGGATGGTAAGTTTGCAGAAGGAAAATGGTAGGCTGTACTGGAATTGTCACGGAGCTTGCCATGTCTCCCTCCAGCATTGCTAAGAGAAAAACGTCCCTCCCAGCACAGGTACAAAGGAGTACAGCTAGCGGCTTGGTTTACAAGAGGCGGCATTTATAAAGTGTCTGAATCAGCAGCATCAGTAGCATTGCGGAACTTGTTAGAAATGCAAATTCTTGGTCCCCACCCCAAGACCTCCTGAGCCTGAGGGTGGGCCCACACAAGCATTGCTTTAAGTGGTTCCGATGCACAAGGCGGCTTTGCCTGAACTTCCAGTTACAGCTGATTGGACCAGGGATGACAATGTGATTCAATCACAGCTAAACTATGGGCCTGCGGTGGGCTGTGGGGAAAGAAAGAATAGCTGCGGAAACCAGGTTTCCTCTCTGTGACAGCTGAACGGGAAACAGCGATATCCTGAGTATCGGCAGCCATCAAAGCTGGACGAGGGCTGTGACACAGTGGTGAGGCCACGAAGGGTCCCGAGAAGGCTGGTGTCCATGGCCTCAACACTAGTGCACAACATCACTCAGCTCTGAAGGTGGGAGAGAAGCAAGATGAAACTATTTGAACAAGAGGAAAAGAAAAAGCAAACAAAATGAAAATTTCTCTCAGTATAAGTTTTTCTCATTGACTTCAGCACAAACTAGCAAAACGAAGAAGCCTCAGTTCGGGAATTCCCTGGCGGTCCAGTGGTTAGGACTTGGTGCTTCCACTGCGGGGGCCCGGGTTCAATCCCTGGTCGGGAAGCTGAGATCCCTGCAAGCTGCTCTGTGTGGCCACACACACACCAAAAAAGATTTAAAAGCTTCAGTTAACAGACTTTCCAAACCAGTGATTTCACCACACAATGATGCTCAAGAATGCCTAATGGAAGAACCCCATGGCAAAATGTTTCTGCCTCTTTGGACTTCTCATTTTTACTCTCTAAATATACAGAGGAATGTTTCCTATTTTTTAAAAATACTCTGGAATGCTCATTGTAGACATTACATAAGTTGATAATTATAATAATCATAAGAACTAATAATTCTTGAGCTATTCCTAGGTACCAAGCAATGTTCTAAGTATTTCACATGTTTTAAATTATTTAATGTCAGTCCCACAAGGGCAAGGATCTGCATCTGTTTTCTTCTCTGTTGTATCTTCGGTGCCTGGAATCGTGCTCAGCACCTAGTGGATATGCAATAAATACTTGTTGGATGAATTAAAGTGGATCGTCAAATAACCACTGGATGGAGGTGCTGTTATATCCATCTGGCTGACCCTCCTGGCTGTAAAGATGGGAAGTCAGGGCTTCCCTGGTGGCGCAGTGGTTGAGAATCCGCCTGCCGATGCAGGAGACACCGGTTCGTGCCCTGGTCCGGGAAGATCCCACATGCCGCGGAGCAACTAAGCCCGTGAGCCATGGCCGCTAGGCCTGCAGCGTCCGGAGCCTGTGCTCCGCAACGGGAGAGGCCACAACAGTGAGAGGCCTGCATACCGCAAAAAAAAAAAAAAAAAAAAAAAATAGATGGGAAGTCAAATGAAATGATGGAGAAGAATGATTCCCAACTTTTTCAAGAAGAAGTCAATTGGAAAAGGGAAATATATATATATATAGTATAAACATACGTTTATATTTCAGATGCTCCTACAACAGAAGTTTTAGTATCCACTTATTTGGAAAATGAAACGTCAAGACACTGCTTTGAAGGCAGTACATTAGCAAAGGAAACTGCGTATTAAATCACATCAGTTCCTGTATATATTTGAAAGGTTTAGACATATATTACCTTTTTGGGCTTCAGGCAATGCTTAACATTTGAATGAACTCCCAATACCTGTAATCACTGGTTCCCCAGGGGTCTGTGACCCAAAGCTTGGAGATCACTGAGGAAGTCATGTCTCTCTGGGAAGATGTGTGCCTCACGTAATAGAGAGGTCCTGGCATCAGGCTCAAAGATTAGCTTTGGGTCCCAGCATTTATTTAGGAAACTTTAGGTTTAGTAATTAAGCTTCTACGCCCCTGAGTCTCCTACCTTGCCTACTTCATAATCATATTTTATTGAGACCAAATATATAGGTATAAGAAAGGAAACAAACACTAGCTGGTTTTACTATGGTATCACTTTGATTCTGCAACACAGTTCCATATCTCATTGTATTGTTTCTGAATTCTGGTTGTACCTTGTGAGCTAGGGATACATATAATATGGTAGTACTTCCTTTTCCCTCAAAAAAACTTTTTTCAAAGCACTGTATATATTTCAGTAAATGGTCTTGGAATCAAGGAAACATGGCTTTGTATAGTCCTCTAAATGACAAATAATATATGAATTCATTTTCTCTTCTTGTTCCTATCTCTTGGAATTTGCAGCTATAGTCTCCAAAAAAGAATGCTGTGCTCTGTGCTACAAGAGAAGACTCGGGTAGGCATAATAATGGCTCCAGAGACGTCCTCGTCCTAATTTCAGAGTCTGTAAATACGTTACCTTATGTGGCAAAAGGGATTTTGCAGATGTGATTAAGTTAAGGTCCTTGAGATGGGGAGGTTGCCCTGCTCGATCTAATCACATAGGTGAGCAGAACACCTCTTGGCTGTGGTCAGAGAGAGACGTGACTATTGAAGAATGGTCAGAGAGATGCAACGTCGTTGATGTTGTAGATGGAGAAAGGGTCCCCAAGCCAAGGAATGTGGGCAGCCTCTAGAAGACTGAGGAGGCAAGGAAACAGATTCTCCTCTAGAGTCCCCAGAAAGGAAGGAATGTACCTTGGTTTTGGCTCAATGAGACCCTTGGTGGTCTTCTGACCTACCGAACCATAAGATAATAAACCTGTGTTTGTTAAGTCATTAAGTTTCTTATCTTTTTTTTATGGCAGCAATAGGAAACTAACATAAATACATCTTTCAGTTCCAGCATTATCACTAGAGGCAGGCTGGGATTCACAGCAGAAGGTCAGCAGATGTACAGAGCATCCTCTGGAGCGTCAGACGATGTGCTTTGGCTGGGGGCACAGCTGGACCGTGGCGAGTCTGAGCATCAGAGGGGGACTCTGCACCTCAACCTTCACACTCACTGTTCTCCCTTGTCTCTAGCAAAGTGTGAGAGTGGTCTTGCACGGGGTCAGGGAGGAATTGGAGGGTGATGGTAACCGCTTAGGGTTCAGGCACAGACAGAGCTCATATGCTAGCGGTTCAGGGGAATTCAGAGAAAGGCCAACCACCCAACCCCTGGAGATCTGTGGGCCTTTGGAACCAGGGGAAGTCTCGGACCCCCCTATGAGAGACCGGAAGCCACAGGTCCCAGCCAGTCCCGGGCCAGGCAAAGTTCCTGTAGTCATTTCCCAAAAGACTTCTCAGTTCCCTCCTTACAGGTGTGATGCCTTTGTGCCTATAAAGCATAGCATGCTGCAGCTGTTTCTCTAACTTCAGCATCCATCAGAATCATTCAGAGAGCTGATTAAAACACAGATTGCTGGGCCCCACTCCCTGAGTTTCTGATGCAGCAGATCTGGGATGCAGCATGAGAATTTGCATGTCTAACAATTTCCGAGGTACTGCTCTTGCTGCTGCTCTGAGGATCACAGTTTGAGAAGCATGGATACAATGAATAAGAGCTTCGGACTCAGAGAGCCCTGCTGCTTACAAGTTGAATGATCTTGGGCAACTTACTTAAATTTTGGAATTCATCTATCACATAGGGTTAATAAAATCCACCCTTTAGGACTGTGGTGAGGATTAAATAGAATGACCTTTGTAAAGCACTTAACACACAGTAAGGCCTCAATAAATGGTCTTTAATGTAATGTGTTTATCACCATCATCATTATGATTATTGACAACTTATTCAGTGTAACATACAAGACACCACAGGTACATCCATAGATAAGCCGATGAGAGACAATAAATGTCATCTCACAAACTGTCTTCCTACAACCGTCAACAAAACTTTTTCAAAGTCTCTCACCCACAGATTAGCATTGAACTTTGTAACTCAAGAGGACTCAGAGGAAAGAGTCTGAATAAAACACTTCACCCACAAAACAGAATGGAGAGGAAGCAGAAAGTTTTAAAATATTGTGAAAAAGTTTGTCTAACAATAGAAAGAGGAAGCTCATTTGGGTGTGATGCAATGGCTATAGAAATGAATAAAAGTAAACTGGGCCAGGAGCAAATTCATTTGAAAATAACTGCAGAAAAGAAAAAGGAACTGTGCCATGCTTGCTCCTCTGGGAAATCGGACAAAAAAAGTAAGGATTTTAGTTTTTTCCCCCCTCCCATTTCTAGGATAATTGGTATTACCGTAATGTGAAAAAAAATAAGTCAGCCATGGAAAGGCTCCACTGCTGCTCCCGTTTCAGGCATTGTTTTCTCTGGGTCACAGCAACAGAAGAACAGGTTAGGTCACTGGGAACCCAGGACATTCTTGTGATTTCACCACGGAAGTGTCTCTTTTCCTGTTGGAACTTGGCTATATTGATGGACCAGCCAACAGCTCAGTGGAATAAAACCTAACTAAAATAAATGGTGGATTTCATTTATTATAATGTATATAATAAAATTTACAGAAATAAAAATTGACGTAATAAAAAGTAAATAGCATTAGGATTTTAATCTTGACTTCTGTTTAAAAACTAAAAACAAAGAGCTGGTTAAGAGACTAGGTAGAAAAGTTTGCTACTTTAATTTAGTAGTTTCAATCCCAAAGATCTGAGAGTCAGTGGCCTTACCTCCTGCCTAGGGTCAGGAAGCCTGGTTTCTCAACCCCACATAGCCTTTGTGTGTCTCTGTGAACTGGAAGATGCACTGAATCTTTAGATGTCTGTTCCTTCATCAGCAAAAGAACGGACTGAGTAAATAATTCCTTTATAAAATTTCCACTATTGGGAATACACTGGTGGGCCAGTGGTTAGGATTCCATGCTCTCACTGCTGAGGGCCCAGGTTCAATCCTTGGTTGGGGAACTAAGATCCTGCAAGGCATGTGGCATGGCCCCCCACGCCCCCCAAAATTTTTGCTTTCTGCTTTCAAGTATCCTCTTATACAAACTACTTTTCAGCTAAAGGACTTCAATGTGTAAACAGCTTTACATAACCAGCTATTTGATTAAATGCCTTTGCGTGCAAGGAGTAAAGTTGCATTAATAGTAATAATAATAATAATAATAAAGACTGAGGTGTTAACTAATACTCTCTCATTTATTGAGTATTTACGTGCTGAGCACTTAGATGCATTGTCTCATTTCATTCCTTTAACAAGGCAGTGAGGAAAGTTCTATATTGATACCAATTTGGCTGATGAGGAGATGGAGGCTCAGAGAGTTTAGGTAAATTACTTACCTGAAAAGGGGCCAATATAGGTCTTGCCCAAAATCATGGGGCTGGTAAGTGGAATGCTGGGATTGGAAAGTGGGACTTGGACTTCTGCAATGTGATGGCAGTACCTCTGCTATTTAGTACTCGGTTACACTGCCTCACACAGTGGTGGTGGCACACTGCATGGCTATGAATGGCTTGGAATTAGACAAGGAAATTACCAGAACTTCAGACGGTTCTAGGTATTGGCCAACCTCAACTTTACTCCCAACATCTCACCTTCCGGTGAGCATCTCCTCTGTGTTCCTCTCTGTTCCCTCACAGTTATTTCTGCTCCCTCATCACTTTGATTTGCACAGGGCTTGTCCAGCCCCTGTGACCTTGAAAATTTAGGTCTCACAGTCATTTACTCTAGTCTCTCTGTTTCTTTATTTAAATCTAAAGAACATCAATTTCAGTAAAGTTGCAGGATACGAAATCATTATATAGAAATCTGTTGTATTTCTATACACTAAGAGTGAACTGTCAGAGAAATTAATAAAACAATCACATTTGCAATAGTATCAAAAAGAATAAAATAATGAGGAATAAATCCATCTAAGGAGGTAGAAGACCTGTACTTGGAAAACTATAAGACATTGATGAAGGACATTGAAGACAACACAAACAGATAGAAGGTATATTGCTCATGTATTGGAAGAATTAACATTGTCAAAATGACCATACTCGGGCTTCCCTGGTGGCGCAGTGGTTGAGAATCCACCTGCCGATGCAGGGGACATGGGTTCGTGCCCCGGTCCAGGAAGATCCCATATGCCACGGAGCAGCTAGGCCCGTGAGCCATGGCCACTGAGCCTGCACGTCTGGAGCCTGTGCTCCACAACAGGAGAGGCCACAACAGTGAGAGGACCGCATACTGCAAAAAAAAAAAAAAAAAAAAAAAAAAAGACCATACTCTCCAAGGCAATCTACAGATTCAGTGTACTGTCTATCAAAATAAAGAAGAATAAAGCTGGAGGTATCATGCGCCCTCATTTCAAACTACACTGCAAAGCTACAGTAATCAAAACAGTAAGGTACTGACACAAAAACAGGCACATAGATGAATGGAACAGAATAGAGAGCCCAGAAATGAACCCACACTTATATGGGCAATTAACCCACAACAAAGGAAGGAAGAATATACAATGGGGAAAAGATGGTCTCTTCAATAAATGGTGTTGGGGAAATTTGACCGCTCCATGCAAAAGAATGAAACTGAGCTAGTCTCTCACACAGTTATAAAAATAAGCTCAAAATGGATTAAAGACTTAAATGTAAGACCTGAAACCATAAAACTTCTAGAAGAAAACCTAGGCAGTACACTCTCTGACATAAGTCTTAGTAATATTTTTTCTAGATATGTCTCCTCAGATAAGGGAAACAAAAGCAAAACTCAACAAATGGGACTACTTCAAACTAACAACATTTTGCTCAGTGAAGGAAATAATCAATAAAATGAAAAGGCAGCCTACTGAATGGGAGAAAATATTTGCAAATTATATATCTGATAAGGAGTTAATATCCAAAAATACAAAGAATTCATACAACTCAACATCAAAAAATGAAACAAAGTGATTTTTTAAAAAAAGGGTAGAGAATCTAAAAAGACATTTTTCCAAAGAAGACATAGAGATGACCAACAGACACAAAAAGATGCTCAGCAACACCAATCATCAGGGAAATGCAAATCAAAAAGAAACAATGAGATGTCACCTCACACCTGCCAAAATGGCTGTAATAAAAAAGACAACAAATAACAAGCGTTGGCAAGGGTGTGGAGAAAAGGGGACTCTTGTGCACTACTATGGAAAACAGTATGGAAGTTCCTCAAAAAATAAAAAATAGAACTACACTACAATCCAGCAATTCCACTTTGGGTATTTGTCCAAAGAAAACGAAAACACAAATTCAAAAAGATACATGCACCCCTATGTTCATTGCAGCATTATTTACAACAGCCAAGATATGGAAGCAACCTAAGTGTCCATCAACACATGAATGGATAAAGAAAGTGGCAAATACAGTGGAATATTATTCAGCCATAAAAAAGAATTCTTGCCTTTTGCAGCAACATGGAGGGACCTGCAGTTATTTTTATAACTTTGTGAGAGACTAGTTCAGTTTCATTCTGTTGCATGGAGCAGTCCAATTTTCCCAACACCATTTATTGAAGGGGCCATCTTTTCCCCATTGTATATTATTATGCTAAGTGAAATGTCAGAGAAAAACAAATACTGTATGATTTCACTTATATGTGGAATCTAAAAAATCAGAACAAATGAACAAACAAAACAAAACAAAAAGAGTCATAGATACAGAGAATAAACAGGTGGTTGAGAGAGGCGAGGGGTTAGGTGAGGGAGAGAAATTGGTGAGGGGGGCTAAGAGGTACAAACTTCCAGCTGCAAAATAAATGAGTCACAGGTACAAAATATATAGTGTGGGGAGTATAATCAATAATCGTGTAGTATCTTTGTATGGTGACAGATCATAACTAGACTTATTGTGGTGATCATTTTGAAATACATTCCATGTATAGAAATATGGAATCACTATACTGTGTACCGGGAACTAACACAGTGCTGTAGGCCAATTATCCTCCAAAAACAGACTAAGTAATTCAGTAACTAACTAACTAACTCAGAGGAAAAACGGTCAGATGTGCAGTTACCAGAAGGGAGTGGAGAGGGAATTGGATGAAGGCAGTCAAAAAGCACAAACTTCCAGCTATAAGATAAATAACTATTGTGCTAGGGATGTAATGTACAACATGATACATATAAGTAATACTCCTGTATGTTATGTATAAAAGTTGTTAAGAGAGTAAATTCTAAGAGTTGGCATCACAAGACAAACATTTTTTATTCTCTTTCTTTAATTTTGTATCTATATGTGATGATGGATGTTCACTAAACATTGTGGTAATCATTTCATGATGTGTGTAAAAGTCATTATGCTGTACACTTTAAACTTATACAGTGCTGTAAGTCAATTATATCTCAATAAAAGTGGAAGAAGAAAATAGAACTAAGCTAAACATAAAAATAAGTCAGTTAATTAATTAAAGAGCAGCCGTTGGCTCAAGTCACCTTTTTACATGCAGCTGTACTGCTGGCTATGGTCCTGTGGTGTCTCCTAAATCGTTCAAAACACAGCAGCAAGGGCTGTGGATCAGCCAATATCCTATAAGAACGAATGATACTACCGCTTACATGCTTGTTATATTTGAGGCTTTTCCCTAGAATTATCTCCTTTAATCATTATAGCAACAGCCCCATGAGGGAGACACTATATTGGCCCCTTTTCAGATAAGTAATTTACCTAATTTAGTAAGTGGCAGGGTCCCAGGTTTCAAACCCAGCATTTTTCTCTTGTAATACCTTTATTGAGAAATCATTCATCTACTATACAATTCACCCTTTTAAAGTGTACAGTTCTGTGGCTTTTCACATAACCACAGAGGCGTATAATCACAATCGATTTTGGCACATTTTCACCACCTCAGTGAGAAATTCCATACCCTTTAGCAGTCCCCTCCATTCCGTCCCAGCACCCCCATTCCCTGCCAGGCCAAGGGAAACAATGATCTACATTGTCTCTATAGATTTGTCCATTCTGGATGTTTTATATAAATAGAATCATATAATATGCAGCCTTTTGTGATTTAGCATAATGTTTTCAGGGTTCATCTGTCTTATAGCATGTGTCAGTAATTCATTTATTTTTATGGCTGAATAATACTCCATTGTATAGATAGGCCATGTTCTGTTTATCATTTTATCAGTTGATGGATGTTTGGGTTGTTTCCACTTTTGCCAATTATGAATAATGCTGCTATGGACAGTTGTGCACAAGTTTTTGTATGGATGTATGTTGTCCTTTCCCTTGGGTAGACAGATAACTAGGAGTGGAAAAATCTAGGCATTTTGACTCAACTCTACTTGCAGGCATCGTTGACTTATCTAGGATACAGATAACTTACTAGTTAGTATTGGCTGTATCTTAATTTAATAGAAAATTTTAAATGAATACACTTTTCTTAATACATGTAAATGAATATTAAATAACCGGGGCTACCTAGTTTGTTTATGATACTTTAGGGATCTCCAGTACCACTTTAACTGATCCTTAGAGACCCAGAAATCCCATGCATATACATAATGTTAAGAAATATATTGACCTCATATGTTTATATAATAAATAGATGCCAAGTATCCACCATCTACCAGGCACTGTGGGAGGGACTGGGGAACCCATGGAATCAGAGAACATAGCATTGGCAAATACTCTGCAAACAACCCATGCGTTCAAAACTCTACCCAAATCTGCCAGCTCTCTTTACTGTTGTGTGCTTTATGGATGCGAACATTTGCCAGTGACATGTCTCTAGCAGGGTGTTCCATCCTGTGTACAAAAAGTTTCCTAAACGTCCCAAACAGTCTTCTTCTCTATGAGGGAATGGTAGAAATGTATGACGTCTTCCCCCCTCCAAAATAGACTTTTAAGGCAAACTCCACTTTTTCCTCATTTCTTCAAGATTTTTCTGCTTTTACTACATTTTAAATGAGATAGTGACAAAAAAATAAGATTATAATTTAATGGCTGCAAGTAATCAAAATTTAATTACTTGCTGATTACGAATTATTCCATAGGGTTTCCCTGGTGACGCAGTGGATGAGAGTCCGCCTGCCGATGCAGGGGAGATGGGTTCGTGCCCCGGTCTGGGAAGATCCCACATGCCGCGGAGCGGCTGGGTCCGTGAGCCATGGCCGCTGAGCCTGCGCATCCGGAGCCTGTGCTCCGCAACAAGAGAGGCCACAACAGTGAGAGGCCCACATACAGAAAAAAAAAAAAAAAAGAATTATTCCGTGGAACACATGACAGTGTTTTCCCTCTTTTACTTTGAATGTGGATTCACATGTCACCAAGTGCCACTCTATTGCTTCAAAACATGGTTCCAAAATAGGTTAGCATTATAAGAAGTCTTTTTTTTTTGCCCTTTTATTTTTTGATATCGGTGCCTCTTCCCTTGTGATAATGTTCTGAAAATAAGCTAAGTGGAAGAGAAATAAAGTCTATTAATCTGAGAACCTAATTTCTTTTCTTCTTTAAAAAAATTTTTATTTATTTATTTTTGGCTGCTTTGGGTCTTCGTTGCTGTGTGCGGGCTTTCTCTAGCTGCGGAGAGCCGGGGCTACTCTTCCTTGCGGTATGCAGGCTTCTCATAGCGGTGGCTTATCTTGTTGTGGAGCATGGGCTCCATAGCGCAGGCTCAGTAGCTGTGGCACATGGGCTCAGTAGTTGTGGCACATGGGCTCAGTAGTTGTGGCTCATGGGCTCTAGAGCACAGGCTCATTAGTTGGTGGTGCACGGCCTTAGTTGCTCTGTGGCATGTGGGAATCTTCCCAGACCATAGCTTGAACCTGAGTCCCCTGCCTTGTCAGGCGGATTCTTAACCACTGAACAACCAGGGAAGGCCTGAGAACCTACTTTCTAACACTGATTTGGGGTCAGAGTGTACACTTCTTTTTTTTAAAGCAAGGGCAACAGACATAATACAAAGATCTATCTAATAGCAGCTTTTCACCCTACTTCTCAAGCCAAGTGTACTTTTCCAAAACCACATGAACTGAAATAGTTTGCTTTTCCTGAAGGTCAAATGATCATTCAATTATGCACAAGTTAAAAATAATTAGTAAATTGTTACTGGAATCATTTTTTGAAAGGACCAGCTCTGTTTACTTGTTACTACATAGAATTATTTTCATTGAGCCTTACTACATGTTTTTTTCATTCAGGTAGAAAACAGTATATTCAAAAACTCAGAAAGAAAGGCCTTGCTTTTCCTGTGAATGGGATTCTTCTGAAACAATCTTTCTCTTCCAAATATCTTTATTTTTGATAATGAGAGTACAATCTGCTTGTTTAATTTTTTTTCTAGTGAACACTTATCTGCATAGAATCGCTCATTTGCATCAAGGATTGCCAACTTCATCTACTTCTCGAGGCATGTCAGGTGTGGAGTGAGACTTTGCCTTTAAAATAGATGCACTTTCTGCTTTCTCCTCCTACCCCTGAGAGGTAGCACAGTTATAAGTGTAATTAAAAGGGCTTGTTTGAGGGAGAGTTGAGTAGAGAAACTGGTCACAAGAAGCTATTCCTCTCCTTCACTTGCTATATTATATTCAATATAAGTGTTTCCATGACCAAGAATCATCTTGATAATGTGTATGTTTAATGGAGAAATATTCCCTTCTATAGCTACTTCATCACCCTAGATGGTGGTGAAGTAATTAAAGAAGGCCGGAGGACCTGGACAACATCTAGGCGATTTCCTAGGTCACAGCTGCTAGGTCTGCAAAATATTACTGGAAAGAAGGACAATGAAGGAAATGGGATGAAAGACCATCTAAGGGCTACAACTTAATCATGAAAAAGCAGCCAGTCTTCCTATCTGTTACCCTCTCAACACCACATTTGAAAGTCTGAAATTCCTTTGGAAGGAAGGTAACGATACAGAAAAAGCAGACAGCAAAACACTTTGCATTCTACTCAGTCTTTCCCACGCTGCCTGGTGCCCAGCCAAGCACCTGGTAGAGTATGTAGGTACCCATTAAATATCAGTTTAATACTGACAGCCAGGTACTCAAGTAGCCAATAAAGTGTTCCTATATAATCCCCTCTACGCTACTCCCCACCTCTCCAATCCCACTTACCTGGGCTGACCCGACCTCACTGCTTTGTTTCCTGAAGGATTAAACTCAAACTGTCCGTCTGGGTTGAACTCACGATGCAGATTACCCGTATCCTAAAACTACAATTAGAGGAAAATACTACTTTAACCTGGGAACAAAATTAAGTGGGGACAAAAGGAAGCAGTTAACTCTCTGGAGGCTGGATACTGTGATATAACACGGGAACTGAGAAAGCTGCAGGTTCTGCTTGATTGGTAACTGAATTAAGTAGTTTTCAGTAATTGCTTTACTGACCAGGTCTATTGATCATTAAATAACGTTCCCAGGAGAAGGGAAAAATAAAGTCTGTAAAAATTCTCCAGTTTTCCATTTCCCTTTTCTCGTGCGTCATTTGCTTTGCTTTTCTGGCTGCCTTGAAAAGACCTTAAGTAACTGCAATGAATTACTCATAACTTGGACACCTTTGACACAGCTATGCCTAGTTACAGGAACTAGCTTGTTTTACATTTTACCGAAAATCTGAAATGGAAATTTTCAAATAATTTATTGCACTTAACTATCACCTTCAAAGGTATGAAATAATTCTCCATCATAACTGGGAAATGATCACAAAAATGGTCGCAGAAATATCTATAAATGTGGCAAGATTTTAGATTGTTTTTTGAGGAAGTAGACAAGTACAAATACATAAACAATTTTTTCAGATTAAATACATATGCTTTTTTTTTTTTTTTTTTTTTCCCGTACGCGGGCCTCTCACTGTTGTGGTTTCTCCAGTAGCGGAGCATAGGCTCCGGATGCGCAGGCTCAGTGGCCATGGCTCACGGGCCCACGGCACGTGGGATCTTCCCCGACCGGGGCACGAACCCGCGTCCGCTGCATCGGCAGGCGGACTCTCAACCACTGCGCCACCAGGGAAGCCCCATATGCATTTTTTGAGGGTGAGTTTCAGACACCAGGAGATTACACTTCTAAATGCTTTTATAGGGCAGGGGCCTCCAAACCCCGGCTGCGGCTCGGTACCTGTCCGCGGCCTGTTAGGCATCGGGCCGCACAGCAGGAGGTGAATGGCGGTGGGCAAGCCTAACCCATCGCCTCCCCCACCCCGTGGAAAAATTCTTCCACGAAACCAGTCCCTGGTGCCAAAAACATCGCGAGGACCGCTGCTTTAGGGTATGCCTGCTAAGGACAAGGGCACTCTCCTACATAACCAGAATACCATTATCGCACCCAAGAAAATGAATAATTCCATAATATTCTTTAATATACAATCTAGATTAAAATTTTTCCAGTTGCTGAAAAATGTCTTCCATAGATATATTTTCTTATTTCTTCCAATTCAGGATCCAATCACTGGTCACATGTTGCATTTAGTTGTAATGTTTGTTTTAGTCCTTTAAAACTAGATAGTCCTCCTGCCGTATTTTTTTTTTCCATGACACGGATTTATGTAAAGCGTCCAGACCGGTGGTCTGGTGGAATGCCCCATATTCTGGGTTTGTCTGACTGTATGCTGAAACATTTTGGGCAAGAACGTTTCACATGTGATATTGTGGGTTTCTTATAGAATCATATCAGGATGTAAATAGTTTCTGCTTGTTCCGGTATTCTTGATGGTAAATTTGATTATTTGGTTAATGTGGGTGATTGCCATATTTCTTCACTGTAAAGGTCCACTTTCCACTTCGTAATTAGTGAGTAGTGTGGGAGGTGATTTTTAAGGACCATATGAATATCTTTTTTCCCATCAACATTTCACCCCGGAGGTTTGGCATTTATTGGTATCTGTCTAAACACATGTTTACAGCAGAAGCTGCAAGATGGTGATTTTCTAATTTTATTATTCCTTCTACATGTATTAGCTGAAATCTTCTGTAAGGAAAAGCTTTCTGTTTTTCTTTTGACAGATTGCCTTTCATTTCAAACACTGGGGTAAGATAATGAGGACTTTCCCAAGATTTCTTCAAGTCCCTAGGTCTAGCTTGGCTACCAGAGTAGTTTAGGATGAAAGTCCTACAGATGGGAGGAAGGAGATGGGGGAAATGTCTGAGACGATAATAAAGCCCTGGTTCTGCATGTGTCACAGGAAGATAATGGGTAAGGGTGCAATAGTGCTCTTGACGTGTTTACGTGGTTCTTGATAATGTTGGCAGCAATAATCAGAGATGGTATAGCTGTCACTTTCATATAGTTTAAAGTGGTAGTGAGAACTTAATTTTTGCATTCTTCTGTAGCTATTATGCTGCCTCCCAGATTTTATACCATTGACAATTTGCCCAGATTCCCTCCACATGCAAGGTTACTGACCAGGAATCTCTTTTAAATTCCAGAGATGGGACAGCAAATATAGGGCCTCTCCCTGTTCATACCTTTTCCTAGCCTCAGAGGATGGCCAGAGCCTGGGCTCAGGAAAAACACCTTACTTTTCCTAGCCCCGTGCCAAATTGGTCTCTCTCTTGCTCTTGTCCAAATGCCAAACTGCACTTTTTCCATCTCAAGTAGGGCTGCTATGTGTTTGTGCATCATTTCTTCTGGCCATCCTTGTAGTTTCAATAGTGAATTAGCCAGTAAATGCTGTGCACCTACTCTGCGTGCAAAGCTGAGCTACACGCCACACAAATATAGGACCTGGTCCCTATCTTCAAACAGTTTATCTGGTTGGAGAGACAACATTACAGAAAGATGGAGCTAAAAGACAATCTAGTCTTGTAGGGGTATCTATGAATGAGACTGGGGGTGTTGGTTCAAGAAATTCCAAGAACTGGTGCTAAAATTGTGAGCATCCGTGTTGTGCTGGGGCAAATGTCCGTGGGTTTTATAAGATTCTCAAAGAGGACTGTGACTCCACCCTTCCACCACAAAAAGTAAATAATGACCAGTGACCAAGAGAGAGCAGTTGCAAGATTGGCTGTATAGTAGCTAGTTCTCTTTACTGATAGTTCTCCTGTTTGATGGCACATGTAGGTAACACATCAGGGCCTGAAAAAATACATCGAATTCTCTGACTTCAGTGTCAGTCATTCTGTGCTGCCATTTAAGAGTGATTTGGAGAGCTATTGATGAAAGTACTCAAGGCTCACTGTGACATTCATAGGCAACTTAAATCTTCTGCCTGGGAGAAGACTGGGACTAATGCTGCCCTAATAATCTGAAGTTTGCTTCAGATTAAACATGTTGACGCGTCAACATTTTTCCATGCTTGTTGATGATGTTCTCTTGGTACAGCTACGGTGAGCTTGCAACGCCAGTCATGTCCAATGACTCATTTGATCTGGTGAGCTTGGCAGGGCAAGGATTATCGGCTTTACTCTATCAAAAAAACTGAGCCTTTGCACAGTTAGGTGACTGGCCACAGCTACATGGAGATTAATGGTGCACCTGGGTGTCACACCCATTGTTTTTTCTGTTCTTTGCTTTCTCCAGCCTGTCTTGCTGTGTTAATCAGGGTAGCATCTGAGGGTGGGCTTCTAGGAAGATTAATTCAGTTGCAGTTTTCAGCTAAATACCATTGACGAGAACCGGTTTCTATTTGTAGGGCTTCCCTGGGGTAGGCTGGTGTGCTAGTTTTGGACGTTCTTCAGACTTCTGCTTGATCTGTGATAGTACCCTGACTGCAAAGCTCTCCTACTTCCCTGCATAGGGCATTTTCAAGGGCAAAGTCATAAATGGCAACTTTCAGGGCTGGTCATCTTCTCAAGTTGGATCTCAAGAATCAGATGCTTGGTGTTCTAGACCAGCACTGTCCAGTAGCATATAACATAAGCCATATATGTAATTTTGAATATTGCGGTAATACCGTAAAAAAGTAAAAAGAAGCAGGTGAAATTAATTTTTAGAATCTACTTTAACTCAGTAGATCCCAAATATTATCATTTCACCATGTGATCAATATAAAAATTATTAATGAGATATTTTGATTTTTTTGTCCTAAGTCTTTAAAGTTCAGTGTGTATTTTATACCTACTTCACATCTCAGTTACAGGTAGTCACATCGTAAGTGCCCAAATGCCTAGTGGCTACTGTATTGGAGAGCACAGATCTAGAAAATTCTAGCAGGAAAAAAAAAAAAAGCAAAGACAAAGAGGCCCCCTTCCCTCTATGGATAATGGAGAATGAAATGGGCTGTGGTCCTTTTATCGGGAATTCAATCATCAGTCATACTCCATCACAGAGAACCTCTGAGCATCACAGCAAATTTAGCAAAACTACTTTCTAGTGATCCAGTAGCTTCCAGAACCTGAGGCCAGTTGCAAAATGTTGAATACGACCATTCATACACACAGGTGGAGGAAACAGTCTATGACGCAAATGGGCTACAAAGTTTGTGTGCTCAAAAAATATGTTCATCTAGCTTTCCACATGCCTTCCACACCTCCTGTCAAAACACCTTTTTAAAATGAACATTTTTTTTTTTTTTGCATATCTAAAAAAATGCACAGACAGAGGACTAAGGCTTGCTGGGTTAGGGGTGGTAGGGAATACAAGCCTAAATAAAATATGGTCCCTGCCTTTAATGAAACTTGTGGTCTGGGTGGGAAGACAGTGGAGAAAGCAGTTAAAGGTCAAGTGTCCACTATATAGTGAGGATGAAAACCACCCAACTCCAGCCCTCAGACTTGAGCAAGTTTTCTTCAGAAAATCCACGTTAAAATCCCACTGTGTTTCTGAATTAGAAGCACAGGGAACAATTGCCCTTTAGTATTTACCAGTTATGTCAGCATAGAGCGATTTGTTGAATATGAAAAGCAGAACAAAAAACCCTTCAGAAATAGAACAGATTGTTTTCATGGAGGAAAAGAAGAGAGGGGACAGATGGGAAAGGTGTGAACCCCTTTGTTGTGACAAGGTGGGGGAGCTTCCTGCTGATGGGACGGGTAGCTTGAGGCATTAGGGCACAAGCCTGTGGCGTCCAGCGACCAGGGGATGATGCGGAAAGAGAGGAGGGGACAAAGGTGAATGTGATACCCATTCCTGGATGATTAAACGCTTATCTGCGCAAATACAACACATATGTTTACGTTGGGGAAGCTGTGGAGGGCAGTAGTAAAAAACCAAGGTTTGGGAGTTGGACAGTCTACTCCCTGTGTGACTTTGGGGAAGTTACTTAACCTCCCTGTGCCTCAATTTTCTCATAAGTAAAAAAAATGTTCATTAATAGGATTTGATGAGGTAATGTACATAAAGAGTTTAGAGTAATGCCTGGCACATGGCCTGTACCCAATAAATGTCAGTAATTATGATTAGTTTTGGCATTATTATGTCAGTAATAATTATCAGCTATGCTGCTCCCCTAATTTGTTTCTGAAGTTTCACAAGACTGTTGACTCTGTATCAAGCAAACCTGACAGAAAGTTGGCAAATTCTAATCATTTTCTCCCTCCAAGATGGCAAAACTAGGGCAAAGAGATAAAAATGACTTGCCCAGGGGCTCAGAGGATGCTCCCCAAATGGGGAGGGAGGCCGTTTAAGGCAGTGGTGATGGATTTCCCGAAAGACAAGGACTTAGTACACTTACAGGCTGGACTTGGAATCCAGGCTGCACTACTTAATTGACGGTGTCATCTTGGGAAGTTACTTGATTTCTTTGAGCCCTCAGTTGCGCGTCTGTCAAATAGGGATAATAAATATGCCTGGGGTTGTTAAAACTCATGAAAAGTGCATCTCCCCAATTATTATTATTGCTATTGCTGTTGTTGTAGCAGATCCTATGCGGCAGTAGGCAGTGCCTGTGGGGAACACTGCGATGTGTTTTGGCTCACCACCATACTCCAGTGCCTGGCACAGCGCCTGATACCCAGTAGACTCTCAGGAAACGTTTGAGGAATGAACGCACATCTTCTGAGGCTGACTTGCCCTCCCTGCAAAAGCCGCAGCCTGAAGCTTATAGCCAGGCATCACTTAGCAGTGAGATGAAAGCCACCTTGTCCCTGAAGCCCCTGTCGGAGCTGCTGGAGGGCGCCCCGCCTGGACGCGCATCTTTGTGTGAGCTTCTCTCTCCACAGCCCTTATTTTTTTGGTTTGCGGTTTATTTACTTAAGCATTTACAGCTGCCGGGAGCAGAGGGGCTGCCTGTAGCAGGGTCAGGACCGAGGTCGCGGTTTGTATTTATTTTCTGCCTCTCAATCTCAGCGCTGGCAAGTCACAACCCGGCTCCTTTATTTGTGTACCGAGAGGCTTGCGTTTCTTTACCTCCTGCGGGGCGAGGAAACACACAAACAGTTCGGGTTCAGGAAAGTGTTCTCAAGCCACTTGCCTGTGTCCCCGCTTGCGCTGCTCCCAGTCTTAGTTTTCTGTGCAGCCGCGAACAGGGCAGAGCAGATTAAATAAAGACAACCTCGCGCCTTTAATCCTTGACCGCAAACACTGGCGTTTTTGTGCCCTGGATTTCTGAAATTCTTGGCTCGGGGACTCAAAGCGGGGGAAGGGTGGGTAACAGCTTGTAAAAACTTCCCAAAGCAGAAATCTGAGCTCCTCCCCGCCCTCTGCTCCCAGTGACACCTGGATTCTAGGGAAAGGGGGCAGCTGAAGGAGGAGAGTCCCCCAGGGTTGGGGGCGCCCCCAGAGACGGTCGCAGGCTCCAAACCGAGCCGGCTCTCAGACCCGAGCTGATTTAGAAGCCCGGACTCTCGGCCGGACGCCCCTCCCTGTCCCGGCGTGCGTCTATTTAGAGCCCAGCCCGGGAGCCCATAGGATTCTGGGACTTGTAGTTCATCCTTGCGGCCCCAGGCGCCGCCACGACCCCGGACTCGGACTACATTGCCCAGGGAGCTTCCCGGCCTATATAAGCTGACAGGAGCCGCTTCGAAGTGCAGTAACCATGTGGATCAGCTGGTGAAGCGCTTCCTCAGGCTCGCTGGGGTGGGAGGAGAGGAGGAGGAGGTGGTGGTGGAGGAGGAGGCAGAGGGTGGAGAGAGAAAGCTCACGCCGAGAGGAGGTGTGGGTGTTCCGCTTCCATCCTCACGGAACGAGCTCCCTCTTCGCGGACATGGGATTACCCAGCGGCTGCTAACCCCTCTCCTCGCCCTGCTCCCCCAAAGCGGCGTGGCTCCCCGGGCACCAAGGTAGCGGCTGGGGCCGGGCAGAGGGCGCGGGGAGTTGGTGCTGTCCCCCCCGGGGGCAGAAGTTTTTGCCTCGCTCTCTGGGAGTTCTTGGTGGATTTGCATGCACTTGCATGCATTTAGAGGTTCTTTTACTGAGGGCATTTTTGGGGGGTTCAGTTGAGGTTAAAAAAATTCTGGACTCCATCGACTGGCTTTGAGGGCTACCCATTCTGGATTGGAATGGCATTCCCCCAAGTTGGAAACTGTTGCAGCTGCTGCAGGAAAGAGTTTTTTTTTTTTTGAGGTGTGTGCGGGGGTGTCCTATGTGAGTCCGCTGAAGGAAACAATCTTTCTTAAAATGTAGCCGTCCCTCGTGCTGCATGGTTGGGAGAATAATGCATGTGCTAGGGCCCCAGTAGGGAGGTTTCAAAAAACGGAAGAAAACCCCGGGAGCGGTGAGGGATGAAGTGTGGAGAAGCTCACGCCCGGTGAGGATAATTGGCCTCCGCTCTGGGAAACAAGTGCTTTGGGATCTGCCAAACACTTCGCTTAGTTTCAGCCCCCCGGCGCGTTCGAAGTTTGTGCGCACTTAGTCTCACTTGTCAGTTATATATTGGAAATAAGTAAGCGAAGTTACCTGTAATCCTCACTTAAGTGATCCCACCGACCTACCTGTCAGAGTTGTTGGTGGTGGTCGTGTGTGTGTGTGTGTGTGTTGGGGGGGGGAGGGGGTGTCTCTCCAGGAAGGAGGCTAACGAAAGTGGAAGTGTGGAATTTGAAAATTTCTCTTAGGCACCCACATCTGGCCAATATCATATTCAGTCTTTTTTCTTTCTCAATATTTAGGAGCTGAGTACGGGAGGAGCAGGACTCGCACCCCTGGCTGGGCGTGTTTTGGCAACAGAGTGCCTGACCCGGGTCAGGTGAGTGTGGAAGCCTGAGAGCTGTAATCAATAAGGAGTTTTTGTCCTAAGCCTATTTAAGTTCTCTCTAAAGAGCCATGGAGATAGGGAGTAAGAAAGAAAAGGAAACTTCATAGCTCAGTCTCCACAATTTGTCACTGCCTTTGGTGAGGGCTTTAGAGAGCGGATGAGATCCAGGGGGCAGTCCTGCCTAGTACTTTTGGCCCTAGCTCAGAAGGGAAGCAGCCTGAAGGTTTATGAGAGGAGGGGAAAAAAAGAAAAACATTAAATGTAGCAGTAAAAGGGATGCCCATTGGTGATGTGAGAATTGAACTTGCCAGGTGGTGTGCTGATGATTTAAATTCTGAAGGATACAGTGTATTTCATCTGCCAAGATATGTAAGCAAAAATTATCTGCTTCTCTTTTTCAAAAATAGTCACTTTCTTTTTTCTTACTGTGAACGTGTGTTTAATCAGAGTAGGTTGGGTTCCAAGAAATGAAAGTGGTTGCTGGCAAACTGAAAGAATTAGAACTTTAAAAAGGGAAGTTCTTGAAACATAAGATAATAGCATCCAGCCCTTGACTTGAAGCCACTTGAACATCAAGGAATCTGGTGGATTCCTATGGTTTAGGCGCCTGTCATGGGATATGAGCTGAGAGCAGCATTTATCTGTAAACACAAGCAGCTCCTATTTTTTTCCTCCCCAAATGTTCAGACTGCACTTCACAAGAGGGAGGTTTCAACGGGTGCACATACATCCTCATTGCTGCAGATCTGAGCATCACAAGTTTTTTCTTCTGAAATGGTCAGGAACAGGATAAACGATAGGGTAATAGGGGTGGGGGGCCTGGGTCTTCATAACTTCTTTAACATTCTAAATATTTAGCTGTTCCCTGGGCTACAATCTTTGGACTTTTCTAATTAGAAAAGTCAGACATTTCATTATTGTAGTATTGTGCTTTTGTTTCCTGTTGATAAGCTCCTCAGGAGTGCTCGTGGAGTGGGAACGATTTGGATGTGTGAGGTCTACTTCCTTCTTGGAGTTCTCTTGACTCGTATGGCTACGTGGGCACTCATAAGGCCAAGGATTGGGTTCAGGTCCTCTCTTGAGAGTAAGCTGCAGGCAGGGAGAAAGTGGTCTCTTCTCTGACTGGTTGCTAAAAATAATAATACCCATTAAGTACTTGTAAGCCAGGTCCAGAGCCATATATCACAGAAACAGAAACCCAGTGAGTCAGGTACAGGTGAAGAAGCTGAGGTGCAGAGAGTGAAATCACTTGTCTGAAATCACTTGTTGAAATCACTCGCATCCACCCAGTGGATGCAAGACATAACCCCAAGGTTTGGGGCTCTGCTGCTTCCCACAAATGCACCTGGGTTTGTCGGGGGGGTAAGGGGGTAACCGGGAAGAGTGGTAAACTTATTGCTGTCGATGAATAACTTTTGCTTGTGTCCAAACGATGAAGGAACACAGTGACCTTGCTGTAAGAAGAAAACGACGTAGCCATAGATGTAGGAATAAAAGACTGGGTATTTGAGGAGGTCTTAGGTGTTGTACTGAGTTCGTTCTGGTAAGCTGTGTGCTGAAAGTCTGCATGAGGAGAATAAAAGAAACCAAACCAAACCACAAGGAACGTTGTTTAAGTTCATCATTGGGTTTATCTCATACCTGAAATCCATCTTGATTGTCTACATCAAGGCATCTGAGCAGGTTACAAGAATCAGGTGTTTCTCCATTTGAATACTTCGAAAGTTTAAATTGCAGTGAGTCTAAACTGTGAAATGTTGATGTCTTTTCATGTATCCTTCAGTTTGCTTTGTGGCCAGTTGTGTAAGAACACTTTTCTTTTTCGTTTCTTACTTTCGCTTGCGTGTGTGTGTGTGAGTGTGTTGAAAGTATAGTCTGCTTTTTGAATAATTCAAATCGAAACAGAATATCCTATCAAGATTTCCTTATCAGGCAGGGAAAGTTCTTCATGCTCGTAATGAATTACTCCTGGTCTCCAGTTTGGCACTCGTGGATGTTGTTTGCGGTTGACAGTGGTGTTACCATTTAAACACAGTGGTTGCCTTTTGGAGGGAATTAGCATCTTTTCTTGAGGAAGGAGAGCTGGAATGGTTGCTTCGAGAAGAAATAGGCGAACTGAAGACAGATCTGTTGCCTATTATCTCAAAATATTTTCAGCTGAGGAAGACCGTAGTTGTGTTTTTTTTTTTTTTTTTTTTGCGGTACACGGGCCTCACACTGCTGTGGCCTCTCCCGTAGCGGAGCACAGGCTCCGGACGCGCAGGCTCAGCGGCCATGGCTCACGGGCCCAGCCGCTCCGCGGCACGTGGGATCTTCCCGGACTGGGAAGACCGTAGTCTTAAAGAGAGAAAGACACTTCTAATACAATGGTGTACTACCAACTGACTTCCACGGCAAAAAGTCAAATGGCTTTTTAGCTCATTTGTAATGAGTTCATGGAAAATCTGATTTCTTTACAAGCAGCTCTTAAAAAAACAAACCAAAATGAAACAACAAACACCAAATTTGAACAACAGAAAAAACTCAAAGAATTAAAATTAGGCCTGGAGTTAGGTTTTTAGGTCAAGCTGCCCTTGGGCACATCTAATTAAGGAGTCTACCCAAGGCCAGTGCCCCATCTTTTTTGCTGTTAGTTTGATCTTTTAAAATAAAACACATTGCTTTCACAGGCTCTTTCTTTAGTAACTGCAAGTACATGCAATTTTTTAGTTCACTAAGTTTTTGCCCAGCTCTTTTGATGAAATCAATTAAGGCTTGAAGTCAGAGACAGGAATGACATAATTTCCATGATTCCTACCAATTGTCATGGTGTTTGTGGTTCTGAGGTTATCGCTAATGAGGGTGACCTGAGACCATCACCCACTGAGCTAGTCCTCCTATTGAACTATGTCCCGGTTCCTCCCTAAAATGGACATTGTTTAAGGCACTTGGTATGATAAATCTATTCTAGAAACTCTAATGCCTGTTAAAGTTGTGGTTCAAATATTTTATTCCTTCATTCAACGAACTTTGAGTACCTGCTATGTGCCAGGGTGTGTTCTAGATGCTGGGGATGCAGCAGTGAGAGTCTTATTCCTAAGAGGCTTCAATCCTAACTGGGGGTAGGCAGCCAACATAATAAGCAAGTATTGTAGTATGACACGTAGTAAATGCTCTGGAGAAGAATAAAGCTGGGTGAGGGGTAACGGAAAACAACAGTGTTGGTGAGGGAGTGGAGAAATGGGGACCTTTGTGCACTGTTGGTAGGAATGTAAAATGGTGCAGCCGCTGTGGAAGACAGTATGGCTGTTCCTCAAAAAATTAAATGAAGAATTACCAGGTAACCCAACAATTCCACTTCTGGGTATACACCCCAAAGAGTTGAAGGCAGGGATTGAAACATTTTTGTATACCCATGTGCATACCAGCGTTATTCACGACAGGCAAAAGATGGAAACAACCCAAATGCCCATTGACAGATGAACGGATAAACAAAATGTGGTATATCTGTACAGTGGAATATTACTTGGCCTTAAAGAGGAATGAAATTCTGATACGTGCTATCATGTAGATGAACCTTGGAAACGTTCTATTAAGTGAAATAAGCCAGATGCAAAAGAACAAATAGTGTATGGTTCCGCTTAGAAGAGGTTTCTAGAGCAATCCAGTTCATAGAGACAAGAGGCAGATGAGTGGTTGCCCTGGGCAGGGCTGCTGGGGAATGTGTTTAGTGGGCACAGTTTCCTTCTGGGAAGATGACAAAGTTCTGGAAATGGATTGTCGTGATGGTTGCAGAATAATGTGAATGTACTTAATGCCTCTGAATCATACACTTAAAAATGGCTAAAATGGTAAATTTTGTGTTATGTATGTATATTTTACCACAATAAAAAGAAAAAAATGATAACAGCAACAGAACAGAGTAAAGGGGATAAGGGAGTATTCTGGGAGATCGGGAGTCATGGAAGGGCTTTTTTTTTTTGTCTTTTGACTTCAATCAGGTTAGGTCTCATTTTATTTTCGGTTTGCCTTTTGTTATTTATATCTGCAACACGAGAATGTTGTGATCAGTTTCTCATCTCTGTTTTTGGTTGTGGTAATTGGGAAATCGATTAATTGGTCAGCTCAAACTGTACTCATTTACCTATTATGTCTGCTTGTCTCTCTCTCTCTTTTTTTTTTTAAAATTTTTGTTGGTTTGCAATGTTGTGTTAGGGAAGGGCTGTTTAACACGGTGGCATTTCAGCAGAGATCTGAAAGAAGTGGGTGCGTGAGCCACGTAGGTGTCTGGGGGGTGGATGTTCCAAAGGGCCAGAGCAGCCAGTGCAAAGGCCCTGTGGTGGGAGCAGGTGGGGCCTGTTAGAGGAAGGGCAAGGAGGCCAGGGTGGCTGCAGCTGAGGGAGAGTGCCAGGCGTTCAGGTGGGGGAGGGAATCGGGCAGATTGTGCAGGGGCCAGGTGTTTGCCGGTATGCAATGATTTGTTTCCCCGAGGATTTCTAAACTCGCACAGAATTCTCAGTGGTTCTCGGCATCACTGAACCACCCTGGCCTTTCCCAAGAGGCTTTGGTGAGGCTGGCAGGATCACATACCAGCTTGGAACTTGCTGGGGGATAAAACCCAGATTTCTAGACTGTCTGGTTAATCACCTGATTTACCTGGGATTGTAATTCACTTCAGGAGGAAAGGCATCTTTGATAAAAGAGGTGAACATACAGTTAGCTTGGTTAACAAAACAAATTCTAAGAACCTAATGATATTCCTGGGGGTTTATCTTCAACAGAAACCTTTTGTGCCCTGTGGCTACCCTGCAGTCTGTCTAGTCTCATTTTAAGGAATTACACAAAGAGGACTCACACTCTGCTAATATCCTTGGGGGATATGAAGTTCCTTCTAAGTGATTCTCCCTGATGAGTGGAGTAAACCCCTCAATGTGTAGAAATGTGTAACAAAAACACATTTTGTTACTTACTGTATAAGATGTACATGTTCAGTTGTAAAACCTTAGGAAATATAGGCAACAAAACAAAAGCAGTCACTCCCAATCCTACCATCTAAGATTAGGGATTCAAACTTTCCCTCTATGTATAGACATACAAAAATTACATGTATGTTTAAATTTCGTGAAAAGGGACTCATACCTCCTGTTTGATTCCTTGCCTTTTGTACTCTATACTGTGAACATCTTTTCTTCTTAATAAATAGACATCTGAGTCATTTATCCAAAGGGGGCTGTACGTTTGATGGGATTTCATTGGAATGAGGACATGTATGGAATCACTAGAGTAAAAAAATATATATCATTCAGGTTTCATCACTGTCATAGAGTCCAGGTTTTCTCATTCAGTTTGTACTGTTTTTAAGAATGTAAAAAAGAGTGCATATGTGTATATGTATAACCGATTCACTTTGCTGTACACCTGAAACACATTATAAATCAACTATACTCCAATACAAATCAAAAAGAAGTAAGGAGAAAATTTTAAAAAGAAAATGAAATGGAAGGTAAAACACTGTTCAAATGTCAGTTACCATATTACAGGGGTAAAGCCTAGTTATCATGTATTTAAATAAAAACGTCTCATTTGTTTTGAAAAGTAACTTAATCCCCTGAGGGTTTAGGGCCAGGCACTCTTGTTTGCACTTAACAAACTTTAAGGAAAACTTAAGGAAAGTTTTAAGGAAAGAGTTTTAAGGAAACTAAAGGAAAACTTTACTCTAGAAAATTGGAAATACATGTAATAGTAGTGATCTTAGTATTATGAACCGCTCTTTACTCCTTACTCACCCTCCATGGTTATCGGTTCATGACCCATTTTGTTTTATCCACATTCTCATGTACTCTTCCTGGATGGCATTGAAACAAGTCTCAGATATACCAGTTCATCTATATTTTAGTATATATCTCTAGTATTGGGATTCTTTAAAAAAAAACAAACAAACATAAATCACGATACTATTGTCCACCTCAAGGGGAAAAAAAAGCAAATTTAAAAATTGCATCTGTGTTCTCACTTCCTTAATTTAAATAAATTTATTATTTCAACATATATATGATAATAACAGATATGCATACTTCAACAGTTTGTTTGAATTAGGAACCAAGTAAGGTCGATACATTGCAAATGGTCACTGTGTCTTTTAATCTGTGTATTTCCTCGACCTCTCTTTCTTTCCATGCCGTTTTTCGTTGTTATTAAAGAAAGTGGGTGATATCTTTTCCTACAGTCTGGATTTTGCTGACTGCATCAGCGTGGTGTAGTTGAACATGTTCCTCTGTCCTCTATATTTATTATATTTATGTTTAATTCGATAGATGCAGAGGCTTGATCAGAGTCACGCTTTTTTCCCCCAAGTCTACTGTGAGCTTCACTCACGGGAATGTGTGATACGTCTGGATATGCTTTCTTGTGATTAGCATCCAGTGATGCTCATTGCCTCAACCCATTAGTTCACCTGGACTTGTAACACTCCTAATTCTATTTTTCCTGGTTCATTTATTAGCTGGAATATTTTATGAAATGGAATTTCCTGCACTTAGTTTTTGGTTCCCTGGGGTAAGGTTGATATATAGAAACAAAAGACAGGATCAATACTTCAGTCTCTCTCTGTGTTTTATCAGTTTTCAAAAATAACGTGTTTATTCCCTAGCATGATCCATGGCAATGGATCTCAAGTGGGGGACATTGGACGATACCTGGGGACATTTTTGGTTGTCACAACTGGGGAGAGGGTGCTACTGGTGTCCAATGGTTAGAGGCCAGGGATGTTGCTAAATAGCCTTCAATACATCTCACAGCCCTCCAGCCCAGAATGATCCATTCCAAAGTATCAGCAGTGCCACTGTTGAGAAAGCCAGTACCAAGATGACCAATGGGCATGGTTTTTTAGTATCATTATGAACTCATGGCTTTAGACGTATTTTCTATGTTTCATTTTGTGTAGTCATCCTTATTGATGTTCAAATTGTCCATCTCTGCTCAGAGACAGGCTACTCAAGTTGATTCAAAAGACACAACCCGGGCTTCCCTGGTGGCGCAGTGGTTGAGAATCCGCCTGCCGATGCAGGGGATACGGGTTCGTGCCCCGGTCCGGGAAGATCCCACGTGCCGCGGAGCGGCTGGGCCCGTGAGCCATGGCCGCTGAGCCTGCGCGTCCGGAGCCTGTGCCCCGCAATGGGAGAGGCCACAACAGTGAGAGGCCCGCGTACCACAAAAAAAAAAAAAAAAAAAAAAAAAAAAAAAAAAAAAAAAAAAAAAAAAAAAAAAAAAAAAGACACAACCCCCGTGGTCTTACACTTCCTGCTTCTTGTATGAAAAGTTGTTCCAGGCTCCTCTTCTGTATTTCTTGATGCAGACCTGAATTCAGTCTTTTCTCCAAGAAGCCCTAGTTCTTTTGAGTGGGAGATGGTACTTAGAGAGCTGAGCTCAGGGCCAGATAGGTACTCTTCTCACTCTCATTCTATGGATCTGAAAATAAATTAAAATGAAGGAAATGAAAAACCTGAACATTTTTCATGAAAGCTTTTCCAGAATGTAATCGATACATCCTTGCCTTTGAAAAAAAAATTCTGAACATACTCTAAACTTTTCAAATTGGCCTCAGTTTTAGCTTTAGTATGCTGGGGTTAGGATGTAGGAGTTCTCCCCAGTCAAGCAGGAATGTTACTCTTGTTCTATAGCCATGCTTTTCAAACTGTGTGGCAAGCCATTAAGAAGTTGTGAAATCACTTTGGTGGACCTTGATAGATGATTTTTTGATAAAGTAGGCCAGAATAGAAAACGTCATAGTAAATCACATGGATACTAAAAAGAACTGTGTATGCTGCAACAACTTTTATCAATCTCTCTCTTTCTCTCTCACTCTGTCACACACACACACACACACAGAGTAAACATTGGATTGTAAGTTCAGTGTATTTCTTACTGTGGGTCACAGCCAAAAATTTGAGAAACCTTGTTCTATGTCTTTACTACTCCATTTGTGGTCACCAGACCAGCATCACTGGCTTCAAACTGAGAGCTTGTTAGAAATGCAGACTCTCAGGTCCCACCCCAGATCCACTGAATCCGAAACTGCATTTTAGCGAGGTCCGCAGGGGATTCTTAATGCGTGTGAAAGTGTGAGAAGATCTGTGCCGGAAGGTGCTTGCCCCTGTGCTTTTTCAGAACTTATTTTTATAGTTTGTTTTTTCATGGCTAGCTGTCACCTGTTGAAACTGACCTTTGTACTTTCCCCTAGCAGCCTTCTCATGTTCAATTAAGAGGAAAGGTAGGCGAAATCACCAACTAAGGTGAGGGTATAGAAGTCTGGCAGGATTCTTCCAATCCAAGAACATGGGATATCTCTCCATCTGTTGGTATCATCTTTAATTTCTTTCAACAGTGTCTTACACTTTTCTGCATACAGGTCTTTTGTCTCCCTAGGTAAGTTTATTCCTAGGTATTTTACTCTTTTTCTTGCAATGGTAAATGGGAGTGTTTCCTTAATTTTGCTTTCAGATTTTTCATCATTAGTGAATTGGGAGGTTGGGATTGATATGTATACACTGATGTGTATAAAATGGATGACTAATAAGAACCTGCTGTATAAAAAAATAAATAAAATAAAATTTTAAAAAATGGTTCTGAAGAACCTAGGGGCAGGACAGGAATAAAGACTCAGATGTAGAGAATGGACTTGAGGACACGGGGAGGGGGAAGGGTAAGCTGGGACAAAGTGAGAGAGTGGCATGGACTTATATACACTACCAAACGTAAAATAGATAGCTAGTGGGAAGCAGCTGCATAGCACAGGGAGATCAGCTCGGTGCTTTGTGTCCACCTAGAGGGGTGGGATAGGGACGGTGGGAGGGAGACGCAAGAGGGGGGAGATATGGGGATATATGTATACGTATAGCTGATTCACTTTCTTATAAAGCAGAAACGAACACACCATTGTAAAGCAGTTATACTCCAATAAAGATGTTAAGAAAAAAAAGTGTGGCAGGATTCTCTCTGATAAAAATGAGAGCTTTCATGCTTACATTGAGGGATTTTTTTTTTTTTTTTTTTTTTTTTTTTGCGGTACTTGGGCCTCTCACTGTTGCGGCCCCTCCCGTTGCGGAGCACAGGCTCCGGAAGCGCATGCTCAGTGGCCACGGCTCACGGGCCCAGCCGCTCCGCGGCACGTGGGATCTTCCGGGACCGGGGCACGAACCCGTGTCCCCTGCGTCGGCAGGTGGACTCTCTACCACTGTGCCGCCAGGGAAGCCCTGAGGGATTTTTTTTAAATTGGCTGTTCGGATAGAGGTAGAAAGAGACCAAAATCTGCATGTAAAGCCTACTTAGTAGGATTGTGAAGCCACAGACATACAGAAAGCTGCATTTTAACGTGTTGTCAGACCCTTTGAGGAGCTTACGTTTTATAATGTTCTATGACCCTTCGAGTCAGCAGAACTTCTGGACTGCTTGGTATAGTGTTGCTCATCAGAGAAAGACGAACAGAAGAAAAAAATATCACTAGCCTCCAAATTCCTCGGTGTTCGTTTGCATTTCAGGAGCAGCTTTCTCTGGGAAGTGATTTTGTTTTTCAAAAACAGCTTGAAAAGCTCCCCATACCCCCTTCACGTGCACATATTCCTGAACAGGAAAAGCTGACGCAAACACGTAGACTTGGGGACGTTCATGTATTTCCCAGCCACGTGCGTGATCACGTTCTGTCTCTGTACCTTTGCACGTGTGCTTTCTGCCTGCCGACCCCATCCGCATCCCCTCTGTATCCACCTTGCCAAGTGCTTCTCTTCCTAGCCAGGTCTTCTTCTGGGAAACCTTTCCTGAACCTTAAAAGTCTTTGTCAACTGAATCGCTGTGACACTTTATAGGCCTTTTTGATTTCTCCCCCATAGCAGTACCTGACGCATAGTAAGTGCTCACAGATACTTGTGGGTGAGGTTATTTATCTACGTTTTATGTCCCACTGAAGTCTGTAGGCTGCTTCATCTAATTTTTTGTACCCCTGTTCCAGTGACCTATTTCCTGAGTTGGCCTATGGCTTTGCCCGTTTGCCGTGGAGAGTGAAGTGAGGACCGGGTAGAAAGGTCTTCAGCAGCCCCTCATGGTTGCTTTTGAGGTGTTTTCTCAGCACAGCTCTCTGGAGGGCATTCGGCCGGGCAAGGCGGTGATGGTTACTAAAAGGGCGTGGAGGTAGGAATGGGGTAGTGAATGAGCTGCTCTCGGGTTGAAATGGTATTGTCCTGCTGAGCCGCAGGTTCGGGACTCCTGAGAAGTGGGTGTCGCCTGCGTGTTCAGTCCAGGCAAAACATGTAACATCTGTGCGTCTGTTTCCTCTTCTGCAGAAGAGGTATAAAAATACCTGCTTTGGGGCATTGTTGCCAAGGTGTAGAGAATAAGAGATGCTAGCAAAAGGTCTCAGAGATCAAAGCAACCAAACCTTTCCAGCGGGGTGATTTGGTCCCCCAGGGGCCACTAGGCTGTGGCTAGAGGTGGGTTTTTTTGTTGTCACAGCTGAGGGGGAGAGGGTGCTAGCGGCACCTAGTGAGTTGAGGCCAGGCATGCTGCTAAACAGCCTACAGTGCACAGGAAGGGGCCCCACCATGGCAAAAGGTTGTCTGACCCCAGTGACAGTAGCCCTGAGGCTGAGAAAGCCTAGAGTGTTTTTCCCAGACTCAGTGAGACTTTTCTCTCTCTCTGAGGATATTAACCTAATGTGCTTTCAAAAATTATTTATTTATTTATTTATTTTGTGGTTCAGGCTATGGGGGGGCGGGAGTCTTCTGAGGTCGGGACTGACGTTAACTTTTTCACAAAACAAACACCCTCCCCATCCCTCCAAGCGTTGGTCCTGGTTCCTGGAGCCCTGTGGTCTGCAGGCTTTGGCCACTAATTGGTTTGTGTGACCTCCAAGAAATCGCTCAGAGGATGTGTGTTTGTTTCCGCCTGTAAAATGAGGACTTTGGGCTCAATGATCTCTCCCCACCACATTTAAAGCGCTCTGACTGCCAACTTTGTTTGGCTTCTCTTACGTTGGCCTTTAGGAGTAGGCCAGGAGCACGTGTCATACTGACATCTTTTCTGAGAAATAACTCTGTGGGTCACGTACCTGTTTCAAGAATAGCTAATTTAGCAGATGTGTTTGTGAAAAGGCAAGTAGGTTTATCTTTGTGTGTGTGTGTGTGTGAGATGTCTAAACGAGCAACATTTAAACTGGAGGGTCGCTCCGAACTTCAGACGTACGATGATTATTTCTGAGATTGTAACAGAGGGCCCTGCCCTGCTTAAAAGCTGAAACTTCTGACTTTCTTTGGGACTGGCTGAAAACGAAAGCAGAATGCGATTTTCTGTGCTCCAGAGAGAAGTGCTTTGTGCAGTAACATAAATGATCTCTTGATGGGGACACACTGCATTTCTGAGGACTATCTGATTAGGCTCTAGCGGGACAAGAAGGCAAGGAGGGGGCTGCACAGAGACGTGGATGGCAGTGTGGGAGCGGGAGCGTCTAGCCGGGTGTCCGACTCCAAAATGGGGAGCTGTTCGTCCTCGTTTCACAATGGAGACGATGTTGTCAAAGTATCTTTGCTCAAAGGGAGTTCCACAAGTAACAGTGAGAGTCCCCAGGACGCAGAGACGGTTAGAAAGAGAACCTTTTCTCCTTCTGTTGGCAGAGTCAACCATGAAGAGGATGGGTCTTCTCTCCCCCGTACTTACGGCCGTGTTACCATATATGTGCCTGGGCTAGGGCGTCTTACTGAGGCTTGTGCTTCTCTGGAGGGAGGGTCCTTGGCCTCCAGCCAGGAGATTGATCACATGCTGGCAGCTCTTCCTTTTTCTGGGCGTACTCCTGTTTTCCCTCTAAAAGACCTCGTGGTTTGCCTGGCTTTGCCCACCGGGGGCTGCTTGACCTAAAAGTGAAGTGGTGCCATTCTGTGTCGGTGGCGGCTGTGGTCCCCCCGCCCCCGTGTTTCTGAGTGCCTGTGGTCTCTTGGATCTCCAGGAGCTTGTAAGTCTCTGTGCATAAACCCTCTTCTTTGCAACCTAGCTTTAGAGGATGCTTTATGATTTCATTCTTTGCAAACAGTCATTTTAAAAGTGAGCAGTACTAAAATCAGCACTAAAAGACTTTGGCAAAAGCCCTTTGTTTTTTAGGGGCTGGAGGTTATGTGGATATGCCAAGAAAGAGCAGGAAAAGCTGATGGATTTCCATTGGCTACGTTTTTCAGCAGAAGAATGACTTTCCAAGCGTACGGTGCTTTCAGGCCAAGCAGCAAAACTTGGGGTTCCCTAGGTGTCATGCAGTCATACATTCTTCACTTGGCGGTGCTTGGGTGGTTTGGGTCTTCCTTGGGGAGAACATTCTGTAGGAGTTGGTGGTGGCGTGTTCAGATACACGCATGTCACAGTGTGTCCCTTGCCTGCATTCATTTGGACTCGCTGGTTGATAGACTGATCTTCAACTGATCATAAGCCCATAAGCCCTCAATACGAGTAGCTTATGAGAGTAAGAAAGAGAGCAGATCAGAAGGTAGGATAACAGCACACAGGAATGTTTCCTGTGTCTTGCCTCCTGTGTGCCAAGTCCATTATTTCCTTTCTTTGTGTTCAGTCCTCAGCACAACTTGATGAGGTAAACCCTCAGGGTACCCATTCTGCAGATGAGTAATTTGAGGCCCAGAAAGAGTAAGTGACTTGGTCAAGGTTACGAACTTCCCATCACAGTTATGATAAAAGCCATGCGTTTTACCCTTGTGAAGTCCCACTGGTACAGGCTTCTCTTTTCTCTGACCTTGCCCATTACTTGCCTCCTTTCCCCATTAATTCTGCCGACTTTGTGCTGGTTTTCTGTTTCTTGAACTTGCCAAGCCCTTTTCTGCTGCAGGGCCCTTGTACTAGCTGTTTGCTCTGCCTAAAATGCCCTTCCGCCTGATTTTTTTTTGCATGACTGCCTCTGTCTTGACTTTCAGGTCCTATTTACATGTCTCAACTTGTTCTCTGACCAGCCATAACTGATATGATTGGGTAACAGTTTTAATTCTCTGCACAGTACTTAGCATTGTCTGACTTGATTGTTTTATCTTTTTTGTTTGTCTGTTTGCTGTCTTCACTCGAGTATGTGTATCACGAGAGCAGGGACCATGACTGTCTTATTTGACCTACATCCTCAGCACCTGGAGTAGGGGTAATATATAGTAGGTACTCAATGTGTCAAATAAAAAGGATTTAAGTTTCGAATCAAGGGGTCGTCTCTAAAGCCCTGGCTATGAAGTTGTATGGTTTGCATTTTAATCGTATCCTATTCAGTTTTTTATATTTATACGATATGAGTCCTAATTGCCCAACCAGCCAGGGCCAGAGCAAATCTTAAAGAAAATGTGTAGCAGCATTTTTTTCAAACTATTGGGCCTCAAGAGCTCTTTACATGCCTAAAAATTACTGAGGACCTCAAAGAACTTCTGTTGACATGAGTTATACCAATCTGTATTTATAATGTTCAAAATGAGGGCTTCCCTGGTGGCGCGGTGGTTGCGAGCCCGCCTGCCGATGCAGGGGACGTGGTTTCATGCCCTGGTCCGGGAAGATCCCACATGCCGCAGAGCGGCCGGGCCCGTGAGCCTGTGCGTCCGGAGCCTGTGCTCCGCAACGGGAGAGGCTACAACAGTGAGAGGCCCGCATACCACAAAAAAAAAAAAAAAAAGAACCCTGAGAAAATTAACACAGAAAATATAAGAAATAGACCTATTGCATATTAACACAGTAACATATTTTTATTTATTTATTTATTTTTGCGGTACGCGGGCCTCTCACTGTTGTGGCCTCTCCCGCTGCGGAGCACAGGCTCCGGACGCGCAGGCCCAGCGGCCATGGCTCACGGGCCCAGCCGCTCCGCGGCATGTGGGATCTTCCCGGACCGGGGCACGAACCTGTGTCTCCTGTATCGGCAGGCGGACTCTCAACCACTGCGCCACCAGGGAAGCCCAACACAGTAACATATTTTTAAAGGACAATAACTATGTTTTCTAAAACAAACAAAATTCAGTGAGAAGAGTGGCATTGTTTTACGTTTTTGACAATTGCTTTTACATCTGGCTTAATAAGATAACTGGACTCACATACCTGCCTCTGCCTTGAGTCTCTTGTGACATCGCATGTCTTGCAGCCTCTGGAAAATTCCACTGTACATGTATGACAGAGTGAAAAGGCAATGACACCTTGGTGTTCTTATGAAAATAGTTTTGACTTTGAAGATTCTCCAAAAGGGTCTTGGGGGCTCTCAGGGGTCCCAGGGGTACCATTAAGAGCCACTGGCTTATAGGATAGGTAGGTAATTTGGAAGCTTGGATGGTGGCATGGAACATTTGGGAGAGGAAGCTTTCTGTTCGGAAATATATGCATGGGAATGCGTTTAAGCTGTCATTGCAGAACAGAATTGCTTCCCAGCTAAAGCTCCTCCTGCATTGCAAAGGAACACTGAGAACTTGGAAGCCAATGGTACGTGTGTTCATTTTTGTCAGATGAGCAAGATTACACCAACCAGTCCAGAAGTTCTGCAGTGGGAGGGGTCATTAAAAAATGGTAAAGTGCAGGTTCCTCTCCTCTCCGTGTCTGATAACAGTCGCTTCAAATGCAACTTCCTTAATGGCTGTTACTCTACAACCCCTTACTTGGTGGTTCTTGCGGCTGTCGGCCTCAGATGAAGTTGTGTCCTGTGATAGAAATTAGATTGTCTGGAAGCATTATTTTCCTCAGCTTCTGTCACAACGGGTGTTAAAAGTATCAACGTGGCAGCTGTTAGAGTAGATGAGGGAAATCCCTGGCGGTCCAGTGGTTAGGACTCTGCACTTCCACTGCAGGGGGCATGGGTTCGATCCCTGGTTGGGGAACTAAGGTCCCATATGCCTCGCGGCATGGCCAAAAAGAAAAGTAGGTGAGGTATTCCATGTTAATCAGTTTAACTGTTTAAGAAGGGTGAATGAGTGCAAATCCAGGTCTCTGGGGAGTATTTTGCATATGTCTTGGGTGATGTATACGATTGTCAAAGTTAAGGTAAGTGGGCGGAAAGCACATGGGGCACTTGGTCATCAGGAAGTGGGCGATGCACCAGGGGCAGGCCTGACGGGGGTCTTCAGTGCTGACACCAGGGCTTGGAAGGGCCGAATTTAAGGGCAGTGTCAATGGGTTTCTTTTTGTCCTCTGATTATTGAAAGTCAGGCTGTTCAGCCCTAAGGGCCAGGTGGCTTCATCTTAATGAAATACAAGAGGCTTGCTTCTACCTGTTAATAAAGATGTGTGAGTCTGTGGTTTTGGGGTCTATTCACTGCCATAAAGGAATGATTCTGATTTCCTCCCTTGTTCGCCCACCCTCGAGGATTAAGTGATACCTTAGTTAACTTCTTGGTTAATGAAAGTGTTCTAACTTGGTCTCATTTCAGGAGTTGCTAACTTTTAAATTCTGAGTTGTGTGTAGGCGAAAGTTGAGGTTTTTTTTTTTTTTTTTTTTTTTAGAAAAATGAATATAATGCAATTAGTTAAGTGTGTGCAGGAGAAATAGGTGGGAAAAATGACAGTCAGTGAGGTTCTGCTACAAAGCTTTTTAGCAAAAAAAAAAAAAAAAAATTTGGATTTCTTTCCTATCTTGAGCTGTTTAAAATGAAATGAACATACTTCTTTTTCGATGAGGCTGTGCTTTAGCCTGTCTTAACACCCAAGTGGAAGAGGTTCTAAATATTGAATTATCATTTCTTTGAAGAGGGTTCCACCCTCCACCCCCGCCTTCCAGCGGGGGCCTGGTTTGATGTTAGCAGAACGGAAAGTGGAGATGAAGTCTGGCTGTCTTGGGTATTTTGAATCTGGGGGCTGAGAAGCAGTACCTTGGATGACTTGTCCTACTGTCGGCAACTTACCGGGCTTGCAGAGGACTGAAACATTTCTGAGACCGTTGTTTATCTGAGTGTGTTTCCAGCAGTGCTGACAAAGTGAGAAGGATCTGTCCAGTAGAAGCATCACAAGTTATGGACCGAAGTGAGTGAAGACTTTGAAGGAAGAAAAGGGAACGTCTTCTTTTCCGTCTCACTTGAAAATAAAAAAGTGAGCCCTTAGTAAGGGCCAGGTATTGGGCTGAGCACTTTGTGTGGATTATTTGGTTTGCCCCTCACGATGACTCCGCGAGATAGGAAGGGTGTTCACCCCACCTTTTTTTTGATACGCACGAGGGAGTTGAAATTCAGAAGTTACGTAAATTGCTCAAGAACACACAGCAGGTAACTGATGACACTGGGATTTGAAACCAGGTGTTCTGAGTCAATGTTTCTAGCCTTTCTGGACATATTATGGGATGGTCAAAGGGAGAGGAGGGGTACTTCTTTGCAGGGATGGAAGTTAGCTATTTTGTTTCTGACTCCCCAGATTTCTCATAGAAATCTGTTGAATAGGGCCAGCAGGCCTCTATTCTCCATTCTTGATCCAACAGTATAAACTTGGCTTTAATTAGTTTTAGGAAAACCATCCCCTAAAGAACAGTGTAATTTCTTTTAGGCAGCAGACAAGTTGATACTGTAGTACGTTGAACCCAAGTTCGACAGCTTGCCATGTCCCAGGCACTGTACTAGGGACTGGGAGGCAATGGGGAAGAAGAATTCTGCTGTTCTTACTCTCATGGACTCACAGTCTAATGGTGAAGACAGGTAAACAAGCAACCCAAGTGAACAGGTGATTTTAGGACAGTGGTAGTGGGCCCAGATGGGGTAATTGGAGCGCCATATAGAGAAGCGTATTGCCAACAAACATATAACCCATATCTGGGGAGTCCGAGAGGGCCTCCCAGAGGCAGTGACATCAAACTGGGACTGTAAAGGTGACTGGAAGTTAGCCACAAGGGTTGGGGGGGGAGGGGAGCAGTGTCAGGCAGCAGGAACAGCATATGTCAAGGCCTGGGGGACAGGGAGGCATAGAGCATGTTGGGGGTTCTGGACGAGTTCATCATGGCTGGAGTATAAAAGCAGTGGGGAGAGTACAGAGAGACGAGGAAGGAGGGGTAGACAGGGACCAGATTATGGAGAGCCCTGAAGAGATTTGGGAGGGTTTCAAGTAGAGGAATGACATGGTCCGGTTTATGCTTCTAAAAGGTCATACTGGCTGTGCGTGTAGAATAGATGCAGGGAGAAAGACAGACTCAGAGAGATGAATAGGAAGGGTTTATGGAGTCCACTTGAGAAATGGTAATGGCTGCAATTGGGTTGGGGAAGAGGAGTTTAAAAGAATTGGGGGAGTCAAGAAATGTCTTAAAGCTTAAAATCAGTAAGATTTGATGCCCATTAAACTTCTTCATTCATATATTTGACATATTTACTAAGCACCTACCATCTGGTGGGCACTGGTGATGGGAATGCAGTGGGCATGCAAAACAGATCCCAAACAGATCTGGGCTTTAAGTAGGGCAAGGGATGAGGTAGGAAGGAGTGTGTTCTAGGCCCAAGGCAACAGCCTGGGCAAAGGCCCTGTGACAGGGATAAGGAGAGAGGGAAGACGGGAGATGCCACCAGACTCTTTGGAGGTAGATGATGTGAGTATGGAGGAGGAGACGAGGGTTGGGCAGACAGGTGAGTTCGTTTTGGTACATTGCGATGCTTTGGGCATTCAGGAGCTGAATCGCAGTAGCTCTTGACCGTGAGACAGATTTGGGAATCCTCCTCATATAGAAACCACTGGAGCCAGCAGAGTGGACAAGATGACCAGGGAGGTATAGAAAAGGCAAAGAGCGTCACAGATTCTGTGACCACGGATTTGGAAGACCACCACGTCTGGTTTCTCTTCTCCAAGGAGATCTCTGAATTGGTGCATCTTTTTTTCAGGCTTTACAGTATTCTTTATATTTGTGGAAAGCTTGGTATGTCTGCTTTTCTGTGAACTCACATTGATTTTTTTAAAAATTGAAATATGATTCACATACAAAAAATGATAACCCTTTTAAAATATACAATTCAATAGGACTTCCCTGGCAGTCCAGTGGTTAAGACTCCGTGCTTCCACTGCAGGGGGCACGGGTTCGATCCCTGGTCTGGGAACTGAGATCCCACATGCCAAGTGGCATGGCCAAAAAAAAAAAAAAAAAAAAAGTATACAATTCAATGCTTTTGAGTATTGAATTGGCGCATTTTTATCCCCACCTTGCTTACAAATAGAATCCGCCATCCCTTTTCTTTACAGTTTGCTCAGGGAGCACTTTCAGAGGACAGTGAATTGAAGCTGGGCCAGCGGGTGATGTGAGGCTCAGCAAAGCCACCACAGCTCCATCTGCCTGAGGACGTCACAGAGGCAGTAGTAACCCACCTTTCTCCACCCTGCTCGAGCCTCCCTGGGGGAATCCTGTTTTAGGAGGTGCATCAGCTGGTTAGAGCAGTGGTGGGAGGTGGAGGTGGTCTAGAAATGGCTTCTGTAGATTGCATGATTTACTTCCTGCCGAGTACCTTGGTGGGTGCTTTATAAACACGATCGTTTTGAGCCCCTGACCACCTGCTGAGGGAGGTACTCTTATTATCCCCCTTTTACAGATGGGAAGAGCGAGGCTTAGGGAAGTTACGGATCTGGCCTGAAGCCGTGCAGTGATGACGTGGTAGAGCTGGGCTTGGAACCCTGGCTCTTGAGGCCAGGTGCTGTCAGGAACAGGAGAGGATGCTGATGCTTTGCAATCAGAAGCCATGTCTGAAGGAGAAATCACTTAGAGAGCATTCCCACATTCAGAGGCCTGTGGGCATCGGAAGACAGATCAGTAGCAAAAATTCTGGGAGGCGTTTGTCCTTGTGTCTGGGGGGGGACAAGGGCAGGAGTATCTTCTGACTAGGCTGTTTGAACCTAGGGTAGACCTCATTGCCAGGTGTTCAAGCAGAAGCAAAGACTATACATAGGCGAGATGCGGGGGTGGGGTGGGACGGGGGGAGTTCTATTATTGGGCAGGAGATGGAATTACAGGCTTTGCAGGGTTGCTTCGGCCATTTATTCTATGATTCTGTATATTTGGAAAGGCCAGAATGCTCTGTGGTTGCGAGTTGAGTGTAGTTCTGCATTGTTCAGCTTTTTCTCAAGGGGCGAATTAGGGAGGATAATTATCTTCCCTAACGTGAAATGTATCATCATGGGTCATACAGGAGTTCATTTATTATGATACCCAGCTGACTTGTGCTGCAGGGGATCCTTTCCTTTGCTGAGTTTAAATTTTTAAAAAATTTATTAATTTTCCAGTTTTATTGAGATACTTGACATGTAATGTTATATAAGTTTAAGGTATACAACATAATGATTTGATATATGTATATATTGCAAAATAATTACCAGAATAAGTTTAGTTAATATCTATCTCCATACATAGTTAAAAATTTTTTTCTTTGTGATAAGAACCTTTAAGACCTATTCTCTTGGCAACTTTCAAATATACAATACACTAATGTTAACTCTAGTTGCTATGTTGTACATTATAGGCCCAGAACTTATTTATCTTATAATGAACAGGGAAAGTTTACTATAAAGAATTCTTCTTGTTTTTTAAATTGAGGTATAGTAAATTTATAATATTATATAAGTTTCAGTTATACAATATAGTGATTCATAATTTTGAAGCCCAAGAATCATCCAGAATTCCACCTCACTTCCTTAAAAGAATAATGAAAAATAGCTAGCATTGAGCAGTGAAAGTCTGCCAGCCCCTGTACTAGGCACTTTTCATGTACCATTTCATCTGTTCCTCAACTCCTTGAAGTACATATTATCTCCATTTTACAGATGGGGAAAGGAAAGCAGAGAGGTTTAAATGGCCTGGATGACAGTGATGGACTAAAAATAATAGTTAGTGGACCAAGAGACAGTTGGAGCTCTGGAGCTGACCATCTGGGCTTGTTCTCATCGATGTCTGGTGACCAGTTCAGAGTTTGTTAGCAAAGAGCCCTAGGTGTCCATATAGTATTTGATGTACCAGGGTCATGCAGCTCAACTGCAGGTTGGCCCTGGCTCTGTTTTTTCCCTTAGGTGATCCCCAGCCACTGTGTGAGTGACACAGGAGCCCTGGGTACAGCTGTGAGAAGTTTGTAGGCACAAGTGGTCCAGGATCAGATAAAGAGGCAGGCTCTCCCACCCTGCTTCTGAACAATAGGAAGTCTTCCATAAGATTGCTCCCAGGCCCATGGCACAGACTGAGTTTCCACCTCCTCCCCTCCAGGCCCCAGAGACCTGTTCTGTTTGCTATCGTGGCCTTTGTTTTTACTTCCAGGACATCACTGATGATTGCACCAGAACCTCTCCTCCCCCTCCTCCCCCTCCTCCCCCTCCTCCCCCTCCTCCCCCTCCTCCCCCTCCTCCCCCTCCTCCCCCTCCTCCCCTCCTCCCCCCCTCCTCCCCCTCCTCCCCTCCTCCCCCTCCTCTCCCTCCTCCCCCTCCTCTCCTTCCTCCCCCTCCTCCCCCTCCTCCCCCTCCTCCCCCTCCTCCCCTCCCCCTCCTCCCCTCCTCCCCTCCCCTCCCCCTCTTCCCCCTCCTTCCCCTCCTCCCTCTCCCCCTCCTCCCCCTCCTCCTCCTCCCACTTCTCCCACTTTCCTCCCCCTCCCTCACCCTTCTCCTCTTCCTCCTCTTGACTAATGCTTGCACCAAAACCTAATGGTAGGTGACGGGAAACCTCCAAAGACTTGCAGCCAGACCAGGGGGGCTCTGCCTGGTCTTTTGTGAGGGTACTTATTGTTTGAGACCCTGGGGAAGAATCTGCCCCTGCCCCCGCCTCCCCCCCCACCTGCCTTTTTAAAATTGGGACCCCTGGCAGATTGCTCAGTAGAGGATCATTAACTGTGGTGGATGTGTTGGCCTGCATTTTCTGGGGGAAATGTAAAGTATGCCTAAAGTTTATTTGTTCAGCTATCTACTTAATAAGCATGTTGATGAGGAAGAAGATACTTAAATTTTTTCCCTCTCAAAATATCATGTGGCGACGGTAAAAACATTAGGAAATACCAAAGTAAAAAAATTAGCAAATAGAATTGTGCATATAAAAGAAAATCAGTTCTCCATAGTCTTGTCACCCAAAGAATAAAGAATGGTAAACATTTTAATCCATGTTCCAGGTATCACCATCGAACAGTTCTGTTTACCAGTCATGTAGACCAGGCTTATAACCCGGGCCTTCCTGCTTGTTAATTATATGTGGCTTGGCCACCTTAACCTCTCTGTAGCTCAGTTTCCCAAGAGCAAAATGGGAATAATGGTAGCGCCTGCCTCCTGCTGTGGTCCTGAGGATCTGAGAACATTTGTAAAGCCCTCAGCACGATGGTGGACATGATCATGCTTGCCAAATGCTAGCCGTTGTTATTGGATATGGTTGCAGTGCAGAACCTTGCTGCACGAGCGTGGCGTGGTCCAGGCACCTCCTGCAATTATCAACTGCAGGCAACGTTGAGTAGGTCATGCTTTGTCATTCCAGAACCCTGTGTCCACTTTTTCCCATTAAGGGCCTGAAACTGTTAGTAAGGTGACCAGGTGGTGCTGAAAGTTCAGTGAATAACAGTCACACTCCTCCTTCCTGGCCTGGTCTCCACTGGGGCCAAATACTCATTCAAAGGCGAAGCCTGAAAGGAGAGTCAGTCACAGTAGACCAGGCCCCTTGCCCGGGCACGTAGCTGCTCTCCTGCATTCGGCAACTTCCCAGTGTCCTTCTGGGAGGTCGAAGTGTGCAGACACAAATTTGGTCTGACTCAAAATTCAGACAGAACTTGTTTCCCAGTAATCAGTTCCAGAAGTACACTGACTTCCTGACCCTTTGTGATACAACTTTTATATATAAGCACGTAAGGGAAATATTAATGCCCCTTGGTGGTTTTCATTTGTGCAGCTTTTGGGGAGGTTGTTTAAAACATTGGTTTGCCTTTAAGTATAAAATATCCAGTTGGGAAGAAATGACAGGATCATAGACTCAATTCTGGAGAGTGGGACTTGGCAGACTGTCCCTCTGCATGTTGTCTGTCTTTCCCCAAGGTCCAGAGATGCTGGCTCTTCTGTCTGAGAGTTTGTGTTCTCAGCTGCTGTCTCTCTTTATACATAAGTTCAAGGCAGTGCTCTTTATCTCTCTTGTAACATCTTGGTTGTTGGGGGGATAAATTAGTTTTTCCTTGCTGTTTCTCACAAGCAGTGAACTGAGGTGCTAAGGTAGGAGAAATGCTTCCTGAGGTTTCCTGCTGATCATTGCTGCATACTTCTTCTGAAAAGAAAACTTGGCAGCCAGAAAGCAATTTCAGGAGATTGTGCTTTTCCACGCCTTTATAACTCTTGTGGCTTGCGGGAGGAATGCTTTCTGGCAAGGAATCTTGAGTAAAGAGATGGGCAAAGATGTTTAGGGGGTTCTGGGTTTGGAGGAGAGGTCTGGGGAAGACCCAGGTGACCCTGAACGTCTACACACCAGGTGCCTGAGGAAATGATGGGGTTACTGCAGTCCACACCAGCACACATTCTTCCCACAAAACTGAGATTGATTCTTAAATGTCAATTTAGTTTTTTACAATTGGCTCCCACTCCTCAAAATTTATGGCCCTGAGGAAAGCTGTTTCTATGAGTCATGTCAATATTTTCGTTGATATTCGTGTGTATGTGTGTCTACTAGGCTGCGTAGAGGTTTCCTGAATTTAAGAGCATTTTCTAGGACTGCCCCTAACTAGCTGTGTGCGTTCCTGACCAAGGTTCTTAAGCGACCTCAACCTTACTCTTCTTAATTGCATTGGGCAGGGTTTGGACCACGTGCTAAGATTCTTTCTCCCTCTGCAAGTGTTTCTTGGTGAAGTCTGAGAAGGAAAGACACTGGAATAGCCTTTGGGTGAAGTGTGTAGGTTGTTGAATTCTCAAAAGGCTGCCAGAGCTTTGTGGTATTTATTACTAAGTTTCCTCTTATTAATTTCATTTTGTTGCTTTGGAACCTCAGCCCAGGCACTGCCGGACCCGAGTTTTATACCAGGTGTTTCCTTCTGACTGAACATTCCCTGAGGCAGATTGAATATGTTACTGTTTCATAAGTCAGACTTTCCAGCTCCTCAGCACTGCAAAGTTCTTGGCTGACTTCCCTTCTGTCTTCATATTCACTATTTATTAGCGAGGGTCTTCAACTTGGAGAATTGGATTCAGGCATGGTTGTGTTAGAAACAAGCATTATTGTGGTTGGAATATCCTGAAATTAAAGAATATGTGGGAAAAATGTGGTTGCAGATGTCCTGCTTGGCTCAGTGAATTGCCTGCCTGTCACACTCCCATTTAAATTTGACTTTTAAGTAGGACGCTTTGGAAAATTGAGCTAAGCCAATGTTCAGTGACTTTTCCGTCCCCCCCCCCACCCCACCGAGCATTTCTTTCCTTCTAATAATGTTGCATATTTTACTTTGTCTAGGATTCTCAAGAAAGCCATGTCTGACAAGATGTCTAGTTTCCTTCATATCGGAGACATTTGTTCTCTGTATGCCGAGGGATCGACAAATGGATTTATTAGCACCTTGGGGTAAGAGCACCTGGTTTCTTGTGTGGCGGGATTTGTTTAAGACATCATAACATCAGCTTAAAAACTGTGATTTTTCTAGGACAAGAATGTTTCCATTTTACTGGCTTTTCCAGCAGTTGTTGGAATCATGAATATCAAGTCTCACGTTAACCAAGTTTAACATCTTACACAAAAATACTGTTTTCCTGTCAGTTCTGCAAGAGTGAAATCTCATTAGTTAGGACTCTGTTAATTCAGAATTTATTATAATTTCCTCTTTTTTCATATGTCAGGGGGCAAGTGTTAAGTATACGGGTTGAATTTTAAGATTAATATTTACAGACCCCAAGGAAGTGCTTTAGCTTCCTAAAAGCTCTTATTTTTAAATGGTGACTTATTTGTTGTACAAGCAAAGACCAGAACTTCTCAGATGCTTATCTCTCTTCTTGAAGCAGAACTTTTCCTACTTCAAGCTGCTGTGTGCATCTGAAAGTTACAAATTGCACAAAGTTCTTTAAATCAGACTTTTGGTCTTTTGTGCTTTCTTCAGTTCCCCCACCTCCACCAACTCTTAAGGGTATAAATACATTCCCTAATGTACTCATTTGATTATCTTCTCCCTTCTTTCCCTACTCCTATTGTCTAGAAGAGGAAATGAGAGGTGAATTAGCCCCCAAAGCAGACACAAGCAGAATGGCAGTGAAGATGGTTATAACTGCAGAAGAGTCACAAATGGTCTATAATGTCTTTGCTGGAAAGGAGTAGTGGGTGGCATTGTTGTCTTTGGCAAGAGCTGATCTCAAATAGATGGGGCGAAGGAAGGCAACAGCTTCTCCAAGAACCTCATTCTTACACAGCCAGAACCTTCATTTTAATCATACTTCTTAAAGTATGCTTGTTCTCTGGGATTTGTGCAAAGTTAGTACTCTCAGGTTCTCATTTACTCCAGCCTCAAAGAGCAAGTTAGTTCAGGTGAAGAATTCTACAGCTCAACTGGACCTCTCTGAATAAAGATTTTATTTTCAAAAGTCATCCGATAAAAACAAGTCATCCACGACTGCCTGATCACCAAATCAAGGATTTTTTTTTTTTTCCTCAGTCCTTACCTTTTTTTAAACTTCTCTAAAGACCCACCCTTCACATTTAACCTTCTGTGGCTTTTGGCAAAGAGTCCTGCTGCTTTGCCTCTCTGTTGTCCCTTTTTTCTTCTTGGCTTACTCCTTGCTTTTTCCATCCGTGGTTGAATCTTGAGTCCTCTTCTTATTTTTCAGCCATAACAGCACCAATAAGAAGTAGGAGTGGTAACTCCTTACACGAATCCTGTGGGTGTTCACAGCTCTGTGCCGCGTACTGTACATACACCATCCCTTTAATCCCCAAACAGCTTTTTACAGTGAGCACTATCATTATTGCTCTTTATGGGGGCAAAAATTCTGAGCATCAGAGAGGTGAAGTCACCTGCCCCGGGGTTTCACAGTTGCTAAGACTCTGGACTCTAAGACCAGCGCTCCTAACGGTTGCCCTTGACAGGGCAGACTTTTCCTTCCTGGCGCCTCTCTGGCTGAATTTGCTCACCACCCTCCTTACTGTCTGCCCAGAACTCTTACCTGGATGCCTTGTTCAATCTCCACCCCACTATATGCCCCATCTCTCCTCTTTGGCCCCAGTTTCTTTGAACGGCGCCGCTGCCCTGCCAGTCACCTGGGCACGCTTCCTGTCACCTGCTCAGTCTACTGTGCCAGCCCCTAAAATGTTAGTGCCTCCTTTTCTCCCAGAGCATCTGTTCTTAGATTTCATATGAACTACAGAGCTTTCTAAGAGTTTTCCTCAAGTATTATGAACAGATTAATGATAAGGTCTCCCCCTTTCACATGAGGATGGCTCTTTGATGAACTTTGGGCCCTAGTCCTTCCTTTAGATGAATATTTCATTCCCTTGGTTCCCTGCACATATTTGAGGATAATTGGCGTTAAAAATGGATTTGGGAAATAAAGTGTGACCTTTCTCCTTCTCATATTTCTTACATTTATGGAGCACCGGTCATGGATTACGATGAGTGACTGCCAGTTTTTGTGGAATCAGCCTCCAGCTCCATTTATGGTGCCCAGTTCCACTTATATAGATGGTGGTTACCTCCAAAGGGCTTTATTGACTCACTGCACTTTAGAACTCATCTGGGACCTTGGAGAGCCCAAGCGTATGACATGCAGTGTCAGAGAAGTGCTTCTGAATTACCTGCGGAACTTGTTAAAAATAAAGGTTCTTGGGCTTCCCTGGTGGCGCAGTGGTTGAGGGTCCGCCTGCCGATGCAGGGGACACGGGTTCGTGCCCCGGTCCGGGAAGATCCCACGTGCCGCGGAGCGGCTGGGCCCGTGAGCCATGGCCGCTGAGCCTTTGCATCCAGAGCCTGTGCTCCGCAACGGGAGAGGCCACAACACTGAGAGGCCCACATGCCACAAAAATAAATAAATCAATAAATAAACAAATAAAGGTTCTTGGGTCCCATCCTGGAACACGGCTTTAGTAGGCCTGGGGAGGATGGGCACCTGGTATCAATATATTTAAGAAACTAGAAGTCTTATGAGCATCTCCCGACTTGAGAATCCTTGAGACCTACTCTTCGATTTTACACATGAAGAAACTGAGAGCAGGAGTGAAGTGATGGAGTTAGCCTCGTGCTGCTAGTAGGTGGCTGAGTGCCGTCTATAATTCGTTTTCTTCTAGCCTAGACTGGGGCCCTTTCTCCTACCTCTTCCTCCTCGTTTGAGAGCCTGATGAGAAATTAACCCAGTCCTGCGCTGGATTCCAAGGCTTTCGCCCCCTTCCCCTGCATACACGTATTATATTTGATCTGATGGCATTACCTGGTTTATACTCACAGAGGCTCACTGATTCTTGACTTTCTGCTCTTGATTTTTGCATTACAATTCCGGCTGTGGCCACACTGTCCCTCTTGTTGATGCAGAGAGCTCTTGTGTCTTGGAGCTGAAGGAGGCAAGTTGCTGGTGGGACACTTTTGATTCTTCCACCAGGTAGATACTGAGCCCCCAGCCTGGGCAGCAAGTGTGCTGGCCCTGGGCACCTTCCGCGCCACAAAGCCGGCGGCTCTCTGCCCTCATGGAGTTCGTAGCCTAGTGCTCCATTTGTGTTTTAGCCCGGTGATATCGGGGGGACAGAGGAGAGGCAGAGACGGCCTGGGGCAGGAAAGGCTTGAGGGCCTTCATGGGGAAGATGCGGGCTCTGAATCAGGGTCTTGACAGACGTGCAGGACTTGAGGAGTTGTCGGGGAATTTTGGAGGAAGGAGTGGTAAGAGTTAAGGCCGGGTATTTAACGGTACCTTGCCTTTGGGATAAGACACAGATTAACGGAAGAAACCCTGGAAAACCATATTAACTGGGAGCAGATTCTGTGGTGACTTGAAAAGTGAGCCAGTCTTAGCGATACCACTTTCAGGAACTTGGAAAAGTCATTTAAACTCCTCAGAGCTTCCATTCCCTCATCTGTTCAAACAAAAATATTGTTTTAAAATCGGTTCTTCTAAAAGCATTGTGCAAGTCAGGTTGTTCAGTTGGGACTTTAAACACGCGGCTCTATATATAATTTGGCGCTGGTTATTTATCTGTAAGTTTTGCAGTAGTTGCTTCTGAAGCTCCAAAGTCCTTTCTTACTTCGATGCTTTTGTATGTGGGGTTCCCTCCCCCTGAAAATGCTCCCCTCTTCTTCATCCCCCGCCTTGATTTCAGTTTCCAGTAGCTCCAGTTTTCCCTCTTCCACCGGCAGCTTTTCAGATGGCCTCAGGCACAGTTAGTTTCTGGCTGTGTTTTGTTCTCTTCCTTTACAGCCTTTGGTTTATATTCTTGATATCAGTCTGTCTTTGGGGCTCCTGCACGAACTAGCCTTGAGCTCCCTAAGGGCAGGGGCCTGGCTCCTCCTCATCTCCACATCCCAGGGCCTAGCTCAGTGCGTGGCATGGGGTGGGCCCCTCAGCTGCCATTGGTTGAGCGCGCGGATCCCTTGCTGTGCCCCCGACTTGAGCATTAGTACGTGCTATGCTCAGATGTCTCATGGCTGTGGGTAAGAGAAAAGAGGCACAGAAAACAGTAGCTGAATGTGTCCGTTGCAGAAGCAGAGTCTTGGGCGTTTGGATGAGGTTTAGCCCCCTACACAGGAAACCTCTAGTGTCAACAGCTCCCTGGCAGGAGAATAGGGCAGCCTAAGTTTTGTGCGGGAACAGCCCTGAGTATTTGATTTTTGCATAGTGCTAAGGGTTTTATTTTCTTAGACTCGGCTTGGTACAACATTTATCTTTATTTTCTTTGCAGCCTGGTTGATGATCGTTGTGTTGTACAGCCAGAAGCCGGGGACCTTAACAATCCACCCAAGAAATTCAGAGGTAAGTTGGTGACCTTCCCAGAGCGGGTCCCTTGCCTCATTTGAAAATTCATGAAGTGTGTTGCTCTGTGTGGATTTACTTTTTTAAAAGCAGTCACAGGTTTATTTCTTACATATGTTTTAAAAGTACGATACCAATTTCAAGCTTTCTGACCTCTTGCAAATGCATAAGTAAGTTCAGTGTCAAGATTGGGATGGCTTGTATTTGGGCCTTCATTTGTCTCTTGAATACATGTTGGTAAGTGCTCATCCAGTTTAAAGCCTCACACTTGTGCAGATATGTCCAAACAAACAGGATTTCTGGATTGAGTCACAAGGAACAAGTGTTATTTCAGCAGATCTTGCTGTCCCTTTGGGGGTTTGATATCCTTAGATACCTCCCCTTGGAGTGAGAAGTTCTTGATTATTACTTACTTTTTGAGTTAAAAGGCTTAGGTGGGACAGCTTTCCTGCTGGTAGCCTAGCAGTGTTGGCTTTCTTTGTAGGCCTCTTGCGTTTGATGCCTTCCTTGGAAGGTAGCTTAGTTTATTCCAGGAGGTGTTTAAAATATAGTTGTTATCTTAAATTGGGAAATATTTTGTTTTTATTTTTTGCTGTGGCTATGGTTAGTGGTTCTCAGCTCTGGCTGTGTAGTAGAATTATCTGGGAGAGATTTTAAATTAAATGGCTGCCCAGGGCCCCACTCCAGACCAATTAAAGAATCTCTCAAGGTTGCGGCCTAGGCACTGCCATTTTCAAGGCTTCCCATGTGGTTTTTATATGCAGCCAGGGCTGAGAACCCACTGGGTTAGGTATTTGACTGATGGCTCCAGTCCCAAAGAGTTTAAACCTTGCTGTTTGCAGATCGTATCCTTTGAGTTATCAGTTCTTATTGTTAGGTGATTTAGAAACTGTTTTGAGTTTTTTGGATAAAAGCTAAAGAAATTAGAATAAAATAGGAGGCAGATGTTCAGGTGGAGAGAAGCCATTTGGAAAGTGTTCAATGTTAAGCTGCATCCAGTTGGCACGAGCCTGCCAGCAGAATGTTTTCACCTGGGGGGGTGCTGGTGGGAGACTGTTAAAAAAAAAATTGTTGGCGTAAGCCTGATGCGACAGGAACCTGAGGTTCCTGTTGCCTCTTTTGCCTTTTTCTTCTCAGTTCCTGTGCCATGTCGTCTTCTAAAACAGAACCCTGAATGCAGCAGAAAGATTTGATCCAGTGATCATAATCCAGTCACTCACTCATAGAATTAATTCCCTACTCTGAATTATATAATGTGCTGCAATTTTTCTTTTAAAAGAGCCAAGAGTGATAGACTTGAGCCAAGAGTGACGGACAGATAATGTGCTAAGGGCTCTGCAAGCACTTTTAGTTCTTGGAGGGGTCTGTTCTCCCTGGGAGGGGATCAGAGTCCTCAAAGGTAGAGGTTTAGTAGCTTGTCTGGAGTCACAGAGCTGGTGATGGATGGAGCAGGAGCTGGGGTTGTCAACTTGGGCTGCACAGAGGAATCACCTGGGAGACATTCAGAAATATCACGTATGAGCTCCACTTCCAGAGATTCTCATTTAATTGGGCGTTTGAGGTACTTTGAAAGCTCCCAGGGTGAGTCTCCTGTGCAGCCTAGGCTAAGAACCACTGTTAATAGAGCCTGAGCTATAAACTCCCGGCTTTGTTACGTAGCAGGGAGCTGGTCCTCACGTTGCTTTTGCAGCAGGGACCAAGTGAAGGGATGAGAAGCTTATTGCTTGGGTCCAATGGGAGCTCTTATCCCATTCTACACCTTGGTTCTGGGAGTTGGGAAAGGGAGCTGAGAAAGATGTTAATGTACTGTACAAAGTTAGCCAGTGGCTGTTTGAATACAGGTTTAGAACGTTAAAATAAACAGGACCATAGCCAGGGGAAGTCAGGAGAGATATATGTTTTCCTGGCACCAGGGTAAAAGTGCCTGGTGCTTAGATGTATTCCTAGTGGCTGATTGAAAGGGGTTGTTTTGAGATAAAAGTGACAGTCCGGTAGAGGACATTTAGAAAGAACCAAACTCCGTTTATCGTTGATGGCCTGGCCTGGTTCTACAGGTGGTCATGTGACAGTGACTTAATTTGTTGACTGTCCTTCCCCATAAATTAAAAATAAGGTTTCTAGGTTGTGAGGTGCTTTGTACTTGTGGGAAATCTGGTTCAAAACAAGCTTTGCTGCAGGCTTTGTGAATGTAGGTCAGGGCTGCCTGAATTCCTTGTGGTGCGCCAAAGGCCCTCTGCACACAGGTGAGGGGTCCAGGCCCGTCTCCCTTCGCAGCCACTGCCGTGCCAGGAAGGCCTCTTCCACCTTGGAACCTGGGCGACATTTTCCAAAACAGCCTTTCAATTCTGGTGTAGCGTACTTGGAAACATTTTTCTCTAAAATGAAGAGAAAGGTCTCTCTTTAGAAAGGGATGACTGCCTTTCCAAATACTAGGCTATTTTGAAGTTGAAGTCATTTTGATGTTTAGGAATGGTGCATAGGGCAGGTGGGCCATTTGGAGGCGTTTCTAGTCCATTTCCTTGCTTGCCGTTGCACCTCAAAGTTTAACAAACACATATGGAAAAGTGAGGTGCTGGCAAGCGGCCGCCTGGGATGATGGAGTCTTTATCCGAGGAGTCAGCAGAGCTACATTTAGTCATTCGGGTTTGCTGTTGCTTCCATTGTTTCCCTGCCAAGTTATTTTCTATATTGAGAACCATCATAACCTGTTCTTAAGTAAATGGAAGCCAAAGGCCTATTTATCTAATAATACCCCCTGTGGCTTCTGACTTTGGGTTTTTAGTTTTGTGAGCTCTTCTTGAAATCTGCTACCCTAGCGGTTAATAACATAGGCTGTGGTATCAGGCTTCCTGGGTTCAAATCCAAGTTCTACTCACTCTTAGCTATGTGACCCTGGACAAATGGCCTAACCTCCGTGAACCTTGGTTTTCTCATCTGCAGAAAAAAGATGTTATCAGTCCCTCTCTCATAAGGTTATTGTGATGATTAAATGTGTGTTCCGCATGTAGTACTGAGGGAGCCTGGCCCTTAGTTAAGGGCTCAGGAAGCCGTAGTTATCCGTCTTTTTGTTCCCAGTTCTTAGTACAGAGCCTGATACTCACGAATGGTGGCAGAAGGGAAAGGAACTATGTGTGAATTCTTATATATGGTTCCACTTTTTGTCTTTAAATGCTTCTGTGGTTGGGGGTGTGTACATGGACCCGTGGGCCTAGATTTGAGGCCCAGTGTTCCCATATACAAGCTGAGTGATCTTGATAGGTGATGACTTAAATTTCTAAGCATGTTTCCTTACTTAGGCAATGGGGGAAAAAGAATTCCTTCCTCATAAAGATAATAGGATTGAAGATAATATGGGTAAAGAGCCAGAGTAGTTGGGTACACAAGGCTTGCTCCGTGACTGGTTGCTGTTATTTTTCACAGTAGATGCAGAAGAGTTAAACTACTGAACATACTCGCTTCTTTCTGATGAGTAAAAGTACATTTCCAAGTGAATTGCTTTTTTTGTGCTTCCTTTGACTATATCTCCTGCCCCTAACATTGTCTGTAGGAAGAAAAGATTGGCTGCGCGTCTGTTTCACATAAGCCAAGGCTTTTTCATTATCCGCATGAATTTTGGACCGTGTCCTTGTCCTCTAGGTGATGAGAAGAGCTGAGATGTAGAATAATTCAGTTACTTTAGCCCTTTTCTTAATGTGGAACCATTTTAAAGCACCAGTGTCCATGGGAGGGAAGGCAGAATCTCTGTTCTTCCTGATTTGTGTTGCTTTGCCCATAATCTTAAAAGATTAGGGAAGGCAAACATCAGATTGAAACTGGGAATAGAAACTTTGTGGTTAGTGATTTCCTTTCTCTCTGTTATCTTTTCCTTTTCACTCCCACCCGTGCCTTCCCCCTAGCAAATATACCGGCATCTTCTACAAGGAAAAGATGGAAGCTAACAACCATTGTCCATTTTGATCCTAGAATCTCTGCTGCTTTAAGTATAACCTTCAGCACTGTTAGAGTGGAAATAAGAACTGGGGATTTTGGGAAATAAGATAGGCTTTGGTGTTGATGCGGTTTATTGTGTAATCTCCTTTTTCAGACCGGGGCAGTGGTCCAGTTCTCGCCCTCAAAACTCGATCTTTTCCATTTATGTCAAGAGGCCAGTCTTGGCCCCAAATTCTTGCTCTTGTACAGATGCTATCCTATCAGTGTCACCAAGGTGTGAGAGGTTTTTAACCTTGTAGTTGAACCTTTAGTTTCAGAAGAAAAGCTGTTTGAAAGAAAACTCACAGTGAAAGATGGGGAGTTTAGTTTGGGCAGGGAAAGGTGAGGAGAAAGGAAGCGTTCTGATATCGTTCCGTGCTTCATGTGAACTGGGGAAGAGCTCAGAGATCAGGCTGAAAGTGTGGATGTTTTAGGTAAGTATCACCCTTGTCCTCTTTCTCCCATAATCAAGTTGGTTTCAAGCATAATAATCCACTAGGTGGATGTATTATGAAAATGAGTGTTCAGCTCAACAAGCATTGAGGTCCTACCGTGTTCCAGCTGCTGGTTTTGGTGATAAGGGAAGGCAGGATGAGTTGAACACAAGTCCCCCTGGCTTTTTGAGAGTCTTAAGGTGTCTTGGAGAAACAGACCCACATTATAAATAACAGTAGCCAACAGTAATAGAGCATTTACTTGTGCACAGCACTTCCCGTCGATTTTCTCTTTTAGTCTGGTAACCTTCCTGTGAGGTGTAGGTATCAGTGTTCCCATTATGCAGATGAGGAAATTGAGGCCCTAAGAAATTGAATAATTTGCCCATAGTCACTTAAATGTCCCTTCTTAGAATGATTATTTTCATTACACAAGCATTTATTGGTTGCCTCCTGTGCACCAGCCATTTATGTCCCAGGGAGGAAAGATAGAGACATTGTCAAGGAAGTCAACGCCAATACACAGTTAAAATTTTTCAGGGCTGTGTTGAGAGTAATTTGTTATCCACTTGACAGCTGTTTATATGCAAGTAGAGGCCCAGCAGGTGAAATATCTCTCTATAAAGTAGGAAAGTTGCCCCTGTAATCTAGTAGTTGGTTGGAGCAAAGTAGATGATGACCCTTTTCACGTGTTCTCTCTCCTTGAGCTTCGCAGCCCCTTCTCAGCCCAGGGTGTATCTGTTTTATCCCTGATGCCATTTTGGCTGACAAGGGTTTGAGGATCTGGCCCAGCATCACATGACGTGTGAGTGTCAGAGTCGGGCCGGAGCACTCTTGCAAAGGCCTGGACCCAGTGCTTTGTCTCTCCTCTGCCCTATGGATCCTTCCTCGTGCAAAGCACAAGGGTTCCTTCAAGCCGTGTCGCCTGCGGTCTCTAAATGGGAATGGACTAGGTTATTACTTTTCTGCTGTCTGCCCACACTCTTTCTAGCATTAAGTTAGGACCATATAAATGAGGCAGAAAGCCCACTGCAAGATAGAAGACCACTGGGACCCTTTAACTTAATGCATTTCTAACTTTTTAACCTATCACCAGGACAAGGTGTGGGGTACTCAGTCTGTGACCTGCAACATTATTTGAATCCTATTTGTAATGCAAGTAAGGGGGTCTGGTCTGGGGCAGTATAGCCCTGCCTCTGGGCGTCTCCTGAGTAACATGTTGGCTGAAGACTCCGGCTTGCTCAGCACGTGTCCCCTTTAAAAGATTGATAGCCTAGGAATCATGGTCTCAGGATGATACCGGGATGAGAAGTGTGCTGGTTGGCGGTGACAGACCACTCTGGATCTAAAGCGTGGCTGTGAATTTGAGGATCAGACTTAGGGTCTTTTCATTTTTATTGGAGTCTTCTTTTTCTGCAGTCCCGGAATGCTTGCACTGTGTCAGCCCACCTATTAAAGGGGCTCGTGGATTTAGTAAGATGGCTTGGTTGAGAGAGAGAAAGAAGGGTTTCCCATCTCATGCAAGCTCTTTGTGAACTGGCCTGGGATCTCCCAGCAGTTTTGAAGGGAGGCCCAAATAAGAATGGCATTTTTCATGATCCGGAGATGAGAAGTATTTGAGTACCAGCAACCTGCTTATCTGGTCACAGTCTTACCTGCGATTTAGGCCGAGGTGGGGGACGGTTCTTCTTTGCAGATGTGGGAAAACTGCTAGCCCTGGAGTAGAGAGCCCTAGCCGACCTGAGAGCTAGCGCCCCGCCCGGGCTCTGCCACCAACCACTGTGACGCCGTGGGGGAGGCGCTGCATCTCTCCTGGCCTCCGTTTTCCCATCTGCTCAATGGAGTTTAGCTTGAGACTGTGATCAGCGCCAGAAATAGGCCGGTTAGCATTTCACAAGGCAGCATTGTTGTTCAGGAGCCTTGTGGTGTCCAGAAGTAGGTTTCTATTTCTTTGGGATTACAGGTCTTCTTTGTCAAGATAAGACGAATGGATGGAAACAGCCAGGCCTTATTCTGAGGCCGAATGGGGACACGGCCTGGATCTTGGGTCACAAAGGTCATCTGGACTAGGGTGGCCATCACGAACTCATAGGCTCAGCTTTCTTTCACACCCGCTCTCCTTCCCTGCCTGTTGTCTAATTGTTGCTAAGCAACATGATTTCTCCTTTTTTTTTGTTTTTCTTTTGGCAAGGCCTCGAAGGAATGAACCCATATCTTACTTAGTTTTAAATACCCACATGCGAAGGGGAGGGCCTCCCTTAAATTTTGTTTGTTCTTTTGATTGTAATCCATGATGGGCCTTTCGCAGTGGGACTGAGTTTCTGCCTGTCTTGTTATAAATAAGGCAGAAAAATCAGTCTGTTTAAGGTGCTTGTCAAGTATATGCCTTGAAGCATATTCAAGGTTTTGTGCGTGCGAGCAGCTGCTTTGTGGGAACGTCTCTTGCAACGTGTTCCGTATTCACAAAATCAATTCACATTTAATAAAAAGATTAGTAGGATTTTTTATAATCTTCATTTCAGATTGACCCGCTTATCCCAATCTTGAGCCGACAGACTCCATCTAAAGGGAGCAACACTGTAATTTAAATCAATTCCCCGGACACCACAGAAGGGTCACAGCGTGTTCCGCGGTCACTGGGGTGACGCCTGCTGCGTGATTATACTGGAGTCCCACACACTGCAAGTGGCCCTCACTGGATTCCTGCCTCCTTGCTCAAAGCTCTGAGATGCGCGTGTCTGAAGGTGCTGGGCCATCCTGCACATGGACACACGAGAGCTTTATACTCCGTTGCCGTGGATAGCTTCCTTTCTGAATAGCTGAGTCACCCATGGGAGAGTAGACCCCAGAGCCCTGTTTTATATTCATTTACTCATAATAGTTCATTTGCTAATGGAGAGCAAATCTGAGCTCTGTATGCATAAAGTGCTTCCAGTGTAAGGGATGTGTTTTCTTTGTCATCTGATTGAATCTCAGTATTGCTGTCGTGGTGTGTCCTCCATTGCGGGCAAAATTGATTTGGACAGAGAGCATGTGTAATTGTGTCACACTGTTACATGGTTCTCCTGAGAGCAAAACATACTGGTTGAGGAAGGACTTTTTCTTTGGGGGAAGGCTTTTACAATCCTGTCTTCAGAGCAGTGATGAAGTTATGTGGTGAATCGCTTGAGTTTGTGATAATTCTTTCCCTCCCTTTTTTGACAGATGAGGAAATTGGAGAGATTTAGGTCGTCTCCTGGGCTCAGAAAACAATTCTGTGTCAAAATTGGGATTGGGACACACCCTGTGTCCCCACCCACACTATCTTTTAGGCTGCTGTGTTTGAACAATGGATTTAAAAAAAATTTATTTTATCCTATCACCTTGTGTAATTAATGATAACGTGTTTCCCATAAGTGCACATAATAGTGAATACCATGTACAGTGCTTACGTACGTTAATGAAATTTAATCTATTTATTTGTATAGTTTCCTTAACATGCGTTAATTTATTTAATCCTCATAACAACTCCATAAGGCAGCTACAGAGCTCTGAAGTCTTGCCCTCCTTTTACAGATGAGGAACTAATGTACGAGAGGTTGAGTGGTGGGTCCGGGTTACATAGCTCGAAGTGGCAGAGCCAGGATTTGAACCCAGACAGTCTGACATCAGAAGCCTTCCTTTTAATACCTACTCTAAACTGCTTTAGAAGGAGACGGGCCTTTGCGTATTCCTTTGCCAAATTACTGGATTCCTTCTTAATCACTTTCTTCCTCTACTGCCCTGAAATACGGCATTCTGAAATGCGTTGCACAGGAGCAAATGTCTGCATACTAGAGGTACATGCTAACTGCCTACTTAACAACCTTCAGTGTCGAGTGTATCACAGCTGTCTTCTATTTTTGTCTCCCCAGCTAGATTTTGGAGCACCTGGAGGGACCAGATCTTGCCCTGCTCTCTTGGCCCAGTGCCCGGAATAATGCTGGTCCTTAGTTAAAAGCTGGTTGAAAAGGAATCAGTGCTTGTTCTAAAAAGGTTTTCACTGTTCCCGGTTCTTGCACGGTGTTTTGCTGATGACACTTTAGGTTAACTGAAGGCTAATTGTTTTCCTTCATGGCTGCCTGATGCTGTGCTATAACCTCTCTCCAAACTACCTGAGTCTGGAAAGATTTCTGAACAGATTTCTTATAGTTGACTTGTCTTCTCCCTGGAATGTGGACTGGCTTCATCCTCTGAGGGTGTCTTCTCCTTGACCTCCCCCAGTGTTTGATCTTTTTTCTCTCTTACGCCCATCGTTTTGAGGTTCTTTGGCTTCATTCAATACATGATCATGAAAAACAAACAGTAACTAATTCCTTTCCTCCTTTGTGCCTGGTCTTCTGGCAGAGTCATGGTACGCCTTTGCTCTTGACTGCTGGGAGCATTCCCGTGGTGTGGTGGTGTACTGTCCCCACTTTACAGTTGGGTACCCTGAACCTGGAGAGGGTCGGTAACCAGTCTGGACCAAGCTGGGATTTGAACCCATGTCTGGAGTGTTCTTGACAATGTCTCCACTCAACCATTCAAGTGAGTTAAGAGTTGTGCTTCTCAAGAAGCATCTGGGGCCTCTTATCACGTCCTGGCTTCCACGTTTAAGAGTCATCGCGCTCAATGGGAATAAAGCTAAAGGAGGGGTAACCAGGAGGATAGGTCCCAAAGCGATGACGCTCATGCTGAACGGTGAGTAACTGAGGGAACTTGAGGCATTTTAGCCTAACTGGGCAACAACATTTCTCACCTAAGTTGCTGCAGTGGTCTCCTTGCTGGTTTCTGCATTTTCCTCTCTGGCTCCTTTGGGCCTGAGCGCTGGGCCCCACCCATCCATTCCGTGCGCCTAGAGGAATCAGCGCAGGTCTCACGATGTCACTTGGTTGCTTGGCGCCCTTGGTGGGGTTCCCTAGTTGTGCTCAGGATAAAGGACATGCTTTCGGGGTTCACAGGGTCCTGCATGAGTCTCCCTGCTTACCTCTCAGCCTCACCTGCAGCCCCCCCACCCCCACACACATTCTGTGTTCCTGCCACACCGAGTCAGTTCGTCCTGGCAGTCAGGGTACCCGCTCTGCGCTCTGGGCCTTTGCGTGTCCTTTATCTTCCCTGTGAAATGATCTCACTCTCTCTGTCATTCCTCCTGGGACCCCCTAGTCTTTCTCATGCCCACTCATCCTTCAGACCTCAGGCATCGCCTTTGGGGGGTCTTTGCCGACCCTGTGTACACACAGGCTGCTCCTCCTCAGCCCGGACCCTGGAGCCAGACTGCTAGGGCTTGACTCTCAGCTCTGTTTTATGCTGGTCATGTCAGCTTGAACCTCTCAGTATCTCCATTTCCTCATCTTGAAAAACGGGAAGATTATTATATGCACCTCATGGTGTTCTTGTGAGGGTCAGAGGAGCCAGTCCATGTTAAGCACCTAAAGGAGTGCCTGGCCCGTATTAAATGCCCTGAAACGGTTGGCTGCTCTTGCTGATGTGTGACCTCACCGTTACCCACTCCGTTCCTCGTGAGCTCGGACGCTGTGCCTGTCCCCTCTAAGGCTTTGCACAGGCCCTGGCCCGTGGTGGGCTCTCGAATATTTGTAGAATGAATGAAGAAAAACCTCTAAGGTTTTTCTAATTCAGTAGGTCTGGGTGAGGCTTGAGATTGTGCATTTCTGACAAACCGCCATGCTGATGCAGGGCCCGAAGGGACAGCTGACAGTTGTCTTCTCTTACTGTGAGGCTGTCCTATGGAGGGATGTTCTGAGCCCAGAGCACTCGAGAATTAGGGCCAGCAGAGGCAAGTGACCAGAGGCGGAGTTCTTGATTTTAGGAATGTGCTTCTGACTGTAATAAATGCTGAGCCATTGCTTAGGGAAGAGGGTCTGCTTCAAATTACTGAGTTTCCTCTCATTCATAGGGGTCTGAGCATCTGTCAGGGATCTTGGAGACGATTTCTGCTCCGGGACAGAGGTTAGGTAGACGATCCCATCTGACCGTAAGTGTCTGTGTTTTCCCACCGAAGGACCCAGCTGTTTCTTCTGTTTTTGCTTCCCGTGGAAGCCCTGTGTTTGGGGGCGTCGGGTCAGCAAACAGCTGGGGAGAGTACAGACACGCTGTCCCTATGAGTAGCTCTCAGAGAACCAAGTATGTTCAGCTCAACGGGTAGAAAACAATAGGTCGTAGTGGAAAGATGGAATTATTGAATATTTGAAAAGGTGAGCAAATATAAAAATCCAAAAACCTTTCTGAATCAAGATCCTGCCATATCTGGTTTAAATGAGTAGGTGAGATGTATTGGGGAGGCCATGGGCATAGTGGTTTAGAGTGCTGGCTCTGGGGTCGGACTTGGGCTCAGGTCCCTGCCCCACCTCTCATTAGCTGTGTGACCTTGGGCAAATTTCTTACCCTCTCTACACCTTAGTCTCCCCAACTGGTAGCTATGGTGAATAATAGCATGGAGCTGATGGGATGATTTTAGGGTGAGGCGATGCATGTGTGTAACACCATTGGCAGCATGCGTTGCACAACCTCAGCACTTAATATGTGGTCGCTGAGTAGCTCTTGGGGCTAAATTTGCAATTACCAGCTTTCAGGACATCTCTTAGGCACATCAGACATCGCCCTTCATACGTTGATCTGTGCGTTGTAAAACTTCAGTATGTGGAATGGTCAAAGGTATCCATGGCCAGACACGCTTTAACCTCTCTGCATTTCTTATACTTTATTGAGCGAGTTCATGAACAAGAGGGAGCTCGAGAGCTTGCAGCCTTTTGAAAGAGAAACCAAAGGCCTTTCTCTCCTTACACAAGCCTTGATCAGGGCCTCACTGACTGATGGGGCGCTCATTTGAGATGGCAATCCTGCCTTATGTATAGAATTACAGGCCCAGCTGCGAGAGGAAGTTGTGTTTATCTTAACCCAAGCAGCAGACACTCCGACCGCTCTTGACAGACAGGAGGCAGATATTGCCAATCTGCTCTTTTCCTGAAACCCCCCCACCCTGCTGTGTGTTTTTTTGTTAGTTCAGAGGGGTGCCTGCCAGTTGGCCTGCAGAGTGACATTCTCTAACGGGCTGTGAGGATACTGAGCTTCCAGGAGAAGGGATATACAGCGGCTGCTTCCTTGGTACTGTTGGCCAACGCAGAAGCCAGCATGGCTCCTAGAGAAGGCACGAATTGTGCTTGTGTTCGCTGGTTTGGGGAGACAAGTGGAGAGTGGCCACAGGTGTGGGGAGAAGAATGTGTCCCTTCAAAGAGTCCATCTTTTTTCCCTGACAAGGCAATAGCTGGAGGTCAGGGCAGAAAAACTCCAATTAGAGCAATTGCAATAATTGAGAAAATAAGTCGGGCAATTATTTCTCTTATTGACATTTAGAAGTTCGTTTTCTCGTCTGGTATTTTTCCAGGTACATTTGAGTTCCAATTTGGGTGCTTCTGAAAATGTCTGTATATTTTGTGCTGCTAAAATTATATGTGTCTAAAAATGTTATCAGTGATGACACTTAAGTATAAGCTCACTTGGACTTATGCTAGCAAGTTTCTGAGACTGAGGTCACCCCCTCCCGCATATCCATTCTCAGAAACATGGCATTTCAGGTGAAGGCAGAAAATAGAATAATTCAGCCTAGGTTTCGCCATCACGTAGAGGCCTGCTCTTGAGAACTTTGCTTCGGTCTTGTTGACAGAGAATACTGGGGTTTTGTTGCCATAGTTTCAGTGAAAAATTTGACCTTAGCTAAAATAACATACAGTTAGAAAGAACTAGCTAATCGGTTTTCTAAAATTAGTGTTCTCTAGTACATAAACCAGTAAGCACAGAGTATTTAATTAACTATTACACAAGGATATAAAAGCCCAGGGGAATGCAGTCCCTTGATCCGGTCGGGGGGAGGAAGGAAACCCATAACTGTCCTTCACTGGTCTCTTGCAAGCTAGAAGAACTTTTCTTTTTTTCTTTCTTTTTTTAAAAAATGTTAGCATTGACTTTATTTTCAGATCTGTCAGGAATGAATACACAGAGCTTGCTGAGAGAGCAAAACAGAACATTCAGCATTATTTCCGGTCGCCCCTTGCCGGGTACAGACTCACAAGGCAAGCTGAAAATGATATTGGGCCGCGATTCTCACAAGGACACTTGTTGGTGGTGTCGTAGTCGGACTGGGGAGAAGGAGAGGCATTTGGAAAGCTATTTCCTGTCTGAAATCTTAGCAGCTAGGTTCTAGACTTTAGTTCCTTTGAATGCTGAGTGTGTGATGAAGGGGCCAGTGTCCCTCTGCTGTCCCCTCATTCCGAGTTCTGAGTACAGCTGTGTCCTTCCCTCAACCCCACAGTTAGCTGGTCATTGAGCGCTGACTGAGCGCCGAGAGAATGACCCGTATGTAGATTACGCAGAATTTGGCATCTCTTGTCATCTACCTATTAAGACCCCCTGCCTGCAGTAGCTCGTCTTCTTGGCGATGGCTCGAAATGTTACCAGTATTGCATCGATCCAGAAAGCTGTGTTAACATTTCTGGAGCGAGGAAGGTTTCAGGCTCTGTGGTTTCAGGACATGTATTCAGATCCCTAGCTGACATTCTTGTCTTAATTTTTCCACTGCCTGCCATGGATGCTGCAGAGGTGTAATTGAGTTCGTCTCTTTGCCAAGTTTATTACTGTTTGAAAACATGGCTCAGGATTTTCTGGAACGTCCACTGTTGTATCTTCTTACCAATAACATCATGATAAATGTTCTCTCTCAATTTCATTATTACGATTTCAGCTTTCTCTCTTTTACCCCAAAACAGTTCTTTCATAGAATTTGAAGTGTGGGCTGTATTTAAAGGGCTATAAACTTTCTCCATTTGATTTTTTCACCATTTTGCATGTGTCTGTATTGGCATCCTAACTATTGCAGTGGGAAATATGTGCCTCAGAAGCCTCTTAGAAACAGTCTGAAAGGTCATTGGACTGTGCAAGCTTCTTGACTATTTACAAGGTCATCTACCTGAACAAATAGAAATGGTCCCTGCCCTTAAGGAATTTGCAATCTTATGAGGAGAGATGAGTGAGAACTACTTTGAGGATTATTCTTAGAGAATGTTGAATCCTAGACGTGGTTTTATTTCCCTGATGTTCATTGTTTCCATGTATTCCATCAGGTCACTGTGCCCAAATCCTTTGAATTCATCTTAATAATTGCTTAACTGTAGTGAGGTGGATGGACCTAGAGTCTGTCCTACAGAGTGAAGTAAGTCAGAAAGAGAAAAACAAATACCGTATGCTAACACATATATATGGAATCTTAAAAAAAAAAATGTCTTGAAGAACCCAGGGGCAGGACAGGAATAAAGACGCAGATGCAGAGAATGGAATTGAGGACACGGGGAGGGAGAAGGGTAAGCTGGGACGAAGTGAGAGAGTGGCATGGACATATGTACACTACCAGATGTAAAATACATAGCTGGTGGGAAGCAGCCACGTAGCACAGGGAGGTCAGCTCGGTGCTTTGTGACCACCTAGAGGGGTCGGATAGGGAGGGTGGGAGGGAGACGCAAGAGGGAGGAGATACGGGGATATATGTATACGTATAGCTGATTCACTTTGTTATACAGAAGAAACTAGCACACCATTGTAAAGCAATTACACTCCCATAAAGGTGTTAGAAAAAAAAATAATAGCTTAAGACAAGATGCAGTTAGGGAGCTTGTTGAAAAGTGACAGGACACATTTTAAAGTACTTCCGGTTGACCCGGCTTTCACTACCTTTGTGTCCTCGGGCCCTTGCACTAATGTGGTTAATTGAATTGATGACACTTAGCAAGTATCATCGAAGAGATTGAGTGTGGCCAGTTGGTTGGTGGAATGGTGAACTCGTCAGGACTCTTGGTTGTGGGTGATAGCCAGCTTGAACTAGCGCAACATAAAGGGGCTTTTATTGGCTCAAACGGTACTGGCTGAACAGCTGAACGGCATGAAAGGCAGGGCTGCAACAGCGGCTTATGCAGAGACCCATTCAGGCACTGAGTACCTTCAGCAGACTGTGTCCCTCTCTGGTCTCTTCCTCTCTTTGCACATCTGCTGCTTTGTGTTCTCCTGTTCTCATCTAGTTTTGGTGTCAAGGTTATACTACACTCCTAAAGGGAGTTGTGCCATGTTCCCTATTTTTCTGTTCTTTGGGAGAGTTTGTAGAGCATTGGAATTAGCTCTTCCTGGAAACTATAGAAACCTGTATGTTTTCTTTATAGCAAGATAGACTACTTACCAGTAGACAATTTTCTTATGTCCTTAAAGGGCTATTTCTTCTTGGGTCAGTTTTGTAAGTTGTCTTTTCCTAGGAAGGTAGCCAGGCCATTTAAGTTTTCCAACCTAGAATATATTACCTTATTTGGTAAAAGGAACTTCACAGGTGTGATTAAGTTAAGGATCTTGAGATGGGGAGATTATCTTGGATTTTGGGAGGTAGCGTAATGTAATCAAAAACGTCCTTATAGGAGAGAGGCAGGGGGGATTAGGGTTAGTAGTAGGCGGTGTGAGGATGGAGGCAACAAGTTGGGTGATGTGGCCGTGAGCCAGGGAGTACACGAAGCTGGAAAAAGCAAGGTGATGGATTCTCCCCTGAAGCCTCTGGAAGGGGTGCAGCCCTGCTGACAGTTTAATTTTAGATTTCATGACATGGAGAGCATAGATTTGTATTGCTTTAAGCTACTAAACTTTGGTAATTTGTTACAGCATCAACAGGATTATTATAATAATAATCTGAATATTATTAGTTTGTTCTTTTTTTCTGGTTAAGTGTTGGCGCATTTTTCTGTCTTGTTAGTCTTCAAAGGAACAAATTTTGGCTTTATTGATTCTGTTGTAGGTTGGTGTTGAAGTTCATTAGTTTTTGCCTTTTATTTTTATTCCTTCTACCTTCTTTGGATTTATTCTGCTCTTCCTTTCCTACTCTCTTAAGTTGGATGATCAACTCCAAATATTGAGCCCTTCTCACATTGTAATTCAAGCATCTAAAGTTGTAAATTTCTTTTAATATTGCTTTAGTTGCATCCTACCTATTTTGACCTGTATTATTTTTCATTCTTATTAAATTTTAAATACTTTCTTATATCTACTATCATTTCTTATTATCTATGAGTTATTTAGAAGTATTTCACATTTTCAGTTGTATGGGGGATTTCTGGTTCTGTCTTTAAAAAAATTTTTTTTATGACTTAGTTGTATATTGGTCAGACAATATGATCTGTAGCCTATCAGTTCTTTAAAACTGGAGCGTCTTGCTTTATGGCTTAGCATGTGACCCATTTTTATGTGTATTCCACTGTGCTGGAAAGATTATGCTTTTTCCAGCCTGGGGTTCAGTATCCTATATATGAGTTCATTAGGGTCTTTTTTTGTTGCTGTTTTTTGTATGCTGGATCTATCAAGACATTTCTTAAAATTTCCCACTGTTAATTTTCTGAGGTTATGGAACTGTTCTATATCCTAGTTGTGTTGTTGATTATACAATACATGTATGTGTTAAAACTCGTAGAACTGTGTACCAAAGAAAAGGGTGAATTTAACTGTATGTAAACATTTTTTAAAGGTTTAAAAAGTTCCCACTATTACAGTGGATTTGTAATTCTGTCTTGTAATTTTTAAGTCTTTGTGGTTAGTTTTTTTTAGTTTTTAGTTTATGGAAGTTATGTCAGTAAAGGCTAACACTTGTAAAATTGTTATAACTTCCTGGTGAACTAAGTGTTTTATCATTATGCAAGGAACATTTTTATCTGTTTTATGTCTTGAAGTCTGTTGTCTGTTATTAATAAACGCACACCAGAATTGTTTTAGTTAGTATATATTTGGTATAACTTGTTCTTCGAAATTGATTACTGATGGTTTTGGATTTACAAACTTGTGTTTTTCTTTTTTTACCTCATTTTTTTCTTTATTTTTTTCCTTCTTTAAATTTCATTGAAGGCTTTTTTTGTTGCTATTCTCCATTCCATTTTTTTCCCCTCTACCAGCTTGAAGGTTATACTTTATATGTTTACTATAGCAGTTACTCAAGATATTTTAATGTGTATTTAATTAAGCCTAACATACAATATAAGGACCTTAAAACATTTTGATTCCTATCATCCTCTTTGAGTATATGCTCTTGTTAGTATTTTATTTTATTATTATTATTTTTGCGTTACTCGGGCCTCTGACTGCTGTGGCCTCTCCCGTTGCGGAGCACAGGCTCCGGACGCGCAGGCTCAGCGGCCATGGCTCACGGGCCCACCCGCTCCGCGGCATGTGGGATCTTCCCGGAGCGGGGCACGAACCCGCGTCCCCTGCATCGGCAGGCGGACTCTCAATCACTGCGCCACCAGGGAAGCCCTATATTGTCTTTTTTAAAAAATTGACTTAACACATTAGAATTTATCAGACTGCCTATCTGGGATAATTGTCTTTCCACCTCAGAAATGCCCTATAGAATTTAGAGGGTCTGCTAGTTGGTAAATTCTCTTTATTTCTTTGAAAATATTTGTTCTATTTTGTTTGTCTGAAAATTTGACTTTTATTCTCGAGTGATAGTTTTGCTTGGTATAGAGTTGTAGGTGGATGAGTACTTTGTCTCAGCATTGCTCTTTTTTGGGGTTCCATTTTTGCTGTTAAAAGCAATTGGCAGAAAGTTTGTATTTTTCTCCCTGGTTGATTTTAGGATCTGCTCTATGCTTTTGCTTATCTGCAGTTTTATTGGTATGATTCCAGGTTTGTTTTCATTTATCCTAAATGATATTTGTTAGATTCCTAGATTGAGGGTTTTTTTTGTTTTAAATAACAATAGTGGAGAATTCTGAGCCATTATCTATTGGAATACTTCCTTTCCCAGTCTGTCTGTTGTCTTTTGAAACTTTAGTTAGGTTCTGTTTCTTCATGTTTTCCATCTTTGCTCTCTAGCCTGTGCTCTGGGTGGTTTTTAAACTCTATCTTTGTTTACTAATTCTGTTTTTATTCTAAACTGCTGTTTATTCTTGGAGAGTTTAATTTCAATTCTGTTTTTCATTTCTAAAATGCTCTTTGTATCTTCTAAAAACGTTTGGTCATTTTTCCGTATTCCTCCATATTTTCAAGCCTCTATTTTACTTCTTGTTATATAAAAGAAGACAACACAAAACATAGTTTTAAAATATTCTAACTCTAAAAATTCCAGTTCTCTACAGATCTGACTATTTTCTGAAGTGGCTGGCTCTAAAACTGGTGTCTTATTTCCCTGTGTGTTTTGTGATTTTGACTATTGCTTGTGTTTCGTGGATTTTCCTCTGTGGGAATTCTTTGAGGACTGTGGTAAAGCTCTGTTCCTCCAGAGAAAATTGTTTCCTTTTGCCAGTTGTGTGAGATGCCACAACTCAGGACTTCTTGAAATCAAATTCTCTGCCTAAGGTTTTCTTTAATTTTGTTGTGTTTGTTTTCTGCTTAGAGTTTAAAGATTTCCTGTACAGTGTGAATCTGGGTAACAAACAAGTATGAGAGCCCATTTGTGGTTAAGAGTTATAGGAGAGTTTCCTCTCCTATATCTAGTGGCGAAGTCAAGATAGACAAATTACCAGAGTAGGTTTCTTTGTTATTCATCATTGCTTTGGAGGTGTAACTCCTTAGGAGTCCAAGCTTTATGCAAGAGTCTCCTAGAAGACTTCTGACCTTGATTAGGCTCATAGCTTTATCTCCTGTATCCAGTACAGCTATCAAAATGGAAGCCTGAGGTCAGCATGTTTTCCAGATAACCACAGGGTGAATGCTGGCTTTAGGACTCATGCACCACCCAGGGGTCTTGCTTTCACCTCATTATTGGGTTCTTTGGATTCCCAACTAGCTACCTACTTCAGTAGATACTTCAGTAGGTGCCTTAAAATGTGTTTCAACATTTCACCTAGCTTTTTTTGTGTTTTGATTGAGAGGCTCATTCAGAATTGGTCACACAATAAAAAAAAATAGATGTGCCCAATCTTGGCTTTTTACCTCCTGCAAAGTGTCATTTTCTGGGTGATGGAAAACACAGCTGCCAATAGCTCCTGAAATTTAGAATTTTACAGTTTTACTCATTGGAGAGAGACTGATCTCTGTTGTTTTAATAATAACAAATTCCAAGAAGAGTGACAGTCAGATGTCTTCCTCTGGATCAAAAAAAAGCTTAGGGGGATTAGACTAGGGGCTTAGGGTTACCTGTGTTGACATGGAAGCTCCCAAGAAAACCACCTGGGCTAGAATCAGTTCCTAAAAATGGAGGTATTGGGTACTGGTCTGCTGTGGTGGTTATCAGGGAATAAATAATGATACTTGAGTCTGTTAGGAATGATTTTGACTCTGAATAAGAGAAAGGTCCATCCAATAGTGGCTTAAAATGTAAGTACAGTTGTTATTTACTTAATTAGAAATCCAGAGCGTGCGCAGTCTCGGGTTTAGCGAAGGACTCTAAAATGTCCTATCTTCTTGGTCCCCGTACTCAGGGTATGGACTTTTCTTTTCACGGTCTTGTCACATCCTGGTTACAGGTTGACTGTTGTGGCATCAGACATCCTGTTCGCATTCATGGCAAGATTAAAGGGATGGGGGCAACACAGTGAGCTTTCTCCTCTCATTCTTGTCCTTTTCAATAAGGCAACAAAAGCTCATCTTCGTGTTTCCCAGGATCCTGTTTTCGTTTCATTGGTCAATACTGGGTTCCATGCTATTCTTAGCTGCAAGGAATTTGGGGGAAGCGGCCAGGGAAAGAGGTGTTACAAATAACTAGGGTAGACACTAGGACCTCCATAATGGGGTACGCTGATTGCAGTGGAGGGCTCCACGTGGTTTTCCTTCTGTCTAATTTTTAGTGTTTTGGTGATTCAAGAATACTGGCTTTCATCAAGGATAAATACTTTAAGGTACCTATCTGTAAGAACAAGAAGATTTTTTTTTCCCCCAGTTGAAGTTAAACATGTAAAGTCATCTTAAATGGATGCAAGCAACCATATATGTTCACCAGATGCCAGTATCTGCCATTAATAGTATGACTGTTGGTGAAAGCAGATAAGTTAATGAGTAATAGCCACTTGATTTGTTTTATTGGCTGGCATAGGAGAGGTATGCCCCAAGTGAATAATTTCTGCATTTTGTTTGTAATTCCTCGGTCTGGCTAGATGAGTGGGGCTGGGTGAAGAAAAGTCTTTCATACACGTGGCTGGGTTTCCATTGACCAAGTCTGGGGGCCATCCATCTCAGTTATTTTGGAACAACAGTGCCAGTTTGCAAAGCGAAATGGAGTTTTATGTGATGGCGATGTTGGAGGGTCATTCTGTGAGCTGGTCCTTTGGTTTGCTTTCATTGGAACAGCTTCTTAAGAACCAGAAGCTTACTCGCGGTATCAAAAACAGTTTGGTTTTGGTTCCCCAAAAAGATTAAGCTTGAGAGAAAAACCTAAAATAAATTAGATGATCTTCTTCAAATTCAATGTTTTTTCCTTTTTCATCTTAAGGAGGAAGTAATTTTTCTTGGAAAGTGGTAGGGAAATCTTTCCTATTTCTAGTACTTGTGTATGGAGGCTGCATATGGTATAAAAAAGAAGTTGGCTCTGGAAGCATCTTTATTGGGTTCAAATCCTGATGAGTGTGTGATCTTGGGCAAAGTATTTCATTTTTCTGTCTTGATTCGCTCCTAAGTAAAATGGTAACAACTTGAGAGAGTTTGGGGGACTAAGGGATGTAAGAAGCGCTCTGAGAGCAAAGCCAGGGACACTGTAAGCGTGTAGTTAGGGCTCAGCATTATTATCATGATGATGATAGGGATGTAGATTTCTTTCCTCCTTTCTGAGTTACGCTTCTGAGTTGGAAGAGGAGTTCTTTTCTTTAGGGAGACAGAGTTGGGAAGCAGCAAGTATCTTCTAAGGGCACCGTAAGAAGACATTGGGATTGCTGGCGCCTGGGAGTGTGTATATTACAAAAACCTTTCATTCACTTTTATATCGTCTGATCCTTACCTCAGTTCGGTGAAGTTGGTGCATTATAACCATTTTCTAGTTGAGGGAAGATGACCGTGTAGGTTATGAAACTTGCCCAAACTCCTAATTCTGGCAAACGACAGAGCAAGACTTGCCACCAAGAGGGAGCTTCTGAACTTCTGAAATCTGAAGCTCCTGAACTTCTCCTCCTTTTGGAAGTTCTTGCCTGAAGGCTCTGCCTTATTAGCCCAGGCTCAGACTGGGTTCTTCTGTCCACTCGGTAGCAAATGTGCGCTGGGCCTTCAGCCCATGAATCTGAAAACTGTATTATCCTTTTTGTTGTTTCTTCTTCATTTACATAAAAGGGTCAAGAGTCTGTCTTAAGATGGGACAGATAATTCAGTGACAGAGGGACGGACAGGGTGATGCTTAAAACTCAGTGAACTAAACCAAGCCTTAGGAGAACTTTGGCTTTTTCCCCTTTGGAATGACAGTGTGCTGCCTTCTGCAGTAGATCTTGACAGACCTTCCTGGAGTTCATGTCATGTGAAGAAGTGTGGGCACATAACACATAACAAGGGGAAAATGAGAGGGCTGACTTGGAGTGTTCAGAACTCAGTCCAGGTTTGGGAGCTGGAGGACCCGAGTCCAAGCCTTTGTTTTGCCCCTGACTAGCAACATGACCTCAGGCGATGCTCTTGACCAGTCTGGCCCTTTGCTTTGTCGTCTGTGACTTTTGAATGCTGGGCTGGATAATGAAACATAACAGAGTTTTATTAAGTGTTGATACCATGCAAGGCCTGAGCTGGGCACAGTTTGTATTGGAATTGTATTTACAGTCTCTTAAATCACTCAGGTCCCCTCTGTGTCTCTGATTGATTTTAATCTCCACTTTATGAACGATTAGGTTTGACATTTTGTTCTTGCATCTCGGTTGTAAGAAGCACATACCAATCCCTCCAGTTTACCACCTATGGTTACTTAATATGGATAAACCCCATGTATGCATTTAAAAAAACCCTTTGGCCAAGAAGCGATAACAGTGTCTAAAATTACCCCAAATGGAAAACCTGAATACAAGCAATGAAAAGACAGATCTGCAGCCATTCCTTGTATTATGCTGCTAGGTTCCCTACCTCCATGTCCCAACTGATGACATGCGTTTGCCTTTCTTAATTGTGCCCTGGTCCAGTATGGCTTCCGAGGAGTTGGGCATGTTGGTCCATGTTGGAGTGGTGGTATATGGTGGTGATATCAGAGACTTTAGAGTGGAACTTGGGTGCAAATGTTAGTTTTGCCGTTTACTATGTGTTAGTATCTCAGAAGCTCAGTGACTTAAGCTATAAAATACTATCCCCATCAAAAAGATGGTCTATTGTGCATGTCATAGGCACATAGTAAATGTTAATTTCCAACTCCCTTCCTACCCAATCACATTGGGATATAAGTCACTTGCCCAGATCCAGGGGGTTGTCTTCAAATGCACCAGTCACCTTCCTCCTTCCTATCCTGCAAAGACTTAGACTTGTAGTGCGGTAGGTGGGATATGAAACAGGTTACCAGCCTGTTTCTTGGCAAAAGGCCCTTAGATATCATTTAGGTCATTTTATTTCACTCTGTTAAATTCACATTGTCTTCTGTGCCCACTTCTGAAGCACAGTTACAAGCCTGGCTCCGTCTAGGTGCCTGCCTGTGACTAAGCCATCCTACTTCTTATTTCCCACGCTGAATTAATAACCAAACCCTCTCTGAACTCCAAGCACTGGTCAGGGTTAGGTAGGGTGATCGAGTGAGCACTGGCTGTGGGGTTGTTAGAGAACATCATCTTTTTATTCCTCTGAATGGAGTCTGTCCCCTGTCCTGCTTAGGTGTGTCTTCAGTAGTAGATAGAGTTAATAAGACCTCAGTCTGACTGTAGGTAGCCAAACACTGCCAAGATTCAATTGCAGTTGAATTAAAACCAGCGGAATTGAATCTGGTTAATTAATTGAGAATTACGCCTCAGTCAGTGTTCATCTTCAGTTTTTCGCCTCTGTGCTGCTGTCAGAAACCAAGTTTGGATTGTTTACATGTTTGGATTTCCTATTTCATGGCATTTTCTAGCCACATGATCCAAGAACTTGTGAACTAAGAGAGGGTTACGCGTGTGTGTGAAACTAGGATATTCTCATCTTCCTAGTAAATACTCAGTACTTTATTTCTCATTTCTTGGATGGCATCTAAGTTTAAGATGCCATCCGATGGCGTCTAAGTTCATCAAGTTTCGCAGCTGTTTGATTTCCTTCATGCAGAAAATAAATCTCAGCACCTTTTCCTAAAGCCCGTATGTTTCCTCTTGAAATGTACAGGTAGTGATGAAGGAACCCTTTGTCCTGTTGATTGGAATTGTGCCACTGACCCTTTATACCGATCACTTCCATTGTTTCAAGGTGACCCCGAAGATCTGTTATTGGGGGGAGGAAGAGCAGGAGTGTCTCGCTCACGTCATAAGTTTCATCTGGGGGCTACATTTTGGGGCTAATGGCGAAGAGATCTTTTAAAGAACTGCCCAGGACCCCACATTCTCTGTAAGCCAGAGGCACGAATTTCAAGGAAATGTTTGCATTTTACACTTCGAGTAAAACTGCTTCAGTTCTCACCTAACCTGTAAACCGTATTAAGAAAATCTGGGTTGTTAACTCGCCTTTCTCAGCAGAAAAAAAAAAAATAAAGTCTTCTTGAAGTGGAAAGCTGATGGGTGGTTCTCATGTTTCTAAGGAATCACTTTTCAGGAGAGCATGGCTTGTTTTTCTTCTTGGTTACAGAGGGCAAGTAACACAGAGCACCCTTGGCTGTCCAGTTAGTAGGAAAAAAATCTTAGTCCCTCTTGATTTTCTAAATTTTAGAACTGATTGGTTAATAAGAGAATTATAACATGAAAATATTAAAAACAACTTTCAAATGCTAACTTTCTCTATAGTAAATGTTTGAATAAGTATGATGCTTTGCTTTTTCGTAATCAGTAAATGCACTGACATGGCTGTTTAGTAATCTTCCTTTCTGTTTTATCACAAGACTATCTAAAATTGAAGTCAAAGATAAGTTAAAGACTCACCAGGGCTCTTGAAAGCAGAGGGGCTTGAAATTCTTTTTCTCTTGCAAAAAATAGAAAAAGGATTTCCAGGTTTCTAAAATCCTCACAGCTCCACCATGAATAAAGGATTCAAGTGCTTTGTTCATTTCTCACAAACATCTGTCTTGAAGTTTGAGCGTTTTGTTTGTTTTTTTTTTAAAGCGTGAAACATTCTGATTCTTTGTTTCCTCAAACTATAACCTGGATTGCTGAGAGGTGGCAAATTGTCAGTGTTAACTATTACTTTCTGTGGCCCATTCCTCCTGTGGGGTTGAATCTGGTCTCGTCGATGCCTCGCCTCATGTGGGCACTCTGAGGAAGGAAATGGGAGAAGAGAAAGCAGGTGGCTCTTTCTACTGACGGAAAAGTCAAAGGTGGTGTTTTTTTCCCTGCCCCCAAGGAAAAGAACGAGATTTTCTTCTTGAGACATCACTTCAGTTGCCCGTGTTTTCTTTGCTAGGCTGTTTTTGCTGATGAAATCAGTGTCTGCAGCATTTCCTGTGCTTTCCATGTCTTTCTTTATAGTTATAACATTCACCTGTCATTGAATCTGCTAACAGCTTGGCCCATGCCAGAAAGAAAGCTTTTCTTGGGGGAAGGGGTTGATTTCTGGCTATTAAAAATTTCCCAAAACCCCATAATTCTCTGAGTAGGGCCATATTGGCGATTTCCAGTACCTGTGCTTTTTAGACCCTGCTCCAAAGGGCCCCAGCCAGCTCCTTCCATACAGTAGGAACCCTTTAGGTGCGGATGTCCCAAGCACAAGTGACAGCATAAAGGCACTGACGTGTCTGCCGCGCAAGTGCACGGTGACCGTCTATCCCACTGACACACTGGCACCTACCTGAGAGGGTTGTGATGATGATTTTATTGGCTGTTTCAGATAATCATTTAGCGCCTGGTACATAATAAACAATTGAAACTTTGTGTTTCTTACACCTGGCATGTAATAAATATTCCTAAACTGTTAAAAGACAAAACAAAAAAACCTGAGCACGTAATTAGCCAATTATCTTTAAGTTAGATTTTATGCAGATACAAGTGACATGCTTTGCCAACACGGGCTTGAAGAAGTAAATTCAAAACATTGATTTGTGGAAGATTAAGATGACTCCCCCGGGAAGCAAAATGGCTGGAGAGAAAGAGGCGGACTGAGACCAGAATAGGGCTGTCTGGCTTTGTGTTTACATCTTACACGGAACTGTTTTTCCCACTGCATCGAGCAGACAGAGCTGAAGTGCTTGTGTGATGTATGTAAGGGCGTGGCGACTTGGGAGAGAAGATGCCAGCTGTGGTTTCTCACAGCAGAGGTTTGGAGGCCAAGGACGGGGCTGCAGGGAAGTCCCTTTACTACAAAGTCTGTTTGTTCGTTTCATTCTGGTCTTGGTCTGCGTGTAACCAAAAAAAAAAAAAAAAAAAGAGAGAGAGAAGGAAAGAAAAGAAAAGAACACAGAGACCAGCTGCTGGAGTCCAGAAGGGAAAAGTAATGGGAATGGGGCGAGTGTGTCAGAATCATCCAGCATCTTCGTGTTCATGGGGGAACTCTTTTACTTGCCCCTCACTGTTGGGGCTGAGATTGAAAGATGTGAAATCATGGAACAATTCAGAAGTGTTTCCTTAGAAAATACCATCTTCTCATAGCTTCAGTGTATAATGCTTTTTTTTTTTTTTTTTTTTTTTTTTTTTTTGCTGTGCACGGGCCTCTCACTGTTGTGGCCTCTCCCTTTGTGGAGCACAGGCTCCGGACGCGCAGGCTCAGCGGCCATGGCTCACGGGCCCAGCCGCTCCGCGGCACGTGGGATCTTCCCAGACCGGGGCGCGAACCCGTGTCCCCTGCATCGGCAGGCGGACTCCCAACCACTGCGCCACCAGGGAAGCCCTATAATGCTTTTTATTAGGACAGATCTTTCTGATCTCTCAAGCATTGCCAAGAAGTGCCTATGCTTCTTATCTAGAGAGTTTATTCCATGTCTTAATTATAAAGGGTTGAGTAGATGTTTCAGTATTGACGTTGGTCCTTGCCTGTGAAACAAGGTCATAAGAGAGGTAGCCCCGGCCTTGGCCAGTGATTTAGCACTCATTCAATAAATACTTCCAAATTCTTGCTATGTTAATAATATGCGCTAATTGCAGTGGGGTAGATAAAAAGATAATACTTCATGTGCAGTGCTTTTAATAGTTTCTAAAGAATTATTCTTTTATGGCAGTGAGGAATTTGAAAACCAGAGGGGTCAGGCCGAGGTTATATCACTGGTAAGTCAAAGAGCCATAGCTGCAACTAACTATCTAGTTCTTTTTCTCTTCTAAGACATGTTCCCTACTCTCAATCAACTCAACTTTTAATAGAAAAGATAATTTGGTTGACTACAGAGAACATTTATGAAGTACATTCTGGAGGTACCATGTGAAAACAGACTTGCTGTTAATCCGGATCTCAATATAGCAGAAGCAGTCCTATTTGTATTTTTATCTGTTTTATTTTAAGGGTGCTTATCGCAATTTTAATGAAGAAATTATTTGGGTAACGAGTTATTCTCTGTGTATCTCCCCTCCTATACTGTGGGCAGGGGTTGTGTCTTTCCTGTTGACCTCAGGATTCCCAACTCAAGATGAAGTACAAAACAGGTCCTCAGCAAAATCTTACTGAATCTATAAAGAGCAGATGAGGTTTTGTTTTATCAGTGTGTAAAGTGCCGTGGGAGTGTAGATGAAGTCTGTTGGGGAAGGGGTAGTAGATAAGAGTAGGGAAACTTTGAGAGAAGACATGTAAAGCTGGGCCATGAAGGATGGATGGGAGTTAGAGATGAATAGAATGAGAGGCATTGGGGTACATGAGGGGAGGGACATTCCTATGCAGTGACTTACAGGACCAAAACTATAGATGGGCAGAGTCCAGAGGTATCTTTTTTGACTTGGAACAAAGTGTTTGAAGTTGAGGCTGAAGTGGTTAATGAGTGCCAGATTGTGAAGCCCTTGCTAGACTGAAGGCATTCTGATTTTGTTAGTAATATCGTTACTAGTGAAAAAGAACATTTATTAGTTTCTTGCTATGCTGAATGCATTATATACCTTACCTCATTTTGTAGGTCAGTCCCATATAGTACAGTGATGGTGTCCCCATCTTGTAGATGAGTAAATTGACACTCGGAGAGTTTAAGTGACTTTCCCAAGATCACACGTTGTCTTTGTCTGTTCAGGCTGCTGTAACAAAAATACCATAGACTGGGTAGCTCATAAACAAAAGATGTCTTTCTCATGGTTCTGGAGGCTGGGAAGTCCAGGATGAAGGCAGACCTGGAGTCTGGTGAGAGCTTGCTTTCTCTTCTAGCTGTGTCCTCATGGTGGAAGGCGGCGAGCTCTCTCAGCTCTCTCTCGTCAGGGCGCTAGTCTCCTTCCTCAGGGCTCTGCCTCGTGACCCAGTCCCCCCACCTCTGCAAAGGCCCTGTCTCCTAGTACTGTCAACATCGGGCATTAGGTTTCAACATTTAATTTTGGGGGGACGCAAACATTCAGACTGTGGTAGTCAGTGAGCAGCAGAGTTGGTGATAAATTCAATTCTCTTTGGTAGGAACAGAGACGCACTGATGTCTGTGGGCCTAACATTTCTCAGTGAGTGGGGGAGCAGTACATCATTCTTTATGTCATTAGAAGTGAGCACAGTGCTTGGCCACTTACAGGTGCCCCAGGGTTTGAGGATAAATTTTTGCATCTGTAAGTAGACGTAATCAGTACTTTCCTTTACGAACATTAGTCTGGTAATAGTATGTATTGGCTGAGTTAATAGATGTGCGTGTGTGTGTGTGTGTGATGAATCCACTGAATTGATACATTTGATGCTTGCTGTGTGTTGGGCACCGTGGTAGGTGCTGGGGACGTAGAGGTGGTGAGCTCATTGGGGGGTTGGGCTGCAGGGATAGAGGCTGTAGGGAGGGGGGAAGGCCAGATGGGAAGGAGCGAGGGTGAGGCTGCAGGTCTAATCAGTGAGAGAAGATGGTGGCCAAGAATCATGAGTGGTGTCAGTGACTGAGAGTGTCTCTGTCATTGGGTGACTGATGGAAACACGACCCTGATTTTGAAACAGCATTTTCTTGTCTTCCTGCTTGTGGGTAGATTAATTGGGTTACATATGTCTACGAGTGGTAATATAAATATGTTTCTGATGATAATCCAGAGACAACGTAAAAATGGCAATAAAGGAACCGTTGCTCATATATCAGTTGATAAAGCAACTCTCTCTTCTGTAAGAACACATGGCACTGGTGTGGCGGCTGAGAGTGAAGAAAGAGTTTATTACTGAGAGCATGACCCGTGGATGGAATTGTACCCACGTGGAATGTGTTTCGATCTGGTGCGGGCCGTGCTTTTGAAACAGTGTGCCCTGTTCCATAGGGCTTTTGATAAATACTGAGCAGGGTGGAGTGTTGGAGAGCTCAGTGTTATTATTTATAGAAAGCACCAGAATCCCATAATCAAAGTTAGGGAATTTGGGGGGTTGGAATTGATTGGAGGGATTGCTGAATCCAGTCATCCCCTAACTCTCCCTGTCTTTTAAGCTGAGGAAGCTATCCTTGGGTGTTTACTGAGTTACGTGACATAGCCAAGGTGGTACAGCTAATTATTATAGAGCCTAGACAAGAACCTAGGTCCTCAGAGGTAATGGATCACTGACAGCGGTTTGGTGTCTATCTTTCCAGAATGGTTCCTATTCATTGGAAGGCATATACAAGTATATAAACACGTACATTTTTATGAGTCCTCTTAAGCTTAAAATTATTCTTCTGCAACTTGATTTTTTTCACCTGGAAGTATTTCTTTAACCCATTTTTTTAAAGAAAGCCAGTGCCTAGTTCTTTTCAACTATAGAGGATTATTCCATAGTATGGATATGTCAGAGCGTAAGTAGGCATTTGGTGAGTGATAAACATACAAGTTTTTTTCTATCATGAGCAATATTATAATTTATTTATCAAAAATTTCTATAGCCCCCGCTTTGTGTCACATGCTGTGCTAAAATTAATTTAATCCTTATAAGTGCCTAATGAGGCTTACCTGTCTTACAGATGAGGAAACTGAGATAGGGAAGAAATTAAATAATTTTGCTTAGCACCACATGGCTTAAAGCCAGCATTTGAATGCATGCAGTCCAGCTCCAGAGCCTGAATTCTTAACCACTGCACCGTGCTGCTTTTTAGCTTACATAGCTCTGCATTTTCAAATGCAAATATTTCTGTGCAATAGGTAGCATAGAAATAGAATCATCAAAGAAACTTTTTTATGGAGAAATGGCCAAGCATTCGGACACAAGATGGCTTCTGAGTTGATAATAATATCAGTGACTAGCCTTTATCAACACTGCGCTAAATGCTTGCTATGCCTTATCACACATAGACCCCACACCTGGCCAGGCGGAATCTCGTACTTTAAGGAAACTACAATGTGGTATGGTTTTTATGGCCCCAGATCACTCACACACTTCCTCCCTCCCTCCTTCCTTTTTTTTTTTTCAGCTTTGTTGGCTTATAACTGACATAGAACACTGTAAGTTTAAGGTGTGTAAGTTTAAGTTGTACAGCCTGTTGGCTTGATAGGTTTATATATTACAAACAGATTACCACCGTAGCGTTACCTGACACCTGCATCACATTGCATGACTGCTGTTTCTTTTTTGTAGTGAGAACATTTAAGATCTTCTTTCCTAGCAGCTCTCCAGTATATAACATGGTGTTGTTAACTGTAATCACCGTGCTATACATTAGATCCCCAGAACTTACTTATTCATCTTAACAACTGGAAGTTTGTACTCTTTGACCAACATCTCCCCTTTTTCTCCATCCCTTAGCCCCTAGTAACCACCATTCTGGTGTCTGTTTCTACGAGTTCAGCTTTTTTTAGATTCCACGTATAAGTCATATCATACAGTGTTTGTCTTTCTTTGTCTGACTTACTTCACTTAATAGACTGCCCTCCAGGTCCATCCATGTTGTCCCGAATGGCAGGACATCTTTCTTTTTCATGGCTGAATAATACTCCATTGTTTATATAAATATAAATATATAAGTAAATACACACATGTGCACGTGCACACACACACACACCCCTCACATCATTTTTATCCATTCAAAGGTTGACGGACACTTAGATTGTTTCCATGTCTTGGCTATTGTGAGTAATGCTGCAGTGAACATGGGTGTAAATGTATCTCTTTTTTTTTTTTTTTTTTAAAGGTATCTCTTAAAGATAGTGATTTTGGTTCCTTTGCATATATACTCAGAAGTACGATTGCTGGATCATGTGGTAGTTCCTGTTTAAATTATTTGAAGAATTACCATACTGTTTTCTATAGTGGCTGCACCAATTTACATTCTTATCAGCTGAGATCACCCATTTAGTGAGTGGCAGTCGGCGACTTGAACCCGGGGTTCTCCAATTCCAGAGCCTCAATTCTTAATACTGTTTAATTTCCTTTTGACTCTGTTCATTTGGGCCTCCATATGATGCAATATTTTGGCTAAAGCTTTGATTAGACTTCTAAATAGTCATCTGTGGCTTTTTAGCTTAAGTTTTGTTTCTTTTTTTAGCGTTTGGAATTAAGCTTACGAAGTAGAGTAACTCTACTCTACTCTTGCAGATTCAGTAGTTTTTCTCCCTCTATCAAAGTTATAGTGCATGGATATGACTCAGAAGCTTGGATGAGGGTAGGATTGTTCCCAGTTATTCTAAATGTAAACATGAATCAGGAGATTCATATGGATGCATACCTCACTTCTCTAAAAAGGCAGTGATTTCAGCATTCATTGTAAATTCACTGATGTTCATAAATTCATGGAGTGACTCCATTGTGTTTGAACATAAGCTTTATTAGAACTGCAGAAGCTGCTACCCCTACCCTCCACCTCCTTTCCTACAAGAACATTCTCTGCCCTCTATGAATAAGTTTATAGATGTGTTTGGACATCTTCTCAGCTTAGTTTAAAAACAGGGAAAATAGGCTTTGGAATATATTTTCTGAGTGAGAATTTCTTCTGTCATGTGACAGGTTTAGTATGTTTAAAACATAGGAGGGGAAAAAATGTTAATTGGAATTAAAGCCATCCAGTTGAATGCTTGATATGATGAAGAGTCTGAAGAAAGTTGAGGATATGCCAAAGGCAAATAGTGAAAGAAAAAAGAAAAGCAGGTAGAAACTCCAGGGAAAACTAAAGCTGAACTGAAAAGGAAGTATATTCATACTACATTATCTGATATGTTTTGAACAATATTTACATGGCCATAATAATAGAAACACAAAGTCAATTTACAGACAAAATAGAAAGCTCATGCTTAGAGAACATTATCACTAATCAATCTTGATGATGCAAAAGTAAAATTATATAAGGTAGATGATAAAGAGATGGAAAGACATGGAGAAGTGAAGGTAATATCAAAGTAGAGCAGATAAGAGCTACTGAAGGTGGTGGAAGAGGAGTTAAAAGGGACTACATTTAAAAAATAAGTTAAAAATCCATGAGCAAGAAAATACCAAAGTAATCTTTTCACGAGATTAAAATAAATACTAAGAAGTAACAGAGAAAAGAGTTAAGAATGCATCCTCTCTGGAGCGGCATTTGGGGAAAGCAGCTTCTATTACAGGACAAGGGATTGTTGCTTTTCATTTTAAGTTAATTTGATTTTAAAACGTTTTTCTGATGGAAATTTCCAAATCCCCCCAAAATAGATACAGTGAACCCCCATGAACCTGTCTGCAAGATTCAACAACACTCTATGTTTTACCATTTTTGTTTCATTTATCTTTTTTTTTTTTTGGCTAGGATACTTAAAAAAATAAATGTCACTCTGTTTCACCTCTTAATACTTCCAAATGCATCTCAAAATAAAAAAGACATCTTAGATAAGCACAATACTATTATCACAGCCAATACAACTAACAATTTCTATCATTACCACATTGAATTTTCTCTGATTATCTGAAAAAAAAAGTTTGAATAATTAAAATGTTCGAATGAATTTCCAAACAAGGCCTGTTCTTGTATATAGGCATATATCTCTTCAATCTTTAAGTCCCTTTTAATCTAGACTAGTTCCCTTTTGCTTTGTATCATGCAATTGACTTAATGAACAATATTTGATATTGAAAATATGTGCTTGCATTAATTTGATTAAAAAGTTTAACTTGATTAAAAACTTGAAAGCTTTATATGTTTTTAAAAGCCTTATGTTCTCCTTTAAGTATATTTTAATAAAAATTCCTTTTTTATGCTTAAATTTAAACATCTCTAATGCAGAAGCATTCAGTTATCAACCATTTGGGGCAGGATTCTTTGCGTACGAAGGTGAATAAAAATAATCGTTTTCTTTGCAAGGATTTTTCAGTTTAGTCATAGAGGGCAGTTTATGGATGTCCCTGCTGACGCATTTTGCCATATGGAATTGTAATTATTTTTTTAAGCTAACAGCGAATGGATCCCTTAATAGGTGCCAGCCACTAAGTGCTTTAAATGTATTATTTTATTTAATACTTAGCATAGCCTATGGGAGAATCCCCAGTGTACAGACAAGGGACCTGAGACCCAAGGGGACTGAGTAACTTTGTGTGGGGTCATCTAGGTTAGTATGTGATTTGGCCTGTATATGAACAAAGTCTTTCTGATGCTGGACCCTGAGCTCTTAATCACCAAACCTCTCAGTTTTGATGCGTTGGTCATCTCTTCTAACAAGCAGCATCCTGTATTGGTTCAAAATATGGGCTGTGGAGCCAGACTGCCAGGTTTCCATGTTAGCTCTGACACTTAGTAGCTCTGTGACCTTGGGTGATTTACATAATCTTTTTGTGTCTCAGTTTCCCCATCTGTGAAATGAGGATAATAGTCCTGCTTCATAGGCCATTATGAGATTGACTGACTTCTTATTTGTAAAGACCATGGAACAGCCTGTGGCACATACATAAACAGAAAAATGATTTAAATAGCTGCACCTGGAAACACTACGTCTGACATATGTGTGGATTGATGGGCAGGTGACGGATGGACAAATAAGAAAAAGTAGGAGCAGATAGTAGGCAGTGTCTTCTTATAGCATCTTATCAGTGAAGGGAATCTCTTAATGTAATAAAATTCTCCATCAAGCTCGTAATATTTTGTTGGTAGATTTCTTGATACTTAATGTTCAGATCAACTTTTCTAACCATTCCTTTTTGTTTTGTTTTTGTCATGTTTCTTCAAATCATTTGAATTATCAGGAAGCATAAAAAGCAACTATCATGTTCAGCTTTCTGTGGAAGGAGAGAGAACTGGGTTTAGGCTTTCCTTTCAAGGAGAAAGGAAAAAAAAAATGTTAGTCACATTACACAGTTGAAATCTCAAAAGGTTCTGGAGGGGCAGATAAGTTTTAGTGCTGGCTAGGAGATGCAGTCATTTAGCCTCTGCCACATAATCTAACCCCAAGGTCTCATGAAGGGAAGTAGAGGGGAGAAGTGGATTATAATGTGACTGAGCAGTTAAGGATGGCTCCAGAATTCCTTGCTCGGTTTGACTGTTGTTTTTTTTTTAACCTTTTGAACAGGGCTAAAGCATAATTATTTATAATCTAGGGGACTAGAACAACTTGGAGGCCACTGAATTGCTTCTAAGATGGCACTCTGCTGTTTTGAGGATGTAGGCTGATAGGACTTTAGGTCATATATGGATTCTGCTGGAGATGTCCGTAGAATGAGGTGGAGGATCTTGTATTCAATGCCCCCTGATCCATTTTCAGCAGCTGACCTGGTTGGCTGTGATGTGCTGATTACTTTTGTGTAATAGGTGTTAGTAAATGCAAAGTAGTTTTGGGTAAGTAGTGTCAGATGGAAGGAGATGATCTGCTTGGCCTCGTAGCTGATTGTTTCTGTAATTGGTAATGATGTGAGTGAAATTCCATCTTAAGGATGGCAACAACTGACTTAATTGAGAATGGCGACATGGAATTTCCCATTGTTTACCTTTATTCTCCAAATGACGTATGACCAATTCTCGTGACTGGAATGATACTGTGACTGAGTAATTAAAGATGGCTCCAGAAATCCTAGGTTGGCTTGACTGTTTTTTTTTTTTTTTTAACCTTTTGAACTTTGCTAATACATAATTGTTTAGAATTTGTGTACTTATCCAAGTACATTTATATTTTCAAACTTATTGACTTTTTTCGGTCCAGTGTGATAAGCTGACCAAAAGGAAAAAAAAAAAAAAGGAGAAAATAAGAAGAAAGTATATCAACTCTATCTCTGATATTTGGATCTGGAATGGATTTTGGACAGTGTTATGCTTGCCTAGGGACTTCTTTATTTATTTATTCATGGCATCGGATTGTAACAGTTATGGTTTACCCTAAATGACTTAAAGGTTTATTAATTTTTTTGGATGTGGGATAAAAGAACATGAGTCATAGACCTGCAAATAACTATTTTAAAATACAAACAGATAACTGTCTGTTTTGCTGTAAGGGTTACATTCAGGATTCAGAGCTTGTGAGTCTCAGGATGGCTGGGTTTCTTAGAAGAATGATTTAGACAAGCTGAAATGAAAAGTTCCTAGGTCACTGACACTTATTCAACTTTGTTTTTAATGTTTGTTGAGTTTCTGATTGTATAGAGCATTGGCATTTAGATACATCTTATCAAGATACCTTGATGTTCTAAATTTTTTTAATTTGTATTTTTGTATAAGAAAAATTGTTAGATTGAAATGTTAAATTTCAACAAGTAGCTTTGCCTTTTGGGTGTTAATAGTCCCCAATTTTATTAAAAGCTTGTTTTGTGGTAATCATAGATTTTATTTTTAGCTGATAGTGTGTGAAAAAAATACTGAGTGGGTGTGAAGCAGTTGGACTAATTGTTTAAGCTGAAATTACTTAGGAAAGGATATGTGACGTGTTTATATTACACTCAGCAAATTGTTTATAGCAGGGATCATTTAAATACACATTTCCAATATCTTAGGTTTTAGATTTGCCAACTCGATATATGTTGACAGTTTCCAGAGTCTTATAATTGCACCAGCTAGTGGTTCTCCCTTGAATGAACTGCAGGACTTTGCACCTAGCTGAAAATAGCTCACATTTGAAGGTGATACTCATTTATTCTTTCAAAAAAAAAAAAAAAAAAGTGCCTGCAAAGCACTGTGCACCATGTTTACCACTGGGGCTGTAGTACTGAATGAGACAAATGAAATCTCTGCCCTCATAGAACTTTCATTCTAGTGGGGTGAGACTAACACCAAACAAATAAACAATAAACAGTAAGGTGCACCAGAGAATGATAAATGCTGTGAAAAGTATCAAGTAAGATGGTCGGATGCAGTTTGGCTGGGGGGGAGTGGTGTGGCCGGCCTTAAATAGAGAGGTGAGGGAATCTTCTAGAGAAGGTCATGTGTGGGTTGATACTTAAAAGTCTAAGAGGAGCCAGTCATGCGAGCCTGTGGGGGATGGTGTGCCAGGCACCCAGAACACCGAGGGTGAAATCACAACGTGGGTACAAGGAGTGTTGGAGAACTAGGAAGAAAGCTGGATGGCGGGGAGCCCATCACCTTGTCCTAAACCATTCCTACTATAGGGAGTGCTCAAGACCCTGCAAGAAGTAATTTGGTCTCTTTACCCAGATGTTGAGAAGTATTATGTAAATTGGGTTTTGCTAAGCCTTGCAAAGTTCAGGTGACAAAAGTTTGATTTCCTACCGAAATGCAGGAGCTTTTGCCCCCAGTACCCCAAGTGGTATGGATTTCCAGCACCCTGTTTCCTGTTTTGCTTACTCTTTCTTTGGTGAGGAGAGGAGACTGCATTGGATTTGTCCATTCAGGATGTTTGGGGTGTCTGTGAATCGACAGACCAACATATTTGCTTTTGGAATTGGTGGGTTCATGCTTGTTTATTAAACAAATATGACTTTATTTAGAGGGTATATTAGTTTGCTAGAGCTGCTGTAACAAAGCGCCACAAACCATGTGGCTTAAATGTAGAATTCTATTGTCTCACCTAAATTAAAGGGTTGGCAGCTTTCTGAAAGCTGCGAGGAAGAAATCTGTTGCCATTGTCTCTCTCTCCTGGCTTCTGGTGGTTTGCAGATGATCTTTGGGATTGCTTGGCTTCTATTGCATCACCCTGATCTCTGTGTACATCACATGGCGTTCTCCGTGTTTGTGTGTTTGTGTGTGTGCGTGCCCAAATATCCCCTTTTTATAAGGCACCAGTCACACTGAATTAGGGCCTACCCTGCTCCAGTATGACCTCCTCTCTGCAGTAATCCTGTTTGCAAAAAAGGTCACATTCAGAGGTGCTGGGGGTTAGGCCTTCAACATATGAATTTTGGGGGAGGGGGAACACAATTCAGTCCTTAAGAGAAATGTATGTAATTTGGCTGAATTCATTGTTTCCCACAAACAGAAAAATGAACAATGTCTGCAGATTTCTTGAAGCTGTTTAACCCATTTTTTCATTTCGGGCACCGGGAAGCCATGGCTCCCTCTCAATTAATAACAGGTTAGTGTTTATTGAGCACTTACTACGGTCCTCTGTGCTAAGGTCTTGACACGTGTTGCCTTGTTGAATCCTTGTATGCACCCTCCGGAGATGATTCTATAATCAACCTCACTTACCCTTGAGGGAACTGAGACTTAGTTCTGTAAGGAACCTTGGGCTCTGTCACCACAGCAGCTCTCGTTTCAACACTATTTTTCATACTCATCTCAATCGGCTTAGCCTTGGTGGAGTACTGGGAGCCACCATGACCACTAACGACACCTCTAGGTAAAAGGAGTTTCTTATCTTCCTAATTCTACGCTGTGGCTGTTCAGTGCCTCCCTTGGTCTTTATCCTTGGAAGATCTTACGTCATTGTGCAGCAGTGCTGTGACGATTAATTAGTTAATATTTGTGAAGCCCTTTGAATATGAAAAACTCATGAACGCTAAGTAGAATTAAATTTGGTCTCCTGGTGCCAAGAAAGAAACAGTTTTTTCTTTCCTGCTTGGGGTCAAGAGCTCACCTTAGGATGCAGGAGAGCCTGTCCTCACAGGGAGTAGGCTGTATTGATTTCCTACCCACGGGGAAGGTCTGAATGGTACTCAATTCTCTTTATTTTATTTTATTTACAATTAATTTATTTTATTTATAGTACTTGATTAAAAGTCAACAAAGCCAAATATTATTTCTTTGAAACATCATTTAAATGGATATTTCCTTAGCAAGGGGGAACGTGAGAGTAAAGAGAAGATTATATTACCGATAGCAGGAATACAAAAGGGAACATTACTAAAGATTTAACAGATATTAAAATGTTAATAAGAGATACAATTGCAAAGAGAGGCCATTATATATAAAAAAGGAAGACCTTTCATATCAGAGTCATGAGCTGAGGGAAACAATGGACTTATGTGATGAAACAGAGATTATGGCAGTGGGAACTGCTCCCTCAATTCTCTTTTAACCTAGATTCGATTCTGCAGGCTATTGAACAGTTGACCCTCTGGGAAATAGAAAGGTGATTGATACTGAAACGGGTTTTAAGTTTTAACTTCTGGGGAATTCTGTTGAGTACAACCCCAGAAATTCAGAGATGAAGTAGTTTGAAGAGTGATTCTGATGTTTGACTAAGTCTATTAACTCTGGAAGTGACACTGACATTTCAGACCGCAAGGTTGCCGTTATTTCTTTCTCCTTTTCATCTGTTACCACTTTGGCCTGAGGTTTGTGCCAGGAAGTTGTGATGTCTCCCTCTTAGTGATCAGAGCGGCACAGTGTTGGCTCTGCCTTGCCCGTGCCCTTCCTGGTAACCAAATCCCTATGCAATGAGCTGTAACATATCCTCAAATAAACTTTGTCAAAGTGTGTTCGGGGATGGAGGAGAAGATGAATTCACGGAACAAATAACTATAAAAAAATCATGACTCGTAAGAATTTATTTGGCTTAAGAATTTAAGCCAAATTAGGAGCCAAGTTGGAAACTGAATCTTGGACTTTTAAAGACTATTCTTTCCTTCTCCAGTTGGATAGATCTTCTAAGCGCTCCCCTCAACTTAACGCGTTAAACAATTGCTTTTCAAAAGGACAGTTTGTTTAATTAACCCTGACTATATATGTCAGCAATTTTTTGTTGCACAGGAGCTGTTTTCCCAGAATCTATTGACATTTATTTTGGTCTTCCCTTTGAGCAAGACTCTGTCTGTCGAATTCAGCTCCTAGAACCTCAGCTCGGAATGAAGAAATAGGTAAGGTGGGGAATCGGTGATTCAGTTCGGCCAAGAGTGAGGCTGGATAAGCTCAAAGTTCAGAGCCAGGTCAGAGTTGGGAGTGGAGAGAAATAGCCCGCAATATTTGGCCCAAGGGACAGACAGATAGACACACACATACTCACTGCAAAAGGAGAGCTGTTTCCCAGGTTCTTGACCTCCTGAACGCAATAAGGATGCCTCCCCCTTTCTTTCCCTGCATTTTTCCACCTGTCTACCCCGTATGACTCCGGACAGTTACCCACCTGCCCTGACCTTGGCCACTACTAGATACTCTCCTGTCACGCAGAGCACTTGAGACGTTTTCCTTCTCTTAATCTCTCCTCAGGAGAGTTGAGTGTGTATGAGATTGCTTTCCTTTCACTTCCTCTGCCTTCCTCCGTTCCCACTTCAGCTCTCTTTCTCCTCGACGTGTATCTTGAGAGGTAACACAGGGTAGGTTAAGACTGCCTGAGTTTGAATCCCGGCTCTGACACTTTAAACCTATATGTAGACCTTGGGGAAGTTATTTAGCCTCTCTTTGCCTCAGTTTCCTCATCGGTAAAATGGGGAAAATAATAGTACCTATTTGATCACAGTATTTTGAGGATTCGATGAGATAATGTGTTAAACTCTTAGGATGTGGCCCGGAATGTGTTCAGTTAATGTAAATTGAAGAGGAAGTGAATTGTCCTCTTTATGCCCTTCAATTCTTACCTAGGTAACATTGGACAATCCCTGTCTATTTTGCTTTAGTTCTTTCTCTTTCTTACTCATTCCTATAGCACTAGAGATAAGAAGGAAGGACCTAATTGCTGATGGATCAGTTCCTTGTTGAATTCATGAAATACTCCAGGTTAAAAGTGAAAAGATAAAGCACAATAAGATAAATTCTCTTTTGTAACTTAGTGTACCAGGAGAGGAGATATGCCAACAGAGGATAACAGTATAGTGTAGAAAGTGCTAGACCCCAGGTACAAACCAAGATTAGAGGTAGGACAAAGGAAGACAACAGTCAACTATATGGAGGAGTCTTGGGAACAAGGTTGGTCATGGAGGGCTTCCCCGAGGAGGTGACACTTGAGCTAGTTCTTAAAGGATGAAGAGGCATTTTCCCGTCACACAAGATGGGAAGAAGAATTCCAGGAAGAAATAACCTCACAAGTAAAACAGTGGAGATACCAGAGCATTGGGAGGACTGTGCAAGAGGTTCACTGGGGCTGCAGGGGGTGTTGAGAGGTCATGCTGTACAGAAGGTGAGGCTGGATGAACAGACACCCAAGTCATGGAGAGTCTTGTGGGCAGGGAAGCCACTCGGCCGTTACCTTTAGTCAGGGATGTGATTAAAGGGCTTTGGCAGAGGAGTGAGTCTGGTATATTTGCATTTTAGGTGGACAGCCATGGTAGCGTTACACGTAAGATGGGTTGTGTGGAGAAGGGGTGATGTAGAAAGCCAAAGGTGAGTTATTCTACACTATGGGTGAGAGATGGTGAGTCACCTGGGCTGTGGGGCTGGAGAGGAGAGAAATCTAAGAAGTGCTTTGACAGCACTTAGTACCTGATGGATATGAGTGCTGATGGAGAGGGAGCCTCTGGGAACATTTCCCAGCTTTCTGCCCTGAGAGCTTACTGGAATGGCGTGCAGTTGACTACGATAGGGAGCATGGGAGGAGAAGATGGAGTTGTGTTGAGTTCAGTGTCGGGTATGTTCAGTACCCAGTTGGCAAGGAAAAAGGGTCCAGCGGTGAGATGTGGCTGAACTGAGAGAGATGTTTAGAAGTCAGTAGCAGATGGTACTTAAAAACTTCGGGGATGGATGAGATGGCATAGAAAAAAGAAGGGCAAAAGAGTAAAGCCTGGAAACTCAAGAAACACCAGCATTTGGCGGAAAGTAAAGGGAAGGGAGAAAACCCAGGGGCGGGGGCAGTGGGGGGAAAATGCAGAACATCTGGGAGAGGAGGCTGTCCTGGATGCCAGGTGGGACTAGAGGTTCAGTAATGAAGATTCAACACTGTCATCACCCCCAACAAATCAAGTAGGTTAAGGTAAGAGAGCTTCTCATTGGATCTAGCAGATGTGTGTTGGTCACTGGGAGTCTATGCCAAAGCCATTGCAGGGCATGGGGGTGAGGGAGCCCCAACCCAGGGACCCGAGGAGAGGAGGACGTAAAGAAAAATGAAAGTCTATTCTTTTTACAAAATTGGGCCATGAACTGATGGTACTTACTGTAGAGTTTTATGGTAAAACTTTTGGGTGCTAGTGATGTTTTAGAGAAATACAGCAAAATACACAATAAGCTTTGTTGTGAACTGAGACATAGTGAAAACTAGTCAAACTCTATTTCTCTTCTCTTTCTTTCTACTTCCTCTCATTCCACAGAGCTTTCCCCCCCCACCCCTCACTGTTGTGGCCTCTCCCGTTGTGGAGCACAGCCTCAGTGGCCATGGCTCATGGGCCCAGCCGCTCCACGGCATGTGGGATCCTCCCGGACCGGGCCACGAACCTGCGTCCCCTGTATCGGCAGGCGGACTCTCAACCACTGCGCCACCAGGGAAGCTCTCCACAGAGCATTGTTGAATACCTATTATATGCTAGGCCCTAGGGGCTGACAGGCTGGGTAAAGATTGTATCCCTCCCCTGGAGGTCATCTCCCCTGAGTGGGGGAAGAGAGTGGTGTGAATTAATGGCGATGTCCCAAGTGTGTCTTGGGGTAAGAAGGATGAGGGTGGCTTCAGTTGAGGTAGATCTTGCAACATGGGTAGATGTTGACCAAAGCACTTCAGCAAAGGGAGTAGAGCCTGCAACATCAAGAAGATGAGAGGCCATAGCTTGAGTGAAGAATGCACAGAGTTGTGTAGCCAGAGTACAGGGTGCTTGGCTCTTGACATCAGGAGTGGTTCCAGATGAGGCTGGAAATGCTGATGAGGGCTGTATGGGGCAAGTTCTTTTATGCTCTCTTCAAGGCATAAGGACTTGGGAAGAATCCTTAAAAACCCGAAAGTTTGTAAGCCGGAGCATGACTTAAAAATCATTACAATTTGGCTTTTTTTTTTTTTTTTAAAGAAGAAAGTTAATTCTGGTGATAGTGTGGAAGACATGTTTTCTTACATCCAGTCTTTCATATAAAATTTAAAATTTGATTTTAAAAGTGCTTAGTTTCGGGCTTCCCTGGTGGTGCAGCGGTTGAGAGTCCGCCTGCCGGTGCAGGGGACACGGGTTCGTGCCCCAGTCCGGGAAGATCCCACGTGCCGCGGAGCGGCTGGGCCCGTGAGCCATGGCCGCTGAGCCTGCGCGTCCGGAGCCTGTGCTCCGCAACGGGAGAGGCCACAACAGTGAGAGGCCCGCATACCACAAAAAAAAAAAAAAGGTAAAAAAATGCTTAGTTTCTAGCATTATAACAGTATATATATTTCTGTATATATGTTTATAAAATGTATTTCTAACAGTGTAGCAGTATAACATTATAGCAATACTTTTATACATTTTTAAACAAATGATATTTTAGATGCCTATAAGTAAAGTGATTTTTGTGACCACCCTTTTTCTGTAGAAAAATGAACATTGAGTGTCAAAGGACAAAACTTAGTGTGTGAGAACCATAAGCTAACAGATCCTAAACTCAGATCTCTGGTGTCTTTTAGAAATGCTTACCTTTCTTTTTGTGTCCGATGAGAAATCCCAGAACTCATGACCCCCAGAGTGGAAACCTATGATTCCATGTGTTTGCCTGCGTAGGTAACACAGCTGTTGTATAGATGTCTTTCAAAGGGTGCATGTATGTTTTGGTATTTAAGGAATAGGTCTTTGAGCTTGTCATGGGAGCGCATAGTTTTGGAAACCAGTTTTTAACCTTAAACTTTGCTCACATTGAACTCTAGATTCTAGTGTGTTTTTTAAAGACTAGCTGCTGAATGCATTCACGCATATTTACTTAAGTTTTTTAAATGGCTATTAAAGATCTTAAGACAATTATACTCAGGTTCAAGGAAAGGACTTCCTGTGGGAATTCAATATTTTTAAACTGTGGGCTGACCAAGGACTGGTATTTACTGATATTCTTGACTCCAGGAGTCCCAAGTATAACAGCTAAGGGCTCTGTTGCTGTGTATTTCCTCTCTTCTCCCAACTCTGCAGTTGAGCTACCCTTCAATTTTGGACTATTGCATATTTTCACACTCCACCTTTGAGGCTTACTCTTTCAGTGTACAATACAAATACAGTTGCTGAGGGAAAATGACAAAATTTCAAACTTGATCAGAGGCAAATAGGAAGTTGTTAGTTGGGCTTCTTTCAGTCTTCGTAAGCTCCTGAGCCTCATGATATTATCAAAATAAAAGTATGGACTATTGAAATATTAATTTCAGTTTATTGAGAACTTTTGTATTTCTCATAAAATAGCCAGCTCTATGTTCACAATTTCTTACAGTCTATGAATATCATTTATGAGAGCCGTACTAACTTGAGTTTCCCTAAAATCATTCTCTAATGTTTTTGGAACCTGTGTACAGTTTGAGCTAACAGTACAAATAGACTGTGTAACCACTCACTGAATATAAATGATGTTTTTATGATGAAAGAATAAGACTGTCTCTTGAGTTTCCAGACACCCATATAGCAAATCACAAGTAGAAGAGTCTGAATGCCTCATAGTCTTTAGTTTTATTTTACTAGCTTGTTTGTCTATTTATTTGCTCTTTTTTTTTTTTTTTTTTCTGTACGTGGGCCTCTCACTGTTGTGGCCTCTCCCGTTGCGGAGCACAGGCTCCGGACGCGCAGGCTCAGCGGCCATGGCTCACGGGCCCAGCCGCTCCGCGGCATGTGGGATCTTCCTGGACCGGGGCATGAACCCGTGTCCCCTGCATCGGCAGGCGGACTCTCAACCACTGCGCCACCAGGGAAGCCCAATTTGCTCATTTATTTTACCATAAACCTTAAAATTATAGGTAGTTCTACAGTAGTTGGGGGTAGATCAGTCAGATCACACATCACCTAGATATTTTTGAAGCTCTTTTTCTGTCAATTATGTTTTGTCTATATTTCGCAGTTTTGGGTGGCCAAGTTTGTCCTCACCAGTGGTGATAACTGTGAATAGGAAGTTAGTCAATCAAATCCCATCAGTGTTTTTAATCGATGATATATCAGTTATCTTTGCTACATAGTGACTTGCAACATAGCAATTACAAAACATTAGGGGTGCTCATGTGTCTGCGGTCGCTGAGGTTCTGCTGATTGTGGGTGGGCACGCCCATGTGTCTAGGATTGGCTGGCTGTAGGATGGGGTGAGGTGATGGGTTCGTGTGGCTCTGCTACACACGTCTCTCCCTCTCCGTCAGTCTTGGCAGTGCCTCTAGAGAGCCAGCCCCAGCGTACAAACCCATGAAGCCTCTGCTTGCATCATGTCTGCTTGACCAAAGCATGTCACTCTGGGCTGAGGCCAAAGTCAAGAGGCAGAGCAGGCCACCCCACGCGTGGAAGGCTGGCCCTGCAGCATTACAAGGCAAAGGGCATGGATGCAGGGAGAAGTGAAGAACTGGGGTCAAATGTTGCAGGCCATCAAGTAAAATAGAGAATTTTGATTGAGACAGATTGGTTTCACTTCTTACCCGTCACATACTTTGTCTCCTTCCTTTAGGATTACATGAGGGATTCTGTGGCGGTAAAGACTCGACACTCAGTTTGCCTTGAAGGTTACTGTAAACAGAACAGGCAGGCTCACAGACACGTAAAAGTATCAATAGGAAACCAAGAATACGCAGTTCTCACTGGTACTGAGATTGCTAGACAGAGTTTGAGGCTCTTCTGTCTGTGAGAGTCTGAATGGCTTCTCTCATCTCTGCTTCTTTTTTTTTTTCCTTTTCTTTCCTTTGTTTTTCGCCACGCCTTGTGGCTTGTGGGATCTTAGTTCCCCGACCAGGGATTGATCCCCGGCCCTTGGCAGTGAGAGCACGGAGTCCTAACCGCTGGACCGCCAGGGAATTCCCCGCCGCTTGTTTCTATTTATTCTCTCTTGCTCTTGACCCATCATGGCCTCCTCCATCCCAATTCTATGTGGCCTTTCAGCTCAAGCACCCACCACATCTCATCTGTCTGGATCTGTTTGTCTCAAATTCCTGTCCCCGCCTCCTGCTCAATGATTGGTCATTCTTGGGCCTACTCTTTGTGTCTCCCAGGGCCGAGTTCTCAGATTTCCTCTCTTTATTTACTCCCTCACTTACTGAGCTGGTCTAGTCCCATGATGTTAAGTGTTACCACCACAGTGATGACTCAGATGTTATTGTCTCCAGCCTAGACCTCTCCCTTGAACTCCAGACTCACATACACTGTATCTTATTGCACATTTCCCCTTGGATATGTCTCACAGGCATCTCAAACTTAGACCACTTGATTTCCCCCTCATAAACCTGCACTTCTCAGTTTTTTCTCAGTAAATGGTAATTCCACTTTCTCATTTGTTTAAGACTCTTGTTGGAGTCTTTTTTTCTACATTCGGTTATATATGTGTTTTAAAATGTTATGCATATACTACAGTTCTAATATATATAGTATGTACCTTATAAAAGGAAGCAAATTTGAAAGCTTAATATGATAAGGATGAAATCTATAGATATTCAAAGTCTTCTTCTTTAGGATGCTTCGTATTTTCATTTATGAATATCTTAAACACAATAGGTGCTTAAATGGTGCCTTAAACATGAGTTTCATTTTTTATTGTGGTAAAAAATGCTTAATGTAAAATTTACCCTCTTAACCATTTTTATGGGTAACAATTCAGAAATGTTAAGTATATTCGCATTATCATGAAAGAGACCTCCAGAACTTTTTCATTTAGCAAATCTGAAACTCTGTATCCATTACACAGAAACGTGCCTTTTCCTCCTCCCCCCAGCCTCTGGTAACCACCATTCTACTTTGTTTCTATGAATTTGATTACTTTATTTAACTCATAGAAGAGGAATCATACAGTATTGGTCTTTTTGTGACTGGCTTCTTAGCATAATGTTCTCAAAGTTCATTGATGTTGAAACATGTGGCAGGAATTCCTTCCTTTTTAAGGCTGAATCGTATGCCCTTGTGTGTACAGACCACATTTTGTTCATCTGTCCTTGGGTATATAGTTGCCTTCACCTCTTGCATATTGTGACTAGTGCTGCTATGAACATGGGTGTGCAAATATCTCTTTCAGTTCTTTTGGGTGTATATACCCAGAAGTGGGATTGTTGGATCATATGGTAGTTTTATTTTTAATTTTTTGAAGCACCCCCATACTGTTTACCACAGCAGTTGCACCATTTTACAATTTCACCCTCAGTACACAAGGGTTCCAGTTTCTCCACATCCAAGATCTGGAGTCTTGTAACTCCTCTTATTTTAATTTAGATTAGATGGCTAATGAAATCCATCTGCAAATGCTCCTGACTTGTGCTCAAAATATATCCCCCGTCTGACTGCTTCTCATCTGTCCATCACTGTCACTTTTTCCCTAATCACCATTGGCTCTTGTCTGGACCACTCCCATATTCTTCTAACTGGTCTCCCTGTTTCCACATTTACCCCCTACAGTCTGTTCTCCACAGAGCAGCCAGTGATAATTTTAAAACATAAGCCAGGTTTTATTACTCTTCTTCTCATAACATTTTCATGGCTTCCATCACACTGAGGATAAAAATCCAAAGTCTCTACCATGGTGTATAATGTCCTAAAAATGTTCAGCCCTTTACTTATGTGCCTTCAGACACGCTGACCTCCTACTGTGCCTCGAACACACTAAGATTGATTCTGCCTCAGGGCTTTTGCATTTGTTGTACCCTGAACCCGGGTGGCTTTATTCATGGACAGTTTCTTGATTCACTTCCTCCTTAATTCGGGTGTCTGCTCAGTTGTGACCTATTCGGAGAGGCCTTCCCAGACTACCTGATCAAAAGAGGGGCTCATTTTCAACCTTCGCTGAGCACTGACCACTCTCTGACGTCGTACCATACTTACTTGTGGCATTATTACTGGCTTTCTCCTCCAAGAGAATTTCAGCACCATGAATTCCCTCGGCATCTGCAAGAGTGTCTTGAATGTAAAAGATGCTCAATAAATAACTGTTGAATGAATAAAAGAATACTTTGTACTCATGTATTTAAACAACTTTGGTCATGGTGACAAGAGATATCTAGTGTACACATGGTGTCCTAGGTGGGGGACTTCTGAGGAGAATGCCTTTAGTTTTTCTCCCTCCTCCAGCTGATTTCACCAGCTATTATTCACTTGTGGGCTGTTGCTCAAGAGATCTGAGTGGGAGAGTATAGATAGATGCCTCACCCAGCCTCTTATGGAAGAAAAAAAAAAAAAAAAATTCAAGAATTGATGGGCGTTGTTTGCCTCTGTCCTCTTGGCCCCAAATTACCCTTCCTAAATGAGTTTTGGCTGCTCTTTATTACCTGTGATCACATTTCCTACTATTGTAATGTGAGGGCAATGCCTCATTTGCACAGTGAATGCTGAAAATGGGCTTTAAAGCGTAAAGCAAAGCCAGAAATTCCTCCTGCCGGGACATGGTAGTTTGACAAGTCTTTGAATTACATAATGGAATCTCCTCTAACTGTCATTATAAAAGATACCAAAGTATCAAAAACAATGGGCTTTTCTTCCCAGTTTGTTGGGGATATTCCTGGCACTCCTGCCATCCTATACTTTAGGGGCTCGGGGATTAGAATTATGTGTGGTACCTTTGTTTTCCCCCAGCTGGGTTTGTGATGAAGTTCTTGTGCTGGAAACACTCGGTTAATTCTAAAGGATCTGCACATGCTTGTTGAGCAGGCTGTTCCAACCTTAAATGGTCTCCCGTGCTGTGGAGGAGAGCTTCTGGTGCATCATGACAGTGATAATGTCATAGGGTTGGAACATCATCTTTGTCTGTTCACGCCTCCTCGTGGCTTTGAGAAGTCTATTTCAGTCTTACTGGTCTGTTAGAGACAGTGGTAGTCACAATGGTCCGTAGGCTCCTGGGGTCTTTGGGTAGGTAACCAGGGGTCTATCAATTGCAGGAGGTTGAAAGATGATTGCAAACGTCGTTTTTAGTTTCTCAATTTGGGTGCTACTTACACAGCATGTTCACTTTGTGAAAAGTCAGCTTCTCTGCCTACAATGTGTGTACTTCTCTGTATGTTATACTTCAGTAAAAAGGCTTTCTGAATAAAACAAGCCAACCATAATTCCTGTCTGCAAAAAGGTCTCCTCCTGGTAGAGACAGTCAAATAGAAGATCACATACTCAGATTACTGCTAGGATTGAAGAAAGCCCTACTAGAGCAGCACAAAGAAAAGGGATCAAAGTCATCTTTTAATGGGATGGAGGAAAATCTGAGAGAAGATTTAAATGGAATTTCTCTCTCACCTTTTCCTGGCTTCCTCCATACACGATAGGATTTATACAGAGAAAACCAGAATAAGTAGGTTAGATTCTAAGTCTGTGATAGCATGCTTCGAAGATAAAATATTGGTTAAAAAAGCAAAGAACATGTTAAAAATATCATTGCCCTCAGGGAACTTGTTGATAATTGTCTCCCCAGACCTACCTCACTATTGGCATGGATGGCTAGACGGATGCGTGAATGAGTGTTGAAACACACGATTGTGGGTGGTCCATTGATGTGTTTCGTTACTGTGAAATATTTATTATTTTTAATGACCAGCAGTGACACTATATTGGAGGAAAGTGGTGTTGGTGTTACATGTGTCAGGGGTGGTGAGGGAGTAATGGCTAAAAACGTGACATAATTATTATTTAAAATGTTGCTCACTGTGAAAAAGTCTAATGAGACAAAATGGTTTTATTGTTTCTCTTCATCATAATGATCGAACAGAATCATAATAGGCAGTAATGAGCAAGCCTTGCAAGGTGCTATAAAGCTAATTTCTCTAGAGTAAGTGCATTGAGCACATAGCAGGAACTGATAGGCAGGGATTGGAACTGTCTGGCAGTTGAAGTCCTTAGAGTAGGTAGAACCCAAACTGGTCTTTGAACAGTGGGTTCCACACATGCGCGTGCAGAAGAAATACCTTATTAACAAGTATAAAGTGTAGATTCCTAGATCCTGCCCCCATGTTCCGTGGGTCTGGGGGAAGGAAGCTTACCATTGTGAACGTGTGGGTGGTTCACAGAGGATGCTGTGAGAAGTGATGATGGGAAGTGAAGGTAGGGGGTGAGAGGAGGATGGGTGGAAGGCAAGTGCTTGGAAGTGAAAAACGATAGCATTCAGTGAGGAGGCAGGCTGATTCCCAAGATAGAAACAGAGACTGTATCTGAGAAGGAAAAAACGTGGCGGGCAGTCTCTAGCTTTGGAGGGACTGATGCCAGAACAGATAATAGTGGTTGAACCTGTTAGCCATAGGATGCTATGATCTATACTTGCTCAATTTATTTGAAGGTGGCTTAAGAATGAGGTTAATATTTAAGTAAAAATGTCAACTCTAGAGGAATTTGTGCCTTAAGACGTCAGAGCTGAAACCAATCTCGGAGAAGCTTTTTTTTTTTTTTTTTTTTTTTTTTTTTTGGTGATATGCGGGCCTCTCACTGTTGTGGCCTCTCCCGCTGCGGAGCACAGGCTCCGGATGCGCAGGCTCAGTGGCCATGGCTCACGGGCCCAGCCGCTCTGCGGCATGTGGGATCTTCCCGGACCGGGGCACGAACCCGTGTCCCCTGCATCGGCAGGCAGATTCTCAACCACTGCGCCACCAGGGAAGCCCTCGGAGTAGCTTTTTGTTCTAACCTGTCATTTAAGGGCTGAAAAGACTGGGAGCCCCAGAGCCAGGGAAGTAAGTTGTGAGGGGTCAGCAGAGCTTTGGCTGAAATTCAGGAATCTCCTGATGAGTAACCATTCCACTCATTTGTTCACTTATCAGACACTTAATGAGCAACCTACCATATGCTCAGTCCTGGGCTGGGCCCTGAGAGTCTGCTGTAAAAGAAAAAAATGATACAGCCTTTGCCGTCGTGGAGTTTATAGTCTAAGGAACGAGTCAGTTGTAGAACAAGTACAGGAATTTCTCCTACTGTGAGTTCTTTCTCCCACGATGCCAGTTAAATACAGTAAGGATGTTTTATTAGGAAACAAGTTTTGCACTTTGCAGCCCCCTGCTGATTACAATATTATTGAAATGAGGACCTGGGTACGTGATTAGCTGTGCAGCTCTCTACACAGCTGTACTGTTTGAGTGGCAGGTTGCTTCTTGGTCCTGAGTTATTTTATTTAATGCAAGCTTTTATGATTTATTTGGATGGTGTACAGCTGTGCTACTTGACATTTGCTGTGCAAGGCTATCCCGTAGGTGTCTTGTTAAAAATGCAGATTCTGTGGGTTTAAAGTGAGGGCTGAGGTCCTGCGTTTTCAGCAAACTCCCAAGGGTGCTGATGCTGGCAGCCAGTGGACCACGCTGAATAGCAATAATCTAGAAACCTGAAGATAGTAGAGGATCTTCGGAATCACTGAAGATCTCTTCTGTGGTCAGCCGTTGGGTTTTCGTTAGTTTGGATCAACTGATTTTTTTTTCAGCTTGTAATAATAACAAGGTCCGTTGTAACTACAAAAATACCTTTGCTGTTGAAATTCATCCAGAAGAACAACTTCATGATTGCAAGTCCTTTCTAACCCATTTTCATTGAAAACATTTTAACATCATTTTGGATAAACCAGGTTTCTTGAATTCGCCGACTATCACATTATAGCAGAACAGACTGTAATTACAGGTGTGACACATATTATAAAGGAACTGGGAAGGATGCTAGGATATGTATATTGGGGTGTTCTACCTGCTGTACATTGGGATAGAAGTCACACTGGTTTTTGTTTCCTGCTCACTCACCCCAATCTTACATTAGTGCATAAGACAGTATATCCCAGAACAGAAAATCTTGAAGTGGGGTAGCAGTATTACCTGAAGCTCTTCCAATAGCTAAAGCCAGTGAAACTGCACATTCTATACACATCTCCAAATATCAGCCCTTTCACTTCCGGCCCATAATTTGTTTATAGCAAAGCAGAAGGAGAAAAATTATTGCTTTCAGATTGCTATAATGCTTTACACTATTGGGCTTTTTAAAGGTTGTAAGTGAATAAACTGAGCTTTTGTGTAGGCTTGTTTTTTTTTTTAAATTGTTTGATATGAGGTTAAAAACTTAATTACATAAGATTCTATAGAAAACAGATTCTCTCTGCCACCTGTTTTTTTTTTTTTTTTTTTAAGAGCGATTTTCCCATCTTTTGAGTGACAATATCGGAAAATACAGAAAATCACAGGGGGGAGAATTTCAGTTCGACCTCCTTGATTAATTTCCTTCCATTGTGCATTGGCCTCCTTGTTCAAATTAGAAATTTCCATGGCTGACAACAACAGCATTAATCCAGTTGTTATTCTAGGTTCCTTTGCCACTTAAAATTGTGGAATTTGTGTTATCTTTAGATCGAGAAAGGGCCTTGGTACTTAACCTAGCCCAGTGGTTCTGCATTCTGCGGTGGGCTCAGCTGTGGAGTTATCATCGTTCGAATCCCCCTTCTTTAAGGATGTCTGTGCTTGGTAATCTTCCAGTGAACATTTGGGCGTGAGATTTGGCCGTTGATGGCTCTCCCGATGGCCATAATGAAATGTGTAGTTTCCAAGAACAACGGAAGAATTATAAAATGACTACACATCAAGAAGTTTTTCTGGGCTTCCCTGGTGGCGTAGTGGTTGAGAGTCCACCTGCTGATGCAGGGGACAAGTGTTCGTGCCCCGGTCCGGGAAGATCCCACGTGCCGCGGAGCGGCTGGGCCCGTGAGCCATGGCCGCTGAGCCTGTGTGTCCGGAGCCTGTGCCCCGCAACGGGAGACGCCGCAACAGTGAGAGGCCCGCATACCGCAAAAAAAAAAAAAAGTTTTTCTTATTGTAGTCTTTTCTTCTTCTTCTTTTTTTTTTTTTGTTGCCTTTTACATTTTGTTTGTGTGAGCACAGAGTCCTTGTTACTGGTTTGTGTAGAGATAGACCAAATGAGGTAGATAACAGTGAACTTGACAGTGTCGTCAAGAGGGTCGGACTCTAGGGGTCAAGGCATCTTTTGTCTTGTAATTTTGAGGCTTTTACAGTTCTGACTAGAACAAAAATTTGACCCACGTGTTACTGCCAATTTTGACCTATCAAAGTGTTTCATTTGGTTCTACCCAACCAATTTTATGTTATTCCATGGCTGTTATGACCTGAGCATTTTGATACGAAGAAGGTCCATTTGTGCAGTGACTTCATGTGACTTGGGGTCAGATTGCCTGGGTTTGATTTCTAGCCCACAGCTCATCAGCTATGTGATATTGGGAAGATTACTTAACCTCTCAGAGCCTTCTAAAGGTTGTGTCCCTCTGATGATGAAATGAGATGATATTGCAAAGTACTTAAATAGCAAATAGAACATTGTAAGCACTTAATAATAGTAGTACAGTTGACCATTTGTTGAGCTCTATAAATACTCTTTTTCATATAATAATGATCATAATACCTCACTACTATCAATATATGCTTTAAATCCTTATTTTATATATTATATATAATGAATGTTATATATTCTATATTATATATATTCTATAGCTTAAATGTTTAGAATAATAGATCAGCATCTATTAGATCATATTGATCCTGTAACTTGACCAGAGCTGTCTTCATGGAAAAGTGTTTTCTCCTTTTGGGGTGAATGGTTGTGGACTAAGGTTGGTGCTTGGCTTGGAGGTGCTTAGAGAGAGGAAATATTGGTCGGTCACTAACTGACTATGTCCTTCTTTGGTTTCCCTTTAATAGAAAGTCTTTTACTGATCTGGGTTCCTTTCTGTAGGAAAGTTCATTTTAGACAGTGGCACTGAGCTTGAGTTTTTGTTTTAATGATAGAGAATTGAAAAGTGTTATTCTCAGAAGGCATGGTGGGTTCTTTTTGGTGCTGTATAAAATGAGGTTGGACATAGACTTCAAGTGGAATTATTTGCCTTCATTGCTTTGTCTTGAAAGCACATCCCACCATCTGCAGTTTATAAGCATATATTATCTGGATTGGATAATTAGATGTAACTGCATTGTGAATGTTAAATCAAGCCTTTTTTTTTTTCCCCCCTTATGATATGTTGGAAGACCCCCTGATGGAGAATGTTAACAGTAATAACATTAAGTGAGGAGGAAGGATAAGGGTTCAAGTTAGTTAAATAAGGAATTGGTTGGTTGATGGTTCAGAGAAGCGTTGTCAAATTTGCCCATTCAGCTGTTTCTTATGACCCACGTCACCCTTTTGAAGGGGAGTCAGAACAAGAGAACCCCACAAACTCCCCACATTTTTCATTGTAAAAATTACCAAGCCAGTTATTCAAAGCAGCATAGTTACGTAATCTGACGATCCTGGTAGCAAGAACAAGTATTACAGGGAGGTTATAGATGAGCCGAGCGGAGAGCTTGCTGCGCTGGGGTTCTACAGCTCACTGATGTCGCACGTGAGGGGGGGGGTTTCGCCTTGCTATCCCTCAGGCTTGTTAGTAGTACCCCACAACTGTCCGTATCCCCAGCCCCGTGCAGAGACAGAGATTCCCCGGCTGAACTGATCAGAACAGATCCTCTCAGTGGACAAGCCACAGGGACTGAACTAAGTTATGCCCAGCTTCTCCCAGTCCTCCAATCCCTGAGTGGGACTTCCTCCTGCCAGGAAGAGGGGTTGAGGGGGGACTGGAGAGAGGCTACCAGTGTCACCCTTGGGAAGATGCCCCTACCCTCAGGCAAGAAGAATGAAGATTCCCACCTTGTCCAGCAAACATTTCTTGGTTCTCTAAATACCAAGCTACTAGTATGTTCCGTGCCAGAGCAGTTAATTCAACTCTGTACCTCTGGACTCCGTCACCCTTAGGACTTAACTGTATTGACCCTAGGATATAAAACCAATCCCCACACCCCCCAGGCACCAAACTGAAATATTTTAGAAGTTTCAAATACTCCCTGTTTCAGGTACTGGTAAAAATTCAAAGTAATTCCCTTAAACACTTAGAGGCCACCCAGATCTGTTCTGATAGCCCAGCCGTCTTGCAGAGTGTTTGCTGAGGCAGCACGAGTAAGGTGGTGGGGGAATGTCAAGTGTCAGTTCCTTCTGAGCTACCGCGAGGCCGCGAGATTCCTGCCTAAGGGGGCTGTCTGTACGGATGAGACCCATGGACTGTGACGCTGTGGTCTTACGTCGCGAGGTTAGCTCTGTTTGCGGGGGGAGGGGGGGTTCAAAACTCCCAGGAAAGATTTCTTTGTCGTTCCCAGACCAGTGTTGTATACATTGGTCATTTTTACATAATTTTAGGTTGCTTGCCATATTCTATATAAACCTCGTTTAGGAAAATTTAGCTTGGTAGTGGTAGTCTATATTGGGAACCATTCCTTCTCAGTATTAAATGAGTCTGGGACGACGGGAGAGACGCCCACCCCATTACAAGTTTTTTATGAAGGAAACATCTATTTTTGCTTTGTGCAGACTCTACTACGTGAAGGGCTGAAAATAAGCAAATGCTCAGACACCATTCGTAATGCGAAAGATGACCGTAGGGAGAACCGTGGTTTTCGCTGCCCTGGTTTTGACTAACTAGTATAGGTCATAAATTGTGCCCTAGAACCAGTTTTGCTAGGTCATTCCAAGGTTTTTTTCTGGTGTTGGAGGGACCTGCAGTTTTTCCTGTGGACCTGAAATGTGATCTTGTCCACACAAACTGTGAAGGAAACTGAAAATAATTTAGAGAGGCAGGCCGTTTGTTTGTTTGTTTGATTGCCTGAAAGAAATGGTTTAGTATTTGAGTACTGAAGACTTCTTGAGGTTTTTTTTAAGGACTTAAAGAAAGAGAAATGGAAGTAAACAGACCACACGTTAGAGTAATCAAAAGACAGGATTGTTAACACCTTTTCAGATCTTCACCACATTTCCTAATGCTGATGCTGTTTTCTTTTCTTTTTTAAAAAATTTTTATTGGAGTATAGTAGATTCACAATGTTGTGTCAGTTTCAATAGAGTGACAGATGTAGATGGCGCTGTTTCTTAAGCTGTACCATGCGCGAGGCTTGCAGGCTCCCGGAGCGCCCGTACCGGCCTGAGATGTACTCCCCACGAGTGTTTGCCAGTGTTCTGAAACCAGCGTTAGAAATCAAGCTCTGCGTTCAGAAGATAGACGCTTCTGATTTTTATCAGATAGGCAAGTTCCTTCTCCCGCTAGCAAATACACAAGCTTTCTGATCCAGAAACGTTGGAGCGTGCCAAAGGAACAGCTGGTTATTTTAATGCCTCGAGGCTGTTCCTGCTGCATCTGTAGCACAATGCTCCCCCGACCCAACCCCGCAGCCCCACAGTCTGACTGTGTCCAAGGGGAGCCCAGTTGACCCACTTCTCCTGTGCGCTGTGGAGAAGGGATAGTCACCAACTCCGTGTCCCACCCGCCAGCAGAGGTGCATTTAGAGACAGACGGAGACTTGAGCGTTTCTCTGTAGCATTGTGATTTATGTTATCATCTCCAAACTTCAAGGAAAAAAAAATAAAAAGATTCAGGATGGTAAGTGACTGTCTAGGTTGCATTAAGAGGACGTGGACACAGAGGAGTCACGTTCTGCATTTCAAGGGGCTGGCAGTTGACTGGACATTGCATTTTCTCTGAGCCTCTTCACCTTTTCAGTGCATCCCCTCATGGCTGTGAAAGTTTCTTACCATCTGTTCGATTTTCCTGTGAGATGATTAACTTTCAGAAACCTAAATGACTCAAGGGAACTGAAAGCACTACTAGACTTTCTGGAAAAATTTATGGAATGTGTCGTTCTTCTCCCAGTGATGTGCGTGCTTTAGCGAAAATGCCTCCTTTGCTGTAAGAAGTCCGTACTCTTTGGGCTGGTGGTTTGTCTCAAAAGCTGCAGAAGACAGTGTCAAAGTCTAAATCACAACCCTAGAGAGATATATATATTTTTTTACCCCCAGCCTTTATTTTAGCAACCTCTGTCTCCAGTATCATCTCCGGCATGTAAAAGACTCATGGCATAAGGGGGGAAAGAGAAGTTGATTTATGAAACTCATCCCATTTCTCCTATAAAGGAGATGTGCTAAAACAGGAGATTGGATGTGGAACTTCTTTGGAAGAGAAGAAAATAGAGTTAAATAAATTTTTTTTTAAAAAATAGTTAAACGCAGGTAGTCTCATAAATGTTTTCGTTGAAAAAATAGAAAATTCATTGGATAACCTTATCTATTGATAGAATAATGTCTAACTATATGTTATATCTGAACTGTTTGCTCTGAAGCTGTTCACGTATGACATCGAGAAAGAGTTAGGATTTGAATCATGGCAAAGCCTCGTTCCAGTTTGAGTTACGTGTTTCACAACAGAACGTTTGGGCAGCCCAGTGGGTTTGAAACTTCCTGAAAGTTGCACGGGCTGGGATCCATGCATGATGGGCCTCTCTTTGGCAAAATATTCTTTCCTTTGTGGTTTCTTCACACTTTCTCTTTGCATTTGCAATCCATGCCGGTAGAATCGGGATACTCACATTTCTATCATCCAGCTGGCTAGTTTTAGGAAAGATACAGCTTGAGCCTGTTCTTCCTTGGCTTTTCGCTTTCACTTGCCTTATTTGGTAAAGCTGTGGGCTTCGTTGTTCCTGGAAAGGGCTGTTTCGCCAGTTTCAAGGACTATTTCCCACTTGCATCTAGTTCGGAGCTGGGAACCGGAGCTTGCTGGTCGCTCTGTGGTGTCTGTTCTGAGCTGGGGCAATTGCAGGGTTGGAGTATCCTTAAGAATCCTCAATGTATACAAGGCTGACGGTGATATATATCCCTCCCTAGTGAGAGGTTGGCAGGTAATATATATAGTGCAGTGTAAACTTCCTTTTGAAACTGGGACTCATGAAAGACGCCGGCTTTTCTTGCTTTGTCCAGGGCCTGGCATGGGCATGCCCTTCTGCCTTTTCCCTGTATCTTGTTGTCTAGATTACCTTTCCCCCAATTATTATTTCCGGTTCTGCTTTCTCCCTACTACTCTGGGGACATTTTCCTGTCCCTTTTAAGGAACAGATAATTTTGCTCATATGCGAGCTCCACGTCCCAGGTTTTAGTAGAGTTCACGGTTTAATATTCGGTAAGTACCTCTTGATGTTATTTATAGGGAAACGTATTTTTATCATGTTTGTGGTATATGAAGTCATGTTCTTAGTACACCCACACCACCTTTCTGACTACACACCCTTCTCTTGTTTCTAAGGAGCATCGCTTTTAAAAATAATTGGCATAACTTTTTAGAGAGATGAGAAGGTGGGCCTTATTTCTTGGAGCTTAAATTTGTTTTCTGCTTTAGCATAAAAAGGAGGTTTGTAGACCCCTAGTCCTCAAAAAGATAGTTATATTCTTTCTGATAAAAGATGAGGTTGGAGAAGGGGGGAGGAGAGGAAGTGAGGTGGATGTAACCTGATCCTTCACTCTTTGCCAAAAGAACAGTCAATTGTTGTTGTTTTATAAAGTACAAGGAAGTTGATTTCATTAAGAGCTTGGAGGGAGGGGGCCAAGGAAGCGTTTTTTTTTCTTTTTAACCCCCCGGAACACAGCGGCTGCCCCTCAGTGGGAGAAGCAGGGAAACTCCTGAACTGAACTCACTTTCCTTTTCAAGAGCCTGTTTGTGGAGCGTTTTTTCATCTTTGCTGCAGAAAGAAAGGCTCCCTCTTCTTTCTTGCCCTGCAGTTCATTTTGGCCGTGTGTGTGACGTTAAGGGATGCTTAACATCACCAGGCATCCCCAAAAAACGAATGGGCAGGCACATATGTGCCATCTAGACATTTATTGGGACAGAAAGCCAGAAGGAGGAAAACAGAAGGGCAGCCTCTGAAAGTTAAACACCAGAGTTAAACCTGACCTGACCTCTGACAGTGTATTACTCTCCTACGCAAACCTGTTAGAGGCACACGAGTGTCCCCCACTCTCCGCGGGTATGAATTCTGGGCTGCTGTCTGACCAGCCACTTGTTTTGAATCCTCAGTTCAGTCCTATCAGGTCTGAGTATTTCTGTTTCCCCTTTAGAAAATAACAAGCAACTTTGAGAAGGTTGGAAGCAATGTGCTAGGCGCGTAAATGAACAAGTTTGCCTCAAGCTGGGTTAAGCGTGTAAACCCAACCGATCATGTACCTGTACAGGATACACAGGAATAGTTTGATCTCACTACCGCGCTAGTCCTTCTACACTAGAGGTGAATGTCTCTTGGCTGGATTAGTTCTTTGATCCTCCTTATTCATTCTTATCTGTCCTGGGGCACATAACTCCTTGTCACACTAACAATAATGATTACTGCTGACACGAAGGCTTAACGGTAGTGGCCTCTACCGAAAGCTTTACCCCCATTTCCCCACTTCTTGCTCACAGCGACACTGAGAGGCTGGTGCTGATTAACTCTTCGTTTGACTGTTGAGGGAAGTGAGGCGTACAGAATGGATGTGCCCAAAGCAGTACAGTTAACTGGAAAGCACTGTCTTGCCAACTGCTTCGCTCTGTTGCCTCCTAAATACTGTTGACGTCGTTGTTCGGCTGCCCGGAGCCCTGAGTGCTTCTTGAAGTCGTTTCTGGAGATCGTGGTGCAAGGACTGACTAGACTAAATGCACATCAGGAAGTTGTGAGGTTACCGTGTCTTTAACACGCTCAGCCCTCTGCCCTGTTTTGCTGCCATGTTCTCTCTTAAACTTCATCTCTCTTCTTACCCTGTTCCATTTGTCTCTGACTTTGGTTCATTCAGACCTGTGGGTCCTCTAAAGGTGTTGGTTCCCAACCTTGACTGTGCCTTGGAATCCCCTAGGAGAATGAAAATATGAGATCGGCGGGCTCCATCCCTGCTGCTGGGATAGGACTTGGCAGTGTGTGTGTGTGTGTGTGTGTGTGTGTGTGTGTGTGTGTGTATAATTTTTTTTTTTTAACATTTACCTAGGGCTTCCCTGGTGGCGCAGTGGTTGGGAGTCCGCCTGCCGGTGCAGGGGGCGCGGGTTCGTGCCCCGGTCCGGGAGGATCCCACGTGCCGCGGAGCGGCGGGGCCCGTGAGTCGTGGCCGCCGAGCCGCACGCCCGGAGCCTGTGCTCCGCCACGGGAGAGGCCACAACAGTGAGAGGCCCGCGTATCGCAAACAACAACAACAACAACAACAACAACAACAAAACCCAAACATTTACCTGGAGATTATGATGATCAGCTAACTTGGCTTTCAGGCAGCTTCTCAAACGTTCCTGCTGAAGAAGTACGTGGCGATCTTGTTAAAATGCAGATTCGGAATCAGTCTGGCCTCTGATTGCTGTCTCTCTACCCAGGATCCTGCATTTCTAACAAGAGCAGAGGTGATGCCGAGCTAATGGTTCACAGTTTTTATTTTAAGTAAACGGTGCTGAGATGGTGCATCTTGACTGTGCTTCCTTTCCTTTTCAAATCAGTTAAGTGAGTTGTATGTCATGGTGGCTGGAATTGGTGGCTTCCAACAACCTACTGGATGTAATTGCTTCTGGGATAAAGTGAGAAAAAGGAGCAAAGTGGAAGGGTATTGAAAGAGAAACTGGGGAATCCCCTGGTGGTCCAGTGGTTAGGAGTCGGTGCTTTCACTGCTGGGGCCTGCGTTCAATCCCTGCTGGTTGGAGAACTAAGATCCTGCAAGGCGTGTGGCACAGCCAAAAAAAAAAAAAGAAAGAAAGAAAGAAAGAAAGAGAAGCTGCCTCAGTTTGGAAAGGACTTGTTAAAAAGGCAGGTATTCTTAATTACTAGCTTAGGATCTAATCTTTATCACCGAAGGCTGCAAATCAAGCTGCCTGGAGTCTTCTTGAAGACAGCTTCTAGCTGCAGAGGTTTTTAACACCTCTCATCTGACTTTGTTTAATAGCCTGCCGGAATCCAAAATAGAAGCTGTGTAGGGAGATTCTCCCTAAGCATACCTCAGCTGCCAAGCATGCTCTGTATTGATTTTTTTTCCTTGATATGAAATCAGTCGTAGGAAATCTCAAAGCCCTCCAAGACATTTGGTTCAATATGATATTTAGTGCTGGAGTGTGTCCCCTTGAGTGTCCCCACCCCGGGATCCCCAGCCCTGGCTGCCCACAGAATCATTTAAGAGCTTTCCATTCTGTAAGAAATAGATAACTACAATCTCTCCATAAACATGTAAGGCGTTGATGCAAAGGCTTGTCTCCTTCTATGCCCTTCCTGACCCTAGTTGACGGCTGTTATCGACGGTGCAGTTATCTTGCAGGTTTTTTCCTCTGCATTTATTCACCTATGTGTATACCTTTTTTAAAAAGAAGGCTCTTATTGAGTGTGTATTTTAACATCACAGTGAGTTTTGTTTTTTTTTTTTTTTTTTTTGCGGTATGCGGGCCTCTCACCGCTGTGGCCTCTCCCGTTGCGGAGCACAGGCTCCGGACGCGCAGGCTCAGCGGCCACGGCTCACGGGCCCAGCCGCTCCGCGGTACGTGGGATCCTCCCAGACCGGGGCACGAACCCGCGTCCCCTGCATCGGCAGGCGGACTCTCAACCACTGCGCCACCAGGGAAGCCCACGGTGGTTTTTTTTTTTAACCTCTATTCAAAGCAGCACTGACGTCCCTTTTTTGCCTGGCTTTGCACACACCCTACCCTGCTGGTTCTCCAGAACCTCCCTGGCTGTACCTTCTGGGTCCTCCCTATCTCTCCCTCTTTCTTACTACCTTAGTCTGGTCCCGGGCCTTGTTCTCAGCCCTCATCTCCTCTCTACCTGTGTTCATTCTCTAGATGATCTCACCCAGTCCTGCCAGGTTAAATACGCTGACCACTAATTCCCGGCTCACTTATAATAAAATCCCATAGGACGTTCTGTCAGGCCAGGTTCTCAGCCCTGGCTGGCCGCACGTTAAGGTCACCTGGAGGAATTAAACGACAGCAACGAAGCACAGTGCCCAGGGTACATCCCAGAGGAGCTGGATCAGAATATCTGCACACGCGACCAGGATCGAGAACTGACGTTCAACGCGACCTGGTTCCTGCCTATGTGTTGCTCTCCCGGCTGGCTCAGCTCTAACCATATGGGCTGCTCTACGGTTCTGTGCCTGCAGCTAATTTCTATCCCGGAGCCGTTGTCTGGCCTGGAACTTTCGTCCCCGCACCCCACAGGACTCGTACCCTCACTTCCCTCGTGTGTCTGCACAGATGTCAGCACCTCAGAGAGACCTCCCCCGACCTTCCTGCCTTATCCCCTTGTTCCCTTTAGCTGCTCCCTTGTTGTCCCTGCACCGCGCTGCTTTCTTCTTCACCGCAGTTATTTTTCCCAATACTATGGTTTTCTTTTTTATTGTTTTCTTACTTATTCACTCTTTGTCTCCCTCTCTAAAATTTAAGCTGTGTGAGGATAGAGGTCCTCTCTGTCTTGGTCACCAAGACACTAGGTATCCCTGGTACCTCGAACAATGCCTGGCCCAAAGGAGATGCCAAGTCAGCCTTTATGAATGAATGGGAGTCCGCAGGGTGACTGGATGACCGTAGTATGGTTTTTGTGGCTTTCCACCACTGACTCTGCCCTCGCTGTTTCAAGACCACGAGGCAGGAGGAATGCCTCATACCTGTAACTCTGCTCCTCTCCACGTATTTTGATTCACGATGGTGTTTCCTCGATTCCTCCTAAGGGGAGAATGTAAAGGAGAAAAAGAAAGAACGGCAAGATAACCTGATTATTTTCCTCAAGCGGCTTGACTGTGTTCAGATCACTAGATCTCTGCCTTGAACTGGTTCCAGTTTGGGGGGAGTGTTTGAAAGAGCTTTTCATTTCACCTGGGCATTTAAAAATTGTTCTGAAGAGAAGCTTCTGATGGAATTACAGAAACCTTCAGCACGTAGGGCTGATACCAGAGTATTAAATGTCAGTGGTTACTCTGGCTTGGGTTTGGTTGTGAGGTATTTATTTAAATGATGGCTTCCCTCGACTTGATTGTTTTAAGTCCTCGCAGTGTCCGTTTACTAGTCAGATCTGATATGACTCGCTTATATCATCAGACTTCTTAAAGATGCAAGTTGAAAAGGCACTGCAGTTAGGGTTTAGAACTTCTTTTATGTTACACACGTTAAGGAGTGGTCTTCCTGCTTTTTATCTTTTACCCTTGATCCCTCCTTCGTAGGTTAATTCAGAGCTGGGGTTCTGAAGAGTTCTTCAGCTGAAAACAGAGGGCAGTGAGAATAATGTCCGTGTGTAATAACGACAAAATTTGAGTTGAAGGCAGGGGACTGTGTCACTCTTGTGTAAGTGTGGCTGGTGCCTTACCCGTCATACCTGGGAATGCCGGGTAGGTGCAAGAGTCACTCTGTGTACTCAGGTTGACTGTCTTGTTTTATGTTACATATCTAATCCCTGTTGGCCTCTGTTATGCATCTTGTCCCGCAGTCTCAGCACATTGGTGATATTCTTTGTACATTAAGTGTTTGCATCATATTTTGCTCATTACTTGCGAAGCATAAAGCCTTTTGTCTACTGTGAGATACATTTCTGGCCGTTTAAGTGAAGCAGTTCCTCTTGCTTTCCCTTCGTGGCTTTTACATGAATCACGATCCCTTAGGGTACAGACAGCTGGAAGCCTCACTCATGCAAGGATTTGTTGGCTGATGTTACCGGCTGGAGCCCAGGGACCGACACGATGTGTCTTCAGGGGCTGTTCTTGCTGCTTTCTCCGTGTTTTGTCTCTGCTTCTCTGTGGCTGGCTCCTTTCTCAGGCAGCCTTTCCCTTTGTGGTATCCAGACTGTGGCGCGCAGCTCTGGATTTGCACGCTCTTGTCAGCCAGGCTAGGGGAAGGAAGATGTCTCCGCCTGTCTTCTCCAGACACTTAAATCCCACCGACTCAGAGGCCCCGCGCTCCTAGCACTGTGGCCTGGGGAGGCCATCCCCTCTTTGACTAGGGTGGGTCACGGGCCCACCTGCGGAGCAGCGGGGGAGGTTGAGTGAGCTCCACCCAAACACTGCACTTGGGTGTGGCTGGAGGTTGGTTCCCTGTAGAAATGAGTCATGTCATTGGAAGAGTAGGGGATTGGGCTTAGCTGGGCACCCTACGAACCAGTGGCTTCTCTGGTGTCATCGTTGGGAGGTGACCCATGGTCTGATAGTGCGGAACATGCTGTGTGCTGGGGCAAGAACTTGCTCGAAGCCGGGTGACCTCAGCTCTTGTCACCCTTGCTTTGGCACTTGGTACCCCGTCTAACAGTATCTGTCATCGATGCTTTACCCATAGCTTCCACGTGTGGATTTTGTTTGCTTGTTTGTGAACCGAGACGTGTCCTTTCCCTCCGTTATTTGTAAACGGGAGGCTTAAGCAAGGTCACTCTTCACTCTCAAGCTTTATGATGTCGTATAGGCCCCTCCCTTCGTTTTAAGAGAAGGAATGTGAGAGTCCAGGTGAGTGACTGGACATCCTGGCAGAGTCTGGGTTTCATTTAATATTTCAAGAGCTGAGATTAGAAAGAAGTGAACACAGCAGCCAGGGGGGCTGATGACAGAGTTTTTGCCTTATAGCCTTGAATTTGATTCAGCATTGTAAATCGAATAATTCTCTTTAAAGTTCTGATGCTAGTTTCTTGGGGGAATATAAAAGTGAATAAGATGGCCATGCTTCCGTGCGGGCGTAGAGAACACTGTAGGAGAGAGAGGGCAACTCTATTCTATCATAGTTCTATTATAAGTCATGAGAAAATAAATACACCTTTGTATTTATATAAACAGACTTGTGTAATATTCCAGGGGAGCCCAGAGTGACAGAAAGTGTGAGATGCGTTGTTAAAGATGGACAGGATAAGGTGGGAGATGAAACCGGAAGTGTGGCTGGAGGCCCCGTCACTTGGGTGCTGGTTTCAGGTGCTCAGATCTTTATTCTTGGCCTCTGAAGACTGCTGGGTAGGGAAGGCTGTGGTCAACAAGTGTTGCAGAAGGTCACCTGTCGTGGAGAAGTGGGAGACTGGAGCCAGAGAGGCTACCAGGAGAGTCCCTGTGGCAGATGACAGGATTAAAAACCAAGGCAGAGGCAACATTAAAGGTGGGGTGGCCGTACATAGAAGGTAGATTCACTAGGACCTGCTCCCAGGCTTTGGGAGATGTGAGGGAGAGACATACGTTGAGATCATTTAAGTGTTCTTTCCTGATTCACCAGGAGGGTAGTGGTGCTGTGAATCACTGCAGGTGGTTTGGAGAAGGAATGGATTTCGGGTGGTGAGAGAGGCAGAGAATCGTTTGACACTGGTTCATGTCACCGTGGCCATAAGGCAGATGTCAGCTCCCTTTATCCTTGAAGGAGCCAGATGCGGTATGTATGAACAAATGTGGAGAGAGATACCTGGCACTTACACTCTTGGCTGGAGTTCAGGAGAGCCATTAGAGCTGGAGATGCAAATGTGGACGTCTTCAGCTAAGAATGTGCATCACTCAGGATTAGGTCTGGCTTTTACAGAACAGAAATATAAATCGCAGAGCTTTCAACCGAATGGACGCTGTAGTGGCAGCAGTCAGTGCCTGGCCTGGGTCTCCTGGGATCCCTGTGTGTTCCTCCTCGGTTTTGGGGCGTTTGCGTCCTACAGCCCAAGAGCACGCAGCTCATCATGGGAAGATAGCCCTCAGGCTGCAGGACCCACTTTGCCATAAAACATGGAGAGCCCAGAGTATCTGGGAGTCTCTGAAGTTTCCCACCTTCACCAGGGACTGACTGATACAGAAGAATGAAAACTCCGCCTCAGGACGGGAAAACAGGAGGCATTGTTTACACTCCGGGGCTCGTCGTAGGATCAGTCTGAAGTCATCCTCTGTAGAACTGTACCTAACAGTGCACTCTGATGAGCTTTTCTCTCTTCCCTGTCTTGCTTCCCCCACTTCCTTATGGGTTTATTTTGGGAACACTTCCTTTTTTAAAAAATTTATTTATTGGGCTTCCCTGGTGGCGCAGTGGTTGAGAGTCCGCCTGCCGATGCAGGGGACACGGGTTCGTGCCCCGGTCCGGGAAGATCCCACGTGCCGCGGAGCGGCTGGGCCCGTGAGCCGTGGCCGCTGGGCCTGCGCATCCGGAGCCTGTGCTCCACAACGGGAGAGGCCACAGCAATGACAGGCCCGCATACCGCAAAAAAAAAAAAAAAAAAAAAAAAAAATTATTTATTTATTTGGCTGCGTTGGGTGTTTGTTGCAAGCAGGCTTCGTCTAGTTGCGGCGAACGGGGGCTGCTCTTCATTGAGGTGCACGGGCTTCTCATTGCAGTGGCTTTTCTTACTGTGGAGCACAGGCTCTAGGTGTGCGGGCTTCAGTAGTCGTGGCACGCGGGCTGTAGAGCGCAGGCTCATTAATTGTGGCACACGGCCTTAGTTGCTCCGCGGCATGTGGGATCTTCCCAGACCAGGGCTCGAACCCGTGTCCCCTGCATTGGTAGGTGGATTCTTAACCACCGTGCCACCAGAGAAGCCCATGCTTCCTTAAGAAATCATTTGTGTATGAATCCTAGTCCCAGTCAGCCCAAGATAGGGGTTCATCTTTATCTCAGATAAATGAAGTCCAGGTAGAAGTGTTCCAGGTCTGCTGTGGCAGCTGTGTGGTTATTGAGAGGCAGGCCCCTTGTATCTTTCTGCTCTCCCATCCCTCGTGCGTGCCTGTCCTCAGCTTGTCTCTTTATCATAAGATGGCTACTCTTGCTCCAGCCATCACATTCACATTCCAGGAAATGGGAAAGAGGAAAGGGCAAAAGGATGCACCTACCCACTGATTGAGCCTTGTTTAAAGCCCTTAGCCAAGAGGCCCTCCCCAGGACCATCTCACTGGGAGGCTGGGAAATATCTGTGTGTGGCTTTGTGTGTTTATTTGAATCTGGGCCCATTGTCACCCCAATGATAAAGCATTCTGTTAGTGAGAAGAAGGGGGAATGGGTACTGAGTAAGCAGCAAACAGTCTCTGCTTCAGAAATTAAATTCAAAACTGAGCATGCAGACAGTGTTGCTTTTGGAAGCCTGGCTGAGGAGGAGGAAATAGAGCAGGGAGGTTAAGGCTTTGGGCTCTGGAATTAGACCTGGTTTATAAACCCATCCCCTGCTCTCATGTTTACATGGTGTATAACTTCGGCCAATTGCTAAGCCTCTGTTTCCTCTTCTGAAAAATGAGGAGGGCGATAATAATGGGATCTAGCTAAAAAGGCAGTTGTGAGAATTTGTTCAAGTAGATACTGTATATGAAGCTCTTCACATAGGACCTGGTATATATTAGTTATTTTGGGCCAGTATATGCAAGGAGCAGGGGCCTTGGCTCGGGGATGTTTTTAAGAGCAGAGAAGGAGTTGTTAGTGAAGAGAGGCCTAAAGAGGAGCAACGAGACGGAGGGAGGGAGCTTGGAAATTGCAGGAGAGGGTGATGAAGAGTGTCAGACGGCGCCGGGATTGGGGAGGATGAGATCTGAAACGTCAGCTGACTTTATTTATATATTCATTTTAAAAATAAATTTATTTCTTTATTTTTATTTTTGGCTGCCTTGGGTCTTCATTGCTGCGTGCCGGCTTTCCCTAGTTGGGGCAAGTGGGGGCTACTCTTCGTTGTGATGCACGGGCTTCTCATTGCGGTGGCTTCTCTTGTTGTGGAGCACGGGCTCTAGGCACCTGGGCTTCAGTAGTTGTGGCACGTGGGCTCAGTAGTTGTGGCTCGCAGGCTCAGTAGTTGTGGCGCATGTGCTTAGGTGCTCCGCGGCCTGTGAGATCTTCCCGGACCAGGGCTCGAACCCGTGTCCCCTGCATTGGCAGGCAGATTGTTAACCACTGCACCACCAGGGAAGTCCTAAGTGCGTTGACTTTATAGCATCTAGATCATTGATGACCTTTGGGAGAATTTTAGAAACATGACTGGGGAAGAATGTTCTCATGAAATCAGAAAGGCGGCCAGGTATGGCCCTCATTTCATAGATGAAGAACCATGGTCTTTGTGTGTTTTTCTTTGAGATTTGCTTAAGCACACCCTGCCCTGCCACCCCCAGCCTCCTCACCCCACAATGATTATGGTGAAACCAGAAATTAAATCCAGATCCCCTGCTTATGAGAGCCTCACTAGAATGCCAGTTTAATCCCTTAAGTTGACACTGGTATCTGTATCTTGCTTGTAGGTGAGTCTCTACGGTAAAATTATCTGATGAGCCAAGAATTGAGAATGACGTTCTTTAGGGTTTGTCATGAAGAGTCTACCTATGTGATTGAAAACCAAGTTCATAAACAAATAGATAAAATCTTTGTGTGAGTTTTCATTCCTGCTTTTAAAATATTGATTTTAATAATATTTATAACTGCCCTATATTTCATCATCTTTGATTCCAAATCTCAGACTTAGTAGTCAAGTGAAATAATAATCTACTATTGGTGTTAAGTGGTGTTTGTACTCAGCTGATCCCTTGTTTATAGATGGCAGAAGTGGAACATGAGGTTTATTTATGTTCAGAAGGGTTTAGTAACTGGTCACAGATGGGTTTGCAATTCTCCTAAGCAGGTTGTTACCCTAATGAAGGTGTGAAGTGTCACCTTCCCGGTTTCGGGTTATGTGGGTTAAATGACTGCCTCTTTGCTAGAATCCTTTTGATTTTGATAAATGGAGATCTCTCTCCCCCCTACAGTCTTAGCCAGCTTCTTAGGATCAGAACTCCTCATTAGCTGCTGGGTCTTTCCACAGTCACCTTTCATTTGTGTACCCTGGCAGTGTTTAAACCCAGCAACAACTCCATGCTTACTACACAGGACAAAACAGAAGTCACCCTATGGGGAAATGGGAATGTGGTTGTAATTCACTTTAAAGCAACTTGACTTCACAGTGTTTCTCTGGGTCAGTAAAAGGATGGAACTTTTAGAGGCTGATTTTCTCAGTGTGTTGATATGTCAGCAGGGGTTTGCCCTTACTTACTGTATTCAGCAAGCATGGTGAGCAGCCTGCAGAGAGAAGTGAGTGAGTAAATGAGCTCAGAGAGGATGAGGGCAGATGAGGAAGTAAGTGTATGTCCTGCTGCCAGGGTTCCTCTCACTCACCTCCAGCAGCTTGCTGCCATGCAGAGATAGGAGCCCAGCATTGCCAATTCCTGTTTTTGTCTGTCTTTGAATAAAAAGCTGGAGAGGAGGATTTTCATGTGAAATTGCCTGCATTTTAAATAGTGGCAATTAATATGAGTGTCTGAAACAGTGAGCTGGCCAGATAGAACGTTGGACGTGAGCTGGATGTGGCCTGAAGTCCACCAGCTGGCAACTTTGGCTTAGGATAATGCTCTTAAGTGAAGCTACTACTGGTTCATTGAATGTGTCTTTATGTCAGAGCAGTGAGCAAGGTTTTCTGGGGCTGGGGGTCTATGTAGGTGATGAGGATGTCACTTGAGCCCAGTCACTTGAGCTCACGGTACCGTAGATAAATGAGGCAGTAATCCAGGGCCGGCCGTACCTGAGAAGCATTGTAAGAGGAGGAGGGCAGCAGTGCCGCAGGGTTTCCAGGCTGGAGAGATGACTTCTGGCCGGCATCACCGAGGAAGGGGGGGGGGGGCATTTCCGTTCTGTTGGGAGGATGATGGATCAAGGGGTCATTCTAGGTACTGAGGAGCCTAAGGAAAGTTGTAGAAGTGAGAGCAAGCTCTGTTCAGGTCCATAACTGGGTCTGGCTAGAGGTCAAGTCCTGATTTTCTTTTTTTTTTTCCCCCGGTACGTGGGCCTCTCACTGTTGTGGCCTCTCCCGTTGCGGAGCACGGGCTCCGGACGCGCAGGCTCAGAGGCCATGGCTCACGGGCCCAGCTGCTCTGCGGCACGTGGGATCTTCCCGGACCGGGGCACGAACCCGTGTCCCCTGCATCGGCAGGCGGACGCTCAACCACTGCACCACCAGGGAAGCCCCCTGATTAATTTTTATCTGGGGATTCTGACTAGCATGATGTGGGATCCTATTTAGCTGTGCTCATTGCAGGCTGCCCCTCCTTGCTTGTTGGGCCGTTCTCAGCTGTGTGGTCAGACTCTAAAGTACACAGAGTCACAGTGGTCATCTCCCTTGTGTTAACCCCTGTGCTTGGTTTTGCAAACATCTGCAGAGACCTGCGTATTGGGAGGCTGATAGCGTGAGTTGACGTTCAGATCCACAGAGCTGTTTCTATAAACCATCCCTGAACTCGCCTCCCGTGTGCTTCTGTGACTGTTTCCCACTGAGTCTTCTTATCAAATGGCACGAGCTTTCAGCGCCGATCCTAGGTCTACACAGGCTTGTGAGGCTCTGGATAGCGAGGAGTACTAAGCTTCAGGCCTCCTCCCGGTTAAGGTGTGTTACCGCCCTCATCACCCCTGGTTGAAAGGAAGCAAGCTCTCCTGACTACGACCTGTCATTGCCCTTGTTCTGCACGCTGCCTGTGGCGGTCCAGTCCCTTGATAACAGGGTCCTGTGATTCTTGAGGGCAGCAAGAAGGTCTTTTCCCTACTTGGTTTTCTGGGTCTGTTTTGGGAAACCCTAGTTTGACCAGAGGATTAAAAAATAATAACAATAAAGGTGAAAAATAAATAAATAAAAATAAAGGTAGAGAAGTTTTAGGAGACACAGCTGTGGTCCATGTTTTAAGGTGCTCATAAAGCATGGGAGTATAGTAAAGGCTCTATCAAGTCTTACAGTAAATCGTTTTAACTTTTTCCAAATGAAGTTTTCCAAAAGTATGTCTAGAAGTGTGGCTCTGGATTTGGAGCGTCTCAGTTCAGGTATGATCTCACGTAAGGCACTTAACTTCACCGAGCCTTACTTTCCTCCAGAAACGTTGTCAAGTCCACTGGGTGTCCTGGTGCCTCTCTCTGGCTGTATCCCGTTCCCTGTGTCTCCTACAGCGTGGCTTCCAAAACTAGATGTCACATTCACTTGTGGTCTCATTAGTGCACAGGATCGTTAGTGATGCGTTTCCCTCTTCCCCACCATGTTTTGCTGCCATAAAACACTGACACGTTCTGCTCGCATCCCTCCAAGTCCTTCCGAGTTGCATATTGCTTGTATCTTTCTTAGTGAGTTAGGATTTGCTCCCCAGCACGCAGAAGTTTACTCTTTTTTTGTTTGTTTGTTTTTTGTTTTTTTGTTTTGTTTTTTTTTCTGTACGCGGGCCTCTCACTGTTGTGGCCTCTCCCGTTGCGGAGCGCAGGCTCCGGACACGCAGGCTCAGCGGACACGGCTCACGGCCCCAGCCGCTCCGCGGCACGTGGGATCTTCCCGGAGCGGGACACGAACCCGCGTCCCCCGCATCGGCAGGCGGACTCTCAACCACTGCGCCACCAGGGAAGCCCTGCCATTTTTAAGCTATTTAAATAATGAATTACAGAACTGAGCTATCTGCAAATTCTATAAAGTTTCTTATGATTAAATTAATTTAGAGTTAAATTTCCACTTTCTTTTTTTTTTTTTTTTTTGCGGTACGTGGGCCTCTCACTGTTGTGGCCTCTCCCGTTGCGGAGCACAGGCTACGGACACGCATGCTCAGCGTCCATGGCTCACGGGCCCAGCTGCTCCGCGGCACATGGGATCTTCCCGGACCGGGGCACGAACCCGTGTCCCCTGCATCGGCAGGTGGACTCTCAACCCCTGTGCCACTAGGGAAGCCCAGAAGTTTACTCTTGAACCTGTGTGATGTGGTTTGTTTTGTCTCTTTCCTCTGGCCGGTTGAAGCCTGTTTGCTTCACCAGTGTCTTAAGATCACTCCAAGCTTCATGCCATCTGCAGCTTCAATACAAAAGACAAATCTATTTTTGGAGACGTCTGTTGAAGTGAGGCATGCTCTCATTTGGAGGATAATATTGGTGATATGTCCTGGGGATTTTCTAGGTGTTAAACATTTCGTCTTGACTGCAACCCTCAGATGTAGATCCTTTATGAATAGCCCCATTTTACTGGTGAGGATATGGGATCTTAGATTAAGTTGCCTGAGGTTACAGAGCAGGGAGGGATAGAGCTGGTCTTGAACCCAGAGCCTGTGTTCATAGCCTCTCTGTCCACATTTGCAGATCATCAACCCACGGGCTGACTCCTGCTCTCACTAGTTTTTGTCTAACCTGCACGATGTTTCAAAAATTGAGTTAGTTGGTTCACCCTTTAAAATTGTATACTGTATTACATAAAAACACAAAATTCTGGCTCTGGGGGAAAATTCAGAAGATCCAGCCGCTTTGGATTAGTGTTCTTAGGTGGCAGAATGGTCAGAAACTTACAATTTTTCAGGGGGCAAGCACTCTACAGTTTGCTAACATCCCTCCATATCCTGTGGCCCTCGCCTTCTTAAAATTCTTGAGTGGCTGCTGCAGCCAGATGGATTTGTGATGCTGTACTGGATTCCTAAAACTGGGGTCAAGAGAAGTAATGAACTCTAAAAATGAAAATCATTGAATGAAAGTAATTGGCTGAAGCCCTCACCCACCCAGTGATGGCATTTTTACAGTTGGGGTCCTTGGGGTCATGGCTTTCCTTCCCTGGCACTAGCACAAGTTGGATCTCCTCTGCACTGAATTGGTCTTGGGCTTAACAGTGTCCGGTTTGCACGTCAATATGCCCTGTTGTAAGGTGGTGGATGTAGTTTGGTGTTACTGTTGTTTTAAATTGTTTTATTGAGGTATTGAATATAATTGGCATACAATCACCTCCATATTTAAAAAATGTACACTTCTGTAAGTTTTAACACATGTATATACCTGTGAAATCATCACCATAGATAAGATATTCACCACCCTAAAAGTCTCATCCGGCCCCCTTTTAATCCCTATTTCCTCCTTCTTTACCCCACTGCCAGCCCTACCCAAGGGAACCCTGATCTGCTTCATCATTATAGATTAGTGTGCACTTCCTAGAATTTTATATTTAAATGGCATCATACAGCATGCACTCTCTTTTGTCCGACCTCTTGCCATGCAGCATACTTATGCTAAGATTCATTCATGTTGTGGTTCTGTCAAAAGTCTGGTCTTTTTTTACCGCTGAACACGGTTCCATTGCATAACTCAGTTTGTTTATCCATTCAAGGCAGATTTTTGGACATTACAGCCCCGATTTCTGGCCACTCGTCATGTTCTCTCAAGCTCCCCCAGGGATTGGTATTGGCATCCAGGATTTCTAATGTCTTAAATGTTTCTGTGTTTCTAAGGAGAAGGCAACCTTGGGTCTTGTTGGGTGCCCTTGCTGGGGAACATGCAGATGGGCTCTTTGACAGGCTGGAGCTCAGAAAGAAGGCTGTCTCTACCGACCTTCCTGTTTTGTGTTTTTTTGAGAAGGGTTTAAATAGCTTTAATTTTTGCCTTCTAAATTGAGAACACTTTCCTGGCATTTGTCAAATATATGTGAATGTTTATGTGTCTTCTGCGTAAAATGATAGTCTGTGGGCTGCTTAGAAATTGTAATGTGGAGATTATGGTGTGAAGGTTGGTATTCTGAGAATTTAAAGTTAATGGTGGTAGACACATTCCTTGGAAGAAGGTCAAGATTGTGTCATAAAAGCTAATTTCTATGGCTGTCCCTCTAAGACTTATTTGGTTCTCAAATGTGAGTTCAACAGAACCTCAGTAGCCATCACAACACAGGAATGGAGAAGTAAGAGTCCCACTTAATTTCTTGGTTGGGTGGTACAGCTCATGAAACCACGTCATAATTTTGCGGTCTTTAGAGAAATTCATTCAGTATTACAAGTTGACTTTATTCCTGGAAGAGAACTTCGTCAAAGCTAACTTTTCCAAGTATGTGGTCATATCCATTGTTTAAAAAGTTATTGACAGTAAAGAAAAGTAGCCTTGGAAAGTAATCTCACACTGCCTTATATGTCAACAGGACCCATTCTGAAGACCTTCTGTCTTCTTCCTGTATTTGAGAAGTTGGGTTTTCCGACCCAGTTGCATCACCACACATTCTTACATACTCGAGTGCAGTATAGATGGTGGTTTTTGTTCTTGTATATATGTTTGTTTAACTTTGAGAGAAATAATACTAATTTTACATTTTGAAATGTCTTTATTTATATTTGTAGGCTTTCTTGGTGAGTGTCTAGAACTTTTTTTTTTAAATAAATAGACTTTTTTTTTTTTCCTTTTGTTGCTGATAGTTGAGTGTGGGAAGTGTTGGGTGGACAATTAATTGCCTCTTAGAAGTAAAGGGGAAGGAAACCCATGATTTATAGTCAATTGATTTTCAACATAGGTACCAAGACAATTAAAAGGGGAAAATGGTCTTTGCAGCAACTGGTTCTGGGACAACTGGATTTCCAGATGCACAAGAATGAAGTTGGACCCCTACCTCACACCATACACAAAAATTAACACAAAGTGGATCAGAGATCTAAAGATAAGAGCTAAAATATAAATCTTCTAGAAGAAAACATAGGTGTAAATCTTCATGAACTTGGATTAGGCAGTAGTTACTTGATATGACACCAAAAGCATAAGCAACAAAACAAAAAATAGATAAATTGGACTTCTTGAAACTTAAAACCTTCAAAGGACAATATCTTTCTTTTCAATAAGAAAGTAAAGAGACAACTCACAGAAAGGGAGAAAATATTTGCAAATCATTTTTCTCTTAAGGACTAGTGTCTAGGAACTTGTAGAATTCCACACACACACACACACACACACACACACACACACACAAAAACTCTTAGAACTACACAACAATTCCAGTTTGAAAATGGGTAAAGGATTTGAATAGACATTTCTCTAAAGGCAATATACAAACGGCCAATTGGCACATGAAAAATGTTCATTATCATCAGTCGTTAGAGAAATGCAAATGGAAACCACAATGAGAAACCACTAGTATGACTAGAGTCAGAAAGGTGGACAGTAATAAGTGTTGGTGAGGACGTGGAGAAATTGGGACCCTCATATGGCTGAGATTGTAAAATCATGCAACCATTTTGTAAAATAGTTTGGTAATTCCTCAAAAGGTTGAATATAGTTACCATATTACCAGCAATTCCACTCCTAGGTACATGCCCAAGAGAATTAAAAACACATCTGCGTAAAAACTTGTATGTGAATGTTTCTAGCAGCATTTTTCATAATAGCTAAAAAGTAGGAATAACTCAAATGTCCATCAACTGATTAATGGATAAACCAAATGTGGTATATCCACAAAATGGACTATTATTCAACCATAAAAAGGAATGAAGTACTGATACCTGCCACAACATGGATCAACCTTCCAAACATGCTAAGTGAAAGAAGCCAGTTATAAAAGACCATGTATTTTATGATTCCATTTATGTTAAATGTCCAGAATTCATAGAGACAGAAAGTAGATTAGAAGCCGCTAGGTCCTGAGGGGAGAGGAGAACAGGCAGTGACTGCTACTAGGTACAGGGTTTCTTTTGGGGAAGATGCGGGTGTTCTGGAATTAGATAGTGGTGATAGTTATACCAACTCTGAATTTTTTTAAAAAAACCTGTTGAACTGTATACTTTAAAAGTGTGAATTTTGTTGGATGTAAATGATAGATCAATAAAAAAGGGTACATGTTAAAAATTTCAAGCTTACGGGTAACAAAACATATGAAAAGAAAACAGAAACATTAACTAAAATAATAAAGCATCAACTTTTGACTAAACAAGTGAAAAAAAAGAAGTAAAGGAGACGGAAATAAGGCAAGACCCATTTTTCAGATGACAGTTTTCAAATATGTCTGAGGATGTGTTCTAGGTGGGAGGTACATTATAGCTCAGCAACAGTTAGGGAAGGCTTATGTGTTTGCTAGGCTGTTTGGAACACAGGAATGAATAAGACCGTAGACTTCTGTTTGCAGGCATTGGCAGAGTTGTGGAGGTGGAAGGTGGGAGGGAGGTCAGGTAGGATGAAGTCAGAAGTCTCTGCTGAGGCACCAGGACACAAAGGATGGTGCATTCCTGTTGAGGGATCAGAGTCTTTATAAAAGCATTAACTGAAAAAAGTTACTGGATTACTTGGAGAGCTGGGTATGTATCTCCTCTGCTGGGGGAGGGATGAGGCTGTCTGATTCCAACCAGGGAATATATGGGGATGAAAGAGGTTGTCTAGCTCTGTTGACAGCAAAGTAAAATAGCATTTCTGCTACATTGGCGTCCATTTCCTCAGGCAAAGAATGTGTGATTTTTCCACTGGGCACATAAGGGCCATGGGTGTAGGTGAGGTGGTATGGGGCTTTTCTTAGCCAGGAAGGGCGCCTCATGGAGAAGAACCTAGGGTTGATGGATTGGACCTTCATGGGCTGAGGAGGGGTTGTGACTGCCAGAACAGATGCTTTTCCCCCTGAAGAGGGAATGCAGAGGAGGACATCTAGCAGTGGTAGGCTCACCTCCAAGATGGCTATTAACGTGCCAACTAGAGCAGATGGCTGCCGTATCCCTCCAGATGTGATGCCCCAAGAAGCACACAGCATCCCTTACGTAGTATTGCAGCTGGAGTCAAACCTTGAGGAAACATCAGACAAACCCCTAAAGAGGAGTGTTCTGTTTTTTAAAAATAGACTGTGTTTTTAAAAAATGTCATGATCATAAAAGATGAGTAACAGCTGTAGTCATATCACAACTAAATGCAATCCCTGCTCCTAAACTGGATCCTGGACTGGATCAGAAAGTGCTAGACGGGACATTATTGGATCCCATGACAAAATGAAAATCTGGACCATAAAATTTGAGACAGAAGTATAGGATCGATGTTAAATTTACTGAAGTTGATAACTGCACCATCGTCCTGTTAGAGAATATCCTTGTTCTTAGGATATGGGCACTGAAGTAAATAGAAAGGGCAATAACGTATGCAACTTACTCCCAAGTGGTTCAGGAAATTATGTCACATGTATGTACCATACATATGAAGTGTGATGTATTATATGTGTACATACAGAGAGAGCATGAATGGTAAAGCAAATGGGCAAAATGCTAACAACAGGTGAGTTTGGGTAAAGAGTAGTCTTCGTATTATTACTCTTGCGACTTTTCTGTAAGTTTCCAGTTAGTTGCAAATAAAAATGTAAGAAAGAGTGCTTGTGAATGAAGCAGCTCTAAGTATCTGTCATGCGGAGCTAGAGTGTGAAGCTAGCCAAGGAAGGACTTTGCTGCTCTCCTGTCTCTCGTCTCTTCCCATATCCCTGGATCTGAAAGCGAAGTAGGCGGGCTGGGGGTGCGGTGAAGAGGATGGAGGTGTATGTCAGAAGGGAGTGGGGAGTGGAAACCTGGCTTCAAATAACATTGGCAGCTTTGATCATGATAAGGGTTTGGATCGTTGAAATTTCTGAATTGGCACTGTTTGCAATTTAGGCTAGTCAACGTCTTGCTGTTTTTTGTTGTTTTTTTTTTTTTAAATCCGGGCAGAGGAGGTAATTTTTCCCACTGAATCGATGAGGCCTTCGTGGTCCACGTACCTATTATGTAGATCATAAGGGAGAAAGGCACTGTTTGGCCTCCTGGCGGAGTCTGCATCGTAGCAGAGTCACGGAGGATGGGGAACAGGGAGGCCTTCTCTAGGGAGCTGGCCTTTGGGGTGAGCTGAAAGCATGGGAGAGATGAAGAGTGGCCCGGGGGTGCTGGTCAAGGTGGGGAGCTGTGAATACAATTTCAGGCGGAGAGAACAGCTTGGTGAAAACACAGAAGAGTGACATATGGCACATGTTTGTGAGAACTGTTAAGTGCTTTGAAATGGTGGGGGCGGGGTGTTGGTGGCGGAGCATTTTAAAGAAATGAAACTGCAGAGGTGGGTGGGAAGGTGGGAAGCCCGTGCACCCCCAGCTGCAGTTCTGTGAACCATGATGTCATCTGAGGCATCTGAACGCTTTGCTTGCTAAGCTCTTTGAGGCATGTATGTCGGACAGGACTGGGGAATCCAAGTGGCTGGCAGTGGCTTCAGTTTCGCAGAACGTTGCTGCTCAGAGTGGTTGCCCAGGCCAGCAACTTCCAGAAGACCTGAGACTTTGTTAGGAATGCAGTTTCTCAGACCTGTCTCCAGACCTGCTGAATCAGTGCCTTCCTGTTAACAAGATCCTCAGATGAGGACTTCCCTGGGGGCGCAGGGGTTGGGAGTCCGCCTGCTGATGCAGGGGACACGGGTTCGTGCCCCGGTCCGGGAGGATCCCACATGCCGCGGAGCGGCTGGGCCCGTGAGCCATGGCCGCTGAGCCTGCGTGTCCGGAGCCTGTGCTCCGCAACGGGAGAGGCCACAGCAGTGGGAGGCCTGCATACCACAAAAAAAAAAAAAAAGTCCTCAGATGATTGGTCTACATATTCAAGTTTGAGAAGTCCCTTCCTTAGAATTCATTTATTCTGCAGGTTAGTGTTTCTCTGAGTGCGGTTGGGGACAATTCACATTAGAATCACCTGACTTACTTCACTTACTGGGATCATCTCTAGGTCCATCCATGTTTGCTGCAAATGGCAGTACTTCATGCTTTTTTATGGAAGTAAGTCAGACAGAGAAAGACAGATATCATATGATATCACTTATATGTGGAGTCTAAAAAAATGAGACAAATGAACTTATTTACAAAACAGAAATAGACTCACAAACATAGAAAACAAACTTACGGTTACCAAAGGGGAAGGGAGGGGAAGGGATAAGCTAGGAGTTTGGGATTAGCAGATACTCACTACTATATATAAAATAGGTAAACAACAAGGTCCTACTGTATAGCACAGGGAACATCTTGTAATAACCTATAAAGGAAAAGACTCTGGGAAAGAATATATATATATGTATAACTGAATCACTATGCTGTACACTTGAAACTAACACACATTGTAAATTAACAATACCGCAATAAAAAAAGAAAAGAAACATCACCTGGAGAACTTGTTAAAAATGGCAATTCTGGACTTCCCTGGTGGCCCAGTGATTAAGAATCCGCCTGCCAATGCAGGGGATATGGGTTCGAGCCCAGGTCCGGGAGGATCCCACATGCTGCGGAGCACCTAAGCCCGTGCGCCACAACTACTGAGCCTGCGAGTCACAGCTAGTGAAGCCCGTGCACCTAGAGCCTGTGCTCCGCAGCAAGAGAAGCCACGGCAATGAGAAGCCTGTGCACCGCAACGAAGGGTAGCCCCCGCTCGCCGCAACTAGAGAAAGCCTGTGCACAGCAGCGAAGACCCAACGCAGCCAAAAATAAATACACAGACAAACAAATTTATTTATTTAAAAAAACTGGCAATTCATAGGCCCTGACCCTCCACTCAGGCATTTGTATTCATTTGTATTGATAAAATCCCCTGGCAACTATGATATTTGTACTTCTGAATTTGAGCTCAACTGCTGTGATGTGAAATCCTGATGGAGTGGTTCTCAGATGAAATGTCCTGGGGAGTTTGGGAGGGAAAATTGCTCACACCCGACCTCCAATGAGTTAGAAACTCCTGGGGAGGGGCCAGAGCCTAGTAGTATTAGCCAGGGCTGAGAATCACAGCCGTGAAGGGTTTTAGGCAGGGGAGTCAGTTTCGGATCGAGAGCTGGAGCCATAAAGTACAGTTGCAAATACAGCAAACAAAAAATATGGTTTTGAGAGGTAGTACAGAAGGGTCTGCAATGCTTCCCTCTTCACCCCCTACTGTTGTCTTTATCAGTCCATTTTGTCAATTTTGGTAACTTTAGGACATTGATTCATGAGAAGAATGGGAAGGAAGGCTTAATCCTGAGGTCCTCAGTGGGGGGCATTTTTGACTGTAGCACCTGGGTGCTACTGACCCCTGAGATGTAGAGGCCACGGATGCCGCCAGGCTTCCTGCAATGCACAGGACCGCACCCAACCCCCCAAGGTAGAATTATAGATGATGCCCACGGCGTCGGGCCTCTGCTGAGAAACCCTGTTATAATAATTTTGAAGCAAGGGGTCATTCTTTTTTTTTTTTTTTTGCGGTATGCGGGCCTCTCACTGTTGTGGCCTCTCCCGTTGTGGAGCACAGGCTCCGGACACGCAGGCTCAGCGGCCATGGCTCACGGGCTTAGTTGCTCCGCGGCATGTGGGATCTTCCCGGACCAGGGCACGAGCCCGCGTCCCCTGCATCGGCAGGCGGATTCTCAACCACTGCGCCACCAGGGAAGCCCAAGGGGTCATTCTTGAGGTGCCTTCCTGGAGAGTTGCTACTCTAATAAGCCACTGTTTTGGGTGGGAATGTACCGTGTCTTTCAGATACGTGTTCTGGAGGAGAGAAAAATCTTGACCATCATTTTTCTTGAGAGATATTTTGACTTGTAAAGGCTGTTTGATGGTAGACTGTGTTTGCTAGGATTAGAAATCAAATTTAAGTAAGGGAAACCTAAGTCATGAAATAAATTAAGAAAATGACTTTTCTTTTTATTTAGGGTAAATATATGACACCTTTGAGTGACTCCTGATTTGTTTACTCAGTTCCTTTTCGCAGAATTAGGGTTGGTGAAAGGGTCCCTTTGGAAGTAATCTGTTCACTGTGGGTATGCTTAGTATGCCAGAAAAATCAAAAATACGTATAGGGAGTGGCCCCCATCCTGTATGAAAGGGGCTGGTTGGGGAATCCTGGGTTGGAAGCACTGAAGGACCCAGAGTTGGGTCACTAGGTCTTCAGCGGAGACCAGGAAACAAACGAACAGAGCAAGACAGTCGGGGCTGCGTCTTCCTTTGGTCGTTTTTGTCCACTTGCCTTCTTGCCTCTCCATGGAGATGTGAATACAAACCAGCAATGACAGCTTTGCTCACTTGGCCAAGGTTGCCTGGAACACCATGTGGAGAACATGGGAGGGAAGGGCACTCGTGGGGTCAAAGGGTGATGCCCTCCTCCATGCCCCTGCCCCCACCCTGCCTAGGTAGGGGTGAGAGGAGGGCCAGCAGGCTGGCAGTATTAGCCTTTCTCTTCTAGACCATGGGCCGTATCAGAAGGTCTGGTGCACTTCACAGAAAAGCGGGATGTGCAGCATAGAATGCAACAGGTTTCTCCAGCTTCTCTTTCTTTCCGTATCGTCCATCCCTTTTCCTGTCCCGCCCACTGGCTTGAGCAGTAGATGCTGTTAAGCTAAGCTGAGAAGGCCTCTGACACTGCCTCTCCCATGTCTCCCTGCGCTGGCTTAGATGTTCTGCTCCAAAAACCTTGGAGCTACCCGTTGGCCCCTCTGTCTCCCTGAGGACTCTCAGGGCCCAGGTTCTACTGACACTGTGTCTCCAGCACACATGTGCTCAAGAAATGTTTGTTGAATGAAGGAGAAATCAAATTCAGGAGAAACTGTGTACGTTTCTTTCGTGTAATGGGCATTTCTGATGGCAAAAGTATTTTCCCAGGAGGATCTTGGGATAAGCAACCCAATAGCTCATGTAAGTCTTTTCAGACCACATGTTCCAGACCTTCTGAATGCCCTTTTGTAGAAGATGTGACATATCCTCAGAGGTTCACATGAGCTTTAGTGTTTGAAATAGCCAGGGCTGTGCACTGTGAGATTTGATTTGCCTTGAGGGGTACTGAGTATGTAGAGTTCTACACAGCAAGATTTTTAACCTGAAGTCCACGATTTTGTTTACTCTTCGTATATCTAACACAGAGCTGGGCATCCTATCTCAATTTTTTGTGACTGTTGTATTTATTTGACAAGTCCATCCAGCTGTTTACTCCTTTCTAGAGTATATTGGTTTTCAGGTAGATTGGCAAATTGGACCAGATGATATAAATAACATGCTTTTCTCCCTCCTTTTCCTCCTTTTCTTTCCTTCTTTCCCTCCCTTTGTCCCTCCCTCCCTTCCTTCCTTCTTCCTTCCTTTCTTCCTTTTTCCCCCTCCTCCCCTCCCTCCCTTTCTTCCTTTCTTCCTCTTTTAAAAATAGTCCTTTTTTGAACTTTGTGAACATTTGATTGATTTTTATAAAAATTTCGCATTTGAAAACAAATTAATAGATGATTTCGAAGATATTGAAATATCTGTTACTATACAAAAATTTAAGCACATATACAAATTGAGAGAGTAATAGTATAACGAACCTCCATGTTATCAATACGCACCTTGACTGTTAGCAGCTCATGGCCAATCTCAAGTCATCTATATCCTCCCATCTCTTTCTCCCCAGTTATTTTGCAGCAAATGTCAGACAACATGGCATTTCATTACAGATTTAAAACCGCTGCCTGTTAACGCTTTAAAAGTGTTTGGATAGAACAGGGAATCAATCAATGGGGAAAAGGGACTCGGTGAGAATCCCTCCGGGCATCGGGCTTGGTGCCAGGGAATGCTCATTGCCCAGTGTCCTGCGGTGAACAAATAACAGCTGCCCTTTGGGGAGACAGTGATGTCATGTCTCTTTCGCCCCTCCTCCTCTCCATTATGAACCAGCAAGCGCCCAACCCAAACCCTGAAAAAACAAGGTGTGTTTTCGCAGCCACAGAAGTCAGACACTATTGTTAACCTTTTACATGAAGGGGAAATTTGTTTTTCTGTTATCAGCAAGATCATCCTCCTTTTTGTGAGAACAAGTACTATTTCAGTTTTTCCTTTCTTTAAGGTATTACACACACACACACACACACACGCACTCACACAAAGATGCACAAACCTTAAATTTGAGCACTGCTTGATGACGTTTTAAATACACTTATACCCACATGACTCCCACCCAGATTGAGCTAGGAGAACATTTCCATCACGCCAGAAAGTGCCCCTTTTCAGGAAATACCACCCCCAAAGATAACTGCTCTTCTGACTGTGGCTCTAGCAAAGTTTTGCCTGTTCTTGAATGTCACGTGAATGGATTCGTTCAGTATAAATGGACTCTTTTTGCCTTGGTTTCTTTCACTCAAAATAGCGTTTGTGGGGACTTCCCTGGTGGCACAGTGGTTAAGAATCCACCTGCCAATGCAGCGGACGCGGGTTCGAGCCCTGGTCTGGGAGGATCCCACATGCCACGGAGCAACTAAGCCCGTGCGCCACAGCTACTGAGCCTGCGCTCTAGAGCCCGCGTGCCACAGCTACTGAGCCTGCGAGCCACAACTACTGAAGCCCACGTGCCTAGAGCTCATGCTCCGCAAGAGAAACCACCGCAATGAGAAGCCCGTGCACCACAACGAAGAGTAGCCCCCTCTTGCCGCAACTAGATAAAGCCCGCGTGCAGCAATGAAGACGCCATGCAGCCAAAAATAAATAAATAAATTTACAAAAACAATGTTTGTGGAATGCATCCATGTTGTTATGTGTAACAGCACATAACATGTGGTGTTATGCTGTAGCCGTGCAGCATCAGAGTGGAGCATGAAGATGCAATTCGTTTATCCATTCTGTCTTAGTGGCTAATATTCGTTTACTCTGTGCCAGAATCTGTACTAAGTGCTTCAAGTGAAGTAGTTAATCTTTTAGGTTAATTTGTGAGTTACCCACTGTGGTTATTGCCCTTTTCTAGGCAAGAAATGAAAACCTACAGAGAAGAGAGAATCTTCCCCAAGATCATACAACATAGAATAGAGCTGAGGTTTAAACCAATTCTTCCAGATGGCAGATCCGTGTACACCTCAGCGCTTCCACATTTGGGTTTTCTGTGACTTCTCTGACGTGCTCTAAGCTTCCACAAACATCCTCAGGTCTTAGGGCTCTGGGGTACCTTGAGGGTCATCTGTTTTCCAGGGAAGATGTGTGGACACAGAGAGCTCTAGTAACCTGGCTGTGGCTTCTTGGCTAGTGAGTGGTGGAGCCAGGGCTGGAACACGGGTTTCCAGATTCCTTGTCTCGTATTGTTTTGGGCATCTTTGTTACTCTGTGGGTCAGCTCGGACTTTTGGCTGCAAACAGCAGAAACTGACTCGCCTAAGCCAAGAGGAAACTGTTGAAAACTATCGGTCGCTCGCAGAGTCAGCAGGGAAGCAGACTCAGGAGCTGGGTGAGGCAGGCTCTGGACATTTCCCGTGGACACATCCGGCACTGCACCCACGAGCAGTCTTGAACTGGCCCTGGGACTTTGTATCCATCTGTCCAGGTGCAGAGTCCAGGGCAGAGGCTCCACAACTGTCCAAGCGAAGGCAGATAGATACCTGTTTGGGGGCTGCCTCTAGAAGGAACTCCTGGTCCCTTTTATCTTCCAAAATGGGAAGAGTCCTTGCCTTCCCAACTAAGTTTTTACTTCTCTGATCTGTATTCAAAAAGGTAAATAAAAATCGAATTGGCCAAGGTAAAGTAGGTCAAAAGGGGAAGTTTCTCCGTACATTTCTAGTTTTTAATTAGTTTGCGAAGGATGGTCCTGCAGCCAGGTAAGATGATAAAGGTTCAGGAGAGCCACCTTGGGGGTCCTCAGCCTGACTTTTCTACTCAGAAAAAGCACCTGGTCACCTTAATGGGAAAAAAGTACCTTGTTGTCCTTTGTCTCTCAGGAACAATGTCTGTGTTTTCTGTAGACAGGTAATGGAAGGTTGACTTGGCAGTCCCTACTGGAAAATGTCACTGGACTTCAAAGGGCTTCTGTCCTGGCTTGGGAGATGTGATTTGCATGCACCAGACACAACAGTGTGATGTACTGGTTTCCTCTTACTGAACTGGACTTAATTACTTGTTTATGGAAGGCTTTTGTTGGAAATCGGAGTAGGTTTTCCTTTTGTGAACTGCCCTTGACGAGCATTTTTCCACCTAGAGTACCCACTCACTGAGCACTCGTTCACTGATCCCGTATTTACTGAAAGCACCAGGGACAGGGTGATACAGAAGGCAGATAAGCTCTACCCTCGTGAAATTGTTTGTCGAGTAAGTTTGAGTTGGCAAAGTCCTTAAAATCCAACAATTTTGCTTTCCCCTTTCATTGCTTCTTTGAGATCTTAGCTCCCTTGGTGGAGAATTAACACTCCCCTTTCTCTTTCTTAATCATATTGTCTGCTCCTTCTGAAATTTTTATTCTGTTGCCTCTTTTTCAAAAGAAGCCGAGATATGTACGGTCAACGCTTACATTTTTCATATTTGAGCTCATGTAAATCTACTCTTGATTTCTCCCTATATAAAATTGCATTTATATATGGTCACTGAATGAAGCATTAAAAAAAAAAAGATAGCCTGTTGACGGTTCGTCTCTGATCAGTGAGGTGGGTTAGAAGAGCTCAAATTCTGCGTGATGAGGGACTGTGTTTGCCTAGTTCACTGCCACCACATCAGCCAGTGTGGATGGGTGCTTGGCAACCTGGAGGACAGACTGCAGCAGGGGTTGCTTAGGTCCACAGCACACTCATGTCTTCTTCCTGGGCACTCGACCGAAGGGCGTTTCTTAGCTCCTGGCATCGTGGGGGTGGGGGGGATCACGTGACTGGTTATCGCTGATGGTTCGTGAGCGCGAGGTTAATGTTGCTTCCAGGCCAGTGTGCCCAAGAGCAGGTGTGCCTTCTCACCGCCCTTTTTCCTAGAGCACCCTTCTGCGTGTGGAAGTGCGAGATCTGGCGGCCTGGGAGAGGTTTCTTTGGGATGTTTGCCCAGCAGAGAGTTGCTGAGTTACATGTTAGAGGTTATGTGCGCATTCCTTTGTAGCCACACTGAACGATAGTGCAGCAAGGTTTCTGCACCCCCGCTGATCCTTGTCATTATCCAGCTTGTTGCCTTGTGTCACCCTGTAGTGTAAAGTGATAGCTCACTATGATATTGAACAGCGATTTAGTATAAAAAGGTCATTTTTAAAAGTTAAAGATTTTGGGCTTCCGTGGTGGCGCAGTGGTTGAGAATCCGCCTGCCGATGCGGGGGACGCGGGTTCGTGCCCCGGTCCGGGAGGATCCCACGTGCCACGGAGCGGCTGGGCCCGTGAGCCGTGGCCGCTGAGCCTGCGCGTCCGGAGCCTGTGCTCCGCAACGGGAGAGGCCACGGCGGTGAGAGGCCCGCGTACCGCAAAAGTTAAAGATTTTCATTGATACATGGGTTGGAGGGGGAACTGCTTCATAGATAAAGGGTTTACTCTTGGGAGTGAAGAAGATGTTTTGGAAGATAAAGGTGGTGGTTGTACAACATGGGGAATGTACTAAATGCCACAGAATTGTTCATTTGAAAATGGTTAATTTTATGTCATGTGCATTGAACTTAAAAAAGTCTAATATTGGTAAAATGCAGAATAAAAATTGTGGTCTTACGTCTGACACCTCACGCTTTCCCGCTTTTTTGAGGTAACAGTTGAAAACATTTTATTCTGGTATTTACCACGGTATTTCTAGATGATGTGTGTCTCTGCATATCTGTAGATGAATTTATCTTAGATATCACCTGTTCACTTCCTGTTAGTGTACATGACGGTGGCTTCCGACACTTTCCTGCTCCCGCTCCATCCTCCCATTAAAGTTGTATTACTTTTTTGGGCTAAATGAATAGTTAGTCTTAGATTTTTATGACTGTGTAAATATTGTTCACCATTGAGCTAAACACATACTACATGTTATCAATAGTACACAGCTTTTCGCTGGAGTTCTTCATAATCTCATTTGTCCTTATTTGCCTAGCTGTTTTGTAGCATTTACTAGTGTTCTCTCCCTCTCCAAGCCTCATCATGCTTCCCTGTGGCAGGTGGAGGGAATGACCCATCACTCCTGGACCTCAGCCCACGGGCCCTTTGTCCCTGATCCGGGTTGGGCAGTGATGTCCTGCACACTGTCATCATGGGGTCCTGAGCCTTTCTTTCCAGGGTTCCACAGGGCCAATAACCTTGCTTCTCACTGGTACCCTCACTGTAGATAGCTCCCTCCATCTCTCAAGTTCCACCTCTCCATCCTTCTTTCCGTCTTCATTTATTCCCAAAGAAGGATTTGAGTTTCTCAGAGGATGAAGTTGCATTTTGTTGTTTGTAATTTTCATTGCGTTGGAGTTTTTTTGTTGGGGGAGGGGAAAAGGAGAGGAAAGGTCTTTATTCTACCCTCTGAAAACTGTGAATGAAGTTCAAGCTTTTGTAAGGCTCAATTAACATATTCTCTAGGTTTGGTTAGCTGTCCCTAGCCGAGAGGAGTGGCTGCATTGCATCTGTCGCACTGATTTCCTCAGCTCTCTTCTCCAGGACCCCCATTCTTCTGCTGCTGCTGCCTCTAACCCCTTAAATTACTGACTCGCCTGTGTTTTCAACCTGCTCGTTGAGCAGTGGCCCACTGAACATTTCAGCTCGGTTGTTTCGTACGCATCTCAAAGCAAGCAAAGCCAAGAGAAGATTCTTGATTTCTCCTATTCGCCTCTAAATCCACCCCCTCCCAGCCTTCCCTTTCTTAGGAGATGCCATCACCGAGAAGAAAGCTCCTGTAGAAACAAAAAAACCCAGGTTCTTCTTTGTTTAAAGCCCTTTGGTAGCTTCCCACAAGGACAAGCAATGCCTCCCCGTGGCCCACGCAACCCTGCGTGATGTGGCCCCTGCTTGCTTCTCTAGACACGTCACCGCAACTCTCCCTCCGTCCGCTACCCTCCAGCCCTTCTTTGCTCATTTTTAACCTCCTGAAGATTTCCTTCCAACTCGAAGCCTTTGCACTTGCTGTTGCCTCTGCCCGGAAGGCGTTGCCTCTACATTGTTATCAAAGCCAGGCTCCTTGTCACCCTGTAGCTCTCCGCTCAGAAGCCGTGGACATGCCTTTCGCTGATGACCCCGTATAAAGTGCTACTCCTCCACACCAGCCGTATTGGGCTGATAGATAATTCTCGTCTCCATAGTCCTTTAACTTGCTGTATACTTCAAGTTGTGTATTTGACTAGTTTTTCGCTGTCACTAGGGTTATTCTAAGAAACCCGTGCATTGGGTTCACTGTTACAGTGTCAGCCCCCTGTACTGTGCCCAGCACATAGTAGGCTCTTTAATAAGTAGTTATTGGATTCATGAATAGACTGCTGGAGGCTCAAAGCTGGAAGTGACTTAGGAGGACAAACCTGATGTCGCTTCTGGAGACCTAGGGATTTCACCACGTTTAAATCCTTAATACAACCACCATCTTTGTGCTGCTACACTACTCCTAGCCCCTGGGTTGCCAGAGTGTACAGAACAGACACAAGTGCCTACCGTCAGGCACTTTACATGCTAGAGTTCAAAGTTCTAAGGATGTGGAGGACAGCAAGGAGATGGGGGGTTTCGGCCGTTCTTCTGGCAGACTTTATTCTCTCACTGAGTCCCTGATGTGTGGCTCCCTCTGATGTCGGCTTCTTGCTTTCTCACCCCACTGGGGACCCCATTAAGGTGGGCTCCAAGCACACCTGTGGCTCCTCTTGCTCCTGTCTTTTCTTTTTAAAAAAAAAAATTATTTATTTATTTTTGGTTGTGTTGGTTCTTCGTTGCTGTGCGCCGGCTTTCTTCAGTTGCGGCGAGCGGGGGCTACTCTTCGTTGCGGTGCGCGGGCTTCTCATTGCGGTGGCTTCTCTTGTTGCGGAGCACGGGCTCTAGGCGCACGGGCTCAGTAGTTGTATTTCATGGGCTCTAGAGCGCAGGCTCAGTAGTTGTGGCGCACGGGCTTAGTCGCTCCACGGCACGTGGGATCCTCCCGGACCGGGGCACGAACCCATGTCCCCTGCATTAGCAGGCGGATTCTTAACCACTGCACCACCAAGGAAGTCCCTGGAATGCTCTTTAAACCACGGAGGATCAGCCATGGCCTGTTTCCAGCCCACGTGCCCTTTAACACTTAACCCAAGCCCCTCCATTCCGCTTACTTCTCCTTTGCTAGGCCAGTGTGGCATCTGCTAAAGCTTAGGAATATTCCCAAGGAATTTTTTGAAAGCTTAATTTAGTTTATTTTTTAAAAGCCTTGAAAAATCACTTGTCACATAAGAGATCTTTGTGGCATTTCTTTGGGGCAAAATCAAAGCACAGTGTGTGTGTGTACATGCACATATATATATACACACATACATACTTCCCCCAAATCGGTACAATTCTTCCACCGGATTCCCTGTGTTTGTGCATTTCTCTACTTAGCACAGTATTGGGATCCAGCAGAACTTTAACTTTGCCCTGCTGTGCCATCCAAATAGCAAAGGGCAATATAGAGCCGCTGAAGTGCAAAATTTCAGAAGGTTACTTTAACATCATATTTGAATTGCTTAATCTAATTTTCACTTTGAATCAGTTGCTAAGCAACTGGGAAGACAGGACAAAATCAGCAAGGCTAATTTGGTTCTGTTACTAGTATGTTAGCATCTCATATTTACATAGACAGTTGGTTGTAAAAATGCTTAATCCAGTACAATGCTCTGTTTTGCCCAAGAAAAATAGCGGGTGTGGAAGTTACAGCAAGGCTTTGGTTGGATTGACAGTGCTCCAGTTCACACTCTCATCTTAGGTGAATGGAAAGCGATCTGAAATTTGAGCCTCTTTGCAGTCCATTGGTTTGTTAAGTGGGTTATACCCACTGACAATACCATCGACCGCTGTAAAATGGTACTTTCCATTGCGTGTTAATCCCTTGGCGTCATAGATCCAGCCGGATCCTCAAATCACCTTGAGTCGAATTATGGGTGGGATGGGGTGGGATGGTAATATTAGCATACCAGTTAGCCATCACCATATGAATTGTGTTGGAAGGAAAAATAATAGTTTCTCTCAATGTCTTCTCATTGACGAAAATTGAAATGATTAACCTCATTTAATCCATAAAAAGTTGTGTATCAGATATTAATACCAGTGACTTAAGGGTTTTGAATGGTTTTTTGGTATTCAGTCTTGTGATTATCAAGGAAGTCACCCTGGTCCTGTGCAAATGCCACCTTCTGTCTTGTGTCAAAGATAGGACGTTTAACACTGGCTGGTAGTCTCGTGGTGTTGTGTGATTTTTCTCAGGGTGAATGGAGAGTTCACATAGATCAAAGCGGTCGAAAAACTGTGTCTTTCAGTGATGTCATGAAGTTGCCACTGATACAGTAAATAACAATGACCTCTGAGTTTCATTAGAGATGGAGAGAGCAGCCCTATCTTTTAAACCAGTTTCCTGCCATGTCCTTTGTTCTCTAAAGACCTGGGTAGCGTCTGTCATGTGCGCTGACAATTACTTTCAGTAGATGGATTATATTCTCGATAAAGATGGATATCGGTGATCTTATATTTGTCTGGTAGCTGCTTGTGACTAGGGAGAAATATTTAGTGAAGAAGGAGGTTATAGAAATGGGAAAGTACCTTTTCTTTCTACAGTTAATTGATTCAAACTTATTTTCTGAACAGTGTCAAGTATTTGTGTGCACTGTACTTAGTAAAAGTTCATTGATTCCAGCGAGAAGAAAGGGTGATCTGAATTAGAGGAAAGACTTAGTATCTGTGTCCTTGACAGTGAATGAATATTTTTTACTTTGAGATAGTTGTTTGGCTAAGACAAGACAGTATTTAGCTGTTCAGTGTCCTTTCAGGGAATGTCTCAGCGAACAGATAAGAATAAGTGTACAGTTAGTAGATTAAGTTGTTTATACAAACTTGCTCTGATCTGCTTTTCGGGGTGCAGTTTTTCCACATCTGGCTGTTCATTCCAAATTTATTCATTTTACTCTACAAATACCATTTGAAAATCCTGTATGTCAAAAGGTAAAATTTTCAGAGTGAGTATCAATTCTAGTATTAGTTTTTTTAGAGAGGTTATTTGTAAACTTTTTCCATGGCATATCCCTATCAAAAATTTTTGACAAAAATACCCCTAAACTCTGTGTGTGTGTGTCTGTGTGTGTGTTTAAAAGTTATATACATGTGTCACTGTACTAATAGATTGTATACATTATAAAAGCAAGCAGGAAAATATATGTTGATGAAAAAGATTAAGATTAAACAGTAATGTGTCCTCTTAATCATGATTAGCATATTATGATTAATATCTTAAGGCACATGAGTGCTTTAAGGGCAACGTTCATCATTAGAGACAACATTTTAAGTGTTTTTTAAAACAGTTTTTAATATCTGGGTGACTTTTTTTTCACATCTGGTTAGATCATCATTATTTTTCCTTCTTCTTGTTTGTGGGGTTTGCATGACTCCTCTCTTTGGTGTTGTGATTTCATTGCAGACGTCTTTTGAAGCCACTAGTCCATTTTGTGAGTTAGTTCTCCTGCATAAAACAAGGTAAAAAGTCATGACCCCAGGCATTCCTAAACAAAAGCACATCTCTATACATTGAGAGAGAGGGAGAAGACACAATGTCCCTGCAAGTTCGTTTATTTTCTTCCTGCTCCCCAGAGAATCATCTGGTAAACAACACTCAAGAGACCATTGCCCAAGGAGGTGCCTCCAAATAAGCTTCTGTTTTTGTTTTTGTTTTTTTTTAAATGTAGTCGCACTGCAAGTGAGTTGGATTTATATCCAGGAATGTTTGTATGTACTATTGCGTACAGTGAGAGACTGCTGCCCTTAAATGTGTCCGCCGTAAAGGAAAGGAGATAACTCTGGGGCAGCATTGAGAGCTCTGACTTTGGATTCTGAGTCCCAGCTCTGCTTCTGACTGGCTGTGTGACAATGGACATTTGACTTACTTTCTAGAAGTTTCATTTTCCTCATTTCTAACCTCCTGTAATGGTGGTGAGAATTAAAGGTCAAAGGAGAGGTTTGTAAAAGGGCCTTGTAACTTAACCATTTACACGTTCATGTAATTTATAATGCCTTATACAAATAAAAGGGGAAAGTTTTTTTCACAGGTTGAGTGTATATGCTTCCTCAGTAACAGTTTTTACTTGTTTGTTTCCCTCCCAGATTGCCTCTTTAAACTATGTCCCATGAATCGCTACTCGGCCCAGAAGCAGTTCTGGAAAGCTGCCAAGCCAGGAGCCAACAGCACGACAGACGCAGTACTGCTTAACAAACTACACGTACGTATTGGGATGGAGCTCCATGGCGAGGTCTCACGAGCGGCCGTGTGGGTTGTGTCAGAGTGGAGTGGGTCGGAAAGATGAGTTTTGCTCATAGCTCTGGACACCAGAGCTATGATATCATTCTTCTGTGTGCTGCGTCTTTGAGATGTGGAGAAGAAAGACGTGACATATATCCAGCGTGGTATGGAAATTGCAATCCATTCCCCATCCCCCCGTTCTGCTTTATTTTTCTCCACATCACTTATCATGATCTTTCTAATTTATTTATCAGCTCTCTGCCCCCACTAGAATGTAAACACCAGTTTTGCTCTAGCTCTGGACACCAGCTTTCACACGGTCTTTGATAAAGGGCTCAAAGGGGGCTGACCCTAAGGAAAGGCAGGCCGTAGTCATCCTGAGATGTCTTGAGAGTTTCTTTTTTCTCAGCCATTCCCTTTCTGGGGTGGCTTTGGGTACGGTACTGGGTATGCGCACAAGCTCAGGAGGAACTGCCTAGATTAGAATGCTAGCTTCGCCACTCGCTAACTGGACATCTTGGGTGAGTTACTTAGCTATTTTGTGCCTCTGTTACCTCACCTGTAAAATGGGAATGACAATAATATCCACATCAAGAGGTTGTTGTGAGGATTACATGAAATGAAACATAAAAAGCGCTGAACAATGCCTGGCATGTGATAAGTGCTCAGAAAATTTTAGCTTTTATCATCGTATTTATCTTGTCTGTTCCTTGGCATATGAAAGAGATGCTCACTCTACTGCTGATGTGCTTTGTGACCGTAAGCAAATTTTTTGAGCCTCTCTGAGCCTGTTTTTCCATCTGTCAAATGATGATATAATTCTTCGAGTGTCGAGACAATATAATTCTTCTGTGAGGCTAATCTGCGTGGAACTGCTTTGAGATGTGGAGAAGGAAGACGTGACATAGATCCAGTGTGGTATGGAAATTGCAGTCCGTTCCCCATCCCCTGTTCTGCTTCATTTTTCTCCACGTCACTTATCATGATCTTTCTAATTTATTTATCAGCTCTCTACCCCCACTAGAATGTAAACTACTCAAAAGGCAGAAATTTGTGTCAGGTTTGCTCGTTGCTGTATCCCTCTTGCCTGCAGCATATGGTAGGCACTCAAATATTTACTAACTTAATTAAAAAAAAAAAAAAAGCTCTTGAGACTTAGTGATGATAGCCGGGGATGTAGGGTGTCTGTGAGCGCTTGGGGCTCACGCTTGCTCTCTTTGTGACTAATAAATGGCAAAATCACAGCCAGCTGCACTGGATAGGTAGGGCCCATGGAAGGGACTCCTTTATTCAGCACATACTGTATCAGACAGGGGTGAGGGGCTTCAGGCCTGATGAGAAGACCAGGTTTCTAACCTCCTTGAGCTGATCCTCCAGTGGGAAGACACACAAGCACACGTGGCCCTTAAAATGAAATGCAGACTTGGTGCCAGCTGGACCCTGCTTTCCCGCCGAGGCTTCTGAACCAGCTAGACTTGCTCGGTGTCCTTTCGTTTTTTTTTTTTTTGAGCACCACAGACTCCTAACAGTCTCACGACCTTAGCACTTGCAATTTGTCCCGTTGAGAGCAGTCTTCTCCTGACTTTGCCTAAGCCACGACCTCTGCCTCCTTCATCTCTCAGTTTAAGTCATCTCAGTGAGGTCTCTCCCCATCTCCTTATCTAAGCCATGTCTTGCTTGCTTTCCGCCGTCATAGGACCCTGTTTATATCTTTCTCTGCACTGATCAAAGTCTGCGGTTATATGTAAAAGTTCCCTTAATTATCATCTGTCACTCGGTAGAATGACGACACCACAAGATGAGGAGCAGTGCCTGTCTTGCTCACCACTGTATCCCCAGTGCATTGTAATGGTGTCTGGCACATAGTAGGTGCTCAAGAAAGAGTTCTTGAATGAATGAGTGAGCACTGTGCTAGGTGATGGTGATAAAACTGTGACAGCGTCGTAACCCTCTGGGAGCTTAATAGCTAATTAAGAATAAAGAGGTAGTGACACGACTGTAGCAAGTTCTATTATAGGGCAAACCACCGAGGCTGTGGGAGCACCTAGAAGGGGCAGTCACATCCACTTGAGTATAAGGATGGGTGATATGGTAGTCAGGGAGGGCTTTCTGGAGGAAGAGGAGGTGACAGGTAAGCCTCAGAGTGAGGCATCTGTGGGCGTAAGAGGGTAGGAGAGAAAAAGAAAACGACAGAAGCAAAGAGATTGGTTTGAAGGCTTTGGGGATTGCCTCGTTATTTTAATGGTTTTAGGGCAGATTTTCTCAACCTCAGCAGACCTGTTGCTCCCTCTGAATAGCAAATATTATGTAACTGTATAAACAGGAAATAAAACCTGTAAATAATATAATCTCCCAAGATACCAAAGCTTTGAAACTGAATTATAAAGGTAAAATAAAGGGAAAATAATAAATTTTATAATTGTATACTTTATTAAGTTAATGCTCAGGCACAGTCACTCTAGAGGACATAAGGAAATAAATGCTTTTACCTATTTGTATAGACCTTGTGAATGAGGCAGCTGAACACTGGCCGATGTAGGTCTATAGTCCTGGTGACCCACAAGGCATGTTTTTCCATAATGTGGTGTTCCAAAATGGTCAGCTGCGCTTGGTAGTGTTACTAAGAATGCAAGGTGCACGCTTCTCTTTATTAAATAACGCTCCCATTTCTGGAAAAGGTGTTAATAATATTATTCATTGAACCATGCAGATCCATGCTTTGTGTTCATGTGTAAAGTGGAGTTAGGGGTTTGGCTCAGGAATTGCAGCTTTTTAAGCCATGTGACTGTCCACTGGAATACCAAATTGTGTGGGAGGAACGATGCTTCTTCCTTGCACGGGGCTGTGCTGTACATTTCAGGGCCTCCAGCATCCCTGGCTCTTGTCCATGGAGTATGGGTAGCGATCCTCTCCTTCCCCAATCACTGTGAGGATCCAGGACGCCCCCGAAGTCTGTACTGGGAGCATGGGAATCGAGTTGAATGGGTAGGAAAGGTTGCTCAAATCTGCACGTCTCCTGGCAGAGCCATTTAGCACGTACGCCTGTGGGTTTATCTTGGTGGAAGGAGTGTGGCCTTAGCAGTCCTGCGGCCCCTTTTCTCGGATGAAATTGATTCTGTCCACTGAGGTAGTCTTAGTCCATCTCAAACCCTTTCTTCTCCTACGCTTTGTGCAGCTGGAGTTGTAAATTCAGATTCCTCGTGGCCAAGCAGGAAGCCAGTTGGAACCAGGAGGCCTTGGTGGGCTGGGTTGCTAAGGGGCGTGTGCCTGTGTGCGGGTCTGGGGGGCAGCTCCGCTCCCCTGCCATTGCTGCGTGGGAGGGTGGGCCAGGAACTGCCGTCACTTTTTCTGCTTCTTCAAGAGAAGCTAAAATCCCTGCTTTGATGTGTCATCTCTCAATCTAAAAAAAATGTTGGCAGCTACTTCCCTTTGAAGTTTAAAACATAACACTCAACACCAACACCGGAGTGGCTCAGCAGAATGGCGTTCTCTGGCCAACTCTTCGCAGCCCTGTGATACGTGTGTTGTTTCATCAGCAGTTCCTTTTCCCGCCCCTTCCCACACGTGAACCATGAAAAAACTACAGAGTTGGAAAAAAGGCGATCCTAAAGGTGACCAAGAACTTTGAACTCCTTACTAAAATAAACAATAAATTCTCTCTTTCATGCTGTTTCTGTTTAAAATAAATTTTAAAAGGAAACCAGCACTGTCTCCTGATTCAGGATCAGTGACGTGACTTGCAGGTCTTGGCTGTTAACTTTGTTCAATTCCTGCTTTCCTGCTTGGCTGGACCTTTTTTTCCCCCTCTTGTGTCTGAAAGTCATACACATGTTCTAGTGTCGTCATTACAATGTTGTATTTTGGGCAGCCACTTGCCTTTGGGGGCGGACGGCCAGTCTCCAGTGGGTTTTCATTTTTATTTTGGTCAGCTACTGTGGAACACCCCAATCAAAGGTCAGATTATTTTAAATTAATGCCATTTAAGGAATTAGTCGTCTAGACCAGTTGACTTCCTTTTGACTAGGATAAGCAACATGCCACCGACTCCCTGAAGGACAGTGACATCTAGTGGCGGGTTGCTATGTGTGTCTGTTCGTTCTGAGAGAATAACTGGATTCTAACTCCAATCACATCATTTGTCCTACAGCCCTCCACTACCGTTTCCTGACAGCATTTTTACCTGTTACCTTGAAACAGCACCTACGTTGTTTTGGTTCTGAGAAGTGGTCCATTACCTTAAGCCGTAGCTTCTACAAGCTAGGAGGAACCAGAGGAGTGAGGAGTCTTTACTGTCATCTGAAGCCTGGGTCCTGCCTTGCTTGTTTTCAGAAGCCTTAATATTTATGTTCAGATACTTCAGAGCTTGTTGACCTTAAATAAATAAGGTTCCCCACTGTTCCAGTGACGTCTCTGTAGTAATTTAATAATGGTTTTTCCATTTCTGAAATTAAATAACAGGTGGCTGTGATGGGGTTGACCTTGATGTTGCTTAGGGAGCGTCTTAATGTCTCTGGTGATTCATGGTGGTAGAGACCATAGCATAGAGCGTGATTTCTCCCTTAGAAATTCAGAACTGTCTGCAACCCATTGTGTAAGGGCAAAGAGCAACAGGTACTTAAATTATTGGGATCTTTAAATATTGAAAAGATAACACATTTGAGATGGCTTTTTAAAAATCTAGGCTGCTTGCCACAGAGGTACGATGAAGGTGTTTCTGAAGTGTGTATTGTAGGAAGTGAGCTCCAAAGTACACATGAGTACGAAAAGGAAAAAAAAAAAAAAGATCTCTAAACCTTAATCCTCAAAGATAATCTTGGTGTGTGCCCCAGTCTCCCATCCCCTATCTTATTCCTTTATCTCTATATTTTAAAGTATTAATGGGGACAAGCCATCTCACTTTCTTCCCTTTTTTTTTTTTTTTTTTTTTTTGGCGTTGCCGCGTGGCATGTGAGATCTTAGTTCCCTGGCCAGGGTTTGAACCCATGCCCCTTGCATTGGAAGCGTGGAGTCTTAACCACTGGGCCGCCAGGGAAGTCCCTCACTTCTCTTTCTTTCACCTGCCTTTTTTCCTACTTAATGTGTCATGAATAAATAGGTAGCTCTGTATTTTTAATGGCTACTTGATTACTCCATGGTATAGCAGTATTGATTACTCCATGGTATAGCAGTATTGATTACTCCACGGTATAGCAGTATTGATTACTCCACAGTATAGCAGTATTGATTACTCCATGGTATAGCAGTATTCCATGGTATAGCAGTATTGATTACTCCATGGTATAGCAGTATTGATTACTCCATGGTATAGCAGTACTGTAATTTTAGACAGCCAATCCCTATGGGGGGGGAGGTATTCAGGATTCTGACAGTTTTTGCCATTCCGCCCCAAAATAAATGATGGTTATGGCCTTGTGCACATGCCAGATTATCTTCTTAGAGAAACTCCTGGAAATGGGATTGCTAAATCAAAGTTATGCCCGTTGAAAAACTTTTTGGTAGATGTTGCTGGATTATTCTTCAGAAAGGTTATACAGATTCACTTTCTTACAGTGTGGGCTCCTCTTTAGAATATACTTGAGGGATTTAAGAGACCAGATCTAATTTTTTCAAGGGTGAAAGCAGCCTTGGTCTGTGGGCCCAGGTATTGTCTGTACTGTACTTTTAACAAATTTTATTTTTTTAAATTAATTTTTATTGGAATATAGTTGATTTAAAATGTGTTAGTTTTACTTCGTTTTTATCAACCTTTTGAACTAAAAATCATGATGGATTTTCCTTTCTGAAAGCCAAATTATATGTCAGTTATATCAGTAAAACTGGGGGAAGGGAACAAATTTGGTTTCGTGGAGGAGTTATCTAAAGACTGATTTGTGAACTCAAATGAACACATATATAGTATTTGTACACTTAGTAAAAGGTGAAGTGAGTGGGAGAGTTTTCTCCTTAATCAAAGAGTGCTTACAGGAAAGTGAATTCTTAGAATGGTCCATAAGCTTAATGCATGGGATGTTTGTTTAGTAGTTATATGTAGGCTTGGCCATCATTAAACCTTTTAATGGAGTTTTCAGATGTGATATTCGATATTCTTAGATATTTATTCTCCAGCTATGTATTTTCTGTCCTACTTTTATCTTTTGTATGTTTGTAGACGGATGACCTTTAATTTAGAGCTGCTGGTGTTTAATTAGTCTTAACTATGAAATATGTGCCTTCTTGGTGACTAATCTGACATTTCCTTATAGATACGCCAGTGACCACTGGATTACCACTTGCGTACTTAGTCTGAGCGTAGGTAGGAACTTAATATTTTAGATTAATATTTCTTAGATTGAAGCCACTGGAGATTCTTGAGAGTAAGAGGAATGTCCATGAGAATTTCCCCTCTTAAACAGGAGCCCTTATATCATTTAAGTTCAAGAAACACTACTTTACAATTTTCTCAAGGTGAATCCCTTTGATGCGGTGTTTCGAGCAGAGAAAATTTGTGTTTGTTTGTTGGAAAATGTTGGGTTTTTTACCGAATTCCTTGATTTTTTTTCCCTCCCTTTGACATTTTTTTTTTTGCTTTCTCAACTTTCCTGTCCTTATTAGCTGGGAACTGCTTAGCAGAAAGAATAAATGGCTCTCTGCAAAGTATAAACCTGCCTTCCGGGTGGATTCAGTCCAGTGTGTTTTTTCTTTTTTAAACTCCCTGCAGAACCTGTGGGTACTGTAGAGCTCTTTGGAGAGGGTACAGCTCAGGCGTGAAAATAGGGAGCAAAGAGGTGGGAGGAAGGGATGGGAAGGTGTTTATGGAGGGGAAGAGAGAGTGGGGGAGAGCCATGCCCAGGGCGGTTTGGATGTTGAGGATTTGCCAGGGTGTCTGCGCTGGCATTATTTCTGGATGTGTCTTGAACCCAGTGGATATTACCTATACTCCAGGTAGAGGTGAGGCGAATGCTGAATTTGAAGGAAACGGAAAGATTCTTCACCCACCCACCTTAGTTCACCTTTTGAAATTTCCATTAGAACGTATCTTAGTTACAGAAACGTGTGTATAACAGTGGTTAAAATTTATTGAATGCCTATTTTGTGCCTGGTATGCTTTTTCGGTAATCTCTGTGATGAGGGAGGAAAAAGGCTTGTATTGTCCTCATTTTGTGGATGAGAATGCTGAGTGAGGCTTGGTGAGATTAAACGATCTGGCCAAGATGATAAAGCTGGTCTGTGGGGGAGCCAGGACCAAGTCCAGAAGGGTTGTGTGGAAATGCGGCCGTGTTCCCTGGGAAAGAAGCCCATTATTAACCCACTGGCGTCCGGTAGCGTCTTGCCTCAAGGCAAGGGGGAGACTCTACGAAGAGAACATTGCAAACGATTCTGAGATACGTCATCGGGTCATTATCCTGCTTCTGTCACCCATCAGATGAGATACCGTGTTTCTTCCATTACTTTTTCTTTTGTTTTGCTTAGTCTGGGTTTGGGAATCGGAGATCGGAACGGCAGTTTAATTGCCTAGGATGAAACTCGTTCCCCTTGGGTGTGGTTATAATACGCTAACAGACTTACAGAGTTACCCAGGTGAATGAAGGAAAAATGACTGTGCGGGTTGGTGGCCTTGGCAGACTGCTATGGGAACCCTCTCTTTGGTTTTACCATGTTTCCTGGCCTGCCAGAGCTGCACTAGTAACATCTCCAGCCTCACTTGTGAATGTGTAAATCTGGAGTTAACCCAAATGTGGGTTTGAGGATTATCTCTTACTTACTTAATAGATGTGTAATTTTTTTAAAAATGACATTATGAAGCAAAATTTCAAATATACACAGCAGTAGAGAAAATAGTACTCCTTTTGTACCCATTCAACTAGCTATGCGGTGTCGACCAAACTTTTTCTTCTCTCTGAGTCTGTTTCTTCTTTATTAAATTGGGATAATGATCTTCTTCTCAGGGAACTACCGTGAAAATTAAATACATTATAATTGGCTTGTAACAATAATAACTAACACTCCATGAATGCCACAATGATGAGATACTGTGCTGTGTGATTCCTGTGAGGTGAAGGTACTATTTTTATTTTCATTTTACAAAAGAGGAAACCGAGGCTTGCAAAGATGTTAAAATAACACGTTCCAGGTCACAAAACCAGTCTTTAAATCCTGTTTTATTTTACTCCAAAGCTATGAAGAAGACCTGTACAAATCATAAAAGCGCTATGCAAATTCCCTTCCAACCCTACCCTATTTTCTTTAAAAATACATAGGCTTGTGACTTAGTCTTACCCTAACCAGATGTCCATGAATTCCTTAAAAAGTGAATACATTTTTAAAAAGCCAAGAAGGCCAGCAAACAAGGCTTAGTGGGTTGGATTCTTGAACCCCTTGCTCATTGCACTTAGCCTCAGGGTGTACTTAGGTATTTGCTTATTTCTGTGGTTCTTGTATGAACTGGCTATATTGCTTTTGCCTTGTGGCAGAGAAATATATAACCCGTTGTTTCCTCTTTGTGACCAATCTTCCTCCTCTATGTACAGCATGCTGCAGACTTGGAAAAGAAGCAGAATGAGACAGAAAACAGGAAGTTGCTGGGGACGGTGATCCAGTATGGCAACGTGATCCAGGTGGGTCAAAGCCGCTGTTCTGTCGCGGAGCTGAAGCTTTACAAAGAGTGAAACGAAAAACAAGCGCACGAAACCCGGTTTGGACAGATAGGACTCTGTGGAGACAGCCAGTTTATTGCAAAAGGTCTAGCATTTCTTGTGATGTGGGCTGGACTCTTGGGCTTTTAGTTGGTTCTTTCTCAGTGCAAGAGTCCACTTCTCTCCTCTGTACTGATAATTTAAAATCTGTCCACATTTTTTAGATGGGAGGCTCCCTATCTGAAGAGGAGCCTGGCTGTTGCGCTTTTGCCTAACTTGCATTTCTTGAAAGTTCTTCATATTTGGTAAAAATTGGTTCAAGAGCTGGTTGCCAGAAGTAATGAGAGCAATTCTGTACCTTCAGTTAGAATATTTGATGATAGGTCTCATGTGGTGAGGTTTACTTGTTTATATCAGGTACCTTCAAATTTGACAGGATAAAACGCAATTTAAGAAACAGCTACAACAGGTTTTGCTAAAAACAAAATCCACCTAGGTCTATCCTTGCAGAAAACTGTGTGAAGAAGTCCAGCGTCAAATGTGGCTTTTTTTTTTTTTAACCATTTCTGAAAATTGACGTATAGTTAACTTACAATGCTGTGTTAGTTTCAGGTATATAGCAAAGTGGTTCAGTTATACATATGTGCATATATCTATTTTCCATATTTTTCGTATTATAGGTTATTACAAGATACTGAATATAGTTCCCTGTGCTATACCGTAGGTCCTTTTTGTTTATCTATTTTATATATAGAATAGTGTGTTAATCCCCAACTCCTAATTTATCTCTCTTTACTAATACTAATATTAACTTTACAAATGACAAAGGAGTTCCTTCCCACTTTTTTTCCTGTTAGGTACTGGGCAAGAATTCTTGCCATGCTTCAGCTGGCTCACTAGCAGAATGGTAATAATAATGGTATCTGTGGCCTAGGATGATTGAGAGGTACCTGTCACAGAGTGTGCTGTGAATACTTATTACCTAATATTTCTTACTTTCCCAGCCTAGATCTTGGGGATCACCTGTAGGTAATGCCAGGTTATAAAGCAGCGAAGTCCAGCACTTGGAGAGGTGAATGGAGGATCAGGGGCTACTCATCAGAGCACCATGGAAGCTTGGGAAGGCATTGCCTCGTGTACCATGGCCAGGAGATTTCAGGGGCTCACAGATCAGACGAGAAGATTTGTGGGCCTCCTAGGAGTGTTCTAGAAACTATCTGTTAAGCTAAAAAGGGAGACACTGGAAGTTGGAAGCGGTGTCCCATGCTAGTCTTACCACTTCTCCAGGAACTGGATGGTCTTTTCATATTCCCTTCCATCTTCACTTACAGCCTGTTGAGCTGGGAAGCCTTGGTCAGCTCTTCCTGGTCTAGACTTACTATGAGATGTTTCACATCTAGATCTTCCATCTTTCCATCCCCTTCATGTAACTGTTACACAAGAATTAAGAATGGAGTGCTTAGGGCTTCCCTGGTGGCGCAGTGGTTGAGAGTCCGCCTGCCGTTGCAGGGGACACGGGTTCGTGCCCCGGTCCGGGAAGATCCCACGTTCCGCGGAACGGCTGCGCCCGTGAGCCGTGGCCGCTGAGCCTGCGCGTCCGGAGCCTGTGCTCCACAATGGGAGAGGCCACCGTACCGCAAAAAATAAAAATAAAAATAAAAAAATAATAGAGTGCTTAGAAGTTCAAGGTGGAAATCCATAGCAGCCATGTTTTTTTCCAAATGAAATGACAGTCCCCTAATGGCGTCACGTATTAAACTGAACTGTTTCTCTTGTTCAGAAGTGCCCTTCCTTAGCTCACCTTCCCGTCAGGGCATATTCAGACTGCAGTTCTGTGGTCCCTTTACCTGGGGTTAGACCCCCTCCTGCTAACCAGTACAGAGTGCTGTTCTCCGCTGACGGCGCACTTGGCCTGAGCGACATCCACCTTGTCCAGGGCTGGGTTGGGGGGAAAAAATGTCTTCTTCTCCTCTTCCTTCTGCTTCTCCTCCCTTTGGTCTTCCTTCTTGGCTCATCATTCCCCGCCTCAGCCACTTCTGTGGTTCTCTAGCTTCACAGGTGGCTCAGTGCCGGGAGGAGTGTTTGATACATACCTTATATGACTGTAGAGAAACGCAGAGATTCGGAGACGTGCTGACACTCACCTTATATTCTCTTGGTGGTTTTCAGCTCTTGCATTTGAAAAGCAATAAATACCTAACAGTGAATAAGAGGCTTCCAGCTCTGCTGGAGAAGAATGCCATGAGAGTAACGTTGGACGAGGCCGGCAACGAAGGGTCCTGGTTTTACATTCAGCCGTTCTACAAGCTGCGATCCATCGGAGACAGTGTAAGTGCGCATGCCCAGCCGGGGGCGTGGTCCGTGCCAGGACTCCATCCGTAACTGTACACTGGAGTCAACTCGGAGAAGTTTAAAGTTGGAGCCAGAGGCTTATCCTATACGAGGAGAAGGAAATCACTATGGAAACCAGTGTTGGGGAAACAGGGAAATTTGGAGAGCAATGTGACCTAAATACAGTGGCTCTGTTTTTTTCCTACTGGGCTTCTGAAAAATAATCATGTGAACAGCCCCTTCCTTGAGTAACTTTACCACAAAAGCAGCTGTCATGTATGAGTGTCCTGGGGAGTGTCCCTGTCCTTCTAGATCAGTCGTGGAAAAGAAATGCTTCTCTGTTGCGGAAATAAAGTTAGGACAGAAGGATGGAAAAGAAGTAGATAGATCAGGGAAGGAGAGTGGATTTTAGGATTCTCCTCAGTTGCTCTTGGTTGATAGCTCTGCAGGCTCTTGCTTCCATTTCAATGGCTGTGGTTGGTCCTGAGCTGGCCCCTCTCCTGAGGGGTCAGTAAGTTATAAAGCCCCAGAAATCCTTTCCAGGGTGACTTAGAACAGTTCTGATACTTAGTAACTACCTTGGTAGGTCATTATGTGGGCATATAGTTAACAATGACTATGTTTAAATGCTATCAGCTATATTTCCAACCTTGTTAAGATTCTGAAATAGTTGTTTTCTACCAAAAAGAAATATGTATTTAAACAGTGTGAAATCTTGTCAAAAAGCTTAACTTGCCCTCACCTGAAACTGGGTTTTCCCGTTTTTTAAATATTTAAGTATACAAGCTTTGGGTCGTGTAAATATGTTTTAGTTTGTACGTTTGTGTGCATATTAAAGTATATACAATATACCGGAAGCGTCTAGTACCTGAGCAGCCCCCTCGCAGCTGGTATACAGTGCATGGTGATCCTCCACTGAGTATAGAAGAACGAGTCCAGTAAAGCTTAGGTTTCACCTGAAGGGTTGGGTTTTTGGACATATTTAACTTGGCATATATTTTGAGTTAGAGAAAATTTAGTTGTTTGTGTTCCCGAAATGTATCACACTGAGAATAAGTGTGTTTTACATCTTAGGAAACCATCCTTTCGATTCTTCTTCCTTCCACTCCCATAATAAAAGACAAGGGTGCTTTGCTCTGAGCTTCATTTTTAGCAAGTCCTTTGCTGTCCTGTCCTTTAAGCTTACCTGTTTAGCTGTGCCTTAGCTGAGCAAGTAAGATGGACTTGAATGCTTGTAGAATAGTGTCTTTCAAAGGACAGGTATTCATCTACTCATGGGCCAAGAGATCAATTTAGTAGCTTGTGACTCTCATTTTAGAAAGTGGAATAGAATAGTCAGTATCAAGCTGTGTTAAACCTAATGAGGATAAGATTGTTTGGGAGGGAGTGACTTTTTTTTTCGATAAATAGAGATCTCTCTATCTATCTATATATACATGCATATATGTATATACACATACATACATATACACATACAGCCACATAAGTCTGTATGTATGACTGAGTCATAATAGAAAATGTATTTCTTTTTTTTTTTTTTTTTTCTTTTTTTTTTTGCGGTACGCGGGCCTCTCACTGTTGTGGCCTCTCCCGTTGCGGAGCACAGGCTCCGGACGCGCAGGCTCAGCGGCCACGGCTCACGGGCCCAGCCGCTCCGCGGCACGTGGGATCTTCCCGGACCGGGGCACGAACCCGCGTCCCCTGCATCGGCAGGCGGACTCTCAACCACTGCGCCACCAGGGAAGCCCGAAAATGTATTTCTTAATACGACTTTTCAAAAAAGTATAAAAGTCATTGCTTTAGAAATATAAATTTATAGCTTTATTCTTTCAAAGATAAAGACTTACTTCAGGCTACAGTCTGCTTCTACTCCTAACGTTTAGTTAGAGCTTATTTGTACCAGTGCCTTAACTGAAGCTAACGAAGATAGGATTTTTTCTTCCTGCCCTGGACTGACTTTGAGATCGCCTTCGGGTGATCATTGACAACTGTGGCCAAACATTTACCCTGAGGCTTGTGACCATCACCTCTTCCTGGTCAGGGTCAGGCTTCGGGGTTTTAAAATCTTTTTTCAGTTTTTAATTTTTTTTGAAAACTCCATTCTTTATATATTAAAACCTTTTTGTTTTATATTGGAGTGTAGTTGATTAACAATGCTGCGTTAGTCACAGGTGTACAGCAAAGTGATTCAGTTGCACCCATACAGGGATCCATTCTCTGTCAAATTCTGTTCCCGTTTAGGTTATGATAGAATATTGAGCTGAGCTAATTGTGCAAACGTTTGTGCTGTGTCATTCTCCTTGCTGGACGCTGGGCCTTCTCCTATGCAGGCTCTTACAGCTCGGGCCAGAACTAGCCGCTGGCCAGCCTGCAGTCCTGACCTGCTCTGTGAAACGCTCTGCTGGTCCTTTCCTTTCCTCTCCAGGTGGTCATAGGCGACAAGGTTGTTCTCAACCCCGTGAATGCTGGCCAGCCCTTACATGCCAGCAGCCAGCAGCTGGTGGATAACGCGGGCTGCAACGAGGTAAGGGGGATCGGGTTATGGCTTGTGGGCAGGCAGGAGCAACCCTTCCTGGGGCCAGGGCATGCGCGCGCTCACAGCGACCTGCGTGGTGACTCGGGGCAGTGTGCCCGTTCCGCAGGTGAACTAACCGAGGGCCAGGCCTGCCACATGATGTTATATAAGCCTGTTCATTGGGTGGGGGCTGATAGTCACCTGAGGGCTCAGTTTGCTAAGCTTTGTATCCCTGGGGGATTCTTTTCTAATTTCTTGAGCGAGAGAAGAGCCCCCTTTACCAAGTGTTTTTGGCCAGAGGGGTACCCTTTCCTAACTGGTCTCCCTAAAGAGTGTGTCTTTTGCTAATTCATAAGAAGGGGATGCTGACTGACGGCCGTCGGCAGCCCTGTGAGAGTGATATCTTACTTTTGGTGGTACATCTACTTAGCTTAATTGGCAATTATAGGACCCAAGGGCAATAACTTGATTGTGACATAAATGTGTGCCTAATGTTTGTTTGGAGGACACAAGCTTTGGAAACAGACAGATACGGATTCAAATCCTGAATCTGCCCTTCCCTACCTCTGTGACTGTAGGTTCATTATCCAGTCACCCTGGGCATCAGTTTTCCTACCTCTGAAATGGGCATGATGGTTATTACTATTTTTTAGGGTGTTGCTGAGGATAAAATGTATTAGTGAATGTTAGCCCAGTGCCTGGCATACGTTTCGCGTACAAACAATGGCTGTATCATGTACATTTTAGAATGTGTACATTGGACTTTGTGTGTGTGTGTGTGTCTTTGTAGCTCATCTCATTTTATACTTACTTGTTTTCACTGGGCCTTTACTTTTGGGCTATAGTACAAGAGACTTGGGGGGAAAAAAAAGAAGAAGAAGAAGATATCATTCCAGGAGGGCAGGAAGCTTGGTTCTGTTAGCCAGAGTTGCAGCATACATACTGAGTGGTGCAAATGAACCATTTATTACCGGAGACTTCTATCAGGCCAATTGAATTTGCAAGTTCTACGATCTTAACGGTGTCAATCTTCAGGCTTGGAGGGCTGAAGCACAGCCTTGCTTCTTGGGCAGAAATGAGGCATTTGGGCGCAGGAAACCACAGTTGTTGAGGGCTGTGTGAAAAAATAACTCTAACTTGTTTTCTAGGTCAATTCCGTCAACTGCAATACAAGCTGGAAAATAGTCCTTTTCATGAAATGGAGTGATAACAAAGATGACATATTAAAGGGGGTAAGTTTGATACGTTACAGGCTGGGCAGCACTTGGGTCCTCTTGGGTTCTCTTTTTAAACGCGTTTTCCTTAATCCCTCCGTATGTTGACTTGTAGGGTGACGTGGTGAGGCTGTTCCACGCCGAGCAGGAGAAGTTTCTCACCTGTGACGAGCACAGAAGGAAACAACATGTCTTCCTGAGAACTACCGGCCGGCAGTCAGCCACATCTGCTACTAGTTCAAAAGCCCTCTGGGAGGTGGAGGTAAGGGATGGGGTGGGGCAGGCAGGGAGAAAGGATTCATGGATTCATAGGAATAAGTCACATCCAGGTACTGAAACCCACCTTGCTCCAAAAACAGTGCATGACTCGGGATGACTTAGAGAAACAAACACATCACGCCATATCAGAAGGATGCCAGATGTCCCTGTGGAGGAAAGTAATAGCTACCTTGGAAGCCAACTCCCAGCGGAAGTTAGAAATTTCTCTCTCTGGATCATCTGATGATGTCTTCCTTCTGTTTTTTTTTCTTTCCCTTGCTCAGTTATCTGTCACAGCAATGTGTAATCAAGTGCCTAACCCACCACCATTTGTAGGTGACTGCACGTTGCGGGTAGGATGGAAAGATACTGGATGGTGAAGTATCTACACGTCCAGAGCACAGAGAGGCACAATTCCCTGTGCTCTGGAGGTGTAGATGAGGGAAGGCACGGGATTAAGGAAGACTTCCTGAAGGAGCTTTAGCGTCTGAGCTGGTGCTGACGGGATGCTGTGTATCTCAGAAGGAAGTGAGAAATGGAGTAAGTCGCTTCCCGTAAGATACGAACGTGGAATTGGAAGTGTGAGGCCACCTTGGGTTAGAGCTCAGTAACCTCATTTGATGAGCAGAGAGGATAGTCGTGCAAAATTAAGGCAGAAACTGTTTTAGGAGACCAGATCCTGAAGGGCAATATATCCAGGCTGTAGGGACTTGGGATTTAATGCAGAAACTAAAAAAGTATTAGAAGTGTCAGAACCGTACAGACGTCACCGTGACTGACTTTAGAACCTTAAAAGCAAGTACCATGTCTTCTTCACTCACAAACTGATTGAAGTGAATTAAACATGTCAGCCTTTGGGGGAGAGTTTTTGCAGCATGGACTGACTTAGCCCAGAAGTCCACTGTAGAACATCTTCTATATTCTTTCGTCTGAGAAGCAACAGCTGTCTAATTTTTACCTCCCCCCCAAAACTGTTCCCTGCCAGTTTTCCCTCCGAATACTCTAGGGAAACACTGAACGTGTCTTCCTTTTTTATTTTCTTCTTGAGGATTTTAGAAACTTAAGTGCCCCTTCCGAATAAAAGAAGGAAGACAGCGCCATGTGTTCTATATTTCTGGTCATGATTTAGGGTTTTCATTATACATTCTTCACCTGTTGCCAGTCGGTTTTACCTATCGTCATATCTTTTCACACGTGATGTAAGAACCTTACGGTAGTATACAGTTGAATCTTGAACAACACGGGTGTCAGGGGCAGTGACCCGCCACGTGGTTAAAAATCCACGTGGATTCGTCCAACCACGTAGCACTGTAGTATTTAATATTGAAAAACATCCACCTGTAAGTGGACCCTTGCAGTTCAAACTCGTGTTGTTCAAGGGTCAGCCGCACTTCTGTTGCTCCCTTCCTGTGTTTTGCGGTGATATTCTCTTGCATTTTAGTCTATAAATGCTATAAGCTCCATAGTGCATTTTTATTTTTTTTTATGCCTTGTTTAAAGAGTCACTTGCATTTTAAAAACATGGAAAAACGAGAGGACAGGAGTCTTTTTTTTTTTTTTTTTTTTTTTTTTTTTTTTTTTTTTTAATTTTTTTTGAATTTTATTTTATTTATTTTTTTATACAGCAGGTTCTTATTAGTTATCCATTTCATACATATTAGTGTATACATGTCAATCCCAATCTCCCAGTTCATCCCACCACCACCACTAGCCCCCCACTGCTTTCCCCCCTTGGTGTCCATATGCTTGTTCTCTACATCTGTGTCTCTACTTCTGCCCTGAAAACCAGTTCATCTGTACCATTTTTCTAGATTCCACATATATGCATTAATATACGATATTTGTTTTTCTCTTTCTGACTTACTTCACTCTGTATGACAGTCTCTAGGTCCATCCATGTCTCTACAGATGACCCAATTTTGTTCCTTTTTATGGCTGAGTAATATTCCATTGTATATATGTACCACATCTTCTTTATCCATTTATCTGTCGATGGAGGACAGGAGTCTTTTACCCACAGAATCATCATCTCCAGCTCTTCATTTTTTGGTGTAGATTTGAGTTTTCATCTGGAATCATTTTCCTTCAGCCTAAAGAACTCCCTTATCGTTTCTGTAGTGCAGGTCTGCCACTGGCCAATTCTCTCAGCTCTCATTGGAAGACAAGAAAACAGCTTTATATTTGTCCGTGAATGTCTTTATTTCACCTTCATTTAAAAAAATCCGTTTAGTTTTCGTTTTTGAAAATAACAGCTTCGTTGAGGTACCATTCATGTGTCACACGATTGAGAAATGTACAGTGTGTAGTTCTCAGTGGTTTTTCGTTGACCCAAAAGAGTCCATGAGCCATAGCAGTCACAGCTCATTTCTCTTCACATTTGCCCCTCCCCACCTCTGGTAAGTGGTCCACTTTCTATCTCTATAGATTTGCCCAGGTTGAACATTTCATATAAACGGTGTCTTACAACACGTGGTCCTTTGTACCTGACTTCTCTTACCTAGCATAAAGTTTTCAAAGTTTGTCCACGTTGCTGTGCATATCTGTATTTCATTTCTTTTTATTGTCAAATAATATTCCACTGTATGGATATACCATATTTTTTTTACTATTCATGGGCATTTGGATTGCTTTCTGCTGTTTGGCTGTTGTGAATAATGCTGCTGTGAACATGCATGCACAAGTTTCCGTGAGGAGTTTCAGTTCTCAGGAACCGAATTGTGGGTCATATGGTTACTTTGTTTAACCTTTTGAGGAAATGCCAGACTGTCTTGAAGGCACTACGGTACGTTCCCACCTGCAGTGTAGTGAAGGTTCTGATTTCTCCGTATGGCCTTCATTCATGAAGGATATTTTTGTAGAATGTAGAATTTTACATAGACAGTTTTTGCTTTTTTGTACTTGAAGGCGTTCATCCATTGTTGTCTTGCACGCATTATTTTCTGATGTGAATTCAGTGGTTTTCTTTCCTTTTGTTCCCTGCGTATAGTGTCTCTTTTTTTCCCCTAGCTACTGTAAAATGTTTTCTTTTTATTTCTGGTTTACATTAACCTAATTATGATGTGTCTTGATGCATGTGTGAGTGTGTGTATGTGTATTTATCCTACTTGGAAACCACCGAGTTTCTCAAAATGTGTGCTTATGTATCAAAATGGGAAAATTTGGGGGGTCACTGGTACATATTTCTCTAGCCTCCAGCAGCCCACGTGGACGTACTGGGTCACTCGATATTGTCTGACAGGTTGCCTTTTCCCGATTCTTGCCTGTCCACTGCTTTAGGACAATATGCTGAATGTTGTGACGCTCCTTTGTGGACTGTCTGGATCTGTTGCCTTCCTTTAAAGAGTACTGAATTTTGTTTTGCCAGACGAAGACAGTTATTTGTAGATCACTTTGATCCTTTGGAGGTTTGTTTTAAAGCTTCATGAGGTCACGTGTACTGTAGCATTTTTTTTTAGGGCTAGACTAGCCCTGCTCCTAAGGTGTGAGCCTTTTGACATTGACACTGAATACCCCAGATATTCAGCCGGCCTCTCTTCACCTTCTAGTCCTGCGTGAACTCCTGGATTGTTGAGCTTACGACTACGCTCTCGTCTTTTATTTGGCCCTGTGGGGTCTCGCCTTACACATATGCAGCTTGGTATTTAGCCAAAGATTAAAGGAGGCCCCTGTGCAGATTTCTGGAACATTTTTTCTGGGGAGCTCTGTATTCTGCCCTGACAAATTCCAGTCACCTCAGCCCCCTTAAGTTCTGACATATCTCCTCACCTCAGTGAGAGTGGTGTCCTCTGCTTGCATATTTCTCGATGCCACTGTCCAGAGAGGGGACCTCCCAGCGGAAAGCTGGAGCAGTCGTGGAGATCACCTTATTTCCCTTTCCTCAGAGATCACAGTTGTGGCCTCCCTGTCATCCAGCGTCTGAACCCAGTTGTTTCGTATATCTCACCCAGTGTTCTCGTTGTCTATGGCATGTTCGTGTATTGTGTGAGGTGTGTATTTATGGCCGCAACTACCAGTGCCAGTTATTCCGTCAGGAGCAGAAGCTGCGGTTACATGTATTTGTGTGCTGAATTGGCCCAGGCACTGTGAGTGTCCAGTTTCAAAGCACCGGCGTGTGGATGGATTATAGTGCATGAGTGCATGGATAATTGCTGTTACAGTTTTCCACGAGATTCTTTTTGTTTGTTTGTTTTGCCTTTTGTGGATGAAGTCCAGGATCTTAACTTCTTCCTTACGATTCAGGCAAACAATCCGAAAACCACTGAACTTTGTCTTACAACCATTTCATGTTAATTAGGAGACACTTTTTCCTTTGGAGAAACATTGCTTGACAAGACATATGATAGTTGTTAGGGGTTTGTTGGAAGAAAATGATGTTTTTCAGCTGAAATACCGCTCCTGAGCTGTGACTTCTGTGTGGGGTCTCAGATTCCGTGTTGCCCTTGTTTGGATTGACATTTCTTCCACTCTTGTTGATCGTCTCTCCGCCTGCAGGTGGTCCAGCATGACCCGTGTCGGGGCGGAGCAGGATACTGGAACAGCCTCTTCCGCTTCAAGCATCTCGCTACAGGCCATTACTTGGCAGCAGAGGTAAGTGGCAGCCCCGTAGGTACCTAGCTTTTCCTTCTGCTTTTCTGTCTCCCTCCACTCATTTCCCTGCTTATACACAAGAAGAGGCACAAACCGTGAACACATTTTAGTATTTGACAGGGATTCTGATCAAGATGTGGGGAGAAGGTCAGTTAGAAAATAATGCTGTCGTGAGAATGTAGTGTCCATCCTGGTGACTTTATTTAATAATACCGTGTTGAATACATTTGACTCTGACCGACGCAGGTTTGAACTCTGAACGGGTCCAGTTACCTGGGGATATTTTTCAGTAGTGAACACTGCCGTGCTACGCGGTCTGTGGCTGGTTGAATCCGAGAATGAAGAAGAACTTCAGATGGGGAACCGCAGATTTGGAGGGCCAGCTCTAAATTATACGTGTGTTAACTCCCCGTTGTTCAAGGGTCAGCTGTATTTGACAGTGGCTAAGAGAATAGATCTTTAAAAAAAATAATGCTAATCAGGGTTTTAGGATTATCTTTCCGTTTTGCTCTTGTTGACTCCTCTCACTGCATCTTATTTACCAACCCTGATCCTAACATGAATGACCAAGACTTGGCCGCAGTGAAACATGGTATGTAAAGCTGGCAGCATTAAAGCCCATAAAGAGTTAGGTAATTTTATAAAGGCTGGTTACTCAGAGCTTTAGTGGAATAGACAGGGTCTTTTACTTACTGGAATGTAACAGATCAAGGCAGTGTATTTTAAATGACTGTGAAGGGTTTTTGAGGAAAGGCAAGACTCAACACTGAAGGATGGGAGGAATTTCCCTTTTCGATTTTGTATTAAATTAAGGAGTCGTGTGACTGTGTGACAGATGTTGAGTTTTACTCTGGTCTGCTGGAAGACGTACGATGCATTTTCATACCAGATACTAGCCGTACATCAAGGGACACCTCCTGCCGCCTGGTACCACTGGTGAGGCTGCTCAGAGATTTTCAGGGTGATGCCTGGGTGTCACTGTTGCTTCTGCAGCTGACCCCAAGGAAGGCTGAATCGAAATGTGCCAACCCCCCTGGGATGCCTGACACTTGTATGAACTGATGGTTTTGAAATATTGAAGAGCCGAAGATCAAGACTAAGTTGAAATTTAAAATGGAGCCATAGGAATGTGTGGACCCAGCTAACCAGCTGTGAGAAATGCTGATTACATGGTTTGCCAAAGATCAATGGTGGTTGCTTTATCTGTTATGTCCTGGGGCGAATGTAGTTCTTGCTTGGAAGGCAGACTTTTAAAAAATGTCTAGCTAGAAATAAGCAGGATTATCAATGACTGGATACTGATCTTTTATTTATTTCAGGCTTTTAACTGTTGCTTTGCTAGTGAATTCTTTGTGTTCCTCTGTCTACATTTGAGAGCCATAGATTGTTCCGTGTGTGTTGTACTCGTGTGATGTGTGTTGTGATTGTGGCATGCTGGTCTCATGAACAGAGGGAAGGGAGAAGTTCTTAGCTGTCCAAAGATACTCGCAGGCCTTGAAGTCTCCTGCTAGCGGGGCCAAGTCCTTGAGAAAGCACTGGATGTTTTAATTTCCTAATGATTCTTTTTCATCAGGTAGACCCTGACTTTGAGGAAGAATGCCTGGAGTTTCAGCCCTCAGTAAGTATGGACAAGAACGTTCTTGTCTTCGTCTGGTAGGGTGAGGACATGTGATCTGGAACCTCATGTGAGAAACTGCCCCTGTGGTCACTGAGTGCTGGGGAAGGGGAGGCCTTACGCTGCCTTAACAGAGGATCTTGTTCTGTGCTTCCCTTGAGGGCAGTCACATCCCCTTGTGTCCTGGTTGGTCCGGGAGACTCTTGGTCATGATGCTCTTTCTGTGTGCTTAGTCAAGGGGTCTCCGTCTCCAAGTTGGAGAGGTTCACGGTATCTCTTAGAATACTGCTAGGTTGGAGACAGTGATGGTCCCTGTGGAAGCCAGCCTTTTACGTGCCAGTGTCTCATTGCTGTTGACCTGAATCTATGACTCACTCACATGTCTTCAAGGAATGAGTGTATAAGGTGGACACTGTTGTTTAGAGTGTGGAGGTAGCACATGAGGCATGACTGCTGATTAGACACTCAGTTGACTAACCATCTGTCCTTTCTGCAAAGTCAGAAATAGACCTTGTTATGTGGGTTGGAATTTTAATGCCAGCTGGATCCTTCTTTGGAGGCCATATTGCCCATTAATGCTGATATGGAGGCCCTTGGGTTGGGGGTTCAGGTGTCCACAGTTACGGGTTGAAGAGGAAAGTGGTTGTGTTACAGGGAAATGATGGGTGTAAGTCATGCAGTTCTCTTGTGGAGTGCTTCGTTCTGGTCTAGGATTAACAAAAGAAAGACCCAAACGGTTGCTACTCTGTTTGACGTTTTGTGTCTGTGTGATCATCTTGATGGTGAATATGCTAGGTGGTATTGAGGGTATTATTTTTCGTAAAATTTTGAAAAAATTGGGCATTAACATAGGTACGTTAATGAAGGGAGTTGGGGTGGAGATAATACAGAAGGTAATTGTCAACGAAAGTGCTGTGAATTCTGCAGCAGCCATGAACCTTCTGATTAGGTTTGGGCAGAATGTTAGCTTTGGAAGAAACACAGGAGTTCTAGCTGAGGGTGTCCCACCGTTAGTTAGTTGCTGGACTTGCCGGGGGACTAAGGCTCCCCTCAGAGGTGACTTTGAAGGAGAACCATGGCTTCTTTCAGCGAGAGCTGATGTCTGAGTGAACCTTGAGCTCTGTGTGGAACAAGACTGCTCTCCTGGCCTGTTCATGTGCGAGGGAAAGACAGACATGTGCAGTGCAGGGGGAAGGACACAACGATCAAAAGTAGGGCGAGAGAGAGACAGACTTGGGTTTAAATAGCGGACCCACCGCTTATGAGCTGTGTGACTCTGGACAGGTTACTTGCCCTCTCTGAGCCTGAATTCCCTCGTCTGTAGTTGTGGACAGTGGTCCGGTTGTGAGGGCGGAGTGAGACGTTGTGCAGATGAAGTGCCTAGCCCATAGTGGATGCTTAAGAAATGTCATTTTTGTACGTTGCAAAGGATGATTGCCATTTTCAGTGCCTTTCCATCCACCAGTTCCTCTGGGCTGCACAGCGGTTGCACGAAGGAACTGGGAAAGGTCTCTCCATGTTTGTGTGACGGGTGAAGAAGCAGAGAGTGATCCTCACTGGCCACATGCCTCAGGGTCTCTGGGAGTGCGGTCATCTTTCTACTCTTTCGTGCTTCAGCGCGCCAGGGCAGTGCCACGTGCCAGTGGGTCGGGCTGCAGATCTGGGCTGCGTTGCTCTGGCTACTCGGGGTGTTGCTTGGGTGGCGGTGCTCGCGTGGAGGAGGGGTGTGTTGGGGGGCTCACCCCGCACCCACAAGGCCCGCAGCGCAGCTCCTGCCTCTGGGAGGAAGGTGTCAGAGTTGGGAGGGTCCTGCACCCTTCACCCTCTTCTTGGCTAGGAGGCTCGGGAGTGTGGGAGAGGAAGCCTCTCTTTCTGTTCTGCTTATCGGTCACGTATTTCCTGAGACGGGCACCCAGTGCCTGTGCTTTTGCCTGGGACCCCATTCGGCTTTGTTGCTCTCCTCTTTCTAAATTCAGCAACGCCCTCGAGCCACGGGCTTGATGCCACAGGGACAGAAAGAGCAACCCGAGGCTGGCTCTGGTGTGACGGCCTTCGGCACGTGTGCCTCTCCTCCCACTAGATGGCAAGCGCCCACTGCGCTCGGGAGGATGAGGGCGCCTCGCTCAGTCACAGTCCGGATGCAGCGGACTCAGCGCAGTTGGCATTTTTCTTCGGACGTGTGGCAGCTCTGAGATTTAACTGCCAGTCTGTAGCTGAGCCCTGTGTCTCACACCAGAACCGGGACAGGGTTTATTTTGAAAGTGGCGTGTGCAACCCTTTGCAGGTAACAGTGGTTAGAAGAGGACAAATTCTGTTCAGGGTGCTTTCTCCTGAACTGAGCTCTTGGAGATGTCCTGATCCTCTCCAGTGGGCTCTTACGTTAGTGTAGGTGGCATAACGAATGGGGGTTTGTTTAGCCAGAGGTACAGGGTGTGAGGGGAGGCAAGGTGAGAGGGGCAGACAGAGGTTTGGGGTATTAGAAGAATTGTTTGCATTTTCTTTTCTTTCTTCCGTCGCTCCCTCTCCTTCCTTCCTTTATTTTATTATTATTATTTTTTTTATAGACAAAGGCTGGGGCTGCTGATGAGCTGCAAAAGCGAACAGTTGCCTCCAGTCCTAGAACTCAGGCCCCATGGAGTGAACTTGTCTTAACGCTCTCTCCTTTGCCTGTTAGATTTGCTTTTCTTTTGTCCATTGCATTTGGAAAGGGAGCAGGGCCTCAGCCTAAGCAAAGCAAGATAGAGACAAGGGAAATGTGATTCTCCTAGTACATACAGGCGGACATTGTCGTCTCGCAAGGATGTTAAACGTGCAGAATGATCCCCTACAGATCACACGGCGGAGAGCCACCTCGTGAAGCCTGTCAGAGCAGGCGCTAGGCTCAGCATGCTCCTTCAGTCTTCTTAGGCAGATGGCCTTTGGAGACTACATGTGTTTTTACAGTTTCGTGGGAAAGCTTTCATCCTTGTTCTTCAGTCTCAGCCAAATCCCTCACGGAGCAGGAGGGGCCCCTTTTCCCCTGAAGTGTCGTCAGCGGTTGATTAATTAGGAACATTTTTTCAGGGCTAGTCTGACTTCTCGAATATTTTTCTTGGCCGCACGGGGGTAGCTGCTTGCAAACACTTGGATTCAGGTTTATCTCATTGCATTGTTTTTTTTCCCCTGGGAAGTCGCTGTATCACATTCTTGCACTTACAGCTGCACTGTAGGTTAACACAACCGCCCGTAACAAAATCCACAGGCTAAGTTTTCTCACAGCGCTTCTCCTCTCTCCCGACCGCTGCCCGGGGATGCGGTGCCCGTAGCGCTCTGCCCGTGGAGAGCTAGTAACGCCACCCCACGTTGCTGAAGCATTTTTTATTGCAACACCAGGAGGTAGAGTGTAAATATCCTTGGCGTGGCTGGCCAGCTATCATCTTTGATGACTGCTCTGAAACTGTGGTGCCCCTCCTGTCAACTACTGATGCTCACTATTGTTTCTTCCCTGTTCCTGTGGACTGTGCAGTGATAGTAGTGAGGGAAGGCCGTGGCATGGGCCATCCTTGACTTGATGACTTTTCCTCCTCAGCTGGACCCTGATCAGGATGCCTCCCGAAGCAGGTTGCGCAACGCCCAAGAAAAGATGGTGTACTCCCTGGTCTCGGTGCCCGAAGGCAATGACATCTCCTCCATCTTTGAGCTCGATCCTACCACCCTCCGTGGAGGCGACAGCCTCGTCCCAAGGTATGAGTCCAGAACGGCTTATCTCAAGCGAGTCATGGTGGTGTGTGCGGCCTGGCTGGGGTTCTTGGAATCCAAAACCTCCCCGTTGTTCTTGAAGCTTTTGTATAGGATTTGGTAAAGGGTTTGTTCTGGTTGCCCGTTGAAATGACATCTGCTTTTTCTTTTCTCTTTTTTTAATGGCTTATCAGTTGTAAGTTCTCAGTAGTCAGTGGTTAGCTAACACGTGCTATGTTTAGGTGAACAAACCAAACGTTAAGCTTAAGTAGCTCAATATTTCTGGTTTCCTTTACTCTCTCTCCCCCCTTTCCAAATCTGAAAGATCTCCTGGTCAATTGGATAAACAATTGAAAAGAAATTCTAGAAAATGGAACATTTGGAATTCACTCAATGCATAGTAAACTTTATTAAAGGTATTGAGAAATCAGACCAGTCTTCTCTGGTTATTGTATTAAATTTGACTTTTAGTTTTGTTGCATAAAAAAGCATTTCCATTTACTAGACCGTACATGGAACAAAAGCTCACTCTTAAAATCAATAGGGAGTTCCCCTGGCGGTCCCGTGGTTAAGACTTCACCGTCCATTGCAGGGGGTACAGGATCAATCCCTGGTCGGGGAGCTAAGATCCCACATGCCTCGCGGCCAAAAAACCAAAACAGAAGCAATATTGTAACAAATTCAATAAAGACTTTAAAAATGGTCCACATTGAAAAAAAATAATCTTGAAAAAACAAAAAATCAACAAAAGTATTAATAGTGGCTAACACTTGTTGAGTGCTGACTACATGCCATCTATAACGCTGAATACTCATGTTATATAATTTCACCTTCACCAAAACCCCTGTGAGATAGGTATTATTATTTGACCTTTCCTAGAGGTAAAGAAATGAGGCTCAGAGAATTTAAACAACTTATCACAAGTCAGCGAGCACCGTTACAGAGCCAGATAGGGCTGTTCTGGCGACTCTGACTCTTGGACACAGCCTTGGGTAGTGGAAGTCTCACTGGCACTGGGTGGTTTTACACAGGGCCCCTCTCTCTGAGGATTGCTTTGTGTTTCATTATTCCTGTATATCATTGCTGTTTACCTGCTCAGCCAGAGCTGGGCTGTGAAAGTGGTAGCTGCAGCTTGGGTGCTGTTACAACCGGAGGAGAACACAGAAGTGTCTGTGTAACACAAAAGACTATGTTCTTAAATATTGTATTATAGGACACATTAAAGGAATTGTAAAGAAAGTCATGGCTATGGAAAGGTTCGTATCCAAGTGTCTAGCATACACTAGACACTTAGGTGCTTAATAAAATTAGACGGCAGAGAAGGGAATGATTAACGCTAACAAAAATGCCAAAACATGAAATGAAGAAAAAAAAGAAGAATTAGAGGAGAACCTTCTCTTGTGCTGGATACTCTTCCTGTCCGTCTCAGAGTGATAAACAGAAGACAGTGTCCACAAGAAGAGAACCTTACAAGGAGGCTGTTCATTGCCATTCAGCATAATGATCGCTGGTTCTTACCCTCTGCTGGGTCACTAACCCCTTGAGAATCTGGGAAGAGCTGGAGATGTTCTCCTATTAGATCCTAAGTATGGGCGCAGCTTCGCGTACTCCAAGTTTGTCCTGATGTAGATTGCTTTTTAAAAAAATGATATATTGAGGTATAATTCATGCATCGTACAATTCGCCTACTGGAAGTGCTCAATTCATTGGTTTTTAGTAGATTAGCAGAGTTGGGCAGCCATCAGCACGATCGGTTTTAGAACAATCTCATCACCCCGAGAAGGAGCACTGTACTCATTGGGAGTCGCTCTCATCTCCCCAGGCTCCACCCTCAGCCTTAGGCTAATCTGCATTTTGTCCCTTTTGATCTGCCTATTCTGGATATTTCATATAAATGGAGTGGCTGGGCTTTCCTGGTGGCGCAGTGGTTGAGAGTCCGCCTGCCGATGCGGGGGACGCGGGTTCGTGCCCCGGTCCTGGAAGATCCCACATGCCACGGAGCGGCTGGGCCCGTGAGCCATGGCCGCTGAGCCTGCGCGTCCGGAGCCTGTGCTCCGCAACGGGAGAGGCCACAACACTGAGAGGCCCGCGTACCGCCAAAAAAAAAAAAAAAAAAAAAGGAGTGGCTTTTTGTGACTGGCTTCTTTCACTTAGCATTGTTTTTAAGATTCATCCATTTTGTAGCATGTATTCTTCATTTCATTTTATTCCTGAATAGGATTCCACTGTATGGTTATGTCCCATTTTATTTATTCACTTATTAGTTGATGGCCATTTGGGTTATTTGCCTTTTTCTGGCTGTTCTGTGAACACTTGTGAACACATTTTTGTGTGGACATGTATTTTCATTTCTCATGGGTCTATACCTAGGAGTGGAATTATTGGGTTATGTGGTAACTGTATGTCTAACATTTGAGGAACTGCCAGTTTTACATTTATAGTTTTATATTCCCACCAGCTGTATATGACAGTTCTAATTTCTCTCCAATGCTTGCTTATCTGTCTTTCTTATATTTGAGCCATCCTAGTAACTGTGCAGTGGTACCTCATTGTAGTTTTGACTTGAATTTCTCTGATGGCTACTGATGATGATCTTCTCATGTGTTTATTGGTCATTTGTGGAGACACATCTTTTCAGATCCTTTGCCCATTATTTTCTGGCCACTTAAAAAAAAGGGTTATGTGTCTTTTTATTATTGAGTATTAAATGTTCTTCATTACGAACTCCTTATCAGTTATGATTTGCAAGTATTTTCTCCCATTCTGTAGATTTCTTCACTTTCTTGGTGGTGTGTCTTGTGAACCACAAAAGTTTTTAGTTTTGTTGAAGTCCAGTTTATCTGTTTTTGCTTTTGGTTGCTTATGCTTTTGCTTTCTTAAGAAACTGTTGCCTAATCCAAGGTCACAAAGATTGATGCTAATGTGTTCTTCTGAGAGTTTTAGTAGTTTGTGTTCTTTTCACTTAGATCTTTGCTCGATTTTGAGGTCATTAAAAAAAATATGGTCCTTTCTCACTGACTACCTAGATAGGCATAGGGACTATAGAATCCAGTTGCGTTTTGGTTTAAGTACTTTTCCATGGGTTGTGTCCTCTGTTCTGGAAGTTCTTTAATGGATTTTTTGGCTCCCAGAAGACAAGGGAATGACGTTAGTTTTATTTGCTAAGTTTTTTGTTTGTAAGGGTTAGCAAAGAACGGAACCAAGTGATGTAAAATATCCGTCAGAAGATATTTCATGGCATTCCCTTGGTGAAGGGGAATGAGGTGCCAGTTGGCCATATTCCCCAGTGGGTTGGAAACCCCCATGATCCCGTGGGAAGGGGAAGTTTGAATTTCTAGGTCAGCTTGCCAAACAGCTTCGGTTGGCTGCAGTGCCCTGCTTCTGTATCCCCTTGATTCATTACTGTTTCTCTGTTGGAAAACATTCTTTGTGGGCAGTTGTCCATAGACAGACTGATTGTAAACTCATAAGCAAGAGAAGCCTTGTGCTCACCCTGGAAAAAGTGTCTGGCATCGTTTACCAATGTGTTTACTATTATTTATGATCTTGGACTTGGTCTTAGCTTTCTAAATTTTTATCTGTTCTTGCCCTTGGCCACCAACCTCAGAGCCAGAAGTGAACAGGGCCTCTTATTCACTGATTCAGTGGAGTCTTACACCTTTTAGGAGGAGGACATACATTTCCCTCCATCTTAGAGTTGTGCTAAATTTTGCTTCTTTGAAGATCAGAGAGCCTGGCGGTAGATACATGAAAGTACCTGAAATGTTACCAGTAAAGAATTTTTTTGTGATAGTCATTGGTTGAAAGAATGCTTTCAAGACAAACTGAAAGGGATAGTGCCAAGTCCTGGATATAATAAGCAAGATAGTAAAATTGCAATTTTTGCAAATTAGATGCAATAAATAAACATGGGGAGAGCATCCAGCTTTGTGGCTCTTTTGCAGTTGTCCTGATACCATGACTTTTGAGCTAAGGACTGGGAATGAGACTTCAGATGAATAGCTAGAATGCCCTTGGTATTTTAAATGAACTTTGACACAGAACTCTACAGAATGTAGTCAGTCATCCAAGTAAAAGTTAAGCTCCAAGCTTTCAGTTATACTTTGAAAATAAGAAAATGAATCCAAGTTCCTCAGAAGAAAAAATGCAAGTCTTTGTCAAATTTCTTGTTCATGTTGTTTAATTTATATTCGTGCTCTTCAGAGTAAATACCACTGGTAATTTTCAAGACAGTTAAAATGAAGGAAGTTAGAGGATCTGCTGAAGAGACGTGCCTGGTCGAATGTGCCCTCCCAGGTGCCCCTTTCCCATGACCTTGGGATGCTATTGCTTTGATTTCCTCTTAATGCAAAAATGACTTCCACGCTCTCCTTTCTGCTCTGGTCCCACCAGTGTTTAAAGTTCCAGCTCAAGTTTTCTGTAACAAAAATATTCCATGACTCCCTGAAGCCTCCTTAATCTCCTCCTCTAAAAGTACTTACCTTGACTGTCTCCCATCTTAAAGCCTTTCTAATGTATGTCTCCTGTTACTTTTGGTTGGCGTGCATTCATTTCATCTCACTAATGCGACATTGGATTCTTTAAGAGCAAGTATTATGTCACTCCTTCTTTAAAAGAAAAGCACATTTGAAAAACATTGTAAAATGATCCATGCTCATCATAAAAAGAAACAACAACAAAAGTATTTTAAAATCTCATGGAGAACAAAGAGACAAGTAAAAAATTAGATAAAATCTAACCATTCAGAGGTAACTACGACAAACATCTTGGTTTTCTGTAGTTTCAGACACTGTCTCTGGGCACACAGATAACCTGTGTATAATTTATCATAAATGAATCATAAGCTATTTTTAACATTTTTTCCACTGAACAATATGTCCTGTACATACTTCCAAGTAAATAATATCGATTGTAATCATTTTAAAGAACTCTATACTATTCTGTCTTACCTACTATAATTAACTAGTCCATTACTGAGACATTGGGTTGTTTGCAAGATTTTAACTATTATAACTAATGCTTTGTTGAACATCTTTCTGCCTCATTTTGCACCTGTGTTGTCATCTCTTAAGAAATATAAAAATGAGATTGCTAGATGAGAAGGTAGATACATTTTACATGTTATACAAAGTGCCAGACTCTCTTCCAGAGTTTAACCTATTGACACTCTTACCATGAGTGTGTAGAACTCATTTCTCTAAGCTCTGTAAGCTCTCTGCTCTAAATACTGGGTTGTATCAGTTTCCAGGATCTTTGGAATATGATACAATAAAATGATATTTTGTTTTAATTTGTATAAATTGAGAAAGTTGAATATGTACTTGGATGTTTATTGGTCATTTATGTTTCTTTATTAAATTACTGGTTTGTGTACGTGTTTCATTTCATTTCCAATATTCATGATGTTTTTCTTACTGATTTTTTTTTTTTTTTTTTTTTTGCGGTACACGGGCCTCTCACTGCTGTGGCCTCTCCCGTTGCGGAGCACAGGCTCCGGACGCGCAGGCTCAGCGGACGTGGCTCACGGGCCCAGCCGCTCCGCGGCACGTGGGATCCTCCCGGACCGGGGCACGAACCCGCGTCCCCCGCACCGGCAGGCAGACTCCCAACCACTGCGCCACCCGGGAAGCCCTTTCTTACTGATTTTTAAGATCTCTCTCTATATGTGGATTAATACCCTTTTATACTATATATTAATCTTTTATTTTCCTAGGGTGTCGTTTTTCTTTCAGTTTTGTTCAGGATGGTTTTTAAAAATGTAAACTTTTTTCTACTTTTGCTGTATGGAAATGTAAAATTTAAACTATGTAATAAGTTGTATGCATCTTTTGCTTCTGAAATTTGGAAATCTTGTATTTTGTTATGTGCTTCAAAAGGCTTTCCCTCTCACAGGATTATTAAATTTTTACTCACATTTTCTTCCAGGCATTTTATGGTTTTATTTCTTGCTATATTGATCCATAGGAAAATTTCAATTACTGCTGTATCATCTCTCATGATAAGCGCTACTAGGTACTCAGTAAATACTTTTTGTTACTTTGTCTCATGCTCAGTATGTTCTGAGATAGTCGCTCACAGAGTATAATTTTATACACGCGTA